>NC_141878.1:450185506-451435506 GCF_056163025.1 Triticum urartu | reverse complement strand
AAGAAACACACGAAGCTTCGGGAGACCTCAAAAGGATCCCATGCTCTTGTTGAAGCTTGCATCGCGTCCTGTGCGTTAGTCGTGATGGTGTCGGTTGCCCATGCTCCTTTCATCACGAGCTCTGTCTGGCGCCTTGACGGGGTCTAGCTCGTGGTGTGGACGTTCACCTCAGCAGTGCTATGTGCCTCTGCCCTGGGTTGCACATCTTGCAGCCAGTCGATTTCAGCTTGCTCTAGTGTTGCCTTTGAGATCTACGCTACTCTTGGGTATCAATGTTGTGATGGATATGGTTTTGAGCAAAAGCTCTACGACAATGGTGTCTGTGGGTGTCGATTCCCTTTTGGTATCGCAATGAACACTTGTCTTTTCTTTGCGATGGTGGTCGTGCTCGGTTTGGCAATGGCCCTACTATCCTCCAATGTTGCCTTTGGGCGTTCTCTTGCTGTCATCTACTCTTTTTTGGTGTTGCTTTTTGGTTTGGTTGGTCATGGCAATTTGGATCGTGCTTTGTTTGGGTCCGTGGATGCCGGAGCGATGACTCTGAACAATGGATGTGCGCCAAGGAAGTGATCTCGAATGGAGGTGTGGCTGCAACTCTAGGGTGTAGGCTAGCTGCTCAGTGTTGCATGGGTTGTGACCTGATGCAATGAGGGTAGTGAGTTCGTCGGCCCGGTAGACACGATCTAATGGGTTCGTCTGGCTAGTATGTTGGGACAACAACGGCCGTAGATGTTCCGCGTAACTTTTGTGGTCTGCGGGCGATCGTCTCACGTAGCAAGGGCTACAATGTGTCCGAGCGGCGCAGCGTTGTGGCTCGCATGCGAGCTAGGGAAGTTGAGTGGTGGCTCCGGATCCTGGTGTTTGACTGTGTTTTGTGATTATGATCTAGTGTTGTGTGGTCGACAAGTCCTCGTTGAGTTTGCAATTTTTGGTTTGCTTTTTCTCATAAATGAGTCGTCAGTTTTTGATTAGATTTCCCTTATAAATAGAATCAACAATAATAAAGAACAACTTTTATGGAATGGTTCAGAGACTTTCAAGTAGCAGATTGTCCCAATTGGCTGGTGACAGGGGATTTTAATTACATCAGATACCCACAGGACATAAACAGATATGGGAGCAATATTTCTGACATGCTTTCTTTCAATGAAGCTATTAATAATCAATCTCTGGTTGAGATCCCACTTAAGGGTAGGAAATTTACTTGGAGTAATATGCAGGATGCTCCCCTTCTTGAGAAACTTGACTGGTGCTTCACCACTGAATATTGGACACTGACCTACCCAACAACTTTTACTCATCCTCTGGCAAGAACTACTTCGGATCATATCCCAATCTTGATCAAAATTGGCATAACTATTCCTAAATCACAATTTTTTAGGTTTGAGAATCATTGGCTGCTTCATCATGATTTCAAGGATCTTGTCTCAAGGAACTGGACACAAGAAGACACAGTAAAGGATAGTGCCAAGAGGATTGCAGTCAAGCTCAAGAGATTAAGGAAAGGGATCAAACTTTGGGCCAGAGACAAATCCGATCTCAAGAAGATCATTGAGAACTCAAACTTGATGATCTTATGTTATGATAATATTGAGGAATTCAGACCCCTGAGTCTTATTGAAGCTAATGGGAGGGCTATTATCAAATCACATCTTGCAGATATCTTGGAACACCAGAGACTTTACTAGAAACATAGAGCTACCATTAGGCAAATTAAAGTGGGAGAGGCCAACACTAAATACGTTTAGGCAAAAGCAACAGTAAAATTCAGGCATAACAATATATCTATGTTAAAAGATGAGGATGGAAATGAGCATCAGGATCATAATGCAAAAGCAGCCATTCTTTTCAGAGCTTTCAAGGAAATGTTGGGCACATCGTTAACTGCATAGAACCCACTTCTCCTGCATCACCTTTTGCTGCAACCTGAAGACCTGGATACTCTAGAAACCCCTTTCTCAAAAGAAGAAATTGACAAAATGATCAAGGAGATGCCCACTGATAAATCACCAGGTCATGATGGTTTTAATGCAGCCTTTATCAAGCACTGTTGGGAGATTATTGCAGAGGATTTCTATAAATTCATTGAGGACTTTCACAATGGCATTGTAAACCTACAAAGCGTCAACTACTCATTTATCACCCTGATCCCCAAATCAGATGCTGCATGCATGCCAGTTGAATTTAGACCCATTTCCCTCCTAAACTGCACATTGAAGATTATCACCAAGCTACTGGCTAACAGGCTACAGAAGGTTATTGTCCAGATGATTCACAAAACCAATATGGTTTCTTACATAAAAGATGCATTCAAGATTGCCTTACTTGGGGGTATGAATATATCCATCAATGCCATCAATCAAAGAAGGAAACTGTACTCCTGAAATTGGATTTTGAGAAGGCTTTTGATATGCTAAATCATGAGACTCTCATTGATATCCTGAAAGCCAAAGGATTTGGGGTTAAGTGGATCAACTGGATTAAGATGATCTATGGCACTGGCTACTCTTCAATTCTCCTCAATGGAATCCCTGGAAAACAATTTCTCTGCAAAAAAGGGGTCAGACAAGGAGATCAACTCTCTCCTTTAATCTTTGTACTGGCAGCTGATTTACTTCAAACCATGATGAATGAAGCCATGTAGAACTCTCTGATCAGCTCTCCTCTCCAGCATAATTCATGCCCTAATTATCCTATAATACAATATGCTAATGATACCATTTTAGTGGTTAATGCTGATGCACAACAACTCTCACACATAAAGAGTCTCCTGCTTCATTTTGCTGCATACACTGGGCTCAAGGTGAATTACTCCAAATCAACCATGATTTCCATCAACACACCTGAGAATAGGATGTAACAGCTTTCTGAACCGCTGGGTTGTAAAATTGGCACACTACCTCATACCTATCTTGGACTCCCTCTCAGTATCACCAAACCCAAAGTTATTGATTATGTGCCAATGTTGAAGAAGATTGAAACTAGATTGCTAAGCTGCTCCACTCTGCTTTCTACTGGTGATAAACTTACTTTGCTCAAGTCAGTCTTCACAAGCATGCCCACATTCTTCATGTGCACCCTCTCCCTTCCCAAAACAATGGTTAAGCAAATCAACATTTACCTCAAACAATGTTTCTGGAGAAAATTTGGCACTCTTGAGTCCGGGACCCTATTAATTTCATGGGACAAGGTATGTAAACCAAAAGAATATGGGGGATTAGGTGTCCTAGACATTGGCACACATAACCAATCACTGTTGATGAAGTTTCTTCACAAGTTCCTCAACAAAGCAGATATCCCATGGGTGCAGATAATATGGGAGACATACTATCAATCTTCTTTGCCAGGAGACAGGGTAGTTGGATCATTTTGGTGCAGGGAGATCTGCAAACTACTGCCAAATTATAAGAGACATGCCATTTGTAAGGCAGGGGTAGGAGACACTACCCTATTTTGGTCTGATAATTGGATGGGCATGCCACTTTCACTCACTTACCCGGAGCTCTTCTCATTTGCCATGGAAAATAAAATCACTTTGTCCCAGGTGATGGAGCAGCAGGACACCAGTCATCTTTTTCATAGACCTTTGTCCCTGCAGGCATATCAACAGTTCAATGCATTGACTCAAGACCTCAACTCCAGAGGGACAATCATTGCTCAAGATAGATGGCATTACACCTGGAACTGTAATCACTATTCTTCCATGAGGATGTACCAAGCCTTTAAAAAACAGAGATTCACCATAACATTTTCAAGCATACTTGGAGCTCCTCATGCAGACTAAGGCATAAGATTTTCTTCTGGATGCTCTATCAAGACAGATTGAACACAAGGAATTGTTGGGGAACGTAGTAATTTCAAAAAAATTCCTACACACACGCAAGATCATGGTGATTCATAGCAACGAGAGGGGAGAGTGATGTCTACGTACCCTCGTAGACCGAAAGCGGAAGCGTTAGTACAACGCGGTTGATGTAGTCGTACGTCTTCATGATCCGACCGATCAAGTACCGAACGCACGGCACCTCCGAGTTCTGCACACGTTCAACTCGATGACGTCCCTCGAACTCCGATCTAGCCGAGCTTTGAGGGAGAGTTCCGTCAGCATGACGGCGTGGTGACAATGATGATGTTCTACCGACGCAGGGCTTCGCCTAAGCACCGCTACAATATGACTGAGGTGGATTATGGTGGAGAGGGGCACCGCACACAGCTAAGAGATCAAGAGATCAATTGTTGTGTCTATGGGGTGCCCCCCTGCCCCCATATATAAAGGAGGGAGGGGGAGGTGCGGCCAGCCCCTAGGGGTGCGCCTGGAGGAGTCCTACTCCCACCGGGAGTAGGACTCCCCCCTCTTGCCTTGTTGGAGAAGGAAAGGGGAAGGGGGAAAGAGGAAAGGGGGGCGCCGCCCCCCCTCCTTGTCCTATTCGGACTAGGGGGGAGGGGGCGCGCGACCTGCCCTGACCGGCCCTCCTCTTCTCCCTTAGGGCCCATGTAGGCCCATTAACCCCCAGGGGGGTTCCGGTAACCCCCCGGTACTCCGGTAAAATTCCGATTTCACCCAAAACGATTCCGATCTCCAAATATAGGCTTCCAATATATCAATCTTTATGTCTCGACCATTTCGATACTCCTCGTCATGTCCGTGATCACATCCGGGACTCCGAACAACCTTCGGTACATCAAAACACAAAAACCCTAATTACGATCGTCACCGAACTTTAAGCGTGCGGACCCTACGGGTTCGAGAACTATGTAGAGATGACCGAGACACGTCTCCGGTCAATAACCAATAGCGGAACCTGGATGCTCATATCCTACATATTCTAGGAAGATCTTTATCGGTCAAACCGCATAAGAACATACGCTGTTCCCTTTGTCATCGGTATGTTACTTGCCCGAGATTCGATCGTCGGTATTCCAATACCTAGTTCAATCTCGTTACCAGCAAGTCTCTTTACTCGTTCCGTAATACATCATTTCGCAACTAACTCATTAGTTGCAATGCTTGCAAGGCTTAAGTGATGTGCATTATCGAGTGGGCCCAGAGATACCTCTCCGACAATCGGACTGACAAATCCTAATCTCGAAATACGCCAACCCAACAAGTACCTTCGGAGACACCTATAGAGCACCTTTATAATCACCCAGTTACGTTGTGACGTTTGGTGGCACACAAAGTGTTCCTCCGGTAAACGGGAGTTGCATAATCTCATAGTCATAGGAACATGTATAAGTCATGAAGAAAGCAATAGCAACAAACTAAACGATCAAGTGCTAAGCTAACGGAATGGGTCAAGTCAATCACATCATTCTCCTAATGATGTGATCCTGTTAATCAAATGACAACTCATGTCTATGGTTAGAAAACTTAACCATCTTTGATCAACGAGCTAGTCAAGTAGAGGCATACTAGTGACACTCTGTTTGTCTATGTATTCACACATGTATTATGTTTCCGGTTAATACAATTCTAGCATGAATAATAAACATTTATCATGATATAAGGAAATAAATAATAACTTTATTATTGCCTCTAGGGCATATTTCCTTCAGTCTCCCACTTGCACTAGAGTCAATAATCTTGTTCACATCGCCATGTGATTTAACACCAATAGTTCACATCACCATGTGATTAACACCCATAGTTCACATCATCATGTGACCAACACCCAAAGGGTTTACTAGAGTCAATAATCTATTTCACATTGCTATGTGATTAATACCCAGAGAGTACTAAGGTGTGATCATGTTTTGCTTGTGAGAGAAGTTTAGTCAACGGGTCTTCCACATTCAGATCCGTAAGTATTTTGTAAATTTCTATGTCAACAATGCTCTGCACGGAGCTACTCTAGCTAATTGCTCCCACTTTCAATATGTATCTAGATTGAGATTTAGAGTCATCTGGATCAGTGTCAAAACTTGCATCGACGTAACCCTTTACGATGAACCTTTTGTCACCTCCATAATCGAGAAACATATCCTTATTCCACTAAGGATAATTTTGACCAATGTCCAGTGATCTACTCCTAGATCACTATTGTACTCCCTTGCCAAACTCAGGGAAGGATATACAATAGGTCTGGTACACAACATGGCATACTTTATAGAACCTATGGCTGAGGCATAGGGAATGACTTTCATTCTCTCTCTCTCTATCTTCTGTCATGGTCGGGTTTTGAGTCTTACTCAACTTCACACCTTGTAACATAGGCAAGAACTCCTTCTTTGACTGTTCCATTTTGAACTACTTCAAAATCTTGTCAAGGTATGTACTCATTGAAAAACTTATCAAGCGTCTTGATCTATCTCTATAGATCTTGATGCTCAATATGTAAGCAGCTTCACCGAGGTCTTTCTTTGAAAAACTCCTTTTAAATATTCCTTTATGCTTTGCAGAATAATTCTACATTATCTCCGATCAACAATATGTCATTCACATATACTTATCAGAAATGCTGTAGTGCTCCCACTCACTTTCTTGTAAATACAGACTTCACCGCAAGTCTGTATAAAACTATATGCTTTAATCAACTTATCAAAGTATATATTCCAACTCCGAGATGCTTGCGCCAGTCCATAGAGGGATCACTGGAGCTTGCATATTTTGTTAGTACCTTTAGGATTGACAAAACCTTCTGGTTGCATCATAAACAACTCTTCTTTAATAAATCCATTAATGAATGTAGTTTTGTTTATCCATTTGCCAGATTTCATAAAATGCGGCAATTGCTAACATGATTCAGACAGACTTAAGCATAGATACGAGTGAGAAACTCTCATCGTAGTCAACACCTTGAACTTGTCGAAAACCTTTTTACGACAATTCTAGCTTTGTAGATAGTAACACTACTATCAGCGTCCGTCTTCCTCTTGAAAATCCATTTAATCTTAATGGCTCGCCGATCAATGGGCAAGTCAATCAAAGTCCATACTTTGTTCTCATACATGGATCTCGTCTCAGATTTCATGGCCTCAAGCCATTTCGCGGAATCTGGGCTCATCATCGCTTTCTCATAGTTCGTAGGCTCGTCATGGTTAAGTAACATGACCTCCAGAACAGGATTGTCGTACCACTCTGGTGCGGATCTCACTCTGGTTTACCTACGAGGTTTAGTAGTAACTTGATCTGAAGTTACGTGATCATCATCATTAGCTTCCTCACTAATTGGTGTAGTAGTCACAGGAACAAATTTCTGTGATGAACTACTTTCCAATAAGGGAGAAGGTACAGTTACCTCATCAAGTTCTACTTTCCCCCCACTCACTTCTTTCGAGAGAAACTCCTTCTCTAGAAAGGATCCATTCTCAGCAATGAATACCTTGCCTTCGGATCTGTGATAGAAGGTGTACCCAACATTTTCTTTTGGGTATCCTATGAAGATGCACTTCTCCGATTTGGTTTGAGCTTATCAGGTTGAAACTTTTTCACATAAGCATTGCAACCTCAAACTTTAAAAAACGACAGCTTAGGTTTCTTGCCAAACCATAGTTCATACGGTGTCGTCTCAACGGATTTAGATGGTGCCCTATTTAATGTGAATGTAGCTGTCTCTAATGCATAACCCCAAAACGATAGTGGTAAATCGGTAAGAGACATCATAGATCGCACCATATCTAATAAAGTACGGTTACGATGTTCGGACACACCATTACACTGTGGTGTTCCAGGTGGCGTGAGTAGTGAAACTATTTCACATTGTTTTAACTGAAGGCCAAACTCGTAACTCAAATATTTTACTTCTGCGATCATATCGTAAAAACTTTTATTTTTGTTACGATGATTCTCCACTTCACTCTAAAATTCTTTGAACTTTTCAAATGCTTCAGACTTGTGTTTCATCAAGTAGATATACTCATATCTGCTCAAATCATCTGTGAAGATCAGAAAATAATGATACCTGCCGCGAGCCTTAATATTCGTCGGACCACATACATCAGTATGTATGATTTCTAACAAATCTGTTGCTCGCTCCATTCTTCCGGAGAACGGAGTCTTAGTCATCTTGCCCATGAGGCATGATTCGCAAGCATCAATTGATTCATAATCAAGTGATTCCAAAAACCCATCAGCATGGATTTTCTTCATGCGCTTTACACCAATATGACCTAAACGGCAGGGCCACAAATAAGTTGCACTATCATTATTAACTTTGCATCTTTTGGCTTCAATATTATAAAAATGTGTATCACCACGATCGAGATCCAACAAAACATTTTCATTGGGTGTATGACCATAGAAGGTTTTATTCATGTAAACAGAACAACAATTATTCTCTAACTTACATGAATAACTGTATTGCAATAAACATGATCCAATCATATTCATACTCAACGCAAACACTAAATAATATTTATTTTAGATTTAACACTAATCCCGAAAGTATAGGGAGTGTGCGATGATGATCATATCAATCTTGGAACCATTTCCAATACACATCGTCACTTCACCCTTAACTAGTCTCTGTTCATTCTGCAACTCCCGTTTCGAGTTACTATTCTTAGCAACTGAATTAGTATCAAATACTAAGGGGTTGCTATAAACATTAGTAAAGTACACATCAATAACATGTATATCAAATATACCTATGTTCACTTTGCCATCCTTCTTATCTGCGAATTACTTGGGGTAGTTCCGCTTCCAATGACCAGTCCCTTTGCAGTAGAAGCACTCAGTTTCAGGCTTAGGTCAAGACTTGGTTTTTTTTTCACTTCAGCAGCAACTTGTTTACCGTTTTTCTTGAAGTTCCCCTTTCTTCCCTTTGTCCCTTTACTTGAAACTAGTGGTTTTGTTTACCATCAACACTTGATACTTTTCTTGATTTCTACCTTCATCGATTTCAGCATCACGAAGAGCTTGGGAATTGTTTCCGTTATCCCTTGCATATTATAGTTCATCACGAAGTTCTACTAACTTGGTGGTGGTGACTAGAGAATTCTGTCAATCACTATTTTATTTGGAAGATTAACTCCCACTTGATTCAAGCGATTGTAGTACCCAGACAATCTGAGCACATGCTCACTGCTTGAGCTATTCTCCTCCATCTTTTAGCTATAGAACTTGTTGGAGACTTCATATCTCTCAACTCGGGTATTTACTTGAAATATTAAAATCAACTCCTGGAACATCTCATATGGTCCATGACGTTCAAAACGTCTTTGAAGTCCCGATTCTAAGCCGTTTAAGTATGGTGCACTAAACTATCAAGTAGTCATCATATTGAGCTAGCCAAACGTTCATAACATCTGCATCTGCTCCTGCAATAGGTTTGTCACCTAGCGGTGCATCAAGGACATAATTCTTCTGTGCAGCAATGAGGATAAACCTTAGATCACGGATCCAATCCGCATCATTGCTACTAACATCTTTCAACTTAGTTTTCTCTAGGAACATATCAAAAATAAAACATGGGAGCTAAACGCGAGCTATTGATCTACAACATAGATATGCTAATACTACCAGGACTAAGTTCATGATAAATTAAAGTTCAATTAATCATATTACTTAAGAACTCCCACTTAGATAGACATCCCTCTAGTCATCTAAGTGATCACGTGATCCAAATCAACTAAACCATAACCGATCATCACGTGAAATGGAGTAGTTTTTAGTGGTGAACATCACTATGTTGATCATATCTACTATATGATTCACGCTCGACCTTTCGGTCTTAGTGTTCCGAGGCCATATCTGCATATGCTAGGCTCGTGAAGTTTAACCTGAGTATTCTGCGTGTGCAAAACTGGCTTGCACCCGTTGTAGATGGACGTAGAGCTTATCACACCCGATCATCACGTGGTGTCTGGGCACGACGAACTTTGGCAACGGTGCATACTCAGGGAGAACACTTTTTATCATGAAATTTAGTGAGAGATCATCTTATAATGCTACCGTCAATCAAAGCAAGATAAGATGAATAAAAGATAAACATCACATACAATCAAAATATGTGACATGATATGGCCATCATCATCTTGTGCCTTTGATCTCCATCTCCAAAGCATCGTCATGATTTCCATCGTCACCGGCATGACGCCATGATCTCCATCATCTTGATCTATATCAATGTGTCGTCACATGGTCGTCTCGCCAACTATTGCTCTTGCAACTATTGCTATCGCATAGCGATAAAGTAAAGCAATTATTTGGCGCTTGCATCTTATGCAATAAAGAGACAACCATAAGGCTTCTGCCAGTTGCTGATAACTTCAACAAAACATGATCATCTTATACAACAACTTATATCTCATCACGTCTTGACCATATCACATCACAACATGCCCTGCAAAAACAAGTTAGACGTCCTCTACTTTGTTATTGCAAGTTTTACGTGGCTGCTACGGGCTTAGCAAGAACCGTTCTTACCTACGCATCAAAACCACAATGATAGTTTGTCAAGTTGGTGCTGTTTTAACCTTCGCAAGGACCGGGCGTAGCCACACTCGGTTCAACTAAAGTTGGAGAAACTGACACCCGCTAGTCACCTGTGTGCATAGCACGGCGGTAAAACCAGTCTCGCGTAAGCGTACGCGCAATGTCGGTCCGGGCCGCTTCATCCAACAATACCGCCGAACCAAAGTGTGACATGCTGGTAAGCAGTATGACTTATATCGCCCACAACTCACTTGTGTTCTACTCGTGCATATTACATCAACGCATAAAACCTGGCTTGGATGCCACTGTTGGGGAACGTAGTAATTTCAAAAAAATTCCTACGCACACGCAAGATCATGGTGATGCATAGCAACGAGAGGGGAGAGTGATGTCTACGTACCCTCGTAGACCGAAAGTGGAAGCGTTAGTACAACGCGGTTGATGTAGTCGTACGTCTTCACGATCTGACCGATCAAGTACGGAACGCACAGCACCTCTGAGTTCTGCACACGTTCAACACGATGACGTCCCTCGAACTCCGATCCAGCCGAGCTTTGAGGGAGAGTTCCGTCAGCACGACGGCGTGGTGACGATGATGATGTTCTACCGACGCAGGGCTTCGCCTAAGCACCGCTACAATATGACCGAGGTGGATTATGGTGGAGAGGGGCACCGCACACGGCTAAGAGATCAAGAGATCAATTGTTGTGTCTATGGGGTGCCCCCTGCCCCCGTATATAAAGGAGGGAGGGGGAGGTGCGGCCGGCCCCTAGGGGTGCGCCTGGAGGAGCCCTACTCCCACCGGGAGTAGGACTCCCCCCTCTTGCCTTGTTGGAGAAGGAAAGGGGAAGGGGGAAAGACGAAAGGGGGGCGCCGCCCCCCCTCCTTGTCCTATTCGGACTAGGGGGAGGGGGCGCGCGGCCTGCCCTGACCGGCCCTCCTCTTCTCCGTTAGGGCCCATGTAGGCCCATTAACCCCCAGGGGGGTTTCGGTAACCCCCCGGTACTCCGGTAAAATTCCGATTTCACCCAGAATGATTCCGATCTCCAAATATAGGCTTCCAAAATATCAATCTTTATGTCTCGACCATTTCGATACTCCTCGTCATGTCCGTGATCATACCCGGGACTCCGAACAACCTTCGGTACATCAAAACACAAAAACCCTAATTACGATCGTCACCGAACTTTAAGCGTGCGGACCCTACGGGTTCGAGAATTATGTAGACATGACCGAGACACGTCTCCGGTCAATAACCAATAGCGGAACCTGGATGCTCATATCCTACATATTCTACGAAGATCTTTATCGGCCAAACCGCATAACAACATATGTTATTCCCTTTGTCATCGGTATGTTACTTGCCCGAGATTCGATCGTCGGTATTCCAATACCTAGTTCAATCTCATTACCGGCAAGTCTCTTTACTCGTTCCGTAATACATCATTTCGCAACTAACTCATTAGTTGCAATGCTTGCAAGGCTTAAGTGATGTGCATTATCGAGTGGGCCCAGAGATACCTCTCCGACAATCGGGGTGACAAATCCTAATCTCGAAATACGCCAACCCAACAAGTACCTTCGGAGACACCTGTAGAGCACCTTTATAATCACCCAGTTATGTTGTGATGTTTGGTGGCACACAAAGTGTTCCTCCGGTAAACGGGAGTTGCATAATCTCATAGTCATAGGAACATGTATAAGTCATGAAGAAAGCAATAGCAACAAACTAAACGATCAAGTGCTAAGCTAACGGAATGGGTCAAGTCAATCACATCATTCTCCTAATGGTGTGATCCCGTTAATCAAATGACAACTCATGTCTATGGTTAGGAAACTTAACCATCTTTGATCAACGAGCTAGTCAAGTAGAGGCATACTAGTGACACTCTGTTTGTCTATGTATTTACACATGTATTATATTTCCGGTTAATACAATTCTAGCATGAATAATAAACATTTATCATGATATAAGGAAATAAAATAATAACTTTATTATTGCCTCTAGGGCATATTTTCTTCAGGAATATGCTTCATTGCAAAAGCATGTATCTACCTGACTACAATTGTGCTCTATGCTGACACCATACTGAAGAAACATCCCTGCATCTTTTCTGGGACTGTCCATTTGCCATGGCATGTTGGGATCTAATTCTTCCAGATAAACAAAGAGGAGTCTCACCTCATGATGAAATCTCACTTGCCCTGAACACCTTGCCATTAGAGATTGCTTTTGACATAATCATCATGGGCTGCTCGGGAATATGGTCGGTTAGAAAAGACAAAGTCTTTAGATATGCACCTCCTCATCTCAATACATGGAAATTCTACCTCAAAGAGGGTTTATGTGCATCAGAATTGAGAGCTAAAGCAAAGAAGGCAGACAAGATCAGGACCTGGGTTACTAACATGTTAGAACCAGAATAATTTTTGTTTATTTATGTTTCCTAGAGCGGGCATTGGTTAATCTGTACTTGAGACTTTGTTTTTTTTTGTGCTTTATATATGAAAATACCGTAGAACAATTGTTCTACGGTTTCGTCTAAAAAATAGAATCAACATGTCTTGTTCTTTAAAATGAGATAATATTCAGGTGGGGACCTCTCTCTGGTAATAGTTTCGGAAAAATGTTGTCGCGGGAGAACAAACTATACCGACTTGGACAAGAACATAATAGAAATAGCAAATCCACTAAATATTACTTATACACACGACCTTCAACTATTATGAGTATAATGCACACTCGTGTAGAAAATTGGGTATGGATGTTAATTTCTACAAGTGGATCGTCTTAATTTGTGAGAGCCACACGCGAAACCGGCTGGCCGCTATCCAGTTCAGGGCATGTACAATGCATAGCCTCAAGGTGATGCCTCGCATGCCATGTAGGATCGGATATGACGTAAAGTAGGTTCAGATAGGGAAGCGGGATCCTCTCCAGGAGGCGGGTGGTTGAAGAGAAAAGGTGTGGTCCGATGACAAAAGCTGAAAAGATTGAAGTGAAAGTAAAGATGCATATGTACTAGAGTCTTTATTTTCTTATTTTTTTTAATAAGGTCCACTAATGGTAGCTTGCATTGGGAAGAAAAAATAAATGTAGTTGCCTCAAATTACTTTTTGTCATGAAGCATATGTATCCATATGCCACCATTGTACGTGCCCTCGTAATACCGAGCGGTAGTGTAGTACAACCAAGCCCTGTTTATCGAAAAGACGCAACCGAAGATTTTGTACGCATATTCACAGAGTAGTGCCTACATGTACGTACAAGTGTACAACTGAAGCTCCTTCATTAAAAGTACTTTCAACGAACGGTTTGTGTTAATAATTGAGTAGGGCAATCAGTATTCGCAACATTCAAGGCTCTGCTCCTTTGTCTACGTTTCCGGGAGAATCGCATGTGTCATCCTCGGCAAGCCGCCGGCATGACAGGCGAGCAGAATCAATACCGCAGCTACCGGTGGTTCCCAGTGCCCAGGCGGCAACGGTGTTCCTAGTACAGAGCATCGGTAATTTGCATCCTCTGTAATTCCCCTTTAATAAGCAAGTAGTAACCGTGGAATTTCATTTCTCTCAAGGATTGCGTGGTAAAAAAAACACACAACTTGGTACATCGACATGCAGCATTTTAGCTGCAGTTCAGTCGTCTCCTCGGTGACAAAGCAAGCAGAGGAAGGCAAAAAAAGAGAGGAAAATTACAGACGGATTAATGACACATGATACATCACTAGGGGAATGCAGAGACCAGGGAGGGAACATCACAGTTTGCAAGCTCCTCCTCCTCATCTGACGCCGCCTCTCGCAGCACCCGGACGCACATTCTTTCTTTTCGCGGTATAAATAAAATTCACACACGGAGCAGGTAAATATGGCCGTGGCTCAGGGGTAGTTCACCAGGGAGCGGTACGTGGCCCCGGCCTTCCAGTTGGCGGGGATGACGTTGTTGACGACCAGCTTCCTGCCGGAGTCGGAGGTGAGCCGGAGCGAGAAGGGGGCGCGCAGCCGCCTGCCGTTGTTGAGGCGCCACAGCGCGCCCCAGTCCTGCGCCATGGGCGTCCAGGCGCCGCTGCCGGCCTCCTTGAGGGCCACTGCCTTGAGGTCGCCGTCGTCGTCCTCGAACTCGATCAGGGTCTTGAAGTAGAAGGGGTTGGCGCCCTGGTCCACCCTGAAGGCAATGTTGACGCCGGGGTACTTGCATGGCACCCTGCCATGGTTAACAGGAACGCCAAGATCAGCTCTACACATTTACTCCATTGTTTTCCGTGTAAACTGTAGGCTGAAGACTGAAGAGGACCCTATGTGGTCGTGCTGCGTACCTCTTGTACTGCATCCTGATGACCCCGCCGGCGCGGAGCTTGTCGGCCATGCCGGGCTTCGCCATGGCGCCCAGGGCGGTGCCGCTCATGTCGAAATGGCACGGCTCGCCGGGGTAGAGGTTGCCGGGGCTCAGGTCGGTGATCACCACGGTCACAGGCTTCCCGGAGCAGGCCGAGTTGCTCGTGCATTTAACCTGCGTACGCGACATGAACACATTTTGTCAGGACCAGCTGGGCCGACCACTTTGCACCATTAATGGAAGGGGCTTGGTGAGTTATGCTTACATCATAGCACGCGCCGCAGCCCTTGCCCGCCATGAACAGAGGCGAGCTCCCGGCGGCGATCATCGACGAGAACGGCCGGTGCCCGACAGCGGTCTGGTAGCCACACGCTCCGCCTGCAAATTTGTTTTCTTGTCATCAGTACTATCTTTCAGCTCGATGAATGTAGGTCCCATGGATTATGGACATAAGGCTGACAGTAAAGTAAGCAAGGCACTAACCGTCGCTCCCGTCGCCGTTGGGGTTGCCGTAATACGTGGCGCCGGCGGGCAACCAGCCGCCGCCGTATGCGGCGGACGAGGAGGGGTTAGTGGTGGTCTGGTTTTTGTGGCCCTTGACTGGAGCAGGTTTGTGGTGCCCGCCCACCTTGGCGAGCTTGCGGGAGCAAGCAATGGGGCTCACAAGAAGCGAGAGCACTACCAGCGCGCCAAGCAGCGCTAGGGTGCAAGTTTTCGCCATTGCTGCTGCTGCAGATTGTAGCTTGCTAGCAAGCACTGGCACCAGGAGCTCGAAAATTTAGAGGCTGCGAGCTAGATAAGCTTAGCTCGAATGTTCGTTGGGTGAGTTGAAGGACTGGTCACGAGGTCAGTATTTATAGTGAAGCACTTGGGACCGGGGGTTCAGACGTACGTGGCGAATTATTGGGGAGAACGTGACGAGTTGGTGTGGAAGGAAAAAGCTAACCGAACTATTACTAATCTGCAGTAGTACCTACGAAAAATGCCAGCCAAAGTCGTGTAAAAAATTAGTAGACCGTACAATAGGAAAACGCACATGCTGAGAAGTTCAATCTGGACCTGTTATAAGCGCACTTTGTTGTAAGGTCAAACTTACCGTCTGTACTACTAGAAGTAGCTATAATGCTAATGGGCATCCATATAACTTCGTTGGTTAATGAGATGAGGACAACTATTTTGCCTCCGTTCTAAGAAAAAGGTGGTGGCTATGACACTCAATACTGAAGTAGTACCAAAATAAGTCTTGATTTTTGTTCCGAAAGGAGAGTAATATGCTAGATATGAGTAGAAAACCAAAGATGGGTGGTAAACAGACAAGCTATCGTTTCATTAATTGTTTGTTGATACCACCCATCTATCCATACCACATACAAATCTTAATTTTTAGTGAAACTTTAATATGCCAAATATAACACTTGTGAAAAATAGGGCTGGTGTTAATCAGATCCACATATAATAACTAGATGGAAAAGATTCCAAACGGCAACTTCCAATGAAACACATCCTCCTCACATGATAAGTTAATACATATCAACCTACGAAGCAAGTGAAACCACACCGTACACTTATCCCTGTTGAGAGCCTCGTGAAACTAGACATTCACAGGTTTCATCACTAGCATGGGGGCAACAGACACAACCTTTCGCTATACAATGTTATAGACTCGGGCAGGGCCGGTCCTGATATTTCGGGGGCCCAGGGCGAAATTACAACCAGGGGCCCCTACTATAAAGATCAAAATAATAATCTCAGTTTTTTAGTTCATTCCTTTACTTAACTTATTATTGTCTATTGTTTCAAAATAAAACAAAAATTGTAAATGGTGTATTCCTTTACTTAATTAGACAAATTGAATATCTGATAGAGGGCAAACATCAAGATGAAAGGTTTATAACGTTTAAAAGCTTCATTTGCAACAATAAAAGATCATTTACCTACCCGATGGCTATGGGAGTCTGAGTGGCTTTATTATATAATCATGCTTGGATTGAAGTTATGCGTGTAAGAATAGCTGAGACCTTCTTCCAATTTTTAAGTTAAATTTGCAGTCTTGATGATTTGGAGTGAGAATGCAAAGACCGACAATCGAACACATAGTAGGCAATTTTTTCAATAGATAAGGCGATTGGTGCTGTGTTGACAAAGTACAGATTGAAGTAAGAAATAGAGCAACGGGCACACGAAATCAAAATTTTGTACTGCATCATATGCGAGACCTTCTAAGATCTGACTGCTGCTGCACCATATGAACGTGACCAACTAGAAAGAGGAGGTTAGGATGACCTTATAAGCGGGGTGGCTTCGTCTTGCACATGAGAGGCATCTCACGAATGCGGGATAACACAACGGGCCCGGGGACCTGGAGGAAGACCAGCCGGCCGCATGGCAGAGAGCGATCTACATCGGCGGCGCGCCTCACGATCGGGGCCCTCGGGGGAATAGTATCATCGCGAAGCGGCGAACTCGCGATGAAAAGAAGGAAAACATGACTACTCGTGGACTACGTGCGTCTAGGTCGCTGCCTCCTTATGGTCTGGGCCATGGGCTCCTTGCGAACCCTGGAGGGGGCCCCTAGATTTCGGGGACCCTGGGCGGCCGCCCCCTGCCACCCCCTCAGGGTCGGCCCTGGACTCGGGTATTGGAGGCCAAGTGGCGCGTGCCTCAACCATGTATGTTCCCAAAACCTAGTCATGGGCCCATTGTCTACTGAGAAAGATCCTCTGTTGAAGAATGCATCTTTAACTCTCATAAGACCTTTCCAGCAAGGAGGCTTAACGAAACTTGGGGGTAGGGTCTTACATTGAAGGTATTTGTTTCGCAGCAGCTCGTGCTATACCCCTTCCTCTGAAAGAATTTTGAACATCCATTTACTAAAGCAAGAAGTTGTTCTTAGTAGTAAGGTCCTAGATCCCCGAAACGCTTTGATCTTTTGACCCACTTAGAATATCCCACTTTGCCAATAGGCAGTTTCATCCACTTTGCCAATAGGCAGTTTCATTAATGCTCGTCACATTGACAAAAGAAATGAGAATTGTTTATTGTTTATTGCAAATCACGGGTTCTTATCGAAAATGGCTTTCAAAGCTTGGGTGCCTGCAATCTCTCAAACTCATAGTCTATTTCTCAGTTGTGTGATTTCCTCATGATTTGTGCATACTGAGCCAGAGACGGAGACGAAGGGGAGCAGATGATGAATATTTGTGATGTCACCGACAGTGGAGAAGATGCTCAGACTAGATTGGGTTAGAGGAATTGCAAGGGGCGACTGCAAGGCTGGCGGTTAGTGAGGGCAGAGCAACGAGGCGACGCTGTAGGGGTTCATTTCTCTCTGATTCTTCTCAACCGCAGGTTATAAGATTCAATTTGGTGTTTTCTGATTTCTTGGATGTTCTTGTTTTGTTGTAGAGCAACCAACAAGTGTGCTTTTCATGGCTCTGTTTCCATATCTGAGCAACATGGACTCCGAGTTTGTTTCCTCGGAGAAATGCTTATGCTATTTTTGCATTCCGAGTGTCTCAACTCACATAAATGATGCAAGTAGCTAGAACATTAAGAACTAACATATCAACTTCATCTACTGTAGTAGTCCTATGCTAATATGCTTATATTATTTGTTATTTAGTAATTATTGCGGTTACATGTATAGACACATAATCGAGATTCATTTCATTCACTACAATGTTGTTGTAGAACTACACGTACAAGCCAGTTCACCCCAAAGCCCAAGCTTTATGGAGAAAGATGGGCTATGCATTTATACGTCAACATTGTGTAGTTCTACATGGTATCAGAGTCAAAAGGTTTTGAGTTCAAAAACCGGCTAGCGCAATTTGAAAATAGAAAAATGCATCCCATTTTGGGTTCACGTTTAGGCTCGAGGGAGCCACACGCGAGGGGGAGTATTGACGTATAAATGCATAGCCCACCTTTCTCCACCGGCTTGAGCTTTTGGGTGACCTGGCTGGTTCGTGCATTTCTACAGTTGCTCCATGTGTACAGATGTACTTAGTTTTCCAAACTTCTATCCTATCACTTGCAATTTATGCACTCTTAAGTGAGTGATGCATGCAATTCTATGGATGACCATTAGTTGCTTAACTAGCAACTTGCGCCTTGAAAACAACATCCCTAGAACAAAATCCGTTTTGCTAATTCTAACTCCTAGTTGCCTTGGGTTTTGGTAAGTACTAGTTATCTGAAATTGAATACTTCTATGTGGTGCTATCCTATGATGCATGCAATTGTGGCAAAACGTTGCTGCAAATTCAATTTTGTTCATTTTTTCCATTGTGTATCCTAGTTTCCTCATCGTTGGCTAGATCAAATGCATGCTCCTTGCAGTGGACGTTGGGGTCGTGAAGGATTTGCGGTGTTACTCTCATCAAGCTCGTTCAGATGGAGGACACCTATGCAACGACCCCGGGGATATGGTTAATGGCTCTTGCCAACATGGACCCCCTCGAGGCGGATCCGACATCTTTTGGGATGATGATGGTCTCCAATGGCAACCTCGGGCCTATCACACCCTTTTGTGGGAGTGTTCGTTGCGTAGTGGAGGGGTTCTAGCACTAGCGGAGCCACAGCAAGGCTGAATGTGTCGTGGCCCGCCCAGCCTTTTGTAGTTTGCACACTATTTTTTAACTTTCGGGCCTTAGAACACCAGCCCACAAGATGTTTACGTCTGTTTGGCCCACCCAGCCCGCCCAATAATGGGCTTAAAGCTCGGCCACTGGGTTCGAGAGGCACAACGACACCTGAGTAGGCCGGGGATAACATCATCTTCCGTCATCAAGATGGTGACTGAAACACCACTTCATGTCCAAGGTGAAAGTTCTTGTTTTGACCTTTGTTGGTCAGGCTCAACAACGTCAGACTTGTGTCGTTACCTTTTTTCAAGGCATTGTCTCCATACTGATATGTGTTGGTTTTGATAGGTTTGTCTCGGCCACATGATGAAAGCCCTTGTCCTAGTTGTCTCCTGCCGGATGTGGTGACAATGGCGCTAGTGCGCCACCCCTTCTTGATGGCATTGCCACGGAAGAAGATGACTTATTCGAAGGTGTCTAGCTCACATCTTCTCCCATTATTATCATGTACTATGCATGTTGATGTTCTTAGATTCATTGCCTTGCATCAACCTTAATAGTACTCTGGATGTGTGTATATAAGGATGGAGATGCCGAGAGGTTGATCCTTCCTTTGAGAAAAAATCATCGCAATTGATTCTTAACCTCTATGTTTTCTTGATGTGTTTTTTTGTGAGAAAACTTCTGATCTATTCATCAACTGTCATGGCAGTACAAAGAACACTAGACGTAAAAAAATTACATCCATAGACTACCTAGCAACGACTACAAGCACTGGAGCGAGCCGAAGGCGCGCCGCCATCATTGCCCCACCCTCATTGGATCGATGCAAACCTTGTTTACCAGACAGTTGAGAAGTTGTCATACTAAGGCCCCATAGGACTAGTGCACCAGAACAACAACTGCCACTGATGAAGAGAAGCGTGGATCGGAAAGATCCAACCTGCAGAAAAAAGACATGGATGAATGAAGACCGGATCCAAGCGGATCCATCTTTGATAAATGTCGACCGGATCCCACGAGATCCGCCGTAGACACATCTCCACACGCTCTCCGACGAAGCTAGAAGTACCACCGGGACGGGGGATAGGCAGGAAGAACCTTATTCCATCTTCAGAAAGCCGCCGCTGTCTCGTCTTCCTGAACATGACACAAATCCTAACAAGACTGAAGAAAACACCTAGAGACGAAGCCCTCTCGCCGGCAAAGGCCGGGATCCACCGTATCTCCATGGTCCGAAAACCATAGGAGACGAGGCGGACCAACGACGGACGGCGAGAGGCTGAGGAAACCCTAATGCGAGCCGCCAGGGTCTTTTCTAGGTGTTTTCTTGGTGTGTCTTATGAGCACATTTATTGTTTAGAACCACCTATGTAGTTGGACGTTTGTCTATTTTGACTTATTTATACTCACTCCATTCTCTTTTACAATGCGTATTAGTTTTTTCAGAAGTTAAACTTAGAGTAAGCTTATAGAAATACTATCAACATCTACCTGTGAAATATATTAATTTGTTATTGTAGATTTTGATATTGCTGTTGTAAATTTCGTCAAAAATATAAAAGATTTGACATCTGGAAAAGAACTTCTAAAAAAACATGACCAAGTATAAAAGATGACATCTTGTAGGTCAGACGGTTAAATGCACTTTTTTTATATACAATTAAGGGCCAGTTTGCCGTATTTTTTGGACAAAGTAGGAAACAAAGAAAAGCCGATTAGCCAAAAAGAAATTTAACCAACAATTGGATAAATAATTTGTCATGCGTATCTGAAATGCAGTAATAGAAAATGGGGTCCTAATGGCATCTCCAACGATGACCTGCAACCGTCTGCATTTGTTCCAAGCGTGGAAGCCATTCAATACGGGCCTTTATCGGTCCGCATGGCGATCCGGATGCGTTTTCTCTCGCAAATTGGAGATAAAGTGGCGGAGGCTTGCAGGAGTTCAGACAACAGACGCGTAGGTCTCCGACACCCGGGCTCACCCAATCCTCCCTCCCGGTCCCATTTTCTTTCACTCCGCCTCTTTCTCTCCCTGCTTTGCATCCGCACCCTCCATCTTCGCCGCTGTTGTTGTACGTCTCCGCCCGCCATGGAGGCATTGCTGGACATCCGCAACTAGCACAGACGCGCCCGCTCGCCTTTATGATGAAGCTGTCCACTCTGGAGCTGTTTGTACCCAGGTACACTCTGTCGCCCTGTTAACGACCTTCATGGGGGACACCATGCCCGACAGGTGTTCGGTTAATTGCCATTGAGCTTATTTTCAAACGCTATGTTGTTTTTTAGAGTATGAAGGATGGTACACTACTTGACCACGGAGGGTGAGTTGTTGTGCGATACGTGGTTGGCCGTATCCGCGGATTTCGTAGACAGGAACAGAGAGGTGACCTTCTGGCAGCAAGTGCATGAAAAGTTTCACGCACAAAAGCAAATTGCGCCATACGACATGCACATCATTCAACAACGCAACGTGGTATGCAATCCAGACTAGTGTCACCAAGTTTTGTGACACGGTTCATCAGCTCCAGATAAGGTGGCCATTGCATGCGGCAGAGAATGGGATCGTAAGTTTTGCTTCTTCTTGCTCAATTTGTTGATTGATTCATTCACTCAATGTTAGTGTACATATTATATGTAGCACGCACGCGCTGCCTTGATGTACCATAGGACAAAGGAACGACCATTTTACGTACACACACTGTTGGATGAAGCTGAAGGGGGGGAGGGGAGGGTCGGGGGTATGTGTGGAACTACAGTATCCATTGATAAAAAACTTGTTGGACATCCTGTTAATATAGTCGAATTTAAGATATTTATGTAGTAGACTAAATTTGCATGCTATGTACGGAGGATTTGTACTTTGATTAATATCGGCCATTTTGCATGAATTCCGTCCAGTTAATTCAAATGCGGGTTAAAATGTATGCGGGCAACGTTAAATCTTAAATGACGGTCTTTCGCAACCGTGCCTGTGATGGATGCAGATGTAAATTTACGGGTTGTCATAAAATACATAGCTCATTTCACTTTCCAAAAGCAGTAAACATAGGGAAAACCATAATAGCAGTAGGCAGTAGGTCACATCTCAGACGCGATTTGAGTGACGGATTAGGGGAGGATGATTGCAAGATTGCCGCTAATCAACGCAAAACCGACGGAGGACAACCCTTGGATTACAGAGGCGATCACATCACATCCTCCAACGCCATGCATGATCCGAAAAGATAAACAAAATCAAGCCAGGTAGTTGTCATCGGTCGTTACGATAACACGGGGATTTAGAACCGGCCACTCCTTTCTCATATCATCATGTGCACATTGCGCATCATGGCCATCTTTGGTTGGCTCATGCACCATCATCATCATCATCATGCAGGCCTTACCACCACACTTTACCTGTCATGCACGAGAGGAACGGCCCAAACGCATTCGATAATGCAATTCGTTCTTGTGCCAGCCGGGAGAAGGTCTTCAGCTTGCTGTGTTTGCGACTTTGCGGTGCTCCCGCAGTTTGTATAATCCGGGCTGAATAATTTGACTCCTGTACCATGTGACCGACCAATGTAACCGACATCTTTATCTTAGCAAAGGGAAACTGGAGCGTATGTGATCATCGTGCTATAATTGAGCACAACTTTCTCGATGAACCTGCATGCATTTGACTTGTAATGTACTAGCAGGGGAAGTACAGTCCAGAGAAGATGATATGCCGGGAAACCGATTGATTGTTCTGAATCCTGCATATGCATATGCACATGCAATTTCCTCTTCTACATTTGCGGATGGGAGTGCAGGGCAACAACCGGTATGGACATGATTAAGAAGAAGAATCGTTACTCTGATCATCCAAGAGATCCCATCATTCTTACTTCTCGAAATTCGAATTCTTGGTAGTTGAGGCAACCCCACAGCCACATACATGCGTGCGTGCATACCCTCTGTACATGTTCGTTGGATCAGATTCAGTGAGTACTTAGTAGTATGACGCTAGCAAACGCTGATACGCTAACACAAAAGAAGAGAAGCGTACTACAAGAAAAATCACCGCGAGGTTGATATGTCTAGCATGCAAATTACGTACTGTACTTTATTTGTTGGTCACGAAACCCTTCATTTCCTACGCCAAAAGATGCCATACAGTACCATATTGGAATAGGTTTTTGCTTAGGGGAATATATAAGTTTGAACGATATATATATATCTCTCTCACGCGCGCCTGTCTGGAATCGATTCCTAGATACCTCAACTCCTATCGTACTATCCACCACAATTCCGGCCTCCATGATTATGCTTCAACAGCCAAAGCACCGGCCACGAACCAGAATGCGTGACTCATATCAGCTCGCACTCTGGCAGCGCGGGGTCAATACCCAATAATACCAAATTCCATGAAACAAAACCGTGCTTAAAATGCAGAATATGTACGGGGTACTGTGCAGTTTCGTCAGGATCTCCCGTTCTTTATATTATATCGATCGAAATAAGGGAAGCATCGTGGCGAGCGTGGGCGCCAGCACCCAGCGGCAGGAAGTCAGCAGGCGAAGAAGGCTCCGGCTTGGGCGACGCCGCGTGAAAAACGAAACAAGTACGAAAGCATGGCTGCTTGGTGGTGCGGCGGCAAGGCGTGAAACCACGAAGGTTGGGGAGAAGTTTCGGCCTGAGTTTAGGTGCTGTCGGTGGGGGCTTGGCGTCCACGTGGTTGACGTCCCGGCGACAGTGCCGGGATTTGGAGTGCCCTGATTCCTTGAATCACGGCTTAATTAGGGAAAACCTGCCGGGCCGCGCTAAACAGTGCCGGTGTGCAGTGTGCTGATAAGAGCGTTTCTAACCGATCGCTGTATCTCCTTAGTGGAGTAAATTTGGCTTTTTATTTCACTAAGTTTGATCTAGTCGATCCCCCATATGGCTCAGTGGAGTAAAATTTTCCCTCCTCTAAAAATCTGAGTATATTTACTTCATCATTGCTCAGCCGAGTAAAATCGGTGCATCTTCTCCCCCCGCACCGCCGGCGGCGCGCGTACCATCCTCCCCCGCCCCTTCGATGGCTGGACGTGGTGGCCGCCAGTCCCCGCCGCCGATCCGCACCGCTACGCACACGGGTCGTCCTCCGCGGACTCTTCATCAAGACGCCGTCGCCGGTTGCCCGATCCGCCCGCTGCCGCGCCCCTATGCCGGTTCGAGGACTTGCCCGTCCTCCCTCCACACCGACAGGACCTAGCTCGTGGTCCGACAACAGCACTGGGGGACGTGGGTGGCCGAAATCACGGATCGGGAGACCCACACCAAGTGGTGGCTCGGGACCTTCCACACGGCTGAGCTCGCGACCATGGAGTATAGCCGCTGGCAGGTTCGCTTCCACGGCGCGGCGGCTCGGCTCAATTTCCCCCCGGGTACGCATCCGGTCCACCTCACCCCGCCGGAGCCGGGGATGGTGAGCTTGGCTATGGCGCGGGAGGACCGCGAGGTGAGGGAGCACCTCGAGGCCGAGGCCGCCGACGAGGCCTACATGGAAGATCTCCGCCGAGAGCACCTGGAGCTCGTGGAGATGGAGCGGATGACCTTTGCCGACGCCGGCGGCGAGGTTATCGTTATCTCCTCCAACGACGAGGTCCAAGGCTGCAAGGACGGCGGCGAGGTGGGCGGCGACGACGTGGAGATCGACGTCGACGAGTGGAGGGGTGTCTTCCCCGACGACCCCGACGACGACACCGGCCCGGACCCGGCTCGCGGCACACTGTACCCGACGAGGAAGGATTGACTCGACCTCTACTTCGACGGAAAGTAGTTTAAGTGCTTTAGTTTAGTTTAATTTATGTTTTATGTCCGGTTGTGCAAAACTATCTATGTTTATATTTGAATGCATGCTACTTTCTATTCAAATTGCTTTGAATTTGATCAAATTGAAGTTTACTCCGCTAAATTTAGGAGATCGGCTAGAAACGATCAAAAATTAGTGAAGTATATATGCTTTACTAAGGGTTTTATTCCCTTAACTTTTAGGGAACCGATGGCCTAACTACGCTTAGCTTGTCCTTTCGCTGCGTGACACTCCGGTGACGTGGTCCTTGCATACATAGGCTGCATATCATCTAATCGCAGATGTAGTTTGCCGTTCAACGCAGTATCCTTCCATGGATTAGTCCAGATGTATGAAATATTGCAAACTGGACGCAGCGCATGGGAGGCTTCGCGGGCATACGGATTGCTGCCACGTACGCGCCCGATATCCCGGATCCACCCAAAAGTCCGTCCCGTGCCCTCTCCTACACGAAGCGGTTGGCGCACATATATGTCGGTTAGCACCGCTCGAGAGCGTCAACGCTGCATTCATGCTAGCTCAGAACGGACGCAACCTCCAATCTAAGTCGGCACTGAAGCGGTGCGCTGACCAGTTTCCGCATCTATTCCAATGCTGAAGTCGCGTGACCGAACGGGACTTGATGGATGTCTACAGCCTTCAAATTGGCTCCTGTTTGTCCGCTTGCCCGCATTAAACAAGCGCAACGGGCGATGAACCCACTTGGGTGCCTACCACTTGGCCTGGTCGGCATCCACTATTTAAATGTTGCCTTCTCGCCCGATATGACCCGCAATGCACCAGCCAACCATTACCCTGAGCTCTAGATCATTGTGGGAGAATCTCTCAATGGAGCAGAAGTAGGAGTTGGTCGGCATTGTAGTCGTCTGGCAGGCCATCCCACATGATCGATTGAGGCTAGTTTGTTGGCGAGCCTGCCGGAGGTTAGCAATAAAACAATTGAAGAAGTGTCTGATAACGAGTCGATGCCCCTGACCATGTAGGCGCAACGCCGTCATGGCGGAAGAGCAGTCGTCGCCGCCTGTGTCAACGTTCCTATAGGCGTAGGAGGACCAGAGCTACAACATCCGGCTCCTTGACGAGCATCGACTCGTGGAGGGGGAATCAGCGGTGAGCAGATGTAGGATGATGTTGTCGCGACCATGGTAATGAAGGATCAGGGCTTCCTAGATGAGGAACATGCACTCTAGCAGTCTGTGCGTAGCGCGCATGACATCTGCCGTAAGCAATGGCCTGCGGGCGGAGAAAGACGCCATGTTTGCAAAGCTCGACGTGAAGGAGGACGAAGAGGAGGCGCGGGCGACCACAAACGTCGCCAGCTCCGCGATAGCCATGCCGCCCCCGTGGTTCGTGCCTCGCCGCAACGAGCACGAGGTCGGCCTGTCCACATCTGCCGCTATGGACATGACGGACTCCAGTGAGGAAGAGTAGCACATGGTACATGGGTACGCTTGGTGTCGCATGTGGGACGTACCTTATTCTTCCTCTCCCGCAGCTTCCCTCCGTAAGGCTCACGACCAATGAAATTACCAGACATGGAAAAGATAGGATTTGTGACATTGCCGCCGAACATTTAGACTAGGTTAAAAAGGTGTCGTCCGCTATTATTCAGTTGATATATGTCAAATATATAACGATTTTGGTCTGGTTTAAATAAACATCATCCGGTTTGCATGAATTTTTTTAGGTTTTTGTTCAAAGTCCTTTTGACATGTGTCTGGTGTTTGATGTATACAGTTAGATGACCAGCTCCGTATCATTTTTCACGGACATATCATATTGTGTCTGTTTTAGGGGTATGTGTTAGAAATGCCCTTAGGAACATGGCCTCGGCCTGATTTGGGCCACATCGCAGTGCCTTCCATCCTACCAAAATTATAATCAAGGATTTAACGGCGGTGACTGCGGCTCCGGGGTGCTGGTCCTTAGGGGCACGTGCACGAAGACTTTTCCGGCTGTTATTGACAAGGTCAGGTCGGCTCCGGTATCGGAACGGCGTGTCAGCGGCTCGTTCTGGCGGCGACAATGGTCGTTCGGTGGTCCATGAACCTCGATGTAATTTTTGTTATGTTTGAGGTGTTTTGTATTTCTGATGAATCTTTATAATAGATTTGATCTATTTCAAAAAAGGATTTATCGATAGCTGATGCATTAACCATGTTCGTTGCAACGAGGTAATAAAACTACCACAGTCGGTTGGGGAGTATTTAATTATAGATGGGCTTTAGGCCCATATAAACAATAATTTAGAGAAAAAACTCAAAGGCTCATTTGAGGATATATGACACAGTGGAAAGTTTAGTTCTACCATGCTAGTTTGTCTCAAAAAAAAGTTCTACCATGCTAGTGGTGGAATCTTTGACTTGTAAACCCTCATGACCCTTTGATTATTCCTGTAGACTTGATAATTGAATAAAGTAAATCATGTTTTACACCTAAAAAACATGCTACTGGTGGAGAGTTTAGACAAACCTATAATGCGTTATCTTCCGCATGCTATTGGTGTTTGAGAAGATGAATGATACACCTGCACTACTCCTCCTTCGCAATCCGCCTCGCCTTGCATGTTGCGTGTTTTATTTTTGCCGACCAGGAATGGATAATTGTTGACATACACGAATCAACTTTTGACTAGGGGGCCTCCTTAGTATCGTGGTTAGAAATTAGCGAGGGCATATACGACAGCGTTATGTTAAGGGTCGTCGTACACTCGACCAAGTAGCATGATGATATTTTTTAAATAATTTTAGCCGCCTCGTGGGAGCGTGACCTACTGTTGGGGAACGTAGTAATTTTAAAAAAATTCCTACGCACACGCAAGATCATGGTGATGCATAGCAACGAGAGGGGAGAGTGTGATCTATGTACCCTTGTAGACCGACAGCGGAAGCGTTAGCACGACGCGGTTGATGTAGTCGTACGTCTTCACGGCCCGACCGATCAAGCACCGAAACTACGGCACCTCCGAGTTTTAGCACACGTTCAGCTCGATGACGATCCCCGGACTCTGATCCAGCAAAGTGCCGGGGAAGAGTTCCGTCAGCATGACGGCGTGGTGACGATCTTGATGTACTACCGTCGCAGGGCTTCGCCTAAGCACCGCTACAATATTATCGAGGATTATGGTGGAAGGGGGCACCGCACATGGCTAAGAATATGATCACGTGGATCAACTTGTGTGTCTAGGGGTGCCCCCTGCCCCCGTATATAAAGGAGCAAGGGGAGGAGGCCGGCCGGCCCCTATTGGCGCGCCAGGAGGAGTCCTCCTACTAGGAGGGGGAAGGAAGTGGGGAGGGAGAAGGAAAGGGGGGCGCCGCCCCCCCTCCTAGTCCAATTCGGACCAAGGGGGGAGGAGGAGCGCGGCCCACCCTGGCTGCCCCTCTCTCTCTCTCCACTAAGGCCCATATGGCCCATTACTTCTCCCGGTAGGGTTCTGGTAACCCTCCGGCTCTCCAGTTTTCTCCGAAATCACCCGGAACACTTCCGGTGTCTGAATATAGCCGTCCAATATATCAATCTTTATGTCTCGACCATTTCGAGACTCCTCGTTATGTCCGTGATCACATCCGGGACTCCGAACTAACTTCGGTACATCAAAACACATAAACTCATAATATAACTATCATCGAAACCTTAAGCGTGCGGACCCTACGGGTTCGAGAACAATGTAGACATGACCGAGACACGTCTCCGGTCAATAACCAATAGCGGAACCTGGATGCTCATATTGGCTCCTACATATTCTACGAAGATCTTTATCGGTCAGACCGCATAACAACATACGTTGTTCCCTTTGTCATCGGTATGTTACTTGCCCGAGATTCGATCGTCGGTATCTCAATACCTAGTTCAATCTCGTTACCGGCAAGTCTCTTTACTCGTTTCGTAATACATCATCTCGCAACTAACTCATTAGTTGCAATGCTTGCAAGGCTTATGTGATGTGCATTACCGAGAGGGCCCAGAGATACCTCTCCGACAATCGGAGTGACAAATCCTAATCTTGAAATACGCCAACCCAACATTTACCTTTGGAGACACCTGTAGAGCTCCTTTATAATCACCCAGTTACGTTGTGACGTTTGGTAGCACACAAAGTGTTCTTCCGGCAAACGGGAGTTGCATAATCTCATAGTCATAAGAACATGTATAAGTCATGAAGAAAGCAATAGCAACATACTAAACGATCAGGTGCTAAGCTAATGGAATGGGTCATGTCAATCACATCATTCTCCTAATAATGTGATCCCGTTAATCAAATGACAACACATGTCTATGGTTAGGAAACATAACCATCTTTGATTAATGAGCTAGTCAAGTAGAGGCATACTAGTGACGTTTGGTTTGTCTATGTATTCACACAAGTATTATGTTTCCGGATAATACAATTCTAGCATGAATAATAAACATTTATCATGGTATAAGGAAATAAAATAATAACATTATTATTGCCTATAGGGCATATTTCCTTCACCTACGTCCTATAGGAGGGTCATTGAGAGTGGTGCCTGGCGCACGAAGCACTTAGAGTAATACTAATGTCACTAGTTCATTCCTTGTTAGAAAACTTTCTTTTTTGCAAATTCCATTATTGTATGGTTATTCTTTTATACTATTATAAAAGGCACAATTTATCTATAAATTATGTGTAAAATTTGTAGTTATTTGTTTTACTACTTTTCACGTTCTTCCTTCTTACAGGGTAATACCAATGCCACTAATTCATTTTTTCTTAGAAAATTTATTCCTTTGGTTTTTATTTTTTTTATTTTTTTGTCTTAAAGGGTAATCAAAGTCACTATCATTCTTTTTTTTTGAACTTCATTATTTTGAGTTTAATTTAGTTTGTATTTCATTTTATTTCTTCTTTGAGGGTAATACTAATGTAACTAATTCATTCCTTGCCAGAGAAAAAAAAATCTTGCAATTTTTTACTCTTATATGCCTATTCTTGCATATTATAAAAAAGTGGAATTTATGTCTAAATTCTGTGCAAAATTTCCATTTCACTATTTTTTCTTTCTTCTTTTGGAGTAATAGCAATGCCACCAATTCATTCTTTCTTAGATAACTTTATTTTCTATTTTTATTTTAGTATATTAGTATGGGGGGATGAAAACGTTAGCGAAAATAGAAGTTTTTACGTTCTGTTATGTTATACATTGTTGCATAATATTATATTCCTTTAAATCTGTGTTTGTTTATTTTAGGGTTAATCCAGTCCCATGATTCATTTTCCCTTACAAATAAATTTGTTTACCTTTGTTTCTTTTAAACTGTCACAAGGGGGGGGCTCCCCACCTGAATATATTCAAAAAATATTAGTAACAAAGTTTGGTGAGGCGAGAGGAGAAAAGAATCCGGCCACAGACCGGCGTGGATTTTTTGTTGTGTCTTTGTGTGACGGTGAGTCTAGAGAGTGAGGCCCGAGATTATAGAGCGGATTACATCAGCGGGAGAGTGGTGTTCGTCCCAAATCTTCCATAGGACCAGAAGAACCATCGGCCATATCGAAGTGGGCAGCTCCGGTCGGCACAAAGAGGTCCACAACTCCGATAATGGCGATGAGACCGGTAGCAGTCCAAGGGCGTCCCATATAGCATCGGAGGTTGGGTAGGTGAAAAACAAGTGAGCCCGGTTTTCCGTTGCGGCGTGGCATCATGGGCATGACGGAGAGTTGAGAATGGTCTTGCGATGGAGGTTTGCCCGGGTGTTCAGTCTGTCCAAGTAGAACAGCCAACCAAACACTCGGATCCCTGCTGGGCACTCTTGGGTCCCCAATATGCACCAGATTGGGACCCGCCAAGTGGGAGCCAAGGGCGTCGTAGGCCCCTTGATGTGAAGAAGCATTAGCCCATAGGCTCACACATATGTACTGTTGGGGAACGTAGTAATTTCAAAAATATTCCTACGCACACGCAAGATCATGGTGATGCACAGCAACGAGAGGGGAGAGTGTTGTCTACGTACCCTCGTAGACAAGAAGCGAAAGCGTTATAACAACGCGGTTGATGTAGTCGTATGTCTTCACGGCCCGACCGATCAAGCACCGAAACTACGGCACCTCCGAGTTTTTGCACACGTTCAGCTTGATGACGATCCCCGGACTCCGATCCAGCAAAGTGTCGGGGATGAGTTCTGTCAGCACGACGGCGTGGTGACGATCTTGATGTTCTACCGTCGCAGGGCTTCGCCTAAGCACCGCTACAATATTATCGAGGATTATGGTGGAGGGGGGCACCGCACATGGCTAAGAGATCAATGATCAATTGGTGTGTCTCTGGGGTGCCCCTGCCCCCGTATATAAAGGAGTGGAGGAGGGGGCCGGCCAAGGAGGGTGGCGCGCCCAAGGGAGGGAGTCCAACTCCCACCGGGAGTAGGACTCCACTTTTTCCTATTATGAGTAGGAGAGGGAAGGAAGAGGAAGGAGGGAGGAAGGAAAGGGGGGCCCGGCCCCCCTCTCAATTCGGATTGGGCTTGGGAGGGGGGGCGCCCCCTCCCTTGCTCCTTTCCCCTCCTTTCCACTAAGTCCCAATAAGGCCCATATACCTCCTGGGGGGTTCCAATAACCTCCCGGTGATCCGGTATTGTCCCAATCTTACCCGGAACCTTTCCGGTGTCCAAATATAGTCGTCCAATATATCGATCTTTATGTCTCGACCATTTCGAGACTCCTCGTCAAGTCCGTGATCACATTCGGGACTTCGAACAATCTTCGGTACATCAATATATATAAACTCATAATGAAACTGTCATCGTAACGTTAAGCGCGCGGACCCTACGGGTTCGAGAACAATGTAGACATGACCGAGACACGTCTCCGGTCAATAACCAATAGCGGAACCTGGATGCTCATATTGGCCCCTACATATTCTACGAAGATCTTTATCGGTCAGACCGCATAACAACATACGCTGTTCCCTTTGTCATCGGTATGTTACTTGCCCGAGATTCGATTGTCGGTATCTCAATACCTAGTTCAATCTCGTTACCGGCAAGTCTCTTTACTCGTTCCGTAATACATCATATTGCAACTAACTTATTAGTTGCATTGCTTGCAAGGCTTAAGTGATGTGTATTACCGAGAGGGCCCAGAGATACCTCTCCGGCAATCGGAGCGACAAATCCTAATCTCGAAATACGCCAACCCAACATGTACCTTTGGAGACACCTGTAGAGCACCTTTATAATCACCCAGTTACGTTGTGACGTTTGGTGGCACACAAAGTGTTCCTCCGGTAAACGGGAGTTGCATAATCTCATAGTCATAGGAACATGTATAAGTCATGAAGAAAGCAATAGCAACATACTAAACAATCGGGTGCTAAGCTAATGGAATGGGTCATGTCAATCACATCATTCTCCTAATGATGTGATCCCGTTAATCAAATGACAACTCATGTCTATGGTTAGGAAACATAACCATCTTTGATTAACGAGCTAGTCAAGTAGAGGCATACTAGTGACACTTTGTTTGTCTATGTATTCACACAAGTATTACGTTTCCGGTTAATACAATTCTAGCATGAATAATAAACATTTATCATGATATAAGGAAATAAATAATAACTTTATTATTGCCTCTAGGGCATATTTGCTTCAGTCTCCCACTTGCACTAGAGTCAATAATCTAGATTACACAGTAATGATTCTAACACCCATGGAGCCTTGGTGCTGATCATGTTTTACTCGTGGAAGAGGCTTAGTCAATGGGTCTACTACATTCAGATCCGTATGTATCTTGCAAATCTCTATGTCTCCCACCTGGACTAGATCCCGGATGGAATTGAAGCGTCTCTTGATGTGCTTGGTTCTCTTGTGAAATCTGGATTCCTTTGCCAAGGCAATTGCACCAGTATTGTCACAAAAGATTTTCATTGGACCCGATGCACTAGGTATGACACCTAAATCGGATATGAACTCCTTCATCCAGACTCCTTCGTTTGCTGCTTCCGAAGCAGCTATGTACTCCGCTTCACATGTAGATCCCGCCACGACGCTTTGTTTAGAACTGCACCAACTGACAGCTCCACCATTTAATGTAAATATGTATCCGGTTTGCGATTTAGAATTGTCCGGATCAGTTTCAAAGCTTGCATCAACGTAACCATTTACGATGAGCTCTTTGTCACCTCCATATATGAGAAACATATCCTTAGTCTTTTTCAGGTATTTCAGGATGTTCTTGACCGTTGTCCAGTGATCCACTCCTGGATTATTTTGGTACCTCCCTGCTAGACTTATAGCAAGGCACACATCAGGTCTGGTACACAGCATTGCATACATGATAGAGCCTATGGCTGAAGCATAGGGAACATCTTTCATTTTCTCTCTATCTTCTGCAGTGGTCGGGCATTGAGTCTTACTCAACTTCACACCTTGTAACACAGGCAAGAATCCTTTCTTTGCTTGATCCATTTTGAATTTCTTCAAAAACTTTGTCAAGGTATGTGCTTTGTGAAAGTCCAATTAAGCATCTTGATCTATCTCTATAGATCTTAATGCCCAATATGTAAGCAGCTTTACCGAGGTCTTTCATTGAAAAACTCTTATTCAAGTATCCCTTTATGCTATCCAGAAATTCTATATCATTTCCGATTAGCAATATGTCATCCACATATAATATCAGAAATGCTATAGAGCTCCCACTCACTTTCTTATAAATACAGGCTTCTCCAAAAGTCTGTACAAAACCAAATGCTTTGATCACACTATCAAAGCGTTTATTCCAACTCCGAGATGCTTGCACCAGTCCATAAATGGATCGCTGGAGCTTGCACACATTGTTAGCTCCTTTTGGATCAACAAAACCTTCCGGCTGCATCATATACAACTCTTCTTCTAGAAATCCATTCAGGAATGCAGTTTTGACATCCATCTGCCAAATTTCATAATCATAAAATGTGGCAATTGCTATCATGATTCAGACAGACTTAAGCATCGCTACGGGTGAGAAGGTCTCATCGTAGTCAATTCCTTGAACTTGTCAAAAACCTTTTGCGACAAGTCGAGCTTTGTAGACAGTAACATTACCGTTAGCGTCAGTCTTCTTCTTGAAGATCCATTTATTTTCAATTGCTTGCTGATCATTGGGCAAGTCAACCAAAGTCCACACTTTGTTCTCATACATGGATCCCATCTCAGATTTCATGGCTTCAAGCCATTTTGCGGAATCTGGGCTCACCATTGCTTCTTCATAATTCGTAGGTTCATCATGATCTAGTAGCATGACTTTCAGAACAGGATTACCGTACCACTCTGGTGCGGATCTTACTCTGGTTGATCTACGAGGTTCAGTAGTAACTTGTTCTGAAGTTTCATGATCATCATCATTAGCTTCCTCACTAATTGGTGTAGGTGTCACAGAAACCGGTTTCTGTGATGTACTACTTTCCAATAAGGGAGCAGGTACAGTTACCTCATCAAGTTCTACTTTCCTCCCACTCACTTCTTTCGAGAGAAACTCCTTCTCTAGAAAGGATCCATTCTTAGCAACAAATGTCTTGCCATCGGATCTGTGATAGAAGGTGTACCCAACAGTCTCCTTCGGGTATCCTATGAAGACACATTTCTCCGATTTGGGTTCGAGCTTATCAGGTTGAAGCTTTTTCACATAAGCATCGCAACCCCAAACTTTCAAAAACGACAACTTTGGTTTCTTGCCAAACCATAGTTCATAAGGCGTCATCTCAACGGATTTTGATGGTGCCCTATTTAACGTGAATGCGGCCGTCTCTAAAGCATAACCCCAAAACGATAGCGGTAAATCTGTAAGAGACATCATAGATCGCACCATATCAAGTAAAGTACGATTACGACGTTCGGACACACCATTACGCTATTGTAACACCCTTGATGCGACTATATCTCCCACGTGTCGAGGCACGACTTAGAGGCATAATCGCATTGAAGGCATATGTCGCAAGTTAGGCAATCTTCACAACATCCCATGTAATATAGATAATAAAAGGGGAGATAACATATTTGGCTTACACTCGCCACGTCAATCAAGTACATAAATAACATTACATCATCCAAACACTCATGGCCCGACTACGGCGCCAAAATAAAAGATAACCCAACATGCGACACGGTCCCGATCACCCCAACTGGGCACCACTACTGATCATCAGGAAAAGACACGTAGTATCGTTGAGAGTCCTCGTCGAACTCCCACTTGAGCTCGAGCGCGTCACCTAGAGCGGAATCATCAGGCCCTGCATCTGGTGTAATAGTAATCTGTGAGCCACAGGGACTCAGCAATCTCGCACCCTCGCGATCAAGACTATTTAAGCTTATAGGTAAGGCAAGGTAAATAAGGTGGAGCTGCAGCAAGCGACTAGCATATATAGTGGCTATCTTGTTCGCAAAAAAGAGCGAGAAGAGAAGGCAAAGCGCGAACGCATAACTAAAGAGGGCAACCTGCGGCAAGCATTACTCCAACACCGTGTCCACTTCCCGGACTCCGTCGAGAAGAGGCCATCACGGTAACACACCCAGTTGATTCATTTTAATTAAGTTAAGGTTCAAGTTATCTACAACCGGACATTAACAAATTCCCATCTGCCCATAACCGCGGGCACGACTTTCGGAAGTTGAAAACCCTGCAGGGGAGTCCCAACTTAGCCCATGACAAGCTCTCACGATCAACGAAGGAATAGACCTCCTCCCGAGACGTTCCGATCAGGCTCGGTATCTCGGTTCTTTAAGACACTTCGACAGGTTAAAACAAGACCAGCAACACTGCCCGAATGTGCCGACAAATCCCGATAGGAGCTGCACATATCTCGTTCTCAGGGCACACTCAGATGAGCTCTCCATACAACTAAAACCAAACCTCGATTTTCCCCGAGGGGCGCTGCACAGGACTCTAGTTTGGACCAACACTCAGAGGAGCACTGGCCCGGGGGGGGGGGGCTAAAATAAGATGACCCTCGGGCTCCGGAAACCCAAGGGAAAAAGTGGCTAGGTGGCAAATGGTAAAACCAAGGTTGGGCATTGCTGGAAAAGCTTTAATCAAGGAGAACTATCAAGGGGTTCCCATCATAACCCAACCGCGTAAGGAACGCAAAAATCCGGGAACATAATACCGATATGACGGAAACTAGGGCGGCAAGAGTGGAACAAAACACTAGGCGAGAGGCCGAGCCTTCCACCCTTTACCAAGTATATAGATGCATTAAGATAACAAGGCAATATAATGGTATCCCCACAAGTAAATAATGTTCCAACAAGGAACGGTCTCCAATCTTCACCTGCAACTAGCAACGCTATAAGAGGGGCTGAGCAAAGCGGTAACATAGCCAATCAACGGTTTGCTAGGACATGGTGGGTTAGAGGTTTGACATGGCAATTTGGGAGGCTTGAAAGCAAGTGGTAGGCATCGTAGCATTGGCATAGCAAAAGAGCGAGCATCTAGCAAAGCAAAGATAATAGTGATTTCGAGGGTATGATCATCTTGCCTGCAAAGTGGTCAGAGTTGACTGGATCCTCGAAAGCAAACTCAACAGGCTCCTCGTTAGCGAACTCGTCTCCCGGCTCTACCCAAACAAGACAAACAAGCAAACGGAACACAATCAACCACGTGCAAGGATCAAACAATATGATGCAAGGATGGTATGCTATGCGGGATGAGATGCGGGATGCATATGCAAGATGTGACAGGGAAAGCATGAACCTGGCCTCAACATTGAAATCCAAGTGTTCCACTGGAAAGATGAGATGAAATCGCTTGAAAACAATATAAAGAATGCCGGAATCGGAGTTACGGTTTGGAAATGGCAAGCAATTCAAATATGGCCACGTTCTGCGATTTACAGCAAGTAGTCATCTAAATGCAACAAGATGAACATGCTACAGCACCCAAACATGACAACAAAATACATGGGAGGGATGCATTCATGATGCTTAACAAAAGTCTAGCACTGAGCTACGGCCAATTCATCCATTAACAGGTTCAAACAAGCATGGCAAAAATGCATATGGTAAACAGATCTCAGACTTAGTGAAATTAATACTTGTCTGGAATTTCAGATCAGATAGCACACTTTGGAGCAACAAAACTATATTCTATAGGACCTGAACATGGCAAAGTAAAGCATGGCATGGAGCTACTCAAAGAGCTTAACAAAAGTCCCTTAGTGACCTTGATCCAAAAGGGATCAGAAAATACAATTGCAAGCATGTGAACATGGAAAAACATAATCAGTTCTCAGACTTAGTGAAAACTGGAGCATGCTGAAAACAGATATCAAGTAGGCATTTTACGAGCTCGATGCACTCACCACAGGGCAAGTCATGATAACCTAAGCATACACGCATCAAGAATACACAAAATACAAGCTAGACATGGCAAGAACAATAGCATAGCATGCACGGATCAACTACAACATCATTCGCAAAATCGCTAACAAGTAGACAATCTGCCCAGATTCATGAAGTAACAAAAGTAGAGCTCGATTGACTCAAGCTAGGGTGCTCCATAATTGCAAACAAAGACATGGGTGGATAGAGCACTACAAGATTAACAAAACATCCTTACTGATCATTCTCAAAAGAGGCACGAATCACTAGGAAACAACATGAACATATGGCCATATGAGATAAACAGGTCAAGGACTTAGTGGACATGGGTGGATAGAGCACTACAAGATTAACAAAACATCCTTACTAATCATCCTCAAAAGAGGCACGAATCACTAGGAAACAACATGAACATATGGCCATATGAGATAAACATGTCAAGGACTTAGTGGAAATGCTAAGTCCCTGAAATCAGCATTACCAAGTGCCTTACTTTGCAAGCTTGTGCTCGTCAACACACGCATCACAAAAATACATGGGTTGCACCTCTGGAAAGATAGCAAAACCCTTAACAAAACATATGTAGAGCTCAAGGGCATATCATGCACACAATAATCATGGCAAAAATGACAAATATCTAAATGGAGTAGCAGATCTGACAATTATCTCAAGTAGCCCTCTTCTAACAGCATTTCGGGAATCAAGATGAACTCAAATGAAAATGATGCAATGAGATGAAATGATGTACTCTCTGAGATGAACATTTGGATACGCTATATGCCCAAAACGGAGCTAGGGAAGCAAAGTTACGGCACGATGAACATGGCAATATGAACTAGGGTTTCGGAAGAAAGTCAACCGAGATTTAAATCTCAGATCCAGATCTGGGCTTCACGCGAAACGAGGTTCGCCGGAACTTCGCCGGAATCGTCGAGGAACTTGCCGGGGTGCCGGATCCGGGCGATGAGGGACCGGAGCGCTTGCCGGAGTGAGGAGGACAGCGAGGCGGCGGCGGGTGCGGGCACCGGCGGGCGGCGGGGCGAGCTCGCGCCGGCGTGGGGCGCTTCGGCGACGGCGGCCGGCGACGCGACCGGAGCCGGGGGAGAAGATCCCGGGCGGCGGCGGGCGGCAATGGGCCTCGGGGGCCCCTCCTGGGCCTCCCGGGCCGGCGGCGATGGGGAAGTGGGGCGGCGGCGCGGCCAACCCACGGGCGACACGTGGCGGCGGCGGGGCTAGCCGGACATGTCCGTCGGTGGCCGTTTTTGTCCGGCGGCGGCGGATGAAATGGATCTAGGGTTTCGGGGGAGGAGAAAGAGAATTTCGGAGGGGGTTCTTTAAATAGGCATAGAGGGAGCTAGGAGAGTCCAAATGAGGTGCGGTTTTCGGCCACGCGATCGTGATCGAACGCTTTAGATGATGGAGAAGGTTTTGGTGGGTTTTGGGCCAAATTGAAGGGGTGTTGGGCTGCAACACACACGAGGCCTTCTCGGTCCCTCGGTTAACCATTGGAGTATCAAACGAAGTCCAAATGGTACGAAACTTGACAGGCGGTTTACCGGTAGTAAACCAAGGCCGCTTGGCAAGTCTCGGTCCAATCCGGAAATGTTTAGTCCCCACACACGAAAGAAAGGTACAAATGACCACCGGAGGAGAACGAAGCGCCGGAATGCAAAACAGACAACGGGGAAAATGCTCGAATGCATGAGATGAACACGTATGCAAATGCAATGCACATGATGACATGATATGAGATGCATGACAACGACAACAACACACGGAGACAAAAACCCGAACCCGAGAAAATAAAATAACTTAACGCCGGAAACGGCAAGAGTTGGAATACATATTGGGTAAGTTACATCCGGGGTGTTACAACACTCCACCACTACGAAAGGATCTCGTCCCGAGATCTAGGACTGAAAGAACGCCGGGTACTCAGAACAGAGGTGATCCTCGCATTCCCAGGTAGCTTCACGGTCGGAATGGTGTGACCACTTGACTTTGAGGAATTTGATTGACTTGTTGCGAGTCTTGCATTCGGTATCTTCAAGAATAGCCACGGGGTGCTCACGATAGGAGAGATCTTCTTGGAGCTCAATGTCCTCGAAGTTGACGGTGCGGTTAGGAGTCTTGAAGCACTTTCGGAGCTGAGAGACATGGAACACGTCATGAACATTTGCAAAGTTTGAAGGAAGCTCGAGTTGATAGGCGAGATCGCCTCTCTTGCTGACAATCTTGAAAGGTCCCACGTATCTGGGGGGAAAGCTTCCCTTTGATACCGAAGAAACGAGTACCTTTCATAGGAGATACGCAGAGGTAAACATGATCTCCGATCTCGAAAGCCAAATCACGATGCTTACTGTCATAGTAGCTCTTCTGGCGGGATTGGGCTGCTTTGAGGTTATCTCGAATGACTTTGCACATTTCCTCTGCCTCTGTGATTAAGTCATTTCCCAAAAGATGACGTTCACCGGTTTCAGACCAGTTGAGAGGGGTACGGCACTTCCTGCCATACAGAATTTCAAATGGGGCCTTGCCCGAACTTGCTTGAAAACTGTTGTTGTAGGAGAATTCAGCATAAGGAAGACAATCCTCCCACTTCATGCCGAAGGAGATCACACAAGCCCTGAGCATATCTTCAAGAATCTGGTTGACACGCTCGACTTGATCGCTAGTTTGAGGATGGAAAGTTGTGCTGAAGCGGATGTTGGTGCCCATGGCCTTTTGAAAAGAATCCAAAAACTTGGAGGTAAAGATGCTGCCACGGTCTGAAGAGATCACTTGTGGAATACCGTGGAGAGAGACAATTCGAGAGGTATAGAGTTCCGCCAATTGAGCTGCAGTGATAGACTCTTTGATAGGCAGAACGTGAGCCACTTTGGTGAGTTTGTCGATGACAACGAATATAGCATCATTGCCATGCTTGGACTTTGGAAACCCAGACACGAAGTCCATCTCAATGTGGTCAAACTTCCATTCTAGAATGGTAAGAGGTTGGAGGAGACCAGCTGGCCTTTGGTGTTCTGCCTTCACTCTTCTGCAGACATCACATTCATTCACGAACTGAGCAATCTCGCGCTTCATTCGAGTCCACCAATAAGCCTGCTTGAGGTCCTGATACATCTTTGTACTCCCAGGGTGGATGGAGAGGAGAGAATTGTGAGCCTCATTCATGATCACTTTACGGAGTTCACCTTTGGGTACAACAATATGATCCTCGAAGAAGAGAGTGTCCTTGTCATCAAGGCGGTAGCACTTGTACTTGGGTTGACTCTTGGCAATCCCAATCTTCACCTTTTTCACCATAGCATCAAGAAGCTGGGCTTGGCGAATCTGGTCTTCCAAGGTAGGGGAGACTTGAAGGTTGGCAAGGAAACCTTGAGGAACAACTTGCAGATTAAGTTTGCGGAAAGCTTCACAAAGCTCGGGTTGATAAGGCTTGAGAATCAGACTATTGCAATAAGCTTTCCTGCTCAATGTGTCAGCAATCACATTGGCCTTGCCTGGAGTATACTCGATACTCGGATTATACTCTTGAATCATTTTGACCCATCGAGTTTGCCTGAGGTTGAGATTAGGCTGAGTGAAGATGTACTTGAGACTCTTGTGGTCAGTGAAGATGTCCACTTTTCTTCCCAATAAGAGATGTTTCCAAGTCAAAAGAGCATGCACAACTGCCGCCAACTCGAGATCATGAGTGGGGTAGTTCTTCTCATTGGGCTTCAACTGGCGAGAGGTATAAGCAACAACTTTCTTCTCTTGCATCAACACTGCGCCAAGACCGTGGAGAGAGGCATCACAAAAGACCTCGTACGGCTTGGATTCATCAGGCGGAGTCAGAACTGGAGCGGTGATCAATTTCTCTTTCAAAGTGTTGAAAGCAATGTCACACTCTGGAGACCAAACGTACTTGACGTGCTTCTGGAGAAGATTTGAGAGAGGCTTCCGATCTTAGAAAAGTTTTCAACAAATCTTCGGCAATAGCTTGCGAGACCGAGGCACGTTCTGAGGAGGTTCCCAATTCACAATTGCAGACACCTTCTCAGGATTCACTGCAATGCCCTTGGCAGAGATGATATAACCAAGATAAAGAACCTCATCGAGCCAAAATTCACACTTGGAGAACTTGGCGTAGAACTTGTGTTCCCTCAACTTATCGAGTATCAAACACAAGTGCTTGGCATGATCTTCCTTGTTCTTCGAGAAAACCAGAATGTCGTCGAGATAGACCAAAACGAAGTCATTGGTGTAGGCGTTGAAGATGAAGTTCATCATGCGAGAGAACGTCGGAGGAGCGTTGACAAGGCCAAAAGACATGACAGTGTATTCATATGACCCATAGCTTGTCCTGAAAGCCGTCTTGGGAATATCTTGCTCACGGATTCGAATCTGATGATAACCCATACGGAGATCAAGCTTGGAGAATACTTGGGCACCTTTGAGTTGTTCGAACAGCTCGTTGATGTTGGGAAGTGGGTATTTGTTCTTGATGGTCTTCTTGTTCAATGGAAGGTAATCAACACAAAGTCGGTCCGTTCCATCCTTCTTCTTCACAAAAAGAACACCACAACCCCACGGAGAAGAACTAGGCCGGATGAGACCCATTCTCTCTTGAATATCGAGTTGCTTCTTCAGCTTCTTCAACTCTTCAGGTCTGAGCTTGTAAGGACGTTTGCACACAGGTTCCGTGCCGGGCTCAAGATCAATAACGAATTCAACTGGCCGGTGCGGAGGCATTCCTGGAAGCTCTTCTGGAAAGACGTCTTGATATTCGCAAACGACTGGAATTTGCGAGATAGCATCTAGTTCACCCTTCTCATTGAGAGAAAATAGACAGATGGTATCATCATGAGCGGCAAAGACAACTACATCCTCAGACAAATGAGTCAATTGAATCTTCCTGGCAGCACAATCAAGATGCGCCTTGTGCTTAGAAAGCCAATCCATTCCGAGAATAAGATCAATATCCGAGTCACCCAGAACAATAGGAGAAGCTAGAAATTTGTAGTCGCCCAACGTGATAGTAATATCCGGGACGCAGAAATTAGCTGTCATTTGCTTGCCCGGTGACACGATTTGCAAGGAATTTTGCAGATACTGATAGTCGCACTCATACTTCGATGCAAAAGGTTTGGAAATGAAACAATGCGATGCACCAGTGTTGAAAAGAACTTTTGCAGGGATATCGTTGACAGGAAGGTTACCCATGATCACATCTGATAAGTCCTCTGCCTAGGCTGCATTCACCATATTGACCTTGGCGTACTTGGGGTTATGCTTGACCATAGCTGTACTTGCCGATCTGACAGGAGGAGGAGGAGGAAGACGCCTCTGGTTAAGACACTTGTTGGCATAGTGACCCTTCTGTTGGCACTTGTTGCACGTGACCTCTGAAAGCGGACGGTGATATGGAGCACTCGATCTTGGAGGTTGAGACGAAGTCTTGTTTTGAAAGCCAGGGTTGGGTGGGTGGGAAGATCCACTGCCACCTTTGCTCTTCTGCTGATACGGCTGACGGAACGGAGGAGGAAGCCAATACTTCTGCTGCTTGGCCACTTGAGTAGAGGAAGAAGGAGTAGCATCTCTGACTCGCTTCTTGGAAGCATCACACCTCAGTTGAGCGGCCTCTTGCTTCAATGCCATGTTGTAGAACTCATCGTACCTCAAGGGCTCAAAGAGAACAAGAGCTAGCTGAATTTCTTCTCTGAGACCACCCCTGAACTGGTATATCATGCTCTTCTCGTCAGGGACGTCCTGCTTGGCAAAGCGGGCGAGCTTCTGAAACAACTTGTTGTAGTCATAGACAGACAAAGAGCCTTGCTTCAGGTTGCGGAATTCCTCACGCTTGCTTTCAACCACGCTCTGGGGGATATGATGAGCTCTGAAATCTTGATGGAATTCATCCCAAGTGATCACACGTCCACCTCTGGAATCCTTGTACTGCTGGAACCATTCTGCAGCTTGATCTTTGAGTTGGAAGGAAGCGAACTTGACAAAGTCCTCAGGCCTGACGTTACTGCACTCGAAATGCTTGCACAGATCCACAAGCCAATCGTCAGCATCGGTTGCCTCAACACAATTGCTGAAAGTCTTTGGCCCGTTAGCAAGGAACTGGTTGAGTGTAGCAAAGTGATTCTGATTGTTGCCTTGGTTCCCTTGGTTGCCTTGATTGCGCTCTTGGAGAATTTGCATGATCAACTAAGTGTTTGCATTGGTTGCGGCCATCACAGCTTGCCATGCCTCCGGAGGAGGTGGAGGTGGTGGCGGATCTTGATTCTGATTCTGATTGGTGCTCTTAGCGGGAGCCATCCTGAAGAGGTTGACCACCGTTAGCACATAGACAGATAAAATGAAGCTAAATCCAACGGAATGAAAATTGCAACATATAGTCTTCACATCCGAACAAAATGAACGAATGCATTCCTCTTGAAATGATCACATATCCATAAATTGAGAAGCCACATAGAATTTAGGTAGAGAAATAAATCAACAAGGTACGGATCAAGAACAAATACTCGGTAAGAAATCCCAATCTCAAACCAAATATCCGTGGAAGAAGAAACTAGAGCTACAAGAATTCCCACCTATGAAACTCCCGAACCTTTCCGGTTATGCAATCAGGTGTTGGGGATACAGGGGAAGCATAATATCTCACCCAAATCTAGCAAATCCTACATCCAGCTGTATCCATCCTTCAACACATAACCGAGAAAACTTCGGAAACCATCTACCTCAACCTTCGAAAAGCATCCGTTATACAAGTTATGGCAATACTCCCAAACTCCCGCCCCAGTACTGGGTGGCGTCGAGGTTATCTCACCAACGAACTGCATAAAAGAGATTTTTGATGTCGGCGTACTAAACTCAGGTATTCCAGAACTGCAACGATAACATTATGATGACAACACCTCAGAGCTCAACTCCCCGGGACACTTCCACAAAACCCCTGACAGGAGGCACCAAGACAATGTTCTCATCATAAAGTCATCGGAACGATTCCAAGATACCCGCGTGATCCTAAAATAAATTTTAGTGAAATTTGAGAAGAGAAGAGTGAAAACTCTACGTCAGGATGCCTTACCAGAGCGATGAGGAGACTGAGAAGTAAAAAGAATTCCTAAACTCTCCGATATATAATTCCTAAATGACTCAAAACATTTTTCTAGACACAACTCGGCCGCTAAAAACGATCAAGCAATGGGGCTCCTAAGGTCGGGGAAGGCTCTAGTTACCAACTTGTAACACCCTCAATGCGACTATATCTCCCACGTGTTGAGGCACGACTTAGAGGCATAATCGCATTGAAGGCATATGTCGCAAGTTAGGCAATCTTCACAACATCCCATGTAATATAGATAATAAAAGGGGAGATAACATATTTGGCTTACACTCGCCACGTCAATCAAGTACATAAATAACATTACATCATCCAAACACTCATGGCCCGACTATGGCGCCAAAATAAAAGATAACCCAACATGCGACACGGTCCCGATCACCCCAACTGGGCACCACTACTGATCATCAGGAAAAGACATGTAGTATCGTTGAGAGTCCTCGTCGAACTCCCACTTGAGCTCGAGCGCGTCACCTAGAGCGGAATCATCAGGCCCTGCATCTGGTGTAATAGTAATCTGTGAGCCACAGGGACTCAGCAATCTCGCACCCTCGCGATCAAGACTATTTAAGCTTATAGGTAAGGCAAGGTAAATAAGGTGGAGCTGCAGCAAGCGACTAGCATATATAGTGGCTATCCTGTTCGCAAAAGAGAGCGAGAAGAGAAGGCAAAGCGCGAACGCATAACTAAAGACGGCAACCTGCGGCAAGCATTACTCCAACACCATGTCCACTTCCCGGACTCCGCCGAGAAGAGGCCATCACGGTAACACACTCAGTTGATTCATTTTAATTAAGTTAAGGTTCAAGTTATCTACAACCGGACATTAACAAATTCCCATCTGCCCATAACCGCGGGCACGGCTTTCGAAAGTTCAAAACCCTGCAGGGGAGTCCCAACTTAGCCCATGACAAGCTCTCACGGTCAACGAAGGAATAGACCTCCTCCCAAGACGTTCCGATCAGGCTCGGTATCTCGGTTCTTCAAGACACTTCGACAGGTTAAAACAAGACCAGCAACACCCCCCGAATGTGCCGACAAATCCCGATAGGAGCTGCACATATCTCGTTCTCAGGGCACACTCAGATGAGCTCTCCATACAACTAAAACCAAACCTCGATCATCCCCGGGGGGGGGGGGGGCGCTGCACAGGACTACAGTTTGGACCAACACTCAGAGGAGCACTGGCCCGGGGGGGGCTAAAATAAGATGACCCTTGGGCTCCAGAAACCCAAGGGAAAAAGAGGCTAGGTGGCAAATGGTAAAACCAAGGTTGGGCATTGCTGGAAAAGCTTTAATCAAGGCGAACTATCAAGGGGTTCCCATTATAACCCAACCGCGTAAGGAACGCAAAAATTCGGGAACATAACACCGATATGACGGAAACTAGGGCGGCAAGAGTGGAACAAAACACTAGGCGAGAGGCCGAGCCTTCCACCCTTTACCAAGTATATAGATGCATTAAGATAACATGGCAATATAATGGTATCCCAACAAGTAAATAATGTTCCAACAAGGAACGGTCTCCAATCTTCACCTGCAACTAGCAACGCTATAAGAGGGGCTGAGCAAAGAGGTAACATAGCCAATCAACAGTTTGCTAGGACATGGTGGGTTAGAGGTTTGACATGGCAATTTGGGAGGCTTGAAAGCAAGTGGTAGGCATCGTAGCATTGGCATAGCAAAAGAGTGAGCATCTAGCAAAGCAAAGATAGTAGTGATTTCGAGGGTATGATCATCTTGCCTGCAAAGTGGTCAGAGTTGACTGGATCCTTGAAAGCAAACTCAACGGGCTCCTCGTTAGCGAACTCGTCTCCCGGATCTACCCAAACAAGACAAACAAGCAAACGGAACACAATCAACCACGTGCAAGGATCAAACAATATGATGCAAGGATGGTATGCTATGCGGGATGCGATGTGAGATGCATATGCAAGATGTGACAGGGAAAGCATGAACCTGACCTCAACTTGGAAATCCAAGTGTGCCAATGGAAAAATGAGATGAAATCGCTTGAAAATGATATAAATAACGCCGGAATCGGAGTTACGGTTTGTAAATGGCAAGCAATTCAAATATGGCCACGTTCTACGATTTACAGCAAGTAGTCATCTAAATGCAACAAGATGAACATGCTACAGCACCCAAACATGACAACAAAATACATGGCAGGGATGCATTCATGATGCTTAACAAAAGTCTAGCACTGAGCTAGGGCCAATTCATCCACTAACAGGTTCAAACAAGCATGACAAAAATGCATATGGTAAACAGATCTCAGACTTAGTGAAATTAACACTTGTCTGGAATTTCAGATCAGATAGCACACTTTGGAGAAAAAAAACTATATGCTACAGGACCTGAACATGGCAAAGTAAAGCATGGAATGGAGCTACTCAAAGAGCTTAACAAAAGTCCCTTAGTGACCTTGAGCCAAAAGGGATCAGAAAATACAATTGCAAGCATGTGAACATGGCAAAAACATAATCAGTTCTCAGACTTGGTGAAAACTGGAGCATGCTGAAAACAGATATCAAGTAGGCATGTTTACGAGCTCGAAGCACTCACCACAGGGCAAGTCATGATAACCTAAGCATACACCCGTCAAGAATACACAAAATACAAGCTATACATGGCAAGAACAATAGCATAGCATGTACGGATCAACTACAACATCCTTGGCAAAATCGCTAACAAGTAGACAAGCTGCCTAGATTCACGAAGTAGCAAAAGTAGAGCTCGATTGACTCAAGCTAGGGTGCTTCATAATTGCAAACAAAGACATGGGTGGATAGAGCACTACAAGATTAACAAAACATCCTTACTGATCATCCTCAAAAGAGGCACGGATCACTAGGAAACAACATGAACATATGGCCATATGAGATAAACAGGTCAAGGACTTGGTGGAAATGCTAAGTCCCTGAAATCAGCATTACCAAGTGCCTCACTTTGCAAGCTTGTGCTAGTCAGCACACACATCACAAAAATACATGAGTTGCACCTCTGGAAAGATGGCAAAACCCTTAACAAAACATATGTAGAGCTCAAGGGCATATCATACACACAATAATCATGGCAAAAATGACAAATATCTAAATGGAGTAGCAGATCTGACAATTATCTCAAGTAGCCCTCTTCTAACAGCATTTCGGGCATCAAGATGAACTCAAATGAAAATGATACAATGAGATGAAATGATCTACTCTCTGAGATGAACATTTTGATATGCTATATGCCCAAAACGAATCTATGGATGCAAAGTTACAGCACGATGAACATGGCAATATGAACTAGGGTTTTGGGAGAAAGTCAACCGAGATTTAAATCTCAGATCCAGATCCGGGCTTCATGCGAAACGAGGTTCGCCGGAACTTCGCCGGAATCGTCGAGGAACTTGCCGGGGCGCCGAATCCGGGCGGTGAGGGACCGGAGCGCTTGCCGGAGTGAGGAGGACGGCGAGGCGGCGGCGGGCGCGGGCACCGGCGGGCGGCGGGGCGAGGCGCGGGCACCGGCGGGCGGCGGGGCGAGCTCGCGCCGGCGTGGGGCACTTCGGCGGCGGCGGCCGGCGACGCGACCGGAGCCGGGGGAGAAGATCCCGGGCGGCGGCGGGCGGCAATGGGCCTCGGGGGCCCCTCCTGGGCCTCCCGGGCCGGCGGCGACGGGGAAGTGGGGCGGCGGCGCGGCCAACCCTCGGGCGACACGTGGCGGCGGTGGGGCTAGCCGGACATGCCCGTCGGTGGCCGTTTTTGTCTGGCGGCGGATGAAATGGATCTAGGGTTTCGGGGGAGGAGAAAGAGAATTTCGGAGGGGGTTCTTTAAATAGGCATAGAGGGAGTTAGGAGAATCCAAATGAGGTGCGGTTTTCGGCCACGCGATCGTGATCGAACGCTCTAGATGATGGAGAAGGTTTTGGTGGGTTTTGGGCCAAATTGAAGGGGTGTTGGGCTGCAACACACACGAGGCCTTCTCGGTCCCTCGGTTAACCGTTGGAGTATCAAACGAAGTCCAAATGGTACGAAACTTGACAGGCGGTCTGCCGGTAGTAAACCAAGGCCGCTTGGCAAGTCTTGGTCCAATCCGGAAATGTTTAATCCCCACACACGAAAGAAAGGTAGAAATGACCACCGGAGGAGAACGAAGCGCCGAAATGCAAAACGGACAACGGGGAAAATGCTCGAATGCATGAGATGAACACGTATGCAAATGCAATGCACATGATGACATGATATGAGATGCATGACAACGATAACAGCACACGGAGACAAAAACCCGAACCCGAGAAAATAAAATAACTTAACGCCGGAAACGGCAAGAGTTGGAATACATATTGGGTAAGTTACATCCGGGGTGTTACAACTATGGTGTTCCGGGTGGAGTGAGTTGCGAAACTATTCCGCATTGTTTTAAATGTAAACCAAACTCGTAACTCAAATATTCTCCTCCACGATCAGATCGTAGAAACTTTATTTTCTTGTTAGGATGATTTTCAACTTCACTCTGAAATTCTTTGAACTTTTCAAATATTTCAGACTTATATTTCATTAAGTAGATATACCCATATATGCTTAAATCATCTGTGAAGGTGAGAAAATAACGATATCCGTCACGAGCTTCAACATTCATTGGACCACATACATCTGCATGTATGATTTCCAACAAATCTGTTGCTCTCTCCATAGTACCGGAGAACGGCGTTTTAGTCATCTTGCCCATGAGGCACGGTTCGCAAGTACCAAGTGATTCATAATCAAGTGGTTTCAAAAGTCCATCAGTATGGAGTTTCTTCATGCGCTTTACACCGATATGACCTAAACGGCAGTGCCACAAATAAGTTGCGCTATCATTATCAACTCTGCATCTTTTGGCTTCAACACTATGAATATGTGTATCACTACTATCGAGATTCATCAAAAATAGACCACTCTTCAAGGGTGCATGACCATAAAATATATTACTCATATAAATAGAACAACAATTATATTCTGATTTAAATGAATAACCGTCTCGCATCAAACAAGATCCAGATATAATGTTCATGCTCAACGCTGACACCAAATAACAATTATTTAGGTCTAATACTAATCCCGATGGTAGATGTAGAGGTAGCGTGCCGACCGCGATCACATCGACTTTGGAACCATTTCTCACGCGCATCGTCACCTCGTCCTTCGCCAGTGTTCGCTTAATCCGTAGTCCCTGTTTCGAGTTGCAAATATTAGCAACAGAACCAGTATCAAATACCCAGGTGCTACTGCGAGCTCTAGTAAGGTACACATCAATAACACGTATATCACATATACCTTTGTTCACCTTGCCATCCTTCTTATCCGCCAAATACTTGGGGCAGTTCCGCTTCCAGTGACCAGTCTGCTTGCAGTAGAAGCACTCAGTTTCAGGCTTAGGTCCAGACTTGGGTTTCTTCTCCTGAGCAGCAACTTGCTTGCTGTTCTTCTTGAAGTTCCCCTTCTTCTTCCCCTTGCCCTTTTTCTTGAAACTAGTGGTCTTGTTGACCATCAACACTTGATGCTCCTTCTTGATTTCTAACTCCGCAGCTTTTAGCATTGCGAAGAGCTTGGGAATTGTCTTATCCATCCCTTGCATATTATAGTTCATCACGAAGCTCTTGTAGCTAGGTGGAAGTGATTGGAGAATTCTGTCAATGACGCAATCATCCGGAAGATGAACTCTCAGTTGAATCAAGTGATTATTGTACCGAGACATTTTGAGTATATGCTCACTGACAGAACTGTTCTCCTCCATCTTGCAGCTATAGAACTTATTGAAGACTTCATATCTCTCAATCCGGGCATTTGCTTGAAATATTAGCTTCAACTCCTGGAACATCTCATATGCTCCATGACGTTCAAAACATCGTTGACGACCCGGTTCTAAGACGTAAAGCATGGCACATTGAACTATCGAGTAGTCATCAGCTTTGCTCTGCCAGACGTTCTTAATGTCGTCAGTTGCATCAGCAGCAGGCTTGGCACCCAGCGGTGCTTCCAGGACGTAATTCTTCTGTGCAGCAATGAGGATAATCCTCAAGTTACGGACCCAGTCCGTATAATTGCTACCATCATCTTTCAACTTTGCTTTCTCAAGGAACGCATTAAAATTCAACGGAACAACAGCACGGGCCATCTATCTACAATCAAACACAAACAAGCAAGATACTATCAGGTACTAAGTTCATGATAAATTTAAGTTCAATTAATCATATTACTTAAGAACTCCCACTTAGAAAGACATCCCTCTAATCTTCTAAGTGATCACGTGATCCAAATCAACTAAACCATAACCGATCATCACGTGAAATGGAGTAGTTTTCAATGGTGAACATCACTATGTTGATCATATCTACTATATGATTCATGCTCAACCTTTCGGTCTCAGTGTTCCGAGGCCATATCTGCATATGCTAGGCTCGTCAAGTTTAACCTGAGTATTCTGCGTGTGCAAAACTGGCTTGCACCCGTTGTAGATGGACGTAGAGCTTATCACACCCGATCATCACGTGGTGTCTGGGCACGACGAACTTTGGCAACGGTGCATACTCAGGGAGAACACTTTTATCTTGAAAATTAGTGAGAGATCATCTTATAATGCTACCGTCAATCAAAGCAAGATAAGATGCATAAAAGATAAACATCACATGCAATCAATATAAGTGATATGATATGGCCATCATCATCTTGTGCTTGTGATCTCCATCTCCGAAGCATCATCATGATCACCATCGTCACCAGCGCGACACCTTGATCTCCATCGTAGCATCGTTGTCATCTCGCCAATCTTATGCTTCTATGACTATCACTACCACTTAGTGATAAAGTAAAGCATTACAGGGCGATTGCATTGCATACAATAAAGCGACAACCATATGGCTCCTGCTAGTTGCCGATAACTTGGTTACAAAATATGATCATCTCGTACAATAAAATTTAGCATCATGCCTTGACCATATCACATCACAACATGCCCTGCAAAAACAAGTTAGACGTCCTCTACTTTGTTTGTTGCAATTTTTACGTGGCTGCTACGGGCTTAGCAAGAACCAATCTTACCTACGCATCAAAAAACACAACGATAGTTTGTCAAGTTGGTGCTGTTTTAACCTTCACAAGGACCGGGCATAGCCACACTCGGTTCAACTAAAGTTGGAGAAACTGACACCCGCCAGCCACCTATGTGCAAAGCACGTCGGTAGAACCAGTCTCGCGTAAGCGTACGCGTAATGTCGGTCCGGGCCGCTTCATCCAACAATACTGCCGAACCAAAGTATGACATGCTGGTAAGCAGTATGACTTATATCGCCCACAACTCACTTGTGTTCTACTCGTGCATATAACATCAACACATAAAACCTAGACTCGGATGCCACTGTTGGGGAACGTAGTAATTTCAAAAATATTCCTACGCACACGCAAGATCATGGTGATGCACAACAACGAGAGGGGAGAGTGTTGTCTACGTACCCTCGTAGACCGGAAGCGGAAGCGTTATAACAACGCGGTTGATGTAGTCGTACGTCTTCACGACCTGACCGATCAGGCACCGAAACTACGGCACCCCCGAGCTTTTGCACACGTTCAGCTCGATGACGATCCCCGGACTCCGATCCAGCAAAGTGTCGGGGATGAGTTCCGTCAGCACGACGGTGTGGTGACGATCTTGATGTTCTACCGTCGCAGGGCTTCGCCTAAGCACCGCTACAATATTATCGAGGATTATGGTGGAGGGGGGCACCGCACACGGCTAAGAGATCAATGATCAATTGTTGTGTCTCTGGGGTGCCCCCTGCCCCCGTATATAAAGGAGTGGAGGAGGGGGCCGGCCAAGGAGGGTGGCGCGCCCAAGGGGGGGAGTCCAACTCCCACCGGGAGTAGGACTCCCCTTTTTCCTATCAGGAGTAGGAGAGGGAAGGAAGAGGAAGGAGGGAGGAAGGAAAGGGGGGCCGGCCCCCCTCTCAATTCGGATTGGGCTTGGGGGGGCGCCCCCTCCCTTTCTCCTTTCCCCTCCTTTCCACTAAGGCCCAATAAGGCCCATATACCTCCCGGGGGGTTCCGATAACCTCCCGGTGATCCGGTATTGTCCCAATCTTACCCGGAACCTTTCCGGTGTCCAAATATAGTCGTCCTATATATCGATCTTTATGTCTCGACCATTTCGAGACTCCTAGTCAAGTCCGTGATCACATCCGGGACTCCGAACAACCTTCGGTACATCAAAATATATAAACTCATAATGAAACTGTCATCGTAACGTTAAGCGTGCGGACCCTACGGATTCGAGAACAATGTAGACATGACCGAGACACGTCTCCGGTCAATAACCAATAGCGGAACATGGATGCTCATATTGGCTCCTACATATTCTACGAAGATCTTTATCGGTCAGACCGCAGAACAACATACGGTGTTCCCTTTGTCATTGGTATGTTACTTGCCCGAGATTCGATCGTTGGTATCTCAATACCTAGTTCAATCTCGTTACCGGCAAGTCTCTTTACTCATTCCGTAATACATCATCTTGCAACTAACTTATTAGTTGCATTGCTTGCAAGACTTAAGTGATTTGTATTACCGAGAGGGCCCAGAGATACCTCTCCGACAATCGGAGCGACAAATCCTAATCTCGAAATATGACAACCCAACATGTACCTTTGGAGAGACCTGTAGAGTACCTTTATAATCACCCAGTTACGTTGTGACGTTTGGTAGCACACAAAGTGTTCCTCCGGTAAACGGGAGTTGCATAATCTCATAGTCATAGGAACATGTATAAGTCATGAAGAAAGCAATAGCAACATACTAAACGATCGGGTGCTAAGCTAATGGAATGGGTCATGTCAATCACATCATTCTCCTAATGATGTGATCTCATTAATCAAATGACAACTCATGTCTATGGTTAGGTAACATAACCATCTTCGATTAACGGGCTAGTCAAGTAGAGGCATACTAGTGACACTTTGTTTGTCTATGTATTCACACAAGTATTATGTTTCCGGTTAATACAATTCTAGCATGAATAATAAACATTTATCATGATATAAGGAAATAAATAATAGCTTTATTATTGTCTCTAGGGCATATTTCCTTCATGTACCACGTACAGGCCGGGTATGTGAACGAAATAATTGCCATATACGCATCCGATGAGCTGCACCTACACGTACGTGTCATTCCTCTCACTATGCAGCTGAGCTAACTTTGTTGGACACGGCAGAAATAAAATGACCGAACCAAATTATAAATCCAGGTGACCGCGTGTTAGCCGGTCCCTTTTACTGTTGCCCTCCATGTTAGACTTGATTTTTGCTTTCAGTGGCAATTATGGCAATTATGCCAGAGTTACTCATATCGTAGTAGAGCTGACACCACCAAACTAATTTATTTGTAAGCCATACATGGGACCAACTTACTTTCCGAATCACAACTCAATCTTACTACGGTCCACAAAATGCATGCCGCGGGGCTGCTACAAATCCTCTTTCCGTTTTATGCTTTGAGTAAAATTTAGAGAGAACCAAGTAGCCTACGTGGGGTGCACATGCTGAATGGAAGACCAGCCGACAACCCTCGTCTAGAAGGCGCAGGATTCGGGGCATGGTGTGTACACATGGGCCCAATCCTAACGACCAAGTAACGGCCGATTCCATCTTTAGCTCCACTGCTCTAGCTTGTGTTTTATATATACTCCTCCATCGTCTTTGTGCTCGTCCCTTTGTTTCAACCAATAATCCCTGGGGTAAGCAACATGGGGTGCTTGATAGGTTTTCCAAAGCTGTCCATGGCATCCGCACTGCCGGCATGCATCACCACCATTGCTGCCACGCAACGCCACGAAATAAACAAAATCTCAACGAGTTTGGAGTCAATGAATTTTTTTGAACTGCATGCAGATAGAATGTATTTTTGAACTGCATGCAAATAGACCCTAGAAGATTTGTTTCTAATCCCACAAGCCAAATTCTTTGAAATCCCCGTTCGATTTATTTGAATCAAATAACGCTTGACGTGCTGTTTTGGATTCAAATTACCTTAAACAGCTAGAAAGGCAAAAGCACGCAGAGTATCAGCCTTTGCTTGATACTCACATTCCGGCCATCGAATCTGATCCAACGACAGATACAGATCGTATGCACGTATGCATGCATGTGGCTGTGGTGCCACCTCAACTACCAAGAATTCGAAAGGTTATGCATGATTACCAATAATGCTAAACATATAAAGAGTTATACGCAATTACACACTGATTAGGATTTTTTTTCATCTACTAACCAATCATAAACTTGCCCCCCCCTGATTTTCAGGAGGGGTAGGCTGTCTCGCCACCTATTAACCAATCAAATTAACCTTCTTTATAAAAGCTTGTTACTCGTTTGTAACGTGTAGCATTACTCATGATTACAGTATTGTATTCTTATTGCGTAGCGAATCCATAAAAGAAGGTACTACTACCTATTGTTGCAATCAGGCCCGTATGTGGGCAGGCGCAACCGGAGCAGCTGCACAGGGCCCAAAAAATCTTGGGGCCCCTAATTTTTTTAGCATAGTACATTAGTATTGTTATTACTATAACTAATCAGGTACTTGTTCTCAAGAAAACTAATCAGGTATTATTGCAGACTAAATAAATAAGGCACGGCCGAACTTGCTGACCTTAACCCCGGCTCAGTCATGTTCCTTTCTCATCTTCACGGCAGTCGAAGCAGTCGCGTACGTAAACACATAAAATTCTGCTCAGCGACAGGCACAAATCAAATCGCTGCAACTTAATGCTTCGTCTCCTGATCTCCTCTTTCTGATTTTTCTCCAATAGATTCACATTGTTTCAAAAAAAAAATGGCTACAACTGCTGATTTATTCGGCTGCGACGGTGCTACCTCGCACTTATAAATTGGGTGGATTTAGTTTGATTCTTCATTCTCTCTTTCATCCCTCAGCAGAGCAATCGGAGTTTCCTTTGTTTCTCTTGGTCGAGGAGCAAAGCAATCGGAGCGCTATACGCCGTTGTTGCTTCATGGTCTGCATCCATCAACACTCAACAACTGTAGGTTGTTTGTCCCTTTTTGTTTTGAACTCCTCTGTTCTTAAGTTAATTTGCTGCTCTTTCATGAATGTATGCATCCGGCTGACTTATAATTTTCTAAGATGTCTAATAGACGTAGGCACGATTCTAAGAACACAAGATAATTTAATATTTCAAAGTAATAAATATTTTTTTGACATGATTTATCTTTGATATTTCTCAATGGTTAATGAAAAATATTTCGATTAGTTTTCCTGTATATGGGGCCTAGATTATCATTTCGCACCGGGGCCAAAATTTCTGAGGTACGGCCCTGGTTGCAATACCAGAGCTGCTAACTAACTACATCGGCTGGGAAATGGAAAGTAGGAGTGTGATGGGCATATGCAGGACCCTCAGGCAATAACGTCTCACTGCACACCTTGTCATCTGAACTGTACCACTCACTTGCATTGGACACATGCACGCACAGTTCATCTCTAGCCACAGAGAAAGCTACTACCTTCAATCATACTGCACGATATGGTTTATTACACGCTTTGCATCACCCTTTGTCTTGACGATAAAGTGGTCGGTCGCATAACCACATGGCGCAGGATCAAATTATTCAGTCCCGATTATAAAAACGGCTGCGCTACTACGTGCGCAAAGCCACAGACGGAGCAGCCTGAGAACATTCTCCTGGCTGGCACGAGAACGAATGATCGAATACGCCTGGGTCGCATGGCGTGCATGACAGGTAAGGTGCGGTGGTGAGGCTTGTATGATCAGCGTCAGGGACAGGCGCGAAAGATGAGAGAATGATGCGCGTGATCTTAGCCAACCATCCATGTTTGCATTCAGAAATGGTCCAGTGGATCAATGATGGCCATGACCGGTTCTTTATCTCTGTGTGTTTCTAACAACCGATGGCAACTAGCTCGTGTGATTTCATTTCATTAAGTAAAATCATGTCGTTGGAGATTGTGATCGCCTCCATCATCCAAGGGTGTCCACCTTCTGCTTTGCGTCAATTAACGGTTACTGAGACCATCCTCTCCGAATTTGCGTACCACCGGCTATCAATTTTACTATTTATTTTTTCCTATAAAATACCAAAACATTTCTGTTGTAAAGGATGTTGAAATACTCGCTTCCGGCAGGCCTTTGAGGGCGAAGAGGCTCTCCACGACATCCGTTTTCGGGCGGTGTGCTGAGGGAGCCACTCGGGGGCTCTTCGCGCCATCCGATTTGCTCTCAACAGGGCATGACGGGCGGACAACGGGTGTGCACGGAGCCACCATCATGCGGCGAGTGCAGTCATGTCCGCGTTCAGCGTCCCGTGCATTGCCTCGCGCACGAGGGCGTGGTGGGACCCACCTCTCGGTGTCCTCGCCCCATGACGGCGTGGTTTGGTCATGCGAGCCGGACTTGCGTGACCAAATGGCTTGACTGCCTCCTGGGCACCTCCGCGGGCGAGGTTGACTTCGCATCGCCCGTTCTACGTCTGGCTCGAGCGGATAGCTTCCTGGAGCTCTCACAGCCGTGTGATCTATCCGGACAGTGCGCACCTAGCCGGGTTGCCTCAAGGGTCCGTGACTGGTTGACCGCGGGGGCGACCAAGGCCATCATCATGGGTTATTTTGGTCGCAACCGCGTGCGCTGTTCCGACCACTGCCCTGTGCGCGATGGGCGTGCCTGTTAGTGTCTTCGGACCTCGCCCAAATGTTGTTGTGGCGTCAAGTGGGCCCCGCGCGTGCCAATTATGCTTAGGTTGGGTGCAGCCAGGCACGCACGAGCGCCCTGTTTGGTGTGGTGTATGTTGAGTGATCACAGAGGGCCATCGAGCTAGGGATTGTGACGAGAACAACTTGAGTGGCCAGCGATGTGTTTGTCGGGCCCGGTGCACCGTGGGTTCCTGATCGAATCTCACGAGTCGGGTTGTGACATGAGCTATTTGGTATTTTTCTTAAAAAGGTTATGTTTGTTGAAAATATGCCCTACAATATTTGTTCTAGCCAACCATGCATGTTTGCATTCAGAAATGATCCAGTGGATCAACGATGGCCATGACCGGTTCTTTATCTCTGTGTTTTCCTAACAACCAATGTCAACTAACTCATGGGATTTTTTATAGTAATCATGTCGTTGGAGATTGTGACTGCCTCCATCATCCGAGTGTGGCCACCTTCAGTTTTGTGTTAACTAACGGTTACTGAGACCATCTTTTGTGAATTTGCCTACCACCAGCTTAATTAATTTGCCCATTTAATTTCATCTTTAAAATACAAAAACAAACTCATACCTTCAAAAAAAAAAGATTACAACGCAATAGTATTGGAACCCCTTACTAGTTGCGTGCGCTATGGGCCACTAGCGGCGTTCAGACAACACATCGCTAGTACGACGCCCCTGTAACATGTTACTAGTAGCGGTCAGCCGAAACACCGCTAATATGTACTGTAAAAATAGTGTGAGCACCCAAACGCCGCCAATAAAATCACTTCTAGCTGCGTGCACTGCACACGCTGCTAACTGAAAGCAAAGATTTGTACTCAATTTTGCTGTCATGGCTGCATTTTGCTATTAACAACATTATATGACAGCAAATGGATCAAGCTGGGTTCTGTACCCAATAACATTTGGTTGGCCTACATGGTGCCATGGTAGCTTTTTGGAGCCGTTAGGGCTGATTATGCTGCCATAGCACCATTTTGGGCAGCCAAAAATGTAAATGAAGTTTAAGATTGACTGCAACTAATAATCATAAGTATTACAATGATAACAGACATTTGCTTAAAGTCGATACTAGCTTAACTAACAAACATGTACTTAAAGTCGCTACTAGCTTATCTAAAAATGTACTTAGCAACACTTCCAAACAACATTTCAAAAACAAAGTGCTTATAACAAGGTAGCATTTAACACACTGTACTTAAATGAAGCCTGCTCGCCAATCTGGTAGTTATAGATGGTACGCATGAATAGGACCACCCTTCATGTTCCAAGTGGGGAACGATGATTAACTTGTCACCTTCGTTGGCAAAGTATACATTACGAAACTCCTTCCACCCATTGACGATGAGATGTCATCCGTGTGGCGACGTCGAGTAGGTGCATACCAATGCTAGTCGTGTCAGAGATGACAATTCACATGTCACCACTTTGTTGAGCCTGCATTTGCTCAGGCACCACACGTTGTGGGAGTTTCTGTTGCGAAACACAAGTGATAACATCCATATATATCAAGTAAGCACTCTATTTGATTTAATTAAAAACATAAATAACTTGAAATTCAATACAATGCAATTCTCGGTAGGAGTGGCTTCTAAATATTGCGCTTGTTAAACTTGTGCACGAATGGCACAGAGGAGTCATTGTACGGGCTACCATTGCTATCTCGAACACGGTCCCTGTAGACATGGCTCCTGTCTACTATCCTATGAGTTTCTGGGCACACGGTGAATGTAGTTTGCATTCAGAAATGATCAAGTGGATCAACGATGGCCAAGACCGGTTCTTAATCTCTTTGTTTTCCTAACAACCGATGGCAACTAACTCGTGGGATTCCATTTCTTTCTAGTAATCATGTCATTGGAGATTGTGATCACCTCCATAGTTCGAGGGTGGCCACCTTTAGTTTTGTGTTAACTGACAGTTACCGAGACCATCCTCTGCGAGTTTACGTGCCACCAGCTACTAATATGACTATTTATTTTTCCCTGTAAAATACCAAAACATTCCTCTTGTAAAGGATGCTAAAATACTCGCCTACTGCACCCATTCGAGGGTGAAGAGGCTCTCCACACCATCCTTTTTGTATGGCGTGTTGTGGTCCTTGAAGGAAATATGCCCTAGAGGCAATAATAAAGTTGTTATTTATATTTCCTTATATCATGGTAAATGTTTATTATTCATGCTAGAATTGTATTAACCGGAAACTTTATACATGTGTGAATACATAGACAAAACAAAGTGTCCCTAGTATGCCTCTACTTGACTAGCTCATTAATCAAATATGGTTAAGTTTCCAGACCATAGACATGTGTTGTCATTTGATGAACGGGATCACATCATTCGGAGAATGATGTGATGGACAAGACCCATCCGTTAGCTTAGCATAATGATCGTTAAGTTTTATTGCTAATGCTTTCTTCATGACTTATACATATTCCTTTGACTATGAGATTATGAAACTCCCGAATACTGGAGGAACACCTTGTGTGCTATCAAACGTCACAACGTAACTGGGTGATTATAAAGATGCCCTACAGGTGTCTCCGAAGGTGTTTGTTGGGTTGACATAGATCGAGATTAGGATTTGTCACTCTGAGTTTCAGAGAGCTATCTCTGGGCCCTCTCGGTAATGCACATCAAGATAAGCCTTGCAAGCAATGTGACTAATGAGTTAGTTGATGGATGATGCATTACGCAATGAGTAAAGAGACTTGACGGTAACGAGATTAAACTAGGTATGAGGATACAGACGATCGAATCTCGGGCAAGTAACATACCGATGACAAAGGGAATAACGTATGTTGTCATTACGGTTTGACCGATAAAGATCTTCCTAGAATAAGTAGGAACCAATATGAGCGTCCAGGTTCCGCTATTAGTTATTGATCGAAGATGTGTCTCGGTCATGTCTACATAGTTCACAAACCCGTAGGGTCCGCACGCTTAACGTTCGATGACGATTTGTATTATGAGTTATGTGTTTTGGTGACCGAAGATTATTCAGAGTCCCGAATGAGATCATGGACATGACGAGGAGTCTCGAAATGGTCAAGAGGTAAAGATTGATATATTGGACGATGGTATTCGAATACCGGAATGATTTCGTAGTGGTTCGGATATTTTTCGGAGTACCGAGGGGTTACCGGAACCCCCTGGGGAAAGTAATGGGTCTACATGGGCCATAGGGGAGAGGGGAGGCAGCCCACAAGGGGTGGCCGCGCCCCCCTCCCATGGGGAGTCCGAAATGGACTAGGGGAGGGGGCGCGCCCCCTTTCCTTCTCATCTTCCCTCTCCCTTCCCCTTTTCCCCTCCGTAAGAAAGGAAGGGGGCAAATAGGACTTGGAGTCCTATTCGGTTTCCCCCCATCGCGCGCCCCCTCTAGGTTGGCCACCTCCTCCCCTCCTCCTTTATATACGGGGGCAGGGGGCACCCTAAAGCACAACAGTTGTTCTCCTGGCCGTGTGCAGTGCCCCCCTCCATAGTTTACTCCTCCTGTCATAGCGTCGTAGTGCTTAGGCGAAGCCCTGAGCGGGTCACATCACCGTCACTACGCCGTCGTGCTGACGACACTCTCCCTCGACCCTCTGCTGGATCAAGAGTTCGAGGGACGTCATTGAGCTAAACGTGTGCTGAACTCGGAGGTGCCATATGTTCGGTACTTGATCGGTTGGATCGCGAAGACGTTCGACTACATCAACCGCCTTAACCTAACGCTTCCGCTTTCGGTCTACGAGGGTACGTGGACACACTCTTCCTCTCTCATTGCTATGCATCTCCTAGATAGATCTTGCGTGATCGTCGGATATTTTTTGAAATTCTATGCTACGTTCCCCAACAGTGGCATCCGAGCCAGGTTTATGCATAGATGATATGCACGAGCAGAACACAAAGAGTTGTGGGCGATAATAGTGAAGGAAATATGCCCTAGAGGCAATAATAAAGTTATTATTTATTTCCTTATTTCATGATAAATGTTTATTATTCATGCTAGAATTGTCTTAACCGGAAACATAATACATGTGTGAATACATAGACAAACATAGTGTCACTAGTATGCCTCTACTTGACTAGCTCGTTGATCAAAGATGGTTATGTTTCCTAACCATAGACATGAGTTTTCATTTGATAAACGGGATCACGTCATTATAAGAATGATGTGATTGACTTGACCCATTCCGTTAGCTTAGCACTTGATCGTTTTAGTTTACTGCTATTGCTTTCTTCATGACTTATACATGTTCCTATGACTATGAAATTATGCAACTCCCAATTACCGGAGGAACACTTTGTGTTCTACCAAACGTCACAATGTAACTGGGTGATTATAAAGGTGCTCTACAGGTGTCTCCGATGGTACTTGTTGAGTTGGCATAGATCAAGATTAGGATTTGTCACTCCGATTGTCGGAGAGGTATCTCTGGGCCCTCTCGGTAATGCACATCACTATAAGCCTTGCAAGCAATGTGACTAATGAGTTAGTTGTGGGATGTTGCATTACGGAACGAGTAAAGAGACTTGCCGGTAACGAGATTGAACTAGGTATTGAGATACCGACGATCAAATCTCAGGCAAGTAACATACCGATGACAAAGGGAACAACGTATGTTGTTATGCGGTTTGACCGATAAAAGATCTTCGTAGAATATGTAGGAAACAATATGAGCATCCAGGTTTCGCTATTGGTTATTGACTGGAGACATGTCTCGGTCATGTCTACATAGTTCTCGAACCCGTAGGGTCCGCACGCTAAAATTCTGTGACGATCGGTATTATGAGTTTTTTTTGTTTTGATGTACCGAAGGTAGTTCGGAGGCCCGAATATGATCACGGACATGACGAGGAGTCTCAAAATGGTCGAGACGTAAATATCGATATATTGGATGACTATTTTCAGACACCGTAAGTGCTTTGGGAGGTTTCAGACATTTACCAGAGTACCGTGGGGTTACCGGAACCCCCCGGGGAGTATATTGGGCTTAATGGGCCTTAGTGGGAGAACAGGAGGGGCGGCCAAGGGCAGCCGCGCGCCCCTCCCCCTATAGTCCAAATTGGACAAGGAGGGGGGGCGGCGCCCCCTTTCCTTCTCTTCCTCTCTCCCTTCCTTCTCCTCTCCTACTCCAACTAGGAAAAGAGGGAGTCCTACTCCCGGTGGGAGTAGGATCCCCCCCTTGGCGCACCCTCCTCCTTGGCAGGCCGCCCCCTAGCTCCTTTATATACGGGGGCAGGGGGCACCCCATAGACACAACAATTGATCTGTTGATCTCTTAGCCGTGTGCGGTGCCCCCCCACCATAACCCACCTGTTATATCATAGCGGTGCTTAGGCGATGCCCTGTGTCAGTAGCTTCATCAACATCGTCACCACACCGTCGTGCTGACGGAACTCTTCCCCGAGCTCTACTGGATCGTAAGTTCACGGGACATCACCGAGCTGAGCGTGTGCTGAACGCGGAGGTGTCGTACGTTCGGTGCTGAGGATCGTTCGATCATGAAGATGTATGACTACATAAACCGCGTTGTTATAACGCTTCCGCTTAACGGTCTACGAGGATACGTGGACGACACTCTCCCCTCTCGTTGCTATGCATCACCATGATCTTGTGTGTGCGTAGGATTTTTTTTTGAAATTACTACGTTCCTCAACAGTGGCATCCGAGCCAGGTTTATGCGTAGATGTTATATGCACGAGTTGGACACAAGTGAGTTGTGGGTGATACAAGTCATACTGCTTACCAGCATGTCATACTTTGGTTCGGTGGTATTGTTGGATGAAGCGGCCCGGACCGACATTACGCGTACTCTTATGCAAGACTGGTTCTACCGACGTGCTTTGCACACAGGTGGCTGGCGGGTGTCAGTTTCTCCAAATTTAGTTGAACCGAGTGTGGCTATGCCCGGTCCTTGAGAAGGTTAAAACAACACTAACTTAACAAACTATCGTTGTGGTTTTGATGCGTAGGTAAGAACAGTTCTTGCTCAGCCCATAGCAGCCACGTAAAACTTGCAACAACAAAATAGAGGACGTCTAACTTGTTTTTGCAGGGCATGTTGTGATGTGATACGGTCAAGACATGATGCTATATTTATTGTATGAGATGATCATGTTTTGTAACGGAGTTATCGGCAACTGGCAGGAGCCATATGGTTGTCGCTTTATTGTATGCAATGCAATCGCCCTGTAATTGCTTTACTTTATCACTAAGCGGTAGCAATAGTCGTAGAAGCAATAGATGGCGAGGCCACAACGATGCTACGATGGAGATCAAGGTGTCGCGCCGGTGACGATGGTCATCATGACGGTGCTTTGGAGATGGAGATCAAAGGCACAAGATGATGATGGCCATATCATATCACTTATATTGGTTGCATGTGATGTTTATCCCTTATGCATCTTATTCTGCTTTGTTTGACGTTAGCATTATAAGATGATCTCTCACTAAATTTCAAGGTAAAAGTGTTCTCCCTAAGTATGCACCGTTGCCAAAGTTTGTCATCCCGAGACACCACGTGATGATCGGGTGTGATAAGCTCAACGTTCATCTACAACAGGTGTAAGCCAGTTTTACACAAGCAGAATACTCGGGTTAAACTTGACGAGCCTAGCATATGCAGATATGGCCTCGGAACACTGAGACCGAAAGGTCGAGCGTGAATCATATAGTAGATATGATCAACATAGTGATGTTCACCATTGAAAACTATTGCATTTCACGTGACGATCGGTTATGGTTTAGTTGATATGGATCACGTGATCACTTAGATGATTAGAGGGATGTCTATCTAAGTGGGAGTTCTTAAGTAATATGATTAATTGAACTTAAATTTATCATGAACTTAGTACCTGATAGTATTTTGCTTGTCTATGTTATTGTAGATAGATGGCCCATGTTGTTGTTACGTTGAATTTTAATGCGTTCCTTGAGAAAGCAAAGTTGAAAGATGATGGTAGCAATTACACGGACTGGGTCCGTAACCTGAGCTCATTGCCGCACAGAAGAATTACGTTCTGGAAGCACCGCTAGGTGCCAACCCGCTGCAGGTGCAACACCACATGTTATGAACGTCTGGCAGAGCAAACCTGATGACTACTCAATAGTTCAGTGTGCCATGCTTTATAGCTTAGAACCGGGACTTCAATGACATTTTGAACGTCATGGAGCATATGAGATGTTCCAGGAGTTGAAGTTAATATTTCAAGCAAATGCCTGGATTGAGAGATATGAAGTCTCCAATAAGTTCTATAGCTGCAAGATGGAGGAGAATAGTTCTGTTAGTGAACATATACTCAGAATGTCTGGGTACCATAATTACTTGACTCAGCTGGGAGTTAATCTTCCGGTTGATAGTGTCATTGACAGCGTTCTTCAATCACTGCCACCAAGCTACAAGAGCTTCGTGATGAACTATAATATGCAAGGGATGGATAAGACGATTCCCGAGCTCTTCGCAATGGTAAAGGCTGCGGAGGTAGAAATCAAGAAGGAGCATCGAGTGTTGATGGTCAACAAGACCGCCAGTTTCAAGAAAAGGGTAAAGGGAAAAAGAAAGGGAACTTCAAGAAGAACGACAAACAAGTTGCTGCTCAAGAGAAGAAACCCAAGTCTGGACCTAAGCCTAAGACTAAGTGCTTCTACTGCAAAGGGACTGGTCAGTGGAAGCGGAACTGCCCCAAGTATTTGGCGGATAAGAAGGATGGCAAGGTGAACAAAGGTATATGTGATATACATGTTATTGATGTCTAACTTACTAGAGCTCGCAGTAGCACCTGGGTATTTGATACTGGTTCTATTGCTAATATTTTCAACTCGAAACAGGGACTACGGATTAAGCGAAGACTGGCTAAGGACGAGGTGACGATGCGCGTGGGAAATGGTTCCAAAGTCGATGTGATCGCCGTCGGCGCGCTACCTCTACATCTACCTTCGGGATTAGTTTTAGACCTAAACAATTGTTATTTGGTGCCAGCATTAAGCATGAACATTATATCTGGATCTTGTTTGATGCAAGACGGTTATTCATTTAAATCTGAGAATAATGGTTGTTCTATTTATATGAGTAATATCTTTTATGGTCATGCACCGTTGAAGAGTGGTCTGTTTGTATTGAATCTCGATAGTAGTGATACACATATTCATAATGTTGAAGCCAAAAGATGTAGAGTTGATAATGATAGTGCAACTTATTTGTGGCACTGTTGTTTGGGTCATATTGGTGTAAAGCGCATGAAGAAACTCCATACTGATGGACTTCTGGAATCACTTGGTACTTGCGAACCATGCCTCATGGGCAAGATGACTAAAACGCCGTTCTCTGGAACAATGGAGCGAGCAACGGATTTATTGGAAATCATACATACTGATGTATGTGGTCCAATGAATATTGAGGCGCGCGGCGGGTATCGTTATTTTCTCACCTTCACAGATGATTTCAGCAGATATGGGTATATCTACTTAATGAAACATAAGTCTGAAACATTTGAAAAGTTCAAAGAATTTCAGAGTGAAGTGGAAAATCATCGTAACAAGAAAATAAAGTTTCTACGATCTGATCGTGGAGGAGAATATTTGAGTTACGAGTTTGGTCTACATTTGAAACAATGTGGAATAGTTTCGCAACTCACGCCACCCGGAACACCAGAGCGTAATGGTGTGTCTGAACATCATAATCATACTTTACTAGATATGGTGTGATCTATGATGTCTCTTACTGATTTACCACTATCGTTTTGGGGTTATGCTTTAGAGACGCCTGCATTCATGTTAAATAGGGCACCATCGAAATCCGTTGAGACGACGCCTTATGAACTGTGGTTTGGCAAGAAACCAAAGTTGTCGTGTCTTAAAGTTTGGGGCTATGACGCTTATGTGAAAAAGCTTCAACCTGATAAGCTCAAACCCAAATCAGAGAAATGTGTCTTCATAGGATACCCAAAGGAGACTGTTGGCTACACCTTCTATCACAGATCCGAAGGCAAGATATTTGTTGCTAAGAATGGATCCTTTCTAGAGAAGGAGTTTCTCTCGAAACAAGTGAGTGGGAGGAAAGTAGAACTTGATGAGGTAACTGTACCTGCTCCCTTATTGGAGAGTAGTTCATCACAGAAACCGCTTCCTGTGACACCTACACCAATTAGTGAGGAAGCTAATGATGATGATCATGAAACTTCAGATCAAGTTACTACTGAACCTCGTAGGTCAACCAGAGTAAGATCCACACCATAGTGGTACCGTAATCCTATTCTGGAGGTCATGTTACTTGACCATGACAAGCCTACGAACTATGAGGAAGCGATAATGAGCCCAGATTCCGCAAAATGGCTTGAAGCCATGAAATCTAAGATGGGATCCATGTATGAGAACAAAGTATGGACTTTGGTTGACTTGCCCGATGGTCAGCAAGCCATCGAGAATAAATGGATCTTCAAGAAGAAGACTGACGCTGACGGTAACGTTACTGTCTACAAAGCTCGACTTGTCGCAAAAGGTTCTCGACAAGTTCAAGGAGTTGACTACGATGAGACCTTCTCACCCGTAGCGATGCTTAAGTCTGTTCGAATCATGTTAGCAATTGCCACATTTTATGATTATGAAATTTGGCAAATGGATGTAAAGACTGCATTCCTGAATGGATTTCTGGAAGAAGAGTTGTATATGGTGCAACCTGAAGGTTTTATTGATCCAAAGGGTACTAACAAAGTGTGCAAGCTCCAGTGATCCATTTATGGACTGGTGCAAGCCTCTCGGAGTTGGAATAAACGTTTTGATAGTGTGATCAAAGCATATGGTTTTATACAGACTTTTGGAGAAGCCTCTATTTAAAAGAAAGTGAGTGGGAGCTCTGTAGCATTTCTAATATTATATGTAGATGACATATTGTTGATTGGAAATGATATAGAATTTCCGGATAGCATAAAAGGATACTTGAATAAGAGTTTTTCAATGATAGACCTCGGTGAAGCTGCTTATATATTGGGCATCAAGATCTATACAGATAGATCAAGACGCTTAATTGGACTTTCACAAAGCACATACCTTGATAAAGTTTTGAAGAAGTTGAAAATGGATCAAGCTAAGAAAGGGTTCTTGCCTGTGTTACAAGGTGTGAAGTTGAGTAAGACTCAATGCCCGACCACTGCAGAAGATAGAGAGAAAATGAAAAGTGTTCCATATGCTTCAGCCATAGGCTCTATCATGTATGCTGAAAGGATCGATATGGTTGACTAGCGGGGGGGGGGGGGGGGGTGAATAGGCAACTAAATTTTTTTAGCTTTTCTTTAACAACTTAAACTTTGCATCAAAGTAGGTTGTCTAGATATGCAACTAGGTGAGCAGCCTATATGATGCAACAAGGATAGGAACACAAGCAAGCAAGTGATATGAAACAAATAAGCTTGCTCAAATAAAGGCACGAGATAACCAAGAGTGGAGACGAGGATGTGTTGCCGAAGTTCCTTCCCTTTGAGAGGAAGTACGTCTCCGTTGGAGCGGTGTGGAGGCACAATGCTCCCCAAGAAGCCACTAGGGCCACCGTATTCTCCTCACGCCCTCACACAATGCGAGATGCCGTGATTCCACTATTGGTGCCCTTGAAGGCGGCGACCGAACCTTTACAAACAAGGTTGGGGCTCTCTCCACAACTTAATTGGAGGATCCCAACAAAACCACGGAGCTTCACCACAATGGAATATGGCTCCGAGGTGACCTCAACCGTCTAGGGTGCTCAAACACCCAAGAGTAACAAAATACACACAAGAAAGTATGGGGGAAGCAAATATCCTTTGGTGGATGTGTAGATCTAGGTCTCCTCCTTCAATCCCTAGCAAATCAACAAGTTTGAGTGGCTAGAGAGAGAGAGATCGGGCAAGAGAGCTTGAAGTGCATTAATGGTGGAGTGAGAGAGGTCAAAGGTGAGAGTGGTAGGTGGGAGAAGCACTCTTATATACCAACCCTAAAAATCCAGCTGTTGCTGCGTTTTCAGCCCCGCAGCGGTACAATCGGTCCTTGTCCCGGTACAACCGGGACTCACGGTGTAGCTGCAGAACCCTACCAGGCGGTACAACCAGGCTACTAGGCGGTGGTACCGGTTAAGAGAAATGACCGGACCAACCGCCCAGCCACCGCACAACTACCGCCTCAAAACAGAGACGAGACCGATACTTGAGTGGTGCAAGACTGGAACAACCGCATGGCCTTGAGCTCTTGGACGGCGAAGTACTGAGCGTAAGAACCGCTCAGACCACCGGTGGTACCGGTCACTGAGGATCGACCGGATCAACCGGGCCACCACCGCCCGAGAACCGCATCAAAACAGAACCTTGAGCGGTACTTGAGCGGTGCATGGCTGGAACCACCGCCCTAGCCTTTGTTGAGCAAGGTGGCGGTACCACCGCCCGGAGGCAGCGGTACAACCGCTCGGTCAAAGCTGGAGAGCGTCAAGGTCCAGCGGTACAACCGCTCCAGGGAGCGGTACAACCGCTGGGAAGAGCAGAAACCAGAAGGAAAGACAGGGGGAACTCTCTCTCACACAACTGAGGAAGACAAAGGAGGGGTGATGAACGTGTACGTGAAAAGATTCCCCCAAAGCTTCCTAATGAGGATTCCCTCTTGATAGTACGGGTACTCTATGACCAAAGAAAATAAAAGCGTGGAGGACACGTCTTCGATCTTTTCCTACGAGAGGCAATAGCAATCCGATGAAAGCCTAAGCATCGAGAACCTGAAACATATAGCACACGATTAGACCACAAAGGGTTGTCATCATCATCCAAAACATAAAGTAGGGAAATACCCTTTCAATCTCCCCCTTTTTGGTGGATGATGACAACAACACGATTTGCGAGAGATAAGTCAATGAAATCTAGACGGAACTCCCCCTGAGTGTGTGCCCCAAAAGGAACTAGCTGTTAGAAAGCATGGGCACACTTTCAGGACTAGACTCCCCCTAGATTTTATAAACTCACCACTCTGAGCACAAAAGGAGAGATAATATAATACTTAGAGTGCAATAATAACGATAATGACCGATGAACGGAAAAGTCAACGGAGTAACATAAGTCTCACACACAGCAAGGAACGAAACAAGTCCACGAACAAAGACCAACACTAAACACGAGAAAAAGAGAAAAACTCATGCAAATCCCCGAGACCTATAGAACCCTCTCCCCCTTTGGCATCAAGACACCAAAAAGGAAAAGAGCGAAGCTAGCGTCCCAAAGCTCAGGCGTCCTCCTCTGACTCCTCGGTCGCATCTGGATCCTCATCATCAGAGTCGTCATCGTCGTCGTGATCGGATTCTTCCATGGCATTGTCAGCTGCTGCAAACGAGGATGGCTGGGGAGGGGCTTCTGTTAGAAATATGCCCTAGAGGCAATAATAAATAAGTTATTATTATATTTCCTTGTTCATGATAATCGTTTATTATCCATGCTAGAATTGTATTGATAGGAAACTCAGATACATGTGTGGATACATAGACAACACCATGTCCCTAGTAAGCCTCTAGTTGACTAGCTCGTTGATCAATAGATGGTTACGGTTTCCTGACCATGGACATTGGATGTCATTGATAACGGGATCACATCATTAGGAGAATGATGTGATGGACAAGACCCAATCCTAAGCATAGCACTAGATCGTGTAGTTCGTATGCTAAAGCTTTTCTAATGTCAAGTATCATTTCCTTAGACCATGAGATTGTGCAACTCCCGGATACCGTAGGAGTGCTTTGGGTGTGCCAAACGTCACAACGTAACTGGGTGGCTATATAGGTACACTATGGGTGTCTCCGAAAGTGTCTGTTGGGTTGGCACGAATCGAGACTGGGATTTGTCACTCCGTGTGACGGAGAGGTATCTCTGGGCCCACTCGGTAGGACATCATCATAATGTGCACAATCTGATCAAGGAGTTGATCACGGGATGATGTGTTACGGAACGAGTAAAGAGACTTGCTGGTAACGATATTGAACAAGGTATCGAGATACCGACGATCGAATCTCGGGCAAGTATCGTACCGCCAGACAAACGGAATTGCATACGGGATTGATTAAGTCCTTGACATCGTGGTTCATCCGATGAGATCATCGTGGAACATGTGGGAGCCAACATGGGTATCCAGATCCCGCTGTTGGTTATTGACCGGAGAGTCATCTCGGTCATGTCTGCATGTCTCCCGAACCCGTATGGTCTACACACTTAAGGTTCGGTGACGCTAGGGTTATAGAGATGTTAGTATGCGGTAACCCGAAAGTTGTTCGGAGTCCCGGATGAGATCCCGGACGTCACGAGGAGTTCCGGAATGGTCCAGAGGTAAAGAATTATATATAGGAAGTGCTATTTCGGCCATCGGGACAAGTTTCGGGGTCACCGGTATTGTACCGGGACCACCGGAAGGGTCCCGGGGGTCCACCGGGTGGGGCCACGTGCCCCGGGGGGCCACATGGGCTGTAGGGGGTGCGCCTTGGCCTACATGGGCCAAGGGCACCAGTCCCTAGAGGCCCATGCGCCAAAGGGACAAGAGGAGGGGAGAGTCCTAAAGGGGGAAGGCACCTCCGAGGTGCCTTGGGGAGGATGGACTCCTCCCCCCCTTGGCCACACCCTTCCTTGGAGGAAGGGGCAAGGCTGCGCCCTCCCCCTCTCCCTTGGCCCTATATATAGTGGGGGGAAGGGAGGGCAACCATACCTAAGCCCTGGCGCCTCCCTCTCCCTCCCATGACACACCTTCCTCCTCCCGCAGCGCTTGGCGAAGCCCTGTTGGAATCCCGCTGCTTCCACCACCACGCCATCGTGCCGTTGGATCTCCATCAACCTCTCCTTCCCCCTTGCTGGTTCAAGAAGGAGGAGACGTCGCTGCTCCGTACGTGTGTTGAACACGGAGGCGCCGTCCGTTCGGCGCTAGGATCATCGGTGATTTGGATCACGACGAGTACGACTCCATCAACCCCGTTCTCTTGAACGCTTCCACGCGCGATCTACAAGGGTATGTAGATCCACTCCTCCCTCGTTGCTAGATGACTCCATAAATAGATCTTGGTGACACGTAGGAAAATTTTGAATTTCTGCTACGTTCCCCAACAGTGGCATCATGAGCTAGGTCTATGCGTAGCTTCTATGCACGAGTACAACACAAAGTAGTTGTGGGCGTTGATTTTGTCAATTTACTTGCCGTTACTAGTCTTATCTTGATTCGGAGGCATCGTGGGATGAAGCGTACTAGACCGACCTTACACGTACTCTTACGTGAGACTGGTTCCACCGACAAACATGCACTAGTTGCATAAGGTGGCTGGCGGGTGTCTGTCTCTCCCACTTTAGTCGGATCGGATTCGATGAAAAGGGTCCTTATGAAGGGTAAATAGAAATTGGCATATCACGTTGTGGTTTTTGCGTAGGTAAGAAACGTTCTTGCTAGAAACCCATAGCAGCCACGTAAAACATGCAAACAACAATTAGAGGACGTCTAACTTGTTTTTGCAGGGTATGCTATGTGATGTGATATGGCCAAAGGATGTGATGAATGATATATGTGATGTATGAGATGATCATGTTCTTGTAATAGGAATCACGACTGGCATGTCGATGAGTATGACAACCGGCAGGAGCCATAGGAGTTGTCTTAATTTATTTATGACCTGCGTGTCAACATAAACGTCATGTAATTACTTTACTTTATTGCTAACCGTTAGCTGTAGTAGTAGAAGTAATAGTTGGCGAGACAACTTCATGGAGACACAATGATGGAGATCATGATGATGGAGATCATGGTGTCATGCCGGTGACGATGATGATCATGGAGCCCCGAAGATGGAGATCAAAATGAGCAATATGATATTGGCCATATCATGTCACTATTTGATTGCATGTGATGTTTATCATGTTTATACATCTTATTTGCTTAGAACGACGGTAGTAAATAAGATGATCCCTCGTTAAAATTTCAAGAAAGTGTTCCCCCTAACTGTGCACCGTTGCGACAGTTCGTGTTTCGAAGCACCACGTGATGATCGGGTGTTAGATTCTTACGTTCACATACAACGGGTGTAAGCCAGATTTACACACGCGAAACACTTAGGTTGACTTGACGAGCCTAGCATGTCCAGACATGGCCTCGGAACACAGAAGACCGAAAGGTCGAACATGAGTCGTATAGAAGATACGATCAACATGAAGATGTTCACCGATGTTGACTAGTCCGTCTCACGTGATGATCGGACACGGCCTAGTTGACTCGGATCATGTAATCACTTAGATGACTAGAGGGATGTCTATCTGAGTGGGAGTTCATAAGATGAACTTGTTTATCCTGAACATAGTCAAAAGGATTTTGCAAATTATGTCGTAGCTCGCGCTTTAGTTCTACTGTTTAGATATGTTCCTAGAGAAAATTTAGTTGAAAGTTGATAGTAGAATTATGCGGACTAGGTCCGTAAACTGAGGATTGTCCTCATTGCTTCATAGAAGGCTTATGTCCTTAATGCACCGCTCAGTGTGCTGAACCTCGAATGTCGTCTGTGGATGTTGCGAACATCTGACATACACATTTTGATAACTACGTGATAGTTCAGTTAAACGGTTTAGAGTTGTGGCACCGAAGACGGTTTTGAAACGTCGCAAAACATATGAGATGTTTCGAGGGCTGAAATTGGGATTTCAGGCTCGTGCCCACGTCAAGAGGTATAAGACCTCCGATGATTTTCTTAGCCTACAAACTAAGGAGAAAAGCTCAATTGTTGTGCTTGTGCTCAGATTGTCTGAGTACAACAATCATTTGAATCAAGTGGGAGTTGATCTTCCAAATGAGATAGTGATGTTTCTCCGAAGTCATTACCACCAAGCTGCTAGAGCTTCGTGATGAACTATAATGTATCGGGGACATATATGATGATCCTTGAGATATTCACGATGTTTGACACCACAAAAGTAGAAATCAAGAAGGAGCATCAATTGTTGATGGTTGGTGAAACCACTAGTTTCAAGAAGGGCAAGGGCAAGAAGGGAAACTTCATGAAACGGCAAATCAGCTGCTGCTCTAGTGAAGAAACCCAAGGTTGAACCCAAACCCGAGACTAAGTGCTTCTGTAATAAGGGGAACAGCCACTGGAGCAGAATTACCCTAGATACTTGGTAGATGAGAAGGCTGGCAAGGTCGATAGAAGTATATTGGATATACATTGTGTTGATGTGTACTTTACTAGTACTCCTAGTAGCACCAGGGTATTAGATACCGGTTCGGTTGCTAAGTGTTAGTAACTCGAAATAAAAGCTACGGAATAAACGGAGACTAGCTAAAGGTGAGTTGACGATATGTGTTGGAAGTGTTTCCAATGTTGATATGATCAAGCATCGCACGCTCCCTCTACCATCGAGATTGGTGTTTGCGTTGAGCATAGACATGATTGGATTATGTCTATCGCAATACGGTTATTCATTTAAAGAGAATAATGGTTACTCTGTTTATTTGAATAATACCTTCAATGGTCTTGCACCTAAAATGAATGGTTCATTGAAATCTCGATCGTAGTGATACACATGTTCATGCCAAAAGATAGTAATGATAGTACCACCTACTTGTGGCACTGCCACTTAAGTCATATCGGTATAAAACGCATGAAGAAGCTCCATGTTGATGGATCTTTGGACTCACTCATTTTTGAAAGGATTGAGACATGTGAACCATGTTTGTTGGTATATATGCATGAAGAAACTCCATGCAAATGGACCGTTTGGACTCACTTGATTTTGAATCACTTGAGACATGCAAATCATACCACATGGGCAAGATGACTGAAAGCCTCGTTTTCAGTAAAATGGAACTAGAAAGCAACTTGTTGGAAGTAATACATTTTGATGTGTGCAGTCCAATGAGTGCTGAGGCGTGTAGTGGATATCGTTATGTTCTTACTTCACAGATAATTTGAGTAGATGTTGAGTATATTTACTTGATGAATCACGAGTCTGAATTATTGAAAGGTTCAAGTAATTTCAGGGTGAAGTTGAAAGATCGTCGTGACAAGAGGATAAAAGATCTATGATATGATCATAGAGATGAATATCTGAATTACGAGTTTGGCACAGAATTAAGACATTGTGGAAATTGTTTCACAACTAATACAGCCTGGAACACCATAGTGTGATGGTGTGTCCGAACATCATAACTGCACCCTATTGGATATGATGCATACCATGATGTCTCTTATCGAATTACCACGATAGTTTATGGGTTAGGCATTAGAGACAACCACATTCACTTTAAATAGGGCACCACGTAATTCCAATGAGATGACACCGTATGAACTATGGTTTAGAGAAACCTAAGCTGTCATTTCTTAAAAGTTTGGGGCTGCGACGCTTATGTGAAAAAGTTTCAGGTTGATAAGCTCGAACCCAAACCGGATAAATGCATCTTCATAGGACACCCAAAACAGTTGGGTATACCTCCTATCTCAGATCCGAAAGCAATAAGGGATTGTTTCTAGAATCGGGTCCTTTCTCGAGGAAAAGTTTCTCTCGAAAGAATTGAGTGGGAGGATGGTGGAGACTTGATGAGGTTATTGAACCGTCACTACAACTGGTGTGTAGCAGGGCACAGGAAGTTGTTCCTGTGGCACCTACACCAATTGAAGTAGAAGCTTATGATAGTGATCATGAAACTTCGGATCAAGTCACTACCGTACTTCGTAGGGTGACAAGGATGCGTACTGCTTCAGAGTGGTACAGTAATCCTGTCTTGGAAGTCATGTTGCTAGACAACAATGAACCTACGAGCTATGGAGAAGCGATGGTGGGCCCGGATTCCGATAAATGGCTCGAGGCCATAAAATCCGAGAGAGGATCCATGTATGGAAACAAAGTGTAGACTTTGACAGAACAGCTCGATGGTCATAAGGCTGTTGAGTGCAGATGGATTTTAAAAGGAAGACGGACAATGATGGTAAATGTCACCATTAAGAAAGCTCGACTTGTCGTTAAGATGTTTTCCGAAAAGTTCAAAGAGTTGACTACGATGAGACTTTCTCACTCGTAGCGATGCTAAGAGTCTGTTGGAATTATATTAGCGATTACTGCATTATTTATGAAATCTTGCAGATAGGATGTCAAAAAACATTGTTTCCTCAACGATTTTCTTGAGGAAAGGTTGTATGTGATACAACCGGAAGGTTTTGTCAATCCTGAAAGATGCTAACAAGTATGCCAAGCTCCAGCAATCCTTCTAAGGACTGAAGTAAGCATCTCGGAGTTGGAATGTATGCTTTGATGATGATCAAAGATTTTGGGTTTATACAAAGTTTATGAGAAACTTGTATTTCCAAAGAAGTGAGTGGGAGCACTATAGAATTTCTGATAAGTATATGTTGACATATTGTAGATCAGAAATGATGTAGAATTTCTAGAAAGCATATAGGGTTATTTGGAAAGGTGTTTTTCAATGGAAAGCCTGAATTAAGCTACTTGAGCATTGAGCATCAAGATCTATAAGGATAGATCAAAACGCTTAATGGTACTTTCAAATGAGCACATACCTTGACATGATCTTGAAGGTGTTCAAGATGGATCAGTCAAAGAAGGAGTTCTTGCCTGAGTTGTAAGGTGTGAAGTGAAGACTTAAAGCTCGACCACGGTAGAATAGAGAGAAAGGACGAAGGTCGTCCCCTATGCTTAAGACATAGGCTCTACAGTATGCTATGCTGTGTACCGCACCTGAAATGTGCCTTGCCATGAGTCAGTCAAGGGGTACAAGAGTGATCCAAGAATGGATCACAGGACAACGGTCAAAGTTATCCTTAGTAACTAGTGTACTAAGGAATTTTCTCGATTATGGAGGTGGTAAAAGAGTTCGTCGTAAAGGGTTACGCCGATGCAAACTTTGACACTAATCCAGATTATTCTGAGTAGTAAACTGGATTCGTATAGTAGAACAGTTATTTGGAATAGCTCCAAATAGAGCGTGGTAGCTGCATCTAGGAGATGACATAGAGATTTGTAAAGCACACACGGATCTGAAAGGTTCAGACCCGTTGACTATAACCTCTCTCACAAGCATAACATGATCAAACCCAGAACTCATCGAGTGTTAATCACATAGTGATGTGAACTAGATTATTGACTCTAGTAAACTCTTTGGATGTTGGTCACATGGTGATGTGACCTGTGAGTGTTAATCACATGGCGATGTGAACTAGATTATTGACTCTAGTGCAAGTGGGAGACTGTTGGAAATATGCCCTAGAGGCAATAATAAATAAGTTATTATTATATTTCCTTGTTCATGATAATCATTTATTATCCATGCTAGAATTGTATTGATAGGAAACTCAGATACATGTGTGGATACATAGACAACACCATGTCCCTAGTAAGCCTCTAGTTGACTAGCTCGTTGATCAATAGATGGTTACGGTTTCCTGACCATGGACATTGGATGTCATTGATAACGGGATCACATCATTAGGAGAATGATGTGATGGACAAGACCCAATCCTAAGCATAGCACTAGATCGTGTAGTTCGTATGCTAAAGCTTTTCTAATGTCAAGTATCATTTCCTTAGACCATGAGATTGTGCAACTCCCGGATACCATAGGAGTGCTTTGGGTGTGCCAAACGTCACAACGTAACTGGGTGGCTATAAAGGTACACTACGGGTGTCTCCAAAAGTGTCTGTTGGGTTGGCACGAATCGAGACTGGGATTTGTCACTCCGTGTGACGGAGAGGTATCTCTGGGCCCACTCGATAGGACATCATCATAATGTGCACAATGTGATCAAGGAGTTGATCACGGGATGATGTGTTACGGAACGAGTAAAGAGACTTGCCGGTAACGAGATTGAACAAGGTATCGGGATACCGACGATCGAATCTCGGGCAAGTATCGTACCGCCAGACAAAGGGAATTGCATACGGGATTGATTAAGTCCTTGACATTGTGGTTCATCCGATGAGATCATCGTGGAACATGTGGGAGCCAACATGGGTATCCAGATCCCGCTGTTGGTTATTGACCGGAGAGTCATGTCGGTCATGTCTGCATGTCTCCCGAACCCGTATGGTCTACACACTTAAGGTTCGGTGATGCTAGGGTTATAGAGATGTTAGTATGCGGTAACCCGAAAGTTGTTCGGAGTCCCGGATGAGATCCCGGACGTCACGAGGAGTTCTGGAATGGTCCGGAGGTAAAGAATTATATATAGGAAGTGCTATTTCGGCCATCGGGACAAGTTTCGGGGTCACCGGTATTGTACCGGGACCACCGGAAGGGTCCCGGGGGTCCACCGGGTGGGGCCACGTGCCCCGGTGGGCCACATGGGCTGTAGGGGGTGTGCCTTGCCCTACATGGGCCAAGGGCACCAGCCCCTAGGGGCCCATGCGCCAAAGGGACAAGAGGAGGGGAGAGTCCTAAAGGGGGAAGGCACCTCCGAGGTGCCTTGGGGAGGATGGACTCCTCCCCCCCTTGGCCGCACCCTTCCTTGGAGGAAGGGGCAAGGCTGCGCCCTCCACCTCTCCCTTGGCCCTATATATAGTGGGGGGAAGGGAGGGCAACCATACCTAAGCCCTGGCGCCTCCCTCTCCCTCCCATGACACACCTTCCTCCTCCTGCAGCGCTTGGCGAAGCCCTGTTGGAATCCCGCTGCTTCCACCACCACGCTGTCGTGCTGTTGGATCTCCATCAACCTCTCCTTCCCCCTTGCTGGTTCAAGAAGGAGGAGACGTCGCTGCTCCGTACGTGTGTTGAACGCGGAGGTGCCGTCCGTTCGGCGCTAGGATCATCGGTGATTTGGATCACGACGAGTACGACTCCATCAACCCCGTTCTCTTGAACGCTTCCACGCGCGATCTACAAGGGTATGTAGATCCACTCCTCCCTCATTGCTAGATGACTCCATAAATAGATCTTGGTGACACGTAGGAAAATTTTGAATTTCTGCTACGTTCCCCAACAGCTTCATCATCAGTCCAGGTGTTATGGGTAGAAATCCAACGCTCCTTCGGGGTGATGCTCTTCTCAGAGCCACTCTGAATTGGCATGTTGAGGTGCTTCATCATTGCAATTTGGCGACCCCGTGCAAGCTTCTCATTGACATGTGCCTCATACATCCTCTTCTGGATGTCAGCCTGGAGACAAAAAGTCTTCTTTACCTTGGCAGTGAGCTTTGCCACCCATGAAGGCTTGGCCCCTGGCTCCATCTCAAAGTCCTCATCGTCAGAAGTAGCATAGACATCCTCAGGAGCATTTGCAGGGAAGCGAGGCTCGGCATGCTTCTTCTTCTTAAGGAGCTTGACCTCATGAACAGTGAGGTTGTCTGGAGAAGTGAGGAGCTCTCCAGGATGACGAACAGCCCACACAGAGTTCAGAAAGCACATGACAAACGGGGCATAGATTGGGACTTTACGGTAGATGACCATGTTGTACATCTCATGCCACATCCAATTTGACACATCAAACGTTGCCCCTGTCCCCACCATGGTCTTCATAGCAACCATCAAATCAACCAGATAACCATGAATCTCATCTTGATTGCCCACCTTGGGCAAGAGCACATTGCGGAACACTCGGTGCATGATGTCATAGACCTTCTCAAAATCCTTGGATTCTCCAATAATCCCACGGCCCCGAATGTACAGAGGGGCAAGCTTCTCCTTAAGCATGGACTCAGGAAATTCATGAGGACGAATGCCACCCCTTCCTTCCAGACCGGTATCCTCGTACCCAATAGCATTGCAGAATGCCCTCCAGGGAACTTGAAACAGTTCATCATGACACATGAAAGTGAGAGTGCGCGCGTCATCTTCCCCAAAATGAACCGTGGCATAGAACTGATGGATGAGTTGAACATCAAAGTCACAGTTGACTGGCATGAGCTTGACAAGGTCAAACTCCTCGCAGAGAGCCAACGCCTCACCAAAATACTCCAAGCTGTTCCTCCAATGGTCAAGATCAATTGTCCACTGCTTGGCATACCTGTTCTTGTTGTGCTCAAAGAGTTCATGAACAATCCGCACTTGCATTTCATTCCGGAACTGAACGGTGGTCCAACGGGGAGCAATGGGAACCTCATACGGATTCTTTGAACGGAAGGCTTCCCAATCCTTGGCTTTCCAACGATGCAACAGCATAACCACACGTTGCTTAGCAGCTGCAAACTTTTCACGGCGAGTGGGCTTGGTGGGAATCACAACTTCTTCTTCATCATCAGACACAACCGGGCGCAAGGTCCTTCGTGCCCTCTTCTTGGTCTTGCGAGGAGCAGAGCGAGAACTAGAACCACCTAAACACACACACACACGAAAAGAACACACAAAACCCAGCAAGGATGAGAGGATTGCACCCACTAGCAGAAAAGGAACAAGTTGCAACAACAGAGAAGATAGAACAGTGCTTTGTGGTGGATATACTCCGGTTGTACCGGATCTTCCGTCGGTAGTACCGCTCCAGCGGTTGTACCGCCCGTAGGGGCGGTAGAACCGCTGACAGTGGCACTACCAGGGGAGATAGATCTAATCGAGGCATATGAATCACACAAGTAATATTCCGAATTCTAAGTGCTGCAAACAAGACAGGAGGCAAACAAAGATCTCTTCTACTCCATAGTTCAAACACTAATCGCGGAAAGTTAAGTAATGCCCTAGACAAAGGAAGAACCCTAGAAAGATCTAGGAGCAAGGAACACGAGGCATTACCACCATCCATGGGAAGAGATCGGGAGGCCTCCACGGAGAGAATCCACGGAGAGCCAAGGATCTGAAGCGCGAGACGCACTCCGGGGCAGGGGTAGAGATGGCCGGAGGCTAGGGCAAAGAGAAGAGGACGAGGACGAAGGGAAAAAAGAAAACCCTTCAGCCCCGTCGAGAATATATAGGCCCGTAGACACGCCCCGGTAGTACCGCTTTGGGGAGCGGTTGTACCGCTCGTCTGGTACAGACCGGTGGTTGGAGGCAATACTTCCGGTGCCTGAGAGGCAGCGGTAGTACCGCTCGGCGTCAATCGGTAGTACCGGACGTAGGTTACCATGGGTTTGGGCGGTGGAACCGCCCAAGCACCGAACGGAGACCCATTGGGACGGCACAACCCGGTTCCAGCGGTAGAACCGCCCGTGATCCTGGTTGTACCGCCCGACCACCTATGCTCAAGCCAAGATCAAATGAGTGCAATCCGAAGGGGGGAAGAAAGAGCACGAAACAGGAGAGAAGCAACACCCTAGGAGAACCCAACGCAAAGAGCAAAGAAGGAACGAGAGAAAACAACATGAGGACAAAAAGGCTAACTCCAACCTCCCAAAGAGAGGACGGTGGCCGAGGCCACCTATGTTTGAGTCAATTGGTATGGCACCATGAAGAATTATCCTTGGGTCCATGACCGAAACTCGTCTTTGAAGCACAAGTACCATCAAACATGGCTAATGTGAAAGACTTGATCAATTTATGCATAATGGGGGGAGGGAGAGTTCATTGAGAGAACATCACTCCCCCTATGTTCATGCCTACATCTAATCAAGACAACATGTTGAGTACGGTGGGGTGTGCAACATTGCTAGAATCAATGATATTTAGCTCATGCCTTAACTTGCGAAATCTTGCTTCATCCAAGGGCTTCGTGAAGATATCTGCAAGGTTATCATGTGTGTTGACATAGTCGAGCTCGATCTCTCCTCGCCCAATGTGATCCCGGATAAAGTGATACCGGATCTCAATATGCTTCGTCTTGAAGTGTTGCACCGGGTTGAGAGAGATCTTGATGGCACTTTCATTATCACACCAAAGAGGCACTTTGTCACAAATGACACCGTAATCCTTTAAAGTTTGCCTCATCCATAAGAGTTGTGCACAACAACTCCCGGCTGCAACATACTCCGCCTCGGTGGATGAGAGAGACACACAACTTTGCTTTTTGGAAGACCAACTTACCAAAGAGCAACCAAGGAATTGGCACCCTCCGGAAGTGGACTTCCTATCCACTTTGTCTCCCACCCAATCGGAATCTGAGTACCCTACAAGCTTGAAGTTTGATCCTCTTGGATACCATAAGCCAAAGTTTGGGGTATGAGCCAAATATCGAAAGATTCGTTTGACCGCCACATTGTGACTTTCCTTAGGTGTGGCTTGAAACCGTGCACAAATTCCCACACTCAACATGATATCCAGTCTAGATGCACAAAGGTAAAGCAAGGAACCAATCATGGAGCGATATACCTTTTGATCCACCACTTTACCATTGGGATCTAAGTCAAGTTGGCACTTGGTGGGCATTGGAGTGGAAGCCGGCTTGACGTCACTTAGTTTGAATCTCTTGAGCATCTCTTGAGTGTATTTGGATTGATTGATGAAGGTTCCTTCTCTTCTTTGCTTCACTTCGAACCCTAGAAAGAACTTCAACTCTCCCATGGAGGACATCTCGAACTTTGAGGTCATGAGAGCGGCAAATTCCTCATTGAAAGCTTTGTTAGGAGAACCAAAGATAATGTCATCAACATATAGTTGGCACACAAACAACTCCCCTTTGACCTTCTTAGTAAAAAGAGTGGGGTCGATTAGCCCAACTTCAAAACCACGATCTTGTAATAACTCGGTAAGGTGGTCATACCACGCACGTGGGGCTTGTTTAAGGCCATAGAGTGCCTTATCGAGTTGATACACATGATCGGGAAGGTAGGGATCCTCGAACCCGGGGGGTTGCTTGACGTAAGCCAATTCATTAATAGGACCATTAAGAAAAGCACTCTTCACATCCATTTGTTGTAACTTAAAGTTATGATGAGAAGCATATGCAATCAACATGCGAATGGATTCAAGACGAGCAACGGGAGCAAAGGTTTCACCGTAGTCGATACCCTCGACTTGGGAGTAGCCTTGTGCTACCAAACGAGCCTTGTTGCGAATGATAATACCATGGGCATCTTGCTTGTTCTTAAATATCCACTTGGTTCCTATGACATTGTGATTCCCGGTCGGTCTTGGCACCAATATCCACACTTTGTTGCGCTCGAAGTTGTTGAGTTCTTCATGCATGGTATTGAGCCAATCCGGATCTTCTAGTGCCTCATAGACCTTGTGGGGTTCCACACAAGAGACAAACGCGTGATGCTCACAATAATTTGCTAATTGTCTACGAGTGCTTACCCCCTTTCTTAAGCTTCCAAGCACATTCGTCATGAGATGATCCTTGGTGGAGAGCTTGGAAGCAACCTTGGCGGCACGACGCTCTAATTCCTCCTCGAGGGTGAGTTGAGGAGCGGTTACTTGATCATCTTGAGTGCCGTCATGAACTTGTTCTTGATATTGAACTTGTTCTTGACCTTGAACTTGCTCGGGGGAGAGAACTTGACCTTGGGCATCACTTGGTGTGTCAACACCGTCTTGAGTATGATCTTGCCCTTGGTCTTGTTCATGAGGTTGAGGGCCTTCACTTTGTTCTTCGGAAGCGTGTGGGCCTTGGGTTGGTGATGGCTCCACTTGAGTGGAGCTTTGTCCTTCTCCTTCGGCCACAAGGGGTTCCTCAATGGGTAGGATAAAGCCAACACCCATTCTTCTTATGGCTTGGGGAGGAATTTCATCACCTACATCACAAGTGCCACTTTGCTCCACTTGGGAGCCGTTATTCTCATCAAACTCCACGTTACACGTCTCCTCAATAAGTCTCGTGGATTTATTGAGGACATGGTAAGCATGAGAGTTTGTAGCATAACCAACAAATATGCCCTCATAAGCTCTAGCCTGAAATTTAGACAACCGAACACCTTTCTTGAGAATGAAACACTTACACCCGAATACCAGGAAGTACTTGAGGTTGGGCTTGTTACCAGTGAGTATCTCATATGGAGTCTTGTTCAAGCCCTTGCGGAGGTAGAGCCGATTGGATGCATGACACGCGGTGTTGATGGCTTTGGCCCAAAAGTTGTACAGAGACTTGAACTCCGCCATCATGGTCCTTGCCGCATCCATCAACGTCCGGTTCTTCCTCTCCGCAACACCGTTTTGTTGAGGGGTGTAGGGTGCAGAATATTGATTCTTGATTCCCTCATCACTAAGAAACTCATCCAAGGTGTAGTTCTTGAACTCGGTGCCTTTGTCACTTCTTATTGTCAAGATCTTTGCATTGTGTTGACGTTGTGCTTCATTTGCAAAGTCAATGATAGTTTGTTGGGTCTCGCTCTTCCTCTTGAAGAAATACACCCACGTGTACCTTGAGTAGTCATCCACAATCACCAAGCAATACTTCCTACCTCCAAGACTATCGAAGGATGGAGGCCCAAAGAGATCCATGTGAAGGAGCTCCAAAGGCCTCTTTGAATAAATGATAGTCGTGGGAGGTTGAGCCTTCTCATGTAGCTTTCCTTTGATACAGGCACTGCAAGCACGATCTTTAGCAAAACTAACATTCGTTAGTCCATGGACATGGTCCCCCTTGAGGAGACTTTGCAAAGATCTCATATTGACATGGGCTAAATGGCGATGCCAAAGCCATCCCACATCAACTTTAGCCATTAGGCACGTCGTGGTCTTAGTGGGTTGCTCCGAAATGTTAATCACATATAGACCGTTCTCGACATGCCCAACAAAGGCTACTTTAAGAGTCTTGCTCCACAAGAGGGCCACGGTATCGATATCAAAGAAAGTGGCAAAGCCCATGATTGCAAGTTGACGAACCGAAAGTAAATTGTATGCAAGGGACTCAACAAGCATGACATTCTCGATCGTGAGATCATGAGAGATGACCACCTTGCCAAGTCCCAATACCTTAGAAGATGAGGCGTTACCCCACTCGACATTGGTGGGCATAGATGGAACCTTGTGCACGTCCACCACCAAGTCCTTGCTTCCGGTCATATGATTTGTAGCTCCGCTATCGAGCAACGATGATCCCCCACCGGAAGCAAACACCTACAAGAGATCAATGCTTGGTTTTAGGTACCCATTTTGTAATGGGTCCTTTGATGTTAGTAACAAGGGCCTTTGGAACCCAAATAGACCATTCAATGTATTCATGAAGAGAACCAACAAATTTGGCATAAACATGCCCATCACTAGCACGACATAACACATAAGAAGGATTAAAATCGCCGGCTTTGTTGGGAGGGGTGGCATTGCCCTTCTTGACATTGCCGCCCTTTGCAATGTTCTTCTTGTTCTCCTCGGAGACACTCTCTCCCTCCTTCACAAAGGTTTGCATGAGAGGAGGAGGTCGTTTGGTCTCGTCATTCTTCTTCTTGTTCTTGGAGTAGGGCACGTACCCAACCCCTTCCTTGGCCACGACTTCCTTTTGACTACTCAAAAGGTCGTTGAGGTTCTTTTCACCTTGTATGCATGACACAAGGCCTTTCTCAAGTTGCTCCTTCAACTTAGCATTTTCCTCAACAAGATGTATATGCTCACAACACGGATTGGTAGCATTTGCATTATCAATTAAAACCATATGAGGAAATGTGGCTTTCTCCTTAGTTAGCTTCACTTGGAGTTGATCATGAGACTCCTTGAGACTAGCGTGAATACCCTTCAAGGACTTGTGGGCCTTGTCAAGTATATCAAACTCCTCTTTGAGTCTAGCAAGATCAACCCCAAGTTTGGCCTTCTCGAAATTTAGCACACGAGAAACAACAAGAGCATGATATAGATCTTTCTTTAATTTAGCATGATCTTCGTTGTGTGACTCCTCAAGAGCCAAACTTAGACCATGCTCTTCCTCAAGAGTATTGGAAATATCCGAAATCTCATCGGCATAGTCACGACTATGCCCTTCCATCTTAGAGATGGTATCTTCGTGAGCATCGATCATGTCATTGGCTTCACCAAATTCTTCCAAGAGAGCAACAAAGTGCTTCTTGGACTTGCCCTTGAGTTTACCCATAAAGGTCTCAAACTCATTCTCCTCCACATTAGTTCCCTCATGTTCACCAATGCAATCCGTTGAAGAAGGATGATTAATGATGGTAGTTTTGATGTTGGGGGTTACCTTGTTGGTGGCTTTAGCCATGAGGCACTTGGCGGTGATGCTCTCATTGGGTGAGTCGAAGAGAGACACCCGTGGAGTCGTCGCAATGGCAATGGAGGCCATGGCAACCGACTCATCACTTTCATCCTCGTCATCATCCTCATTGTACTCTTCTTGTACCACCAATGCCCTGGGAGGAGTCTTCTTGGTGAAGTTGCTCTTGTTGGGGAACGACTTGGCCTTGTCCTTTCGGATGAGCTTGCCACCATTGTCTTCCCTCTTCTCATACGGGCATTCCGCAACAAAATGACTCACGTTGCCGCAATTGTAGCAAGTCCTTACACGTTGCTTGCTCTTCGTGCCACTTGAGTTGTTTTTGCTAAAGTTTGGCCTCGAGTTTTTCTTGCTCCAAAATTGCCTTGAAGCAAGTGCCATGTGTTCATGATATGCATACTTCGTATCTTCGGGGTTGCTCTCCTCTTCTTCCTCTTCTTCTTCTTCAATGGTGAGCTTTGCCTTCAATGCAAGGTTAGGCCTCTTTGCCCTTTGAGAACGAAGCACCGCATTGTTGGCGGTCTTGTCCAAAATGTTCATGGCCACAAACTCATCCAACACTTCGCTTGAGGTCAAAGCGTGGAAGTCCGGTCTTTGACGAATGACGGAGGACATGGCCTTGTGATAGGGCATCATTGCCTTGAAGAATTTGCGCTTGATCCAATTGTCATCCATGTCCTTGCTCCCGTGATCTCGTAGTGAGACCGCGAGTTTGGTTACTCTCCGATAAAGCTCACGAGGTTCTTCATCTTCTTTCATTGCAAACTCATCGGCCTCATCTTGTACCACTGCATAGTTGGAGCGTTGAATGCTTGCGCTTCCCCGGTAGAGAGAGACAACACAAAGCCATGCATCTTCGGCCAAGGCGAAGGGACGAAGATGAGGTAGGTATTCGGGTGGAATTGCATCTTGAATGATGAAGAGAGCATTCTCATTGAATTGATTGTCCGCGGCTTCTCGAGGAGTGAAGTTGCTTGGATCATGCGGATAGAAACCTTCTTCAATGATTCTCCAAAGGTTAGTGTTCACATGATTTAAATGACGTTTAAAGCGGTAAACCCAAGAATCAAAGTCCTCATTTTTCACAATCTTAGGGGGAGGACCGGCATGATTCAAATGAGTGGAAGGAACCAGTCCACCATAAACAAGTGGTGGTTCCACATGGGCAAAGATGCCGGTGCCATTCTTACCACTAGAAGAAGGAGCCTTTTCACTACTAGCTTCCCCCTTGTCGGGGATAGCATCCGTCACCTTGTCGACGGGGTCACCCACTTTCAATGGTGCGGTGGATAGTTTAAGCCCCTGAAGAAATTTAGTAAACATGCTTTCAACTTCGGTCGTCATGGAGGTTTTCAATGTCTCCAAGGCCACATTGAACTCCTCACGAGAGACCGAGGTTCCCCCATCGCCCGTAGACGAGGTAGGATTCACACCGGAGTGTTCCTCCACACCGTCTACGGTATCAACCATACTCTTTGGACGGGAAAGTCCTGAATAAAGAGACGAGGCTCTGATACCAATTGAAAGGATCGATATGGTTGACTAGAGAGGGGGTGAATAGGCAACTAACAATTTTTAGCTTTTCTTTAACAATTTAAACTTTGCATCAAAGTAGGTTGTCTAGATATGCAACTAGGTGAGCAACCTATATGATGCAACAAGGATAGGAACACAAGCAAGCAAGTGATATGAAACAAATAAGCTTGCTCAAATAAAGGCATGAGATAACCAAGAGTGGAGACGGTGGAGACGAGGATGTGTTGCCGAAGTTCCTTCCCTTTGAGAGGAAGTACGTCTCCGTTGGAGCGGTGTGGAGGCACAATGCTCCCCAAGAAGCCACTAGGGCCACCGTATTCTCCTCACGCCCTCACACAATGCGAGATGCCGTGATTCCACTATTGGTGCCCTTGAAGGCGGCGACCGAACCTTTACAAACAAGGTTGGGGATCTCCCCACAACTTAATTGGAGGCTCCCAACAAAACCACGGAGCTTCACCACAATGGAATATGGCTCCGAGGTGACCTCAAACGTCTAGGGTGCTCAAACACCCAAGAGTAACAAAATCCACACAAGAAAGTATGGGGGAAGCAAATATCCTTTGGTGGATGTGTAGATCTAGGTTTCCTCCTTCAATCCCTAGCAAATCAACAAGTTTTAGTGGCTAGAGAGAGAGATCGGGCAAGAGAGCTTGAAGTGCATTAATGGTGGAGTGGGAGAGGTCAAAGGTGAGAGTGGTAGGTGGGAGAAGCACTCTTATATACCAACCCTAAAAATCCAGCCGTTGCTGCGTTTTCAGCCCTGCAGTGGTACAACCGGTCCTTGTCCCGGTACAACCGGGACTCACGGTGTAGCTGCAGAACCCTACCAGGCGGTACAACCAGGCTACTAGGCGGTGGTACCGGTTAAGAGAAATGACCGGACCAACCGCCCAGCCACCGCACAACTACCGCCTCAAAACAGAGACGAGACCGGTACTTGAGCGGTGTAAGACCGGAACAACCGCATGGCCTTGAGCTCTTGGACGGCGAAGTACTGAGCGGAAGAACCGCTCAGACCACCGGTGGTACCGGTCACTGGGGATCGACCGGATCAACCGGGCCACCACCGCCCGAGAACCGCATCAAAACAGAACCTTGAGCGGTACTTGAGCGGTGCATGGCCGGAACCACCGCCCTAGCCTTTGTTGAGCAAGGTGGCGGTACCACCGCCCGGAGGCAGCGGTACAACCGCTTGGTCAAAGCTGGAGAGCGTCAAGGTCCAGCGGTACAACCGCTCCAGGGAGCGGTACAACTGCTGGGAAGAGCAGAAACTAGAAGGAAAGACAGGGGGAACTCTCTCTCTCTCACAACTGAGGAATACAAAGGAGGGGTGATGAACGTGTACGTGAAAAGATTCCCCCAAAGCTTCCTAATGAGGATTCCCTCTTGATAGTACGGGTACTCTACGACCAAAGAAAATAAAAGCGTGGAGGACACGTCTTTGATCTTTTCCTACAAGAGGCAATAGCAATCCGATGAAAGCCTAAGCATTGAGAACCTGAAACATATAGCACAAGATTAGACCACAAAGGGTTGTCATCATCATCCAAAACATAAAGTAGGGAAATGCCCTTTCATATGCAATGGTATGTACCAGGCCTGATGTGTGCCTTGCTATTAGTTTAGCAGGGAGGTACCAAAGTAATCCAGGAGTGGATCACTAGACAACGGTCAAGAACATCCTGAAGTACCTAAAGAGGACTAAGGATATGTTTCTCGTTTATGGAGGTGACAAAGAGCTCGTCATAAATGGTTACCTCGATGCAAGCTTTGACACTGATCCGGACGATTCTAAATCGCAAACCGGATACGTGTTTATATTTAATGGTGGAGCTGTCAGTTGGTACAGTTCTAAACAAAGCATCGTGGAGGGATCTACGTGTGAAGCGGAGTACATAGCTGCTTTGGAAGCAGCAAATGAAGGAATCTGGATGAAGGAGTTCATATCCAATCTAGGTGTCATACCTAGTGCATCGAGTCCAATGAAAATCTTTTGTGACAATACTGGTGCAATTGCCTTGGCAAAGGAATCCAGATCTCACAAGAGAACCAAGCACATCAAGAGACGCTTCAATTCCATCTGGGATCAAGTCCAGGTGGGAGACATAGAGATTTGCAAGATACATATGAATCTGAATGTTGCAGACCCGTTGACTAAGCCTCTCTTACGAGCAAAACATGATCAGCACCAAGGCTCCATGGGTGTTAGAATCATTACTGTGTAATCTAGATTATTGACTCTAGTGCAAGTGGGAGACTGAAGGAAATATGCCCTAGAGGCAATAATAAAGTTATTATTTATTTCCTTATTTCATGATAAATGTTTATTATTCATGCTAGAATTGTATTAACCAGAAACATAATACATGTGTGAATACAAAGACAAACATAGTGTCACTAGTATGCCTCTACTTGACTACCTCGTTGATCAAAGATGGTTATGTTTCCTAACCATAGACATGAGTTGTCATTTGATAGATGGGATCACATCATTAGAAGAATGATGTGATTGACTTGACCCATTCCGTTAGCTTAGCACTTGATCGTTTTAGTTTACTGCTATTGCTTTCTTCATGACTTCTACATGTTCCTATGACTATGAGATTATACAACTCCCGATTACCGGAGGCATACTTTGTAGCGACCTGACCCGAATGGATCAAGTCTCTGTGCTTAAGTGTCATCCCTGGATCGGTATGCTGACACACACAGTACTCGAGGATTTACAACAGAGGTAAATCACATGTATAAAGTAACATAAATACTATTACCTCAATCCAAATAGCGGAAGTAACAAGGTTGTGGATTCCCATCAACACCAATGGAAAAGTTGAGTGTAGAAGTCGTAACCCTAACGTATCACTTACTCGTCGTAAGATAATCCTGCAACATGAGACATTGCAGCCACAAAGGGTCAGTACATTGAATATACTGGCAAATTCACACCATAGAGAATGATGAACAATGGCTATCACTACATGCATATTTGGCTGGTGGAAAAGCTCTATGGTTATAAGGTTTTTGCGAAAAGCCAATTTTCCCCTACTGCAAAGGAATATATTTTGTTTAATATCATGGTGGTTGTTAAACATTGAGAGTGTAGACACCCTCTCAATCCCAATTAAGTATCATCATTAACCCAACAAAATTAATTAAAGTAACATGATGAGATTCACATGATAATCCAAGTACTAGATACTCAAGTTGTCCATAACCGGGGACATGGCTAACCATGATTAGTTTATACACTTTGCAGAGGTTTGCGCACTTTTCCCCACAAGACTCGAGCTCCTCCGTTGGATTTCTCGCACTACATGGTGTTTGAGAAACGGATGACCGAGACATAGTCTTTCAGAAGCGTTTGCACCTTACGATAGGTAGACCGTACCACCTACTACCCCTACATCTGCTAGTCTACCACTGTAAGAGTTCACACGACTTAATCAACTATGCTAGAGCCCATAATAGCTTGTGGCTGCACACGGAAGTTTCTAATATGAATAATCTCATGATCCCTTTGAGCCTGGGTGGCGGTCCATAAAAAAACAGGCAATCGCTGGAATACCCAGGTGCCTAAACAGGCAATCGCTGGAATACCCAGGTGCCTCAATCCACCCAGATGTGTGTTAAAGTTGCCACCTTAAGTAAACCATTAATTAACAATCTCACATCTGTCATGAATACTCTCAAACCCAATCCACGTCTACGAGCATAGCATAGCAATATAAGCAACGTAATAGTAACTCCCAGGGTTTGAATGTAGGGCAATAGGTTCCTACCTCATCAACTACTTCCCAATACCCACATGTTATCAATCCTACTCATGCAATGTTTGAGGTTGAAACTAATGCATAAAAACTAGGTATGAAAGGAATATGATCAAAGTGTGAACTTGCCTGCAATGTTGATGAAGATGATTCGCACTCATAACGCTTGATAGTTCCACTCGTCACACTCCGGTCAATCTATCGTAAGCAAGCAATAGTAACCACACATAAGCAATCACTCAAAAGGTCGGAAAGAACGAAGAAGACAGTTCGGAAAACATCAAAACCAAGCAAATAACTTTTAAAGCATAAAACAATTTCTCACAGTACCAAAATTATGTGTATTTGGCCTTATCAGAAAGTTTAGGTCAAGAGCTTCGATTTGCAAAATTAATCAACTCAAACGGAGCTACGAAACTCAAGTTATGATCAAACGAAGTTTGAATTCAAATCTGGTCTAATTCAAAATTTTAACTTTCAAAAACATGTTTAAGTTGGATTGTTGGATAGAGGGGATCATAACGAAGACGTGAGCGTTGGTTTCATTGGATTTGGACAAACGAGTGAAAAGTTATGAAGGTTTGAAGATCAGGGGCTAAACGGTAAAGAAGCTAATTACGGATAGGTCCCTGACAAAAACTAACAGGAAAAGAAAAGACTAAATAATGAATGTTCGCTAACTAGTTCTAAACGGAGAATGTTCTTTGAATAGATCTAACTAACTAAAAAAACTAAATCAGGTTTTTGAAACAAAACCGAAAAAACCAGGAAACCGATCGGGGTTATACCGGTTTGAGGGAAATAAACCGGAGGCGGCGGCAGTTACTCCGGCGATACAGGTGATGCGGCAGCGGTGGATCCGGCGAGTGTCGTGGCGGCTCCGGCGATGTGGGGCGGCGCAGCGTGGGCAGCGGCGCCGGAGGGGGTGCAGAGCAGGCGGCGCGGGCGAAGTGCGGCGGCGGTGCAGGCGGCGAGATGCGGCGGCGGCGTAGGCGGCTTGGGGAAGAAAAGAAGAGGCGGCGGGGCTAGGCGCGGCTTTATAGGAGGGCGGGGCGACTCCGAGGCGTGCAGGAGGGGCCGGCCGGAGCCGTGTCGGCGCCGGACTCCGGTGGAGTCCCGGTCAGCCACGACGGGGTAGGTAGCGTCGGAGCGGGCCGGTAGCTGGGCTTCGGCCCAGCTAGGACGAAGAAGTTTTTTTTGAATAAACATTTTTTTCCAGACGAGTAAAATAATAAAAGCAAAATAAACAAAAATATTACAAAGGCATATAATATATCAAAATTTTCAGAAAAATAATATCTACAACATGAATTTTTTTGTAAAGTCAAATAAAATCCAGAAAAATTCAAATAATTCAAAGAGTGCTACTGCTCTATTATAATCCAATAAACATCATTTTAAAAAATACCAAAATGATTTCAAATTAATTTCTCTCCAATTTTCTGATGTAGGGAATCATGTTACCCTATTTCCATATATTTTATTTTTGGAGAAAAATAATTTGAATAAAACCCAAATAACTCCAAATTGAAAATAATTTCAGAAGGACTTTGAATTTGATCCTTCTAAACTCCCAACTCATATTTCATATATTTTGAAGAAGTCATTTTATCTTCTCTCATGAAAATCATTGAGTTGCTTAAAGTTTCTGAATTTGAAATATTTCCAAATAAAATTCAAATCTTTTCAAGAAACCCTTTTCATTTAATTAAATGGAAGAAGTCATATCATCTTCTCTCGAGGGTTTTGTATTTGAAAAGAATTTGAATTCACGGAGATCAAAATGCAAAAAGGTGAAAGTTTGGGAAAGTCCTTTTATTCCCTCTCATTTAACTTTCAAAAAGTTTCGAATTTCACTCAATCAATCACACAACAATCAAACAAACAATCAATCTATCTATTTATTATAACATTCCAAAATTTAGAATTTTGGTATGTTACAAACCTACCACCCTTAAAATGAATCTTGCCCTCGAGATTCGGAGAGGCTTGCAAGAAAAAGGTTAGGGTTTGGGGGTCTCCTCAAAATCCATCAATCATCACCGGGGTCTGGGGTGCTACCACCCTTAGAAACATCGTTACGGTCCCATCAATACTCATATACTCCATCCTTATTCTTGACAGGGCCGGTCTTCTCAGATCGTAAGGATAATTCATTATCTGGGCTCCTGCAGTAGTGGCATAACCTTTACCACAATTCTTCTGTCCTTTCATCTGGGTAAGGTTCTTCTGTGACTGGATCTTCTTTAGCTGACGGGTCTGGCGCCAATACTAATCAACTATCGATATCTCATGGGGGTCAACAATTTATGGTTTCTCCTGCAGGAAATGAGTCTGGGATGAACCTCACCGTATAACCTACGGTTGGCAAAAGCTGCCTTGTACCAGGGAAAATTGCTATACCATTCTAAGGTTCAAACAAGGTTTAATACCGTCCTCTCTCTACTATAGGTAAGTCACTCAGATTTACCATCCCATATAGCAAGGCAAATAATAAGAGTAAGTCGGTATGGTGATCAATCCATCCCGCACCCAAATCATTACCCCCCGTATACGGTTTAGCAAATCTCGCATTCTAACACACGGTCATCCTCACAAGCATTGCAGAATTTCTCTTGTCGACGAACCAAGGTTCGGATGAATCCATTGATTCTGCAAGCCAAACAATCATCTATCATTTCCTTCACAACTCTCAGGTTTGCGTAAACTCCTATAAGATCGTCTATTGAGAAAAGCATATCCTCTTCCAGGGGTTTTCCTTCAGCAAGAATGTGATTGCTTCTTGGCAGGTCCTGGGGCCTGTGGGTTATGGCCCATCTCATTACTTGTAATCCTTGAGCTCATCCTAGGGGCAACTGATCATTATTCCAACTTCCAACTTCTTAGTATTCTTAAATCCATCCAATTGTACTGTATTCCTTCCTTCTATTGGCATCAAACTAGGACATGCACGATTACTCAGACTCATCATGGAATTTCCATTGACCCATATTTCTGACATCATACCTCCTTTATATCCAATAGTAATTTATCCCTTCATCCTTGTGGGATATCCCACATACTAAGATAAAAACTTATTTTTATGAAGTCCATATTCAACTTCGTGGAACATCATTATCCTTTCCAGGGTCAAGCGTTCTCACAGGGTAATATTGGCCATCTCTGCATGGCACTTCTTCCACTGGGAAACGTGAAACACATCATGAACTCCTGATAGTCCTTCGGGTGACTCCAACTTGTTGTCCACTTCTCCCATACGCGCCAAAACTCGGTATGGTCCTACAAATCTCGGGGCTAACTGTCCCTTAACTCCAAATCGTTTAACTCCTCGCAGAGGGGTCACACGAAGACATGCTCTGTCTCCAATCTCATAGACTACCCCTTGATTTTTTTGAGTCTGCATATCTCCTCTATCTGGACTGAGCTACCTTCAGTCTATCTCGAATCAACTTAACATTCTCTTCTGACTCCTTGATCACATTTGGTCCAAACAACTGATGGTCTCCAACTTTATCCCACATACTCTTGGGGTATCACACATATCAAGACAAAACTCATATTTATTTTGTCCAGAATCCACTCAGTGGAGTATCCTTATCTTTTCCAGGGGTCAACGGTTCTTACAGGGTACTACCACCCTTAAAATGCACAAATCTTCCATAGACTATATTTCTCATATCCTCAAAATGGCCAAAATTCTTCTTCATAGAGTAACAACTCATAAAATCCATATCAGTACCAACGATGCTAACTTTATTCATTCTCAAATGATTACAATCTCTCGCTTTTCCATTACATGTCTCAACTCAACACCTCAATATAAAAGAAAATGTTCTCACTTCTACTACTCCATTCTTTTGTTGCAAACTCAACTATCTAGCACAAGTTTCCTTCTCCTTGGGCCATTCTCTGGCAAAGTGCCCGGCTCCATTACAACTAAAACATATTACTTCTGACAAGTATCGAGGTTTCCTTTTTGGGCAATTGTTGAGGTAGTGCCCTGACTCCTTGCACCTATAACAGGTGATATGACTCAGATCCTTCCTGGAATCCACTCTGCTTCTCTTTCTGGACTTTTCCATTCCAATTAGGGCTTCTATTTCCTGTGGGTCATACTCTACTTCCTCTGTCGGGAATACTACTAGATCCCAATTCAAACAATTCTGGGAGATGTGTCCTTCTTCTCCACATGAATAGCATGACTTGGTGTAGGGTTTAATTGGTTCTTCTTTGGGTGTGTCCCCAACATCTTCCTTCATCACAATTTCTTCCAAAATTTCCATGAGGGCTCCTTTCATTACTTCTTTCTTCTGCTGTACGGTTGTTCGTACCATGGGATAAATGTGACACTGAGCAGGATAGTGGGTAGTCCCTTCACACAAGAAACAAGTAATCTGCCTAGTTGGGCATTCTTCGACTGGGTGACTTTCTTCACAATTAGGGCATTCATCCTTGTGTTCTTTATGGGTGTGTCCTATTTCTCCACAAATCTTGCATGCACAAGGTTTTTTCATATCCTTTCCGTAAGGTTTCAACTTCTGGGACACAAGCTGAGACTTTGGCAGAGTCAACTTTAATTCTCTCCAAGTGGTTACTCCTTACCATCCATTCATGGTTTGGTACATCCTCCACCAAGTAGCAGCACCTCTTTCAAAACACTGAAGAGCATGCTGGGTCATATCATGTCCAACTATAGGATTATTCTCCATGTGATCCTCCATGTTCTGAATCCACCGGTCTGTCTCCAACTGACTCATCGGTCCAGAAAGTACAAGCTCATCTCCATTCATCCTCTATTGGGTCCAAGGGTTTGGGGTGAGATAAGAGAGATAGAGAGGGATACAGACAATGCAAACAACAGTTTTGAAAAGATAGGTTTTATTTTGTGGCCGTCAGAAAAACGTTAAACAAATGACAGCTCACAATCATCGCATCTAACGTAGGTATATAACAGGGGTTTGGTCTTCTAGAGGTCAATGAATCTTCAACGTCGCCAAACTCTTCAAGTCTTGTTCATGTCTCTCATGGCTTCTTCTGATCATGCTTGTCAAGTTCCTCTGCCAGATTTATGTTGACATGAAGTCTCTAGTGACATCCTTTAATATTTTCTGGAGTTGCATTCCAAACTTCTGGGTTTCAACACCCTTGGCATGAGCCATGGTCCTACTGCCCTTTAGTTCCTGACAAATCTCCGGTATCTCGAGGTTTTGTTCCTCCAATTTGGCTACTTCAGCTTCTGGGTCCTAAGTTCTTCACGAATGGCCTCCTTGTCAAATATGACTTCCTACAAGTCCATCTTAAACTTCTTGATGTATTACTCCAGATCCAGGTGATACATCAGCTTAGGTTAAAACTTCATCTTTTGCTGATAGATGCTCCATCAGCCTTCTACCATCCAATCCTTCTGAAGAAATGCATGCTTAGCTCAGCTCGGTGACCATAGTATCAGTGGCGATGACATCATGGATAACCGTGTTTCTGCCCTTGTCATTGCCATGAGCTATATTCCATAGTTGATATCTCTTGCCTTAGGGTTTTCTTGACAAAACTTTGAGTTCTCATGCTCCATGTTCTGGTCTTTCTCCGATACACCTTGATCTCGGGTATTGACGGCTTCCATAGTCTGAAAAATTCCAATAGGGTAGCCTTCCTAGGTCATACAAATCTAGAAATTCTACGGGGCCTTCAAATTCTCCTAGTCTTCGGAGTCTTCAACCGTTGCAGTTTCCATTATCATAATGTATGGTAAATTCCTCTTCATTCTGAATGGTCTCGGTTGTCCGATATCTTGTACTTCTTGAAGTGGTCTCATCAGCCGAATCTTCGTGTGGTCAAAAGGGAAAAGGGGGTATGGTCTAACTAAAAGGGGATATTTGAATAAGCTCAGAAGAGAAGAGAGGTAAAAGATATTTTTTGAAAATAAAGTTATAGAGAAAATCTTTCCTATGGGTTTGCCAGTTTCTAGGGGTCAGGTCCTACAGTCAACATGTGCTCTGATACCATCTTGTAGCGACCTGACCCGAATGGATCAAGTCTCTGTGCTTAAGTGTCATCCCTGGATCGGTATGCTGACACACACAGTACTCGAAGATTTATAACAGAGGTAAATCACATGTATAAAGTAACGTAAATACTATTACCTCAATCCAAATAGCGGAAGTAACAAGGTTGTGGATTCCCATCAACACCAACGACAAAGTTGAGTGTAGAAATCATAACCCTAACGTATCACTTACTCGTCGTAAGATAATCCTACAACATGAGACGTTGCAGCCACAAAGGGTCAGTACATTGAATGTACTGGCAAATTCACACCATAGAGAATGATGAACAATGGCTATCACTACATGCATATTTGGCTGGTGGAAAAGCTCTATGGTTATAAGGTTTTTGCGAAAAGCCAATTTTTCCCTACTGCAAAGGAATATATTTTGTTTAACTATCATGGTGGTTGTTAAACATTGAGAGTGTAGACAACCTCTCAATCCCAATTAAGTATCATCATTAACCCAACAAAATTAATTAAAGTAACATGATGAGATTCACATGATAATCCAACTACTAGATACTCAAGTTCTCCATAACCGGGGACACGGCTAACCATGATTAGTTTATACACTTTGCAGAGGTTTGCGCACTTTTCCCCACAAGACTCGATCTCTTCCATTGGATTTCTCGCACTACATGGTGTTTGAGAAACGGATGACCGAGGCATAGTCTTTCAGAAGCGTTTGCACCTTATGATGGGTAGACCGTACCACCTACTACCCCTCCATCTGCTAGTCTACCACTGTAAGAGTTCACACGACTTAATCAACTATGCTAGAGCCCATAATAGCTTGCGGCTACACACAGAAATTTCTAGTATGAATAATCTCATGATCCCTTTGAGCCTGGGTGGCGGTCCATAAAAAAATAGGCAATCGCTGGAATATCCAGGTGCCTAAACAGGCAATCGCTGGAATACCCAGGTGCCTCAATCCACCCAGATGTGTGTTAAAGTTGCCACCTTAAGTAAACCATTAATTAACAATCTCACATCTGTCATGAATACTCTGAAACCCAATCCACGTCTATGAGCATAGCATAGCAATATAAGCAACGCAATAGTAACTCCCAGGGTTTGAATGCAGGGCAATAGGTTCCTACCTCATCAACTACTTCCCAATACCCACATGTTATCATTCCTACTCATGCAATTTTTGAGGTTGAAACAAATGCATAAAAACTGGGTATGAAAGGAATATGATCAAAGTTTGAACTTGCCTGCAATGTTGATGAAGATGATTCACACTCATAACTCTTGATAGTTCTACTCGTCACACTCCGGTCAATCTATCGTAATCAAGCAATAGTAACCACACATAAGCAATCACTCAAAAGGTCGGAAAGAACGAAGAAGACAGTTCGGAAAACATCAAAACCAAGAAAATAACTCTTGCAGCATAAAACAATTTCTAATAGTACTAAAATTATGTGTATTTGGCCTTATCAGAAAGTTTAGGTCAAGAGCTTTGATTTGCAAAAAGAATCAACTCAAACGGAGCTACGACACTCAAGTTATGATCAAACGAAGTTTGAATTCAAATCTGGTCTAATTAAAATTTTAAACCTTCAAAATCATTTTTAAGTTGGATTACTGGATAGAGGGGATCATAACGAAGACGCGAGCGTTGGTTTCGTTGGATTTGGACAAACAAGTGAAAAGTTACGAAGGTTTGAAGATCATGGGCTAAATGGTAAAGAAACTAATTACGGATAGGTCCCTGACTAAAACTAACAGGAAAAGAAAAGTCTAAATAACGAACGTTCTCTAACTAGTTGTAAACAGAGAACGTTCTTTGAATAGATCTAACTAACTAAAAAAACTAAACCGGGTTTTTGAAACATAACCGAAAAAACCAGAAACCGATCGGGGTTATACCTGTTCGAGGGAAATAAACGGAGGCGGCGGAGGTTAACTCGGGCGATACAGGCGATGCGGCAGCGGTGGATCCGGCGAGTGTCGCGGCGGCTCCGGCGATGTGGGGCGGCGCAGCGTGGGCAGCGGCGCCGGAGGGGGTGCAGTGCAGGCGGCGCGGGCGAAGTGCGGCGGCGGCGGCGCAGGCGGCGAGATGCGGCGGCGGCGTAGGCGGCTTGGGGGAGAAAAGAAGAGGCGGCGGGGCTAAGCGCGGCTTTATAGGAGGGCGGGGTGACTCCGAGGCGTGCAGGAGGGGCCAGCCGGAGCCGTGTCGGCGCCGGACTCCGGTGGAGTCCCGGTCGGCCACGACGGGGAAGGCGGCGCCGGAGCGGGCCGGTAGCTGGGCTTCGGCCCAGCTAGGACGAAGAAGTTTTTTTAAATAAACATTTTTTCCAGACGAGTAAAATAATAAAAGCCAAATAAACAAAAATATTACATAGGCATATAATATATCAAAATTTTCAGAAAAATAATATCTACAACATGAACATTTTTGTAAAGTCAAATAAAATCCAGACAAATTCAAATAATTGAAAGAGTGCTACTGCTCTATTATAATCCAATAAACATCATTTTTTTAAAAAAAATACCAAAATGATTTCAAATTAATTTCTCTCCAATTTTCTGATGTAGGGAATTATGTTACTCTATTTTCCTTATATTTTATTTTTGGAGAAAAATAATTTGAATAAAACCCAAATAACTCCAAATTGAAAATAATTTCAAAAGGAATTTTAATTTGATCCTTTTAAACTCCCAACTCATATTTCATATATTTTGAAGAAGTCATTTTATCTTCTCTCATGAAAATCATTGAGTTGCTTAAAGTTTCTGAATTTGAAATATTTCCAAATAAAATTCAAATCTTTTCAAAAACCCCTTTTCATTTAATTAAATGGAAGAAGTCATATCATCTTCTCTCGAGGGTTTTGTATTTGAAAAGAATTTGAATTCACGGAGATCAAAATGCAAAAAGGTGAAATTTTGGGAAAGTCCTTTTATTCCCTCTCATTTAACTTTCAAAAAGTTTCGAATTTCACTCAATCAATCACAAAACAATCAAACAAACAATCAACCTATCTATTTATTATAACATTCCTAAATTTAGAATTTTGGGATGTTACATACTTTGTGTGCTACCAAACGTCACAACGTAACTGGGTGATTATAAAGGCGCTCTACAGGTGTCTCCGATGGTACTTGTTGAGTTGGCATAGATCAAGATTAGGATTTGTCACTCCGGTTGTCGGAGAGGTATCTCTGGGCCCTCTTGGTAATGCACATCACTATAATCCTAGCAAGCAATGCGACTAATGAGTTAGTTGTGGGATCTTGCATTACGGAACGAGTAAAGAGACTTGCCGGTAACGAGATTGAACTAGGTATTGAGATACCGACGATCAAATCTCGGGCAAGTAACATACCGATGACAAAGGGAACACGTATGTTGTTATGTGGTTTGACCGATAAAAGATCTTCGTAGAATATGTAGGAACCAATATGAGCATCCAGGTTCCGCTATTGTTTATTGACTGGAGACATGTCTCGGTCATGCCTACATAGTTCTCGAACCCGTAGGGTCCGCACGCTTAAAGTTCTGTGACGATCGGTATTATGAGTTTTTGTGTTTTGATGTACCGAAGGTAGTTCGGAGTCCCGGATATGATCACGGACATGACGAGGAGTCTCGAAATGGTCGAGACGTAAAGATCGATATATTGGATGACTATGTTCAGAAATGTTTCGGGAGGTTTCGGACATTTACAGGAGTACCGGGGGGTTACCAGAACCCCCCTCCCCCTCTAGTCCGAATTGGGCAAGGAGGGGGGGCTTCGCCCCCCTTTCCTTTTCTTCCTCTCTCCCTTCCTTCTCCTCTCCTACTCCAACTAGGAAAAGAGGGATTCCTACTCTCGGTGGGAGTAGGACTCCCCCCTTGGCGCGCCCTCCTCCTTGGCCGGCCGCCTCCCCCTAGCTCCTTTATATACGGGGGCAGGGGGCACCCCATAGACACAACAATTGATCTGTTGATCTCTTAGCCGTGTGCGGTGCCCCCTCCACCATAATCCACCTCAATTATATTGTAGCGGTGCTTAGGCGAAGCCCTGTGTCGGTAGCTTCATCAACATCGTCACCACATCGTCGTGCTGACGAAACTCTTCCCTGAGCTCTTCTGGATCGTGAGTTCGCGTGACGTCACCGAGCTGAACGTGTGCTGAACACGGAGGTGCCGTACGTTCTGTGCTGAGGATCGGTCGATCGTGAAGACGTACGACTACATCAACCGCGTTGTTATAACGCTTCCGCTTAACGGTCTATGAGGGTACGTGGATGACACTCTCCCCTCTCGTTGCTATGCATCACCCTGATCTTGCGTGTGCATAGGAATTATTTTGAAATTACTACATTCCCCAACAAATAGTCATACTGCTTACCACCAACGTCTTATTTTGATTCGGCGGTATTGTTGGATGAAGCGGCCCAGACCAACCTTACATGACCACATTCATGGGACTGGTTCCACCGACAGACATGATTTTTTTTTGCATAAAGGTGGCTGGCGGGTGTCTGTTTCTCCAACTTTAGTTGAATCGAATTTGACTACGACCGGTCCTTGTTGAAGGTTAAAACAACACACTTGATGAAAAATCGTTGTGGTCTTGCTGCGTAGGTAAGCATGGTTCTTGCGAAGCCCGTAGCAGCCACGTAAAACTTGCAACAACAAAGTAGAGGACGTCTAACTTGTTTTTGCAGGGCATGTTGTGATGTGATATGGTCAAGACATGATGTGATATACGGTATTGTATGAGATGATCATGTTTTGTAGAAGTTATCGGCAACTGCAGGAGCCTTATGGTTGTCTCTTTATTGTATGAAATGCAATCGGCATGTAATTGCTTTACTTTATCACTATGCATTAGCGATAGTCGTAGAAGCAATAGTTGGCGAGACGACAATGACGCTACGACGGAGATCAAGGTGTCAAGCCGGTGACGATGGAGATCATGATGGTGCTTTGGAGATGGAGATCAAAGGCACAAGATGATGATGGCCATATCATGTCACATATTTTGATTGCATGTGATGTTTATCTTTTATGCATCTTATTTTGCTTAGTACAGCGGTAGCATTATAAGATGATCCCTCACTAAATTTCAAGGGATAAGTGTTCTCCCTGAGTATGCACCATTGCGACAGTTCATCGTGCCGAGACACCATGTGATGATCGGGTGTGATAAGCTCTATGTTCACATACAACGGGTGTAAGACAGTTTTGCACATGTAGAATACTCGGGTTAAACTTGACGAGCCTAGCATGTGCAGACATGGCCTCGGAACACTTAGACCGAAAGGTCAAACATGAATCATATAAAAGATATGATTAACATAGAGATGTTCACCATTGAAAACTATCTCACATGATGATTGGACATGGTTTAGTTGATGTGGATCATGTGATCATTTAGATGACTAGAGGGATGGCTATCTAAGTGGGAGTTCTTAAGTAATATGATTAATTGAACTTTAATTTATCATGAACTTAGTCCTGATAGTTTTTGCATATCTATGTTGTTGTAGATCAATGGTCTGTGCTACCGTTCCCTTGAATTCTAATGCGTTCCTAGAGAAAGCTAAGTTGAAAGATGATGGTAGCAACTACACGGACTGGGTCTGTAACTTGAGGATTATCCTCATTGTTGCATAGAAGAATTACGTCCTTGAAGCACCGCTGGGTGCAAGGCCTGCTGCAGGAGCAACACCGGACGTTATGAACGTCTGGCAAGCTAAATCTGATGACTACTCGATAGTTCAGTGTGCCATGCTTTACGGCTTAGAATCGGGACTTCAAAGACGCCTTGAACGTCATGGAGCATATGAGATGTTCCAGGAGTTGAAGTTAATATTTCAAGCAAATGCTCGAGTTGAGAGATATGAAGTCTCCAACAAGTTCTATAGCTGCAAGATGGAGGAGAACAGTTCTGTGAGTGAAAATATACTCAAAATGTCTGGGTATTATAATCACTTGACTCAGTTGGGAGTTAATATTCCGGATGATAGTGTCATTGACAGAGTTGTTCAATCACTGCCACGAAGCAATAAATGGCTTCCTGATGAACTATAATATGCAAGGGATGGAAAAGACAATTCCCGAGCTCTTCGTGATGCTTAAGGCTGCGGAGGTAGAAATCAAGAAGGAGCATCAAGTGTTGATGGTTAACAAGACATCTAGTTTCAAGAAAAAGGGCAAAGGAAAAAACAGAAACTTCAAGAAGAATAGAAAGCAAGTTGCTGCACCCGGGAAGAACCCAAGTCTGGACCTAAGCCTGAAACTGAGTGCTTCTACTGCAAAGGGACTGGTCACTGGAAGCAGAATTGCCCCAAGTATTTGGCGGATAAGAAGGATGGCAAAGTGAAAGGTATATTTGATATACATGTTATTGATGTGTACCTTACTAATGCTCGTAGTAACTCCTGGGTATTTGATACTGGTTCTATTGCTGACATTTGCAACTCGAAACATGGGCTACGGATTAAACGAAGATTGGCTAAGGACGAGGTAACGATGCGCGTCGAAAATGGTTCCAAGGTCGATGTGATTGCCGTCGGCATGCTACCTCTACATCTACCTTCAGGAGTAGTTTTAGACCTAAATAATTGTTATTTTGTGCCAGCGTTGAGCATGAACATAATATCTAGATCTTGTTTGATGTGAGACGGTTATTCATTTAAATCAGAGAATAATGGTTGTTCTATTTATATGAGTACTATCTTTTATGGTCATGCACCCTTGATGAGTGGTCTATTTTTGATGAATCTCGATCGTAGTGATACACATATTCATAATATTGAAGTCAAAAGATGCAGAGTTAATAATGATAGTGCAACTTATTTTTGGCACTACCGTTTAGGTCATATTGGTATAAAGCGCATGAAGAAACTCCATGCTGGTGGGCTTTTGGAATCACTTGATGCTTGCGAACCATGCCTGATGGGAAGATGACTAAGACTCCGTTCTCCGGAACAATGGAGTGAGCCACTGACTTACTGGAAATAATACATACTGATGTATGCGGTCCGATGAGTGTTTAGGCTCGCGGTGGGTATCGTTATTTTCTGACCTTCACAGATGATTTGAGCAGATATGGGTATATCTACTTAATGAAACATAAGTATGAAACATTTGAAAAGTTCAAAGAATTTCAAAGTGAAGTAGGAAAACATCATAACAAGAAATAAAGTTTCTACGATCTGATCGCGGAGGCGAATATTTGAGTTACGAGTTTGGTCTTCATTTGAAACAATGTGGAATAGTTTCGCAACTCATGCCACCTACAACACCACAACATAATGGTGTGTCCGAACATCGTATCCTTACTTTATTAGATATGGTGCGATCTATGATGTCTCTTACCGATTTACCACTATTGTTTTGGGGTTATGCTTTAGAGACGGCTGCATTTACGTTAAATAGGGCACCATCTAAATCCGTTGAGACAACACCATATAAACTGTGGTTTAGCAAGAAACCTAAGATGTTGTTTCTTAAAGTTTGGGGTTGCGATGCTTATGTGAAAAAGCTTCAGCCTGGTAAGCTCGAAGCCAAATTGGAGAAATGTGTCTTAATAGGATACCCAAAAGAAACTGTTGGGTACACCTTCTATCATAGATCCAAAGGAAAGATATTTTTTCCTAAGAATGGATCCTTTCTAGAGAAGGAGTTTCTCTCGAAAGAAGTGAGTGGGAGGAAGGTAGAAATTGATGAGGTAGTTGTACCTTCTCTCGAATTAGAAAGTAGTTCATCACATAAATCGGTTCCAGTGATGCCTACACCAATTAGTGAGGAAGCTAATGATGATGATCATGAAACTTCAGATCAAGTTACTACCGAACCTCATAGGTCAACCAGAGTACATTACGCACCAGAGTGGTACGGCAATCCTGTTCTGGAAGTCATGTTACTAGATCATGACGAACCTACGAACTATGAGGAAGCGAAGATGAGCCTAGATTCCGCAAAATGGCTTGAGGCCATGAAATCTGAGATGGGATCCATGTATGAGAACAAAGTATGGACTTTGGTTGACTTGCCCGATGATCGGCAAGCCATAAAGAATAAATGGATCTTCAAGAAGAAGACTGGCGTTGATGGTAATGTTATTATCTACAAACTTCGACTTTTTTCGAAAGGTTTTCGACAAGTTCAAGGAGTTGACTACGATGAGACCTTCTCACCCGTAGCGATGCTTAAGTCTGTCCGAATCATGTTAGCAATTGCCGCATTTTATGATTATGAATTTGGCAAATGGATGTCAAAAGTGTATTCCTTAATGGATTTCTTAAAGAAGAGTTGTATATGATGCAACCAGAAGGTTTTGTCAATCCTAAAGGTGCTAACAATGTGTGCAAGCTCCAACAATCCATTTATGGACTGGTGCAAGCCTCTCGGAGTTGGAATATACGCTTTGATTGTGTGATCAAAGCATATGGTTTTATACAGACTTTTGGCGAAGCCTGTATTTACAAGAAACTGAGTGGGGGCTCTGTAGCATTTATAATATTATATGTGGATGACATATTTTTTACTGGAAATAATACATCATTTCTGGATAGCCTAAAAGGATACTTGAATAAGAATTTTTCAGTGAAATACCTCGGTGAAGCTGTTTATATATTGGGCATCAAGATCTATAGAGATAGATCAAGACACTTTATTGGACTTTCACAATGCACATACCTTGATAAAGTTTTGAAGAAGTTCAAAATGGATCAGTCAAAGAAAGGGTTCTTGCATGTGTTACAAGGTGTGAAGTTGAGTTAGACTCAATGCGCGGCCACTGCAGAAGATAGAGAGAAAATTAAAGTCATTCCCTATGCCTCAGCTGTAGGTTCTATCATGTATGCAATGCTGTGTACCAGACCTGATGTATGCCTTGCTATAAGTTTAGCAGGGAGGTACCAAAGTAATCCAGGAGTGGATCACTGGACAACGGTCAAGAACATCCTGAAATACCTGAAAAGGACTAAGGATATGTTTCTCATTTATGGAGTTGACAAAGAGCTTGTCGTAAATGGTTACGTCAATGCTAGCTTTGACACTGACCCGGATGACTCTAAGTCACAAACCGGATACATATTTATATTGAATGGCAGAGCTGTCAGTTGGTGCAGTTCCAAGTAGAGCGTCGTGGCAGGATCTACGTGTGAAGCGGAGTACATAGTTGCTTCAGAAGCAGCAAATGAAGGACTCTGGATGAAGGAGTTCATATTCGATCTAGGTGTAATACCTAGTGCATCGGGTCGAATGAAAATCGTTTTTGACAATACTGGAGCAATTGCCTTAGCGAAGGAATCCAGATTTCACAAGAGAACCAAACACATCAAGAGACACTTCAACTCCATCTGCGAGCAAGTCAAGGAGGGGTACATAGATATTTGCAAAATACATACGGATCTGAATGTTGCAGACCCGTTGACTAAGCCTCTTCCACGAGCAAAACATGGTCAACACCAAGACTCCATGGGTGTTAGAATCATTACAATGTATTGTAGATTATTGACTCTAGTGCAAGAGGGAGACTGAAGGAAATATGCCCTAGAGGCAATAATAAAGATGTTTGTTGGGTTGACATATATCGAGATTGGGATTTCTCACTCCGAGTATCACAGAGGTATCTCTGGGCCCTCTCGGTAATGCACATCATGATAAGCCTTGCAAGGAATGTGACTAATGAGTTAGTTGCAGGATGATGCATTACGGAACAAGTAAAGAGACTTGACGGTAACGAGATTGGACTAGGTATGAGGATACCGACGATCAAATCTCGGACAAGTAACATACCGATGACAAAGGGAATAATGTATGTTGTCATTACGGTTTGACCGATAAAGATCTTCGTAGAATATGTAGGAACCAATACGAGCATCCAGGTTCCGCTATTGGTTATTGCCTGGAGATGTGTCTCAGTCATGTCTACATAGTTCACAAACCCATAGGGTCCGCACGCTTAACATTCGATGACGATTTGTATTATGAGTTATGTGTTTTGGTGACTGAAGATTGTTCGGAGTCCCGGATAACATCACGGACATGACGAGGAGTCTCGAAATGGTCGAGAGGTAAAGATTGATATATTTGACGATGGTATTCAGACACCGGAATGATTTCGGAGTGGTTCGGATATTTTTCGGAGTACCGAGGGGTTACCGGAACCCCCCGGGGAAAGTAATGGGCCTAAATGGGCCATAGGGGAGAGGGGAGGGTGCCCAAAAGGGGTGGCCGTGCCCCCCTCTCATGGGGAGTCCGAATTGGACTAGGGGAGGGGGCGCCCCCCCTTTCCTTCTCCTCTTCCCTCTCCCTTCCCCTCTCCCCCTCCGTAAGAAAGGAAAGGGGGCCGAATAGGACTTGGAGTCCTATTCGGTTTCACCCCATGGCGTGCCCCCTCTAGGCCGGCCACCTCCTCCCCTCCTCCTTTATATATGGGGGCAGGGGGCACCCCAAAGCACAACAGTTGTTCTCTTAGCCGTGTGCGGTGCCACCCTCCACAATTTACTCCTCCGGTCACAGCGTCGTAGTGCTTAGGCGAAGCCCTGCGCGGATCACATCACCATCACCGTTACCACGCCGTCGTGCTGACGAAACTCTCCCTCGACCCTCTGGTAGATCAAGAGTTTGAGGGACGTCATTGAGCTGAATGTGCGCTGAACTCGGAGGTGCCGTACGTTCGGTACTTGATCGGTTGGATCGCGAAGATGTTCGACTACATCAACTGCGTTAACCTAATGCTTCCGCTCTCGGTCTTCGAGGGTACGTGCACACACGCTCCCCCTCTTGTTGCTATGCATCTCCTAGATAGATCTTGCGTGATCTTGGGATTTTTTTTGAAATTGCATGCTACGTTCCCCAACAGGCCTCTTGGGGGCTCTCCGCGCTGTCTGGTCTGCTTGGACAACGCGCGCCTAGGCGATCCGCCTCGGCGTTCCATGAAGGCTGGACAACGGACACGCCCGGGGACACCTTCATGCAGCGTGTTTGGTCGCGTGTGCGTTCGGCGTCCCCGCACTGCCTCATGCGCGAGAGCCCCTGTCGATGTCATTGCCCTACAACGGCCTAGTTCAGTCGTGTGAGCCGAACCTGTGCGACCGAACGACTTGAATGCCTCTTGGGCCCTTTCGCGGTTGAGGGTAGCCTTTGTGTCGTCTGTTCCACGTCTGGATCGATTGGGTTGCCCCCACAAGCTCTCTTGGACATGCGACCTGCCCAGATAACATGCAATTAGTTGTGTTGCCTTGAGAGTCCATGATGGGTGGATTGCGGGGGAGACCGAGACCATCATCATGGGTTGTTTTTATTTGCACATGTGTGCGCTGTTCCAACGACTATCCTACACGCGACGGGCGCGCCTGTCAGTGTCTTCGGTCCTCGCCCGGATTGTCCGATCACGCCGGTTAAGCTCAGGTAGAGCGCAGCCAGGCACGTGCGAGCGCCCTGCTCGGCGTGGTGCACGTTGAGTGATTCACTGAGGTCCATCCAGGTAGGGGTTACGACGGGAACAACCTAAGTGGCCAATGATGTGTTTGTCAGGCCCCGTGTGACGTGGGGTTCCTGATCGAATCTCATGAGTCGGGTTGCATCGTGAGTTGTTTGGTCTTTTTCTTAAGGAGGTTGTGTTTCTTGGAAATATGCCGTAGAAGCAATAATATTTGAGTATTATGTATTTCTAGGTTTATAATTATTATTTATAGTATATGCTATAACTGTTATGGTTCTTGAATATGCCAGTTAGAGGAAGCACGTGTAGGTTATAAATAGTAAAACATGGTTCCTAGTCTTGCCTAACGATGATGCCGACTACATTGAGTCTTCATTTGGTCGCGAGGGATCCTCCCGGGATCCCCTTCATTTCCCTGTGTAGGAGTACCTCGAGTAGATTTTTCCCTGGTTTTTCCGAACTCCCATTTGGTGCCAAGCGGGAGAGGCCCTTCCCTGCCCGACCCTTCCCGATTCCCATGGCAGGAAACCATCGCCTACACACATCGGGAGGAATCTCACTATCTTGCTCGCGACGTGCCGCGCACGACGCCTTGCGACCTCCTCTGCTCTGACTGCAGTGACCTCCCTCCCTCTCCTCTCTCTCTCTCTCTCCTTAGCTTCACGATCCCTCCCTCCTGTCATCCTGGGATGACCTCATCAAGCTAAGTCTTCTTGCACCAACGCAACTGAAGGCCGCATCGAGTAAGCTAAGAACAAAGACGACACTATCCCCATCTCTACCAAAGGGCAAAGTGAATTTCCCATGGGATTTCTGTTTTGAGGAGAATATTTCACCCCGGGCATCTTTTTCCTGGAAATATCTGCCCTCACATCCAAACAAGCCATGAGGGTAGGATGTTGGTAGAACACTCGTGTTGAATTGATCCAAGTCATATGTTATACTTAGAGATAAAATCATAAAAATTATATAGTCCATAACACGGGAATTTAACATTTGTATGATTCCTCTGACCATGAAAGCATTGAGTCACTCCATACCAGATGATGCACTTTGGAGTTGTTCCAACGTCATCCATACCAGGGTGATACTAATGGAAACTTGCGGGTACATCGAAAACGTATGACGAAGGACTAGATAGCTCGAGACTGCAATTTGCTCCTCCAACAATGGAGATATATTCTTAGGTCCCTCTTAATGTGATGACATCCATCGTCGTCTGTCTAGACACAATGTTAATTGATCACGGGGTTGCCGCAACATGAGAACAAGAAAAGAGAAAAAATCGATAACATATAAGGAAACAAATTCATGAGGTGTTTTTTAAGGTAGATACCCATATATTTGACGTCAAGGAGAGTGTTGGTGATTTTGTCCCAGATATCAAGTGTCCATACTGGTTTAAAAAGGAAGCCATGAAGATTAACTTCCTATTTCTCTTCTTGCCTCACAACAAAAACATCGATGCGATTAGGATGGTCAGATCATGGGATTTGCTTTGCTTATGTGTGACAGGATGGGGCCCACCTGGAGAGCACCAACGTGAAACGTCCAGAGGGTATTCAATTAGTAGCTTCTTTGCTTGTGTCACCGACGAGTGCCACGCCGAGGCCACTGCACGATGTGTTTTTCATATTAAGATTTGAAGAAATCTTTAGAAAACCTCTATGTTGCATTTTTTGTAAAAAATGTTTTTGCGCATGAGTAACTTCATCAAGATTGATTTTCTCGTACTGAATCGTAAGGTTCAATCCCTCTAATCGTAAGGTTACTCGCGGTGGTGGTGGAGTGTCATGAAAGACCGGGGCGCAACAACAAATCGAATCTCGCCACGGGGTTCGATCCACATAACAATCTATTGTGTTCTATAGGAAGTACATATATGAAAAAATATTGCCAGAAAAGTTTTCGGAATAAAATCAATAGTTTTGAGCAAAACCGAAAGAGTTTCGAAGTTACCGGAAGTATTTTGGGGAATACAGGGTACTACCGTATAGTTGGAAAAAAAATACCCGAGGACCTAATATAAATATTGGCGGCCTCTAGTATTTACTGAGAGCCCCACGTGATTTATTTAGGCGCCATTGGCCCCTCTAATAGGTTATAGCCTTATTGGTGGATAGCTAATGGGCCTAAAGGCCCATATAGTGCTGTGATACGTCCATTTTGCATCATGTTTTCTTACTGTTATTTATAATGTTTTTATCCATAATAATGCTTTTTGGAGTAATTCTAATGCCTTTTCTCTCATAATATGCAAGGTATACACAAAGAGGGACAATTCTGACAGCTGGAAATCTAGACCCGAAAAAGCTACGTCAGGCTACCTATTATGCACAACTCCAAATGAGCTAAAACTTCACAAGGATTTTTTTATGGAATATTGAAGAATTATTGGAGCAAATAACTACCAAAGGGGCCCACCAGGTGGGCACAACCCACCTGTGCGCGCCAGGGAGCCCACGCGCGCCCTGGTGGGTTGTGCTTACCTAGGCCCACCTTCGGTGCCCATCCTCTGGTATATAAGTCATTTTCACCTAGAAAAAAATAAAGGGAGGACTTTCGGGACAGAGGACGCCGCCTCAAGGCAGAACTTGGGCATGAGCACTTTTGCCCTCCGGCGGAGCGATTCCGCCGGGGGAACTTCCCTCCCGGAGGGGGAAATCATCGTCATCATCATCACCAACAACTCTCCCATCTTGGGGATGGGAATCTCCAGCAACATCTTCAACAGCACCATCACATCTCAAACCCTAGTTCATCTCTTGTGTTCAATCTTGTTACCGAAACTATAGATTGGTGCTTGTGGGTGACTGGTAGTGTTGATTACATCTTGTTGTTGATTACTATATGGTTTATTTGGTGGAAGATTTTATGTTTAGATCCAATATGCTATTTAATACTCCTCTGATCATTAGCATGTTTATCATTTGTGAGTAGTTGATGTCTACTAAGCAACTTTATTCTTGTAGACATGTGTTGGGCCTCCAAGCGCAGAGTTTTGTAGGATAGTAGCAATTTTCCCTCAAGTGGATGACTAAAGGTTTATAAATCCATGAGAGGTGTAGGATGAAGATGGTCTCTCTCAAACAACCCTACAATTAAATATAATAAATCTTGTGTCCTCAACACACCCAATACAATGGCAAATTGTATAGGTGCACTAGTTCGGTGAAGAGATGGTGATAAAAGTGTAATATGGATGGTAGAAATATATTTTTATAATCTAAATAAGTAAAAACAACAAGGTAGCAAATAATAAACAGGCACAAAAACGGTATTGCAATGCTTAAAAATGAGGCCTAGGGTATGTACTTTCACTAGTGCAACCTCTGAATAGTGCTAACATAGTTGGATCATATGATTACCCCTCAAAGTGCAATAAAGAATCACTCCAGAGTTCCTATTAGCGGAGAACAAAAGATAGAAATTGTTTGTAGGGTATGAAACCACCTCAAAGCTATTCTTTCCATTCGCTCCATTCAAGAGTTCATACTAAAATAACACAAATCTATTCTTTCCGTTCGATCTATCCCAGAGTTCATACTAAAATAACACCAAAGCAAATTCATATTCATAATACTCAATCCAACACAAAGAACTACAAGGACAAGGAGACCCCAAAGTTTCTATCAGAGAAAAGATAATAAAAACATGCATCAACCCCAATGCATAGATTACCCCAATATCACTGCGGGAATCCATGAGTTGAATGCCAAAACACATATCAAGTGAACCAATATGATACCCCATTATCACTTCAAGTATTTGTACCGCAAGACATACATCACGTGTTCTCATATCTGAATATTCAATCCGACAAGACAAAACTTCAAAGGGTAAAGATTCAATTCATCACAATAAGAGAATAGAGGGGAGAAACATCATATGATCCGACTATATTAACAAAGCCCATGATATAGATCACGAGAGAGAGATTAAACACATAGCTACTGGTACAAACCCTCAGCAACGAGGGTGGACTACTCCCTCCTCATCGTGGTGGCTGCCGGGATAATGAAGATGGCCGCTGGAGATGATTCCCCCCTCCGATAGGGTGCCGGAATGGGTCTAGATTGGTTTTCGGTGGATACGGAGCCTTGCGGCGGCGGAACTTCTGATCTAGGGTAACCCCAAGGGGTTTCGGAATATTTGGGAATTTATAGTGCAAACAAGGGGTACGGAAGGCCACCGAGGTGGGCACAACCCACCTGGGTGCGCCAGGGGGCCCTGGCGCGCCCTGGTGGGTTGTGCCCCCTCAGGGCACCCCCCAGGTGCTGCTCTGGCCCGTCGGGAGTCTTCTGGTCCATAAAAAATCTACAAAAAGTTTCGCTGTGTTTGGACTCCGTTTGATATTGTTTTTTGCGATGTAAAAAACAAGCAAAAAACAGCAACTGGCACCGGGCACTGGGTCAATAGGTTAGTCCCAAAAAATGATATAAAGTTGCTATAAAATGATTGTAAAACATCCAAGAATGATAATATATTGGCATGAATACTTCATAAATTATAGATACGTTGGAGATGTATCAGCATCCTCAAGCTTAATTCCTACTCGTCCTCGAGTAGGTAAATGATAAAAGAAGTAATTTATGAAGTGTGAGTGCTAGCAAAGTGCACAAGTTTGATCAATGATAATTTCAATCACTTTTCCTAGCATCATAACAACAATTCTTTCTTATAAAACTTCTCATCTTATAGTGGCAACCCATTCACATGTTGAGGTTCAAACTATGAATTCTCTTGAAACCCAACAACCTATGTTCTTCGTCACCAAGCAATTGCAATTCAACTTATTCAACAGAGTTTAAGTAAGAGCTCCACATACTCAACCATCATATAGTCTTCTATGATTGTGTCAACGTTCTGGGAACGGGGGTCCCCAGACTTGCCTGCCTGCGGCCCGCGGCGTGGCTAAGCGAGCAGGCCGTCCGGCCCATATTCACCAACAAAGCACCCAAGACCCTTGCGAGGGGCCAAGCCTCGCAAGGCGGACGACGCAAGACCTCCTCTGGAGTGGCCTAGCCAGGCAGGCTCACGAGGAGCGGAGATACCAAGGCGAGGCGAACCTCACGAGGTTCTCATGACGTGAGCCGTGACGATCGACACCAGACGGGCGCCAGGCGGGCGCCAGTGCGCACAGCGTCCTTGTTTCCTCTTTGGTGTAAAGGGGGCAAGCGCAGCCGCAGAGTACTGAGGCCTCAGGCAAAGGCTGCCATTTTGGTGCAACAAGACCAAGACCATGGACTGCAAGACAAAGGTCACTGTGGAGCCCAGAGCAGCGTCACCACCAGGACTTTGTGCAGGCGAAGACTACTATTGTCAGGATAGCTTGTACTAGCTGTCCCCCTTCAAATTAGCCCGCCATTGTTGGCTCCCTTCCCGCTCGATATTTGGGAAGAGGACCAGGGCCTCTATAAATAGGACTAGCTGATATGTCTCCAACATATCTATAATTTTTGATTTCTCCATGCTATATTATCTACTGTTTTGAACATTATTGGGTTTATTATCCACTTTTATATTATTTTTGGGACTAACCTATTAACCGGCGGCCCAGCCCAGAATTGTTGTTTTTTGCCTGTTTTAGGGTTTCGAAGAAAAAGAAATATCAAACGGACTCCAAACGGAATGAAACCTTCGGGAACGTGATTTTCTCAATAGATAAGACCCGGGAGACTTGGACCCTACGTCAAGAAAGGAAACAGGATGCCACGAGGTAGGGGGGCGCGCCCCCCACCCTCGTGGGCCCCATGTTGCTCCACCGACATACTACTTCCTCCTATATATATCCACGTACCCCCAAACGATCAGATACGGAGCCAAAACCCTAATTCCACCGCCTTAACTTTCTGTATCCACGAGATCCCATCTTGGGGCCTGTTCCGGAGCTCCACCGGACGGGGCATCGATCACGGAGGGCTTCTACATCAACACCATAGCCCCTCCGATGAAGTGTGAGTAGTTTATTTCAGACCTACGGGTCCATAGTTAGTAGCTAGATGGCTTCTTCTCTCTTTTTGGATCTCAATACAACGTTCTCCCCCTCTCTTGTGGAGAACTATTCAATGCAATCTTCTTTTTGCGGTGTGTTTGTTGAGTCTAATGAATTGTGGGTTTATGATCAAGTCTATCTATGAATAATATTTGAATCTTCTCTGAATTCTTTTATGTATGATTGGTTATCTTTGCAAGTCTCTTCGAATTATCAGTTTGGTTTGGCCTACTAGATTGATCTTTCTTGCAATGGGAGAAGTGCTTAGCTTTGGGTTCAATCTTACGGTGTCCTTTCCCGGTGACAGTAAGGGCAGCAAGGCATGTATTGTATTGTTGCCATCGAGGATAACAAGATGGGTTTTTCTTCATATTGCATGAGTCTATCCCTCTACATCATGTCATCTTGCTTAAGGCCTTACTCTATTTTTAACTTAATACTCTAGATGCATGCTGGATAGCGGTCGATGAGTGGAGTAATAGTAGTAGATGCAGGCAGGAGTCGGTCTACTTGTCTCGGACGTGATGCCTATATACATGATCATGCCTAGATATTCTCATAATTATGCTCAATTCTGTCAATTGCTCGACAGTAATCTGTTCACCCACCGTAGAATACTTATGCTCTCGAGAGAACCACTAGTGAAACCTATGGCCCCCGGGTCTATCTTTATCATATTGATCTCCTACTACTTAGTTATTTCCTTTGCTATTTACTTTGCCTTTATTTTACTTTGCATCTTTATCACAAAAATACCAAAAAAATTATTTTTATCATATCTATCAGTTCTCACTCTTGTAAGTGGCCTTATAGTTATTGACAACCCCTATTTGTGTTGGTTGCGAGGATTTATTTGTTTTGTGCAGGTACGAGGGACTCGCGCGTAGCCTCCTACTGGATTGATACCTTGGTTCTCAAAAACCGAGGGAAATACTTACGCTACTTTGCTGCATCATCCCTTCCTCTTCGGGGAAAACCAACGCAGTGCTCAAGAGGTAGCAGTAGCCACCACAGTGAAGGGGGGTTCTGATCTGAGCTTGAGAGGACGATCTCATCTAAGCTTGAGGGATAGGATCTGAGCTTGAGAGAGACCACCCCACCCCCCCCCACACACACAAGCTCACCGAGCACAAGAACGCCTCAACCTCGGGAGGCTGTTCTTCCCTTGTATTGTTCATCATCAACGCAATAGGCAATCCACCACCACCACACTGGAGTAGGGTATTACACCACAACGGTGGCCCGAACCAGTATAAACCCTGTGTTCTTCTGTGTTGCGAGTTCGTCGAGTTCGTCCGCTAGATCCTAGCGAGCTAGGGCGTAGATCGGTTGGAGGGAAAGACTTTGCGCGCACCCCAGTCTTCGAACCTTAAGGGTTTGCCGGGACCCCATACCCCGACATTTGGCGCGCCAGGTAGGGGTGCGCCATAGCTTCCCTTCCATCAGTTCGTCGCTCCGTCGTCTCCATGTCGGACGCTCGCCGCGCTCGAGCTGAGCGTCGGGCCGCCCTCGCTGCCCGCGTCGCTCTGACGGCTCCCGTCGGCGGGCCGCCTCGTCGTTCTCCGTCCCCCGCCGCCAATGCTGCCACCGGCCCGGTGGGAAACGAGCAACAGGCGTCCTCGCAACATCCTCCGGTGCGGCAGGACGGCCGCACCGCTACTCCATCGCTCACCCCTGCTGGCTCTTCGTCTCATGCGCACCGCGCTCTCATGGAGGCACGGCCCGCGCTCATCGTGGCGAACGAGCTCCTGCGTTACCGCCCCATCGACGACGTCTATGAGGAGTGGCTCGACCACGTCGCCGAGCTCGTCCATGTTGCAGGGGGCTCTCTGGCGCCGTCCCACTCTCTGCCTCCCCCTCAACAGGCCGCGGGCGACGGGGCTCGTGGCGTGCCTCCACCGTATCGACCCCAAGACGGTGCCTTGGCGCCAAGGCGTGCGCCTCCGCGGTGTGATCCGCCGCGCCCGGCGCCCGCGCGTGAAGAAAGGAGCTGCCAAGAAATCCCGCGGCCGCGAGAAGCTGCGCCAGCGCTCCCCGCGCCACCTCGTCAAGACCGCGCGCCGCCTGCGGTGGCACAGCATAGACCTCGCGAAGACCAAGATCCACCCTCGAAGCGGGCCCCGGCAACCACGGCAGGCTGCCGTGCCTTCACCCCTAAGCTGCGTAGCATTGCCTGGCCAGGCAAGTTCAAGCCAGATCTGCCTCCTCGGTACGACGACACCGCCAACCCTGCGGAGTTCCTGCAGCTCTGTGAGTAGAGCATCGAAGCGGTCAAGAGCGACGAAAAAGTCACGGCGAACTGGTTTCCCATGGCTCTCAAGGATGGGGCCCGCTCCTGGCTCCTGAACCTGCAGCATGGCTCGATCTCCTCCTGGGACGAGATGCGCGACCGCTTCGTCGCCAACTTCCAGGGCACTCGTGATCGCCCACCAGTCGCGGGCGACCTACGTCGCATCAAGCAACAGCCAGGAGAAACCCTCCAGAAGTACATCCAGCGCTTCAATAGCACCTGCCTCAAGATCCCCAAGGTCACGGACGAGGACATCATCTCCGCGTTTTCTGATGGCGTCTGTGACGTCAAGATGAAGGAAGAGCTGGCTATCCATGAGGAGCTTTGCACATCTCAGGAGCTGTTCAACCTGGCGACCAGGTGCGCAAGAGCTGAGGAGGGGCGCCTCTCTCTCCTCGAGCTGCCAGCTGGAGGAGTGGAGGAAAAGAAGGCCAAGGCCAAGGACGTGAAGCGTAAAGAGGTAATAGTGCTCACAGGAGAGCTCGACACCAAGCGAGGCAGAGATCAGCCCGAGTCATCCAAGAACGGCCGCCCATTCTGCGCCTTCCACAACCTGAACACCCACAACACCAGCGACTGTCAAGAGCTCAGAGCCATTCGGGAAGGATGCTTCGGCCGACGCCCCGAGCGCAACGACCGGGGCTACGGCCGCGGAGGAGGACGCGGAGGCGGACGCTGGGACGACCATGGCCCGTGCTAGGAGTGGCGTGACCAACCTCGTGAGGACCGTTGGCAGGACCAACCTCGCGAGGGCGCCTGGAGGGATCCGCCTCGTGAGGATCGCCCCCGGGGCAACGCTGGTCTTCCCCTGTTGACGCCGCCAAGGAGGAACGACGACCACCACCAGGACAAGGGGGCTGGGGGCTTCCAGGAGCCGCGCGCGGTTGCTTGCATCTTGGGCGGCGCTCAGGCCCTAGCCTCTCAGTGCATCTTCAAACAATTCACTCACGAGGTGAATGTGGCGCTCCCCAAGCTCGAGGCCACGCGCCCGCTCCAGTGGTCCCAGTGTGCCATCACCTTCAGCTCGGCCGACCAGCTCAAGTGCGCAGCCACCGCTGGCACACTCCCCATGCTGTGCTCCCCAGCCATCAGCAATGTGCAAGTCACCAAGAGTCTCATCGACGGCGGCGCAGGGCTCAACATCCTATCCGTCGACACGTTCGACAACCTCCAAGTGCCCTATGAGCAGCTCCAGCCAACCAAGCCTTTCTCAGGAGTGACTGACGGTTCCACCACACCTATAGGGCAAGTCCGCCTGCCTGTCACCTTCAGGGAGCGCAAGAATTACCGCACCGAGCTCATCGACTTCGACATCGCGCACATCCGCCTGCCGTACAATGCCATCCTCGGGTATCTGGCCCTGGCCAAGTTCATGGCAGTCACTCACCACGGCTACAACGTTCTCAAGATGCCAGGATGCGGGGGGATCATCACGGTCCCATGTGAAGAAAGGGATGTGGTGTGCTCCCTTGAGCGCGCCTTCCAAGCAATCGACAACCCTGACAGCAGAAGTGAAGGCCCTCCGGAGACCATCCCCAAGAAGAAGCTACCGCGCCGAGCAGGACCCCAAGAAGATGGTGTCGCATCAGGAGCCTCGTCAGGATCGGCACCCACTCCAGGGGTGCCTCCCTCCACCGCATAGGAAAGCGCGCCTGGCGCCCTCCTTAGGCAAGGCTCAGGGGCTCTCTTCTAGAGGGCCTCAAACCTTGCCAATCTCACGAGGGAGGCGCATGGGCACCACTTAGGAGCGTGCTTCACGGCACGTGTTCCTCAGGAGAACATGGGGCAAGAAATGCGCACCACCCAGGAGTTCATCACCAAGACCACCCAGGAGCTACAAGACTCAAGAGCCATGCGTGGCCATAGCCATTCACAGAGTGTGGCTCACCACCCAGGCGAGGGTGCTGGGCTGCACGCCTGTGTCGACATCCCAGGGCTCAACAGGGCCGCATCTCAGGAACGCTTCTGGCCATCACGCGTGGGCCACTGTGAGGGTCCACCACACAGCTTCGTTTGCATGCCCTTCGGCTTGCCGAGCGTGGCGTCAGCCCATCAGCGCAATGTGCGGCAAGTCCTGGCGACTCAGGATGCCAGGTTCCACGCCGTTCTGGAGGAGATGGTGACGGCATTCAGGGAACCTCCTGAGCTCCTAGAGCCTCCCGAGGCTCAGGGTCCCGATGGCTCACGAGGAGTCATTCCTTCGACGAGTGGCTTCAGCTGCACCAGCTCTACTTCGTCTACAGACTCAGGTGACATCTTCCAAGTTCATTTAAGCTGGGAGCGCCCCTCGGGCTGCACTATTCCCAGGCCATGTGGGTCCGTCCCTATGGCATGTATCCCTTCTGCTTATGTTTTTAAGTTTACCTTGCTAGGGGCGCCCCTCGGGCTGCATCATCCCCACGCCACTCGGGCCAGACCCAGTGGCATGTACCTTCCTGCATTTATCCTAGATAATCTGCTCTTCATGCTTAAACTGCCAACTGCAATCGCCTGCTCGATCATCACCTCCCTCGGGGCCTCTACACAGGCACGTCGCTGGTGCATGGGTCCGTCCCTGCCACGACCGACAAATCTGAGTGGTCAAGCTCTGGCTCTCGGCACGCGCCGTGCACATCACCTCACCAGGCCCTCAGTGCCTTCACTTCATCAGGACCAACCAGCGGCAGGCAGGCGGCTGTAACGGCAAACCATGTTTCTCCTCATGCCTGTTCACAGGAACCCCGCAGGAAGGGTAGCAGGCGGCACCGCGAGTCTCCTTTCCTCTCGTGCGACTCGCTTGCGCGTTAAAGGGGGGTCTCCTGAGCATCGCGACTCAGGAGCTCTTACTGGCTCTCCAGCCCTCACCCCTGGCCTTGACCACGGCATCGCGACCTGGCATACCAGCGGCGGCTGAGCTCGCTCGAGGGCCGGGACCTGAGGACGTAGAGCATTAAGAGGAGCTCGGGAGAAAGAAAACTCGCACGGGCCGGCCTGGCTATGTCGCGTGAGTTGGCGCGCGGCCCTAGCGCAACATCAGGAATCACCGCGAAGTCATCAAGATAAGTTTTACCCTCGGATCAGCAAAACATTTGGGCCTAATAGTTGCTCACCCCATGCCGCAACCCCGTTGCAGCCAAGTCATCTTCCTTTCTTTCCTTGCCCTGACCGCTTGGGTGCTAAGGGGGACCTCCTGAGCATCGCGCCTCAAGGGCTCTTACTGTACCTCGGGCCGTGCACCTCCTGGCCTTGACCACGGCATCATGACCTGGCATACCAGCAACGGTTGTAGCCGCCTTGGGACCGGGACCCGTCAGCGTAGAGCAACAAGCTATTGCGAGGAAAGAAAGGGGAGGCCGAGCCTTAACGGGATACGCGTACGTCAAATATTCATAACAAGGAAAATAGGTACAAAGGCATTGCAGATCCTTACATGCCCCCATGGGGTGATTCATGATCCTTCGCACAAAACAAAAGCTGATGCTAAGGGGGATCCTATCTACATCCTCCCGTGGCGGACGCCATCATCAACAGTGGGCCATGGGAGGCCGGCGCCAACCCCATCCAGATCAGCGGCGGTGGCGGCCGGACGCCGCAGCCTTGCCCCGGGCACGGCGAGAGCTCGGGGGGACGTAGCTGTCGTCGCTTGTCTCCAGAGTCTCATAGAGCTCAGGAGAACTGCTGGACTCCCAAGGGCTGCTGCTGCTGGAGTAGTCGCGGGCGGAGCACGCATCAGCCTGGCGCTCTTCTCTAGAGCAGCATTCCAGGCGACGGCCCTTAGCGTCAAAGACCTTGGAGAGAAGCATGGAGGCGCCGTCGTACTCGAAGTGGATCGCGAGTGCACCCCTCGCGCGACAGATCCGTGCAATCTCGCCCCAGCCGCGAGTCATGAAGATTTTGCCAATGGGGACCACTTCGACCTTCGCTCTGATCGCCGAAGCGCCACAATCGGCATGCTGCAGCCAGAACTCGAGAGGCCCCCTCGGCGGCATCACGTCGGAGAAGAACCGTGGGAAGCGGATCCAGGAGTTCGGAGGCATCGGCACCCACAGCACCAGCTCGCGCGAGGAGTCCGCAACGTGGACGGCCTGCGTCGCCGTGGCGCGGCGACCCCGGGTACGGTGTGGGTGACGCTGCTCGCTACTTCGTCCTCCCGAGCCTACGGCTTGGGCGTACAGGGGTAGTGGGTACCCCAGTGGAGGTCGCTCGCACAAAGGCCTCACCCCCACCTGCATCGCCGCCTCATCACGAAGATGGATCGACCTCTTCTTCGCGGGAGCGGCTCCGGGGCATCCCGGGGGGCTTTCCCCTTCTCCCCGGCGGAGAATCTTCTGATGGGCGCCATCGGAGGCACTGCAAGCAATGAAGCAAGAAGGAGGAAGCAAGCAAGGAAGAGATGGGCAACGGGGGCTCCGCCCCCTCCCCATTTATAGCAAGAGAAGGCCAACCGGCGTCTCCCACGATCACAGGTAATGATGGTTTCCCTTGCATGTCGCAGGGACATGTCAAGTCATGCGGTCACCAAAGCAGCATGGGGAAGCAGAGACGCCCACGTCCAATCAACCGCCACACGTCAACCGAGGCCGCAGGCTTTGGGGGCCCGCGACACTCTGAGCTTGACCCTTGCCTTCGCCGCGAAGCCAAGCCCGCGCGCACCTTGGGCCCTAGGGATACTGTCGGCGTTCTAGGAACGGGGGTCCCCAGACTTGCCTGCCTACGGCTCGCGGCGTGGCTGAGCCAGCAAGCCGTACGACCCATCTTCACCAAAAAAGCACCCAGGACCCTCGCGAGGGGCCAAGCCTCGCGAGGCGGACGACGCAAGACCTCCTCTGGAGTGGCCTAGCCAGGCAGGCTCACAAGGAGCGGAGATATCAAGGCGAGGCGAACCTCACGAGGTTCTCGTGACGTGAGCCGTGACGATCGACACCAGGCGGGCGCCAGCGCGCACAGCGTCCTTGTTTCCTCTTTGGTGCAAAGGCGGCAAGCGTAGCCGCGGAGTACCGAGGCCTCAGGCAAAGGTTGACATTTCAGTGCAACAAGACCAAGACCATGGACTGCAAGATGGAGGTCACCGTGGAGCCCAGAACAGCGTCACCACTAGAACTTTGTGGAGGCGAAGACTACTTTTTTCAGGATAGCTTGTACTAGTTGTCCCCCTTCAAATTAGCCCGCCATTGTTGGCTCCCTTCCCGCTCAATATTTGGGAAGAGGACTAGGGCCTCTATAAATAGGACTAGCCACCACAGTGGAGGGGGGATCTGATCTGAGCTTGAGAGGACGATCTCATCTAAGCTTGAGGGGATAGGATCTGAGCTTGAGAGAGACCACCCCCCCCCACACACACACACAAGCTCGCCGAGCACAAGAACGCCTCAACCTCAGGAGGCCGTTCTTCCCTTGTATTGTTCATCATCAGCCCAAGAGGCAATCCACCACCACCACACTAGAGTAGGGTATTACACCACAACGGTGGCCCGAACCAATATAAACCCTGTGTCCTTCTGTGTTGCGAGTTCGTCAAGTTCGTCCGCTAGATCCTAGCAAGCTAGGGCATAGATCGGTTGGAGGGAAAGCCTTCGCACGCACCCCAGTGTTTGAACCTTAAGGGTTTGCCGGGACCCCATACCCCGACAGATTGCTAACACTCACCTTGTACACATGAGCAAAATGTTTCAACCGGACACATAGAAAGATAGGGGCTTATAATTTCGCCTCCCAACGTATTCACCTCAAGGGTGATGTCAACAATAATAACTCATGCTACCCATATCTAACTGGATATATGTGCCTAGATCTTTCCTCACCACATGATGCTTGCCAAAAGAGAAAATAAAAAGGAATAGAGAGAAAAACTTTGACTCTTTGCATAAAAGTAAATACTGAAAAGTAAAAGATAGGCCCTTCTAGAGGGAAGCAAAGGTTGCCATGCGCTTATTTGTTTGTACGGTCAACCCCTTAGTGCAAAAGAACGTCATGTTATATTGCCCCTTATGATAGCAACCTTTATTATGCAGTTTTTCACTTTTATTCTTTTCCATCACAAGTTCGTACAACACTCATTTTTCTCTTACACTAAATGATCTGACACTTTTAGAAGTAATTTTATTGCCTTATTGCACCGATGACAACTTACTTGAAGGATCTTGCTCAATCCTTAGGTAGGTATGGTGGACTCTTGAAAATAAGATTTGGGTTTAAGGGTTTTTGGATGCACAAGTAGTATCTCTACTTGGTGCGGAATTTTTGGCTAGCAAAGATGGGGGGCAAGCACCACATGTTGAAGGATCTATGACAATATAACTTCTATTTGAATATGAACAAACATAAATCATTACGTTGTCTTCCTTGTCCAACGTCAACAATTTTGGCATATAATATTTTGATGGGGGCTCACAATCACAAAAGATTTCCCTGATAGTGTATTTGCATGTGAAAGTTCTCTTCCTTATACTAATTATTCATGAATTGCTTGTATAACCAATACTGTGATTATCAACACTCAAAAGATTTCACTTTCTAAGCCCAATGTGAAGCTACCACTAGGCATGATATAATTTCAACTTCATGATATTCAATCCATTCAACAATTTCCTCATAGGATATAAGTGAAGCACTAGAGCAATTCCATAGAAAAGAGCTTCGTTGAAGGGTTGTGAATGCCGCTTACCTAGCCTCCGTGGTAACTATTTGAGGGCTCTATTTTATTTAAGAACTTTCAGATCTAAGCATTTTATTAAAACAGCGAGCAAAACAAAATAAAATGACATTACAAGAATAGCACATATCATGTGAAGAAGCAAAAACTTAGGTTCAACCAATACTAACTGATAATTGTTGAAGAAGAAAGGTGGGATGCCTACCGGGGCATCCCCAAGCTTAGATGCTTGAGACTTCTTGAAATATTATCTTGGGATGCCTTGGGAATCCCCAAGCTTGAGCTTTTGTGTCTCCTTAATTCTTCTCATATCACGGTTTTCCTAAATCTCAAAAGCTTCATCCACACAAAACTCAACAAGAACTCGTGAGATAAGTTAGTATAAACCAATGCAAAAACTTTATCATTATCTACTGTAGCAAATCATTAGACTTATTATTCAAGATTGCATACTAAATGCCTCTGCATATTTAATACTCCTATCCGCAAATAGAATCACTAAACTAGCAAACATATGCAAGCAATGCAAACATAACAGCAATATGCCAAAACAGTACAGTCTGTAAAGAATGCAAGAGTATCAATACTTCTCTAACTCCAAAAGTTATGAAAATTTACCACACTTTATAAAATTTATCAGAGCTCATTTTGCAAAAAATCCAACATTTTATCACATTCTGACTTTTCTAGGGAATTTTTGCAACAGCGGTAAACTTTCTGTTTTCAAACAGCAACATGTATACTTGCAAAATAAGCATGGCGAAGGCTATCATTGCCACTTTTATTGAAATAAAAGACGCAAAACATTATTCTAAATAACAGAAAGCAAATCCTAACAAAATAAAATGACGCTCCAAGCAAAACACATACCATGTGACGAATGAAAACATAGCTCCAAGTGAGGTTACCGATAATGCTGGAGACGAAAGAGGGGATGCCTTCGGGGCATCCCCAAGATTAGTTGATTGGATCTTCCTTGAATATTACCTTGGGGTGCCTTAGGCATCCCCAAGCTTAGGGCCTTGTCACTCCTTCTTCTCCTCATATCGACATCTCACCCAAAACTTGAAAACTTCAATCACACAAAACTTAACGGAACTTTGTGAGATAGGTTAGTATGATAAAGAGAAAACCATTTCACTTTGGTACTGTCAAAGACAAGATTAATAATTGTTTCCACACAATTACTACTGTAGCATATCATTTCCACAATTTATATTGAGGAATATAAGCTATAGAAACTAGAAAACAAGCAAACTATGCATTGAAAACAGAATCTGTTAAAAACAGAACAGTGTGTAGTAATATGTACTCCAACCATACTTATGTTACTCCAAAAATTCTGAAACATTACGAAGACCTGGGAAATTTGTCTATTAATCTTCTGCAAAAAGAATCAACATTTTATCATGCTCCTGTTAAAAATGAGAATTGTTTTCCTGAGCGCAAAAGTTTCTGTTTTTCAGCAAGATCAAATCAACTATCACCGTAGACCATCCCAAAGATCTTACTTGGCACTTATTGAAACAAAATCAATAAAACATAATTACTACAGTAGCCTAATCATGTGAACACACAAAAACAGTAGGTAAAAGTGTTCGGTTGTCTCCCAACGAGCGCTTTTCTTTGATGCCTTTTAGCTAGGCATGATGATTTCAATGATGCTCACATAAAAGATAAGAATTGAAACATGAAGAGGGTATCATGAAGCATATGACTAGAACATTTAGGTCTAACCCACTTCCTATGAATTGAGATTTTGTGAGCAAACAACCTATGGGAACAAGAATCAACTAGCATAGGAAGGCAAGACAAGTGCGACTTCAAAGCAATCAACACATAGAGAAGAAACTTGATATTATTGAGGTAAGTAAGAGCATAAGTTCCTTCCTCATAATAATTTTCAGAAACATCATGAATGGATTCAAAAATATAATTATCACATGCACCACTCTTTTCATGATGCACAAGCATAGAAGATTTATCACTCTTTATGGCATACATGTCATCATAATAATCATCATAGACAACAACTTTATTGTCATAGTCAATTGAAACCTCTTCCAAAATAGTGGATGTATCACTAAATAAAGTCATGACCTCTCCAAATCCACTTTCATCAATATTGTAACAAGATTCAACACCCTCCAAAATAGTGGGATCACTATTACCTAGAGTTGACACTCTTCCAAACCCACTTTCATCAATATAATCATCATAAATAGGAGGCATGTTGTCATCATAATAAATTTTCTTATCGAAAGTAGACAGAATCAAAGGATCATATTCTTTAAGAAAAGCATCCCCAAGCTTAGGACAAGCATTATTTCCAGAAAATAAATCTTTAAACATATCATACTCATTAAACATAGCATCCCCAAGCTTGTGGTTTTGCATATCATCGCAATCATTCTTATCAATAATAGTATGAATAGCACCAACAGTATAAAATTGTCATCATCATAATTTCCCAAGTTGGTGCCAAAATGATTTCCAAGATTATAAAAAGTATAATTATCTTCCTAATCATAATCATCACAACAAGAAATAGGCATAACAAAATCATCATCAAGTGCATCATCTTCCACAATTATATTTGATTCATTTTCATGAGGCATAACAATAATAGGAGCAACATTATTTGGGAGAGATACTGATACGTCTCCAACGTATCTATAATTTTTGATTGCTCCATGCTATATTATCTACTGTTTTGGACATTATTGGGCTTTATGATCCACTTTTATATTATTTTTGGGACTAACCTATTAACCGGATGCCCAGCCTACAATTGTTGTTTTTTTCCCTATTTTAGGGTTTCGAAGAAAAGGAATATCAAACGGAGTCCAAACGGAATGAAACCTTCGAGAACGTGATTTTCTCACCGAACATGATCCAGGAGACTTGGATCCTACGTCAAGCAACCAACAGGGAGGCCACGAGGTAGGTGGCGCGCCTACCCCCCCCCCCCCAGGCGCGCCCTCCACCCTCGTGGGCCCCCTGTTGCTCCACCGACATACTTCTTCCTCCTATATATACCTATGTACCCCCAAATGATCAAACGGAGCCAAAACCCTATATCCACCGCCATAACTTTTTGTATCCACGAGATCCCATCTTGGGGCCTGTTCCGGAGCTCCGCCGGAGGGGGCATCGATCATGGAGGGCTTCTACATCAACACCATAGCCTCTCCGATGAAGTGTGAGTAGTTTACCTCAGACCTTCGGGTCCATAGTTATTAGCTAGATGGCTTCTTCTCTCTTTTTGGATCTCAATACAAAGTTCTCCCCCTCTCTTGTGGGAGTCTATTCGATGTAATCTTCTTTTACGGTGTGTTTGTTGAGATCGATGAATTGTGGGTTTATGATCAAGTTTATCTATGAACAATATTTGAATCTTCTCTGAATTCTTTTATGTATGATTGGTTATCTTTGCAAGTCTCTTCGAATTATCAGTTTGGTTTGGCCTACTAGATTGATTTCTTGCAATGGGAGAAGTGTTTAGCTTTGGGTTCAATCTTGCGGTGTCCTTTCCCAGTGACGTAGCGGCAGCAAGGCACGTATTGTATTGTTGCCATCGAGGATAACAAGATGGGGTTTTTATCATATTGCATGAATTTATCCCTCTACATCATGTCATCTTGCTTAAGGCGTTACTCTGTTCTTATGAACTTAATACTCTAGATGCATGCTGGATAGCGGTCGGTGTGTGGAGTAATAGTAGTAGATGCAGGCAGGAGTCGGTCTACTTGTCTCGGACGTGATGCCTATATACATGACCATACCTAGATATTCTCATAACTACGCTCAATTCTGTCAATTTCTCAACAGTAATTCGTTCACCCACCGTAAAATACCTATGCTCTTGAGAGAAGCCACTAGTGAAACCTATGGCCCCCGGGTCTATCTTCATCATATTAATCTTCCAATACTTAGTTATTTCCATTTCTTTTATTTTACTTTGCATCTTTATCATAAAAATACCAAAAATATTATCTTATCATATCTATCAGATCTCACTCTCATAAGTGACCGTGTAGGGATTGACAACTCCTTATCGCGTTGGTTGCGAGGATTTATTTGTTTTGTGTAGGTGCGAGGGACTCGTGCGTAGCCTCCTACTGGATTGATACCTTGGTTCTCAAAAACTGAGAGAAATACTTACGCTACTTGCCAAGAGGTAGCAAGAAGGATTTCTGGCGCCATTGCCGGGGAGGTCTACGCAAAAGTCAACATACCAAGTACCCATCACAAAATCTTATCTCCCACATTACATTATTTGCCATTTGCCTCTTGTTTTCCTCTCCCCCACTTCACCCTTGCCGTTTTATTGGCCTTCTCTCTCTCTATCCTCCCTTTCTTTTTTATTCGTCGCTTTTCCGTTCGCTTCTCGTTATGGCTAGTCCCTTATCTTCCCCGTTGTCTCCCGAAAATGAAGTTCTAAACTTTAAACAAAGGGAGGGTGAAAATCTAAAAGACGCTTGGTATAGAATTTGCAATGCTCAAAATAGATCTACCAGGAAGCAATCTACTTCCGTTCTTCTTCGCAATTTTTATGTAGGCGTTATTCCTTGGCATAGATATATCCTTGATACCATTACCGGAGGGAACTTCTTGATTCTTTCAATGCTATGATAGATTTGTTTGGCTCACCACCTCTTTTGGTTAATGGAACTATGTTAACTCTGGAGCATGTAATGCAAAAACTTGAAATTATTGAAAATAAAGTTGCTACCGTTGAGTTATTTGAAAATTTCGATAAAAAGATCCACAACCAAATTACCTACTTTTTCTTCCGTAAAGAATACTACAAGTCCTCCGACTAAAATTGCCAAGCTTATGTATGTTCCTAAAAATAAAGGTGAATCCTCTTGCAAAGAAACTGCGGATCTCAAATCTATAAGTGTTCATCCTAATCTTTTTGCTATTATTAAGGAACCATTTGCTGCTAATGATTTTTCGATCTTGTGCCTAAAAGTTTGATAATCAATAAAAATAAAGAAATTCCTAAATACGGTAGATGCCTCATTGAAGAATTACCAACCAAAGATGGCAATACCTAGATCTATCCCTGCTTTTTATGCCTAGCTAGGGGCGTTAAACAATAGCGCTTGTTGGGAGGCAACCCAATTTTATTTTTATTCCTTGATTTTTTCTCCTGTTTAGTAATAAATAATTTATCTAGCCTCTGTTTTGGTTGTGTTTTTGTGTTTAATTAGTGTTTTTGCCAAGTAGAACCGTTGGGAAGACTTGGGGAAAGTCTTGTTAATCTTGCTGTAAAAAACAGAAACTTTAGCGCTCACAATAACTGCTGCCATTTTTATTTGGAAAGTGCTATTCAGTTAATTATTTTTTCAGATGATTAATAGATAAATTCCTCACATCCAGAAATTTATTTTAGAATTTTTGGAGTTCCAGATCTTGCGCTAGCTACAGATTACTACAGATTGTTCTGTTTTTGACAGATTCTGTTTTTCGTGTGTTGTTTGCTTATTTTGATGAATCTATGGCTAGTAAAATAGTTTGTAAACCATATAGAAGTTGGAATACAGTAGGTTTAAAACCAATATAAATAAATAATGAGTTCATTACAGTACCTTGAAGTTGTCTTTTGTTTTCTTTCGCTAACGGAGCTCACTAGATTTTCTACTTTAAGTTTTGTGTTGTGAAGTTTTCAAGTTTTGGGAAAATATTTGATGGATTATGGAACAAGGAGTGGAAAGAGCCTAAGCTTGGGGATGCCCATGGCACCCCCAAGATAATCTAAGGACACCTAAAAGCCAAAGCTTGGGGATGCCCCGGAAGGCATCCCTACTTTCGTCTACTTCTATCGGTAACTTTACTTGGAGCTATATTTTTATTCACCACATGATATGTGTTTTGCTTGGAGCATCTTGTATGATTTGAGTCTTTATTTTTTTAGTTTACCACAATCATCCTTGCTGTACACACCTTTTGAGAGAAACACACATGATTCGGAAATTATTAGAATACTCTATGTGCTTCACTTATATCTTTTGTGTTATATAGTTTTGCTCTAGTGCTTCACTTATATCTTTTAGAGCATGGTGGTTGATTTGTTTTATAGAAACTATTGATCTCTCATGCCTCACTTAGATTATTTTGAGAGTCTTAAATAGCATGGTAATTTTCTTAAATAATCCTTATATGCTAGGTATACAAGATTAATAATAAAATTCTCTTATGAGTGTGTTGAATACTATGAGAAGTTTGATGCTTGATAATTGTTTTGAGATATGGAGATGGTGATATTAGAGTCATGCTAGTTGAGTAGTTATGAATTTGAGAAATGCTTCTGTTAAAGTTTGTGATTCCCGTAGCATGCATGTATTGTGAACCGTTATGTGATGAAATCAGAGCATGATTTATTTATTGATTGTCTTCCTTATGAGTGGCGGTCAGGGACGAGCGATGGTCTTTTCCTACCAATCCATCCCCCTAGGAGCATCCGCGTAATACTTTGCTTTGATAACTTGTAGATTTTTACAATAAGTATATGAGTTCTTTATGACTAATGTTGAGTCCATGGATTATACGCACTCTCACCCTTCCATCACTGCTAGCCTCTCTAATACCGCGCACCTTTCGCCGGTATCATACACCCACCATATACCTTCCTCAAAACATCCACCATACATACCTCTCATGGCATTTCCATAGCCATTCCGAGATATATTGCCATGCAACTTTCCACCATTCCGTTTACTATGACATGCTCCATCATTGTCATATTGCTTTGCATGATCATGTAGTTGACATCGTATTTGTGGCAAAGCCACCGTTCATAATTCTTTCATACATTTCACTCATGAGTCATTGCATATCCCGGTACACCTCCGGAGGCATTCACATAGAGTCATATTTTGTTCTAAGTATCGAGTTGTAATTGTTGAGTTGTAAGTAAATAATAGTGTGATGATCATCATTATTAGAGCATTGTCCCAAGTGAGGAAAGGATGATGGAGACTATGATTCCCCCACAAGTCAGGATGAGACTCCGGACGAAAATAAAAATAAAAAAAGAGGCCATAAAAAAAGAGAAGGCCCAAATAAAAAAATATGAGAGAAAAAGAGAGAAGGGACAATGCTACTATCCTTTAACCACACTTGTGCTTCAAAGTAGCACCATGATCTTCATGATAGGGAGTCTCCTATGTTGTCACTTTCATATACTAGTGGGAATCTTTAATTATAGAACTTGGCTTATATATTCCAATGATGGGCTTCCTCAAAATGCCCTAGGTCTTCGTGAGCAAGCGAGTTGGATGCACACCCACTTAGTTTCTTTTTGAGCTTTCATATACTTATAGCTCTAGTGCATCCGTTGCATGGCAATCCCTACTCACTCACAATTATATCTACTGATGGGAATCTCCATAGCCCGTTGATACGCCTAGTTGATGTGAGACTATCTTCCCTTTTTGTCTTCTCCACAACGACCATTCTATTCCACCTATAGTGCTATGTCCATAGCTCACGCTCATGTATTGTGTGAAGATTGAAAAAGTTTTGAGAATTTCAAAAGTATGAAACAATTGCTTGGCTTGTTATCGGGGTTGTGCATGATTTTAAAACTTTGTGTGGTGAAGATAGAGCATAGCCAGACTATATGATTTTGTAGGGATAACTTTCTTTGGCCATGTTATTTTGAGAAGACACAATTGCTTAGTTAGTATGCTTGAAGTATTATTATTTTTATGTCAATACTAAACTTTTGTCTTGAATCTTTCGGATCTGAATATTCATGCCACAGTTAAGAAGAATTACATTGAAATTATGCCTAGTAGCATTCCACATCAAAAATTCTGTTTTTTATCATTTACCTACTCGAGGACGAGCGGGAATTAAGCTTGGGGATGCTTGATACTTCTCCAATGTATCTATAATTTTTGATTGCTCCATGCTATATTATCTACTATTTTGGACATTATTGGGCTTTATTATCCACTTTTATATTATTTTTGGGACTAACCTATTAACCGGAGGCCCAGCCTAGAATTGCTGTTTTTTTTGCCTATTTTAGGGTTTCGAAGAAACGGAATATCAAACGGAGTCCAAGCGGAATGAAACCTTCGGGAACGTGATTTTCTCACCGAACATGATCCAGGAGACTTGGACCCTACATCAAGCAACCAATAGGGAGGCCACGAGGTAGGGGGGCGCGCCCTCCACCCTCGTGGGCCCCCTATTGCTCCACCGACGTACTTCTTCCTCCTATATATACCTACGTACCCCAAAACGAGCAAACGGAGCCAAAACCCTAATTCCACCGCTGTAACTTTCTGTATCCACGAGATCCCATCTTGGGGCCTATTCCGGAGCTCCGCCGGAGTGGGCATCGATCACGGAGGGCTTCTACATCAACACCATAGCCTCTCCAATGAAGTGTGAGTTGTTTACCTCAGACCTTCAGGTCCATAGTTATTAGCTAGATGGCTTATTCTCTCTTTTTGGATATCAATACAAAGTTCTCCCCCTCTCTTGTGGAGATCTATTCGATGTAATCTTCTTTTGCGGTGTGTTTGTTGAGACCGATGAATTGTGGGTTTATGATCAAGTTTATCTATGAACAATATTTAAATCTTCTCTGAATTCTTTTATGTATGATTGGTTATCTTTGCAAGTCTCTTCGAATTATCAGTTTGGTTTGGCCTACTAGATTAATCTTTCTTGCAATGGGAGAAGTGCTTAGCTTTGGGTTCAATCTTGCGGTGTCCTTTCCCAGTGACAGTAGGGGCAGCAAGGCACGTATTGTATTGTTGCCATCGAGGATAACAAGACGGGTTTTTTGTCATATTGCATGAATTTATCCCTCTACATCATGTCATCTCGCTTAAGGCATTACTCTGTTCTTATGAACTTAATACTCTAGATGCATGCTGGATAGCGGTCGATGTGTGGAGTAATAGTAATAGATGCAGGCAGGAGTCGGTCTACTTGTCTTGGACGCGATGCCTATATACATGATCATACCTAGATATTCTCATAACTATGCTCAATTCTGTCAATTGCTCAACAGTAATTCGTTCACCCACCGTAAAATACCTATGCTCTTGAGAGAAGCCACTAGTGAAACCTATGGCCCCCGGGTCTATCGTCATCATATTAATCTTCCAATACTTAGTTATTTCCATTGCTTTTATTTTACTTTGCATCTTTATCATAAAAATACCAAAAATATTATCTTATCATATCTATCAGATCTCACTCTCGTAAGTGACCGTGTAGGGATTGACAACCCCTTATCGCGTTGGTTGCGAGGGTTTATTTGTTTTGTGTAGGTGCGATGGACTCGCGCATAGCCTCCTACTGGATTGATACCTTGGTTCTCAAAAACTGAGGGAAATACTTACGCTACTTTGTTGCACCACCCTTTCCTCTCAATGGAAAACCAACGCAAGTGCTCAAGAGGTAGCAGATAGCTTTTTACCTCTATTCTTTCTTCTTTTCTTCTTCTTCACCACATCATGTGTGGGTTTAATTAATCTTTTCAAGCTTCTTATTCATGAGATTGGTTGGATAGGAAGCTTCTCCTCGTTACCTGATTCATCATAATAAACACTAGGAGGGTATTGGGAATTATTTTCCCTTTCATTAGTACTCTCTTCATATTCTATTTGTTTTCTCGTCTTTAGATAGTTGGCAATATAAGGATTCTCAATGCAATTTAGCGCACAAAACATATAAATTTCCTCTAGATCAAAATCAATAAATCTCTTGGGATTTGGAAAACCCTTAGTTATATGTTTCATTTCTTCATACCCCAAAAGAAGACTAAGCTCTTTATGATGCTCAAGGGAAATCAAGTTATCACAATTTTTGGACATGATTTGATCATGAAACAGTTTGCATTGGAGATTTAAATGATCACGTTCATTGCAAAGTTCACAAGGATGGCAAAAAAATTACATCTTTTAGCACAATCATCTAGCCTCTCTTGCAACCTTTTCATTTCTAAATATTTATGCTTCTTACAAAATCTATCTTCCCTTTTTGGTGTGCAAATGCATTCCCAATTCACTCTGCAAAAATTGACATGCTTATAAGAAACATTTTTGTCATGACTTGTGCAATCATCATTAGCATTTTTGATATTCAAATAATTTATACTAACAACATTGAAGTCATGCTCATCATTCAAATATTTTGTGCCAAACATTTTATTGACTTCTTCTTCTAACAATTGAGCACAATTTTCTGAACCATTATTTTCAAGAAAGATATCATAAAGATGATCAATAACATGATGCAACCTCAATTCCATTTTTTGTAGTTTTCTTTTTATAAACCAAACTAGTGATAAAACAAGAAACTAAAAGATTCGATTGCAAGATCTAAGGATATACCTTCAAGCACTCACCTCCCCAGCAACGGCGCTAGAAAAGAGCTTAATGTCTACTACGCAACTTTATTCTTGTAGACACGTGTTGGGCCTCCAAGCGCGGAGTTTTGTAGGACAGTAGCAATTTTCCCTCAAGTGGATGACCTAAGGTTTATCAATCCGTGAGAGGTGTAGGATGAAGATGGTCTCTCTCAAACGACCCTACAACCAAATACAAGAAATCTCTTGTGTCCCCACCACACCCAATACAATGGCCTGAATAAAAATGAGGCCTAGGGTGATAAAAGTGTAATATGGATGGTAGAAATATATTTTTATAACCTGAATAAATAAAAACAACATGGTAGCAAATAGTAAACGGGCACAAAAACGGTATTGCAATGCTTAAAAATGAGGCATAGGGTCTGTACTTTCACTTGTGCAACCTCTCAACAGTGCTAACATAGTTGGATCATATGATTATCCCTCAAAGTGCAATAAAGAATCACTCCCGAGTTCCTATTAGCAGAGAACAAAAATATAGAAATTGTTTGTAGGGTACGAAACCACCTCAAAGCTATTCTTTCTGTTTGATCTATTCAAGAGTTCCTACTAAAATAACACAAAGCTATTCTTTTCGTTCGATCTATCCTAGAGTTCGTACTAAAATAACACCAAAACAAATTCATATTCATAATACTCAATTCAACACAAAGAACTACAACGAGACCCCAAATTTTCTATCGGAGAAAAGATAATAAAAACATGCATCAACCCCTATGCATAGATTACCCCAATATCACCGCGATAATCCGCGAGTTGAATGCCAAAACACATATCAAGTGAATCAATATGATACCCCATTATCACTTCAAATATTCATACCGCAAGACATACATCATGTGTTCTCATATCTGAATATTCAATCTGACAAGACAAAACTTCAAAGGGTAAAGATTCAATTCATCACAATAAGAGTATAGAGCGGAGAAACATCATATGATCTGACTATATTAACAAAGCCCATGATATAGATCACGAGAGAGAGAGATTAAACACATAGCTACTAGTACAAACCTCAGCCCAGAGGGTGGACTACTCCCTCCTCATCGTGTTGGCCGCCGGGATGATGAAGATGGCCACCGGAGATGATTCCCCCCTCCGGCAGGGTGCTGGAATGGGTCCAGATTGGTTTTCGGTGGCTACGGAGCCTCGCAGCGGTGAAACTTCTGATACAGGGTAACCCCAAGGGGTTTTGGAATATTTGGGAATTTATAGTGCAAAGAAAGGGTATGGAAGGCCACCGAGGTAGGCACAACGCACCTGGGTGCGCCATGGGGCCCTGGCGCGCCCTGGTGGGTTGTGCCCCCCTCGGGGTACCCCCCAGGTGCTGCTCTGGCCCATTGGGAGTCTTCTGGTCCATAAGAAATCCACAAAAAGTTTCACGGTATTTGGACTCCGTTTGATATTGATTTTCTACGATGTAAAAAACAAGCAAAAAAGAGCAACTGGCACTGGGCACTGGGTCAATAGGTTAGTAAAAAATGATATAAAGTTGCTATAAAATGATTGTAAAACATCCAAGAATTATAATATATTGGCAAGAATACTTCATAAATTATAGATACGTCGGAGACGTATCAGTAGTTACTTTTCTCTTGAGGTTACGGGAGAAATCATGTTGCAAGTAATCATGTGTACTTGATATGTGTTCAATATTTTGATACTATGTATGTTGTGATTCCCTTAGTGGTTTCATGTGAACGTCGACTACATGACACTTCACCATATTTGGGCCTAAGGGAATGCATTCTGGAGTAGCAATTAGATGATGGGTTGCGAGAGTGACAGAAGCTTAAACCCCAGTTTATGTGCTATTCCGTAAGGGACCGATTGGATCCAAAAGTTTAATGCTATGATTAGAATTTATTCTTAATACTTTTCTCGTAGTTGTGGATACTTTTCTCATAAGTAGGAGGTTTGTTCAAGTATGAATAAGACCTAAGCACCGGTCCACCCACATATCAAATTATCAAAGTAGCGAACACAAATCGAACCAACATGATGAAAGTGACTAGATGAAATTCCCGTGTACCCTCAAGAACACTTTGCTTATTATAAGAGACCTTTTTAGCCTGTCCTTTGCCTCAAAAGGATTGGGCTACCTTTCTGCACTCTTGCTACTACTATCGTTACTTGCTCGTTACAAATTGTCTTGCTATCAAACTACTTCGCTACTTACAATGTCAGCACTTGCAGACATTACCTTGCTGAAAACCACTTGTCATTTCCTTCTGCTCCTCGTTGGTTTCGACACTCTTACTTATCAAAAAGAGATACAATTGATCCCCTATACTTGTGGGTCATCAAGGCTATTTTCTGGCGCCGTTGCCGGGGAGTGAAGTGCCTTTGGTAAGTGGAATTTGGTAAGGAAACATTTATATAGTGTGCTGAAATCTATTGTCACTTGTTACTATGGAAAACAATCCTTTGAGGGGTTTGTTCGGGGTATCTTCACCTCGTACAGAACCACAATTAGCTACCCCTCAACCTACTGCACCTACTGAAAATATTGAATATGAAATTCCTTCGGGTATGATAGAACAACTGCTAGCTAATCCTTATGCAGGAGATGGAACCAAACATCCTGATATGCACTTGATATATGTAGAACAAATTTGTGGATTATTCAAGCTTGCAGGTTTACCCAGAGATGAAGTTATGAAGAAGGTTTTCCCTTTATCTTTGAAGGGAAAAGCATTGTCATGGTATAGGCTATGCGATGATATTGGATCTTGGAACTGGAATCGATTGAAATTGGAGTTCCACCAAAAGAATTATCCTATGCATCTAGTTCATCGTAATCGGAATTATATATATAATTTTTGGCCTCGTGAAGGAGAAAGTATCGCTCTAGCTTTGGGGAGGTTGAAGTCAATGTTATATTCATGCCCGAAGCATGAGCTCTCAAGAGAAATTATTATCCAAAAATTTTATGCTCGGCTTTCTCGTAATGATCAAACCATGCTTGATACTTCTTGTGATGGTTCTTTTATAAAGAAGACTATTGAATTCCGGTGGGATCTTTTGGAGAGAATTAAACTTAACTCAGAAGATTGGGAACTCGATGAAGGTAAAGAGTCGGGTATTAAACTTAAGTATGATTGTGTTAAATATTTTATGGATACCGATGCTTTTCAAAAGTTTAGCACTAAATATGGACTTGACTCTGAGATAGTAGCCTCCTTTTGTGAATCATTTTCTACTCATGTTGAACTCCCTAAATAGAAGTGGTTTAAATATCACCCACCTATTAAAGAAGAAATCAAAGAACCGGTACCAGTTAAAGAAGAAACTATACTTTACAATGTTGATCTAGTTGTTCCTTCCGCTTATATTGAGAAACCACCTTTCCCTGTTAGGATAAAGGAACATGCTAAAGTTTCAACTGTGGTTAACAAAAGCTGTATTAAAACACCTAAACCTGATGAACAAATTAAAGTTGAACCTAGTATTGCTAGGGTTAAAGATCTCTTGGAACAAGATATGGATGGGCATCTTATTTACTTCTGTGAAGAAGCTGCTAGAATTGCCAAACCTGATAAAAAGGATAAACATAGACCTGTTGTTGGCATGCCCGTTGTCCGTGTCAAAACCGGCGGATCTCGGGTAGGGGGTCCCGAACTATGCATCTAAGGTCGATGGTAACAGGAGATAGGGGACACGATGTTTACCCAGGTTCGGGCCCTCTTGGTGGAGGTAATACCCTAGGTCCTACTTGATTGATATTGATGAATATGAGGATTACAAGAGTTGATCTACCACGAGATCGTTGTGACTAAAACCCTAGAAGTCTAGCCTGTATGATTGTGATTTCCTCTACGGACTAAACCCTCCGGTTTATATAGACATCGGAGGGGACTAGGGTTGTACAAAGTCGGTTATAGAGAAAGGAATCTTCATATCCGAACTCCAGGCTTGCCATCCACGCCAAGGAGAGTCCCATCCGGACACGGGAGAGAGTCTTCTGTCTTTTATCTTCACGGCCCATCAGTCCGGCCCACGTCCAACAGGTCGTACACCTGAGGACCCCTTAATCTAGGACTCTCTCAGTAGCCCCTGAACCAGGCTTCAATGACGAGGTGTCCGACGTGCAGATTGTCTTCGGCATTGCAAGCCGGGCTCCTCCTCCGATCACTTCAAAGTACCTGACTTAAATAGCTGTATTCGGCCTTCCATTTAAAGTCGCACCCATCGGCTTTTGTGCCTCTGATGTTGTAGCGACCAGACCTCAAACGGTCCGACCTCTATGCTCTAGTATCAGACCCAACACCGCACAATACTTGAAGGATTTATAATAGAGTAGCAATCACACACTTATTACAACGAGTGTCTCAAAAGAGAACTTATTACAATAAATATGGCTTAAGGCCATCTAATAACGATAACAGCGGAAGGCTTGGAAGATAAGTGAGTCCATCAACTCCAACGGCATCACTGAGTATAGAACCACGACCTAAAAGACTTCTTACTCGTCGTCTGAAAAGTCTGCAACATGAACGTTGCAGCCCGGAACGGGTCAACACATGGAATATGCTGGCAAAATAACACATAGAGAGCAATGAAAGAAATAGACTATAATACATGCATATTTGGCTGGTGGAAAGCTCTATGGTTACAGTTTTGCATAAAGCCAATTTTTCCCTACTGCAAAGGAATAATTTTTTTAACTATCATGGTAGTTGTTAAACATTAAGAGTGTAGACACCCTCTCAATCCCAATTAAGCATCATCATTAAAACCCAACAAAATTAATTAGAGTAACATGATGAGATTCACATGATAATCCAAGTACTAGATACTCAAGATGTCCATAACCGGGGACACGGCTAACCATGATTAGTTTATACACTCTGCAGAGGTTTGCGCACTTTTCCCCACAAGACTCGATCTCCTCCGTTGGGATTCTCGCACTACATGGTGTTTGAGAAACGGATGACCGAGACATAGTCTTTCAGAAGCGCTAGCACCTTACGATCGGGTAGACCGTACCAACCTACATCCCCTACATCTGCTAGTCTACCACTGTAAGAGTTCGCACGTTAGTCAACTATGCTAGAGCCCATAGTAGCTTGTGGCTGCACACGGAAGTTTCTAGTATGAATAATCTCATGATCCCTTTGAGCCTGGGTGGCGGTCCATAAGTAAAAACAGGCAATCACTGGAATACCCAGGTGACTCAATCCACCCATATGTGTGTTTAAGTTGCCACCTTAGATAAACCATTAATTTAAGAATCTCACATCTGTCATGGATACACTCACGCAATCCACGTCTACTAGCATAGCATAGCAATATAAGCAAACGTAGAAGTAACTCCAAGGTTTGATAATAAAACAGGTAATAGGTACTACCTCATCTACTTCCCAAAACCCATAATTTAATTAGATCCTAATCATGCAATGTTTGAGGATTGATCTAATGCAATAAAAACTGGGTAGTAGGAGGTATGATCAAAGTGTTACTTGCTTTGCTGATGATCCGTGAAACCAAGGGATTCGAAGTAGCAAGCGGCGCACTCCGGGTACTCTATCGCAAACAAACAAGCATACAATAAGTACTCATCTAATGCACAGGTAAAACTCAAATAAGAGATCTAACCAGATAGTTCAACTTAAGAACTCCGGTTTGCAAAAAGAATAAAATCGAATGAAGCAACAAAAGTCAAATGGCAAAAGAAACAAGCTTCGATTACTAATCTGGATCTAGGTCAAAATTTTACAGAGAAAAAAGCTTGTTTGAGTTGGTTAAACGGAAAGAGGGTTTCGAGACGAAACTCCAGGCGCTTGAATCGCCTGATTCTGATAAACGAGCGAAAAGTTATACTAGAACGAAAATTGGATCAGAAATCGCGATCAGAAATAATCGTGGAAAATCCGAGAAAAAGAAAAACCACGAATAGATTAATGAATGAACGTTCGTTATCTGGAACTAAACGAAGAACCTGTTCGTTAGAACGAACGAACGAGCGAACGCTCGCTAAATAAATAAACCGGTAAAAACCGATCTATTTAAAAAAACGAAAACTAAACCGGATCGGTTTTTCTTAGATAACCAGGGCGGCGGGCGGCTACCTCGGCTCGGGCTCTAGCGAGGCTCCGGGCGGCGGCTGTGGTGTGGGGCGGCGCTGCGGCGGCGGGGCGGGCTGCGGGGCGGGGCGGGGTGAGGAGAGGGCGGCGGCAGTGGCTATAAAAAGGGAGGGCGGCCACCTTGGGGAAGGGGGCGGCCTCGGGAGGCGAGTCCCTCCCGGACACGGCGGCGGCGGCGATCGGGACTTCGGTCCCGATCCGGCTTGCGGGAGGCGGCGGCGGCTGGGCCGGCTCAGCTGGGCCTTCGGCCCAGTCGGGCGCGCGGGTTTTTTTTAAATAATTCCGTCGAACTAAGAAAAAAAATTCTAGAAAAAACTAAATAAAGATCTAAAAATGCCAAAACAAATTATCACCGTCTAAATAAAATATTTAGAACAAGATGAACATTTTCTTGGCCCTAAATGCAGTTTTTGAAAACGTGCAATTTTTCCTATATTCAAATAAAACCACGAAAAACTCCAAAATTAAATATTATTTGATTTTATTATTAAATCCTCAATATTTCCTTTATTTTGGGAAAGTCATTTTATTCCCTCTCACTTGTTTTATAATAGAAATAATTGAAGATAAAAATAAATAAAATCAAATGATCCTATTTTCAAAATTTGAGAAAACTCAAATATGAAAATAACGAAATCTCCAACTCTCTCTGTGGGTCCTTGAGTTGCGTAGAATTTCTGGATCAGGCCCAAAAGCAATAAAATATGATATGCATTGATGATCTAGTGTATAACATTCCAAATTGGAAATTTGGGATGTTACAAACCTACCCCCTTAAGATGAATCTCGCCCTCGAGATTCGGGTTGGCTAGAAAATAGGTGAGGGTGGTCCTTCAGCAAATCTTCCTCTCGCTCCCAGTTGGCTTCATCCTCCATGTGGTGGCTCCACTGAACTTTGCAAAACTTGATAACCTTGCTGCAGGTGACTCGGCTGGCATACTAAAGAATCTTGACTGGTTTCTCCTCATAAGTCAAATCACTGTCCAACTGAATCGCTTCTAGTGGCACTGTATCTCTCAGCGGTATATCAGCCATCTCTGCGTGGCACTTCTTCAACTGGGAAACGTGGAACACGTCGTGAACTCCTGACAATCCTTCGGGCAATTCTAACTTTAGGCTACTTCTCCCATATGCTCCAAAATCTTGTATGGTCCTACAAAACGTGGCGCTAACTTTCCCTTAACTCCAAAGCGCTTAACTCCTCGAAGTGGAGATACTCGAAGATAAACTCGGTCTCTGACATCGTAAACTGTTTCCTTGCGTTTAGAATCTGCGTAGCTCTTCTGCCTGGACTGGGCTACCTTGAGCCTATCGCGAATCAATTTCACCTTCTGTTCAGACTCCTTAATCAGATCCGGTCCAAACAACTGGCGGTCTCCAACTTCATCCCACGACAATGGGGTTCTGCACCTCCTTCCGTACAAGGCTTCGAAAGGGGCTATCTTCAAACTGGATTGATAATTGTTGTTGTAAGAGAACTCTGCGTACGGCAAATTGTCGGCCCAACTAGATCCATAATCTAGCGCACAAGCTCTCAACATATCCTCCAAAATCTGATTGACTCTCTCGGTCTATCCATCTGTCTGCGGATGGAAAGCTGTACTGAACTCTAGCCTAGTACCCAAAGTTTCGTGCAACTAATTCCAGAACTTTGAGGTAAACTGGGTCCCTCTGTCTGATACAATGCTCCTTGGAACTCCATGCAGACATACGATCCTGGTCATGTATATCTTAGCCAATTTGGCACTGTTGTAAGTAGTCTTCACTAGGATGAAATGAGCTACCTTTGTCAAAGGATCGACTACTACCCAATCGAGTCATAGCCTGAACGAGTTCTAGGTAATCCCGTGATAAAATCCATGCCTAGCTTATCCCACTTCCATTCGGGTATTGGCAATGGCTGTAGCAATCCCGCTGGCTTCTGATGCTCTGCCTTTACTCTTTGACATACATCACAAACTGCTACATACTCCGCAATATCCTTCTTCATTCCGTCCACCAGAAAGTATCTTTCAAATCCAGATACACCTTGGTATTTCCTGGGTGAATCGAATATGGTGAATCATGGGCCTCTTGTAGAATCAACTTCCTGATATCCGGGTCATTAGGAACATAAACACGGTCCTCAAACCACAAGGTATCGTGCTCATCCTCACGAAATCCTTTAGCTTTTCCTTTGCTCATTTTCTCCTTTATAGAAGCAATCTCCTTGTCAGTCCTTTGAGCTTGTCTGATCTTATCCATCAAAGTAGACTGAATCTCTAATGCTGCTACATAGCCTCTTGGGACTATCTCCAAACATAGCTCATGAAGATTTTTGGCTAAATCCCATGGTAAATCTCCCGTCATGAGGGTATTGACGTGGCTTTTACGGCTCAATGCGTCAGCTACTACGTTAGCCTTTCCAGGATGATAATGCAATCTCATATCATAATCCTTGATGAGTTCCAACCATCTCCTTTGCCTGAGATTCAACTCCTTCTGCGTGAAAATATACTTCAAACTCTTGTGGTCCATGTATACTTCACAATGGTTTCCAATGAGAAAATGTCTCCTAGTCTTCAATGCGTGCACTACGGCTGCTAACTCCGAATCATGCGTGGCATAATTCAACTCATGAGGCTTAAGCTGTCGTGAGGCATATGAAACAACTCTTCCCTCCTACATAAGCACTGCTCCAAGTCCTCGACGTGAAGCGTCACAATACACCTCGTAATCTTTGCGCCGATTTGGCAGAATCAACACTGGCGAGGTAACCAAATGTTTCTTCAACTCCTGGGAACTGGCCTCACATTCCTCAGTCCATTTGAACTTGGTATCCTTCTTCAACAACTCCGTCATAGGCTTCGCAATCTTCGAGAAATTTTCAATGAATCTCCGGTAGTATCCTGCGAGTCCAAGAAAACTCCGGATCTCTCCAACTGTTGTTGGTGCTTCCCAATTTGTCACAGTGTCAACCATGGCGGGATCTACTGATATACCTTCTCCGGATATAACGTGTCCGAGGAATCCAACTTCCTTCAACCAAAACTCACATTTGCTGAACTTGGCATATAATTGATGTTCTTTGAGCTTCTCAAGTACCAAACACAAATGCTCCTTATGCTCCTCTTCATTCTTCGAGTAAACTAGAATATCATCAATGAACACTACGACGAACTTATCCAAAAACTCCATAAATACTTTGTTCATCATGTTCATAAAATATGCAGGTGCGTTAGTCAGCCCAAATGACATAATGGTATACTCGTACATCCCATACCTGGTGGTAAAAGCCGTCTTAGGTATATCCTTTTCTCGAATCTTCAACTGATGGTATCCTGATCGCGGATCGATCTTGGAAAATACCTTAGTTCCTTGCAATCGATCAAACAGATCATTGATCATTGGTAGTGGGTACTTGTTCTTGATGGTTACTTCATTCAATCCTCGATAATCAACAACCATTCTTAACGATCCATCCTTTTTCTCCACTAGAAGTACTGGCGATCCCCAAGGTGAAGAACTTGGGCGAATATAGCCTTTATCCAATAACTCCTTAATCTGCTTCTTAATCTCTTCCAAATCCTTTGCGGGCATCCCTGTATGGTCTCTTAGATATTGGCCCTGTGCCTGGCAAAAGCTCAATCAAAAACACAATATCTCTATCTGGTGGCATGCCTGGCAACTCCTCTGGAAATATGTCAGGGAAATCCTTCACTACTGGTACTTCCTCCTGCACAACTCATGTTAAGGAATTTACTTGAGTCCTCTTCGGCTCATGCCGGGATACATACTTGATCCTTCTTTCTTCTGGCGTTGTAAGCAAAATTGACTTACTGGTGCATTCAATGTTCCCTTCATACTTCGATAACCAATCCATGCCTAATATCACATCCAATCCTTGAGATTCCAATACTATTAGGTCCGAGGGAAATACATAGTTACCGATCCTTAATGGTAACCGATCACACCATAGACTAGCCATATACTCTGCTCCAGGCGAGGTTACTAACATGGGTGACCTAAGGGCTTGGGTTGGCAGTTTATACTTATCCACAAATCCCCTTGAGATGTATGAATGCGATGCACCAGTATCAAAAAGAACGAGTGCGGTAAATGACTTATCCAAAAAGTTACCTATTACTGCATCGGGCTGGGCTTCAACCTCCTCCACGTTTACGTGGTTCACCTGTCCCCTATTGAAAGGGTTCGGCTTCTTCCCAGAGCTTCCATTGCCATTTCCATTCTGGGATTCAGGACATTCATTGGCATAATGTCCGGTCTTCTGGCACTTAAAGCAAGTGAATTGGCTTAGGTCTCTCTTGGCCGGGGTTGATGGGTTGGTATGGTTCTGGCCGTTGCTTCCTCCATTCCCATTACCATTCTTGGGGCCATTATGATTGTGCGAGCTTCCTCATCCATGGGTATGCTGAAAAGGTCCTCCCGGCCTAGGGGTAAAATGCGGCTTCTACTGAGCTCCAGAATTGTACTTCCCTTGTCCATACTTTCTCTTGCGGTTCTCAATTTGTTGTTGCTTCCCTTTAATCATAAGAGCACGATCTACCAACTCCTGGTAGTTGTTGAAGGTTGCTACCATCAACTGCATGCTCAACTCATCATTCAATCCTTCCAGAAACTTCTCCTGCTTAGCTGCATCTATAGCAACGTCATCTGGGGCATAACGTGCTAGCTTACTAAATTCATCCACATACTGGCCAGCTGTCCATCCTCCTTGGCGCAAGTTGCGAAACTCACGCTTCTTCATGGCCATAGCTCCTGCTGAAACATGGGCAGTACGGAAAGCCTGCTGGAACTGGTCCCATGTGACAGTCCGATAGGGAAAGTGGCTGTGAAATTCTCCCACCATGATGCTGCGGGTCCGTCAAGCTGATGTGCAGCAAACTTCATCTTTTCCGCATCTGTGCATCATGCCATGGTCAACTCACTTGCTGTCTTACGGAGCCAATCATCTGCTACTATAGGCTCGGTGCTACTGGAGAACACCGGCGGATTCAGCCTAAGAAAACGGGCTAAGTGATCAACAGGTGGTGGTGGGTTGTTGTTGTTGTTCCCCTGATTCTGATTCTGGACTAGCAACTGCATCAACGTATTCTACTGCTAGATCAACTGAGTGAGCTTCGGTGGGAAGGTAAATCCGGGGTCATGTCTCGGAGGCATCTGATGGGTTTAGAAAAGATGAGATTTAGAATAGAGAGGGGTCTAAAGAGAAAACACTACCCATATGCACATGAGGCAAAAGTAAACAATTCACTTCATTCAATCAAACAAGGGCATAGAATCGGTCTAACTATCGCAAAAGTGCTCGGACTAAAATATTTTCATGGTGGACTACTACTACTTTTGGGGTGGTCTACTAGAAATATTCTTTGGTTGCAGACTCCATGATATCTGCTCCAGCTTCATCAACATAGTCATCATCGCTATCATCTGGATCCAAGTCGGTGTCGTCGATGATGATGTAGTCTTCCGGGCGTATGTCCTTGGGTTCTTTGTCTTCTTCTACTGGTGTTGGGTCTCCCATAAATATTTCAATCATCATTGTTAGGTCAGCATTCTTCTACACTAGTACGACGATTTCCTCCTCATAATCTTCACGTGTAGCCTTGAGTTCTTCTTCCAGTTCCTTGATTCTTGTCCTCGCCTTCTTTAGATCTATCATGTTTGCGCACATCTGGTTCTCCTAACGTCGAATGTGCTGGTTTAACTCCTGGATAAAAGTTGCGATTGATCTATCCTTCTTGGTACTAACCATCTCCCAGTGCTCATCTCGGCGCCCACAAATCTGGTAGATAGTATCCTTGAGATCCTTGTGGTAAACTTCTCCATTACGTCCCATGGCGATGTGAGCTGCCATACTCTTTCCTAGACTCCAGGTTGGTGCATCAAAGGAAAACTCTATGGGCTCAGTGACTGGCATGAACGTTCTTCCTGGAACTTGAACTTGAATCATCCAGCGCTCCTCTTCAGGTAAAGTGGCATCGTAGGTTCCGGTGAAGCTTGGTACTCCGATGTTCAGGTACTTAGTGACTTCCTTCAAGTGACGTCCAAAGGGTGTATCTTCATCCGGTTGGGTAACTTGTTCCTTGCATCCGCCATCCTAAAAGAGTAGAAAAGATGAGGAGTAAGAATGGGAAGAGTGAGTAGTGATCTAGGGCTTTAGCTTAGTGGTCGTGTCCTACAGTCAGCGTGTGCTCTGATACCATCTTGTAGCGACCAGACCTTAAACGGTCCGACCTCTGTGCTCCAGTGTCATCCCTGGATCAGTAATGCTGACACCGCACAGTACTTGAAGGATTTATAACAGAGTAGCAATAACACACTTATTACAACGAGTGTCTCAAAAGAGAACTTATTACAATAAATATGGCTTAAGGCCATCTAATAATGATAACAGTGGAAGGCTTGGAAGATAAGTGAGTCCATCAACTCCAACGGCATCATTGAGTATAGAACCACGACCTAAAAGACTTCTTACTCGTCATCTGAAAAAGTCTGCAACATGAACGTTGCAGCCCGAAACATGTCAGCACATGGAATATGCTGGCAAAATAACACATAGAGAGCAATGAAAGAAATAGACTATAATACATGCATATTTGCCTGGTGGAAAGCTCTATGGTTACAGTTTTGCGTAAAGCCAATTTTTCCCTACTGCAAAGGAATAAATTTTTTTAACTATCATGGTAGTTGTTAAACATTGAGAGTGTAGACACCCTCTCAATCCCAATTAAGCATCATCATTAAAACCCAACAAAATTAATTAGAGTAACATGATGAGATTCATATGATAATCCAAGTACTAGATACTCAAGATGTCCATAACCGGGGACACGGCTAACCATGATTAGTTTATACACTCTGCAGAGGTTTGCGCACTTTTCCCCGCAAGACTCGATCTCCTCCGTTGGGATTCTCGCACTACATGGTGTTTGAGAAACGGATGACCGAGACATAGTCTTTCAGAAGCGCTAGCACCTTATGATCAGGTAGACCGTACCAACCTACATCCCCTACATCTGCTAGTCTACCACTATAAGAGTTCGCACGACTTAGTCAACTATGCTAGAGCCCATAGTAGCTTGTGGCTGCACACGGAAGTTTCTAGTATGAATAATCTCATGATCCCTTTGAGCCTGGGTGGCGGCCCATAAGTAAAAACAGGCAATCGCTGGAATACCCAGGTGACTCAATCCACCCATATGTGTGTTTAAGTTGCCACCTTAGATAAACCATTAATTTAACAATCTCACATCTGTCATGGATACACTCACCCAATCCACGTCTACTAGCATAGCATAGCAATATAAGCAAACGTAGAAGTAACTCCCAGGGTTTGATAATAAAACAGGTAATAGGTACTACCTCATCTACTTCCCAAAACCCACAATTTAATTAGATCCTAATCATGCAATGTTTGAGGATTGATCTAATGCAATAAAAACTGGGTAGTAGGAGGTATGATCAAAGTGTTACTTGCCTTGCTGATGATCCGTGAAACCTAAGGATTCGAAGTAGCAAGCGGCGCACTCCGGGTACTCTATCGCAAACAAACAAGCATACAATAAGTACTCATCTAATGCACAGGTAAAACTCAAATAAGAGATCTAACCAGATAGTTCAACTTAAGAACTCTGGTTTGCAAAAATAATCAAATCGAACTAAGCAACAAAAGTCAAACGGCAAAAGAAACAAGCTTCGATTACTAATCTGGATCTAGCTCAAAATTTTACAGAGGCAAAAACTTGCTTGAGTTGGTTAAACGGAAAGAGGGTTTCGAGACAAAACTCAAGGCGCTTGAATCGCCTGATTCCGATAAACGAGCGAAAACTTATACTAGAACGAAAATCCGATCAGAAATCGCGATCAGAAATAATCGCGGAAAATCCGACAAAAATAAAAATGACGAATAGATTAATGAACGAACGTTCATTATCTGGAACTAAACGAAGAACGCGTTTGTTAAAACGAACGAACGAGCGAACGCTCGCTAAATAAATAAACCGGTAAAACCGATCTATTTAAAAAATGAAAACTAGGGTTTTTCTAAAAAAACCGGATCGGTTTTTCTCAGATAACCGGGGCGGCGGGCGGCTACCTCGGCTCGGGCTCCGGCGAGGCTCCGGGCGGTGGCTGTGGCGGCGCTGCGGCGGCGGGGCGGGCTGCGGTGCGGAGCGGGGTGAGGAGAGGACGGCGGCGGTGGCTATAAAAAGGGGGTCAACTTCGGGAAGGGGCGGCCTCGGGAGGCGAGTCCCTTCCGGACACGGCGGCGGCCGCGATCGAGACTTCGGTCCTGATCCAGCTTGCGGGAGGCGGCGGCGGCTGGGCCTTCGGCCCAGTCGGGCGCGCGGGGTTTTTTTTAAATAATTCCGCCGAACTAAGAAAAAAATTCTAGAAAAACTAAATAGAGATCTAAAAATGCCAAAACAAATTTTCACCGTCTAAATCAAATATTTAGAACAGGATGAACATTTTCTTGGCCCTAAATGCAGTTTTTGAAAACGTGCAATTTTTCCTAAATTCAAATAAAACCATGAAAAACTCCAAAATAAAATCTTATTTGATTTTATTATTAAATCCTCAATATTTCCTTTATTTTGGGAAAGTCATTTTATTCCCTCTCACTTGTTTTATAATAGAAATAATTGAGGATAAAAATAAATAAAATCAAATGATCCTATTTTCAAAATTTGAGAAAACTCAAATATGAAAATAACAAAATCTCCAACTCTCTCCGTGGGTCCTTGAGTTGCGTAGAATTTCTGGATCGGGCCCAAAAGCAATAAAATATGATATGCATTGATGATCTAGTGTATAACATTCCAAATTGGAAATTTGGGATGTTACACATGTCTACTACAGAACCTTCTTCTTGTAGACGTTATTGGGCCTCCAAGTGCAGAGGTTTGTAAGACAGTTGCAAATTTCCCTCAAGTGGATGACCTAAGGTTTATCAATCCGTAGGAGGCGTAGCATCACGATGGTCTCTCTCAAGCAACCCTGCAACCAAATAACAAAGAGTCTCTTGTGTCCCCAACACACCCAATACAATGGTAAATTGTATAGGTGCACTAGTTCAGCGAAGAGATGGTGATACAAGTGCAATATGGATGGTAGATATAGGTTTTTGTAATCTGAAAATATAAAAACAGAAATGTAACTAATGATAAAAGTGAGCACAAACGGTATTGCAATGCGTTGAAACAAGGCCTAGGGTTCATACTTTCACTAGTGCAAGTTGTCTCAACAATAATAACATAATTGGATCATATAACTATCCCTCAACATGCAACACAGAGTCACTCCAAAGTCACTAATAGCGGAGAACACACGAAGAGATTATGGTAGGGTACGAAACCACCTCATAAGATCCAACTATAATAGCAAATCTCGCGATACATCAAGATCGTATCACCTCAAGAACACGAGAGAGAGAGAGAGAGATCAAACACATAGCTACTGGTACATACCCTCAGCCCCGAGAGAGAACTACTCCCTCCTAGTCATGGAGAGCGCCGGGATGATGAAGATGGCCACCGGAGGGGGATTCCCCCTCTGGCAGGGTGCTGGAACGGGTCTAGATTGGTTTTCATTGGCTACGGAGGCTTCTGGCGGCGGAACTCCCGATCTATTCTGCTCCCTGAAGTTTTTAGGGTATATGGGTATATATAGGAGGAAGAAGTACGTCGGTGGATCTCCGGGCTGTCCACGAGGCAGGGGGGCGCGCCCAGGGGGTGGGTGCGCCCCCCACCCTCGTGGGCAACCCGGGACTCTTCTAGTCCATCTCCGATACTCCGTGGGCTTCTTCTGGTCTAAAAATAAGTTTCGTGAAGTTTCAGGTCAATTGGACACCGTTTTGATTTTCCTTTTCTGCGATCTTCTAAAACAACGAAAAAAACAAAAACTGGCACTGGGCGCTAGGTTAATAGGTTAGTCCCAAAAGTCATATAAAATAACATGGCCAAAGAAAGGTATACTAACCAAGTAATCATGTCTTCTCAAAATAACATGGCCAAAGAAAGGTATCCCTACAAAATCGTATAGTCTGGCTATGCTCTATATTCACCACACAAAATATTTAAATCATGCACAATCCCGATGAGAAGCCAAGCAATTGTTTCATACTTTTGATGTTCTAAAACTTTTTCAATCTTCACGCAATACATGAGCATAAGCCATGGACATAGCACTATAGGTGGAATAGAATGGTGGTTGTGGAGAAGACAAAAAGGGAAAGGATAGTCTCACACCAACTAGGCGTATCAACGGGCTATGGAGATGCCCATCAATATATATATCAATGTGAGTGAGTAGGGATTGCCATGCAACGGATGCACTATAGCTATAAGTGTATGAAAGCTTCAACAAAAGAAACTAGTGGGTGTGCATCCAACTTGCTTGCTCACGAAGACCTAGGGCATTTTGATGAAGCCCATCATGGAATATACAAGCCAAGTTCTATAATGAAAGATTCCCACTAGTATATGAAAGTGACAGTATAAGAGGCTCTCTATCATGAAGATCATGGTGCTACTTTGAAGCACAAGTGTGGTAAAAGGATAGTAGCATTGCCCCTTCTCTCTTTTTCTCTCATTTTCTTATTTAGGCCTTTTCTCTTTTTTTTATGGCCTCTCTCTCTTTTTTTAGTCCGGAGTCTCATCCCGACTTGTGGGGGAATCGTAGTATCCATCATCCTTTCCTCACTTGGGACAATGCTCTAAAAATGATGATCGTCACACTTTTATTTACTTACAACTCAACAATTACAACTCAATACTTAGAACAAAATATGACTCTATGTGAATGCCTCCGGCGGTGTACCGGGATGTGCAATGACTCGTGAGTGACATGTATGAAAGAATTATGAACGGTGGCTTTGCCACAAATACAATGTCAACTACATGATCATGCAAAGCAATATGACAATGATGGAGCGTGTCATAATAAACAGAACGGTGGAAAGTTGCATGGCAATATATCTCGGAATGGCTATGGAAATGCCATAGTAGGTAGGTATGGTGGCTGTTTTTAAGAAGGTATATGGTGGGTTTATGGTACCTGCGAAAGTTGCGCGGTACTAGAAAGGCTAGCAATGGTGGAAGGGTGAGAGTGCGTATAATCCATGGACTCAACATTAGTCATAAAGAACTCACGTACTTATTGCAAAAATGTATTAGTTATCGAAACAAAGTACTACGCGCATACTCCTAGGGGGATAGATTGGTAGGAAAAGACCATCGCTCGCCCCCGACCGCCACTCATAAGGAGGACAATCAATAAATAAATCATGCTCCAACTTCATCACATAACGGTTCACCATACGTGCATGCTACGAGAATCACAAACTTTAACACAAGTATTTCTCAAATTCACAACTACTCACTAGCATGACTCTAATATTACCATCCTCATATCTCAAAATAATCATCAAGTATCAAACTCTCATAGTATTCAATGCACTTTATATGAAAGTTTTTATTATACCCATCTTGGATGCCCATCATATTAGGGCTAAATTCATAACCAAAGAAAATTACCATACTGTTTAGGACTCTCAAAATAATATAAGTGAAGCATGAGAGTTCATCTATTTCTTCAAAATAAAACTACCGTCGTGCTCTAAAAGATATAAGTGAAGCACTAGAGCAAACGACAAACTACTCCGAAAGATATAAGTGAAGATCAATGAGTAGTCAAATAATTATGCAACTATGTGAAGACTCTCTAACATTTAAGAATTTCAGATCTTGGTATTTTATTCAAACAGCAATCAAAACAAAAGAAAATAAAATGACGCTCCAAGAAAAACACATATCATGTGGTGAATAAAAATATAGCTCCAAGTAAAGTTACCGATGAACGAAGACGAAAGAGGGGATGCCATCCGGGGCATCCCCAAGCTTAGGCTCTTGGTTGTCCTTGAATATTACCTTGGGCTGACTTGGGCATCCCCAATCTTAGGCTCTTGCCACTCCTTATTCCATAGTCCATCGAATCTTTACCCAAAACTTGAAAACTTCACAACACAAAACTTAACAGAAAACTCATGAGCTCCGTTAGCAAAATAAAACAAACCACCACTTCAAGGTACTGTAATGAACTCATTATTTATTTATATTGGCGTTAAACCTACTATATTCCAACTTTTCTATGGTTCATAAACTCTATTACTAGCCATAGATTCATCAAAATAAGCAAACAACACACGAAAAACAGAATCTGTCAAAAACAGAACAGTCTGTAGTAATCTGTAGGTTTCGAATACTTCTGTAACTCCAAAAATACTGAGAAATTAGGAAGTCCTAGGCAATTTGCATATTGATCTACTGCAGTTGGAATTGGTATTTTATCGCTCTTTGGTAAGAAATGAAAAGTATTCTCGTGAGCCCATACTTTCTGTTTTTTACAGCAGGATCAAATAACAATCACCCAAGAAGGTCCTAAAGGCTTTACTTGGCACAAACACTAATTAAAACATGAAAAAACACAATCATAACAGAGGATAGATGATTTATTTATTACTAAACAGGAACAAAAAGCAAGGAACAAAAATAAAATTGGGTTGCCTCCCAACAAGCGCTATCGTTTAACGCCCCTAGCTAGGCATGATGATTTCAATGATGCTCACACAAAAGATAAGAATTGAACATAAAGAGAGCATCATGAAGAATATGACTAGCACATTAAGCCTAACCCACTTCCTATGCATATGGATTTTGTGAGCAAACAACTTGTGGGAACAAGAATCAACTTGCATAGGAAAGCAAAACAAGCATAACTTCAACATTTTAAGCACATCGAGAGGAAACTTGATATTATTGCAATTCCTACAAGCATATGTTCCTCCCTCATAATAATTTTCAGTAGCATCATGAATGAATTCAACAATATAACCATCACACAGAGCATTCTTTTCATGAGCTACAAGCATAGAAAATTGACTACGCTCCAACAAGCAAAATTCTTCTCATTCAGAATAGTGGGAGTATCATAAGAGACTTGAATACTATAAATTGTTTCCACATTAAAAGAGTAATGTTTAGAAAAAGGGTAATCATAATCATGAAAAGTTTTATAAGTATAATCATCACTACTTTTTATAGCATACGTGTCATCACAATAATCATCATAAGTAGCAACTTTGTTCTCATCATAATCGATTGAAACCTCTTCCTAGATAGTGGAATCATTACTAAATATAGTCATGACCTCTCCAAATCCATTTTCATAATTATCACAATAAGATTCAACATCCTCCAAAATAGTGGGATTACTACTTCCTAAAGTTGACACTCTTCCAAACCCACTTTCATCAGTATAATCATCATAGGTAGGAGGCATGCTATCATCATAACAAATTTGCATATCAAAACTTGGGAGGCTAAAAATATCATCTTCATCAAACGTAGCATCCCCAAGCTTGGGACAGACATTAATTGCAGCAAATATATTCTCAAAAACATCATCTTCATCAAACATAGCATCCCCAAGCTTGGGCCTCTTCATATCATAAGCATAATCACTCTCATCATTAATAGTATGGATAGCACCAATAGTATAGCAATTATCATCATCACAATGAGAAATAGGAGCAACATCATTTGGGAGAGATACCTTTCTACCTTTGCTTCTCTGTCTTTTCTCTTTCTTCTTCACATCATGTGTGGGTTCAACCCTCTTTTTGGAGCTCATTGAGATTGGTTGAATAGAAGGCTGCTCCTCGTTACCTGATTCATCATAAGAAATAATAGGAGGATATTGGGAAGTCTCTTCCCTTTCATTAGTATTCTCTTAATCTTATATTTGTTTTCTTTTCTTTATGTAATTGGCAATATAAGGATTTTCAATACAATTCACCGCACAATACATATAAATTTCCTCTAGATCAAAATAAAGAAGTTTATCATGGGCAAATACTGGAAGATAGTTAGTTATCCGTTTCATTTCTTCATAACCCATAAGAAAACTAAGTTCATTATGATGTGCAAGGGAAATCAAGTCATCACAATTTTTGGAAACAATTAGATCATGAAACAATTTGCATCGAATGGTTAAATGACCATGTTCATTGCAAAGTTCACAAGTACGGCTAAGAAAAAATAAATTTTCAGCACAAACATCTAGCCTTTCTTGCAACCATTTAGTTTCTAAGAACTTATGCCTCTTGCAAAATCTATCTTCCCTAATTGGTGTGTACTTACAAACTCTATGCACTCCACAAAAATCAACATGCTTATAAGAGAAATTCTCATCATGACTAGTGCAACCATCATTAGTACTATGGATATTCAAAGAGTTCATACTAATAACATTGCAATCATGCTCATCATTCAAAGATTTAGTGCCAAACATTTTAATTCATTCTTCTTCTAACACTTTGTCACAATTTTCCTTTCCATCATACTCACAAAAGATATTAAAAAGATGAAGCGTATGAGGCAAACTCAATTCCATTTTTTTGTAGTTTTCATTTATAAACTAAACTAGTGATAAAAAGAAACAAAAAGATTCGATTGCAAGATCTAAAGATACACCTTCAAGCGCTAACCTCCCCGGCAACGGCGCCAGAAAAGAGCTTGATGTCTACTACACAACCTTCTTCTTGTAGACGTTGTTGGGCCTCCAAGTGCAGAGATTTGTAGGATAGTAGCAAATTTCCCTCAAGTGGATGACCTAAGGTTTATCAATCCGTAGGAGGCGTAGGATGAAGATGGTCTCTCTCAAGCAACCCTGCAACCAAATAACAAAGAGTCTCTTGTGTCCCCAACACACCCAATACAATGGTAAATTGTATAGGTGCACTAGTTCGGCGAAGAGATGGTGATACAAGTGCAATATGGATGGTAGATATAGGTTTTTGTAATCTGAAAATATAAAAATAGCAAGGTAACTAATGATAAAAGTGAGCACAAACGGTATTGCAATGCATTGAAACAAGGCCTATGGTTCATACTTTCACTAGTGCAAGTTCTCTCAACAGTAATAACATAATTGGATCATATAACTATCCCTCAACATGCAACAAAGAGTCACTCCAAAGTCACTAATAGCGGAGAACAAACGAAGTGATTACGTTAGGGTACGAAACCACCTCAAAGTTATCCTTTCTGATCGATCTATTCAAGAGTCCGTAGTAAAATAACATGAAGCTATTCTTTCCGTTCAATCCATCATAGAGTCTGTACTAGAATAACACCTTAAGACACAAATCAACCAAAACCCTAATGTCACCTAGATACTCCAATGTCACCTCAAGTATCCGTGGGTATGATTATACGATATGCATCACACAATCTCAGATTCATCTATTCAAACCAACACAAAGTACTTCAAAGAGTGCCCCAAAGTTTCTACCGGAGAGTCAAGACGAAAACGTGTGCCAACCCCTATGCATAGGTTCATGGGTGGAACCCGCAAGTTGATCACCAAAACATACATCAAGTGGATTAATAGAATACCCCATTGTCACCACAGGTATCCCATGCAAGACATACATCAAGTGTTCTCAAATCCTTAAAGACTCAATCCGATAAGATAAATTCAAAGGGAAAACTCAATCCATTACAAGAGAGTAGAGGGGGAGAAACATCATAAGATCCAACTATAATAGCAAAGCTCGCGATACATCAAGATCATATCACCTCAAGAACACAAGAGAGAGAGAGAGAGAGAGAGATCAAACACATAGGTACCGGTACATACCCTCAGCCCCGAGGGAGAACTACTCCCTCCTCGTCATGGAGAGTGCCAGGATGATGAACATGGCCACCAGAGAGGGATTCCCCCTCCGGTAGGGTGCCGGAACGGGTCTAGATTGGTTTTTGATGGCTACGGAGGCTTCTGGCGGCGGAACTCCCGATCTATTCTGCTCCCCGAAGTTTTTAAGGTATATGGGTATATATAGGAGGAAGAAGTACATCGGTGGATCTCTGGGTTGTCCACGAGGCAGGGGGGAGCGCCCCCACCCTTGTGGGCAGCCCGAGACTCTTATGGTCCATCTCCGATACTCCGTGGGCTTCTTATGGTCCAAAAATAAGTTTCGTGAAGTTTCATGTCAATTGGACTCCGTTTGTTTTTCCTTTTCTGTGATACTCTAAAACAAGGAAAAAAACAGAAACTGGCCCTGGGCTCTAGGTTAATAGGTTAGTCCCAAAAATCATATAAAATAGCCTCTAAATTCATATAAAACATCCAAGGTTGATACTATAATAGCATGGAACAATCAAAAATTATAGATACATTGGAGACGTATCAGCCTCCACACCTTATGCTTCCACGTGTTGAACGAATACGAGAGGTCGGGGTATTTTTTGCACATAACCCCCCGGCCACGTAAGAAAGGCCTCTATTTAAAGGAATTGGATCTCAAATCCATTCCACACCCAGCGGAAAATCCTCAAAGTCTTGCCAGGGGAAGCCATTCAACATGGCTAGCGTCCCCAGTTCTTCCTCCCGCCCTCACGGCTCCGAAAAAGGTGATTGGGAGATATGTTATGTATCCCATAAGTAGTTGGTTAAGCTCCAAACACAGGGATTCCTCCCCCCCCCCACGGATCTGGTCCCTGTTCGAGTAGGGTTGACATCCTTCACAGGCGAAGTTCTGGCGGAAAATTTCCCCAATCCAACCAGGAGGGAACGGGTGTGCTCCGTCTCCTACTTGTTGAGAGGCGTCAGGTTTCCAATCCACCTTTTCCTCCATGGACTCCTAGAGTATTACGTCCTCCAATTGCACAACCTCACGCCGGCCTCTATCCTGCACATCGCGGTTTTTGTTGCCCTTTGCGAGCTTTTCCTGGGCTGTGAAGCCCACTTTGATTTGTGGAGGAAGCTATTAAGCCTCGTCCCTCGCAACCAAGAGGGGTCGATATTCGAGGTGGGTGGCGCCGAAGTATGGCGCATAGCTGGGACCGGATACCTGTCCGGCACGCCGAAGAAGGTGCCTGAAGAATGGGCCTCCAAATGGTTCTATATTGAGGACGTCGGTCTCCCCAACCCAGTTCGAATGGGTCTTCCCGAATGAATTTTCAAATGCTCCATTGAAGAAATGCCACAGCTAGAGCCCTTGGAGCCTCGAGGAGGAAGATAGCGTGGAAGTCCGTCAATTGATGGGCAAGATAAGGACACCTGCCCAGTCCGGATTATCAATGATCGAGGTAATGGCGACTTCCATAGTGCGGGGGGTCCAGCCACTCCAATACAGAGGGCTTCCCATGTGGCACTATAATGGGGAAGATGGCGCCTCACGCTGCGGTCGGAAGGGTCCGGACACCCCCGCTGCTTTGGTCAAAATATTACATGAACTGTACAAAGGGGAGAAAGAGGAGTTCACTCGTCTTAAACATCGAGATGGATTTTCCATGTACAGTCCTCCTAGCTGGGTGAGTTCTAATCCCACCACTTTACTCAATCCTCTCCCTGAGTCACTTAAAATGCACATTAACCCATCTATTGTAACAGGAATGGCGGAAAGGTTACCGAGCGGATCCATAGCCCCGCCCCACAGCCAGAGGATCACAACCGGGACCTTGACCCCGAATTCTAAGAGGATCCAGAAGTATTTGTGGAGCTTGAGGATGGAGTGTTCTACCAGGCGAGCTATGACAGCACGGAAGTGGCCATCATCGCTGACTATCCCGGCCTCCTCCCTGCCTCGCAGGTAACTAATCAAGAGACACCTTCTTCGAAAGAGCTTCCGCATTACGCCTCACCCACCGCACTATTTCATGCTCCAAAGGGGAGGTGCCCGACGCCTCAACGTGCACCAGAGGCATCTCCTAGGAGAGCGGTGCCCGCGCCGACCAAATCTTCGAAGAGGAAAGCGAACGACAACACGGCAGAACCTCCATCAAAGAGGTATGGTTTTTTAATCATGCCCCCTGGCAGTCACATCAAACTGTGACATTATCCGACGTATCTTATCAGGAAAATCGTTCGCCGGACTATGTCCGGGGATCCTGCCAGCCGCGCCTCCACAAGTCAGGTTCCAGACCCTGCCTTAAAGGCAAGGGCTGATATGAGAGTGACGTCGGATTGTCCTTCGGCAAAGGATTCAGATGATGTATCCGTCACAAACTATGAAGTGGGAAGCGACATGAATCATCGGCGCCGGCGGGCCGTTCTTCGCGACCCCAACTTTACAAAAGAGGCATTCAACGCCTTCAGCTCGGCTGATGCATACATCCGAGCTACTCGAGATGGGCTTACCAGAGCCAAAGACCAGCATTTGAAAGACATGCGGGTAAGTGCACATTTATACAAATTTGATAATTATATACTAGTAGCCCTGAGACTTGAAGCAGTTGATACAACTGATTTAAGGATCATTGTATAACCAGGTGCTCACAGAGAAGAACAACATGTTGACTCAAGAGCTGGAAAAGTGTCGGACCCAGCTAGCTGATGCTACCGCCGAACTGGAGAAATTCAAGAAGGCATTGCCTGGTAATGTTCCCCTCCATCGAGAAAACGTAATCATATATCAGTAATATTAATACTTTGTGCATTCCCCATGGCAGGATCGTCAGATCAACTGAAGGAGGCCCTGAAAGTCGCACAAGCGGGTGAACAAGAGGCCAAAAGGCAACTGGCCACGGGCGAATGTGTGTTGACACGGGTTAGGGATGATAAAAATAAGTTGCAGGATTCCAACACCCTGATGGGCGAAGAACTAAAAGATGTGCAAGCCCAGCTGGCCGACTCCGTGAAGGAGAATAAGAGACTACTAGGCGACATATTCAGTATGCTTTGCGAACTTGCCTCCATATAATTTGGCGAGGACAGGAACTGACAGATTTATGTCTGTAGGTATGCTGTCTGGCCGCCCCGAAGAGGAAATGGCCGGATCTCAAGGCGACCTGCTACAAGAATTGTCCCAAATGCACGAGCGAGCTCGGCAAGCAATGCAGAGTGTTGCCACGGCTTTATGGCCATCCGCCTCCCCTCCAGGAAGCATGGCAGAGCTCGTGGTGCTATTCAAAGGAGCACGGCAGCGTATTCGATTATGGAAGATATCCGCCTGCTGAGAAGGTGCGCGGGAGGCCTGGGCCATGGTGAAGACACGGTACACCAAGCTTGATCCGAATCATATGGCCCGGGTCGGGCCTAAGGGGTCAGATGGAAATGAAATTCTAGTTAGTTTGGTATATGACCAAGTAAAGGTAGCTGCCAAATATTCCCAACAGGATTGTAAGCTAGACAGCCTGTTAGACGGCATAGAGCAAGAAGTTTTTGAGTCCAAGTGACTACATACTTCAGTTGACATAATTGTCCCTAGCGGGATTGTAAAACGATTGTCATGGCAGACCTTTTCTCTTCGACCTCTAGACCCAAAGGTGCGGAGTGTTTCCGAATACCAAAGCGGCCATATAGACCGGGGTATGCGTGGAAACCAGGCATAGGGTCATAGTTGCTTGAACAGACAAGTTGTATCCGGCTAGCTATGTTCATTACATTGTAATTGTAAGAAACATCTTCCAGAGAGAATAGTTCCGTTAAGGGTTCCTTTCCCTGGGTGAACATGCGTTGAGTGCGCATGCCCGAACTGTGATTGAAAAAATCGCGGTGCACGTGACATCTGGGGGTTCATAGTGTAATGAGTGCAGTACGTCTTTAATCCGCCGACCGAATATTCCCTTAAGAATGCTAGCTTTCGGCTTCACCCAGTCTGAGGTACACGTCCGGATGACCCGTCAATAACAATTGCAGAGGTGCTCCCTTTATGCCATAGCCGAACAAACGGGAACATAGGGCATAAGCACAGGAGCCAAGAAACCCAGCTTGGACAAAACTTAAGTCATAACGATGCATATAATGGCGAAGAAAAGGTACATATGAGGAAAAAGACACATGTGCGGTGAGCTTGATGCTCGAAAAATAATAATAAGCTTCTGTACAAGAAGCCCCCAGGTATTATGGGCGTACATATTTAAGGATGTGTACGTCATATATGTGTGATTTAGCCGCACAAGAGCTTAAAGCTAGAAGAAAAGTTAAAGAGAGGAAGAAAAAAATAATGGAAACAAAGGGAGAAGAAGATGAACAAAGAGTCCGGATCTAGGCGTAGAATCTTCGGAGTCTGGCGGCATTCCACGGGTTCGGTTCTAAGCGGTTGTCCGATGCATCACGCAGGCGGTATGCTCCTCCTGTGAGAACTTCATCTATGATGAAGGGACCCTCCCACTTGGGCTTGAGTTTGTCCTTTTTCTTCTCTGGTAGGCGTAGAACGAGTTCGCCAACGTTATAAGTCTTGGCCCGCACTTCTCTGCTTTGATATCTGCGAGCCTGCTGTTGATAAAATACGGAACGTGCTTTTGCGACGTCGCGCTCCTCCTCAAGGGCATCTAAGCCGTCCTGCCAATCAATCTCGGCCTCTCTCTCTTCATACATGCGCACTCGAGGTGAGTCATGAATAATATTGCAGGGCAACACAGCCTCTGCATCGTACACCATGAAGAAGGGTGTATATCCGGTAGTGCGATCAGGTGTGGTCCTGATGACCCACAAGTATAGAGGATCTATCATAGTCCTTTCAATAAGTAAGAGTGTCAAACCCAACGAGGAGCAGAAGGAAATGATAAGCGGTTTTCAGCAAGGTATTCTCTGCAAGTACTGAAATAAGTGGTAACAGATAGTTTTTCTGATAGGATAAATTGTAACGAGCAACAAGTAACAAAAGTAAATAAAGTGCAGCAAGGTGGCCCAATCCTTTTGTAGCAAAGGACAAGCCGGAACAAACTCTTATAATAGGAAAAGCGCTCCCAAGGACACATGGGAATATCGTCAAGCTAGTTTTCATCACGTTCATATGATTCGCGTTCGATACTTTGATAATTTGATATGTGGGTCGACCGGTGCTTGGGTGCTATTCTTACTTGAACAAGCATCCCACTTATGATTAACCTCTATTGCAAGCATCCGCAACTACAACAAAAGTATTAAGGTAAACCTAACCATAGCATGAAACATATGGATCCAAATCAGCCCCTCACGAAGCAACGCATAAACTAGGGTTTAAGCTTCTGTCACTCTAGCAACCCATCATCTACTTATTACTTCCCAATGCATTCCTCTAGGCCCAAATAATGGTGAAGTGTTATGTAGTCAACGTTCACATAACACCACTAGAGGCTAGACAACATACATCTTATCAAAATATCAAACGAATACCAAATTCACATGACTACTCATAGCAAGACTTCTCCCTTGTCCTCAGGAACGAACATAATTACTCACAAAGCATATTCATGTTCATAATCAGAGGGGTAATAATATGCATATAGGATCTGAACATATGATCTTCCAGCAAATAAACCAACTAGCATCAACTACAAGGAGTAGTCAACACTACTAGCAACCTACTAGCACCAATCCCGGACTTGGAGACAAGAATTGGATACAAGAGATGAACTAGGGTTTGGAGATGAGATGGTGCTGGTGAACATGTTGATGGAGATTGCCCTCTCCCAATGAGAGGAGCGTTGGTGATGACGATGGTGATGATTTCCCCCTCCCGGAGGGAAGTTTCCCTGGCAGAACAGCTCTGCTGGAGCTCTAGATTGGATCCGCCAAGGTTACGCCTCGTGGCGGCGGAGTCTCGTCCTGAAAAGTTCCTTCTTATTTTTTTCTCATCGAAAGACTTCATATAGGAGAAGATGGACGTCGGAGAGCCACCAAGGGGCCCACGAGGTAGGGGGCGCGCCCTGGGGGGCGCCCCCCACCCTCGTGAGCAGGGTGTGGGCCCCCTGGCCTTCATCTTTGGCGAGGATTTTTATTTATTTATTTTAAGACGTTCCGTGGAGTTTCAGGACTTTTGGAGTTGCACAGAATAGGTCTCTAATATTTGCTCCTTTTCCAGCCCAGAATTCCAGCTGCCGGCATTCTCCCTCCTTATGTAAACCTTGTAAAATAAGAGAGAATAGCCATAAGTATTGTGACATAAAGTGAAATAACAGCCCATAATGCAATAAATATCGATACAAAAGCATGATGCAAAATGGACGTATCAGGTCCGTAGCCCCCAGAGTACAGAGTCGAGATCCTCAACCTAGTGCTTGTCTGATTCTTTCAAAGACCGCACTAGTATGGGCTTAATGCCGCTCATAATAAGACCCATTAGCTCGTTCGACTTGACCGTTTGTTTGTGGATGATAGACGGAGGCGTAATCAAGCTTAATGCCCAGGTTAGCACACCAGGCTTTCACTTCATCGGTTGTAAAGTTGGAGCCGTTATCAGTGATGATGCTATGTGGGACGCCATAACGGTGCACAACACCGGATATAAAGTCTACCACTGGTCTGGCTTCGGCCGTTTTAACTGGCTTGGCCTTATCCATTTGGTGAATTTATCTACCATGACCAACAAATATTTTATCTTATGGCTTCCTCCTTTAAGGCGTCCGGCCATATCAAACCCCCAGACCACAAAAGGCTAAGTAATGGGGATTGTTTGTAGAGCGGTGGGAGGCATATGGCTTTGGTTGGCGAAAAGCTGGCATCGAACACAACATTGGACAAGGTCCTATGCATCTTCTCGGGACATCGGCCAATAGAAACCTGTACGGAAGGCCTTACTTACAAGGGCCCGAGCCGCGGCGTGGTGACCACGAGACCGGCATGAATTTCAGCCAAGAGCTGTCGTCCCTCTTCTTTGGAGATACATCCTTGAAGTACTCCGGTAGCGCTTTTCTTGTAGAGCTCCCCGTCATGGACCTTGTATGTTTTCGAGCCCCGGACAATGCAGCGAGCCTCATTCTGATCCTCAGGGAGCTCTCGTCTATTAAGGTAGGCCAAGAAGGGTTCGGTCCATGGGGCAATTACTGCCATGATAAGATGGGCCGATGGTGTTATTTCGGTGGCCGAGCCCCCAATGATATCGCTATTGTGTTCGGAATCTGGGGGTATAATCGGGTTTGGACTGGTGTTGCCGCTCTCCCCATGCCACACCACGGATGGCTTGAAGAGCCTTTCAAGGAATATGTTAGGCAGGATGGGGTCGCGCTTGGCGCCGATGCGAGCAAGGACATCCGACGCTTGATTACTTTCTCGAGCCACATGATGAAAGTCGAGCCCGTCGAACCGAGCCGACATTTTGAGAACGGCGTTACGATAGGCCACCATCTTTGGATCTTTGGCGTTGAAATCTCCATTTATTTGGGATATTGCGAGGTTTGAATCCCCACGCACCTCCATGCGTTGTATACCCTTGGAGACAGCCATCCGAAGACCATGCAATAAGGTCTCGTATTCGGCTGCATTGTTGGAGTTTGTGTATAATATTTGGAGTACGTACTGAACTGTGTCTCCAGTGGGGGACGTTAAGACAATGCCGGCTCCTAAGCCCTCCAGCATTTTGGAACCATCGAAGTGCATGACCCAGTTGGAATATGTGCCGTACTCTTTAGGGTGTTCGGCCTCTATCCACTCAGCGACGAAGTCAACCAGTACTTGGGATTTAATGGCCCAACGTGGCTTGTATGTTATGTCGAATGGAAGGAGCTCAATGGCCCACTTTGCGATCCGACCCGTGGCATCGCGGTTGTTTATTATGTCACTGAGTGGTACTTCGGACACCACCGTGATTGAGCACTCTTGAAAGTAGTGTTGTAGCTTCCGGGATGCCATGAAGACCACGTATGCTATCTTTTGGTAATGAGGGTACCGGGATTTGCATGGTGTCAGGACAGTGGATACGTAGTATACCGGTTTCTGAAGTGGGAATTTGTGTCCGTCCTTGTCTCGCTCGACGACGAGCACCGCGCTCACCACCTAGTGTCTTGCCGAGATGTATAATAACATGGGTTCGCCGACGTTCGGCGCGGCTAGGATTGGGTTGCTTGCTAACAGAGCCTTTATCTCTTCCAGTCCGGCCGTTGCCGCATCCGTCCACTCGAAGTGGTCGGTGCATCGGAGAAGGTGATAAAGCGGCAATGCTTTTTCTCCTAGTCTGGACATAAAGCGGCTTAAAGCTGCCACACATCCGGCTAGTTTTTGGACCTGTTTAAGGTCTGTTGGTGTAGCCAATTGAGACAAAGCTTGGATTTTGGCTGGATTTGCCTCAATTCCTCTATTGGAGATGATGAAGCCCAGCAGTTTTCCGGCGGGAACGCCAAAACACACTTTTCTGGATTGAGCTTGATGTCATATGTACGGAGGTTGTCGAATGTGAGATGCAAACCATCTATCAATGACTCGACGTGCCTAGTTTTGATGATGACGTCGTCCACATATGCTTCAACTGTCTTGCCGATCTGTTTCTCCAGGCATGTTTGAATCATGCGTTGGTAGGTGGCGCTGGTGAGGGAGTCCTGGACTAAGGGGTTCTCGGGTGTCCGATCTATTGGATATGGGCCGGATTGATGGGCCATAAGTATACGAAGACCGAAGACTCCACCCGTGTCTGGATAAGACTCTCCTTGGTGTGGAAGGCAAGCTTGGCGACCAACTATGAAGATTCCTTTCTTTGTAACCGACCTTGTGTAACCCTAGATCCCTCCCGTGTCTATATAAACTGGAGGGCTAGGTACGTAGATAGGCCGAACCCTCGTAATCATAGCCAGACTAGACTTTTAGAGTTTAGTCATTACGATCTCGTGGTAGATCAACTCTTGTAATACTCATATTCATCAAGATCAATCAAGCAGGACGTAGGGTATTACCTCCATAGAGAGGGCCCGAACCTATGTAAAACATTGTGTCCCCTGTCTCCTGTTACCATCGATCCTAGACGCACAGTTCGGGACCCCCTACCTGAGATCCGCCGGTTTTGACACCGACATTGGTGCTTTCATTGAGAGTTCCACTGTGTCGTCCCCAAAAGGCTTGATGGCCCCTTCAACAACAACGATGCTGTCCAAGGTAAGAACTTCCTCCCTGGACAGATCTTCATGTTTGGCGGCTCCGCACTGCGGGCCAACTCGCTTGGCCACCTGGAGCAGATCAATAGCTACGCCCCTGGCCACCAGGTCAGATTAGGGAGCTTGAACTACGTTGCGGAAATCTGTGGAGACTTGATCTTCGCCGGATTTGAGACCGCGGCAACCACCCATGGTCACCCCGGTGGACATGACCTAAATCTGTCATCGGACCGCATCCAGGAGATAGCTCCTGTAACTGCTTTGGCCTTAGATCGAGAGCATACTGCACCATCCAAGGACCCGAGGCTCAACCCCACCATGGAGGCCACAGACTCCCGGCGTTGGAGCTGCACATGGACTTAACCTCACACGATATCTGTGTCACCGGAACTCCGGACTCGTCTCCGGCAATAAGTTCCGAAACAAGTGAGTCCATGGATGCCAAACTTGATCGTTTATCGATCTCGAATTCAGCGCCGCAGACATCTTCCAGCACTCGCCTTTGGGCGACGTGCTAAACTCATTAAAAAATCTATCCTTAGTGGGTGCTTCACAGCCGAACTATGTCCTGTTCGAACTAGGGGCTGACGGCGGAGAATTTCGCTCCCCACCCGCCACCCACTTTATAGCCACTGTCGAGGATTTAACCGACACGCTTGATTAAGGCTCCGACGACATCGATGGTATGGACGACGATGCCTGAGAAGAAGAGGCCCAGAACCCGCCGTTCACCGGACGCTGGACAGCCACTTCCTCGTATGATGTATACATGGTGGATGCACCAAAGGAGAACAGCGGCGATGACAAGGAAGACCCAGTAGAGGACAAACCTTCCGAAATACAATCAAAGTGCCGGCGTCAGCGGCGTCGCTCTAAGTCACGCCGCAGTAGAGACAACAACACCGGCACTGGAGAAGATAATACTCCGGAAGGTGCCAAAGACAACAAAGACCCCGTTGACGCAGCTACTGAACAAGACTTAGAGGACGACAATTATCTTCCGCTCTCCGAGGACGAGGCGAGCCTCGGCACTGAGGATTTCATCGTGCCTGAGGAATCTCTCGAGCAGGAGCGCTTCAAGCGCCAGCTGATAGCCACTGCAAGGAGCCTGAAAAAGAAGCAGCGGCAGCTTCAAGCTGACCAAGATCTGCTCAACGATAAATGGACTGACGTCCTAGCAGCCGAAGAATATGGCCTCAAGCGCCCAGCCAAAAGCTACCCGAAGCGCAAATTACTACCTCAGTTCGACGACGAGGCGCCGGAACACATACCACCATCACGCAATGCGGCTGACCGACCACCACGTGGCCGGGACAAAGCGGCAACTCAAGCCAAACATCAGCCCGCCCTGCCTCATCGCAGAGGCAAAGGTAAATCAGCTCACGGTCATACATATGACCTTCTACATGACCTGAACAATAAAGCAGGACATACCAGATCGATATACGGATCGCGAGGACATGCCCCAACACGCGACGATGGCCATCTGTTCGGACGTGACAAACCTAGTCATGCGTGGGCTGAAAGCTGCAGACGGACCCCATCAGAGCTACATCACGATACGGCCCGATATAGAGGCGCCGCACACCCTCATTGCTTCACCGACGAAGTAATGGAACATGAATTCCCAGAGGGGTTTAAACCCGTGAATATAGAATCATATGATGGCACCATAGACCCCACGGTATGGATCGAAGACTTCATCCTCCACATTCATATGGCCCGCGATGACGACCTTCATGCCATTAAATACCTCCCCTTGAGACTTAAAGGACCAACTCGGCACTGGTTAAACAGCCTGCCTGAAAACTCTATCGGCAGCTGGGAAGACTTGGAAGAAGCCTTCCTCGACAACTTCCAAGGTACATATGTCTAGCCACCAGACGCCGATGACTTAAGCCACATAGTTCAACAACATGGAGAGTTAGCCAGGAAATTCTAGACTAGGTTCCTAACCAAAAAGAACCAGATCGTTGACTGTCCGGATGCCGAAGCCCTAGTGGCCTTTAAACATAGCATCCACGAAGAATGGCTCGCCTGCCACTTCGGCCAAGAAAAGCCAAAATCTGTGGCAGCCCTTACGGCACTCATGACCTACTTTTGCGCGGGTGAGGATAGTTGGCTGGCCCGTAGCAAAAACAATGCAAGCAATGCCGGCACCCCTGAAGTTCAAAATAACAAAGACAAGTCTCGACGCAACAGATACAAGCAACTAAACAACAATGACAACACCGAGGATACGACGGTCAACGCCGGATTCAGTGGCTCTAAGTCCGTTCAGCGGAAGAAGCTGCTTCAAAAGAACAATTCGGGCCCATCTAGCTTGGACCGCATACTTGATTGTCCGTGCCAGGTTCATAGCACCCCAGACAAACCACCCAATCATACCAATAGAGATTGTTGGGTTTTTAAACAGGCCGGCAAGCTGACTGACGGAAACAAGGATAAGGGATCGCAAAGCGAGGACGACGACGAGGAGCCCCGGCCGCTGAACACAGGGGGACAGAAAAAGTTTCCCCCTCAGGTCAAAACAGTGAACATGATATATGCTACCCACATCCCCAAAAGGGAGCGTAAGCGCGTGCTCAGGGACGTCTACGCGATAGAGCCAGTCGCCCCAAAATTTAATCCATGGTCATCATGCCCGATCACTTTTGATCGTCGGGATCATCCGACCAGTATCCGTCACGGCGGTTCAGCCACACTGGTCCTGGACCCAATAATTGATGGGTTCCACCTGACGCGAGTCCTGATGGACGGTGGTAGCAGCCTCAATTTTCTCTATCAGGATACAATGCACAACATGGGCATTAACCCATCACAGATCAAGCCCACAAAGACTACCTTTAAAGGAGTCGTACCGGGAGTAGAGGCCCGCTATACGGGCTCAATCACACTAGAGGTTGCCTTTGGATTTCCGGACAACTTCCGAAGTGAGGAGTTAATCTTCGATATCGTCCCCTTTCACATCGGCTATCATGCGCTGCTCGGACGAACCACATTTGCTAGATTCAACGCAGTGCCACACTATGCTTATCTCAAACTCAAGATGCCCGGTCCACGTGGTGTCATATGATGACCCACAAGTATAGGGGATCTATCGTAGTCCTTTCGATAAGTAAGAGTGTCGAACCCAACGAGGAGCAGGAGGAAATGATAAGCGCTTTCCAGCAAGGTATTCTCTGCAAGTACTGAAATAAGTGGTAACAGATAGTTTTGTGATAGGATAATTTGTAACGAGCAACAAGTAACAAAAGTAAATAAAGTGCAGCAAGGTGGCCCGATCCTTTTTGTAGCAAAGGACAAGCCTGGGCAAACTCTTATATAGAGAAAAGCGCTCCTGAGGACACATGGAAATATCGTCAAGCTAGTTTTCATCACGCTCATATGATTCGTGTTCGGTACTTTGATAATTTGGTATGTGGGTGGACCGGTGCTTGGGTACTGTCCTTACTTGGACAAGCATCCCACTTATGATTAACCTCTATTGCAAGCATCCGCAACTACAACAAAAGTATTAAGGTAAACCTAACCATAGCATGAAACATATGGATCCAAATCAGGCCCTTACGAAGCAACGCATAAACTAGGGTTTAAGCTTCTGTCACCCTAGCAACCCATCATCTACTTATTACTCCCCAATGCCTTCCTCTAGGCCCAAATAATGGTGAAGTGTCATGTAGTCGATGTTCACATAAAACCACTAGAGGAGATACAACATACATCTCATCAAAATATCGAACGAATACCAAATTCACATGACTACTAATAGCAAGACTTCTCCCATGTCCTCAGGAACAAAAGTAACTACTCACAAAGCATAAACATGTTCATAATCAGAGGGGTATTAATGTGCATATAAGATCTGAACAAATGATCTTCCACCAATTTAACCAAGTAGCATCTACTACAAGGAGTAATTAACACTACTAGCAACCTACTAGCACCAATCCCGGACTTGGAGACAAGAATTGGATACAAGAGATGAACTAGGGTTTTGAGAGGAGATGGTTGATACGTCTCCAACGTATCTATAATTTTTGATTGCTCCATGCTATATTATCTACTGTTTTGGACTATATTGGGCTTTATTTTCCACTTTTATATTATTTTTGGGATTAACCTATTAACCGGAGGCCCAGCCCAGAATTGCTGTTTTTTTTGCCTAATTCAGTGTTTCGGATAAACAGAATATCAAACGGAGTCCAAACAGAATAAAATCTTCGGAAACGTGATTTTCTCACCGAACGTGATCCAGGAGACTTGGACCCTACTGCAAGGGATCAAAGAGGTGGTCACGAGGGTGGGGGCGCCCCCCCTAGGGCATGCTCCCCTGCCTCGTGGGCCCCTCGGTGCTCCACCGATGTACTCCTTCCTCCTATATATACACACGTACCCCCAAACGATCAGAACAGGAGCCAAAAACCTAATTCCACCACCGCAACTTTCTGTATCCACGAGATCCCATCTTGGGGCCTGTTCCAGAGCTCCGCCGGAAGAGGGTCGTCATCACGGAGGGCTTCTACATCATCCTAGCCCCTCCGATGAAGTGTGAGTAGTTTACCTCAGACCTTCGGGTCCATAGTTAGTAGCTAGATGGCTTCTTCTCTCTCTTTGAATCTCAATACAAAGTTCTCCCCCTCTCTCGTGGAGATCTATTCGATGTAATCTTCTTTTTGTGGTGTGTTTGTTGAGACCGATGAATTGTGGGTTTATGATCAAGTCTATCTATGAATAATATTTGAATCTTCTTTGAATTCTTTTATGCATGATTGGTTATCTTTGCAAGTCTCTTCGAATTATCCGTTTGGTTTGGCCAACTAGATTGGTAGTTCTTGCCATGGGAGAAGTGCTTAGCTTTGGGTTCGATCTTGTGGTGTCCTTACCCAGTGACAGAAGGGGCAGCAAGGCACGTATTGTATCATTGCCATTGAGGATAAAAAGATGGGGTTTATTTCATACTGCATGAATTTATCTCTCTACATCATGTCATCTTGCTTAAGGTGTTACTCTGTTTTTAACTTAATACTCTAGATGCATGCTGGATAGCGGTCGATGAGTGGAGTAATAGTAGTAGATGCAGAATCGTTTTGATCTACTTGTCACGGACATGATGCCTATATACATGATCATGCCTAGATATTCTCATAATTATGCTCAATTCTATCAATTGCTCAACAGTAATTTGTTCACCCACCGTAGAATACTTATGCTCTTGAGAGAAGCCACTAGTGAAACCTATGGCCCCCGGGTCTATTCTCATCATATCAATCTCCATCACTTTTATATTGATTTGCTATTTACTTTTCTTTTACTTTTTACTTTGCATCTTTATGTCAAAAATAGCAAAAAATATTCTATCTATCAGATCTCACTCTCGTAAGTGACTGTGAAGGGCTTGACAACCCCTAATCGCGTTGGTTGCGAGTAGCTATCTCTTTGTGCAGGTACGAGGGACTTGAGCGTGGGCTCCTACTGGATTGATACCTTGGTTCTCAAAAACTGAGGGAAATACTTACGCTACTCTGCTCCATCATCCCTTCCTCTTCGGGGAAAACCAACGCAAGATCAAGACGTAGCAAGAAGGATTTCTGGCACCGTTGCCGGGGAGTCTATGCAAAAAGTCAACATACCAAGTACCCATCACAATCCCTATCTCTCGCATTACATTATTTGCCATTTGCCTCTTGTTTTCCTCTCCCCCCAATTCACCCTTGCCGTTTTATTCGCCCTCTCTCTCTATCCTCCCTCTCTGTTTGCCTCTTTTGTCCGCTTGCTTTTTGTTTTCCCGTGTGTTAGATTGCTTGTTTGTCGCGATGGCTCAAGATACTACCAAATTGTGTGACTTCACCAATACCAATAATAATGATTTCCTTAGCACTCTGATTGCTCCTCTTACCGATGCTGAATCTTGTGAAATTGATACTTTGTTGAATCTTGTTATGAAAGATCAATTCGCCGACCTTCCTAGTGAAGATGTCGCTACTCATCTGAATAGCTTGGTTGATTTATGTGATATGCAAAAGAAAAAAGATGTCAATAATGATGTCGTTAAATTGAAGCTATTTCCTTTTTCGCTTAGAGATCGTGCTAAAGCTTGGTTTTCATCTTTTCCTAAGAATAGTATTGATTCATGGAACAAATGCAAAGATGCTTTTATCTCTAAGTATTTTCCTCCCGCTAAGATCATCTCTCTTAGAAACAATATAATGAAATTTAAACAACTTGATCATGAACATGTTGCACAAGCTTGGGAGAGAATGAAATTAATGATACGTAATTGCCCTACTCATGGTTTGAATTTGTAGATGATTATACAAAAATTTTATGCCGGATTGAATTTTGCTTCTGGAAATCTTTTAGATTCGGCCGCGGGAGGCACTTTTATGGAAATCACTTTAGGAGATGCTACTAAACTCCTAGATAATACTATGGTTAATTATTCTCAATGGCATACTGAAAGAACTTCTAATAAAAAAGTGCATGCGATAGAAGAAATTAATGCGTTGAGTGGAAAGATGGATGAACTTATGAAATTATTTGCTACTAAGAGTGTTTATTTTGATCCTAATGATATGCCTTTGTCTACTTTGATTGAGAATAATAATGAATCTATGGATGTGAATTTTGTTGGTAGGAATAATTTTGGTAACAGCGCTTATAGACGGAATTTTAATCCTAGGCCATATCCTAGTAATCCTTCTAATAATTATGGGAATTCCTACAACAACTCTTATGGAAATTATAATAAGATGCCCTATGATTTTGAATCTAATATTAAAGAATTTATTTCTTCGCAAAAGAATTTTAATGCTATGATTGAAGAAAAATTGCTTAAGATTGATGATTTGGCTAGGAACGTTGATAGAATTGCTCTTGATGTTGATGCTTTGAAACTTAGATCTATTCCACCTAAGCATGATATTAATGAGTCTCTAAAAGCCATGAGAATTTCAATTGATGAGTGTAAGGAAAGAACCGCTAGGATGTGTGCTTCCAAAGATGCCTTTATTAAAGCGTGTTCTTCCAATTCCTGTGAAAATCAAGATGAAGATCTAAAAGTTATTGATGTGTCTCCAATTAAATCTTAATTTTGCAATATGAATCTTGATGAAACTAAATACGATCTTCCTTTACCTAGAAGGCATTCTAAAAATTTGGAGTGTTTAGATCTTAATGATAAAATTGATGAAAGTGGGATTGAAAGAAATAAAAATCTAGATGTTGCTAAACCCACTATATTGGATTTCAAGGAATTTAATTATGAAAATTGCTCTTTTATTGATTGTATTTCCTTGTTGCAATCCGTGCTAAATTCTCCACATGCTTATAGTCGAAATAAAGCCTTCACCGAACATATTGTTGATGCCTTGATGCAATCTTATGAAGAAAAACTTGAGTTGAAAGTTTCTATCCCTAGAAAACTCTATGATGAGTGGGAACCAACTATTAAAATTAAAGATCATGAGTTTTATGCTTTGTGTGATTTGGGTGCTAGTGTCTCTACTATTCCCAAGACTTTGTGTGATTTATTAGATTTCCGTAATTTTGATGATTGCTCTCTAAACTTGCATCTTGTGGATTCCACTATTAAGAAACCTATGGGAAGAATTAATGATGTTATTATTGTTGCAAATAGGAATTATGTGCCCGTAGATTTCATTGTTCTTGATATATATTGCAATCCTTCTTGCCCTATTATTCTTGGTAGACCTTTCCGTAGAACGGTTGGTGCGATTATTGATATAAAGGAAGGGAATATTAGATTTCAATTTCCATTAAAAAGGGCATGGAACACTTTCCAAGAAAGAAAATAAAATTACCATATGAAACTATCATGAGAGCCACTTATGGATTGCCTACCAAAGATGGCAATACCTAGATCTATTCTTGCTCGTTATGCCTAGCTAGGGGCGTTAAACGATAGCTCTTGTTGGGAGGCAACCCAATTTTATTTTTATTCCTTAATTTTTGCTCCTTTTTAGTAATAAATAAATTATTTAGCCTCTGTTTTGGTTGTGTTTTTTTTTGTTTAATTAGTGTTTGTGCCAAGTAGAACCGTTGGGAAGACTTGGGGAAAGTCTTGTTGAACTTGCTGTAAAAAACAGAAACTTTAGCGCTCACGAGAACTTCTGTCATTTTTATTTGAAGAGTGCTATTTAGTTAATTCTTTTTTCAGATGATTAATAGATAAATTCCTCACGTCCAGAAATTTATTTTTGAATTTTTTGGGTTCAGATCTTGCGCTAGCTACAGATTACTACAGACTGTTCTGTTTTTGACAGATTCTGTTTTTCGTGTGTTGTTTGCTTATTTTGATGAATCTATGGCTAGTAAAATAGTTTATAATCCATAGAGAAGTTGGAATACAGTAGGTTTAACACCAATATAAATAAATAATGAGTTCATTATAGTACCTTGAAGTGGTCTTTTGTTTTCTTTCGCTAACGGAGCTCACGAGTTTTCTATTTTGAGTTTTGTGTTGTGAAGTTCTCAAGTTTGATGGATCATGGAACAAGGAGTGGCAAGAGCCTAAGCTTGGGGATGCCCATGGCACCCCCAATATAATCTAAGGAAACCAAAAAGTCAAAGCTTGGGGATGCCCCGGAAGGCATCCCCTCTTTCGTCCACTTCCATCGGTAATTTACTTGGAGCTATATTTTTATTCACCAACATGATATGTGTTTTGCTTGGAGCGTCTTGTATTATTTGTGTCTTTGTTTGTTAGTATTCCACAATCATCCTTGCTGTACACACATTTTGAGAGAGCCATATGTGAATTAAAATTTGATAGAATGCTCTATGTGCTTCACTTATATCCTTTGAGCTAGATAATTTTGCTCTGTGTGCTTCACTTATATCTTTTGAGCTAGAAAATTTTACTCTATATGCTTCACTTATATCTTTTGATCTAGATAATTTTGCTCTATGTACTTCACTTATATCTTTTGAGCTAGATAATTTTGCTCTATGTGCTTCACTTAGATCTTTTAGAGCACGGTGGTGGATATGTTTTAAAGAAACTATTGATCTCTCATGCTTCACTTAAATTAATTTGAGAGTCTCTTAATAGCATGGTAATTTTCTTAATAATAATATGCTTGGTATTCAAGATTTTTGAAACTTTATTTTGAGTGTGTTGAATACTAAGAAAAGATTGAAGCATGATAATTGTCTTGAGATATGGAGGTGATAATATTAAAGTCATGCTAGTTGAGTAGTTGTGAATTTAAAGAATACTTGTGTTGAAGTTTCTGATTCCCGTAGCATGCACGTATGGTGAACCGTTATGTGATGAAGTCGGAGCATGATTTATTTATTGATTGTCTTCCTTATGAGTGGCGGTCGGGGACGAGCGATGGTCTTTTCCTACCAATTTATCCCCCTAGGAGCATGCGCGTAATACTTTGCTTTGATAACTTCTAAATTTTTGCAATAAGTATATGAGTTGTTTATGACTAATGTTGAGTCCATGGATTATACGCACTCCCACCCTTCCACCCTTTCTAGCCTCTCTAATACCGCGCAATTTTCGCTGGTATCATACACCTACCATATACCTTCCTCAAAACAACCACCATACCTACCTATTATGGCATTTCCATAGCCATTCCGAGATATATTGCCATGCAACTTTCCACCATCTAGTTCATCATGACACATCCATCATTGTCATATTGCTTAGCATGATCATGTAGTTGACATAGTATTTGTGGCAAAGCCACCATTCATAATTCTTTCATACTTGTCACTCGTGATTCATTGCATATCCTGGTACACCGCCGCAGGCATTCATATAGAGTCATACTTTGTTTTAGTATCGAGTTGTAACCATTGAGTTGTAAATAAATAGAAGTGTGATGATCATCATTCAATAGAACATTGTCCCAAAAAAGGCCAAAAAAAGGAAGGCCCCAAAAAAATATAAATAAATAAAAAAGGGGCAATGCTACTATCCTTTTTTTCCACACTTGTGCTTCAAAGTAGCACCATGATATAGCAAGTCTCATATATTGTGCTTCAAAGTAGCACCATGTTCTTCATATAGAGAGTCTCATATGTTGTCACTTTCATATACTAGTGGGAATTTTACGTTATAGAACTTGGCTTGTATATTCCAATGATGGGCTTCCTCAAATTGCCCTAGGTCTTCGTGAGCAAGCAAGTTGGATGCACACCCACTAGTTTCTTTTGTTGAGCTTTCATACATTTATAGCTGTAGTGCATCCGTTGCATGGCAATCCCTACTCACTCACATTGATATCTATTGATGGGCATCTCCATAGCCCGTTGATATGCCTAGTCGATATGAGACTATCTTCTCCTTTTTGTCTTCTCCACAACCACCATTCTATTCCACCTATAGTGCTATATATATGGCTCACACTCATGTATTGCGTGAAGATTGAAAAAGTTTTGAAAAAGTTAGAGTATGAAACAATTGCTTGGATTGTCATCGGGGTTGTGCATGATTTAAATACTTTGTGTGGGGAAGATGGATCATAGCCAGACTATATGATTTTTGTAGGGATAAATTTCTTTGGCCATGTTATTTTGAGAAGACATAATTGCTTTGTTAGTATGCTTGAAGTATTATTATTTTCTATGTCAATATAAACTTTTGTCTTGAGTCTTTCTAATCTGAATATTCATACCACAATTAAGAAGATTTGCATTGAAATTATGCCAAGTAGCACTCCGCATCAAAAATTCTCCTTTTATCATTTACCTACTCGAGGACGAGTAGGAATTAAGCTTGGGGATGCCTGATACGTCTCCAACGTATCTATAATTTTTGATTGCTCCATGCTATATTATCTACTGTTTTGGACTATATTGGGCTTTATTTTCCACTTTTATATTATTTTTGGGATTAACCTATTAACCGGAGGCCCATCCCAGAATTGCTGTTTTTTGCCTAATTCAGTGTTTTGGATAAACAGAATATCAAACGGAGTCCAAACAGAATAAAATCTTCGGAAACGTGATTTTCTCACCGAACGTGATCCAGGAGACTTGGACCCTACTGCAAGGGATCAAAGAGGTGGTCACGAGGGTGGGGGCGCCCCCCCTAGGGCGTGCCCCCCTGCCTCGTGGGCCCCTCGGTGCTCCACCGACGTACTCCTTCCTCCTATATATACACACGTACCCCCAAACGATCAGAACAGGAGCCAAAAACCTAATTCCACCGCCGCAACTTTCTGTATCCACGAGATCCCATCTTGGGGCCTGTTCCGGAGCTCCGCCGGAAGAGGGCCGTCATCACGGAGGGCTTCTACATCATCCTAGCCCCTCCAATGAAGTTTGAGTAGTTTACCTCAGACCTTTGGGTCCATAGTTAGTAGCTAGATGGCTTCTTCTCTCTCTTTGAATCTCAATACAAAGTTCTCCCCCTCTCTTGTGGAGATCTATTCGATGTAATCTTCTTTTTGCGGTGTGTTTGTTGAGACCGATGAATTGTGGGTTTATGATCAAGTCTATCTATGAATATTATTTGAATCTTCTCTGAATTCTTTTATGCATGATTGGTTATCTTTGCAAGTCTCTTCGAATTATCCGTTTGGTTTGGCCAACTAGATTGGTAGTTCTTGCCATGGGAGAAGTGCTTAGCTTCGGGTTCGATCTTGCGGTGTCCTTACCCAGTGACAGAAGGGGCAGCAAGGCACATATTGTATCATTGCCATCGAGGATAACAAGATGGGGTTTATTTCATATTGCATGAATTTATCTCTCTACATCATGTCATCTTGCTTAAGGCGTTACTCTGTTTTAACTTAATACTCTAGATGCATGGTGGATAGCGGTGGATGAGTGGAGTAATAGTAGTAGATGCAGAATCGTTTCGATCTACTTGTCACGGACGTGATGCCTATATACATGATCATGCCTAGATATTCTCATAATTATGCTCAATTCTATCAATTGCTCAACAGTAATTTGTTCACCCACCGTAGAATACTTATGCTCTTGAGAGAAGCCACTAGTGAAACATATGGCCCCCGAGTCTATTCTCATCATATCAATCTCCATCACTTTTATATTGTTTTGCTATTTACTTTGCTTTTAATTTTTACTTTGCATCTTTATATCAAAAATACCAAAAATATTCTACCTATCAGATCTCACTCTCGTAAGTGACCGTGAAGGGCTTGACAACCCCTAATCGCATTGGTTGCGAGTAGCTATCGCTTTGTGCAGGTACGAGGGACTTGAGCATGGGCTCCTACTGGATTGATACCTTGGTTCCCAAAAACTGAGGGAAATACTTACGCTACTCTGCTGCATCATCCCTTCCTCTTTGGGGAAAACCAACGCTAGCTCAAGACGTAGCAATGGTGCTGATTAAGATGTTGATGGAGATTGCCCTCTCCCGATGAGAGGAGCGTTGGTGATGACAATGGCGATGATTTCCCCCTCCAGGAGGGAAGTTTCCCCGGCAGAACAGCTCCGCCAGAGCCCTAGATTGGTTCCACCAAGGTTCCGCCTCGTGGCGGCAGAGTTTCGTCCGAGAAGATGGCTCATCATTTTTTTCCATCGAAAGACTTCATATAGCAGAAGATGGCCACCGGAGGGCCACCAGGGGGCCCACGAGGTAGGGGCGCGCCCAGGGGGTAGGGCGCGCCCCCACCCTCGTGGGCAGGGTGTGGCCCCCCTGGTGAATTTCTTCCGTTGAGTATTTTTTATATATTTGGAAAATGTCTTCCATGAAGTTTCAAGACTTTTGGAGCTGTGCAGAATAGGTCTCTAATATTTGCTCCTTTTCTAGCCCAGAATCCTAGCTGCCGGTATTCTCCCTCTTTATGTAAACCTTGTAAAATAAGAGAGAATAGGCATAAGTATTGTGACATAATGTGTAATAACAGCCATAAATGCAATAAATATCGATGTAAAAGCATGATGCAAAATGGACGTATCAACTCCCCCAAGCTTAGACATCGCTTGTCCTCAAGCGAATAGCCGAAATCGAAAAATATGTCCACATGTTTAGAGATAGAGGTGTCGAAAAAAATACGGACATGAGGGCATCATGATCATTCTTAGAACAGCAACTTATATAATTCTTGTCATATGATTTCTTATGCTAGAGTAATAATTCAATCACAATTTCAAGTATGAATCATAAACTTCATTGAAAACTAACAAACTATAATCTCATTCATTGGAGCAATTGCAATTTATCATAACATAGGAAAGAGTCAACATATAAGAGCTTTTCAGCAAGTCCACATACTCAACTATCATATAGTCTTTCACAATTGCTTACACTCACACAATACTTATGGGTATGGAGTTTTAATCGGACACAGAGAAAGATAGGGGCATATAGTTTTGCCTCCCAACGTTTTACCTCAAGGGTAATGTCAACAATAATAGTTCATGACAACTCACATCCAATTAGCCATATATATACCAGGATCTTTCCAACGTACTGTGCTTGCCAAAGGATAAAATGTAAAAAGGAAAGGTGAAGATCACCATGACTCTTATGCAGGGTAGGAGATAAAAATAAAAGATAGGCCCTTCGCAGAGGGAAGTAGAGGTTGTCATGCGCTTTTATAGTTGGATGCACAAAATCTTAATGCGAAAGAACGTCACTTTATATTGCCACTTGTGATATGGACCTTTATTATGCAGTCTGTCGCTTCTATTTCTTCCATATCACACGATCGTATAAAGCTTATTTTCTCCCACACTAATAAGTCATACATATTTAGAGAGCAATTTTTATTGCTTGCACCGATGACAAATTACTTAGAGGATCTTACTCAATCCATAGGTAGGTATAGTGGACTCTCATGGCAAAACTTGTTTAAGGATATTTAGAAGCACAAGTAGTATCTCTACTTAGTGCGATGAATTTGGCTAGCATGAGGGGGAAAGGCAAGCTCAACATGTTGGAGGATCCAAGACAATATAATTTATCTCAAATGTAAGAAAACATAACCCATTATGTTGGCTTCCTTATCCAACGTCAAGTCTTTAGCATGTCATATTTGTGCTCACAATCATAAAAGATGTCCAAGATAGTATATCTATATGTGAAGACCTCTCTTTCTTTATTACTTCCTATTAATTGCAACGATGACCAAAACTACGTTTGTTAACCCTCAACTACTTTTATTCATCATACTTTTCTATGTGAGCTCATTACTCTCCATGAGATCCATATGATCTCTTTGTTTCTTTTTATTTCTTTCTCTTTTCTTTTATTCACTTAGGATCATGGCAAAAGAATCAAGCCCTTGACTAAACACTAATCTTTATTATATAGCTCACGGACTCGATTACATAGAAGGATAATAAAGCAAAACTCATACTAAGAACTTTTATTCTACTAGATCAAGATATTACCAAAAGGATCAAACTAAGAAAAACGGTAAAGATAAAAGTGATGGTGATACGATACTGGGGCACTCCCCCAAGCTTGGCAGTTGCCAAGTGGAGTGCCCATACCATATACTCAATTCTTCTTTGTTGGTGGAGACGGTGGTGATTTTGCTGATGGTGTAGGCTTGTCGTCCTTCTTCCAAGGCATAGGATCACCATCATAGAAGGATGACCGAGTCTCCTGGAACCTCAAATCTGCAGCCAAACTCATCCTCTTGAATCTATATTCATACTCACAGTTTTGATTTTGCAGGTCATAGATCTGGGCTTGGAGGTGCTCGTTTTTCTCATGAAGCTTGAAAATCGCCTCCCCAATGTCCTTGATGTCCAGCTTGTGGTTGTTGGTGAACTCCGTGATCATGATGTGATTGGAATCGAGTCCATGCTCCACCATTTCCTGACACTTGAAAACTTCTTGCTCCAATGCCACGAGCCTTGCCTCCGTGCTTCCGGTCTTCCTTGGTCCCTTAGCATCACGGATGTGCAACAACCCCTCACGCATCTCAATGGTTTGAGGGTGTTGCAGCACTTTCGCGAGGTAGGGGTTGATGACCTTCTCGAAGAACTGGTCCTTGGGGGCGCTTGAAGACGACATGACGACCTGGATCTGTCAGAAAAACAACTCGAAATGAAAACAGGACATTTTTGCATGATACGGGAGTCAAAACCCCCGGGGGGTTATATAATGAATTTTTACCGACCAAAATATGTGTCGTGTACGAAAACGGAGTCCGGAGAGCACACGAGGTGCCCACGAGGTAGGGGGCGCGCCCAGTAGGGTAGGGCGCGCCCTCCACCCTCGTGGAGCCCTCGTGTCCTTCCCGGACTGCTACTTATTTTTCTATTTTTCTAAATATTCCAAAACAGAGAAATATTTCCTTAAAAATTGTTTTGAAGTCGATTTACTTACCGTACCACATACCTATTCCTTTTCAGAATCTGAAACGTTCCGGAAAGTGTCCCTTATGTATTCCTCCGGGGTTACGGTTTCAATAACATTGGTTTCAACATTTATGAGATTACCTGAGATATAATATTTGATTCTTTGACCGTTTACCACCTTCGGATTTGTGCCTTCGAAGTTGTTGATTTTTATGGCACTGGAACCATAGACCTCCTCGATAACGTAAGGACCTTCCCATTTAGAGAGAAGTTTTCCTGCAAAAAATCTTAAATGAGAGTTGTATAGCAATACATAATCACCTACATTAAACTCACGCTTTTGTATCCTTTTGTCATGCCATCTTTTAATTTCTTTAAACAGCTTGGCATTTTCATAGGCTTGGGTTCTCCATTCATCAAGTGAGCTAATATCAAATAGCCTCTTCTCACCGGCAAGTTTGAAATCATAATTGAGTTCTTTAATAGCCCAATATGCCTTGTGTTCTAGTTCGAGAGGTAAGTGACATGCTTTTCCATAAACCATTTTATACGGAGACATACCCATAGGATTTTTATATGCAGTTCTATAGGACCATAATGCATCATCAAGTTTCTTGGACCAATTTTTTCTAGATCTATTAACAGTCTTTTGCAAAATTACTTTGAGCTCTCTATTACTCAATTCTACTTGACCACTAGACTGTGGGTGATAAGGAGATGCAATTCTATGATTAACATCATATTTAGCAAGCACTTTACGGAAAGCACCATGAATAAAATGTGAACCACCATCAGTCATTAAATATCTAGGGACTCCAAATCTTGGAAAAATAACTTCTTTAAGCATTTTAATAGAAGTGTTATGATCAGCACTACTAGTTGGAATAGCTTCTACCCACTTAGTAACGTAATCAACAGCAACTAAAATATGTGTATATCCATTAGAGGAAGGAAAGGGTCCCATATAGTCAAAGCCCCAAACATCAAATGGTTCAATAACGAGTGAATAGTTCATAGGAATTTCTTGACGTCTACTAATATTACCAATTCTTTGACATTCATCACAAGATAAGACAAACTTACGGGTATCCTTGAAGAGAGTAGGCCAATAAAAACCAGATTGTAATACCTTATGTGCAGTTCTATCTCCAGCATGGTGTCCCCCATAAGCTTCGGAATGACACTTGCGTAGGATCTGTTCCTGTTCATGCTCAGCTACACAACGTCTAATAACACCATCTACTCCTTCTTTATAAAGATGTGGGTCATCCCAAAACTAATGCCTCAAATCATAGAAGAACTTTTTCTTTTGCTGGTATGTGAAACTAGGTGGTATAAACTTAGCAACAATGTAATTAGCATAATCAGCATACCATGGAGCAGTATGAGAAGCATTTATGACATTTAATTGCTCATCAGGAAAGCTATCATCAATAGGAAGTGGGTCATCAAGCACATTTTCTAACCTAGACAAGTTGTCTGCAACGGGGTTCTCAGCTCCCTTTCTATCAACAATATGTAAGTCAAATTCTTGTAGCAAGAGAACCCATCTAATAAGTCTAGGTTTAGCATCTTTCTTTTCCATGAGATATTTAATAGCAGCGTGATCAGTGTGAATAGTTACTTTAGAATCAACAATATAAGGTCTAAACTTATCACAAGCAAATACAACTGCTAAGAATTCTTTTTCAGTAATAGTATAATTTGTTTGAGCATTGTCTAGGGTTTTACTAACATATTGAATAACATTTAATTTCTTATCAACTCCTTGTCCTAGAACAGCACCTACAGCATAATCACTAGCCTCACACATAATTTCAAAGGGTAAATTCCAATCAGGTGGCTGAACAATAGGTGCAGAGATTAATGCTTTCTTAAGTATTTCAAATGCTTATGTGCAATCATCATAAAAACAAATGGTATATCTTTTTGTAATAAATTAGTTAGAGGCCGAGAAATTTTTGAGAAGTCCTTAATGAACCTCCTATAAAATCTGGCATGACCAAGGAAACTTCTTATACCTTTGATGTCCTTGGGACATGGCATCTTTTCAATAGCATCAACCTTGGCTTTATCAACCTCAATACCTCTTTCAGAAACTTTATGCCCCAATACAATACCTTCATTAACCATAAAGTGGCATTTTTCCCAATTCAAGACAAGATTAGTTTCTTCACATCTCTGCAAAACTCGATCAAGGTTGCTCAAGCAATCATCAAAAGAAGATCCATAGACGGAAAAGTCGTCCATGAAAACCTCACAAATCTTTTCACAAAAGTTAGAGAATATAGCCATCATGCATCTTTGAAAGGTAGCAGGTGCATTGCATAAACCAAAAGGCATACGTTTGTAAGCAAAAGTACCAAAAGGGCATGTAAAAGTAGTCTTTGATTGATCTTTGGCTGACACAGGTATTTGAGAGAAACCAGAATAACCATCTAGAAAGCAAAAATGTGTATGTTTAGATAATCTATCTAGCATTTGATCGATAAAAGGTAAGAGGTAATGATCCTTTTAGTTGCCTTATTTAATTTGCGGAAATCAATTACCATCCTATAACTTGTAATAATTCTTTGAGGAATCAATTCATCTTTATCATTAGGAACGACAGTAATACCTCCCTTCTTAGGGACACAATGGACACGACTTACCCACTGACTATCAGCAACGGGATAGATTATACTTGCCTCAAGGAGATTTAGTATTTCCTTTCTTACCACTTCTTTCATTTTAGGATTCAGCTGGCATTGATGATCACGAACTGGTTTAGCATATTCTTCCAAATTAATTTTATGTTGACAGAGAGTGGGACTAATGCCCTTAAGATCATCAAGAGTATACCCAATAGCAGCACGGTGCTTCTTCAGAGTTTTCAATAATCCCTCTTCCTCATGCTCTGAAAGGTTAGCACTAATGATAACAAGATATATCTTTTTCTCATCAAGATAAGCATATTTAAGAGTATCAGGTAACTGTTTAAGCTCAAACACGGGATCACCCTTGGGTGGAGGAGGATCCCCTGAAATTTCAACAGGTAAATTGTTTTTCAAAATAGGTTCCTGTTTAAAGAATACTTCATCTATTTCCCTTCTTTCATTCATAAACATATCATTTTCATGGTCTAGCAAATATTGTTCTAAAGGATCACTAGGAGGTACGGCAATAGAAGCAAGACCAATAATTTCATCCTTACTAGGTGATTCCTCTTCACGGTGTTGTCTACTAAATTTAGAAAAATTAAATTCATGAGTCATATCATCTAAACCGACAGTAACATCCCTTTTGCAATCTATGGTAGCATTAACAGTGTTCAGGAAGGGTCTACCAAATATAATGGGACAAAAGCTATCTGGTGGGGAACCAAGAACAAGAAAATCAGCAGGATATTTAGTTTTCCCACACAAGACTTCAACATCTCTAACAATTCCCATTGGTGAAATAGTATCTCTATTGGCGAGTTTAATTGTGACATCAATATCTTCTATTTCAGCAGGTGCAATCTCATGCATAATTTCTTTGTATAAGGAATAAGGTATTGCGCTAGCACTGGCACCCATATCACATAAGCCATCGTAACAATGATCTCCTATTTTAACAAAAATAACATGCATGCCTACCACAGGTCTAGGTTTATCGTTAGCACAGGGTTTAGCAATTCTAGCAGTTTCATCACAGAAATAAATAACATGCCCATCAATAATATCGGATAAGAGATATTTAACAATAGCAATATTAGGTTCAACTTTAACTTGCTCAGGAGGTGTATATGTTTTAATATTGCTTTTATGAACTACAGTTGAAGCTTTAGCATGATCCTTTATCCTAACAGGGAAAGGTGGTTTCTCAACATAGGAAGTAGGAACAATAGGATCATTATAAGTTTCGATCTTTTCTTCAACTTTAATAGGTGCAGCTACTTTTACTTCTATGGGAGGATGATATTTAAACCACTTCTCCTTGGGGAGATCAACATAAGTAGCAAAAGATTCACAGAAAGAAGCTACTATCTCAGAGTCAAGTCCATATTTAGTGCTAAATTTACGAAAAATATCGGTATCCATAAAAGATTTAACACAATCAAAACTAGGTGTTATACCTCACTCCTTACCTTTGTCGAGGTCCCAATCTTCAGAGTTGCGTTTAATTCTTTCCAATAAATCCCATTTGAATTCAATAGTCTTCATCATAAAAGAACCAGCACAAGAAGTATCAAGCATGGTGCGATTGTTATCAGAAAGCCGTGCATAGAAATTTTGAATAATCATTTTCTTGAGAGCTCATGATTAGGGCATCAATATAACATTGATTTAAGCCTCCCCCAAGCTTGAGTGATGCTTTCTCCTTCGCGAGGCCAAAAATTATATATATAATTGCGATCACGATGAACAAGATGCATAGGATAAAACTTCTGATGAAATTCCAATTTCAATCGTTTGTAATTCCAAGACCCCATATCATCACATAGCCTATACCATGTCGATGCGTCTCCCTTCAAAGATAAAGGGAAGACCTTCTTCTTAACAACATCTCTGGGTACACCTGCAAGCTTAAATAGTCCACAAACTTCATCCACATATATTAGATGTTCATCAGGATGTTTTGTTCCATCTCCTAAAAATGGATTAGCTAGCAGTTTTTCTATCATACCCGAAGGAATTTCAAAGCAGTCATTTTCATTTTTAGTAGGTTCAGTAGGTTGAGGAGCAACTCTTTGCTCTACCGTCTGGGTGAAGATACCCCGAACAAGCCCCTCAGAGGATTACTTTCCATAGTAACAAGTGACAGTAAATTTCAGCACACTATATAAATTTTTCCTTACCAAATTCCACCTACCAAAGGCGCTTCACTCCCCGGCAACGGCGCCAGAAAAGAGTCTTGATGACCCACAAGTATAGGGGATCTATCATAGTCCTTTCGATAGGTAAGAGTGTCGAACCCAACGAGGAGCAGAAGGAAATGATAAGCGGTTTCCAGCAAGGTATTCTCTGCAAGTACTGAAATAAGTGGTAACAGATAGTTTTGTGATAGGATAATTTGTAACGAGCAACAAGTAACAAAAGTAAATAAAGTGCAGCAAGGTGGCCCAATCCTTTTTGTAGCAAAGGACAAGCCTGGACAAACTCTTATATAGAGAAAAGCGCCCCCGAGGACACGTGGGAATATCGTCAAGCTAGTTTTCATCACGCTCATATGATTCGCGTTCGGTACTTTGATAATTTGGTATGTGGGTGGACCGGTGCTTGGGTACTGCCCATACTTGGACAAGCATCCCACTTATGATTAACCTCTATTGCAAGCATCCGCAACTACAACAAAAGTATTAAGGTAACCTAACCATAGCATGAAACATATGGATCCAAATCAGCCCCTTACGAAGCAACGCATAAACTAGGGTTTAAGCTTCTGTCACTCTAGCAACCCATCATCTACCTATTACTCCCCAATGCCTTCCTCTAGGCCCAAATAATGGTGAAGTGTCATGTAGTTGACGTTCACATAACACCACTAGAGGAGAGACAACATACATCTCATCAAAATATCGAACGAATACCAAATTCACATGACTACTAATAGCAAGACTTCTCCCATGTCCTCAGGAACAAAAGTAACTACTCACAAAGCATAAACATGTTCATAATCAGAGGGGTATTAATGTGCATATAAGATCTGAACATATGATCTTCCACCAATTAAACCAACTAGCATCAACTACAAGGAGTAATTAACACTACTAGCAACCTACTAGCACCAATCCCGGACTTGGAGACAAGTATTGGATACAAGAGATGAACTAGGGTTTTGAGAGGAGATGGTGCTAATGAAGATGTTGATGGAGGTTGCCCTCTCCCGGTGAGAGGAGCGTTGGTGATGACGATGGCGATGATTTCCCCCTCCGGGAGGGAAGTTTCCCCGGCAGAACAGCTCCGCCAGAGCCCTAGATTGGTTCCGCCAAGGTTCCGCCTCGTGGTGGCGGAGTTTCGTCCAAGAAGATGGCTCATCATTTTTTTCCATCAAAAGACTTCATATAGAAGAAGATGGCCACCAGGGGGCCCACGAGGTAGGGGGCGCACCTAGGGGGTAGGGCGCGCCCCCCACCCTCGTGGGCAGGGTGTGGCCCCCTGGTGAATTTCTTCCGCTGAGTATTTTTTATATATTTGGAAAATGTCTTCCATGAAGTTTCAGGACTTTTGGAGCTGTGTAGAATAGGTCTCTAATATTTGCTCCTTTTCCATCCCAGAATCCCAGCTGCCGGCATTCTCCCTCTTTATGTAAACCTTGTAAAATAAGAGAGAATAGGCATAAGTATTGTGACATAATGTGTAATAACAACCCATAATGCAATAAATATTGATATAAAAGCATGATGCAAAATGGACGTATCATCATAACAGTCAATGGAAATACGAACGCTCCCTCCGTACAGAAGAGCACACAGTTGCCTTAGCAGCAGAAGTACATAGCGGCCTTCTCAGGCAAAACCTTAATTCGGCTGCCGAGCCCACAGACACCATTAAAAGGATCCGAACTACCCTGCAGCAAGACAGCTCAGCTCAACAAGAGCTCGACTAGCAATCCGGCCTCCATCTTAGTCCCGATCAAGTGGTGGCATTCGTACAACGCGTACATAATTACGCACTCAAAATTCCATGGGCATCGACGGAGGCATAGCTAGCTTGTGATCCACAACACGACTCAACTGACACCGGATACACACATACTTTCACTTTTATTCGTTTCCTTTTCAGGTTTCAATCTGCATGCCCCATCTGATAGCCTGATCATCGGTACTCTCAAAGGACAAACACACCAAGGCGGCAAGAAGCACATGCATATGGGGGACTTCTCTAGGTGGTTTCGTTAATGATCACTCTACCTATTTCTCAGGACCCACGTGCAGCTCTCCCTTGGTTAAGGCATAGTAACTAGCCTCCTACTTATTGCATTACTTGTATATAAGCGCGCTTTAACGCACCAATGAAATTATAATAAGAATAGTTTGCGGCCCAGATTTTACGGCCCTAGCTTATCACTTGTTCTTCTTTTTCTTCCTTTTTTGTCTTTTCTTTTCTGGTAAACCCTATTAGGTAGCACATGTACACTTTGGTACATTTGATGTTTGCCAGGGGCTTCATAGCACCCCACACTACGGCAACAAAAGACCAAACACTTTTTATAAGTATAGTTCGGCACCCCGAATTTAGCATTATATGCATTGGCTCCGAATCATGTCTTCGGTCAATAGTTGGGTTGCCCGGCTCCTGTGCTTGCTACCTTATGTTCCGCTATATCGGCTAAGGTAGTAAAGGGAGAACTACTGCGATTGTGCCATGGTTTATCCAAAGGAGCACCTCGGTAGAGAAAGTTGAAAACTGACTATCATGACGCGGCGAGAGCCGGTCAGCTGTTCGGAGGTTGCGAATCGTTGGAAATTTCTTCCGCATTACGCGAAGGATCGGTACTTCCCGATCAGACGCTTATAGCACTCTAGTTCGGATACTAGGGGTTGCGCCCATGTTTTTATTGTTGAACTCCTATAACTAAGTGAGGGCATTAAAGCCGCATAGTCTGGTTGCCTGGTTCGTTGCGCTAAACAACTCCTTCAAGGACCATATAATTGGATCAAGATTGTTTAGATACCATCCCGAACACCCCCGTACTACCTACGTGGGGGCAGAAGCCGACGACTGGCCAACCCTCAGATTTCATACAACATGGCCGCACAGGAGGTAAAATTTAAAAACATAACAAGCATTATATTACAAACCCACTTTGTTTTATCATACAAAGTAGAAGGAACTTGAATACATTCATTCAAAGATACTATCCTGCGAACACTGCGTTGCTACAATGCGAGACCCCTCTAGGACATCTGCAAAATAGCGTTCGGGTGTGCGGTGCTCCTTGCCCTCCGGCGGCCCCTTGGTCAGCTCTACGGCGTCCATCTTCGCCCACCACATCTTGCAGCGGGCGAAGGCCATGCACGCACCTTCAATGCAGGCCGGTCGCTTGATGACGTCCAGTCGTGGACAGGCGTTCACCAGCCGCTTCACGAGTCCGAAGTAGCTGCCGGGCATAGCTTCGGCTGGCCACAGCCGGATTATCAAATCCTTCATGGCCAGTTCGGCCACCCTATGAAGCTCCACCAGCTGTTTCAGCTGATCGGTGAAGGGCACGGGATGCTCTGACTCAAGATACTGCGACCAGAACAATTTCTTCGTGGAGCTCCCTTCTTCGGCTCGGAAGAACTCCACGGCGTTGGACACACTGCGAGGCAGATCTGTGAAGGCTCCTGGAGAACTCCGAATCTAGGTTAGTAAGAAATACTTCTTCTTTATATATTTGCTTTGCATACTAAATGCCTTACCCACCGCGATCTTCCTGGCCTCTTGGATCTCCTAGAGGGCACCCTGGGCTTCAACCCGGGCCGCTTCCGTGCTTTGACGATCCTTGGAGAGTTCGGTCTCTCGAGCCGAAACATCACCCTCCAGGGTCTCGTACTTCTTCACCGCGTCCTGGAGCTCTTGCTGGACCTCGTTCAGCTGGGCCTTCAGCTTCTTGCGAGCGGCCTGCTCCTTGACAGCTTTCCCCTCAGCTTCGACCAGGGCCTCTTTCAGGGCCATGACCTCGGTCGTCACCCCTACACATATAATGACACTACGGTCAGTATACATCATTTATGCTTTCTGAATATATAGAGAGCCATTGCATACCTTGCTGGTCTTCCAGCTGCTTTCTCGCCTGGCCGAGCTCTTCTTCGGCCCGCTCCAGTTTCTTCTTTAGTCCGGCGACTTCGGAAGTGTGAGAAGTCGCGGCCAGCAGCGACGCCTGCTTATTCACATCAGACACAGTTTGGTTAGTTTCCTACGAAATTTAATTGATCCTCTGTCCGGCTTTTCTTTCCGAACACCGAACAATGTCTCAGGGGCTACTGTCTATGTGGAGATTTTCTCGGTTAAACGCTGCTTACCTCAAAACTTGTTAGAAGGCTATTGCAGGCTTTGGTCAGTCCGCTTTTAACGGACTGAACCTTCTCAAACAACGTCCACCACCTTTGGTTTCACGCTGAAGACCTTGAGCCACAGCCCGAAGTGGAGTTGGATGTGGAGGAAGGCCTCACACACGACGATGAACGCCAAGATGTTGAGGAAGGAGTTCGGGGATAGATCATGGAAGTCTATCCCGTAATAGTACATCAGCCCGCGGACGAATGGGTGGAGTGGAAACCCTAGCCCGCGGAGGAAATGAGGGATGAATACCACCCTCTCGTTGGGCTTCGGCGTGGGGACGACTTGCCCCTGGGCTAGAAGACGGTGGGCGATTTCCTTCGCCAAGTACCCGGCCGCCCGAAGCTCAGTAATGTCCTTCTCCTTGACGGAGGAGACCATCCACTTTCCTTGGCCTCCGGATCCGGACATGACTGAGTGCTAGCATGAGTGGTAAGAAGATGAGAACTTGAGCGCTGGAGCTCAAGAGTGGAAGGGCAGAGGAAGAGAGAAGGCGTGGGAGAAGAAGGGGAATCCTTATCCCCTTATAAAGGCAGTGAATATCGAACGCCTCCCCACTCGCCCTAAAACTCACCTATTCCCAAGGGCTGTGTAAACGGCACGGTTGGGTTACCCACGCCCGCATTGATGAAAATCCCGCAATAAGGGGACACGATCTCTGCTTTGACAAGACGTGCCAATGGAAACCGCATCTCCAAACGCGGAACGCCGGACAAAAACGGTTTGATATAGTGACCGAACAGATGTGATGTCATCTTGCAAAAAGTTGTCAGTAGATGGGACTCGTGAAATACTATATTCCTTGCGGTTGTGTGTGGTTCTTGTGTTGCAGATCTGGACACCTCCGTTTCATCCGAAGACTATCCTGGAGTATTCGGAAAGAAGAACCCGCCTTGCAATGCCGAAGACAATCTGCGCGCCGGACACATCGTCATTGAAGTCTGGTTTAGGGGCTACTGAGGGAGTCCTGGACTAAGGAGTCCTCGGGTGTCCGATCTATTGGATATGGGTCGGATTGATGGGCCGTAAGGATACGAAGACCGAAGACTCCACCCGTGTCCGGATAGGACTCTCCTTGGCATGAAAGGCAAGCTTGGCGACCAACTATGAAGATTCCTTTCTTTGTAACCGACCTTGTGTAACCCTAGATCCCTCCCATGTCTATATAAACCGGAGGGCTAGGTCCGTAGATAGGCCGAATCCTCATAATCATAGCCAGACTAGACTTTTAGGGTTTAGTCATTACGATCTCGTGGTAGATCAACTCTTGTAATACTCATATTCATCAAGATCAATCAAACAGGACGTATGGTATTACCTCCATAGAGAGGGCCCGAACCTGGATAAAACATTGTGTCTCCTGTCTCCTGTTACCATCGATCCTAGATGCACAGTTCGGGACCCCCTACCCGAGATCTGCCAGTTTTGACACCGACAGCCGGCGTTTTTAAGTCCGAAGGGCATAGTGTTGAAGCAGAACGGCTCATATGGTGTAATAAATGCTGTTGCGGCTTGGTCAGACTCCTTCTTTTTAATTTGATGGTATCCGGAGTATGCGTCGAGGAAACATAGTGAGTCATGTCCTATAGTAGCGTTAATAATCTGGTCGACGTGAGGGGGGGGAAGGGATCCTGAGGGAGGCCTTGTTGAGGTCTTTGAAATCGACGCATAGGCGCCAGGATTTATCCTTCTTTGGCACCATCACCAGGTTTGCTAGCCAGTCCAGGTGTTTTATTTATCTGATGAATCCGGCCTCGATTAACTTGGCTAGCTCCTCCCCAATAGCTTGTCGTTTGGGTTCGGAAAAGCGTCGCAGTGTTTGCTTGACCGGTTTATATCCCTTCAATATGTTGAGGCTGTGTTCGGCCAACCTGCGTGGGATTCCTGGCATATCAGAAGGGTACCAGGCAAATATGTCCCAGTTCTCGCGCAGGAACTCTCATAGTGCAGTGATGTCTACTACACAACCTTCTTCTTGTAGACGTTGTTGGGCCTCCAAGTGCAGAGGTTTGTAGGACAGTAGCAAATTTCCCTCAAGTGGATGACCTAAGGTTTATCAATCCGTAGGAGGCGTAGGATGAAGATGGTCTCTCTCAAGCAACCCTACAACCAAATAACAAAGAGTCTCCTGTGTCCCCAACACACCCAATACAATGGTAAATTGTATAGGTGCACTAGTTCGGCGAAGAGATGGTGAAACAAGTGGTATATGGATAGTAGATAAAGGTATTTGTAATCTGAAATTATAAAAACAGCAAGGTAACTAATGGTAAAAGTGAGCGTAAACGGTATTGCAATGTGTGGAATCAAGGCCTAGGGTTCATACTTTCGCTAGTGTAAGTTCCCTCAACAATACTAACATAATTGGATCACATAACTATCCATCAACATGCAACAAAGAGTCACTCCAAAGTCACTAATAGCGGAGAACGAACGAAGAGATTATGGTAGGGTACGAAACCACCTCAAAGTTATTCTTTCCAATCAATCCGTTGGGCTATTCCTATAAGTGTCACAAACAGCCGTAGAGTTCGTACTAGAATAACACCTTAAGACACAAATCAACCAAAACCCTAATGTCACCTAGATACTCCAATGTGACCTCAAGTATCCGTGGGTATGATTATACGATATGCATCACACAATCTCAGATTCATCTATTCAACCAACACATAGAACCTCAAAGAGTGCCCCAAAGTTCCTACCGGAGAATCACGACGAAAACGTGTGCCAACCCCTATGCATAGGTTCCCATTGTCACTAAACCCGCAAGTTGGTCACCAAAACATACATCAAGTGGCACGTGATATCCCATTGTCACCACAGATATTCACGGCAAGACATACATCAAGTGTTCTCAAGTCTTTAAAAACTCAATCCGATAAGATTACTTCAAAGGGGAGACTCAATTCATTACAAGAGAGAAGAGGGGGGGAACATAGTATCCAACTATAATAGCAAAGCTCGCGATACATCAAGATCGTATCGTCTCAAGAACACGAGAGAGAGAGAGAGAGATCAAACACATAGCTACTGGTACATACCCTCAGCCCCGAGGGAGAATTACTCCCTCCTCGTCATGGAGAGCGCTGGGATGATGAAGATGGCCACCAGAGAGGGATTGCCCCCTCCGACAGGGTGCCGGAACGTGTCTAGATTGGTTTTCGGTGGCTACGGAGGCTTTTGGCGGCGGAACTCCCGATCTATTGTGCGTTTTGGAAGTTTTAGGTCACGTAGGTATATATGGGTGCAGGAGGTACGTCAGGGGAGCCACGAGGGCCCCACGAGACAGGGGGCGCGCCCTAGGGGGGAGCCCCCACCCTCGTGGGCACCTCGTTTCTTCCTTGACATGGGGTCCAAGTCCATCAGGTGTGTTTCCTTCCAAAAATAACTTCTCCAGTTGATTTCGTTCCGTTTCGACTCCGTCTGATATTCCTTTTCTTCAAAACACTGAAATAGGCATAAAACAGCAAATCTGGGCTAGGCCTACGGTTAATAGGTTAGTCCCAAAAGTGATATAAAAGTGGAAAATAAAGCCCAATATTGCCCAAAACAGTAGATAATATAGCATGGAGCAATCAACCATCCCCAAGCTTAATTCCTGCTCGTCCTCGAGTAGGTAAATGATAAAAAAATTGATGTGGAATGCTAGTTGGCATAATTTCAATGTAATTCTTCTTACTTGTGATATGAATATTCAAATCCATAAGATTCAAGAAAAAAGTTCGTATTGACATAAAAATAACAATACTTCAAGCATACTAACTAAGCAATCATGTCTTCTCAAAATAACATGGCCAAAGAAAGTTATCCCTACAAAATCATATAGTCTGGCTATGCTCCATCTTCACCACACAAAATATTTAAATCATGCACAACCCCGATGACAAGCCAAGCAATTGTTGCATACTTTTGATGTTCTCAAACTTTTTCAATCTTCACGCAATACATGAGCGTGAGCCATGGATATAGCACTATAGGTGGAATAGAATGGTGGTTGTGGAGGACGAAAAAGGAGAAGATAGTCTCACATCAACTAGGTGTATCAACGGGCTATGGAGATGCCCATCAATAGATATCGATGTGAGTGAGTAGGGATTGCCATGCAACGGATGCACTAGAGCTATAAATGTATGAAAGCTCAACAAAAGAAACTAGTGGGTGTGCATCCAACTTGCTTGCTCACGAAGACCTAGGGCACTTGAGGAGGCCCATTATTGGAATATACAAGCCAAGTTCTATAATGAAAGATTCCCACTAGTATATGAAAATGACAAAACAAGAGACTCTTTATATGAAGAACATGGTGCTACTTTGAAGCACAATATATGAGACTCGCTATATGAAGAACATGGTGCTACTTTGAAGCACAAGTGTGGAAAAAGGATAGTAGCATTGCCCCTTTTTGGCCTTTTTTGGCCTTTTTTTTATTTGGCCTTCCTTTTTTATGGCCTTTCTCTTTTTTTATTTGGCCTTCCCTTTTTTTATTTGGCCTTTCCTTTTTTTGGGACAATGCTCTATTAATGATGATCATCAGACTTCTATTTATTTAAACTCAATGATACAACTCGATACTAGAACAAAGTATGACTTTATATAAATGCCTCCGGTGGTGTATCGGGATGTGCAATGAATCAAGAGTGACATGTATGAAAGAATTATGAACGGTGGCTTTGCCACGAATACTATGTCAACTACATGATCATGCTAAGCAATATGACAATGATGAATGTGTCATGAAGAACGGTACGGTGGAAAGTTGCATGGCAATATATCTCGGAATGGCTATGGAAATGCCATAATAGGTAGGTATGGTGGCTGTTTTGAGGAAGGTATATGGTGGGTTTATGGTACCGGCGAAAGTTGCGCGGTACTAGAGAGGCTAGCAAAGGTGGAAGGGTGAGAGTGCGTATAATCCATGGACTCAACATTAGTCACAAAGAACTCAAATACTTATTGCAAAAATCTATTAGTTATCGAAACAAAGTACTACGCGCATGCTCCTAGGGGGATAGATTGGTAGGAAAAGACCATCGCTCGTCCCCGACCGCCACTCATAAGGAAGACAATCAATAAATAAATCATGCTCCGACTTCGTTACATAACGGTTCACCATACGTGCATGCTACGGGAATCACAAACTTCAACACAAGTATTTCTCAAATTCATAACCACTCAACTAGCATGACTCTAATATCACCATCTCCATATCTCAAAACAATTATCAAGTATCAAACTTCTCATAGTATTCAACACACTCATAAGAGAATTTTATTATTCTTGAATACCTAGCATATTAGGATTTTAAGAAAATTACCATGCTATTTAAGACTCTCAAAATAATCTAAGTGAAGCATGAGATTTCATCTATTTCTTCAAAATAAAACTACCACCATGCCTTAAAAGATATAAGTGAAGCACTAGAGCAAATGACAAACTACTCCGAAAGATATAAGTGAAGATCAATGAGTAGTTAAATAATTATTTAGCTATGTGAAGACTCTCTAACATTTAATAATTTCAGATCTTGATAATTTATTCAAACATCAAGCAAAGCAAAATAAAATGACATCTAAGAATAGCAAACATCATGTGAAGAAGCAAAAACTTAGGATCAACCGATACTAACCGATAGTTGTTGAAGAAGAAAGGTGGGATGCCAACCGGGGCATCCCCAAGCTTAGATGGTTGAGATTTCTTGAAATATTATCTTGGGGTGCCTTGGGAATCCCCAAGCTTGAGCTTTTGTGTCTCCTTAATTCCTCTCATATCATGGTCTCCCTAAATCTCAAGAGCTTCATCCACACAAAACTCAACAAGGACTCGTCAGATAAGTTAGTATAAACCATTGCCAAAACCTTATCATACTCTACCATAGAAAATCACTAAAATTATTATTCAACATTTCATACTAAATGCCTCTGCATATTTAATAGCCCTATCCTCAAATAGAATAGTTAAAGAAGCAAACATATGCAAACAATGCAAACATAACAGCAATCTGCCTAAACAGGATAGTCTGTAAAGAATGCTGCAACATCCATACTTCCCTAGCCCCAAAAATTATGAAATAAAATTCCCACTGTATTAAATTTATCAGAGCTTAATATGCAAAAGGTTTCAGCATTTTATCACATTCTTAATTTTCTAGGGAATTATTGCAACAGCGGTAAACTTTCTGTTTTCAAACAGCAACATGTGGACTTCTAAAATAGGCATAGTAAATGCTATCAATGCCACTTTTATTGAAATAAAAGATGCAAAACATTATTCTAAATAACAGAAATCAATTCCTAACAAAATAAATTGATGCTCCAAGCAAAACACATATCATGTGGCGAATAAAAATATAGCTCCAAGTAAAGTTACCGATGAACGAAGACGAAAGAAGGGATGCCCCGGAGGGCATCCCCAAGCTTAGGCTCTTGGATATCCTTGAATATTACCTTGGGGTGCCTTGGGAATCCCCAAGCTTAGTCTCTTGCAACTCCTTATTCCATATTCCATCGAATCCTTACCCAAAACTTGAAAACTTCACAACACAAAACTTAACAGAAAACTTGTAAGCTCCGTTAGTATAAGAAAATAAATCACCACTTCAAGGTAATGTAGTGAACTCATTATTTATTTATATTGGTGTTAAACCTAATGTATTCCAACTTCTATATGGTTTATAAACTCTTTTACTAGCCATAGATTCATCAAAATAAGTAAACAACACATGAAAAACAGAATCTGTCAAAAACAGAACAGTCTCTAGTAATATGGACCAAACGTATACTTATGGAACCCATAAAATTATCAAATAAATTTATGGACCTGAGGAATTTATCTATTAATCATATTCAAAAAGAATTAACTAAATATCACTCTCCAAATAAAAATGGCAGCAATTCTCGTGAGCACTAAAGTTTCTGTTTTTTTACAGCATGATCAACAAGACTTTCCCTAAGTCTTCCCAAAAGTTCTACTTGGCACAAACACTAATTAAACACATAAAACCACATCTAAACAGAGGCTAGATTAATTATTTATTACTAAACAGGAGCAAAAATCAAGGAACTAAAATAAAGTTGGGTTGCCTCCCAACAAGCGCTATCGTTTAACGCCCCTAGCTAGGCATGATGATTTCAACGATGATCACATAAAGGATAAGAATTGTAACATAAAGAGAGAATCATGAGGAATATGACTAGAACATTTAAGTCTAACCCACTTCCTATGCATAGGGATTTTGTGAGCAAACAACTTATGGGAACAATAATCAACTAGCATAGGAGAGCAAAACAAGGATAATTTCAAAACTTTAAGCACATAGAGAGGAAACTTGATATTATTGCAATTTCTACAAGCATATGTTCCTCCCTCATAATAATTTTCAGTAGCATCATGAATTAATTCAACAATATAACCAGAACCTAAAGCATGCTTTTCATGATCTATAAGCATAGAAAATTTACTACTCTCCACATAAGCAAAATTCTTCTCATGAATAATAGTGGGAGCAAACTCAACAAAATAATTATCATGTGAAGCATAATCCAATTGAAAACTAAAATCATGATGACAAGTTTCATGGATATCATTATTCTTTATAGCATACAAGTCATCACAATAATCACCATAGATAGGAGGCATGCTTTCATCATAGTAAATTTGCTCATCAAAGCTTGGGGCACAAAAAATATCATCTTCATCAAACATAGCTTCCCCAAGCTTGTGGCTTTGCATATCATTAGCATCATGGATATTCAAGGAATTCATACTAACAACATTGAAATCATGCTCATCATTCAAATATTTAGTGCCAAACATTTTATATATTTCTTCTTCTAGCACTTGAGCACAATTATCCTTTCCATCATACTCACGAAAGATATTAAAAAGGTGAAGCGTATGAGACAAACTCAATTCCATTTTTTTATAGTTTTCTTTTATAAACTAAACTAGTGATAAAAGAAGAAACTAAAAGACTCGATTGCAAGAGCTAAAGATATACCTTCAAGCACTCACCTCCCCGGCAACGGCGCCAGAAAAGAGCTTGATGTCTACTACACAACCTTCTTCTTGTAGACGTTGTTGGGCCTCCAAGTGCAGAGGTTTGTAGGACAGTAGCAAATTTCCCTCAAGTGGATGACCTAAGGTTTATCAATCCGTAGGAGGCATAGGATGAAGATGGTCTCTCTCAAGCAACCCTGCAACCAAATAACAAAGAGTCTCTTGTGTCCCCAACACACCCAATACAATGGTAAATTGTATAGGTGCACTAGTTCGGCGAAGAGATGGTGAAACAAGTGGTATATGGATAGTAGATAAAGGTATTTGTAATCTGAAATTATAAAAACAGCAAGGTAACTGATGGTAAAAGTGAGCGTAAACGGTATTGCAATGTGTGGAAACAAGGCCTAGGGTTCATACTTTCGCTAGTGTAAGTTCCCTCAACAATACTAACATAATTGGATCACATAACTATCCCTCAACATGCAACAAAGAGTCACTCCAAAGTCACTAATAGCGGAGAACGAACGAAGAGATTATGGTAGGGTACGAACCACCTCAAAGTTATTCTTTCCAATCAATCCGTTGGGCTATTCATATAAGTGTCACAAACATCCCTAGAGTACGTACTAGAATAACACCTTAAGACACAAATCAACCAAAACCCTAATGTCACCTAGATACTCCAATGTCACCTCAAGTATCCGTGGGTATGATTATACGATATGCATCACACAATCTCAGATTCATCTATTCAACCAACACATAGAACCTCAAAGAGTGCCCCAAAGTTCCCACCGGAGAATCATGACGAAAACGTGTGCCAACCCCTATGCATAGGTTCCCATTGTCACGAAACCCGCAAGTTAGTCACCAAAACATACATCAAGTGGCACATGATATCCCATTGTCACCACAGATATTCACGACAAGACATACATCAAGTGTTCTCAAGTCTTTAAAGACTCAATCCGATAAGATTACTTCGAAGGGGAAACTCAATTCATTACAAGAGAGAAGAGGGAGAGGAGAAACATAGGATCCAACTATAATAGCAAAGCTCGCGATACATCAAGATCGTATCATCTCAAGAACAGGAGAGAGAGAGAAAGAGATCAAACACATAGCTACCGGTACATACCCTCAGCCCCGAGGGAGAATTACTCCCTCCTCGTCATGGAGAGCGCCGGGATGATGAAGATGGCCACCGGAGAGGGATTGCCCCCTCCGGCAGGGTGCCGGAACGGGTCTAGATTGGGTTTCGGTGGCTACCGAGGCTTCTAGCGGCAGAACTCCCGATCTATTGTGCGTTTTGGAAAATTTAGGTCACGTAGGTATATATGGGTGCAGGAGGTACGTCAAGGGAGCCACGAGGGCCCCACGAGACAGGGGGCGCGCCCTAGGGGGGTGCGCCCCCCACCCTCATGGGCACCTCGTTTCTTCCTTGATGTGGGGTCCAAGTCCATCAGGTGTGTTTCCTTCCAAAAATAACTTCTCCGGTTGATTTCCTTCCGTTTCGACTCCGTCTGATATTCCTTTTCTTCAAAACACTGAAATAGGCATAAAACAGCAAATCTGGGCTGGGCCTCCGGTTAATAGGTTAGTCCCAAAAGTAATATAAAAGTGAAAAATAAAGCCCAATATTGCCCAAAAAGTAGATAATATAGGATGGAGCAATCAAAAATTATAGATACGTTGGAGACGTATCATGCAGCTTCAACCATTGGGTCCAGTTGTGCCCCGATGGATGTTGTCTTCTTGGGGTCCATCGGGTGGACTTGAAATTTGACTATTTCGTCTGCTGGTTTAAAGGAGGTGGATTTGGGTCGCTTGTCCAGGATTACGTCATCCTTATCCACCGTGGAGCGCAGCGCGGTTAACTCTTTGGCCGCGAGGGCTTCAGACAGTGCCACGAGGGCCAGGGATGCGGTTTTGTTTTCGGCGTGGAGTGCTATGTCCGGATCACTGGCGAGAGTGATAATACCATTGGGCCCGGGCATCTTGAGCTTCATGTACCCGTAATGAGGTATAGCTTGGAAGCATGTAAATGCATCTCGCCCCAATAGGGCATGATATCCACTGTTGAAAGGGGCCACTTGGAAGGTTATCTCTTCGGACCGATAATTCTCCGCCGTGCTGAATACCACGTCGAGCGTGATTTTTCCTGCGCATTGCGCCTCCCAACTGGGAATGATTCCTCGGAAGGTCGTGCTACTTTGCTCGATGCGGCTCCTGTCTATTTACATTTTGTTGAGTGTGTCCTCGTAGATGAGGTTTAGTCCGCTGCCGCCGTCCATGAGCACTTTGGTGAGCTGAAAACCGTCCCCAATTGGATTGAGGACCAAGGCAGCTGGTGCCCGAACTGTCCGAAATTTTGGTTCGTCACTGGCATTGAAAGTTATGGTCGTGTCATTCCAGTGGTTTATTGCTACGACTGGGAGACTTCGGCGAGGTCGCAGAGGGCCATTTGGCGCCGATTGTTTGAAGTGAAAGTCTCAAAGACCGTCAATACACTGAGGTCACCGTCTTCCGGGGGGTGTTGCTCTGAGGTATTTTTGGTGAGGATATCCTCGCCGCTCTTGGCCACTTGCCGGAGTATCCAACATGCTCTAAGGCTATGGGTTGGTATGGTATCCGGTGTTGTGTGTATTTTGCATGGCCTATCGATCCATACCTCCAGAACGGTTCCACGCCCCGTGATGGGCTTAGATTTCTTTACTATTGGGTCGGGTGCCCCGCGAGGGTGCATCCTTTTTGCCCGAACAAGGGGTTGAGTGGAAAACGGTGGTTCTCAGCGAGCTGCCTGAGTTTTCCAGGCGCTTTCCATTGCACAGTACTTCTGTACTATGGTTGCCAAGTCAGCAAAGTGTAATATGCAACTACGGTTGATGGAGTTGAGGATTCCTTCGTCCGTGCAATTATTGCAGAATACTGAGATCGCGTCTTCGTCGCGGCAATCTTTAATCTTGTCTTTGACATGGAGGAATTTGGCCCAAAAGTGATGGACTGTTTCCTGAGACTGTTGTCATATATACATGAGATCGCGCATATCTAGGTGGGTGGGTGGATTTAAATCCGAACCCTGACCCAATTTGGGATCTGGAGTTTGAGAAACTTCCGAGCTTAATAGTTCAGGCTCCGGGATATCAACCGATTTTTTAGGTCCACCGTCCGATTCTAGGTTCGGAGGACAGGGCGTGTCATTCCATGAACGGGTGTCCGGCTCCTCGGGCTCGGAAATCCGAACATAGTTCGTCCTCAATATAGAGGAAGAGTTGTTGATTTGCTCCTCTACTACCGCTATCTGATGGGTGATCGGCGGAGATTTGATTTCTCTCTGATCGGGTTTAAGCCCAATCCAATCGTAGTCTGTAGCGACCCCCAAGGTGGCGATGCGATCCAGGAGTTTGTTTAAAGACGACAACTCCGTCGGATCCATCCGTTTGGAGTATTCGGAATCAACACGGAGGCGATTTTTGATGACCCGAGAAGTCATCGTCGGCTTAACGGTCGGACGGGCGGTCATGGTAAAGCCGCCCAGTCGGAGGGTTTGGCCTGAGGCCAGGGCTCCTCCGGAGGTGATACTGTCCTTGATAACAAGGCGAGCCATCAATCCTGTCTTCGATGTCACAGAGGAACTCTCAATGAAAGCACCAATGTCGGTGTCAAAACCAGCGGATCTCAGTTAGGGGGTCCCGAACTGTGCGTCTAAGGTCGATGGTAACAGGAGACAGGGGACACGATGTTTATCCAGGTTCGGGCCCTCTTGGTGGAGGTAATACCCTACATCCTTCTTGATTGATATTGATGAATATGAGGATTACAACTAGAAGTCTATCCTGTATGATTGTGATTGCCTCTACGGACTAAACCCTCCGGTTTATATAGACATCGGAGGGGAATAGGGTTGTACAAAGTCAGTTACAAAGAAAGGAATCTTTATATCCGAATGCCAGGCTTGCCATCCACGCCAAGGAGAGTCCCATCCGGACATGGGAGAGAGTCTTTTGTCTTGTATCATCACGGCCCATCCGTCCGGCCTACGTCCAACAGGTCAGACGCCCGAGGACCCCTTAATCCAGGACTCCCTCACCTGTTGTATCAATTAAAATAGGAGATCACTGTTATCATGGTTTATGTGACATAGGTGCTAGTGTGAGTGCTATTCCTTACACCTTATATCAAGAAATTATGAAAGACATAGCACCCGCAGAGATAGAAGACATAGATGTTACTATTAAACTTGCTAATAGAGGCACTATATCACCAATTTGGAGTGTTAGAGATATTGATGTCTTGTGTGGGGAAATAAAATACCCTATTGATTTTCTTGTTCTTGGTTCCACACAAGATGACGTTTGTCCCATTATCTTTGGTAGACCTTTCTTGAACACTGTTAATGCTAAGATAGATTGCAAGAAACATACTGTCAGTGTTAGTTTTGGTGATGAGTCTCATGAGTTTAACTTTTCCAAGTTTAGTAGAAAGCTTCATGAAAAAGAATTGCCTAGTAAGGATGAATTAATTGGTCTTTCTTCTATTGTTTTACCATCTACTGATCCTTTAGAACAATACCTACTAGACCATTAAAATGATTTTCATATGCATGGAATAACTAAAATAGATAAGATTTTCTTTGAACAACGTCCTCTACTTAAACACAACTTGCCTATTAAACCTCTAGGAGGTCCTCCTCCACCTAAAGGTGATCCTGTGTTTGAATTAAAACAATTGCCAGACACTTCGAAATATGCTTATCTTGATGAAAAGAAGATATATCATGTTATTATTAGTGCTAACCTTTCAGAACATCAAGAAGAAAGATTATTGAAAATTCTAAGGAAGCACCGGGCTGCTATTGGATATACTCTTGATGATTTAAAGGGCATTAGTCCCACTATTTGTCAGCACAAAATTAATATGGAACCTGATGCTAAACCCGTTGTTGATCACCAGCGTCGGTTAAATCCAAAAATGAAGGAAGTGATAAGAACGGAAATCTTAAAGCTTCTGGAAGTAGGTATAATCTATCCTATAGCTGATAGTAGATGGGTAAGTCCTATTCATTGTGTCCCTAAGAAAGCAGGTATAACTATTGTTCCTAATGATAAGAACGAACTTATTGTTGGGGAACATAGTATTTCAAAAAAAATTCTTACAAACACGCAAGATCTATCTAGGAGATGCATAGCAACGAGAGGGGAGAGTGTGTCCACGTACCCTCGTAGACCAAAAGCGGAAGCATTTAGTAATGCAGTTGATGTAGTCGAACGTCTTCGCGATTCAAACGATCCAAGCACCCAACGTACGGCACCTCCGTGTTCAGCACACATTCAGCTCGATGATGTCCCTAGAGCTCTTGATCTAGTTGAGGACGAGGGAGAGTTTCGTCAGCACGACGGTGTGTTGACGGTGATGATGAAGTTACCGGCGCAGGGCTTCGCCTAAGCACTACAACGATATGACCGAGGTGTGTAACTGTGGAGGGGGGCACCGCACACGGCTAAGAGAAGACTTGGTGTGTCTTTGGGGTGCCCATCTCCCACATAAAAAAAGGGGGAGGAGAGGTGGCCGGCCCAAGGGGGTGCGCCAGGTGTGGGGAGTCCTACTAGGACTCCCTAGTCCAAGTAGGATTCCCCTCTCCTTTTTCCTTTTTCGGAATAGCAAAGAGGGAAAGAGAGGAGGAGTAGAAGAGGGAAAAGGGGGCGACGCCCCCACCCCTTGTCTAATTCGGATTGGCAAGGGGGCGTGCACCACCTCCCTGGCAGGCCCTCTCTCCTCCACTAAGGCCCATGTGTGTCCCATTAACTTCCCTGGGGGGTTCCGGTAACCCCCGGTGCTCCGAAACTTATCTGATACTTCCCAAAACCATTCCGATGTCCGAATATAACCTTCCAATATATGAATCTTCACCTCTCGACCATTTTGAGACTCCTCGTCATGTCTGTGATCACATCCGGGACTCCGAACAAACTTCGGTCATCAAATCACATAACTCATAATAGAAATCGTCATCGAATGTTAAGCGTGTAGACCCTACAGGTTCGATAACTATGTAGACATGACCGAGACACATCTCTGGTCAATAACAAATAGCGGAACCTGGATTACCATACCACTCTGGTGAGGATCTTACTCTGGTTGACCTAGGAGGTTCGGTAGTAACTTGATCAGAAGTTTCATGATCATCATGATTAGCTTCCTCACTAATTGGTGTAGGAATCACTGGAACTGATTTCTGCGATGAACTACTTTCCAATTCGGGAGAAGGTACAGTTACCTCATCAAGTTCTACTTTCCTCCCACTCACTTATTTTGAGAGAAACTCCTTCTCTAGAAAGGATCCATTCTTAGCAACAAGTATCTTGCCTTCGGATCTGTGATAGAAGGTGTACCCAATAGTCTCCTTTGGGTATCCTATAAAGACATATTTCTCCGATTTGGGTTCGAGCTTATCAGGTTGAAGCTTTTTCACATAAGCATCGCAGCCCCAAACTTTAAGAAATGACAAATTGGTTTTTTGCCAAACCACAGTTCATATGGTGTCATCTCAATGGATTTAGATGGTGCCCTATTTAATGTGAATGCAGCCGTCTCTAAAGCATAACCCCAAAACGATAGCGGTAAATCAGTAAGATACATCATAGATCACACCATATCTAATAAAGTACGGTTACGATATTCAGACACACCATTACGCTATGGTGTTCCGGTGGCGTGAGTTGCGAAACTATTCTGCATTATTTCAAATGAAGACCAAACTCATAACTCAAATATTCACTGATATGTCTCCAACGTATCTATACTTTTTGATTGTTCCATGCTATTATATTATCTGTTTTGGATGTTTAATGGGCTTTAATATGCACTTTAATATTATTTTTGGGACTAACCTATTAACCGGAGGCCCAGTGTCAGTTTCTATTTTTTTTGCCTATTTCAGTGTTTCGCAGAAAAGGAATATCAATGGAACGAAACCTTCGCGAGGATATTTCTTGGATCAAACGCAATCCAGGAGACTTGGAGTGGAAGTCCGAGACGCAACGAGGCGGCCACGAGGTAGGAGGGCGCGCCTAGGGGGTACGCGCGCCCCCCACCCTCGTGGGCCCCTCGTAGCTCCACCGACGTACTTCTTTCGCCTATATATACTCTTATACCCTAAAAACATCCAGGGAGCCACGAAACCACTTTTCCACCGCTGCAACCTTCTGTACCCATGAGATCCCATCTAGGGGCCTTTTCCGGCGATCTGCCGGAGGGGGAATCGATCACGAGGGCTTCTACATCAACACCATAGCCTCTTCGATGATGTGTGAGTAGTTTACCACAGACCTTCGAGTCCATAGTTATTAGCTAGATGGCTTCTTCTCTCTCTTTGATCTTCAATACAAAGTTCTCCTTGATGTTCTTAGAGATATATTCGATGTAATATTCTTTTGCTGTATGTTTGCCGAGATCCGATGAATTGTGGATTTATGATCAAGTTTATCTATGAACAATATTTGGTTCTTCTCGGAATTCTTATATGCATGATTTGATATCTTTGCAATTCTCTTCGAATTATCGGTTTAGTTTGGCCTACTAGATTGATCTTTCTTGTAATGGGAGAAGTGCTTAGCTTTGGGTTCAATCTTGCGGTGTCCTTTCCCAGTGACAGTAGGGGCAGCAAGGCACGTATTGTATTGTTGCCATCGAGGATAAAAAGATGGGGTTTATATCATATTGTTTGAGTTTATCCCTCTACATCATGTCATCTTGCCTAAAGCATTACTCTGTTCTTATGAACTTAATACTCTAGATGCATGCTGGATAGCGGTCGATGTGTGTAGTAATAGTAGTAGATGCAGAATCGTTTCGGTCTACTTAACACGGACGTGATGCCTATATTTCATAAGCATTCCTAGATATTCTCATAACTATGCACTTTTCTATCAATTGCTCGGCAGTAATTTGTTCACCCACCGTAATACATGCTATCATGAGAGAAGCCACTAGTGAAACCTATGGCCCTCGGGTCTATTTTATATCATATAAGTTTCCGATCTACAATTATGGTTTACTATTTATTTTTTGCAATGTTTACTTTTCAATCTATATAACAAAAATACCAAAAATACTTATCTTTATCAGATCTCACTTTCGTAAGTGACCGTGAAGGGATTGACAACCCCTTTATCGCGTTGGTTGCGAGGTTCTTGATTTTTTGTGCAGGTACTAGGCGACTTGCGTGTAGTCTCCTACTGGATTGATACCTTGGTTCACAAAAACTGAGGGAAATACTTACGCTACTTTGCTGCATCACCCTTTCCTCTTCAAGGGAAAACCAACGCATGCTCAAGAGGTAGCATTCACCTCCACGATCAAATCGTAGAAATTTTATTTTCTTGTTATGATGATTTTCCATTCACTCTGAAATTCTTTGAAACTTTTCAAATGTTTTAGACTTATGTTTCATCAAGTAGATATACCCATATCTGCTCAAATCATATGTAAAGGTTAGAAAATAACGATACCTGTCGCGAGCCTCAACACTCATTGGACCGCATACATCAGTATGTATTATTTCCAACAAGTCTGTTGCTCGCTCCATTGTTCCAGAGAATAGAGTCTCAGTCATCTTACCCATGAGGCATGGTTCGCAAGCATCAAGTGATTCATAATCAAGTGATTCCAAAAGTCCATCAGCATGGAGTTTCTTCATGCGCTTTGCACCAATATGACCTAAACGGTAGTGCCACAAATAAGTTGCACTATCATTATTAAACTTATATCTTTTGGCTTCAATACTATGAATATGTGTATCACTACTATCGAGATTCAACAAAAATAGACCACTCGTCAAGGGTGCATGACCATAAAAGATATTACTCATATAAATAGAACAACCATTATTATCTGATTTAAATGAATAGCCGTCTTGCACCAAACAAGATCCAGATATAATGTTCATGCTTAACGCTGGCACTAAATAACAATTATTTAGGTCTAAAAGTAATCTCGAAGGTAGATGTAGAGGTAGCGTGCCGACGGCGATCACATCGACTTTGGAACCATTTCCCATGCGCATCGTCACCTCGTCCTTAGCCAATCTTCATTTAATCCGTAGCCCCTGTTTCGAGTTGCAAATATGAGCAACAGAACTAGTATCAAATACCCATGCGCTACTACGAGCATTAGTAAGGTACACATCAATAACATGTATATCAAATATACCTTTCACTTTCCCGTCCTTCTTATCCGCCAAATACTTTGGGCAGCTCCGCTTCCAGTGACCAGTCCCTTTGCAGTAGAAGCACTCAGTCTCAGGCTTAGGTCCAGACTTGGGCTTCTTCACTTGAGCAGCAACTTGCTTGTCGTTCTTCTTGAAGTTCCCCTTCTTCCCTTTGCCCTTCTTCTTGAAACTAGTGGTCTTGTTAACCATCAACACTTGATGCTCCTTCTTGATTTCTACCTCTGCAGTCTTTAGCATCGCGAAGAGCTTGGGAATTGTCTTGTCCATGCCTTGCATATTATAGTTCATCATGAAGATTTTGTAGCTTGGTGGAAGTGACTGAAGAACTCTGTCAGTGACACTATCATCAGGAAGATTAACTCCCAGTTGAGTCAAGTGGTTGTGGTACCCAGACATTCTGAGTATATGTTCACTGACAGAACTATTCTCCTCCATCTTGCAGCTATAGAACTTATTGGAGACTTCATATCTCTCAATCCGAGCATTTGCTTGAAATATTAACTTCAACTCCTGGAACATCTCATATGCTCCATGACATTCAAAACGTCGTTGAAGTCCCGGTTCTAAGTCGTAAAGCATGGCACACTGAACTATCGAGTAGTCATCAGCTTTGCTCCGCCAGACGTTCATAACGTCTGGAGTTGGTCCTGTAGCGGGTCTTGCACCTAGCGGTTCTTCCAGGACGTAATTCTTCTGTGCAGCAATGAGGATAATCCTCAAGTTACGGACCCAGTCCATGTAGTTGCTACCATCATCTTTCAACTTAGCTTTCTCTAGGAACACATTAATATTCAAAGGAACTGTAGCACGGGCCATTGATCTACAACAACATACACATGCAAAATACTATCAGGTACTAAGTTCATGATAAATTAAAGTTCAATTAATCATATTACTTAAGAACTCCCACTTAGATTGACATCTCTCTAGTCATCTAAATGATCACGTGATCCATATCAACTAAACCATGTCTGATCATCACGTGAGATGGAGTAGTTTTCAATGGTGAACATCACTATGTTGATCATATCTACTATATGATTCACGTTCGACCTTTCGATCTCAGTGTTCCGAGGCCATATCTGCATATGCTAGGCTCATCAAGTTTAACCCAAGTATTCTGCTTGTGCAAAACTGACTTGCACCCATTGTATGTGAACGTAGAGTTTATCACACCCGATCATCACGTGGCGTCTCGGCACGAAGAACTGTAGCAACGGTGCATACTCAGGGAGAACACTTATACCTTGAAATTTAGTGAGAGATCATCTTATAATGCTACTGCCATACTAATTAAAACAAGATGCATAAAAGATAAACATCACATGCAACCAAAATGAGTGATATGATATGGCCATCATCATCACGTGCCTTTGATATCCATCTCCAAAGCACCGTCATGATCACCATCGTCACCGGCTTGACACCTTGATCTCCATCGTCGCATCGTTGTCGTCTCGCCAACTATTGCTTCTACGACTATCGCTACCGCTTAGTGATAAAGTAAAGCAATTACATGGAGATTGAATTTCATACAATAAAGCGACAACCATAAGGCTCCTACCAGTTGCCGATAACGGTTACAAAACATGATCATCTCATACAATAATTTATATCTCATCACGTCTTGACCATATCACATCACAACATGCCCTGCAAAAACAAGTTAGACGACCTCTACTTTGTTGTTTCAAGTTTTATGTGGCTGCTACGGCCTTCTAGCAAGAACCGTTCTTACCTACGCATCAAAACCACAATGATTTTTCGTCAAGTGTGCTGTTTTGACCTTCAACAAGGTCCGGGCGTAGTCAAACTCGATTCAACTAAAGTTGGAGAAACAAATACCCGCTAGCCACCTGTGTCTGAAGCACGTCGGTAGAACCAGTCCATGAACGCGATCATGTAATGTCGGTCCGGGCTGCTTCATCCAACAGTACCGCCGAATCAATGTAAGACGTTGCTGGTAAGCAGTATGATTATTATCGCCCACAACTCATTGTGTTCTACTCATGCATATAACATCTACGCATAGACCTGGCTCGGATAACACTGTTGGGGAACGCGGTATTTCCAAAAAATTCTTACAAACACGCAAGATCTATCTAGGAGATGCATAGCAACGAGAGGGCAGAGTGTGTCCACGTACCCTCGTAGACCGAAAGCGGAAGCGTTTAGTAACGCGGTTGATGTAGTCGAACGTCTTCGCGATTCAACTGATCCAAGCACCGGACGTATGGCACCTCCGTGTTCAGCACACATTCAGCTTGATGACGTCCCTCGAGCTCTTGATCCAGTTGAGGACGAGGGAGAGTTTCGTTAGCACGACGGCGTGTTGATGGTGATGATGAAGTTACCGGCGCAGGGCTTCGCCTAAGCACTACAACAATCTGACCGAGGTGTGTAACTGTGGAGGGGGGCACTGCACACGGCTAAGAGAAGACTTGGTGTGTCTTTGGGGTGCCCCTCTCCCACGTATATAAAGGGGGAGAAGAGGTGGCCTGCCCAAAGGGGCGCGCCAGGTGTGGGGAGTCCTACTAGGAATCCCTAGTCCAAGTAGGATTCCCCTCTCCTTTTTCCTTTTTCGGAATAGCAAAGAGGGAAAGAGATGAGGAGTAGGAGAGGGAAAGGGGGGCGCCACCCCCACCCCTTGTCCAATTCGGATTGCCAAGGGGGGCGCATGCCACCTCCCCAGCCGGCCCTCTCTCCTCCACTAAGGCCCATGTGTGGCCCATTAACTTCCGGGGGGTTCCGGTAACCCCGGTACTCCGAAACTTATCCAATACTTCCCGAAACCATTTTGGTGTCCGAATATAACCTTCCAATATATGAATCTTCACCTCTCGGCCATTTCAAGACTCCTCGTCATGTCCGTGATCTCATCCGGGACTCCGAACAAACTTCGGTCATCAAATCACATAACTCATAATACAAATCATCATCAAACGTTAAGTGTGCGAACCCTACGGGTTCAAGAACTATGTAGACATGACTGAGACACATCTCCGGTAAATAACCAATAGCGGAACCTGGATGCTCATATTGGCTCCTACATATTCTATGAAGATATTTATCGGTCGAACCGCATAACAACATACATTGTTCCCTTTGTCATCGGTATGTTACTTGCCCGAGATTCGATCGTCGGTATCATCATACCTAGTTCAATCTCGTTACCGGCAAGTCTCTTTACACGTTCCGTAATGCATCATCCCGTAACTAACTCATTAGTCACATTGCTTGCAAGGCTCATAGTGATGTGTGTTACCGAGAGGGCCTAGAGATACCTCTCCGATACATGAAGTGACAAATCCTAATCTCGATCTATGCCAACTCAACAAACACCATCGTAGACACCTGTAGAGCATCTTTATAATCACCCAGTTATGTTGTGATGTTTGATAGCACACAAGGTGTTCCTCCGGTATTCGGCAGTTGCAAAATCTCATTGTCAGAGGAACATGTATAAGTCATGAAGAAACCAATAGCAATGAAACTAAACGATCATTATGCTAAGCTAACGGATGGGTCCCATTCATCAAATGACCAAACATGTCTATGGTCAGGAAACTTAACCATCTTTGATTAATGAGCTAGTCAAGTAGAGGCATACTAGGGACACTCTGTTTGTTTATGTATCCACACATGTACTAAGTTTCCGGTTAATACAATTCTAGCATGAATAATAAACATTTATCATGATATAAGGAAATATAAATAACAACTTTATTATCGCCTCTAGGGCATATTTCCTTCACTTATTCCACAAAGAATTGTTACAGGCTAGACAATGGTAATTGATTTTAGAAAATTAAATAAAGCAACTAGAAAAGATCATTACCCTCTGCCTTTTATTGATCGAATGCTTGAAAAATTATGTAAGCACATACATTTTTGCTTCCTTGATGGATATTCTGGTTTTTCACAAATACATGTTTCTCAACCTGATCAACAAAAGACCACTTTTACTTGTCCCTTTGGAACCTATGCTTATAGACGTATGCCTTTCGGTTTATGTAATGCACCTGCTACCTTTCAAAGATGTATGACTGCTATATTCTCTGACTTTTGTGAAAAGATTGTTGAGGTTTTCATGGATGACTTCTCTGTTTATGGGAAGTCTTTTGATGATTGTTTAAGTAATCTTGATTGAGTTTTGCAGAGATGCGAACAAACAAATCTTATCTTGAATTGGGAGAAGTGCCACTTTATGGTTAATGAAGGCATTGTCTTGGGTCATAAAATTTCTAAAAGAGGTATTGAAGTGGACCAAGCTAAGGTTGATGCAATCGAGAAAATGCCATATCCTAGAGATATAAAAGGTATTCGTAGTTTCTTAGGTTATGCTGGTTTCTATAGGAGATTTATTAAAGACTTTTCTAGAATTTCTAAGCCTCTTACGAATCTTTTGAAAAAGGATATCCCTTTTTGTTTTTTATGATGATTGTTCCGAAGCCTTTGAAACACTCAAGAAAGCCTTAATTTCTGCACCTATTGTTCAACCACCTGATTGGAACTTGCCTTTTAAAATTATGTGTGATGCTAGTGATTATGTTGTTGGTGTTGTTCTAGGACAAAGAGTTGATAAGAAATCGAATGTTATTCATTATGCTAGCAAAACTCTAGACAGTGCTCAAAGAAATTATGCTACTACTGAAAAAGAATTCTTAGCAGTTGTGTTTGCTTGTGATAAATTTATACCTTATATTGTTGATTCCAAAGTACCTGTTCACACAGACCATGCTGCTATTAAATATCTTGTGGAAAAGAAAGATGCTAAACCTAGACTCATTCGATGGGTTCTCTTGTTAAAAGAATTTGATTTACATATCATTGATAGAAAAGGATCTGAGCACCCAGTAGTTGATAATTTGTCTAGGCTTGAAAATTTGCCCGATGACCCACTACCTGTTGATGATAGTTTTCCTGATGAGCAGTTAGCTGCAATAAATGTTGCTCATAATACTCCTTGGTATGCTGATTATGCTAATTACATTGTTGCTAAATATTTACCACCTAGCTTTACATACCAACAAAAGAAAAAATCTTTTATGATTTAAGACATTACTTTTGGGATGACCCACATCTTTATAAAGAAGGAGTAGATGGTATTATTTGACATTGTGTACCTGAGCATGAACAGGGACAAATGTTACGGAAATGCCACTCCGATGCTTATGGAGGACATCATGCTGGAGATAGAACTGCTCACAAGGTATTGCAATCTGGATTTTATTCGCCTACTCTCTTCAAGGATGCCCGTAACTTCGTCTTATCTTGTGATGAATGTCAAAGAATATTTAATATCGGTAAGCGTCAAGAAATGCCTATGCATTACTCACTTGTTGTTGAAACATTTGATGTTTGGGGATTTAATTACATGGGACCTTTTCATTCCTCTAATGGGTATACACATATTTTGGTTGTTGTTGATTATGTTACTAAATGGGTAGAAGCTATTCCAACGGGTAGTGCTGATCACAACACCTCTATCAAAATGCTTAAGGAAGTTATTTTCCCAAGGTTTGGAGTCCCTATCATCCTCAGTCTAGTGGTCAAGTTGAACTTAGCAATAGAGAAATATATTAATTTTGCAAAAGACTTTTAATAGGTCTAGGAATAATTGGTCTAAGAAATTAGATGGGCTTATAGAACAGCGTATAAAAATCCTATGGGTATGTCTCCATATAAAATGGTTTATAGAAAAGCTTGTCATTTGCCTCTTGAGTTAGAACATAAAGCATATTGGGCCGTCAAAGAGCTCAATTATGATTTCAAACTTGCTAGTGAAAAGAGGTTATTTGATATCTGCTCTTTATATGAATGGAGAACCCAAGCTTATGAGAATGCAAAATTATTCAAAGAAAAAGTAAAAAAGATGGGATGACAAAAGAATCCAAAAGCATGAGTTTAAAGTTGGAGAATATGTTCTTTTGTACAACTCCCGTTTCAGATTGTTTGCAGGAAAACTCCTCTCAAAATAGGAAGGCCACTATGTTATGAGGAGGTTTACCGGTCCGGAGCCATCAAAATAAATAACTCGAAAGGTACTAACCTGAAGGTTGTCAATGGACAATAAATAAAGCATTATATCTCACCCATTAGTGTTGAAAGTAATGTTATCCAAACATCAACACCGGAAGAACACATAAAAGAGTCCTTCCTGAACACTCCAGAATCATGAAAATAAGGAGGCACATGATACGGTAAATAAACAGACTCCTAAAAATCCTCAAAAATATTTTTTATTAGTTTTGTAATATTTAAAAAATTTGGAAATAAAGAAACTTCCAGGAAGCGTCCCCTGGTGGGCACAAGACACCAGGGCACGCCAGCCTGGCGCGCCCAGGTGGGTTGTGCCCACCCGGGACACCTTCCGGACTCCATTTTTCTTCCGTATGCTTGTCCACCAAGATAAAAAAATCTATATATACTTCCTGAACCTGTTGATCACCGTATCACGGAGAAATCATCTGTTCTCTTTTCTTGCTATTTTCTACGTAGACCTGAAAATATGTCTTCCCAAGACTCTGAGGGTGAGAGCTATGTTGTTGATCTCGTCGCAAACCCCAAGTCCTATGGGGATGAGGGGCACTATAGCTGGACCTCCGAAGAAGATGAAGATGAATCAGTTCCCCCTGGTTCAAAAATTAGAGCATGGAGGCATTATGCAAGAAGATAATAAAACTCGAGATGGATAACGACGAGTTGAGGATAGATAATTTTATTCTCCGTGAGAAACTGGAGGAAGCAAAGGGCAAACCCTCCACCTTTTCACCACCACCACTGCCATGGAAATCCGAGGACAAGATCTCTCCTTCATCACCATCATCTTCTTCACCACCAAAAGAGAATTGAGTATCAGGTATGGGCACTCCCCTTGGCTTCCGCCAAGCTTGGTGGAGATGCCTCGATATCATATCATCCCACTATCTTTTTTGCCTTTACTTATTTTAGTTCAATCCTTTGCTTTAGATGAATGAAAGTTTAGTTCAATCCTTTCTTCTTTGAGAGTTTGCTTAGTGATCTATCCTTGTAATCGTGTGCAAGTTATATAATAAAGTTTAGTTTGAGTTTTTGCTTTCTTTACTTTCATGTCGCAAGTAAAAGAAAAGAAATAAGAAAGAAAGGAGAAAGGAAATAAATAAAATAAAGGAAATAAATAAAAGAAAAGATCATATACTAATCCTATGGTAGGTGATGACACCACATAAGGAAAAATATAAGTAGAAAATTTTATTAAAGATTGACAAACATAGCATTAGTCAATGATGCAACTCATGAAAGAATTAATAAGGGAAGATAAGATTCACATATAAATATACTATCCTAGAAATCTTTTGTGATTGTGAGCCCTCATCAAATATTATATGCCAAAATTGTTGACGTTGGACAAGGAAGACAACTTAATGGTTTATGTTTGTTTATATTCGCATAGAAGTCATATTGTCATAGATCTTTCAACATGTGGTGCTTGCCCCCTATCTTTCCTAGCCAAAAATTCTGCACTAAGTAGAGATACTACTAGTGCATCCAAAAACCCTTAAACCCAAATCATATTTTCAAGTGTCCACCATACCTACCTAGGGATTGAGCAAGATCCCTCAAGTAAGTTGTCATCAGTGCAAAAAGGCAATAAAAATCGCTTCTAAAAGTGTGAGATCATTTAGTGTAAGAGAAAATTGAGCGTTTCACGAACTTGTGATGGTGAAGAATAAAAGCGACAGACTGCATAATAAAGGTCGCTATCACAAGGGGCAATGCAACATGACATTATTTTGCAATAAGGGGTTGAGCATACAAACAAATAAGCGCATGGCAACCTCTGCTTCCCTCTGTGAAGGGCCTATCTTTTACTTTTATGTATTTACTTTTATGCAAAGAGTCAAAGTTTTCCTTCTATTCCTTTTTATTTTTCTCCTTTGGCAGCATCATGTGGCGAGGAAAGATCTAGGCACATATGTCCAATTGAATATAGATAGCATGAGTTATTATTGTTGACATCACCCTTGAGGTGAATACATTGGGAGGCAAAACTATAAGCCCCTATCTTTCTGTGTGTCCGGTTGAAATGTTTTGCTCATGTGTACGCGGTGAGTGTTAGCAATCATAGAAGACTATATGATGGTTGAGTATGCCTAAAGGCTTCGATACGTGACCCTTCCTGAAAAGATGATGAATTGTAGTTGCAAAGTTGACTGAGAACATAGTTTGTTGGTTTTTAATAGAGTTTTTGCTTCATACTTCGATTGTGTGATGAATTGTTACTTATTCATGAGAAGTATATGATAAAAGTTCTATGATAAAAGTCTTATGTTTAATTTCGTTGTTGTTATAATAATCAACATGATGCTTCTATGTCCGTATTTTGTTTTTATCGACACCTCTCTCTCAAAGCATGTGGACATGTTTTCGATTTTGGTTTTCGCTTGAGGACAAGCGAGGTCTAAGCTTGGGGGAGTTGATACGTCCATTTTGCATTGTGTTTTCATACTATTATTTATAATGTTTTTATCCATAATAATGCTTTTTGGAGTAATTCTAATGCCTTTTCTCTCATAATATGCAAGCTATACACAAAGAGGGAGAATTCCGGCAGCTGGAAATCTTGACATGAAAAAGCTACGTCTGGCTACTTATTCTGCACAACTCCCAATGAGCTGAAACTTCGCGAGGATTTTTTATGGAATATTTAAGAATTATTGGGGAAACCAGGTGGGCACAACCCACCAAGGCGCGCCCACCCAGGCCCACCTCCGGTGCCCATCTTCTGGTATATAAGTCATTTTGACCTAGAAAAAATAAAGGGAGGACTTTCGGGCTGGAGCGCCGCCGCCTCGAGGCGAAACTTGGGCAGAAGCACTTTTGCCCTCCGACAGAGTGATTCCATCGGGGGAACTTCCCTCCCGGAGGGGGAAATCATCGTCATCATCATCACCAACTCTCCCATCTTGGGGAGGGCAATCTCCATCAACATCTTCAACAACACCATCTCATTTCAAACCCTAGTTCATCTCTTGTGTTCAATCTTGTTACCGGAACTATAGATTGGTGCTTGTGGGTGACTAGTAGTGTTGATTACATATTGTAGTTGATTACTATATGGTTTATTTGGTGGAAGATTTTATGTTCAGATCAAATATGATATTTAATACCCCTCTGATCATGAGCATGTTTATCATTTGTGAGTAGTTACTTTTGTTCTTGAGGTCACGGGAGAAATCATGTTGCAAGTAATCATGTGAACTTGATATGTGTTCGATATTTTGATAGTATGTATGTTGTGATTCCCTTAGTGGTGTCATGTGAACATTGACTACATGACACTTCACCATATTTGGGCCTAAGGGAATGCATTATGGAGTAGCAATTAGATGATGGGTTGCGAGAGTGACAGAAGCTTAAACCCCAGTTTATGCGCTATTCCGTAAGGGACCGATTGGATCCAAAACTTTAATGCTATGGTTAGAATTTATTATTAATACTTTTCTCATAGTTGTGGATGCTTGCGTGAGGGTTAATCATAAGTAGGAGGTTTGTTCAAGTAAGAACCCCTAAGCAGCGGTCCACCCACATATCAAATTATCAAAGTAGCAAACACAAATCGAACCAACATGATGAAAGTGACTAGATGAAATTCCTGTGTACCCTCAAGAACACTTTGCTTATTATAAGAGACTGTTTTGGCCTGTACTTTGCCTCAAAAGGATTGGGCTACCTTGCTGCACTTTTTCTACTACTATCGTTACTTTCTTGTTACAAATTATCTTGCTATGAAACTACTCTGCTACTTACAATTTCAGCACTTGCAGACATTACCTTGCTGAAAACCACTTGTCATTTCCTTCTGTTCCTCGTTGGGTTCCACACTCTTACTTATCGAAAAGAGCTACAATTGATCCCCTATACTTGTGGGTCATCATGCTGGTGTGCTACTCTTAGGTTATTGGACAAGGGGGGAGAAGAGTCTGAGGGGGACTCTCCCTTCTTGGTTGGTGCGCCAAGGGTGGAGGCCCCCTCCCCAAGTCGGTTTGCACGAGGGTTGGATACTGATCTAGTGGACTCTCTATTAGTGTCATTTGGGAAAAGGTATCTATCCAGTGCTTATCTCATGTACAATAGACATTTTTGTACAAAGAGTGGTGGCAGACATGAAAGTTCTGTGTATCTTGTGGGTAAAGTGTGCAACCTATGCAGAGTGTAAAACTACTCGAATAGTCATTGTCCATGGTCAAGGGTAGTTGGAATGACCACGCTTAAACTATGTCCATAATGACTTGTCAATACGGTGAAGATGTTGGGGCTAATGAGGAGTATGGTGGTACTGGTGTACCGAGAATTATGAGTTGAGATGATCAAGTTGATGTTCAACATAATTTGTTTCTGTTCATGTCTGTGAGATGAATTGTCGTGGTTTGGAGAACCATGTGGTTTTTAAAATATAGGTCATGTGCATTTCAAAACTGGCTATCTATAAATTGCTAAACATAGTGTACAAGCCTACCTTGTACCGAATCTTTTATGTACATTTGCTATTTTTCTTGGGTTGCTTGCAAGTACAATCAAAGTACTCACCTGACTTGCCCTTGGCTAGTAACTTGGCCGGCAATGGAAGAGATAGCTTTTGAGGAAGAGTTCTTCGACGACGTCCCTACGAACTAGGATGCTTTCCAGTCAGCTTGCATGTAGGGTTATGGTTTGCTACATGGGTTCAAATTATCATTGATGTTTCTGCTATTATGTTTCATGCGGAGTTTGCTTTTATGGCCTATCTATATAAGACTTGACCTTAATGGTCATCATTATGTAAGGCATATGCATGTTGTATTGGATGTATGCTTGTGATATCGGTTCGTTGTGCGAAGCAGCACAATGATCGTGTGACCATTGTTGTATCTACAATCGGTGGATTTGGCCTTATAGGACGATGCCCCCACAAGCGTCGCTGCAGGGGCATCACAGGACCACTAGAAGGTCGGCCTGCTATTGAGGATCGAGGTGCTTTTTTTGAGGAAATGCCGAAGCAGGCAGACATGGAGTTTCTACCCCTGGGTGCAAGTGCACTCGGATGAACAGTAAAAGTCAAAAAATAGTAAAAGTAATAATAATAAAATGATTTCGTTCATGAAACATATTTGATGTTCTACTCGCATGCCAAATTTTGTGAAGAAATACATTTGTTGTGCTCAAAGAAACATCTATACTCTGGAAAAGCTCATTTTAAAGCATTTTGGGCGGCTTGTTTTTTTACCCAATCATAAAAATGTAATATGTTCAAGTAATTTTGTACATAGGCAAAACACTCAAAAATGTGTGTAAAAATAATCAAATTTTTCAAAAAAAAACCCTGAAATTTACTTTTCATCCAGCTGCATTTGCACCTGGGAGTAGAATGACACTTGCGGAGCTTTTGGTCCAAATTATCAATTACCAGCTAGTGTGAGCATCTGGTTGTTCAATAGCTACTGGTAAACTGGCAATGGTTCTACAATTTTAATATTATTTGTCCCTACCTACTTCAGAATGGACAGTGACGCAAATTCACAACCATGACAAATATGCATACTAAACAACCTTCTTCATTTGTAATAAACTTTGAGAACAGCTTCAACCAACAAGTAAATAGTAGAATAACACAAATAACATGCACATGTGTCATAGAATTTAACGTGGAAACTGTCGGTGTCAAAACCGGCAGATCTCCGGTAGGGGGTCCCGAACTGTGTGTCTAAGGATCGAAGGTAACAGGAGGTAGGGAACACGATGTTTACCTAGGTTCGGGCCCTCTTAATGGAGGTAAAACCCTACGCCCCGCTTGATTGACTTTGATGAGTATAGGGATTACAAGAGTTGATCTACCTCGAGATCGTAATGGCTAAACCCTGGATGTCTAGACTGTATGATTATGACTTCCTCTACGGACTAAACCCTCCAGTTTATATAGATACCGGAGGGGGCTAGGGTTTGTACAGAGTCGGTTTACAGAGAAAGGAATCCTCATATCCGAACGCTAAGCTTGCCTTCCACGCTAAGGAGAGTCCCATCCGGAGACGGGGGGAAGCCTTCTATCTTGTATCTTCACGGGCCATCAGTCCGGCCCACGTCATATAGCCCGGACGCCCGAGGATCCCCTAATCCAGGACTCCCTCAATAGCCCCTGAACCAGGCTTCAATGACGATGTGTCCGGCGTGCAGATTGTCTTCGGCATTGCAAGGCAGGTTCCTCCTCCGAATACTCCAAAGTAGTTGATCAAAAGAACCATATCCGGCTCTGTACAATAGTTATGACCTTGGACCGCGAGGGAAAAACACTTTAAACAAAAATAGGTTATGTCTTCTGACAACTTTTTCGGCGAGGTATTGTGTTCCGGCCTTATTATTATTTCGAACCGTTTTCCAGCCTCCCGCTTCGCGTTTCGAGACGCGGTATTCATTGACACGTCTTGTCAAAGCAGAGGTCATGTCCCCTTATTGCGGGATCCTCATCAATACGGATTTGCCTAATCCAACCGTGCCACTCGCACGACTCCTGGGGAATAGGCGAGTTTTAAGGCTTCATGGGGCGACGCTTGATATTCACTGCCTTTATAAGGAGACAAGGATCCACCTTTTTACCCCACGCCTTCTTCCTCCTCAGCCCATCTGCTCTTGAGCTCCAGCGCCCAAGCTTCAACCCTTTCCGTCCCCGACAAGCGCTCCAACCATGTCCGGATCTGGAGCACAGGGAAAGTGGATGGCCTCCTCCGTCATGGAGGAGCACATCAAAGAACTTCGTGAAGTGGGGTATTTAGACAAGGAAATCGCCCATCGGCTTCCTGCCAAAAAGAAGATCATTCACACACCAGAGCCCAATGAGAGGGTAGTATTCATCCCCCACTTCCTTCGCGGGTTAGGGTTTCCTCTCCACCCTTTCGTCCGCGGACTCATGTACTATTACGGGCTAGATTTCCATGATCTAGCCCCAAATTCATTCCTCAACATCTTGGCGCTTATCGTCGTGTGCGAGGCGTTCCTCCGCATCCCCCCCCCACTTCGGCCTATGGCTCAAGGTCTTCAACGTGAAGCCGAAGGTGGTCGAGAGTCAACACACGGAGTGCGGCGACGCCATGGTGAGCAAGCTCCCTAACGTCACCTGACCCAAGGGGACCTTCATAGAGACAACGAAGGGGTGGCAACAGGAGTGGTTCTACGTTACAGAACCTCATGACGCCACATGGGCCGCCACTCCTGAGTTCAAAACCAGTCCGCCAATGCGGCTCACATCATGGCTCAAGAAGGGCCTAGATTGGGCATCATCCGACGAGATGATGACGCTGCAAAAGCGCATTAAGATCATGGTGGAGAAGAACACCGGCCTTGCCAGCGTAATCCAGGTGATGTTGTTTCGCCGGATTCTCCCCTGCCAACGCCGAACTCTCCATATGTGGGATTTTGATCCGGCAAGTCCCCAGACCTTGCAGCGGTTCTTCGGCACGGAGCACGGAGATATATGGAAGGTGCACTTTAAGACCCAAAAGACGTGGCCGCCAATGACCGGAGACCTCGGCCACGACTGCGCTCATCCAGCCACTCCAGTAAGTTTTTCAGATTTCTAATCATATCTTTGATTTGTGGATCCAAAGAGTAAGTTTAAACCTTCCCCTTGTCCCCCAGGGCTGGACGAAGAAGGCAGAGCGGATCAAGTGTCCGGCTCCCCTTCCCGAAGACCCAGCTATTCCTCTTCTGATGAAGATGTTGGTTCTGACACTGTACCAGGCGCCGGAAAAGAAGGCTAAGAAGAAGAGCAAGGAGGCCCGAAGTGGCCTTCGCCGCAAAAGTACTTCGGACATATCATCCGGAGATACCGGAGCTCTCTCCTCCCACAATGAAGACAAGGAGGAAGTGGAGGAGAACAATTCTCCCCTTAAGGGAGGAAGTAAGAAAAGGGGAGCTTCCGCAGATCTAGAGGCGAAAGCGTCCAAGAAGGGGAAACTCTCCCTTCCTGACGATTCGGAATCGGACGCCGAAGCCGTCCCCGAATGGAACCCCAGGCCGAAGCCTTCGGCCGAATCGTAAGTTTTTAAGGATAATGTATGTATCCGGCTTTGTACCTTGTGATCCTGACACACAGAATCATGTATTGTAGTCCGACCCGCGATCTCCCCCGACAATCATCATCTTCTGGGAATTCGCTCGGCTCACACATGATGGAGAGCGAGTCGCCTCCGCCGGCGTCCCCACCCACTGCTATGGACAACACCGAAGTGTTGTCTCGAGGGACCTTTCTAGGCCATGGAGAGGTGCGGGAAGCCATCAAGGCGGCGCCAGAGGGCAATATCTCTGCTGTCGAAAACATGGGGGAACCGACCCCCATGGAGGCCAGCGACGGGGGCCATGCCCAACTCGGCCCCCAACCGAATATCATTCCGGAGACCGATACGGCTCCGGAATCGGGCGAGCGGCCTCCTTCGAGAGAAGGGGGTGCATCGACTCCACCGGCGACCTCTGTCAATCCGGAGGCGCTGGACACTCTAATGGAAGCACTTTAGAGCGCCTCCATTGTTGAGGAACATCGTACCCTTATGGGTACGGTGGTTGAAAAGGTTCGGTCCGCTAAAAGCAGATTGAACGAGGCCTACACTAGCCTTCTGACAGGCTTTGAGGTACATGACGTAATATTTTTTTAACTATAAAAAGAATGCATGTGTATAGTCAGTAGCCCCTGAGACTCTATTCGGCGTTCGTTTAAGAAAGGCCAAACAGAGGATCAAATAGTCTTTGCAGGAGATTAACATACACATGTATTTGAACAAACAAGCGTCGAAGTTAGCGGCAGCCACCCATGTCGATGAAGTTTCCGAACTAAAGCAATGGTTGGAGCAGGCCGATGAAGAGCTCATCCGCACCAACAAACTATTGGCGGATAAGCAAGGTATGCGATTCACATCGGACATGATATGGCTTGTTGTTGTGCTATCTTGCTGAGTTTTGTAATTATGTTCACAGTTGACGTGTCTCAGGTCGAGACCCTCAAGAACACGCTGGCCGAGGCCAATAAGGAGGCGGAGGGGGAATGAGCCGCCCACCAAAAGCATGAATCACGGGTGGAGGAAGTCCAACAAGAGCTCCGGGTTGCCATAGGAAAATGTGAGTCCTTGGAGCGCAAGATTACAAATCAAGATGTCGAACTTGCTAAGGCCCTCCAAAGCACGCAGGAGGCCCGGGTTGAAGCCCCCAAGGTGCCTGCCGAGAGATTCAAGAGGCCAAGAAGATTGCGGCAAGTAAGGACTTTATTATGCAGAGCTAATTTGTGAGGAGAAGGTACCTCTTACTGGCCTGGGTTTGGAGTTCTCCAGGAGCGTTTGTGGATCTACCCCAGAGTATTGCTGATGCTGCGGAGTTCTTCCGAGCCGAAGAGGGGAGCTCGACGGAGAAGTTGTTCTGGTCGCAGTACCTTGCGCCAGAGCATCCAATGCCCCTCAGCGATCAGCTGAAATAGTTGACCGAACTGCATAGCGTGGCCAGATTAGCTATGAGGGATATTATAATTTGTCTCTGGCTCGCCGAGCCCATACCCGACAGCTACTTCAGGCTCGTGAAGCGGCTAGTCAGTGCCTGCCCCCGGCTGGATGCCATAAAGTGGTCGATCTATATGGAAGGTGCCCGGATGGCCTTTGCCCGCGTCAAGGTATAGTGGGCGAAGATGAATGTCGTCAAGCTGGCAACCGAGGGACCGCCCGCAGGCAAGGAGCACCGGACACTGAAGCGGTATTTTGATGAAGTCTTGGAAGGTTCCCGCATTGTAGAGGGCCAGTGTTCGAAGGACATTATCTTCAAATGAATGTATTCGTGCTGCCCGAACTTCGTATTATGAAACAAGGCTTATGTATAATATATTGCTTGTTTTACTTCTAATTATTTTCCTCCTGCGTGGCCGTTTACGATATCTGAGAGTTGGACAGTCATCGGCTTCAGCCCCCGCGTAGGTAGTACGGGGGTATTCGAGATGGCACCTAGACACACTTGACCCAATGGCTTGGTCCTTCAAGGAGGTGTTAGTGCGGTGAACCAGGCAATCAGACTATGTGGCTTTATTACTCTCACTTAGCCATAGGAGTTTGACAATGAGATTGTAGGCACAGCCCCTGGTATTATTCGATTATCCGAACTTGGGTCATGTAGACGCCTGCCCAGGTGAAGACTGGTCCTTCCCGTAATGCGGAAAAAATCGCGAGAGATTTATACTTAGTCATCGAATAGCTGACTAGCTCTCACCTCATCATGACAGTTAGTGTCGGCTTTCTCTACTGAGGTGTTTATCCGGATGAGCTGAAAACACAATCGTAGTAGTTCTCCCTTTACTACCATAGCCGAACGAGCGGAACGTAAGGTAGTAACCACAGGAGCCGGGCAACCCAACTATTGACCAAAGACATGATTCGGAGCCGATGCACATAATGCTATATTCGAGATGCCGAATTGTATTATAAAAGTGTTCAAACTTTATTTTATTTTTAAGAAATGTATGTGGCCGAATGGAGCCCCTGGCGATTTAAGTCATACCGAGGTGTACATGGTGATCAGACGAAAAAAGAGGGAACACGGATTAGGAAATAAGCCAGTACCGAATATGTTAGGCGAAAAATTGTTTCCGTTATAGCCTGATTCATACGTCAAAACGTATTTTTACAAACGAGGCGATAAGCATCGAGGCTATTTTACATGCCGGGCACCAGGGAAAGCTGTGTGCGGGTCCTAAAAAGGAAGAGGTGATCTTTAAAGATCCTTTAGATACTCTACCACATGTCCATGTTATTTTTCCTCCTTGGTGTATTATCCTTCGAAAGGATCAACAATCTTGTTCTCATGAGGGACCTAGAAAAGGGCCCTTGGTACCGTCGGAAGGTGATGGTGGTTGTAAGGAACCTGGAAAATAAAAAATAAGAGAAAAGAAACATGAAGGTCCAGATAGGGCCGAGCCGTATTGTGGACTTTGTCTTTACTATGCCTCCGTCTTGGTCCATGGTATCTTTAGTGCGTAGTTATGTACGCGTGGCACATATGCCGCAATTCAGTTGGGGCTGAGACGGAGGCCAAATTGCTAATCGAGCTCCGGACGAGCTGGACCGTCGCTCTGCCGAGTAGTCCGGGCGCGTTTAACAGTGTCCCGGGGCTTGACTGCCGATGTAATGTTTAGCTTGATAAGGCCGCCCTGGACTTCCGCTGCAAGGGCTGCGGTGTTATCCTCAGTACGGAGGGAGCGCTCCGTGTTTCCATTGATTGTTATAACACCGCGTGGTCCTGGCATCTTCAGTTTGAGATATGCGTAATGCGGGATCGCATTGAAGCGAGGGAATGCGGTTCGTCCGAGCAGTGCATGATAGCCGCTACGGAAGGGGACGATGTCGAAGATCAAGTCCTCGCTTCGCAAGTTGTCCAGCGAACCGGAGACAACTTCCAATGTGATTGAGCCCGTGCACCGGGCCTCTACACCAGGTATTACTCCTTCGAAGGTAGTTTTGGTGGGTTTAATTCTTGACGAATCAATACCCATTTTGCGGACCGTGTCCTGATAGAGCAAGTTAAGGCTGCCGCCGCCGTCCATGAGGACCCGCGTAAGGTGGAATCCATCAATAATTGGGTCGAGTACCAACGCGGCCGAGCCTCCATGACGGATACTAGTCGGATGGTCTCTCCGATCGAAAGTGATCGGACATGCTGACAATGGATTGAATTTTGGGGCGACTGGCTCTATCGCATAGACGTCCCTTAGAGCGCGCTTGCGCTCCCGCTAGGGGATGTGAGTAGCATATATCATATTCACCGTTTTGACCTCGAGGGAAAATTTCTTCTGTCCCCCGGTGTTCGATGGGTGAGGCTCATCGTCGTCCTCCTCACTCGACGACCCCTTCTCCTTATGTCCAATGTTTAGCTTACCAGTTTGTTTAAAGTGAAGGAAATATGCCCTAGAGGAAATAATAAAGTTATTATTTATTTCCTTATATCATGATAAATTTTTATTATTCATGCTAGAATTGTATTAACCGGAAACTTAGTACATGTGTGAATACATAGACAAACAGAGTGTCACTAGTTTGCCTCTACTTGACTAGCTCGTTGAATCAATGATGGTTATGTTTCCTAACCATAGACATGAGTTGTCGTTTGATTAATGGGATCACATCATTAGAGAATGATGTGATTTACTTGACCCATCCTTTAGCTTAGCACGATGATCATTTAGTTTGTTGCTATTGCTTTCTCCATAACATATACATGTTCTATGACTATGAGATCATGCAAATCCCGAATACAGAGGAACACTTTGTGTGCTACCAAACGTCACAACATAACTGGGTGATTATAAAGGTGCTTTGCAGGTGTCTCCAATGGTGTTTGTTGAGTTGGCATAGATCGAGATTAGGATTTGTCACTCCGAGTATCCGAGAGGTATCTCTCGGCCCTCTCGGTAATGCACATCACTATAAGCCTTGCAAGAATTGTGACTAATGAGTTAGTTGCAGGTAAAGAGACTTGCCAGTAACGAGATTGAACTAGGTATTGAGATACTGACGATCGAATCTCGGGAAAGTAACATACCGATGACAAAGGGAACAACGTATGTTGTTATGCGGTTTGACCAATAAAGATCTTCGTAGAATATGTAGGAACCAATATGATCATCCAGGTTCCGCTATTGGTTATTGACTGGAGATGAGTCTCGGTCATATCTACATAGTTCTCGAACCAGTAGGGTCCGCACGCTTAACATTCTGTGACGATTTGTATTATGAGTTATGTGACTTGATGACCGAAGTTTGTTCGGAGTCCTGGATGATATCGGGGACATGACGAGGAGTCTCTAAATGGTCGAGATGTAAAGATCGATATATTCGAAGGCCATATTCGGATATGGGAAAGGTTCTGAGTGATTCGGGTATTTTTCGGAGTACCGGAGAGTTATGGGAATTCGTATTGGGCCTTAATGGGCCATACGGGAAAGGAGAGAAAGGCCTCAAGGGTGGTCGCGCCCCTTCCCCATGGACTGGTCCAAATTGGACTCGGGAAAGGGGGTGCCCCCTTCCTTCCTTCTCCTTCTCCCTTCCCTTTTTTCCTATTCCATGTAGGAGGTGGAATCCTACTAGGACTAGGGAGTCCTAGTAGGACTCCACACTTCGGGCGCGCCCTATGAGGGCCGGCCTCCTCCTCTCTCCATCCTTTATATACATGGCCAGGGGGCACCCCATGGAGACACAAGTTGATCATTGATCCCTTAGTCGTGTGCGGTGCCCCCCTCCACCATAATCCACCTCGGTCATATCGTAGCGGTGCTTAGGCGAAGCCCTGTTCCGGTAGCATCATCATCACCATCATCACACCGTCGTGCTGACGAAGCTCTCCCTCGACACTCTGCTGGATCGTGAGTTCGTGGGACATCACCGAGCCGAACGTGTGCAGATCGCGGAGGTGCCGTACTTTCGGTACTAGGATCAGTCGATCATGAAGACGTACGACTACATCAACTGTGTTGTCATAATGCTTCCGCTTACGGTCTATGAGGGTACGTAGACAATACTCTCCCCTCTCGTTGCTGTGCATCACCATGATCTTGCGTGTGCGTAGGATTTTTTTTGAAATTACTGCATTCCCCAACATAAAGACCCAACAACTTCTGTTGGTATGGTTTGTCAGGGGTGCCGTGAATTTGGCAAGGTTGATCGAGTATTCGGTCCAGACTAGATGAGCCGTATTTATTTCTTTTAAATGGCTTCTTCCGTTGACCGGATTTGGAGCCACTGAATCCGAAATTGACCGTCGTGTCTTCGGTATTATCATTGTTACTTCGACGCTTGTGTTTGTTGCATCGAGGCCTGCCGCTGCCATTTCTGGTTTCAGAAGTACCAGGGTCTCTGGTACCGTTGTTGCTACGGGCTAACCAGCTATCCTCTCCCACGCAAAAGCGGGTCATGAGTGTTGTAAGTGCTGCCATGGACTTTGGCTTCTCTTGGCCGAGGTGTCGAGCGAGCCATTCGTCACGGATGCTGTGTTTAAAGGCCACTAGGGCTTCGGCGTCTGGACAGTCGATGATTTGGTTCTTTTTAATTAAGAACCTTGTCCAGAATTTTTGGGCTGACTCTCCGGGTTGCTGGACTATGTGACTAAGGTCATCAGCGTCTAGGGGTCGTACATAGGTACCTTGGAAGTTGTCTCTAAAGGCATCTTCCAAATCTTCCCAGCTGCCAATAGAATTTTCTGGGAGGCTATTTAACCAGTGTCGAGATGGCCCCTTAGGATTTAGGGGGAGGTATTTGATGGCATGTAGATCGTCACCGCACCATGTGAATGTGGAGAAGAAAATCTCCAATCCATACTGCGGGATCTGTTGTACCATCATATGATTCAATGTTCATAGGTTTAAACCCTTCTGGGAACTGGTGCTCCATTACCTTATCGGTGAAGCATAGGGGGTGTGTGGTGCCTCTATATCGGGCAGCATCGCAGCGTAATTTGTACGGGGGCCGTATGCGGTTTTCAGCCCGTGCGAGGTTGTGTCTGTCCCGCCAAGTCTGAAGGCCACCCCTCACGCGTTGGAGCACGCCCCTGGATCCGTAAATTGATCTTGTCAGACCAGCTCTATTGTCCAGGTCCTTGTGTAAGTCGTAGCTATAGCCCGGGACCGTTACCTCCTTGCCTCGAGGGCGGGGTGGTGCGGGCTGGTGGTCGGCCTGAGTAGCCGGTTTGTCCCGTCCCCGTGGGGGTCGGTCGGGCTCGTCAGCAGCTTTATGCTTTGGCAGTATGGGCTCAAGGGCCTCGTCATCGAATTGAGGCAGTAGCTTGCGCTTTGGGTAACTCTTAGTTGAGTGCTCGAGGCCGTATCCCTCGGCCTCCAGGACGTTAGTCCATCTGTCATTGAGTAGATCCTGATCAGCTCGAAGCTACTTCTTCTTCTTTTTCAGGCTTCTTGCAGTGGCGATTAACCAGCGTTTGAAGCGTTCTTGTTCGAGGGGTTCCTCCAGCATGATGAAATCTTCGTCGCCGAGGCTCACATCCTCTTCGGAGATCGGTAGGTAATTACTGTCCTCTGAGTCCTCGTTCCTGATAGGATCATTTGGATTCACTTGCCCATCCCCCAATCATCCTGTTCGGATGTTGGCTCGACAGGGGCTTCAGGGTCTTCGGCGTTCTCCGGAGTGTTATTCTCTTCGGTGCCAGTATTGTTTTCTTTTTGGCTACGCGATTTTGAGCGGCGCCGCTGAAGTCGATGTTTTGGAGGTGCTTCGGCAGGCTTGTCCTCAACCGGATTCTCCTTGCCATTGTCGCCATCCTCTTTGGGTGTGTCCACCATGTGCACGTCGTATGTGGAGGTGGTCGTCCATCATTCGGGAAACGGAGGGTTTTGGCCTTGTATGTCTCCGGCGGCGTCGTCCATACCGTCAATGTCTTCGGAGAAATAGTCCAGCATGTCGGTCAGATCCTCGACAGTGGCTGTGAAGTGGGTGGTGGATGGGACGTAAAATTCCCCACTCTCAGCCCCTAGTCTGGGCAAGGCATAATTCGGAAGTGATCCTTCTGTGATGGCGAGTGATCGCATTAAGTCCAGAGCCTCGTTTAAAGGCAGGGGTTGGACAAAGAAGCGAGAGTCCGTGGGGCTATCTGGAGTTGGAGCCTCCTGGCGGCGCCCGCTTAACACGGACCTCGAGAGTTCAGACTTAGAGTCCGGCGGAGTGTCTGATGCTTGAGTGACAAGGGGAGTTCGGTTTGTCTTTGGGTTAGCCGACGACTGATACGTCTCCAACGTATTTATAATTTTTTATTGTTCCATGCTATTATATTATCTATTTTGGATGTTTAATGGGCTTTAATATGCACTTTTATATTATTTTTGGGACTAACCTATTAACCCTAAACCTAGTGCCAGTTTCTGTTTTTTTTGCCTATTTCAGTGTTTCGCGGAAAAGGAATATCAAATGGAATCCAAATGGAATGAAACCTTCGCGAGGATCTTTCTTGGAACAAACGCAATCCAGGAGACTTGGAGTGGAAGTTAGAGACGCAACGAAGTGGACACGAGGTAGGAGGGCGCGCCCCACACCCTCGTGGGCCCCTTGTAGCTCCACCGACGTACTTCTTTCGCATATATATATACTCTTATACCGTAAAAACATCCAGGGGAGCCACGAAACCACTTTTCCACCACCACAACCTTCTGTACCTGTGAGATCCCATATGGGGACCTTTTCCGGTGATCTGCCAGAGGGGGATTCGATCACGGAGGGCTTCTACATCAACACCATAGCCTCTCCGATGATGTGTGAGTAGTTTACCACAGACCTTCGGGTCCATAGTTATTAGCTAGATGGCTTCTTCTCTCTCTTTGATTCTCAATACAAAGTTCTCCTTGATGTTCTTGGAGATCTATTCGATATAATATTCTTTTGCGGTGTGTTTGCCGAGATCCGATGAATTGTGGATTTATGATCAAGTTTATATATGAACAATATTTGGTTCTTCTCTGAATTCTTATATGCATGATTTGATATCTTTGCAAGTCTCTTTGAATTATCGGTTTAGTTTGGCCTACTACATTGATCTTTCTTGCAATGGGAGAAGTGCTTAGCTTTGGGTTCAATCTTGCGGTGTCCTTTCCCAGTGACAGTAGGGGCAACAAGGCACGTATTGTATTATTGCCATCGAGGATAAAAAGATGGGGTTTATATCATATTTCTTGAGTTTATCCCTCTACATCATGTCATCTTGCCTAAAGCATTACTCTATTCTTATGAATTTAATACTCTAGATGTATGCTGGATAGCAGTCGATGTGTGGAGTAATAGTAGTAGATGCAGAATTGTTTCGGTCTACTTAACACGGACGTGATGCCTATATTTCATAATCATTGCCTAGATATTCTCATAACTATGCGCTCTTCTATCAATTGCTCGACAGTAATTTGTTCACCCACCGTAATACTTGCTATCATGAGATAAGCCACTAGTGAAACCTATGGCCCCTGGGTCTCTTCTTTATTATACTGCATCTCTTTTTATTATCGCATCTCGTTTACTATTTTGCAATCTATACAACAAAAACACCAAAAATATTTATCTTATTATCTTTATCAGATCTCACTTTCGTAAGTGACCGTGAAGGGAATGACAACCCCTTTATCGCATTGGTTGCAAGGTTCCTGATTGTTTGTGCAGGTACTAGGCGGCTTGTGTGTAATCTCCTACTGGATTGATACCTTGGTTCTCAAAAACTGAGGGAAATACTTACGTTAATTTGCTGCATCACCCTTTCCTCTTCAAGGGAAAACCAACACATGCTCAAGAGGTAGCAACGACGCCGTCCCCTCCGGATCTCCGGTAACAAGTTCCGTAATTGCAGAGGATCCGACGGGCTCTAAACTCCCGTCTTCGGACCTGACAGCCTGCTCCGGATCTAAGGTCGGAGCGGTGATCGGGGCCGCGAACCCTTCGAAGATCAAATCCCCTTGGATATCGGCGACATAGTTTAGGTTCCCGAAACTGATCTGATGACCAGGGGCGTAGCTTTCGATCTGCTCGAGGTGGCCAATCGAGTTGGCATGCAGCGCGAAGCTGCCGAATAGGAAAATCTGGCTTGGGGAAAATATTTCCCCTGATACAGCATCATTGTGGATGATTGAACGAGCCATCGAATCCTTTGTCGACAGCACAGAGGAACTCTCAATGAAAGCACCAATGTCGGTGTCAAAACAGGCAGATCTCGGGTAGGGGGTCTGATACGTCTCCAACGTATCTATAATTTTTGATTGCTCCATGCTATATTATCTACTGTTTTGGACTATATTGGGCTTTATTTTCCACTTTTATATTATTTTTGGGACTAACCTATTAACCAGAGGCCCAGCCCAGAATTGCTATTTTTTTGCCTATTTCAGTGTTTCGGATAAACAGAATATCAAACGGAGTCCAAACGGAATAAAATCTTCGTAAACGTGATTTTCTCACCGAACGTGATCCAGGAGACTTGGACCCTACTGCAAGGGATCAAAGAGGTGGTCACGAGGGTGGGGGTGCGCCCTAGGCCCCCCTAGGGCGCGCCCCCCTGCCTCGTGGGCCCCTCGGTGCTCCACCGACGTACTCCTTCCTCCTATATATACACACGTACCCCCAAACGATCAGAACAGGAGCCAAAAACCTAATTCCACCGCCACAACTTTTTGTATCCACGAGATCCCATCTTGGGGCCTGTTCTGGAGCTCCGCCGGAAGAGGGCCGTCATCACGGAGGGCTTCTACATCATCCTAGCCCCTCCGATGAAGTGTGAGTAGTTTACCTCAGACCTTCGGGTCCATAGTTAGTAGCTAGATGGCTTCTTCTCTCTCTTTGAATCTCAATACAAAGTTCTCCCCCTCTCTTGTGGAGATCTATTCAATGTAATCTTCTTTTTGCGGTGTGTTTGTTGAGACCGATGAATTGTGGGTTTATGATCAAGTCTATCTATGAATAATATTTGAATCTTCTCTGAATTCTTTTATGCATGATTGGTTATCTTTGCAAGTCTCTTCGAATTATCCGTTTGGTTTGGCCAACTAGATTGGTAGTTCTTGCCATGGGAGAAGTGCTTAGCTTCGGGTTCGATCTTGCGGTGTCCTTACCCAGTGACAGAAGGGGCAGCAAGGCACATATTGTATCGTTGCCATCGAGGATAACAAGATGGGGTTTATTTCATATTGCATGAATTTATCTCTCTACATCATGTCATCTTGCTTAAGGCGTTACTCTGTTTTTAACTTAATACTCTAGATGCATGTTGGATAGCGGTGGATGAGTGGAGTAATAGTAGTAGATGCAGAATCGTTTCGATCTACTTGTCACGGACGTGATGCCTATATACATGATCATGCCTAGATATTCTCATAATTATGCTCAATTCTATCAATTGCTCAACAGTAATTTGTTCACCCACCGTAGAATACTTATGCTCTTGAGAGAAGCCACTAGTGAAACATATGGCCCCCGGGTCTATTCTCATCATATCAATCTCCATCACTTTTATATTGTTTTGCTATTTACTTTGCTTTTAATTTTTACTTTGCATCTTTATATCAAAAATACCAAAAATATTCTATCTATCAGATCTCACTCTCGTAAGTGACCGTGAAGGGCTTGACAACACCTAATCGCGTTGGTTGCGAGTAGCTATCGCTTTGTGCAGGTACGAGGGACTTGAGCGTGGGCTCCTACTGGATTGATACCTTGGTTCTCAAAAACCGAGGGAAATACTTACGCTACTCTGCTGCATCATCCCTTCCTCTTCGGGGAAAACCAACGCAAGCTCAAGACGTAGCATCCGTGACAGTGGCATGAGGGTGGTCGACAAGGCGGCACGGCGCGCTGCGGCTCAGGACCTCCCCGCTTCAGGTATCCCTCCTTCCCCTTCACAGTTGGTCCATAATACTCCCTCACCTACTAGGCTTGTTTTACCTTCCTTCTCTGATGAACATTTGACTAAGGTACTCGCAGATGCGGGTATTACTCTTGATCATAATTTTGGTTCTCCTTCCTCTCTGATTGCTCTCATTAGGGCCAATGAAGTGGCTCAAGCGGCTTTGGCTAAGGCTAAGGAAGCCGCCGCAACGCCTCCTGCCCCTCCAGTTGTGGCTGCTGGGGCTTCGGAGGCGGGGGGCGATGATGGTGGGATTGGTCCCCTGGTGAAAAAGGGTGCTTCTAAACGGGCTAAACCCTGCTTGGCCCCTTGCAGGTCTAGTTTGCGCATCAAAAACCTCTCTTATAAATGAAAGCCCTCTTCTGGAACATCAGAGGTTTCGGCGCTTGGGGACGCCGAGACCAAATTAAAGATATTGTCAGGGGGGGACAATATTGACCTGATAGGCTTGATCAAAACTTTTAAATCCTCCTTCTCTCCTCATGAGCTTTCTTCTATCGCGGGGGCGGATCGTTTTGACTGGAACTTCCTTCCCTCCTCAGGCCATTCTGGTGGCATTCTGTTAGGGTCGAAACGGGATGTTTTTTATTTTATCGCTTTTGATCATGGTATCTTTTGGGCCAGCACTGTGCTTTTCCATCGACAACTTAATTCTTTTTGGGAATTTATGGTTGTTTACGGTCCGGCCGACCACTCCCTTTCTCCCATTTTTCTAGACGAAATTTCCAATAAAGTTGAAGCTTGCTCTCTCCCCTTGGTGATTGGTGGTGATTTTAATTTGCTTCGTTCTCCTGCGGACAAGAACACAAATAATTTTTCGTGGGCGTTGGCTGACGCTTTCAATGACTTCATCAGTTCCTGTGCCCTTCGTGAGATTCCTTGGGTGGGATCTAGGTACACTTGGACCAACCACCAACCATCTCCTATCCGCTCCGTCCTGGACCGTGTCCTTGTCTGCTCGAATTGGGATTCGCTCTTCCCGCTAGCTACGCTTAAATCTAAGGCCATTGTGGGCTCGGACCATGCCCCTCTTATTCTTGACGCTGGGAACCGCTCTATTTCTTCCCCTTCTAGATTTCAGTATGACGCTTCTTGGCTCCTTATTGAGGGTTTTTGTGATATCCTTAGCTCTAAAATTAGTGCCATCCTTTCTGCTCCTCATCGTTCCTTTGGACCCATGGATGACTGGCATAAGTGCTCGGCCCTGCTTCGCAAATTTCTTCAGGCTTGGTCCCAGAATCATTCGGCCCAGGAGCGTAGAGATAAGGCCCTTCTCTTGGCCCAGATTGAGGCCCTTGATTCTCGGGCTGATGTCTCTGGCCTCTCCGATTCTGATTGGTCCCTCCGGTTTTCCCTTGAACGCGCGTTGATGCATCTGCACCGGCTTAATGAAATTTACTGGCGCCAGAGGGGTTCGTCCAACTGGCTTCTAAAAGGGGACTCCCCCTCTGCTTATTTCTTTGCGATTGCGAATGGGAGATGACGCAGATGTCTAATTGATAGCCTGATTATTGATGGGGTGCGAACTTCTGACCAGGGCGTCATCCTTAACCATGTGGTCTCTTTCTTTTCTTCCCTTCTCTCTGCCAAGCCTGACCAGGGGTTCAGGCTATCTCCTAACTTCTGGAACCAGGGGTCTTTGGTTTCTCTGGAGGAAAACTCGGATCTGATGATCCCCTATTCTGAAGAGGAAATCTTTTTTGCTATTAGGAAGGCTAATCCTAACTCTGCCTCTGGCCCGAATGGGTTCTCTATTCCCTTCTTTAAAAAGTTTTGGACTATTCTTAAAAACCTTATCTGCGAAGCTATTCAAGGCTACTGCCTGGGGACAATTGATATCTCCAGGCTTAATTATGCGGTTATTTCTCTTATCCCTAAGATTAAGGGTGCTGATTTAATATCTCATTTTAGACCTATCGTGCTCATTAATAACTTTGCCAAGTTTCCTGCCAAATGTCTGGCTACTCGCCTTACCCCGGTGGCCCATCGCACCCTCTCTCATACTTAGTCTGCTTTTATCAAGGGTCGCTTCATCCTGGATGGAGTTCTCTGTCTCCACGAAATCGTTCATGACATTCACAAATCTGGGAACAAGGCAGTTATTCTCAAATTAGATTTTGAAAAGGCCTACGATTCGGTAAGTTGGGGCTTCCTGAGACAAGTCCTCCTAGCAAAAGGCTTTGATAGTGGGGTGGTGCACCGAATCATGCAGTTGGTCATGGGGGTCCATACTTCCATTAATGTTAATGGGCATATTAGTAACTTCTTTAAGAACTCTAGGGGTCTGCGACAAGGTGACCCGGCCTCGCCCATCCTTTTTAACTTCATTGCGGACGCCCTATCTAACATCCTATCTACCCACCTCATTCCAGAAGGTGTTACGCACCTTCAGTACACCGACGATACTATCATCTTGGCGGAACTAAATGATCTCTGCATCGGCCATCTCAAATTTCTTCTCCTATGTTTCGAAGCTCTCTCAGGGCTTAAGATTAACTTCTCTAAAAGCGAAGTTATTGTCACTGGTGTTTCAGGCACCGAAGCTTTAAGGGTGGCTCGCTTACTAAATTGCTCTTTGGGTTCTTTCCCTATTAAGTATTTGGGTCTGCCTATTAATTCTGACAAGCTTTATGCCAAGGACTTCGCTCCTGTGGTGACCAAGGTAGGTAATCGTGTGATGCCATGGAGGGGCAGATATAACACTCAGGCGAGCAAAGTGGCCTTAATTAATGCCTGCCTCTCCTCTCTCCCTATGTTCTTGATGGGATTCTACCTCCTTTCAATGGGCACTCATGCTAGTTTTGACAAACATAGAGGGGCCTTTTATTGGAACGCGACCGATAACAAGCGCAAGTATCGCTTGGTTAAATGGGATATCATCTGTAAGCCCAAAAGCCTTGGGGGGCTGGGCATCATTAACACTCTTGTTATGAACAAATGTCTGATCATCAAATGGTGGTGGAAGATCATGACCATCCCCCAGGACAAGCCTCTGTGGTTCAGCATCCTAAAGGCGAAATACTTCCCTTCTTGTAGTCCTATGTTTGCCCGTGCCTCCGGGGCATCTCAGTTTTGGCGTGATCTTGTTAAACTCCGGCCTATCTTTCAAGGCCTTGTCAAGTTTGTCGTTTGCAATGGTAAGTCTACCAGGTTCTGGCTCGACTGGTGGTGCGGGTCTTCCTCGCTGGCCTCTACTTTCCCTGCTCTTTTCTCTTACTGTTCGAACCCTGAGATCTCTGTCTTTGAGCTTGCGTCGAATAATTGGGACCTACAGCTGCACCGTTCTCTCTCTCCCGGAGAGTTGGAAGACTGGCAGCGCCTTGCTGCCCTCTTCCCTTCGCTCTCGGAGGAGGAAGACACAGTTGTGTGGCCCCACTCTCCCTCAGCCCGCTTCTCGGTTAAATCTCTCTATAGCAAGCTCATTGCGGGATCCACCACCTCCAAATTCAAGTGGATTTGGAGAGCTCACATCCCCCCTAAGATTAAGGTGTTTCTCTGGCAAGCCTCTCATGGGCGTTTACCTACGGGTGACCAAATTCGTAAACGTAATGGTCCGGGTTCTGACTGTTGTGTTCTTTCTGGAATGAGAGAAGATACACCTCATATTTTCTTTAACTGTGTCTTGGCTAAGTTGTTTTGGTGTTGCATCAGATCCTGGATGCATGTGTCCTGGGCTCCGACCTCCTTCGCTGACTTGCACGCCTTGGCTAATTCTTTGGTTGGGGCCTAGAGGAGATTGTTTTGGATCGGCTTTGTTGCCATGTGCTGGTCCCTGTGGACGACAAGTAATAAATTTACTATCGAACATGTTTTCCCTGCTAAACCTGGTGACTGCTTATTTAAGACTTGTATATTTCTGCAGCAGTGGAGATTATTGACTAAGGAGGAGGACTGGGATGCTTTTGACGCCATGTTGGCCAAGATCCGAAATTCTGCTATCTCCATCTCTCCAGTCCAAGCGGGCCCGTAGACGTTGCTGCGTTGCTTCGTTATCTTTTCTTCCTCCGGCCTGCGTGTCGTATACTGGCCTGGGAGCCATGTACTTAGACATCCCTCTTGGTGTTCTGGGTTGATACTTTGTGATCGTGTGCTGGTTGTTTGGGTCTATGTTAACTCTGCCTGGTGGCTTTATCTATAAAGTCGGGCTATGGCCTTTTATCTAAATAAAAAAAGACATAGCAGGGTCCCGAACTGTGTTTCTAAGGATCGAAGGTAAGAGAAGGTAGGGAACATGATGTTTACCTAGGTTCGGGCCCTCTTGATGGAGGTAAAACCCTATGTCCCGCTTGATTGACTTTGATGAGTATAGGGATTACAAGAGTTGATCTACCTCGAGATCGTAATGGCTAAACCCTAGATGTCTAGATTGTATGATTATGACTTCCTCTACAGACTAAACCCTCCGGTTTATATAGATACCGGAGGGGGCTAGGGTTTGTACAGAGTCGGTTTACAGAGAAAGGAATCCTCATATCCGAACGCTAAGCTTGCCTTCCACGCTAAGGAGAGTCCCATCCGAAGACGGGGGGAAGCCTTCTATCTTGTATCCTCACGGCCCATTAGTCCGGCCCACGTCATATAGCCCGGACATCCGAGGACCCCCTAATCCAGGACTCCCTCAGAAACACCTTCTCAACCTGAGGAATAAAGAACCGTGACTGTGGATCGACCGTTCCACACAAGTTCACTATGGGAATGGTGAATACAAAGTCTTCTCTAGAACATCTAGAGTGGTTTACAACACACTCTCCAGCAATAGCGACAACAATCATAAAAGGCAAGATTTCAGTAAAGCGGAGGTTACACAGCTTATGCCCCCTTTAGTATTTCGCAAAATGCTCTCAAACTACTGAACCAAACAACACCAAATTTGGCATACAAGTAGACACACTAGTTTCTGAGATCCTCTCAAAAATTTCAGCTTAGTTGGACACTATTTGCCTACCTAGTATGTCCGTCTCCAAAAAATACTTTGTGTTGAAACTGCAGTTGTCTAAACCTACAAAATCACTCTCAAATCTGATGCTCCACTGACCCAATTCTCAAATCAGTTAAGCAGATCGAAGTACTCAATGTAAGGAATGGGCGCACCAAATTTGGTGCCAATCCAGGCACTTTAAACTTTCAATCACTAGTTTGAACACTGTCTAGTCACGTGCAACGGGTCTGGATATAACCTCTTCTTATTCCCCCCCTCTCTCTCATGGGTTGTATTCTTATTGTGCGCTCTCTCAGTCTCATAATGGCAGCCACCACCGAGGACTGACTAGAGTTTTCTCCTTGTTAAGGAAGCGCTATCAGTTGTTCGATGTAGCTGAGATCAACGGCTCACATGCGTCGGTCTTATATGGACTGATGTTAGGCTGCCAACACACCTTCATGTGGAGGGACTTAGGCCAACACCTATTTCTGGATTAAAATTCTCAATGGTATGTTGTGAAATGTACATCGCAATCCATTTTCGTTACAAAAGTAGAGTATTGTCTCTCCTATAAATTTTGTTCGTGCTGCATGCAGTGATTAAAAAATAGTTCGCTTAGCCTATTCTGCTTTAGCACCAACCAGTCACGTTCTCCTCAATAATTTACCAGAAGCAGAATCCCCACATCTCTTTCCACGTACGTCTACATCCCCACAAGGTACACTATAAATACCCGTCCCGTGGACACTCCCTGCAACTCACCAAGCAAACACTTGAGCTAACCATATCTAGTCCATATCCTCTCCCAAGCTAGCTCGAAGCAGCAATGGCGAAATCTTTCACCTTATTAGCGCTACTTAGCGCACTGGTTGTCCTCTCACTTCTTGTGAGCCCCATTGCTTGTTCCCGCAAGCTCCCCAGGCCTGCAACCAAGGCCCACAAGAACCACACCGCTGCTACCCCTTCGTCGTCTGCCGCTTATGGCTCCGGCGGCTGGTTAGCCGGCGGCGCGACGTATTACGGCGCCCCCAACGGCGACGGAAGCGACGGTTAGTGCTTGCATGCTTACTCCGCTGGGAGTAGAACGTGGTACATTAACTGCACCGCACAGCGTTGAGATGGGTGGAGCTAAAAATCAGGCCAAAAATGCAGGTGGCGCGTGTGGCTACCAGAGCGCTGTCGGCAACCGGCCGTTCTCGTCGATGATCGCCGCCGGCAACCCGTCGCTCTACAGAGATGGCAAGGGCTGCGGAGCGTGCTACGAGGTCAAGATAACCCCTAAACAGAGTGCTGACTTTTCGTGTATAGCTCCACTCCATTAATGGTCCTAACGAAATGAATTCATATGGCGCGCGTACGCAGGTTAAATGCACAGGCAACCAGGCATGCTCCGGCCAGCCGGCGACCGTCGTCATCACCGACGAGTGCCCCGCGGGGGCCGCTTGCCTCGGTGAGGCCGCCCACTTCGACATGAGCGGCACCTCCATGGGCGCCATGGCGAAGCCTGGCATGGCCGACAAACTCCGGGCCGGCGGTATCATCAAGATCCAGTACAAGAGGTACATACTAATTCAGCGAAGAATTTTGCGCTTGCAGCACAAATTAACAGAGACCGCATTATAATAACTAAGCTAATTTAATCTCGGTGTTTTCGTTAACCGCAGGGTGCCATGCAAGTACCCTGGCATGAACATTGCCTTCAAGGTGGACCAGGGCTCCAACCCCTACTACCTGGAGGTCCTGATCGAGTTCGAGGACGACGACGGCGACCTCAACGCCGTGGACCTCATGGAGGCCAACTGCGGCACCTGGACGCCCATGGCGCAGAACTGGGGCGCGCTGTACCGCCTCAACTCCAACACCGGCAAGCCGCTGCGCGGGCCCTTCTCGCTCCGGCTCACCTCCGACTCCGGCAGGAAGCTCGTCGTCAACAACGTCATCCCCGCCAGCTGGAAGGCCGGAGCCACCTACCGCTCCTTGGTTAACTACCCCTAAGTTACAGCCTCATCAACTTTTTTTCACTGCGCCGTACGTGCTTGGCTAGTAACCAAGAAGTGCAGTGCAGAGTGTGGTCGTGGTAATTTAGAACCGCGGGTTAATTTCTACCGCGGGGATTGTATTTATACGAATATGCGTCCGGGAACGGCAGGAGGCTGTGTCAGAGGAGGAGGAGCAGGCCATGCAAAGATTGTGCCAGCTCTTCCCTCCATGGTCTCTCGGCGCTCCCCTAGTGATGCGTGTCGTCGATTTGTATGTATTTTGTTTCTCTTCCTCTGTTTTGTCGATGAGGAGAAAAGCTTGTAGTGCAGTGCAAACTAAAGTTGCACGCCGATGTATCAAGTTGTGTGAGTGTGTTTTTGGAGCCCAATCCTTGAGAGAAATGAACTTTTACCATCAGATAATTTATGTACTGAAATCTGCAATTCCAGCCACTTTATTCAGTTTAATTACCAAGCGTAAAGTCACTCTCTGAACTCTCAATGTGTGTATTACTACTTGCAAACTGCACCTGAGCCACTCTTCGCTGGGGATGCGCTACATTTGCAGAACCTGCCCAAAGTGTGCAGAGCTCTTCCTATGAGCACTGATGTTTTTCACACTCCGTCCTTCATTCTTCATGGACCGTGTAAAGTACCTGTGTTTATAGGAGCGCCATTATTCCCATGGAAAATGAGTACTAGGAACTTTGGCGATCAGTTTTGCTCCTCTGTTACTCCGGTTGTTCTGCCGACGATGACACATGCAGTTCTCCCAAAAAAAGTACAGGAAGGCAGAGGTAGAGACTGTACTGGTCATCAATTATCAACACAAGAACTGTTCTCAGAAGGTACTACTGTTACTGAAAGATCGTCGGTTGTACGAGCACCACCCTACAAGCCTACACACAAGAGCTTCAGTTGTACTACTATTCGACTTTACATACTAAAAGGTGATTTAATTATAGGTTCGGCATGTGGGTCTGATAAAATAAAGCTTTCAAGTGCAACCATATGGGACGAGAGGATACGTCCATGGATTTCGATTTAGAAAGTTATCAAGACCCATGCCCATTTCTACACGAGCATTGAGACCTTGGGAGGCTATTCAAGTTGCTAGTATATAATAATATATCTATGCTTCTCTTTTGTCACTTCTATAGATACATATTTTCTTCGTTTCTAAATGTTTGTTTTTCTAGAGATTTTAAATGAACTATCACATACAAATGTATATAGATATATTTTAAAGTATAAATTTACTCATTTTGTTTCATATGTAACGGACGGAACATATCGTAGAGGCATAGAGCTATACATGCACCCTACTTAACTCCAATTTGTCCGTCATTGTGTAAAATCAGTGCACTCAATTGAAATGTTTAATATACAAAAAAAACACTAGAACACATGATTGAGAGTTAAGATGAAGGATGATCAAATTTTATGCAAGGGTTCAATGTCGACAAATGCGGTTCTAGGTTGTTGGTCTTTACGGACACATGCACGAAGACTTTCCAACCATCATTGACAAGGTCAAACCGGTTTTGATAGGAAAGCGGCGACAACAGCTTTGTCTGTCAACAATAGTGGCCGTTCGGTGGTTTTGGAATCTCGATGGAATTTTTATTACATTTGAGATGTTTTGTACTCCCTCCGTCTCAAAATACAAGATCATTTTTTTAAATAGCCTTGATCCTTTTCAGGAAAAAAAAAGAGTGAAATTCATTTGTTCTTCCCGCTACAGCTTCTGCTGCTGGTGCTGCACGATCGAGCTATTCATTCTAGAATAAAATAAGAATACAGAAACCGAGCCTCCGAAGTGACCGGCGCACATGTTCTCCGCGCGCCTCCGCGACCAGCAGCGTTCACTTGGACACTTCGGACGAACAGCGGCCCGCCGGCAGCCAACAACCGATGGAGCCGCAGCGGCCGGCGTGGGCATAGCATGCATGGCGCGCCCCCGCGTCAGTCGTCCGTTCCCGGCCCCGGCTCACGTGGAGAGATTCTCACGGACGCAGGGCCGGAGGCAGCCCGCGTGCACATGGTGGTCACGTAAACCCTTAACATGTCAATTGGCCGCATCTATTCCATCCATCTACCTCGAGTCTTCCACCTTCGCCCGGCTAAAAAAGAAAACGAACCGGCAGATGCGTCTTTCGCAAGCGGCACGGCGGCATGTCGGTCGGGGTGATTTGCGGCGGATAATGTGCAAAAGCTGACAGACATGGCGGTTCAGATGGATGGAACCGGCCGGTGAATCCCGAGGTTTCCGAGCATCACATGGCGGGAGTGATCTCCTCGCGCTATCCGGCCATCCGGATCACACCTGTCGTCTTGGCCGGCGAGTGTCGGTCGGCGCCTCGGGACCGGCGTGCACGCCGTGCACGGCGCCGCATCGGCGTGTTTATTTACTCGCGCCGCTGCGTGATTCCATGACTCAGTGGGCTGCCGCCGGCGGTTCCGACTCTGCGTGCAGTAGGGGCTAGGGAGTGGCGAGTCAGCTTGCGAAACGGGGGCCGACCATAACTGTAATAACAGTCCGGGGTACCGAACTTTTAAATAGGGCCGGTTTTGCCTCCGGGCCCTGTCGTCGCGGTGTCGCCCATGTGAAGCGAGTAAACAAGGGGACTGATGGAGACATCTTGGACATGGAGTGTCTGGATTCTGAGGCAAATATACCAGTGGTGCTTGAACTTGTCACGGATGTTCACTTTAGTGTCTGAACTTGAAAAATACATCAAACTGGTTCTAAAACTTGGCACGAACGTGCAAATGCGGTGTAAATCATGTTTGTAGACGTAAAGTGTGTCGACGTGGATTCGTATGTTGCTGACGTGGCACTGACATGACAAGGGGCCCACTTGTAGCTATGAAACAGAATAACTTAGTAATATATGACTCCATGACTACTAGATTCGCCTGTTCGTAATTAGGAAAATTAACATAAAAGTGGCCTAGAAATGAACTGAACCTACGACATAGCGCTAGGTCAATGCTTGCGCTAGCCAATCAACCAGACTTGTATTGACGACAATGATGGCCCCTTCGGCCTAGACATGAATTGAACCAAAAATTGTTGTGTGCATCAATGGGTTGCAGGTAGTGCCCATTTTGCACACACTATTTTTTAATGTAAAAATTATGTAAATATTAATCATAATAATTAAAGTTAGATTCAAATATTCACGTGTTATAAATAATTATCTCATGCTATACAAATATCCATGTGCAGACCACATAAATATATAGAGGTATGCAATAAAATAATTTATTTTTTAGAAAATACTATTTTAAATATAATCCATGAGTATTTAAAAATGTTTGTAAATACAAACATTTAAAATACATAGTCATGGATTATATTTAACAATTGTATATGAATATATAAAATATAGAGTAATGAAATAATATATGGATTATAAAAATGTTTGTATAACATAAATAATAAATTTCATTTAGATTACAGTTTGTAAATATCCTTTCAATTATTCAAACATTTGAATATTTATATGCATATTTTAAATGTTTGTATTTGCAAACATTTTAAACAGTCATGGGTTATATTTATATTATTATTTTACAAATATTAACTTAATATTTCTAAAAATTACAGGAACATTGTTGTAGTAAGTTATTTTATTGTATACCTCTAGATATTTATATTGTGTGTACACTGATATTTATGTGACATGAGGTAATTATTAATAACACATGAATATTTGAATCTAACTTTTATTATTATGATATTTACGTAATTTTTACAACTTTTTTACAACATAATGTGTGCAAAATGGGCCACTGGCTGCAGCCCATTTATGGATAGAAGAGTTTTAGTTAAAATACATTAAGAATGGGGGGCCATTTTATTCATTACATCATGTTTTGTGTTGTGGCAAGTGCGACCATCTAATAGGCGGCAGGTTGCTGGTTCAAGTCCCTTCCGTCGCATTTTTCATGTTAAATTTTCTTAACAAGTAATTCTGTTTTGTAGCTATAAATAGGCCCCGCGTCATGTTAGTGCCACGTCAGCCATATACGGTGCAACGTCAACAAACTTTACGTCTATGGATGAGATTAGCATCGTATTTGCATGTTCATGTCAAGTTTTAGAACCAGTTCGACGTATTTTTCAAGTTTAGACACTAAAGTGAACATGCATGGCAAGTTAAAGCACCACTGGTGTATTTACCTCGAGACTAATCTACAAAATGCAATGCTCGTCTCCAACAATGGAGTTATTAGGGCATCTCCAAAGCGACTCTCAAATCGTCTGCATCCGTCTGGACCGCTAAAGCAATTCAACACAATCATAATAAATATTGTACTAATATATGTCTTGCATGGCAATAGATAAGGTCATTTATTCTAACGAGAATACCTCGTGGGGTTAGGGCAATTGTAACGCTGACTCTTAAACCGCCTGCATCCATACGGACCAGGCGGTCTGGGTTTATTTTGCCGTCCAACCAGATACCGCATCCGTCCATGTAGCGGTACAAGTGTCATTTTTCCCGCAAAGCAGACCGAAGAGGCGGTTTGGCGGGTGTCAGGACTGCTGTCACGCACGCATCCAACACCCAAGACACCTTTCCCTCGCTCGCACCCTTTCCCGCCCAAAATGGTCGCCGCCGCTCCAGACCGTCAGCACCGTATTCATGCCGGCCCAAAAACCACGCGACCTCACAATGGAGCCAATATTGAAGCACCGGCCGAGAGCGCTACCCCGCATCGCGTCCAGGTGCATGTGCCTTCTCTCCGCATTCAATCGGCAGTCGTTCGTTCGCTTCCCTACAATACATGTGCGGTTGCCGAGGACCATACTCTGGCGCCCCATCCGTCCGCCTGCCGACCGGCATTAAACACCTTGCCGCTTGGCCCGACATCCAACCGACATTCATTTGTTCTTTTTTTCTTTTACTTTTGCTTGTATGTCGAAATATTGTGAATATGTTTATTAATCAATTTATATACAAAGGTGGAATTTGTCTAATCATGTATTGAAAAATGTTAAATGGGTATAAAGAAAATTTTACGATGTATAGAAAATTGTACAGTGCATATCAAAACAAAATTAGAAATTTAAAAAATATAAATTTCCATTTTTATGAAAAATTTAATCATGCTTTTAAATAGTGCTAAACGCATACAGAAAAAATATTTCCGATGTATAAGAAAAACATATACAAACAATGTACACTCTATAAGGAAAAAAGTAGACATAAAAATAAGTTTTCAAAAATGTTAATCGTGTATTTGGACAGTGTTAAAGATGTATATTTTTTTCCTGATGTATACAAAAATGTGGAAAAGTAGACATAAAATAGTAAAAAATATTAATGATGAATTTGTATATAAAAACATTTTTATGTATACAACAAATAAACAATGCTTATCAAAAAACATATGTTTAAAAATGTTAATCAGTTAGTTTAAAAATGTTAAACATGTATATAATAAATGTTTCTAGTGTATAAAACAAATGTATGATGTGTATTAAAAAAGTAGAAATCAAAGGATATGAGTTTTCGGAAAGTTTAATCACATATTTGAAAAATGTTAAATGTGTATACAAAAATTCTTCCTGCCGTATAAGAAAAATTGAAAAGGAAAATAAATAAAAACTATAAGACAAGAAAACAAAGGAAACAAATAAAGAAAGGAAAAATAGTAAAACCCGGAAAAGTAGCCCAAAAATAATAAATAATAAAAATGGTAAAAACTGTGAAAGGATGAAAGAAAATTGATGAAAAAGAGATAACCGAAGAAAATAAATGAAGATAAAAAGTAAAGCAAAAGAAAAAACAAGAGAAATCGAAATAGAAGAACAAAAGAAAAAACTAGACGAAACCGTACATAGAAGGAGCGAGCAAGCAAATTGGAGAGCTAGCTGATACGCTGCGACCAAGAGTTAGCTGATACGCTGCGCTAACCACTCCGCCACCTAGGCAGATATGCTAAGCTAAATCTTTTTCAGTGTTTTCTTGTTTCTTCTATCCTTTTTTCCTTTTTCCATTTTTTTCATTTTTATATATTTTTTTCTTTCTTTTTCTTCCTTGTATGATGACATTTTTTCAATTGGTGAACTCTTTTCAACTCGGTGAACTTTTGCCATTTTTTGATGAACTTTTTCAAATACGATGAAATTTGAAAAAAGTTCATCAGATTTGAAAAAGTTCACTAATTTTAAAAAAAATCATTGGATTTAAAAAAAGTTCATCACATTTGAGAAAAGTTCATCAATTTTGAAAAAAAATTCATCAAACTTGAAAACAGGTCATCGGATTTAAAAAAAGTTCATTAAATTTGAGAAAAGTTCTTCAAATTTGAAAAACAATCGTCCAATTTGAAAAAGTTCATTGATTTTGAAAAAGACAAATAAAAACCGCCCCGTAATTTACCATGAACCGGGACAAAACTGGTTTGGGAAGCTTCCCAAAACTGGAGGATTCCCGCGTCTAAAAAGAATAAATAGAAGAAAATACGTAGAAAATCACCGGTGGTCGCACCGTGTAGTGGTTACGGTTGATCGGATTGAAGGAAGTGATCTTGGGTTCTACTCCTGGAGAGCGCACAATTTTTGAACATTTTTATAGAAATAAAACATACATGGGCCCGGCCCAGATCGCCAGCGGAGGGGCTTGCGCTGCAGGCGCCCTCTTGCGAACGGGCGCTTCCATTTGGCGCTGCCCGTTCTTATCTGAAGGCGCATGTTGTTGGGTTCGGCCCATCTTCCTTTATTTTTCAGTTTGTAAACCAAAAATTGATGAGAAAGAGATAACCTTAGAAAATCGATTAAGAAAAACAATAAACCAAAAAATGCAGCAGCGTTCTGTGGTGCAACCTCCTGGTCGTTTGCACCCTACACAAACCACCCCACCGACCTCACCTCATGTGCTCAAATACATCTTTTTCACTCTCTTTTTCTTATGTCTTTTTCTTTTTTCTCTTTTTTATGTTTTCCTTTTTTATTCGGAAGCTTTCTTCGGATTTTAAATCTTTTTCTTTTGCTCATTTGAATGATTTTTTTGTCAAAATCGATGAACATCTTCCAAAATTGATCTTTTCTCAAAGAAGATGAACCATTTTTCAAAATGATGAACTTTTTTAAAAATAGATCAATTTATTTCAAAAAAAGTGAACTTTTTTTCAAAATCGATGAAACTATTTTAAATTACCATGATTTTTTTCCAAATTCGGTGAACTTTTTCGAATTCAATGATTTTTTTTTCAAATTCGATAAATGTTTTCCAAAATTGATGAACTTTTTTCAAAGATTTGAACTTTTTGTCAAATGAATGAATTACTTTTTCATATTTGATGAGATAATTTTCAAATTCGATGGACTTTTCTCAAAATTGGTGAGTTTTTTTTCAAAATCGACGAACTTTTTCATTTTGATGAACTTTTTCATTTTGATGAACTTTTTCCAATTCTCTGAAACTTTTTTTAAATCCATGTTTGTTAACTAAGGTAACATTGTGGTTATTAACTACTGCCTTCTACTCTGACGATTGGAGCTGGAATCCCGCTTCTCTCAAAGTAGCGAGACGAATTAAAACTTAAAAAAAATCTCTGTGTTTGCGAGCAGGTTGCTGGGATTGTTGGGCCAGCCCAGGAAGCGCGGCGCATGAATGCCAAGTGGAATAGAGAGCAACTAACTGATGAGCGCTCGTTCGAGAGCCTCCCCAAGGGTCACTTTGGGTGGGCTGAGGGCGCGCCTCTTGGGGTGCTCTCAGCCACTGCCACCTATCGCGCTCTAGGCGTTTCCTCTAGATTTTTTTTAATTATTTTTCCGCACACATTTTCGTCTTTTTAGATGGTTTCTTTTGGTTTATTTCGGCCTTTTGATTTTGTAACAGTCATTCATAACTTTTTGACAATAACGAAATTTAAAAAAAATGCACAAAAAACGCTTTTTCTTTTGCTTAAGCAAGAGGCACAGTCATGCCTTTCGAAACAGAAAAAAAGTGTCTTTTTTACTTCTGCGAGAGGCACGGCCGTGCCTCTCGGAAATGGGGAAAAAATTCTCTTGTTTTTTTCCTTTTGCGAGAGACATGGTTTGGCTTTCGCGAGAGGCACGATTTTGCTTCCGCGAGAGGCCCGGCCGTGCCTCTCGAAAACGAAAAAAACACGCTTTTTTTTCATGAGAAACACGGTTTTGCTTTCGCGAGAGGCACGGCCGTGCGTCTCGGAAATGAAAGAAAAAACGCGTTGAACGTGGTGCCTGTGTTGAATCAAAGGCACATGGCCCAGCCCACTTTGCTCGCGAGCTGTTTCATTTTTTTATTTAGTTTTTTTGTCGGGCTTTCAACTGAAAAACAGTTGTTGTTTTTAGGAGCTCGATATTTACAAACTATTAAAAAAAATCTAAAATTTTATTTCAGAAAATTGTTTGGTATGTGTTTATAAAAAGGTTCAGTATATGTCAACAAATGTTGACTATATACTAAAATATGTTTAGCGTGTACTAAATCAATATTCATTTTATAACAAAAAAAGTTCAGCGTATATGCGAATTATGTTCAATGGATATAACAAACTTTTCATCGTATATTATAAAACAAATCTTCACCGTGTATTTAAAAAGTATTCACAAAATACTATAAATGTTTAGTGTATGTTAAAAATGTTCACCATATATTTTGAAAACAAAATCATCGTACATTACAAAACCTGTTGAAATATGTGAAAAATATAAAACAAAAGAAATCCAATATCTGAAAGTCTAAAGATAAAAAGGACAAATGGAGAAATATTGTGAATTTCGAAAAAAAATATTAGTGCAGTACAAACAATTCGTTAGCATAGTTGAAAAAAATGTTGAAAGCACTTAAAAAAAGGTCCACATGTTTCAAAAATTTGTTTGTGAAAATTTGTTTATAGAATTTAAAACATGTTCATCATTAGAAAAAGTTTCAATGTGTATTTGGAGAATTGCTAGGCATGTAATTAACATATATTAAATGTGTATGGAAGAATCTTGTAGGTGTATATGAAAAATGTACAATGCATATGAAAAACAAGTAGACATTAAAATTAAGAAAAATGTTAATCATGTATTTGGAAAAAGTTAAATGTGTACAAAGAAATGTTTCAAATGTTGAAAAAACAATGTATAATCTGTATGACAACATATAGAGATAAAAAAGTATATTTTTAAAAAAGTTAATCATATATTTGAAAATGTTAAGGATATATATATAAAATGTTCCTTGTGCATAAGAAAAATGTACAATGTGCATGAAAAAACAAGATATCAATACATATATTTTTCAAAAATGGTATAAATGTATTTGAAATATACATATCTATTTAAAAAGGAAAATGAAAATAAAACAAAGAGAATCCAAGAAAAAGAAAAAAAGAAAATGAAAGAAAATCCATAGAAAACCGCTCCTTAACATGCCCCTCACTGGGCCGGCCCACAAGCAGAGAGCGGGGTGAGCGCCACACGCAGAGATATGATGTCGTGCTATTGTTTACTTTTTAGTTCACAATGAACACAGTGCTCATATCATTTGAAACTTTTGATTCGCTTATTTTGTTGAACTGGAAAATACTATACAACTTGATCTTGGCGTCCTTTGGCTTGTGGCGCCATCATGCTTAATCATGTAGAAGTTCATTCAGAGCTGGTTAGCATTCTCTTTTTTCGAAAATGCAGTTGAAATCCTTGGTCTTTGTATTATTGCGATGCATACAATCATTTTTATTAATAATTAAGCAGAATACAAATATATTTGATCACAATTAAACCAATATGAAAAATACCTAAGACTAAGTAGGCCTCTTCCGTAACAACAACTTCTTGCCAGCTGGTATTCCGTTTAATCAACAAGAACATTGCAAGTTTTTTTATTCAGCCAAACCAATGGCATCGGGTGCAGTTTACAACAAGAGCAAGAAAATTAAGGTAAACGATTTCAAACATCAATTTGCGACATAGGAATGCTAGATCTTTGGGATTTCCGAGATTGTTTTGGGCAGCATGAGGCCGGTTCCTTCGAACTTGCTCTTGGTAATCTCATCAATCCTTCCCGCCATCTCTGGCGTGAGGTAGTTGGTCCAGTCTCCGACCACGCCGCGCCGGAAGAAGACCCCGTTGGGCATCGGCATCTCAATTATTTCGGTCGTACCCGACTGGTTCACCTCCTGGTTGACCATGCTCTTCATGGCACATGCCTCCGTGATCTTCCTGTCCACTCCGGCCTCCTGCTCCCCTGAAGGGGCGCCCGATGAACTCAGCAAGGCGCCTCAGCTGGCCGAGCGGGTTGGCATTGAGCTCCTCGTAAGTCAGGAAGAGCACCTGTCCCGGTCTCTCAATGTGCCACCGCCAGTAGCTCAGCACGTGCTCCCAGAACGGCCCATACAATGAGGCGCCGTTGCAGAACTGGTCGTGTGCCTCGTCGATGTCCCGTGGGGTGAACTTGCTCATAAAGTGCCAGAGAGACACAAAACAGTCCTTGGGGTTCCGACACAAATACACCACCTGCATGCACGATGAATTGTTGCAAGCCCTTAATGTTATTGCGTGCTTAGATCCCTGAATTGTTTAGGGGTGTCACGCCAGTCCTCGAACTATGAAAGTCGGCATCCAAATCTTTGAAATGTAGTAAGCTTGTTATGCTATGCAAAATATAGGTCCAAGGGCTATTCTAGGGTTGCACTGGTTTGGAACCAGATGACAGCTTATTAACATTTCCAGAACTTGAATGTCATTTTTTATGGCTCGAGGACTTACATGACATCCCTGAAATAATTGAAGGACTTATCACTCATAGAAAACGTACGTACCTTGCAGCCCGACGCCACAACGGAGGGTGGCAGAGACTCAGCCGGGATGTGCGAGGCGAAGAGCCGTGGCGCTGGAAGCGAGCTGAGGTCGGGGATCTGGTCCTTGGTGTAGACCTGGGCCTCGAGGAAAGGAACGAGCTGGTGGGAGTTGTGGGAGGCGAGCTGCCGGAGTATGGACGATGTGTCGTCGGTGCGGCGGGCCGCAGCATAGAGGAGGGCTTTGATCCAGGTAGTCCCACACTTGGGCATCGTAACAAGGAGCACGTCGGTGCCACGCGCCTCAAAGTGCTGCTCTGCGACCATGGAGCTCACCATGACCGGCATGATCATGTGCCAGCCGCCCGGGTGGCGGCAGTAATCCCGCAGGGCTCCGCTGGGAACGGTCTCGTAGGTGGACACCACTCTCCGTGCTTCCTCGTAGATTTTCTTAGCCTCGTCGGCTTCCGGCGTGGAGACGCCGGCGTCACGGGGGAAGACAGTAGCCATGCCCCGAGTCGCTAGGCTAGTCGTAATTCGTTGCGTGTAGGCGCGGTGCTGTAGTGTAATGCAGGGCCCGGTTGTGTATTGAGTAGCAATAGCTTTACTAGTTTTATACTGCTAGCTCGTACAGTAGTAAACTCGTACACTCTCTTAGTCTCCTCCACATTGCTCCTTTCTTGCGGATTGACGGAAGGATCGCTTGGTGATCTCAGAAAATCGTTGACTTAGCTGTTTTGTGCACGAAGAAACCCTGTCGATCGATTCGGCCCCGTTGGCACAAGAGATGATCTGATTCTGCACTATCCTGTTGAATCATTGGGAGTTAATGTATGATGCTGTAATTGTACGATGTATTGCTCTTCGTGCATAAGCATGAATATATGATGTACAAAGGTGGACCACAGACCTTAACTATACAAGGAAATAGGAGACGGACCCAATACACAATATGCACATAACACATATACTCAACACCCCCCACAGTCGAAGCGGCACCGCGGCTGACGCAAAGACTGGACCGGAACTCCTCAAATGACGCCGTAGGCAAGCCCTTGATCATGATATCGGCAAATTGTTGGAAAGTAGGGACGTGCAAAACATGAATATGTCCAAGGGCCACCTATTCCCGAACAAAATGAATATCCAACTCAATATGCTTGGTCCGTCGATTATGCACCGGGTTAGACGGAGAGGCACGGTCAACAGGGCAAGAGAGCTCCTAAAGCAGCTGGCGAAGCCACGAACACTCGGCGACGGCGTTGGCCACCGCACGATACTCAGCCTCAGCACTGGAACGAGAGATCGTAGGCTGCCGCTTGGACGACCACGAGATGAGTGAGGGTCCAAGATAGACACAATAGTCCAAAGTGGAGCGACGAGTGTCAGGGCAGCCCGCCTAGTCTGCATTGGAGTAGGCGGTGAGGGCGGTGTCGGCGGAGGCGTGAAGCGTGACGCCAAGATCCATAGTGCCACAGATATAGCGGAGAATATGCTTGACGGTAGCCCAGTGAACGTCTCGAGTAGCATGCATATGAAGACACACCTACTACACGGCATACTGGATCTCCGGTCGATTCAGAGTGAGGTACTGGAGAGCACCAACGATAGACCGATAGAAAGCAGCATCCGAAGCAGGAGAACCATCCGTGGTAGAAAGGTTGGCCTTCGTATCAACAGACGTAGCGGCGGGCTTGCAGTTAAGCATGCCGACGCGATCGAAGAGCTCGTGAGCGTACTTCCGCTGATGAAGGAAGAAGCCATCCGGACGGCGCACCACCTCAACACCGAGGAAGTAGTGCAAAGGACCCAAGTCCTTGATGGCGAACTCAGCGCAAAGACGAGCCGTGAGCTGACTGAGGAGACCAACCGTACATGCCGTCAAGATGATGTCATCGACATAGAGTAGCAAGTAGGCCGTATCAGAGCCCTGATGATAGACGAAGAGCGAGGCGTCCGAGTGGGTAGAGCGGAACCCAAGCTGGTGGAGAAACGCCGCGATATGCTGGTACCAAGCGCGCGGAGCCTGCTTGAGTCCGTACAAGGACCGCGAAAGCAGGCACACGTGGTCGGGAAGCGTCGGGTCAACAAACCCGGTGGGCTGCTGGCAGAAGACCTGCTCCTCGAGGTGACCATGGAGGAAGGCGTTGGAGACATCCATCTGGTGCACCGGCCAAGCACGGGAGACCGCAAGGTGGAGAACCGTGCGTATCGTGCCAGGCTTGACAACCGGAGCGAAGGTGTCAGTGAAGTCGATGCCAGCACACTGTCGGAAGCCACGAACGACCCAACGCGCTTTGTAGCGATCAAGGGTACCACCAGGACGGAGCTTGTGTTTAAAGACCCACTTTCCGGTAATCACGTTGGCGTGCCGGGGACGGGAAATAAGCTGCCACATCCGGTTGCGCAACAGGGCATCAAATTCCTCTTGCATTGCAGCCATCCAGAGCGGGTCACGAAGAGCGGCTCGAACGGAGGACGACAACGGCGACGGCTCAGAGGTGGATGCCGCATGGACGTAGTCATTCGAGGCGTAGCACGAGCTCGGGCAAAAACGCCCGTACGGGCGTGGGTGACCGGACCGGCCACAAGCGCCGAGGGGGCAGGGGGCGCCGGTGGCGCCGAGGGGGCTGCGGGGGCCACAGACGCCAACGTCAGGGGCACTGGGGGCGCCAGCGCCGTGGCTATAGGAGGCGTCGCATGCGGGGGGCGTGCCTCGAAGCCAGGGCGAGCCAAGAGAGGCACACGAGCGCCCTGGGAGAGGCGTCGAGGGAACAGCCGGGGGTACCTGGTGAAACGGAAACACATGCTCATCAAAGTAAACGTGCCGGGAAGTGAACACACGGTGGGAGACGGGATCGTAGCACCGATATCCCTTGGAGATGGAGGGGTAGCCGATGAAGATGCTGTTGGGGAACGTTGCAGAAAACAAAAATTTTCCTACGGTTTCACCAAGATCCATCTAGGAGTTCATCTAGCAACGAGTGATTGGATTGCATCTATATACCTTTGTAGATCACGCGCGGAAGCGTTCAAAGAACGGGGATGAGGTAGTGGTACTCGACGTGATTCGAATCACCGAAGATCCTAGCACCGAACGGACAGTACCTCCGTGTTCAACACACGTACGGTCAGCGTAACGTCTCCTTCTTCTTGATCCAGCAAGAGGGAAGGAGAGGTTGAGGAAGATGGCTCCAGCAGCAGCACGACGGTGTGGTGGTGATGAAGCTGCAGTACTCCATCAGGGCTTCGCTAAGCGCTATGGAGGAGGAGGGGTGTTGGAGAGGGAGAAGGAGGCAACCAAAGGCGTGGGAGAAAAGCCCTCCTTCCCTCACTATATATAGGAGGGCCAAAGGGGGGGCGCCGGCCCTAGGAGATCCAATCTCCTAGGGTGGGGCGGCGGCCAAGGGGGTTTCCCTCCCCCCCAAGGCACCTAGGAGGTGCCTTCCCCTCCTAGGACTCTTTCCCCTTGTAACCCTAGGCGCATGGGCCTCTTGGGGCTGGTGCCCTTGGCCCATGTAGGCCAAGGCGCACCCCCTACAGCCCATGTGGCCCCCGGGGACAGGTGGCCCCACCCGGTGGACCCCCGGGACCCTTCCGGTGGTCCCGGTACAATACCGATGACCCCGAAACTTGTCCCGATGCCCGAAACAGGACTTTCCATATATAAATCTTTACCTCCGGACCATTACGGAACTCCTCGTGACGTCCGGGATCTCATCCGGGACTCCGAACAACATTCAGGTTACTGCATATACATATCCCTACAACCCTAGCATCACCGAACCTTAAGTGTGTAGACCCTACGGGTTCGGGAGATATGTAGACATGACCGAGACGACTCTCCGGTCAATAACCAACAGCGGGATCTGGATACCCATGTTGGCTCCCACATACTCCACGATGATCTCATCGGATGAATCACGATGTCGAGGATTCAAACAACCCCGTATACAATTCCCTTTGTCAATCGATATATTACTTGCCCGAGATTCGATCGTCGGTATCCCAATACCTCGTTCAATCTCGTTACCGGCAAGTCACTTTACTCGTACCGTAATGCATGATCCCGTGACCAGACACTTGGTCACTTTGAGCTCATTATGATGATGCATTACCGAGTGGGCCCAGTGATACCTCTCCGTCATACGGAGTGACAAATCCCAGTCTCGATCCGTGTCAACCCAACAGATACTTTCGGAGATACCCGTAGTCTACCTTTATAGTCACCCAGTTACGTTGTGACGTTTGGTACACCCAAAGCACTCCTACGGTATCCGGGAGTTACACGATCTCATGGTCTAAGGAAAGGATACTTGACATTGGAAAAACTCTAGCAAACGAACTAACCGATCTTTATGCTATGTTTAGGATTGGGTCTTGTCCATCACATCATTCTCCTAATGATGTGATCTCGTTATCAATGACATCCAATGTCCATAGTCAGGAAACCATGACTATCTGTTGATCAACGAGCTAGTCAACTAGAGGCTTACTAGGGACATGTTGGTGTCTATTATTCACACATGTATTACGATTTCCGGATAACACAATTATAGCATGAATAAAGACAATTATCATGAACAAGGAAATATAATAATAATGCTTTTATTATTGCCTCTAGGGCATATTTCCAACAGTCTCCCACTTGCACTAGAGTCAATAATCTAGTTACATTGTGATGAATCGAACACCCATGGAATTCTGGTGTTGATCATGTTTTGCTCTAGGGAGAGGTTTAGTCAACGGATCCGCTACATTCAGGTCCGTATGTACTTTACAAATCTCTATGTCTCCATCTTGAACATTTTCATGAATGGAGTTGAAGCGACGCTTGATGTGCCTTGTCTTCTTGTGAAACCTGGGCTCCTTGGCAAGAGCAATAGCTCCAGTGTTGTCACAGAAGAGCTTGATCGGCCCCGACACATTGGGTATGACTCCTAGGTCGGTGATGAACTCCTTCACCCAAATTGCTTCATGCGCTGCCTCTGAGGCTGCCATGTACTCCGCTTCACATGTAGATCCCGCCACGACGCTCTGCTTGCAACTGCACCAGCTTACTGCCCCACCATTCAAAATATACACGTATCCGGTTTGTGACTTTGAGTCATCCAGATCTGTGTCGAAGCTAGCGTCGACGTAACCCTTTACGACGAGCTCTTCGTCACCTCCATAAACGAGAAACATTTCCTTAGTCCTTTTCAGGTACTTCAGGATATTCTTGACCGCTGTCCAGTGTTCCTTGCCGGGATTACTTTGGTACCTTCCTACCAAACTTACGGCAAGGTTTACATCAGGTCTGGTACACAGCATGGCATACATAATAGAACCTATGGCTGAGGCATAGGGGATGACGCTCATCTCTTCTATATCTTCTGCCGTGGTCGGACATTGAGCTGAGCTCAATTTCATACCTTGCAACACAGGCAAGAACCCCTTCTTAGACTGATCCATATTGAACTTCTTCAATATCTTATCAAGGTATGTGCTTTGTGAAAGACCTATGAGGCGTCTTGATCTATCTCTATAGATCTTGATGCCTAATATATAAGCAGCTTCTCCAAGGTCCTTCATTGAAAAACTCTTATTCAAGTAGGCCTTGATGCTGTCCAAGAGTTCTATATCATTTCCCATCAAAAGTATGTCATCTACATATAATATGAGAAATGCTACAGAGCTCCCACTCACTTTCTTGCAAATGCAGGCTTCTCCATAAGTCTGTGTAAACCCAAACGCTTTGATCATCTCATCAAAGCGAATGTTCCAACTCCGAGATGCTTGCACCAGCCCATAAATCGAGCGTTGGAGCTTGCACACCTTGTCAGCATTCTTAGGATCGACAAAACCTTCCGGCTGCATCATATACAATTCTTCCTTAAGGAAACCATTAAGGAATGCCGTTTTGACGTCCATTTGCCAAATTTCATAATCATAAAATGCGGCAATTGCTAACATGATTCGGACGGACTTCAGCTTCGCTACCGGTGAGAAAGTCTCATCGTAGTCAACTCCTTGAACTTGTCGATAACCCTTAGCGACAAGCCTAGCTTTATAGATGGTCACATTACCATCCGCGTCTGTCTTCTTCTTAAAGATCCATTTATTTTCTATGGCTCGCCGTTCAACGGGCAAGTCAGTCAAAGTCCATACTTCGTTTTCATACATGGATCCTATCTCGGATTTCATGGCTTCTAGCCATTTGTCGGAATCCGGTCCCGCCATCGCTTCTTCATAGTTCGAAGGTTCACTGTTGTCTAACAACATGATTTCCAAGACAGGGTTGCCGTACCACTCTGGTGCGGAATGTGTCCTTGTGGACCTTCGAATTTCAGTAGGAGCTTGACCAGAAGTATCTTGATCATCATCAATAACTTCCTCTCTAGTTGGTGCAGGCACCTCAGGAACATTTTCTTGAGTTGTGCCATTTTCCGGTTCAAGAGGTAACACTTCATCAAGTTCTACTTTCCTCCCACTTACTTCTTTCGAGAGAAACTCTTTCTCTAGAAAGAATCCATTCTTGGCAACAAAGATCTTGCCTTCGGATCTGAGGTAGAAGGTATACCCAACAGTTTCTTTAGGGTATCCTATGAAGACGCATTTTTCCGACTTGGGTTCGAGCTTTTTAGGTTGAAGTTTCTTGACATAAGCATCGCATCCCCAAACTTTCAGAAACGACAGCTTAGGTTTCTTCCCAAACCATAATTCAAACGGTGTCGTCTCAACGGATTTCGACGGAGCCCTATTTAAAGTGAATGCGGCAGTCTCTAAAGCATAGCCCCAAAAAGATAGCGGTAAATCGGTAAGAGACATCATAGATCGCACCATATCTAATAGAGTGCGATTACGACGTTCGGACACACCATTACGCTGAGGTGTTCCAGGCGGCGTGAGTTGTGAAACTATTCCACATTTTCTTAAGTGTGTGCCAAATTCGTGACTCAAGTATTCTCCTCCACGATCTGATCGTAGAAACTTGATTTTCCTGTCACGTTGATTCTCAACCTCACTCTGAAATTCCTTGAACTTTTCAAAGGTTTCAGACTTGTGTTTCATTAAGTAGATATACCCATATCTACTCAAATCATCAGTGAGGGTGAGAACATAACGATAGCCACCGCGAGCCTCAACACTCATTGGACCGCACACATCAGTATGTATGATTTCCAATAAGTTGGTTGCTCGCTCCATTGTTCCTGAGAACGGAGTCTTGGTCATTTTACCCATGAGGCATGGTTCGCACATGTCAAATGATTCATAATCAAGAGACTCTAAAAGTCCATCTGCATGGAGCTTCTTCATGCGTTTGACACCTATGTGACCAAGGCGGCAGTGCCACAAATATGTGGGACTATCATTATCAACCTTACATCTTTTGGTACTCACACTATGAATATGTGTAGCATTACGCTCGAGATTCATTAAGAATAAACCATTCACCATAGGAGCATGACCATAAAACATATCTCTCATATAAATAGAACAACCATTATTCTTGGATTTAAATGAGTAGCCATCTCGAATTAAACGAGATCCTGATACATTTTCATGCTCAAAGCTGGCACTAAATAACAATTATTAAGGTTCAAAACTAATCCCGAAGGTAAATATAGAGGTAGCGTGCCAACGGCGATCACATTGACCTTGGAACCATTCCCGACGCGCATCGTCACCTCGTCCTTTGCCAGTCTCCGCTTATTCCACAGCCCCTGCTTTGAGTTACAAATGTGAGCAACTGCACCGGTATCAAATACCCAGGAGCTACTACGGGTACTAGTAAGGTACACATCAATTACATGTATATCATATATACCTTTTGTTTTGCCGGCCTCCTTGTCCGCTAAGTATTTGGGGCAGTTCCGCTTCCAGTGACCACTTCCCTTGCAATAAAAGCACTCAGTTTCGGGCTTGGGTCCATTCTTTGGCTTCTTCCCAGCAGCTTGCTTGCCGGGCGCGGCAACTCGTTTGCCGTCCTTCTTGAAGTTCTTTTTACCCTTGCCCTTCTTGAACTTAGTGGTTTTATTCACCATCAACACTTGATGTTCCTTCTTGACTTCTACCTCTACTGATTTCAGCATAGCAAATACTTCAGGAATGGTCTTTTCCATCCCCTGCATATTGAAGTTCATCACAAAGCTCTTGTAGCTCGGTGGAAGCGACTGGAGGATTCTGTCAATGACCGCATCATTCGGGAGATTAACTCCCAGCTGAGTCAAGCGGTTATGTAATCCAGACATAGTGAGTATGTGCTCACTGACAGAACTATTTTCCTCCATCTTACAGCTGAAGAATTTGTCGGAGACTTCATATCTCTCGACCCGGGCATGAGCTTGGAAAACCATTTTCAGCTCTTCGAACATCTCATATGCTCCATGTCTCTCAAAACGCTTTTGGAGCCCCGGCTCTAGGCTGTAAAGCATGCCGCACTGAACGAGGGAGTAGTCATCGGCACGTGTCTGCCAAGCGTTCATAACGTCTTGGTTCTGTGGGACGGGTGGATCACCTAGCGGTGCTTGTAGGACATAATCTTTCCTGGCAGCTATGAGGATGATCCTCAGGTTCCGGACCCAGTCCGTGTAGTTGCTGCCATCGTCTTTCAGCTTGATTTTCTCTAGGAACGCGTTGAAGTTGAGGACTACGTTGGCCATTTGATCTACAAGATATATTGCAAAGATTTTAGACTAAGTTCATGATAATTAAGTTCATCTAATCAAATTATAATGAACTCCCACTTAGATAGACATCCCTCTTCTAGTCATCTAACTATAACATGATCCGAGTTAGCTAGGCCATGTCCGATCATCACGTGAGACGGACTAGTCAACGTCGGTGAACATCTTCATGTTGATCGTATCTTCTATACGACTCATGCTCGACCTTTCGGTCTTCTGTGTTCCGAGGCCATGTCTATACACATGCTAGGCTCGTCAAGTCAACCTAAGTGTTTGCATGTGTAAATCTGTCTTACACCCGTTGTATGTGAACGTTTGAATCAAACACCCGATCATCACGTGGTGCATTGAAGCAACGAACTGTCGCAACGGTGCACAGTTAGGGGGAACACTTTCTTGAAATTATTATGAGGGATCATCTTATTTACTACCGTCGTTCTAAGTAAACAAGATGCAAAACATGATAAACATCAAATGCAATCAAATTATAATAGTGACATGATATGGCCAATATCACATAGCTCCTTTGATCTCCATCTTGGGGCTCCATGATCATCTTGTCACCGGCATGACACCATGATCTCCATCATCATGATCTCCATCATTGTGTCTCCATGAAGTTGCTCGCCAACTATTACTTCTACTACTATGTCTAACGCGTTTAGCAATAAAGTAAAGTAATTTACATGGCGTTTCTCAATGACACGCAGGTCATACAAAAAATAAAGACAACTCCTATGGCTCCTGCCAGTTGTCATACTCATCGACATGCAAGTCGTGATTCCTATTACAATAGCATGAACATCTCATACATCACATATAGATCATTCATCATTCATCACAACTTTGGCCATATCATATCACAAAGCACTTGCTGCAAAAACAAGTTAGACGTCCTCTAATTGTTGTTGCAAGTTTTACGTGGCTGAAGTAGGGTTCTAGCAAGAACGTTTTCTTACCTACGCGAAAGCCACAACGTGATTTGTCAACTTCTATTTACCCTTCATAAGGACCCTTTTCATCGAATCCGCTCCAACTAAAGTAGGAGAGACAGTCACCCGCCAGCCACCTTATGCAACTTGTGCATGTTTGTCGGTGGAACCGGTCTCACGTAAGCGTACGTGTAAGGTTGGTCCGGGCCGCTTCATCCCACAATACCGTTGAAGCAAGATAAGACTAGTAGCGGCAAGAAAGTTGACAACATCTACGACCACAACAAATTGTGTTCTACTCGCGCAAGAAGAACTACGCATAGACCTAGCTCATGATGCCACTATTGGGGAACGTTGCAGAAAACAAAAATTTTCCTACGGTTTCACCAAGATCCATCTAGGAGTTCATCTAGCAACGAGTGATTGGATTGCATCTACATACCTTTGTAGATCACGCGCGGAAGCATTCAAAGAACGGGGACGAGGTAGTGGTACTCGACGTGATTCGAATCACCGAAGATCCTAGCACCGAATGGACGGTACCTCCGTGTTCAACACACGTACGGTCAGCGTAACGTCTCCTTATTCTTGATCCAGCAAGAGGGAAGGAGAGGTTGAGGAAGATGGCTCTAGCAGCAGCACGACGGCGTGGTGGTGATGAAGCTGCAGTACTCCGTCAGGGCTTCGCTAAGCGCTATGGAGGAGGAGGGGTGTTGGAGAGGGAGAAGGAGGCAACCAAAGGCGTGGGAGAAAAGCCCTCCTTCCCTCACTATATATAGGAGGGCCAAAGGGGGGGCGCCGGCCCTAGGAGATCCAATCTCCTAGGGTGGGGCGGCGGCCAAGGGGGTTTCCCTCCCCCCCAAGGCACCTAGGAGGTGCCTTCCCCTCCTAGGACTCTTTCCCCTTGTAACCCTAGGCGCATGGGCCTCTTGGGGCTGGTGCCCTTGGCCCATGTAGGCCAAGGCGCACCCCCTACAGCCCATGTGGCCCCCGGGGACAGGTGGCCCCACCCGGTGGACCCCCGGGACCCTTCCGGTGGTCCCGGTACAATACCGATGACCCCGAAACTTGTCCCGATGCCCGAAACAGGACTTTCCATATATAAATCTTTACCTCCGGACCATTCCGGAACTCCTCGTGACGTCCGGGATCTCATCCGGGACTCCGAACAACATTCAGGTTACTGCATATACATATCCCTACAACCCTAGCGTCACCGAACCTTAAGTGTGTAGACCCTACGGGTTCGGGAGATATGTAGACATGACCGAGACGACTCTCCGGTCAATAACCAACAGCGGGATCTGGATACCCATGTTGGCTCCCACATACTCCACGATGATCTCATCGGATGAACCACGATGTCGAGGATTCAAACAACCCCGTATACAATTCCCTTTGTCAATCGATATATTACTTGCCCGAGATTCGATCGTCGGTATCCCAATACCTCGTTCAATCTCGTTACCGGCAAGTCACTTTACTCGTACCGTAATGCATGATCCCGTGACCAAACACTTGGTCACTTTGAGCTCATTATGATGATGCATTACCGAGTGGGCCCAGTGATACCTCTCCGTCATACGGAGTGACAAATCCCAGTCTCGATCCGTGTCAACCCAACAGATACTTTCGGAGATACCCGTAGTCTACCTTTATAGTCACCCAGTTACGTTGTGACGTTTGGTACACCCAAAGCACTCCTACGGTATCCGGGAGTTACACGATCTCATGGTCTAAGGAAAGGATACTTGACATTGGAAAAACTCTAGCAAACGAACTAACCGATCTTTATGCTATGTTTAGGATTGGGTCTTGTCCATCACATCATTCTCCTAATGATGTGATCTCGTTATCAATGACATCCAATGTCCATAGTCAGGAAACCATGACTATCTGTTGATCAACGAGCTAGTCAACTAGAGGCTTACTAGGGACATGTTGGTGCCTGTTATTCACACATGTATTACGATTTCCGGATAACACAATTATAGCATGAATAAAGACAATTATCATGAACAAGGAAATATAATAATAATGCTTTTATTATTGCCTCTAGGGCATATTTCCAACAGATGCAAGTGACAGATCGAGGTGCAAGCTTGTGAGAAGCAGTGTCGGCAGTGCTGGGATAGCAAAGGCATCCAAAAATACGCAAGTCGTCATAAGATGGGGGCGTACCAAAGAGAAGATGGTGAGGTGAGTAGTTCCACCATGGACGACAGGGTCTAATGTTAAGAAGAAGTGATGCAGTGGCGAGTGCGTCCGGCCAAAAACGAGGCGACATGTTGGCATGAAACATGAGCGTGCGAACACAGTCATTCAGAGTGCGAAGGACGCGTTCGGCTCGACCATTCTGCTGTGAAGTGTACGGGCATATGAGGCGGAAAACTGTGCTGTGATGCGACAAAAAGGTGTGGAAAATGAGGTCGCCAAACTCTTTTCCATTGTCCATCTGAAGCGCAAGGATGGGACGCCCAAACTGCGTGTGGACATAGGAGTAAAAAGCCGTCAAGGTAGAGAGTGCATTCGACTTTCTGCGCAAAGAAAAAGTCCACACATAATGAAAATAATCGTCAAGAATGACCAGATAATATAAATAGCCTGAGTTACTGAGAACTGAAGAAGTCCACACATCGCTATGACTCAACTGAAAAGGAAAAGGAGCAATGGTGATGAAATTATTAAACGGCAGGCGAACATGTTTGCCGACTCGATAGGCATGACAAGTGTGATTCTCGATCTTATTGCAACTGAAACTTAAACTCTTAAGAATATGACGAAGTGTGACGGGGTTGGGATGACCCAAGCGAGCGTGCCAGAGATCGACGCCAGCAGAGAGAGAACCCGGTGCGTTGGTGGTGGATGAAGATGAGTGCACCGGATAGAGCTCGTTGGGGCTATCACATCGGTGAAGTACCATCCTAGTTCGAGCATTTTTTGACACAAAAACCAAGCTTGTCAAATTCAATGGTAACAGGATTTTCACGAATGAAACAACGAACGAAAATAAGATTCTTAATAAGATGAGGTGACACAAGTATGTTAGACAAAAATAATGGAGTAGAAGTAGAAGGAAAAGAAGTGTGCCCAACATGTGTGATAGGAAGTGTGGAATCGTTACCGATAATGATGCGGCAGTCGGTGAAGACAGGAGTGAAGGAGGCAAGGTTACCAAGATGAGAAAACATGTGAGCCGTACTGATAACCCACAAGTATAGGGGATCGCAACAGCTTTCGAGGGTAGAGTATTCAACCCAAATATATTGATTCGACATAAGGGGAGCCAAAGAATATTCTCAAGTATTAGCAGCTGAGTTGTCATTTCAACCACACCTGGAAACTTAGTATCTGCAACAAAGTGTTTAGTAGCAAAGTAATATGATAGTGGTGGTAGCGGCAACAAAAGTAAAGACAGCAAAAGTAATGTTTTTGGTATTTTGTAGTGATTGTAACAGTAGCAGCGAGAAAGTAAATAAGCGAGAGCCAGTATATGGAAAACTCGTAGGCACCGGATCAGTGATGGATAATTATGCCGGATGTGGTTCATCATGTAACAGTCATAACATAGGGTGACACAGAACTAGCTTCAATTCATCAATGTAATGTAGGCATGTATTCCGTATATAGTCATACGTGCTTATGGAAAAGAACTTGCATGACATCTTTTGTCCTACCCTCCCGTGGCAGCGGGGTCCTATTGGAAACTAAGGGATATTAAGGCCTCCTTTTAATAGAGAACCGGAACAAAGCATTAGCACATAGTGAGTACATGAACTCCTCAAACTATGGTCATCACCGTGAGTGGTCCCGATTATTGTCACTTCGGGGTTGCCGGATCATAACACATAGTAGGTGACTATAGACTTGCAAGATAGGATCAAGAACTCACATATATTCATGAAAACATAATAGGTTCAGATCTGAAATCATGGCACTCGGGCCCTAGTGACAAGCATTAAGCATAGCAAAGTCATAGAACATCAATCTCAGAACATAGTGGATACTAGGAATCAAACCCTAACAAAACTAACTTGATTACATGATAAATATCATCAACCCATCACCGTCCAGCAAGCCTATGATGAAATTACTCACGCACGGCGGTTAGCATCATGATATTGGTGATGGAGGATGGTTGATGATGACGACGACGACGAATTGCCCTCTCTGGAGCCCCGAACGGACTCCAGATCAGCCCTCCCAAGAGGTTTTAGGGCTTGGCGGCGGCTCCGTATCGTAAAACGCGATGATTTTTTTCTTTAATTTTTTTCTCTCTGAAAGCAAATATATAGAGTTGGAGTTAGCGTCGGAGGGCATCCAAGGGGCCCACGAGGTAGGGGGCACGCCCTAGAGGGGGGGCGCCCCCCACCCTCGTGGACAGGGTGTGGGCCCCCTAGTCTTCATTTTGGCGAGGATTTATTATTATTTTTTCTAAGATGTTCCGTGGAGTTTCAGGTCATTCCGAGAATATTTGTTTTCTGCACATAAAACAATATCATGACAATTCTGCTGAAAACAGCGTCAGTCCGGGTTAGTCCCATTCAAATCATACAAGTTAGAGTCCAAAACAAGGGCAGAAGTGTTTGGAAAAGTAGATACGACGGAGACGTATCAACTCCCGCAAGCTTAAACCCTTGCTTGTCCTTAAGCAATTCAGTTGACAAACTGAAATAAAGAAAGAAAAACTTTTGCAAACTCTGTTTGCTCTTGTTGTTGTAACTATGTCAAGCCAGCATTCAAGTTTTCAGCATATATCATAATTAACCACATTTGCAATAATTCTTAGGTCTCATAATTACCCATATCAATAGTATAATCAACTAGCAAGCCATAATAATAAATCTCGGATGACAACACTTTCTCAAAACAATTATAATATGATATAACAAGATGGTATCTCGCTAGCCCTTTCTGAGACCGCAAAACATAAGTGCAGAGCACCTTTAAAGATCAAGGACTGACTAGACATTGTAATTCATGGTAAAAGAGATCCAATCATAGTCACACCCAACATAGATTAATAGTGATGAATGCAAATGACAACTGTGCTCTCCAGCTAGTGCTTTTTAATAAGAGGGTGATGACACAACATAAAAGTAAATGGATAAACCCTTCGCAGAGGGAAGCAGGGATTTGTAGAGGTGCCAGAGCTCGGTTTTGCAATAGAGATAAATTGTATTTTGAGCGGTATACTTTCATTGTCAACGTAGCAACTAAGAGATGGCGATATCTTCCATGCTAAACACATTATAGGCGGTTCCCAAACAGAATGGTAAAGTTTATACTCCCCCTCCATAAACAAGCATCAATCCATGACTTGCTCAAAACAACGAGTGTCTCCAACATACATCAGGTCTCAGGGGGAGTTTTGTTTGTAATTAATTTTGATTTAGTTTGCATAAGCATGGGACTGGGCATCCCGGTGACCAGCCATTTTCTCGTGAGTGAGGAGCGGAGTCCACTCCTCTTGAGAATAACCCACCTAACACGAAAGATAAGGACAGCCTTGATTGATACATGAGCTATTCGAGCATACAAAACAGAATGTTTATTTGAAGGTTTAGAGTTTGGCACATACAATTTTACTTGGAATGGCAGGTAGATACCGCATATAGGAAGATATAGTGGACTCATCTGGAATAACTTTGGGGTTTAAGGGATTGGATGCACAAGCAGTATTCCTGCTTAGTACAAGTGAAGGCTAGCAAAAGACTGGGAAGCGACCAACTAGAGAGCGACAACAGCCATGTGCATGCATTAAAATTAATAAACATTGGATGCAAGCATGAGTAGGATATAATCCACCATGAACATAAATATCGTGAAGGCTATGTTGATTTGTTTCAACTACACGTGTGAACATGTGCCAAGTCAAGTCACTTAAATCATTCAAAGGAGGATACCACCCCATCATACCACATCATAGTCATCTCAATAGCATGTTGGCACACAAGGTAAACCATTATAACTCATAGCTAATCAAGCATGGCACAAGCAACTACGATATCTAATTGTCATTGCAAACATGTTTATTCATAATAAGCTGAATAAAGAATGAGGGGCTCATCATATTTACAAAAACAAAAGAGGTCGAGTTCATACCAGCTTTTCTCTTCTCAGTCAGCCCATCATATATCATCATAATTGTCTTTCACTTGCACGACCGAACGGTGTGAATAATAATAAGGGTGCACGTGCATTGGACTAAGCTGAAATCTGCGAGCATTCAATAAACAGGAGAAGACAAGGCAATATGGGCTCTTGGTTAAATCAACAATAATGCATATAAGAGCCACTTCACCAATTTAATTATGGTCTTCTCCTACTGACGCCCAAAGAAAAGAAAAGAAATAAAACTATTTACATGGGAAAGCTCCCAACAAGCAAAAGAATAATGGGAAATATTTTTGGGTTTTCTTTTTAATTATTACTACTACAGCAGAAAAATAAACTACTACTAATTTTTTTGATTTTTCTTAAGGTTTAACAAACACACAAGAAGAAAGCAGGAAAAAGAAAATAAACTAGCATGGATATTACAGTGAAAGAGTATGAGCACCGACATCTAGCAATGAGTGTGCGTGAACATAAATGTAATGTCGGTGAGAAATACGTACTCCCCCAAGCTTAGGCTTTTGGCCTAAGTTGGTCTATTGCCAGGGATAGCCTGGCGGATACCCATAGGTGTAGCTGGGGTCGTACTGCGACGAAGAATAGTTGGGATCATACTGTGATGAAGAAGAAGACTCTGACTGCCACTGGCTGACAGTCATCTCTGGATCCCAAGAATAAACAGATTGTCGTGGAGGCTCATCTTGTGGTTCCTGTTCCGGGGCTGGTGCAGGATTCTTGTAAGCTTGGACGGCAGCCCACGTAACGAGGTAGGGTCCTACAAAATTAAACAAAGAAGGAGCAGGCAACGTAATAGTTTCAGGATAATGTTTATCAAAGTATAACTTATATTTGAGCTCTCCATTCATGTCCTTAACAAGAAAATCATGAGTTATCATGCTCTTATAGTCTAGATAAGCATTAGGCAGCAATTTTTATTCTTTCTCATAATGCCTAATAGCTATGTTAAAATGTGCAGCAAGGCGAGAAGCATAAATGCCTCCAAAGATGGGGCCTTTAATACGGTTCAGACTCAACTGCCTAGCAATAATTCCACCCATACTGACAGTGTTGTCACGGTATAAACCATGGAACAAAATAATAGTATCAGGAACACTAAGGTTCCCACAGTTCCCACGATCAATCAAGCATCGACTAGCAAATAAAGAAAAATAGCGTAACACAGGAAAATGTATGCTAGTGATTCTTGCATCAGAAACCTTCCCGGTTTCTTCCATAGAGATAAGGTTAATAAATGGTTCCAACTCTTTACGAGGTGGTTCCTCTAAGATACCATCAGGAGGTATGTTGCAGACTGTGCAAAATTCAGACAATGGCATTTTCTTCACAACGTCATATAAATGAAACTCTATTGAAGGAGGTGACTCTTTAGGGAAAAAGTAGAAGCTTTGCACAAAAGTATGAGTAAGAGATATTGTGGACGTTGGTCGCGGACGAAGTCGGTGAGGCCAGCATTCTTAATCAATGAATAGAAATCCTCATAAATCCCGGCCTCTCTCAAGAAATTATCAGAAGGCCATTCACACGGCCGGATCTCCGCGGTACGAGGCAAATTATATTTGGGCCTCTGAGCTTCTTCATTTTGTTTATCCTTTGAGCTTCGGCTTGATGAACCCCTCAAAAGTCTTATTTTTCTGAAATAATCTGAAATTTTTAGTAACTTCGAACAAAAGTGAACCAACTTCAATAAAACTAATAGCAACTACTCCTACAAGTGCCTAGAGCCTAAATCAAGCATTAGAACTACTTGGAACCATATAAATTTGACATGCAAGCTCAAGAACATGGTCACCTATGCAGCACAAATTTGCAAAGAATAAAGCACTAGAACAAAAACTAATTGGACCAATGGAGGAGTCACATACCAAGGAACAATCTTCCCAAGCAGTTTTGCGAGAGGTGCTTTGAGCAAGGAGATCGAAAATCACAGCAAAAGTGGCTGGAACTCGTGCTTGAGTTGGTTTTTCGGGTTTGTGTGAGACATAGGAAGAAGATGGGTGCTGGGATAAGTGGAGGAGGGCCACCATGGGCCCACGAGGCAGGGGGCGCGCCCTAAAGGGGGGGGCACCACCCTCGTGGCCAGGTGGCAGCTCCTCCCTCGGTAATTTTTGCACAGTAAATCCTCAAATATTCCTGAAAAAATCATATTAAATTGGCATGTCATTCTGAGGACTTTTATTTTCGGGATATTTTTATATTGCATGGATAAGTCAGGAAACAGACAGAAAAAAATACTATTTTTACTTTATTTCTACTAATTAACAGAAAATATAGAGAGGGTACAGAAGGTTGTGCTTCTAGTTTCATCCATCTCATGCTCATCAAAAAGAATCCACTAACAAGGTTGATCAAGTCTTGTTAACAAACTCATTCCGATAATCATGAAACCGGAGAAATTTCGAATAACACTAAGTTACCTCAATGGGGATATGCACATCCCCTATAATAAGTATATCATATTTCTTTTTGACAGTAGGAAGAGGAAATTCAAAACCTCCAATTATAAGCGATTGGAATTTTTCCAATGGAGTTGATACTATGAACTTGAGGTTGTTTCCTCGAAAAGTGTACCATATGCTCATTACCATTAACATGAAAAATGACATTGCCTTTGTTGCAATCAATAACAACCCCTGTAGTATTAAGAAAAGGTCTTCCAAGAATAATAGACATACTATCATCCTCGGGAATATCAAGAATAACAAAGTCCGTTAAAATAGTAACGTTTGCAACCACAACAGGCACATCCTCACAAATACCGACAGGTATAGCAGTTGATTTATCAGCCATTTGCAAAGATATTTCGGTAGGTGTCAGCTTATTCAAGTCAAGTCTACGATATAAAGAGAGAGGCATAACACTAACACCGGCTCCAAGATCACATAAAGCAGTTTTAATATAATTTCTTTTAATGGAGCAAGGTATAGTAGGTACTCCAGGATCTCCAAGTTTCTTTGGTATTCCACCCTTAAAAGTATAATTAGCAAGCATGGTGGAAATCTCAGCTTCCGGTATCTTTCTTTTATTAGTAATGATATCCTTCATATATTTAGCACAAGGATTTGTTTTGAGCACATCAGTTAATCGCATACGCAAAAAGATAGGCCTAATCATTTCAGCAAAGCGCTCAAAATCCTCATCATCCTTTTTCTTGGATGGTTTTGGAGGAAAAGGCATGGGTTTCTGAACCCAAGGTTCTCTTTCTTTACCATGTTTCCTAGCAACAAAGTCTCTTTTATCATAATGTTGATTCTTTGATTGTGGGTTATCAAGATCAACAGCAGGTTCAATTTCTACATCATTGTCATTACTAGGTTGAGCATCATCATGAACATCATCATTAATATTTTCATTAGGTTCATGTTCATTACCAGATTGTGTTTCAGCATCAGACATAGAGATATCATTTGGATTATCAGGTGGTTCAGCAATAGGTTCACTAGAAGTTTACACAGTTCTATCATTTTTCTTCTTCTTTTTAGAAGAACTAGGAACATCAATATTATTTCTCTGAGAATCTTGCTCGATTCTCTTAGGGCGGCCTTCAGGATACAAAGGTTCCTGAGTCATTCTACCAGTTCTAGTAGCCACTCTAACAGCATAATCATTTTTCTTACTATTCATTTCATCAAGCACTTCTTTTTGAGCTTTAAGCACTTGTTCTACTTGCGTGGTAACCATAGAAGCATGTTTGCTAACAAGTTTAAGTTCATCTTTAATATTAGCCATATAATCACCCAAGCGTCTAATCATATAAGCATTTTCTTTTAATTGTCTACCAAAATAAGCATTGAAGTCGTCTTGCTTAAACATAAAGTTATCAAACTCATCCAAGCACTGACTAGCAATTTTAGTAGGAGGAACTTCAGCTTTATCATATCTATAGAGAGAATTTACCTTTACTACCTGTGTCGGGATATCGGGGTCAGGAGGTTCTTCAATAAATAAAGAATTGAGATCATAAGTTTCTTCAGCAGACGGTATATTAAGACCATGTATTTCTTCAATAGGAGGTAAATTCTTAACATCTTCAGCTTTAATACCTTTTTCTTTCATAGATTTCTTTGCCTCTTGCATATCTTCGGGACTGAGGAATAGAACACCTCTCTTCTTCGGAGTTGGTTTAGGAATAGACTCAGTAATTGGAGCAGGAGCTTGCTCAAGAGGTGCCCAATTATTTTCATTTGTCAACATATTATTCAATAGAATTTCAGCTTTATCCGGTGTTTTTTCCCTGAAAAGAGAACCAGCACAACTATCCAGGTAATCTCTGGAAGCATCGGTTAGTCCATTATAAAAGATATCAAGTATTTTGGGTTTCTTAAGAGGATGATCAGGCAAAGCATTAAGTAACTTGAGAAGCCTCCCCCAAGCTTGTGGGAGACTCTCTTCTTTAATTTGCACAAAGTTGTATATTTCCCTCAAAGCAGCTTGTTTCTTATGAGTAGAGAAATATTTAGCAGAGAAGTAATAAATCATATCCTGGGGACTACACACACAACCAGGATCAAGAGAATTAAACCATATCTTAGCATCACCCTTTAATGAGAATGAAAATATTTTGAGTATATAAAAGTAACACGATCTCTCATCATTAGTAAACAGGGCGGCTATATCATTTAACTTAGTAAGATGTGCCACAACAGTTTCAGATTCATAGCCATAAAACGGATCAGATTCAACCAAAGTAATTATATCAAGATCAACAGAGAATTCATAATCCTTATCAGGAACACAAATAGGTGAAGTAGCAAAAGCAGGGTCGGGTTTCATTTTATCTCTAAGTGATTCTTTGTTCCATTTAACTAATAACCTCTTAAGCTCATATCTATCCCTGCAAGCTAAAATAGCGGCAGAAGATTCCATATCAAAAAGATAACCCTCAAGGATAATAGGAATATTTTCATCATCACTATCATCATCGTATTCAGATTCAATAATTTCTTTTTCTCTAGCCCTAGCAATTTGTTCATCAAGAAATTCACCAAGGGGCATAGTAGTATCAGGCATAGAAGCAGTTTCATCATAAGTATCATGCATAGCAGAAGTGGCATCATCAATAACATGCGACATATCAGAACGAATAGCAGAACCAGGTTTAGGTGTCACTAGCTTACTCATAATAGAAGGTGAATCAAGTGCAGAGCTAGATGTCAGTTCCTTACCTCCCCTCGTAGTTGAGGGATAAATTGTTGTCTTAGCGTCTTTCAAGTTCTTCATAGTGTCCAGCAGATATAAATCCCAAGTGACTCAAAGAATAGAGCTATGCTCCCCGGCAACGGCGCCAAAAATTGGTCTTGATAACCCACAAGTATAGGGGATCACAACAGCTTTCGAGGGTAGAGTATTCAACCCAAATTTATTGATTCGACACAAGGGGAGTCAAAGAATATTCTCAAGTATTAGCAGCTGAGTTGTCAATTCAACCACACCTGGAAACTTAGTATCTACAGCAAAGTGTTTAGTAGCAAAGTAATATGATAGTGGTGGTAGCGGCAACAAAAGTAAAGACAGCAAAAGTAATGTTTTTGGTATTTTGTAGTGATTGTAACAGTAGCAGCGAGAAAGTAAATAAGCGAGAGCCAGTATATGGAAAACTCGTAGGCACCGGATCAGTGATGGATAATTATGCCAGATGTGGTTCATCATGTAACAGGCATAACATAGGGTGACACAGAACTAGCTTCAATTCATCAATGTAATGTAGGCATGTATTCCGTATATAGTCATACGTGCTTATGGAAAAGAACTTGCATGACATCTTTTGTCCTACCCTCCCGTGGCAGCGGGGTCCTATTGGAAACTAAGGGATATTAAGGCCTCCTTTTAATAGAGAACCGGAACAAAGCATTAGCACATAGTGAATACATGAACTCCTCAAACTATGGTCATCACCGTGAGTGGTCCCAATTATTGTCACTTCGGGGTTGCCGGATCATAACACATAGTAGGTGACTATAGACTTGCAAGATAGGATCAAGAACTCACATATATTCATGAGAACATAATAGGTTCAGATCTGAAATCATGGCACTCGGGCCCTAGTGACAAGCATTAAGCATAGCAAAGTCATAGCAACATCAATCTCAGAACATAGTGGATACTAGGGATCAAACCCTAACAAAACTAACTTGATTACATGATAAATCTCATCCAACCCATCACCGTCCAGCAAGCCTACGATGGAATTACTCACGCACGACGGTGAGCATCATGAAATTGGTGATGGAGGATGGTTGATGATGACGACGGCGACGAATCCCCCTCTCCGGAGCCCCGAACGGACTCCAGATCAGCCCTCCCGAGAGGTTTTAGGGCTTGGCGGCGGCTCCGTATCGTAAAACGCGATGATTTCTTCTCTCTGATTTTTCTCTCTCCAAAAGCAAATATATAGAGTTGGAGTTGGCGTCGGAGGGCATCCAGGGGGCCCACGAGGTAGGGGGCGCGCCCTAGAGGGGGGGCGCCCCCCACTCTCGTGGACAGGGTGTGGGCCCCCTGGTCTTCATCTTTGGCGAGAATTTTGTATTATTTTTTCTAAGATGTTCCGTGGAGTTTCAGGTCATTCCGAGAATATTTGTTTTCTGCACATAAAACAACATCATGACAATTCTGCTGAAAACAGCGTCAGTCCGGGTTAGTTCCATTCAAATCATACAAGTTAGAGTCCAAAATAAGGGCAAAAGTGTTTGGAAAAGTAGATACGACGGAGACGTATCACGTACCACCGGTGTCCATGTACCAATCATCACCTCCAGCGTAGTTGTTTGACGTAGGAGCGACATGCAGCCCGGTGAGGAGCACCGGGTCCCAGGGCGCCGGTGGCAGGGCCGGCGAGGGTGACGGAGACGCCATGGGGAAGCCGTAGCCCCCGCTCAACGACGGCGGTGGGTACGCTCCATACAGCCCCGGCTGCAACTGCAATGCCGGGTAGGCCAGATGACCCGGAAAAACCCACGGGCCCGCTGACAGATGCTGCAGGTGTTGGGCACTGTCTAGCTCCTGCCCAGCGGGCGAGTGCTGTCCCGCTGACCACCCCCACTAGTACCCGAGAGACTCGTATGTGGGCGAAACCCCGTATGCAGGCGGAGACCCATACGTGGATGCGAGCGGAGTCCGATATGCCCCGTATGTAGGATTCCCGTACGTGGGAACGGGCGCGTCGTAGGTGACGGCCGCCTCGTATGGCGGTAGGGTCGTGCCCTAGGGCGCCGGCGGCAGGTCGGCAGAGGCGGCGGCGGACGGGCCTGGTGATGCCATTGATGGTCCAGCGATGGCGATCGACGCGGTTGGGCGGCAGCAGCAGGATGCTTCGGTGACACGGGTGACAGCGGTTGGCAAGGCGGTTGGGCGGCGGCTGCAGGCGATACGTGCATCAGCAGCAGAAGCGCCTTGGCGAAGGCTAGCGGCGGGACGAGCAAAGCAGCGGGCGGGCGAGGCAATCTGGCGATGTGGCTGATGGGCAGGTGAGCTGGCGAGCGATACAGCAGGGGCTTTCCGACGTACTTGTACGACGCGATTCGTCGACCGATGCTTTTGGTCGAGAGACACGCGTACGTACTACTATAGACCACCACGTATGAAAACAGGCTGCTGGATGGATTTCCTGGACGTGAAGCTAGCTAGACAAAGCTAGCGATCGATCGTCTATGCAAGCACGTATATATGTACGTGCGAGGTTGCGGCTAGCGGGCGATGCTGGATAGAGAGCGGATGCAGATTGTGGTTTGCATCGGCGGCATCTGGAAGATGGTGAATTGTGTGCTGGGTTCGTGGTTCATGGATGGCAGATGTGGTTTTCTCCTCCGGCGTTCTAGTCGTGCGAGGGTGCCAGATTAGGAGTTCGATGACGTGTCCAGGGTGCTGCCCTGGTCTGATTCGTTCAATAGTAATGGTTTTGCCTTTGGTGAGCCATCTTGGAGGTCCGCATAGCTGCATACCAGCGATGGAGCCGTTACGAGCTCGGGTATGAACGTGATTCGCCATTTTTTTCTTTGGTGGCTGTTGTGGTGGTTCCAGAGGCAGGTGACGGGCGTTGGTGTCAAGTTCAGAGGTTTTTTCATTCTTGATTGTGATTTTACTTCTTGGTTGTTGTTCCTTTGTGCAAAGGCTAGCTTTCTGCTGTCTTTTCAGTTTTGCCAGTTCGATTATGATATTTGATATAAATGAGACACGTATTACCCTGCAAAAAAGAAAGAAAAAGCGGCGCGGGCGACTGGCGATGCGTGCGACACGGATGGTTAGCACACGGCGTGCGGCGCGGATGGTTAGCGCGCGGCAGAGAGGAGCGGCGGTGGCAAGATGGCGGCAGCAGCGGCACAGGGGAGGTGCGCGGTGGCGGCGGCGGTAGCGGAAAGCTAGGGTTAGAACCTAAAACTGATATCATGTATGATGTTGTAATTGCACGGTGTATTACTCTTCATGCATAGGCACGTATATATGATATACAAAGGTGGGCCGCGCACCAACTTATGGTTGGATGGTTAGAGGGACTATGGTATCCCTAGCTCATCAGGATTCAAATCTTGATGCTCGTATTTATTCCTGAATTTATTTTAGAATTTCCGGTAATGCGCATTCAGTGGGAGGAGATGTTCCCATGAATGACGAGATGCCTATGGTAACTTCGTAAATCTCAAGATAATATGCCGGCTCAGTCTTTTGAAGGTGCTCATAGGGATAGGGTGTGCGTATGCGTGTTTATAGGGCTAAGTGTATGCGCGTGTATATGAGCGTTTGTGTCTGTACTGATGTTCATAAAAAAGTAGGGCACAGACCTCAACTATACAAAAACTAGGAGACAAATCCAATATATAATATACACATAGCACATATACTCAACAGTTAAGACCATTAATTTGACCACGACAAGGAGTGCAGATTAAATAAGGTGATGCTTACTATTTTGGAGCTGGCTCGGGAGTACTGGCTGGGTTGACTACCAAAAGATCCATCTTCAAGACTATATTTGAAACACCGTTCCATGTTCGGGTGAAAATTCTTGTTCTAGTTTTGATTGGTCAGGCTCATCAGCGATAAATTTATGTCGTTACCTTGTTGAATGTGTTGCCTCGTTGTTTAATGTACTAACCTTAAGTGATTGGTTTTGACAATCAGAAAGAAAATCCTTACTCACGGGTCAAATGTAAGAACAACCGCGTGAGGATGTGTGTACCCCTTTTTGAAAGTGCTGCTACGGAAGAACTTAGTCGTAGCTGTTTATTCATATTTTCTTGTAGTGGCTTTGCTGATGTTGTTTTTATTTTTTACCCTGTTTAATACTCCCTTCATCCTAAAATAAGTGTGACAACTTTATATTAACTTTAATACACTGTTGTATTAAGGTTGAGATACTTATTTTGGAACCGAGAAAGAATCATAATAATGCGGAGGTCAGGGTTAAACCTTTTTTCTGAATAAATATAAAGCGATGCGACTGTCTATTTTAAAATTATTTTGGAATATTTTCGGGCGACAGGATAGACATACATGCATCACACGGGATTAGAATACTACCACACTGGTTTTTTCCCCCGAAAGATTCAGCAAAGTGCTGACATTTCATTTATAAGTAGGGAGCAGTATGGACATGGTGTGAGCAGTGTCACAAGAGGAAGAAAGTGTAGAGAAAATAATGCAGCTGCTAAACACACCCAACGGGGTTAAAATCATCGCGCAATTCCTCATGATGGATCCCCGAAGGGCTGCAACAAGCTTGAGGCACTGACAATTCTCCAGGTTTCCAGGCTCTTTCTGATGAAATGTATGGGTGTGTTTGGTACTATGTATGGACCTAGCCTAGTTGTTTTCCTTTCATACATGCTGAGTGTAGACATGCTGAGTTCATGCATTTACTGTTGTTTGACAGCGATGTATGCGCTGAGACATGCTGAGCCGAGAAGCCTGCATGTGTTTAGACATGCTGAACAATTTCAAATTCCGAATAATTATTTTAAATGATGAAAAGAATTTAAAAAACATGAAAAAACTAAACATATTTTGAAACTCTGAAATTTTATTAAGAATATAAACAAAATTTGAAATTCTAACATTTTTGAAAATTTAAATAAAATTTCAAATTCTGAACATTTTTTGAAAATATAAACATATTTTGAAAGTCTGAACTTTTTTTATTTTTTACAATGAATTTTGATTTAAAAAATAAACCAAATTTGAAATTCTGAACTTTTTGAAATTTAAAGAATTTTTGAAATTCTGAACATTTTTGAAATTTTAAATTCTAATTTTTTTTGAAAATTTAAATAAATTTTGATATTTTGGATTTGAGAATTTAAACAATTTATAAATTCTGGACATTTTCATTTTTTTTGAAATTCTTAACTTTTTCAAAAATTTAAAAAATATACTGAAATTCTGAATATTTTTGGAAAATTTAAACGAAATTTAAAATTATAAATAGTTTTTAAAAATCTGAATATATATGGACGTGGTCTGGTGGGTGGGGACGAGGGTCGATGCCAGCATGGCTGCCTCCATGCACCCTCTCTGGGGTGCATAAGATGAGCATAACTGAGGGTTTTTTTTGCATCGGTTGAGCATAGTTCATGTGAGCCCATGCATCCTATCAAACAAGTAAAAGTGGGTCGGATTGAGAACTTTGACCCTCATGCACCCTCCATGCACTATCAAACACACCCTATGATGCCCTGAATGGGCGAGGCTTTGAGCTTGAAAACCGTGTTGTTTCTTTCCAACCACAGCTCCCAGACAACTAAGGGCCTGTTCGGCAATGTTCCAGCTCTGAACTCCAAGACCGAAGCGGGCGGAGCATGCCGAACGTATGATAAATCTCCAACGTATCTATAATTTTTGATTGTTCCATGCTATTATATTATCCATCTAGGATGTTTTATATGCATTTATATGCTATTTTATATGATTTTTGGGACTAACCTATTAACCTAGAGCCCAGTGCCAGTTTCTGTTTTCCTTGTTTTTGAGTATCGCAAAGGAGTATCAAACGGAGCCCAATTGACCTGAAAATTTATGGAGATCATTTTTGGACCAGAAGAAGCCCACGGAGTATCGAAGATGGACCAGAAGAGTCCCGAGTCCATCACGAGGATGGGGATGCGCACTACCCCCTAGGCGCGCCCCCTACCTCGTGGCCGCCTCGGAGACCCCCCTGACTTGTTCCCGACGCCAAAAATCCCTATAAATATAGAAACCCCCGAAAAGAAACCTAGATCGGGAGTTTCGCTGCTGCAAGCCTCTGTAGCCACCGAAAACCAATCTAAACCCGTTCCGGCACCCTGCCGGAGGGGGGAATCCCTCTCCAGTGGCCATCTTCATCATCCCAGCGCTCTCCATGACGAGGAGGGAGTAGTTCACCCTCGGGGCTGAGGGTATGTACCAGTAGCTAGGTGTTTGATCTCTCTCTCTCGTGTTCTTGATTCGACACGATCTTGATGTATCGCGAGCTTTGCTATTATAGTTGGATATTATGATGTTTCTCCCCCTCTACTCTCTTGTAATGGATTGAGTTTTCCCTTTGAAATTATCTTATCGGATTGAGTCTTTAAGGATTTGAGAGCACTTGATGTATGTCTTGCATGTGCTTATCTGTGGTGACAATGGGATATTCACGTGATCCACTTGATGTATGTTTTGGTGATCAACTTGCGAGTTCCGTGACCTCGTGAACTTATGCATAGGGGTTGGCACACATTTTCGTCTTGACTCTCCGGTAGAAACTTTGGGGCACTCTTTGAAGTTCTTTGTGTTGGTTGAATAGATGAATCTGAGATTGTGTGATGCATATCGTATAATCATACCCACGGATACGTGAGGTGATATTGGAGTATCTAGGTGACATTAGGGTTTTGGTTGATTTGTGTCTTAAGGTGTTATTCTAGTACGAACTCTAGGATAGATCGAATAGAAAGAATAGCTTCGTGTTATTTTTCTACGGACTCTTGAATAGATCGACCAGAAAGAATAACTTTGAGGTGGTTTCGTACCCTACAATAATCTCTTCGTTTGTTCTCTGTTATTAGTGACTTTGGAGTGACTCTTTGTTGCATGTTGGGGGATTGTTATATGATCCAATTATGTTATTATTGTTGAGAGAACTTGCACTAGTGAAAGTATGAACCCTAGGCCTTGTTTCCTAGCATTGCAATACCGTTTACGCTCACTTTTATCATTAGTTACCTTGCTGTTTTTATATTTTCAAATTAAAAGAACCTATATCTTCCAGCCATATTGCACTTGTATCACCATCTCTCCGCCGAACTAGTGCACCTATACAATTTACCATTGTATTGGGTGTGTTGGGGACACAAGAGACTCTTTGCTATTTGGTTGTAGGGTTGTTTGAGAGAGACCATCTTCATCCTACGCCTCCCACGGATTGATAAACCTTTGGTCATCCACTTGGGGGAAATTTGCTACTGTCCTACAAACCTCTGCACTTGGAGGCCCAACAACGTCTACAAGAAGAAGGTTGTGTAGTAGACATCAAGCTCTTTTCTGGCGCCATTGCCGGGGAGGTTAGCGCTTGAAGGTATATCTTTAGATCTTGCAATCGAATCTTTTAGTTTCTTGTTTTATCACTAGTTTAGTCTATAAAATAAAACTACATAAAATGGAATTAAGGTTGCCTCATATGCTTCATCTTTTTAATGTCTTTCGTGAAAATAAGGATTCCGATAATTGTGCCAAAGTGTTAGAAGAAGAATGTATTAAAATGTTTGGCACTAAATCTTTGGATGATGAGCATGATTGCAATGTTGTTAGTATGAATTCTTTGAATACCCATGATGCTAATGATATGCAAAGCCACAAGCTTGGGGATTCTATGTTTGATGAAGATGATATTTTTTGTCCCCCAAGTTTTGATGAGCAAATTTATTATGATGAAAGCATCCCTCCTATCTATGATGATTATTGTGATGACACGTATGCTATAAAGAATAATGATATCCATGAAACTTGTCATCATGATTTTAACTTTTAGTTGGATTATGCCTCACATGATAGTTATTTTGTTGAGTTTGCTCCCACTACTATTCGTGAGAAGAAATTTGCTTATGTGGAGAGTAATAAAAATTCTATGCTTGTAGATCATGAAAAGAATGCTTTATGTGATGGTTATATTGTTGAATTCATTCATGATGCTACTGAAAATTATTATGAGAGAGGAATATATGCTTGAAGGAATTGCAATAATATCAAGTTTCCTCTCTGTGTGCTTAAAATCTTGAAGTTATGCTTGTTTTGCTTTCCTATGCTAGTTGATTCTTGTTCCCATAAATTGTTTGCTCACAAAATCCCTATGCATAGGAAGTGGGTTAGATTTAAATGTGCTAGTCATATTCTTCATGATGCTCTCTTTATGTTTCAATTCTTATCTTTTATGTGAGCATCATTGAAATCATCATGCCTAGCTAGAAAGGCATTAACGAAAAGCGCTTGTTGGGAGACAACCCAACATTTACCCCTACTATTTTTGTGTGTCCTCGTGATTAAGTTATTGTATTAATCATGTTTTATAGCTTTTGTTTCAATAAAGTGCCAAGTAAATCCTTTAGGATCTTCTTAGGTGATTGTTGTTTGATCTTGCTGATAAAAACAGAAAGTATGCGCTAACGAAAATAATTATCATTTTTTACCAAAGAGAGATAAAATACCAATTCAAACTGCAGTAGATCAATATACAAATTATTTAGGTCTTCCTAATTTTTCAGAATTTGTGGAGTTACAGAAGTATTTAAAATCTCCAGATTACTACAGACTGTTCTATTTTTGACAGATTCTGTTTTCATTGTGTTGTTTGCTTACTTTGATGAATCTATAAGTAGTATCGGAGGGTATGAAAAGTTGGAATACAGTAGATATTACACCAATATGAATTTATAATGAGTTCACAACAGTACCTAAGTGGTGATTTATTTTCTTATACTAACGGAGCTTACGAGTTTTCTGTTAAGTTTTGTGTTGTGAAGTTTTCAAGTTTTGGGTAAGGGCTTATTCCATCTGTGCCCCCAATTCCTTAGTTGTGCTCAGTTTTCCCCACGCTTCAAACTTTTGCTCACTTTTCCCCATTCCATTAGCTGAAACTCTCACAAATGTTCATAACAGACGTTTGTCGTCTTGGCCGTTAACTGACTTGTGGGGCCACGTTGGACTCTGTTGACTGTGGATGTGGCTTCGCTGGTTGGGCCGTGTTTGTGTTCATAGGACGGGCCCGTTAGTTTGTTGGTAATAAATTTAAAAAGCATGCTATCGATGGATGCAGCCTGCTATGCATGCTCGGCTTTGGCATCGATGTAGCCTGCTATGCATGCGAACACCGCCATGCACGCATCTAGTGACCTAGACCTAATCGCATGCATGCACGCCGACACGCACGCATCGATCCGTGCTGCACGGTTGCCGGCGGATTCAGTCGCTCCGCAGCGTCGTTTCACGCGTCGCAGGCATACGTGCCGGTGGCAGAAGGGGCAGGCTGCACGCACGGTCGCGTCCATATGTCGAGGCATTGGTTCACGCCGCAGGCTGCACGCATGCTCGTGAATGGGAGGCAGGCAGCCGCCAACGCAGAGCACGCATAAGGGGAGGCAGGCAGCCGCCAACGCAGAGTACGTAGAGCACGCTCGCATCGATTCACGTTCACACATTGATGATCACATCGGTTCACGCACGCATTGAGTCACGATCTACGCCGGCCATTTGCGCGTGTACCCACTTCGTCTCCCCCGGCTATTTAAACTGCCCTCCATTGCCTCTTCTTCTACATATCCATCTGCGCCTCCAACTTCTTCTCTTCTTCCCCCAAAAGCCAAAGCCGTTCCACTCAGCGAAGCGAGCAAGATGCAGTACAACGGGCCGACGTTCCAAGCGCCGCCCACCGTGCCGGAACGGCGGTACCCCGCCAACGTCGTCGTCGAGGAATCCCTCCGCGTGTGGGCGTTCTCCCGCTGGAGGGGAAGCACTGAGCTTGCACGGGGGTTCCTCCGTGCAGGCTTCCACCACCTCCCGGCGGGCTCGCCGCCCATGTTCAACCTCGTGGAGCAGCGTCCCCACGCCAATGCTCCAGTGGTAGGGCTCGTCGTCCACTTCACCAACAGGTTCGATGCCTACTACCTGCTCGGCAAGGTGTATCGGTGTGGGTGCGAGTTCATCGCATTCACGACCTATAACATCTTCACCGACTTCGAGAGCGTCTTCCCTGCTCACAACCGCATGCACAGCCTCCCGTACTACCTCGGCGACAACGGCCTTGAGGAGGAGGAGTACTGAAGCCGGCGGCGAAGAAGACAGTGAAGCCGGTGACGAAGAAGACAGTGAAGCCGGCGGCGAAGAAGACGGTGTTGCCCTAGCTACCCCTATCTATCTACTATGTAGTGTGAGTTTGGTGTGTGTGTTGCCCGAGCTATCTATGTAAGGTTAAACTATTATCTATCAGTGTCTATGTAAGAACTTATGTTGCCCTAGCAACCCTATCTAAGTTAAGTTATGTGTGTTATATTAATGTTTTGTTATGTTTGTATTTTGTTTGTCCCAAGTTTAGACATGGCTAATTGGCGTGGGAAAAATTAACCAAACAAACTAAATGATGTGTTTATAGATGCCTTCTAAAAATAAGAACATATTGTACATGTGTACACGGCTTTGGTTTGAGAGCTCTGTATTTTTTAGGTATTCAAAGAATACTTTGGTTTTCAGAAATATTGAAGTATCAAATACTTTGAGATATTTGGCTTTAGTCAAAAGTGTAGTTTTAACTACACTATGTTTGAAGTATATAAAAAAGAGGGTTAGACCTCTTTTTCTAATCATGAAGTATTGGTTCGCTAGGCATAATAATACTGCGGTTTGCAAATACTTTGATTCTAAAAAATGAAGGGACCCATAAAGGAAAGCCAAAAAAATTCCTCAATGAGATAGAAGAGATTGGGCAATCAAATTAATGAAAAAGCAATCAGAAACAAAAAAGAACAAAGCAATCCTTCCTAAACAAAAAAAAGAAACATCGCTTGTTTCTGGGCTTCTTTTTGGGCCAGCGAACTAGGTTTTTTTTAGCAGAACTGATGAACTCGAGGATAAAAGTTTGGCAAGTGTGAGAGAGAAGAGATGAACTTGATGTATATTCCTTGTGCTGCTCAAGTAATAGTTACTGTCATCTGACGAGCTATGGTATGATCCAATACTTGAGGTTATTAGCTAACAAAATAATCCTATCACTGAACTGGTAGTTGTTTTCTGCTGAAACTGAAAGTGTCGAAACTTAACAGTAAACTGCATACATTCAGTGATCGACAGTTGCACTAAACAGAGTTGCATTTGAGATAAATAGACTTGGATTCCTAAACAGTGGCAACAACAGTAGACAAACATCTCTAACGAGAGATGGCCATCAAGTAAAAAATTCCTAGAGCAAGTATTCCTAAAGCTATCAGATTGGATTGCTTCTTTAACTCAATCAGCTGCTTGAAGTTCTTGTTCATCTTCTTCAATTCCATCTTCAGTTCGACATCTACCACCGTCGGGTATTCCGGACGCGCTGCTGCTGCCGGAGCGGCACTGTCATGGGGCAGATTGGACTCGCGGATTGCATTCCCCCTCGAATCCAGCAAGCCCGACCCTTGAAGCCTCTGGATGTAATCATCCATCCACTCGAAATTGTGGCATTTCTTCACGATCTGAAAACGAAATCATGTAACCTAAATCCAAATCTGATAGATTTTTTGAGAAATTAGAGATAAAGGATGCGAGGAAAACTTAGATCTAACCTGCCCCTCCGGCTTGCTCTCGCATTTGACGAACTCGCGCCCAAAGTTCCAATTCTTCTCCTCCTTCGAAGTCAACCGCTTCAGTGGCGCAGTCCATGGGCAGTCAGGGCATCGAGTCATCGGCACTGGACCATACACCGGCCACGTGGAACGGGGGGCTGACGAGGAGGTTGACATATCGCCCGAGAGGAAGAAACAGAGGAATTGCTCGAGAGGAAGAAGAACGAGAAGATGGGGAAAGAAACAGAGGAATTGCTCGATCTGCTCGATGCCTTTGTCTGTCAGATGGAGAAGAGGAGAAGGGGAAGCTATATTGACAATTTGCCACATTGTATTTTGCAGTTTCAATTTTTGAACCAACTCTTAACACTGACATGTGGTGGTCATGTGCGAAAAATACAATTTCATATGTAAAGTGGGGCAGATCGTAAAAAACCCGAGAAGGACAGTGCAGTAGCCAATCAGGATGCATCACGCGGATCACGCATGCCTGCCCCACATCTGACGGGTGGTGTTTGGCGCTTGGTAGGATCCGACGGCGCACGTTCGACGCTAGGGTTTGGAGCATTTCTGCGGGGTTATGAGCGAGTCAACGGGGTTATTAGGGTTTGACCAGATTTCAAATGGCCATAACTAAATTAGAAAAAATCGCAAAAATATAAAACAAACGTAGTTCGTCCGTTTATGAGACCTAGTTACCATAAAAAATATAAACTCAGTATAGGGGCATTTTTTGAAAAATCATTTTTTGAAGTGATCTGTCGAAATCAAGTTCAAATGTTTTTAAAAATTTTAAAAAAAATCAAAATGTTGTAATTCTTGCGCACATAGCCGTCATATGTGACAAGGTTATGAGAAAAAAAATATAAACTTGGTGCAGGTCATTTTCATGAAAAAAGTCTTCACACAAATGAGCTATCACCTATGAACATTTTCAGAGTTCGTAGAATAGGGAGAGAGGGTTTAGGGCTTGAAAAAAAATCAAAATAATTAAAAAAATCAGAAAAATCTCCATAGCTTCATTTTGGAGTGAGTAAGAAGGATCTGAACTTACTTTTTCATTTTCATATCTAAAACGTGTTATTTGACGATTTTGAATTAAAAGCATATTTTTTTCAAAAAAATGTAGTAATATGAATATTAATCAATAAATAGTGAGACTTCGTTTTTACCCTATATATATGAAACAAGTGTTAATAAAAATATATATGCCTCATTTAGGCAAGGTAAAAAAACTTGATTTCAAATAGGGCTGTTTACCCTAGTTTTCGAGCTCGTTTCTAGCACATTTCTCATTCGGACTATTCACCTACGAATATTGGACTTCAAATGCTCGATCAAATACACCGCACAGAGCAATGAACCTCCAATGTTCAACTTCAACTTTGACTCGAATCCAAATTTTGGCCCAAATTGAAATATTGATTTAAATTCAAATTTTGATGGAAATTTGAATTCTGACTCAAATAAGAAACCAAAGTAGAAGCAACATTATTACAACTGATAAGTTATCACAGTAGCTCAAATCTACCAAGTTTTAAGATGCCAACATCTTAATACAAATCTACCAAGTTTTAAGCGATCCACTCGCCCTCAAATTGACAACACAAACATTTCCCAACAACTTAATTCAAATTTTCAACTTGCTCCTTGTGTTTGCAGCTGGCTTCACCATCTTGCTCCTGGTTTCCCTAGTTGAGATGCTCTTTTCTTTCAGACTCTTGTTCCTTTTGATCTTGGGCTTTACTTGGGGTTTTCCTCGTGGAGGTGCTGATGGAGTAGTTGCACTCGCCGAGCACTTGACGACCATTTGACGGTCATCTATGGGTTCAGTAATCTTTAAAGGCACAATTGGAAAAATTACACCCTCCTCTTCCTCTCTTATAGGTTCAAAACCATCAAAGGCCGTGGTTTCAAAATCTTCTGCTTCTTCATCTCTTGGCCTTTTCTCCTTAGAGCTGGTAAATAAAATTATAAGCCATAGGCAAAAAAGAGAACAAATGCAAACAAAAGGGTAGCTGCATTCTACAAAGGGTGCAAACACATACCAAGATGCTTCATTTGCTGCTGCATTCTCCACTGCTTCATTTGCTGCTGCATTCTCCACTGCATCTTCAGTCTCCATTGCTGCTGCATTCTCCTCAGCATTTGCTGCTGTCCATCTTTCCTCCTCTCCAAATGATGCATCCACTGCATTGGTACAAAGCCTAGCAATATGCCCCAGAACTCCACATTTTCTGCAAGCACGCTTCTTTGGTAGACGACCCTCCTCACCTTCTCTAATCCTCTGCTTCCTTGGTCTTCCTGGTGGTCTAGTAATGCCAGGAGCATGGAGTTTGAACCCTGGATCTACTCTGTTCCATTGATCTTTCCCCAATAGTGCAGGCACATTGTCAGCATAAGCAGCCATAAATTTGGCAACAGAGAAATACTCAGAGCAATATTGATCAACTTCACCATCTGCACCCCCGATAACGGTCATCAGATGTAGGGCATGTATGCATGGCTTCCCACGGATCTGCCATTGCCTACAAGTACATTCTCTAGTACTTAGGTTCACAGGATACCTCCATACCCTATTTTTAGTGTCAGTATAGGTAACCTCTCCCTCATATGTACCAGATCGAATACATTTCATCTTCAGTCCTCTTGCCTTCAAGTGTAATGCCTTAATCAGTGATGGGAGCATTTGATGACCAACATATTGTGTTTCTGCAATTCTTTTGCGAAGAGCCATCTTTATCATGATCATTTGCCTCATCTTGTCAAATGCTTGCCACAACAAGAGCCCTTTCACTGACTTGAACTTTGAATTGAAGCATTCTGCAAGGTTATTGGTCACATAATCTACTTTGCAGATTTCGTTGAATTTGCTTCTTGACCACACCTTGCCATGATGTGCATCCATGTACTCCTTCACAAGAGGATTTTGAGCATACAACACTCTCAAATGGTGTTCATGCTTCCTTTTTCTGCATGTGTATGATGCTGGCCATAAGTTCTCATCATAAACTTTACCTTTGAACTTCTTTTTGAAATTATGCACTAGGTGTCGCATACATTCCCTATGCTCCACTCCAGGGAATACAATTTCCACTGCACTCTCTAAATCCTTGCAAGCATCTCTGTGTATAGCTAAACCTGGGGGTGTGCCTATAATGTTGCGCAACTGCTGCAGAAACCAGACCCAACTTTCCTCAGACTCTGCCTCCACCACACCAAATGCAACTGGGAATAGCCAGTTGTGTCCATCAACTGCAGAAGCTGCTACTAGCTGTCCTCTCCATCTTCCAGTCAAATGTGTAGCATCTACAGCCAAATAGGGCCTGCAACCATCTAGAAACCCCTGCCAGCAAGCCTTGAAACAAACAAAAGCCCTTCTGAAGCACTCCTTCTGAAATGACTTCCCTTTTATTTTGAATGGAACTGTATGCTTGTCAATCTCTACAACACTCCCTGGACTTGCCATCTCCACTTCAGCTTTGAAAGTGTAAAGCAGCTGAAAACTGTCATTCCATTGACCATTAATTCTATCAAGAGCCTTTTCCCTAGCATTGAAAATTCTCATGTAAGGAATTTCTATCTTGTACTTCTCAAAAAGCTTCCCATGGAGTGCTGTTGGACCAAGTCCAGGTTCTTCTCTTAGCCAATCCAATATAGCATCTGCCACCCACCTAGTTTTTGCTAGCTTGGTTTTGGCCTTCCGCCTCCCCCTCCAGGTGGACAGGTGTGCTTGTGTGGGTTTTTCTTTATCTGAAACAAAATAAAAGGGTAAAGAAAAGTTAAGAAACCTTACTCAACGATCTGAAACTAAATTACTAACTGAACTTGGATTACCTGAATATATTTTCTCTTTCTCATACGAGATGCATGCAACTTCCACCTACACCTAGGATATGGACAAAAAACTGTGAACCTTGCTGGCTCACTCCTTTTAATCTTATAGGTGTTTTCAGATATAATGCACCATGTTGTCACTGCATTCTGACAGTCCACCATTGATTGGAAAATGGTACCTACACTAAGCTCAGGTTTTTCCCTGTTCCACTCAATTGTTGGCATGTCATCACCATCGTATTCATCCTCGATTAAGCTGTCCATGTTCTCCACCTTCTCTTCATCGTCAGTGTCATCAAACGTAGCTTGGCTGATGGGCTCCTCCATATATTCGTCATCCACTGCTTGCTGACTGGCTACATCGACCAGTTCAGGAAACATCATCTCGTCTTCATCATCATTTGTAGGCACTGCCTCGTCAGGTTCTGCATCTTCTTCTACACCAACTGCAGAAGGTACACGAGAAGCAGCAGCTGAATCGGAACCAGAATTGGCAGCAGGCATGTTGTGGCTCCATGAACCACTTGCTTTACTTGGTGTCGACCTACAAGGAGTGCCGGGGTGCTGGCTATTAGCACAGACAGATGATGTCTGAACTCCCTTCCCCTTCGCCCGTTCTACGCGTGGCTGAAGCACATCGATTTGGAGTTTACCGAATCGGCAGCCAGCAATCCCAGCAAAAAGCAACGGCATATGATCGTCGCAAGTTAGTGGGAGAAATCTTTGCTCGTCACTGCTGAAGTAACTCAGTTCAACAGCATCGACATCACTCCAGGGATAGGTGTTTCGGAGCTCAGCTCGCAAATCTTTGAAAGACATACTGGTTTCTACCAATTTGGGATAGATAAATGATGAAATCAAATGCGGTTTAGTACCACACAGCACACTAGTTTCCATTCTAATCGCCAGCCGGAAAGCCAGTGCGGGATCAATCCTATTTCGTTGGGGAAGGAAACAAAGGCTTCGGTTAGCTGGGTAAAATCGAGCACAAATTCGAACGATTCAAGCAAACAGAAGTCAAATATGGCCTACAATACGACGGAGAACGTCATTTTGAGAGGAAACAATGCTTACCCAGGTTTAATCCATGAATTATCTCCCGCGGATTCGACCCAATCCTCTCCACGATCGACTGCATTCCGGGCGTCCTCACTCAACATCGCTATGTAATCCCAGATGGGGGGTGGGCTATATCTGGCGGAGATGCGGCGTCGCCGATGAACGGACGAGGGCATAGGGTGGAGGAAACAACTGCGGTGGATGCGGCAAGACGCCGGCGGAGGGGGCGGGGCGGCGCTGTGCAGTGCGGCCTGTCTAGATCTGTTTCAGATTCAGACAAGCTGCCCAATACGTGTCTCCTTGCGGTCCCACCCGTCAGCAAGCAACAGTCATACGAAGACTCGGCCCCACTCGTCAGCAACTAACGGTCAATGAACGGTCAAGACGGCAAATGCCCGCTATGAGCATTTGTGAGAGTTTCAGCTAAGGAAGAGGGGAAAAGTGAGCAAATGTTTGGAGCGTGGGGAAAAGTGAGCACAACTAAGGAACCAGGGGCACTAATTTAAATATCCCTTTGGGTAAAGATTCGATGGACTATGGAATAAGGAGTGGCAAGAGCCTAAGCTTGGGGATGCCCAAGGCACCCCAAGGTAATATTCAAGGACAACCAAGAGTCTAAGCTTGAGGATGTCCCGGATGGCATCCCCTCTTTTGTCTTCGTTCATCGGTAACTTTACTTGGAGCTATATTTTTATTCAACACATGATATGTGTTTTGCTTGGAGCGTCTTGTATGATTTGAGTCTTTGCTTTTTACTTTACCATAATCATCCTTGCTGTACACACCTTTTGGAGAGACACGCATGAATCAGAATTTATTAGAATACTCTATGTGCTTCACTTATATCTTTTGAGTTAGATAATTTTGCTCTAGTGCTTCACTTATATCTTTTAGAGCACGGTGGTGGTTTTATATTATAGAAATTATTGATCTCTCATGCTTCACTTACATTATTTTGAGAGTCTTTTAGAACAACATGGTAATTTGCTTTGGTTATGAAATTAGTCCTAATATGATAGGTGAAGGAAATATGCCCTAGAGGCAATAATAAAGTTGTTATTTATATTTCCTTATATCATGATTAATGTTTATTATTCATGCTAGAATTGTATTAACCGGAAACTTAATACATGTGTGAATACATAAACAAACAAAGTGTCACTAGTATGCCTCTACTTGACTAGCTCGTTAATCAAAGATGGTTAAGTTTCCTAGCCATGGACAAAGAGTTGTCATTTGATAAGCGGGATCACATCATTAGAGAATGATGTGATTGACTTGACCCATCCGTTATCTTAGCACGATGATCGTTACAGTTTCATTGCTACTGCTTTCTTCATGACTTATACGAGATTATGCAATTCCCGAATACCGGAGGAACACCTTGTGTGCAATCAAACGTCACAACATAACTAGGTGATTATAAAGATGCTCTACAGGTGTCTCCGATGGTGTTTGTTGAGTTGGCATAGATCAAGATTAGGATTTGTCACTCCGAGTATCGGAGAGGTATCTCTGGGCCCTCTCGGTAATGCACATCACTATAAGCCTTGCAAGCAATGTGACTAATGAGTTAGTTACGGGATGATGCATTACGTAACGAGTAAAGAGACTTGCCGGTAACGATATTGAACTAGGTATTGAGATACCGACGATCGAATCTTGGGCAAGTAACATAGCGATGACAAAGGGAACAACGTATATCGTTATGTGGTTTGACGGATAAAGATCTTCGTAGAATATGTAGGAACCAATATGAGCATCTAGGTTCCGCTATTGGTTATTGACTCGAGATGAGTCTCGGTCATGTCTACATAGTTCTCGAACCCGTAGGGTCCGCACGCTTAATGTTCTGTGACGATTTGTATTATGAGTTATGTGATTTGATGACCGAAGTTTGTTCAGAGTCCCAGATGAGATAGGGGACATGACGAGGAGTCTCGAAATGGTCGAAACGTAAAGATTGATATATTGGAAGGCTATATTCGGACATCAGAAAGGTTCCGAGTGATTCGGGTATTTTTCGGAGTACTGGAGAGTTACGGGAATTCGTATTGGGTCTTAATGGGCCATACGGGAAAGGAGAGAAAGGCCTCAAGGGTGGCCGGCGCCCCTTCCCCATGGACTGTCCGAATTGGACTAGGGAAAGGGGGCGCCCCCTTCCTTCCTTCTCCTTCTCCCTTCCCTTTTTCCTATTCCATGTGGGAGGTGAAATCCTACTAGGACTAGGGAGTCCTAGTAGGACTCCACACTTTGGGCGCGCCCTATGAGGGCCGACCTCCTCCTCCCTCCATCATTTATATAAGTGGCCAGGGGGCACCCCATAGACACACAGGTTGATCATTGATCCCTTAGCCGTGTGTGGTGCCCCCCTCCACCATAATCCACCCCAGTCATATCGTCATAGTGCTTAGGCGAAGCCCTGCGCTGATAGCTTCATCATCACCGTCATCACGCCATCGTGCTGACGAAGCTCTCCCTCGACACTCTGCTAGATCATGAGTTCGTGGGACGTCACCGAGCCGAACGTGTGCAGATCACGGAGGTGCCGTACTTTCGGTACTAGGATCGGTTGGATCGTGAAGACGTACGACTACATCAACCGCATTGTCATAACGCTTCCGCTTACGGTCTACGAGGGTACATGGACAACACTCTCCCCTCTCGTTGCTATGCATCACCATGATAGATCTTGCGTGTGTGTAGGAATTTTTTTGAAATTACTGCGTTCTCCAATAGTGGTATCAGAGCCAGGTCTATGCGTAGATGTTATATGCATGAGTAGAACACAAAGGAGTTGTGGGCGTGGGTATATACATATTGCTTGCCGTCACTAGTTGATTCTTGATTCAGCGGTATTGTTGGATGAAACGGCTCAGACCGACATTACGAGTACGCTTACGCGAGACTGGTTCTACCGACGTGCTTCGCACACAGGTGGCTAGTGGGTGTCTGTTTCTCCAACTTTAGTTGAATCGGATTCAATGAACAGGGTTCTTTCTAAAGATTAAAAAACAATCACTATACCGCGTTGTGGTTTTTGATGCGTAGGTAAGAACGGTTCTTGCTCAGCCCGTAGCAGCCACGTAAAACTTGCAACAACAAAGTAGAGGACGTCTAACTTGTTTTTGCAGGGCTTGTTGTGATGTGATATGGTCAAGACGTGATGAGATATAAGTTGTTGTATGTGATGATCATGTTTTTGTTGAAGTTATCGGCAACTGGCATAAGCCTTATGGTTGTCTCTTTATTGCATAAGATGCAAGTGCCAAATAATTGCTTTACTTTATCGCTATGCGATAGCAATAGTTGCAAGAGAAATAGTTGCCGAGATGACCATGTGATGACACGTTGATAGAGATCAAGATGATGGAGATCATGGTGTCATGCCGGTGATGATAGAGATCATGACGGTACTTTGGAGATGGAGATCAAAGGCGCAAGATGATCATGGCCATATCATGTCACATATTTTGATTTCATGTGATCTTTATCCTTTATGCATCTTATTTTGCTTAGTTCAGCGGTAGCATTATAAGATGATCTCTCACTAAATTCCAAGGTATAAGTGTTCTCCCTGAGTATGCACCGTTGCGACCGTTTGTCGTGCCGAGACACCAAGTGATGATCGGGTGTGATAAGCTCTACGTTCACATACAACGGGTGCAAGCCAGTTTTGCACACACGGAATACTCAGGTTAAACTTGACGATCCTACCATATGTAGACATGGCCTCGAAACACTGGAGACCGAAAGGTCGAGCGTGAATCATATAGTAGATATGATCAACATAGTGATGTTCACCATTGAAAACTACTCCATCTCATGTGATGATCGAACATGGTTTAGTTGATTTGGACCACGTGATCATTTAGATGACTAGAGGGATGTCTATCTAAGTGGGATTTCTTAAGTAATATGATTAATTAAACTTTAATTCATCATGAACTTAGTCCTCATAGTATTTGCATAACTATGTTGTAGATCAATAGCTCGCGATGTAGCTCCCGTTTATTTTTTGATATGTTCCTAGAGAAAAACTATGTTGAAAGATGATAGTAGCAATGATGCGGACTAGGTCCGTGATCTGAGGATTATCCTCATTGCTGCACAGAAGAATTATGTCCTTGATGCACCACTAGGTGACAGACCTATTGTAGGAGCAGATGCAAACGCTATGAACGTTTGACAAGCTCGGTATAATGACTACTTGATAGTTTAGTGCACCATGCTTTACAGCTTAGAACCGGAACTTCAAAAATGTTTTTAACGCCACGGAGCATATAAGATGTTCCAAGAGTTGAAATTGGTATCTCATACTCATGCCCATGTCAAGAGGTATGAGACCTCTGACAGTACTTTGCCTACAAGATGGAGGAGAATCAACGAGTGAGCATGTGCTTAGAATGTCTGAGTACTACAATCACTTGAATCAAGTGGGCGTTAATCTTCCCGATAAGATAGTGATTGATAGATTTCTCTAGTCACTATCACCAAGTTACTAGAACTTCGTGATGAACTATAATATGCAAGGGATAACGGAAACGATTCCCGAAGCTCTTCACGATGCTGAAATCGGCGAAGGTAGAAATCAAGAAAAAGCATCAAGTGTTGATGGTTGACAAGACCACTAGTTTCAAGTAAATGGGCAAGGGAAAGAAATGGAACTTCAATAAGAATGGCAAGCAAGTTGCCACTCCCATGAAGAAGCCCAAAGCTAGACCCAAGCCTGAAACTGAGTGCTTCTACTACAAAGGAAATGATCACTGGAAGTGGAACTGCCCTAGATACTTGGTGGATAAGAAGGATGGCAAAGTGAACAAAGGTATATTTGATATACATGTTATTGATGTGTGCTTTACTAGTGTTTATAGCAAACCCCTTGGTATTTGATACTAGTTCAGTTGCTAAGAGTAGTAACTCGAAACGGGAGTTGCAAAATAAACAAAGACTAGTTGAGTACGAGGTGACGATGTGTGTTGGAAATGATTCCAAGGTTGATAAGATCACCATCGCACACTCCCTTTACCTTCGGGATTAGTGTTGAACCTAAAATAAATGTTATTTAGTCTTTGCGTTGAGCATACTATGATTGGATCATGTTTATTGCAATACGGTTATTCATTTAAGTCAAAGAATAATTGTTATTCTGTTTACATGAATAAAACCTTTTGTGGTCATACACCCAAGGTGAATAGTTTATTGAATCTCGATCGTAGTGATACACATATTCATAATATTGAAGCCAAAAGATGCAAAGTTAATAATGATAGTGCAACCTATTTGTGGCACTACCGTTTCGGTCATATTGTTGTAAAGTGCATAAACAAACTCCATGCTAATGGACTTTTGGAATCACTTGATTATGAATCACTTGATGCTTGCGAACCATGCCTCATGGGCAAGATGACTAATACTCCGTTCTCCAGAACAATGGAGCGAGCAACTGATTTATTGGAAATAATACATACTGATGTATGCGATCCGATGAGTGTTGAGGCTCGGGGCGGGTATCGTTATTTTCTGACCTTTACAGATGATTTGAGCATATATGGGTATATCTACTTAATGGAACATAAGTCTGAAACATTTGAAAAGTTCAAAGAACTTCAGAGTGAAGTGGAAAATCATCGTAACAAGAAAATAAAGTTTCTATGATCTGATCGCGGAGGCGAATATTTGAGTTACGAGTTTGGTCTTCATTTGAAACAATGTGGAATAGTTTCGCAACTCACGCCACCTGGAACACCACAGCATAATGGTGTGTCTGAACGTTGTGATCATACTTCATTGGATATGGTGCGATCTATGATGTCTCTTACCGATTTACCACTATCGTTTTGGGGTTATGCATTAGAGACAGCTGCATTCACGTTAAATAGGGCACCATCTAAATCCGTTGAGATGACACTGTATGAACTATGGTTTGGCAAGAAACCAAAGCTGTCATTTCTTAAAGTTTGGGATTGCGATGCTTATGTGAAAAAGTTTCAAACTGATAAGCTAGAACCCAAATCGGAGTAGTGCGTCTTCATAGGATACCCAAAAGAAACTATTGGGTACACCTTCTATCACAGATCCGGAGGCAAGATATTTTGTTGCTAAGAATGGATCCTTTCTAGCGAAGGAGTTTCTCTCGAAAGAAGTGAGTGGGAGGAAAGTAGAACTTGATGAGGTAATTGTACCTTCTCCCGAATTGGAAAGTAGTTCATCACAAAAATCAGTTCTAGTGATTCCTACACCAATTAGTGAGGAAGCTAATGATGATAATCATGAAACTTCAGATCAAGTTACTACCAAACCTCATAGGTCAACTAGAGTATGGTCTGCACTAGAGTGGTACGGTAATCCTGTTTTGGAAGTCATGTTACTAGCCCATGATGAACCTACGAACTATGAGGAAGCGATGATGAGCCCAGATTCCGCAAAATGGCTTGAGGCCATGAAATCTGAGATGGGATCCATGTATGAGAACAAAGTATGGACTTTGATTGACTTGCCCGATGATCGGTGAGTCATTGAGAATAAATGGATCTTCAAGAGGAAGATGGACGATGATAGTTGTGTTACTATCTACAAAGCTCAAATTGTCGCAAATTTTTTTCGACAAGATCAAGGTGTTGACTACGATGAGATTTTATCACTCATATCAATGCTTAAAAGTCTGTTCGAATCATGTTAGCAGTTGCCGCATTTTATGAAATCTAGCAAATGGATGTCAATACTGCATTCCTTAATGAATTTCTTAAAGAAGAGTTATATGATGCAACCAGAAGGTTTTGTCAATCCTAAAGGTGCTAACAAAGTGAGCAAGCTCCAGCGATCCATCTATGGACTGGTGCAAGCATCTCAGAGTTAGAATATATGCTTTGATAAAGTGATCAAAGCATATGGTTTTATACAGACTTGCGGTGATGCCTGTATTTACAAGAAAGTAAGTGGGAGCACTATAGCATTTCTGATAAGTATATGTGAATGACATATTGTTGATCGGAAATAATGTAGAATTTTCTGGAAAGCATAAAGGAGTGTTTGAAAGGAGTTTTTTAAAGAAAGACCTCGGTGAAGCTACTTACATATTGAGCATCAAGATCTATAGAGATAAATCAAGACGTTTGATATATTTTTAGTGAGTACATACCTTGACAAGATTTTGAAGTAGTTCAAAATAGAACAGTCAAAGAAGGAGTTCTTGCCTGTGTTGCAAGGTGTGAAGTTGAGTAAAGACTCAAAACCTGACCACGGCAGAAAATAGAAAGAGAATGAAAAGTCATTCCCTATGCCTCAGTCACAAGTTCTATAAAATATGCTACGCTGTGTACCAGACCTATTGTGTACCTCACCATAAGATTGTCAAGAGGGTACAATAGTGATCCAGGAGTGGATCACTGGACATCGGTCAAAAATATCCTTAGTGGAATAAGGAAATGTTTCTCGGTTATGGAGGTGACAAAGAGTTCGTCGTAAAGAGTTACGTCGATGCAAGCTTTGACACTGATCTGGATGACTCTAAGTCTCGATCTAGATACATATTAAAAGTGGGAGAAATTAGCTAGAGTAGCTCCGTGCAAAGCATTGTAGACATAGAAAATTTGCAAAATACATACGGCTCTGAATGTGGCAGACATGTTGACTAAATTTCTCTCACAAGCAAAACATGATCACTCTTTGGGTGTTAATCACATAGCGATGTGAACTAGATTATAAACTCTAGTAAACCCTTTGGGTGTTAGTCACATGGAGATGTGAACTAATCACATAAAGATGTGAACTATTCGTATTAAATCACATGACGATGTGAACTAGATTATTGACTCTAGTGCAAGTGGGAGACTGAAGGAAATATGCCCTAGAGGCAATAATAAAGTTGTTATTTATATTTCCTTATATCATGATAAATGTTTATTATTCATGCTAGAATTGTATTAACCGGAAACTTAATACATGTGTGAATACATAAACAAACAAAGTTTCACTAGTTTGCGTCTACTTGACTAGCTTGTTAATCAAAGATGGTTAAGTTTCCTAGCCATGGGCAAAGAGTTGTCATTTGATAAGCGGGATCACATCATTAGAGAATGATGTGATTGACTTGACCCATCCGTTAGCTTAGCACGATGATCGTTACAGTTTCATTGCTACTGCTTTCTTCATGACTTATACATGTTCCTCAGACTATGAGATTATGCAACTCCTGAATACCGGAGGAACACCTTGTGTGTTATCAAACGTCACAACGTAACTGGGTGATTATAAAGATGCTCTACAGGTGTCTCAGATGGTGTTTGTTGAGTTGGCATAGATCAAGATTAGGATTTGTCACTCCGAGTATCGGAGAGGTATCTCTGGGCCCTCTCGGTAATTGATGACCCACAAGTATAGGGGATCTATCGTAGTCCTTTCGATAAGTAAGAGTGTCGAACCCAATGAGGAGGAGAAGGAAATGATAAGCGGTTTCCAGCAAGGTATTCTCTGCAAGTACTGAAATAAGTGGTAACAGATAGTTTTGTGATAGGATAATTTGTAACGAGCAACAAGTAACAAAAGTAAATAAAGTACAGCAAGGTGGCCCAATCCTTTTTGTAGCAAAGGACAAGCCTGGACAAACTCTTATATAGAGAAAAGCGCTCCCGAGGACACATGGGAATATCGTCAAGCTAGTCTTCATCATGTTCATATGATTCGCGTTCGGTACTTTGATAATTTGGTATGTGGGTGGACCGGTGCTTGGGTACTGTCCTTACTTGGACAAGCATCCCACTTATGATTAACCTCTATTGCAAGCATCCACAACTACAACAAAAGTATTAAGGTAAACCTAACCATAGCATGAAACATATGGATCCAAATCAGCCCCTTACGAAGCAACGCATAAACTAGGGTTTAAGCTTCTGTCACTCTAGCAACCCATCATCTACTTATTACTTCCCAATGCCTTCCTCTAGGCCCAAATAATGGTGAAGCGTTATGTAGTCGACGTTCACATAACACCACTAGAGGAGAGACAACATACATCTCATCAAAATATCAAACGAATACCAAATTCACATGACTACTAATAGCAAGAGTTCTCCCATGTCCTCAGGAACAAACGTAACTACTCACAAAGCATAATCATGTTCATAATCACAGGGGTATTAATATGCATATAGGATCTGAACATATGATCTTCCACCAATTAAACCAACTAGCATCAACTACAAGGAGTAATTAACACTACTAGCAACCCACATGTACCAATCCCGGACTTGGAGACAAGAATTGGATACAAGAGATGAACTAGGGTTTTGAGAGGAGATGGTGCTGGTGAAGTTGTTGATGGAGATTGCCCTCTCCTGATGAGAGGAGCATTGGTGATGACGATGGTGATGATTTCCCCCCTCCCAAAGGGAAGTTTCCCCGGCAGAACAGCTCCACCAGAGCCCTAGATTGATTCCGCCAAGGTTCCGCCTCATGGCGGCGGAGTTTCGTCCGAGAAGATGGCTTATGATTTTTTTCCTCATCGAAAGACTCCATATAGCAGAAGATGTCCATCGAAGGGCCACCAGGGGGCCCACGAGGTAGGGGGCGCGCCCAGGGGGTAGGGCGCGCCCCACCCTCGTGGGCAGGGTGTGCCCCCTGGTGAACTTCTTGCACTCAGTATTTTTTATATATTCTTAAAACGTCTTCTGTGAAGTTTCAGGACTTTTGGAGCTGTGCAGAATAGGTCTCTAATATTTGCTCCTTTTCTAGCCCAGAATCCCAGCTGCCGGCATTCTCCCTCTTTATGTAAACCTTGTAAAATAAGAGAGAATAGTCATAAGTATTGTGACATAATGTGTAATAACATCCCATAATGCAATAAATATCGATATAAAAGCATGATGCAAAATGGACATATCAACTCCCCCAAGCTTAGACCTCGCTTGTCCTCAAGCGAAAGCCAAAGTCGAAAAATATGTCCACATGTTTAGAGATAGAGGTGTCGATAAAAATAAAATACGGACATGAGGGCATCATGGTCATTCTTAGAACAGTAACTTATATAATTCTTGTCATATGATTTCTTATGCTAGAGTAATAATTCAATCACAATTTCAAGTATGAATCGTAAACTTCATTGAAAACTAACAAACTATAACCTCAGTCATTGGAGAAATTGCAATTTATCATAACATAGGAAATAGTCAATATATAAGAGCTTTTCAGCAAGTCCACATACTCAACTATCATATAGTCTTTCACAATTGTTGACACTCACGCAATACTTATGGGTATGGAGTTTTAATCGGACACAGAGAAAGATAGGGGCTTATAGTTTTGCCTCCCAACGTTTTACCTCAAGGGTAATGTCAACAATAATAGTTCATGAAACTCACATCCAATTAGCCATATATACCAGGATCTTTCCAACATACTGTGCTTGCCAAAGGATAAAATGTAAAAAGGAAAGGTGAAGATCACCATGACTCTTATGCAGGGTAGGAGATAAAAATAAAAGATAGGCCCTTCGCAGAGGGAAGTAGAGGTTGTCATGCGCTTTTATGGTTGGATGCACAAAATCTTAATGCGAAAGAATGTCACTTTATATTGCCACTTGTGATATGGACCTTTATTATGCAGTCTATTGCTTTTATTTCTTCCATATCACAGGATCGTATAAAGCTTATTTTCTCCCACACTAATAAGTCATACATATTTAGAGAGCAATTTTATTGCTTGCACCGATGACAACTTACTTGGAGGATCTTACTCAATCCATAGGTAGGTATGGTGGACTCTCATGGCAAAACTGGTTTAAGGGTATTTGGAAGCACACGTAGTATCTCTACTTGGTGCGATGAATTTGGCTAGCATGAGGGGGAAAGGCAAGCTCAACTATGTTGGATGATCCATGACAATATAATTTATCTCAGATGTAAGAAAACATAACCCATTACGTTGTCTTCCTTGTCCAACGTCAACTTTTTAGCATGTCATATTTTAATGAGTGCTCACAATCATAAAAGATGTCCAAGATAGTATATTTATATGTGAAGACCTCTCTTTCTTTATTACTTCCTATTAATTGCAACGATGACCAAAACTATGTTTGTCAACTCTCAACAACTTTTATTCATCATACTTTTTCTATGTGAGCTCATTACTCTCCATAAGATCCATATGATCTCTTTGTTTCCTTTTTTTATTTATTTCTCTTTTCTTTTACTCACTTAGGATCATGGCAAAATAATCAAGCCCTCGACCCAACTCAAAACTCAAAACTAGATCATGCTATAAGCTTTATTCTACTAGATCAAGATATTACCAAAAGGATCGAACTAAGGAAAACGGTAAAGATAAAAGTGATGGTGATACGATACCGGGGAACTCCCCCAAGCTTGGCAGTTGCCAAAGGGAGTGCCCATACCAGATACTCAATTCTTCTTTGTTGGTGGAGAAGGTGATGGTTTTGTTGATGGCGTAGGTTTCTTCCTTAATTTACGCTTGAGGACTGAGTTTTGGTCCCTTAGGTCATCGATCTCCTGCTCCAGGCTCAGTATCTTTTTGCATAGTTCCTGCTTGTTTTCCTGCAAGAGGCGAAAAGGGATAAACTCGATCTTAGGTTTCTTTACTCTATCCGGGAGGCTTGACTTTTTGAACTCCACATGCATGTCCCCAGGTTGAGGTAATGGTACTTCGTCTTCTTCTGAGCTCTTCTCCTCCCTTCCCTTGGGTTCATAGTCCTCTTCTTCTTCCATAGTCCAACCACAATGCTCCACATACCCATAGACCTTAGGATCTGCAAGGTAATCAGCCACATAGCTTTCTCCTTCCGAATCCTGGGACGCCATGTTGCTCTAATCTGCAGCAGGAGAGCTCGAAACAAAAACAGAGAATATTTGCATGATACAGGAGTCAAAACCTTCGGAAGATTATATAATGAATTTTTCCGACCAAAATACATGTCGTGCAAGAAAACGGAGTCCGGAGAGCGCACGAGGTGCCCACGAGGTAGGGGGTGCGCCTAGTAGGGTAGGGCGCACCCTCCACCCTCGTGGAGGCCTCGTGTCCTTCCCGGACTGCTTCTTATTTTTCTATTTTTCTAAATATTCCAAAACGGAGAAATATTGCCTAAAAACTGTTTTGGAGTCAGTTTACTTACCGCACCACATACCTATTCCTTTTCGGAGTCTGAAACATTCCGGAAAGTGTCCCTTATGTATTCCTCAAGGGTTATGGTTTCAATAACATTGGTTTCAACATTTATGGGATTACCTGAGATATAATGTTTGATTCTTTGATCGTCACCACCTTCGGATTTGTGCCTTCGAAGTTGTTGATTTTTATGGCACCGGAATGATAGACCTCCTCGATAACGTAAGGACCTTCCCATTTAGAGAGAAGTTTTCCTGCAAAAAATCTTAAACGGGAGTTGTATAGCAATACATAATCACCTACATTAAACTCGCGCTTTTTTATCCTTTTATCATGCCATCTTTTAACTTTTTTCTTTAAACAACTTGGCATTTTCGCAGGCTTGGGTTCTCCATTCATCGAGTGAGCTAATACCAAATAACCTCTTCTCACCGGCAAGTTTAAAATCATAATTGAGCTCTTTAATAGCCCACTATGCCTTGTGTTCTAGTTCGAGAGGTAAGTGACATGCTTTTCCATAAACCATTTTATACGGAGACATACCCATAGGATTTTTATATGCAGTTCTATAGGCCCATAATGCATCATCAAGTTTCTTGGACCAATTCTTCCTAGACCTATTGACAGTCTTTTGCAAAATTAATTTGAGCTCTCTATTACTCAATTCTACTTGACCACTAGACTGAGGTGATAAGGGGTTGCAATTCTATGATTAACATCATACTTAGCAAGCATTTTACGGAAAGCACCATGAATAAAATGCGAACCACCATCAGTCATTAAATATCTAGGGAGTCCAAATCTTAGAAAAATAACTTCTTTAAGCATTTTAATATAAGTGTTATGATCAACACTACTAGTTGGGATAGCTTCTACCCACTTAGTAACGTAATCAACAGCAACTAAAATATGTGTATATCCATTAGAGGCAGGAAAAGGTCCCATATAGTCAAAGCCCCAAACATCAAATGGTTCAATAACGAGTGAATAGTTCATAGGCATTTCTTGACGTCTACTAATATTACCAATTCTTTGACATTCATCACAAGATAAGACAAACTTACGGGCATCCTTGAAGAGAGTAGGCCAATAAAAACCAGATTGCAATACCTTATGTGCAGTTCTATCTCCAGCATGGTGTCCTCCATAAGCTTCGGAGTGACACTTGCGTAGGATCTGTTCATGTTCATGCTCAGGTACACAACGTCTAATAACACCATCTACTCCTTCTTTATAAAGATGTGGGTCATCCCAAAAGTAATGCCTCAAATCATAGAAGAACTTTTTCTTTTGCTGGTATGTGAAACTAGGTGGTATGAATTTGGCAACAATGTTGTTGGATTTTGGGTTCCGGCAGACCCTTGAGGTTCGAACACTGGGGTGCGCGCGGAGATTTCGCCTCCTACCTACCTGCACCCCTCCGCCTCGCTAAGGTCTAAGCTATGGAAAGAATAACACGAGGGACACGAGGTTTATACTGGTTCGGGCACTGTGGTGTAATACCCTACTCCAGTGTGTGGTGTGGTGGATTGCCTCTTGGGCTGATGATGATGAACAGTACAAGGAAGAACAGCCTCGCGAGGGTCTGTTCTTGGCTGGGGCGATGAACTGCTGGGAGGAGTTCAGCCACCTTTCTCTCTCTCTCTCTCTCTCTCTCTCTCTCTGATCGAACCCCTCTCTAAAGAACCTCTTCTCTAGAAAACCCCCTTTGCTCTGTGGGTGGCTGGCCCTATTTATAGAGGCCCTGGTCCTCTTCCCAAATATCGAGCGGGAAGGGAGCCAACAATGGCGGGCTAATTTGAAGGGGGACAGCTAGTACTAGCTACCCTGACAAAAGTAGTCTTCGCCTGTGCAAAGCTCTTGTGGTGACGCCGTCTTGGGCTCCATGATGACCTCCGTCTTGCAGTCCTTCCGGTCTTGGTCTTGTTGCACCAAAATGGCAACCTTTGCCTGATGCCTCGGTACTCCGCGGCTGCGCTTGCCCCCTTTGCACCAAAGAGGAAAGGAGGACACTGCGCGGGCTGGCACCCGCCTGGCGCCCTTGGTCGTCATGGCTTGCGTCACGGGCATCTCGTGAGGTACCCCGCCTTGATATCTCCGCCTCCTCGCGAGCCAGCCTGATGAGGCCGTGCCTGAGGAAGCTCCGTGTCATCCGCCCCGCGAGGCCTGGCCCCTCGTGAGGGTCTCGGGTCTGTGTTGATGAAGATGGGCCGTGCTGGGGCCCCCTTTGAGCCACGCCGCAGGTCGCAGGCAGGCAAGTCTGGGGACCCCCGTTCCCAGAACGCCGATAGTAGCCCCCGGGCCCAAGGCGCGCCCAGACTTGGCCGTGCAAGGAGGCGGAAGGGCAAGAGCGAAGCGCCGCGGGCCCTGACAGCCTGCGGCCTTGGGCGCCGCGTGGCGGTTGATTGGACGTGGGCAACACTGTTCCCCCACGCCCTCCTTATTTTGCGCCATGCTAGGCGGACCCGTAGTCGTACACAGCCGTTCCCTTTTCTGTTGCTCGAGCGCCCTCTGTCCTTCCTCCGCTCGAACTCTGGTTTCTGTTTTCAACCCAATCTTGAACCTTCTCCCCCCCTTCCCATCGCCATGGCTCCGACGAAGAAGGGAAGAGGGAAGAAACCCATGTCTCCGCCTTGCCCGCCGCCGTTGGCGGCCCCTGCCGAGGGCTTGGGCAAGGTCAGCTCGGCTCTGGCCACCATCTTCAATGAATGCGGGAGGACGACGGCCTGGCCTGCGTCCCACTTCTCCATCAACAGGATAGTCACCAAGGTCCCGTATTTTGCTGACGCCCTGTGGGCGGGTCTGGTTCCTCCCTTTTCTGATTTCTTCAATGTCGTGCTTTCCCACTATCAGATCCACATGATGCATCTGGGTCCTGAATCCATCACTCTCCTTTCGGTCTTCGCCTTTGTTTGCGAGGCTATGATGGACATCCTTCCTTCGGTTGCCTTGCTGCGCCACTTCTTCTCGCTGCGCCTTATTGACCCTACCCAATGCTGGGGGTGTGTGAGCTTCGTTGCCGCGTCTGAGACGGCGGCCTCTGGGATTGACTTCAAGCTCCCTCCGCCCGCGGCTGGGTTCCGCGAGCGGTGGCTGTATGTGGATGCTGGGGTGCCCAGCCCCCTGCAGCGGAGCCAACTTCGCCTGCTGTCCCCAATTCGGGCTGGGGCCAGGAGACGCTTGAGAGCCCTCGGCTCGTCTTCGTCTGGTACCGCTTCGCGTTCTTGAGGTCGCTTGGCGTGACAGCGCCCAAGGTGGTGAAGGAGTTCCTGCTACGCCGCGTTGCTCCTCTCCAACACCACTCCTGCCGGATGTGGGCCTTCAGCGGGCGCGATGATCGTATGAGGCTCCAGGAGGAGGACCTGACGCCTGAAGTGCTGAGGACAGCACTCTTGACCCTGACGGGGGACCCCAACCCTGGCAGCATCCAGCAGGGAGGGGCCTTGCTGTACCTCTGCCAGAGCGGGGGCGATTTTGTGAGGCAGATGCCTATCTTCGATGAGTGGGGGTCGCGCCCTGCCGGCCTCCAGGGGCCTCGCAAGAACCCAGTGGTGGTGACTGCCCTTCCAGTCGGCCAAGGCGACTCTTCCTCAAGTGGCGGAGCAGGGAGGCATGAGGCGCCAGAGGCCGAGGGGGCTCCCGGCAGGGTGACAGCACCGGGCGATGCTCATGAGGAAGCAGTTATGGGGGCCCGTGCCGCTGAGGCTGAGGGTGACAAGCAGCTGCCCTCTGCGCCTACGACCGAGGCCCCTGAGGCTCCGGCGGCTTCTCTTGGCGAGGCGATTGGCGGCGCACATCAGGCAGGCGCCCCTGACACAGATCGCCTTGACGCTCCATCTTCGTCGCAGGTTGATCCCTGCGCCCAACTCTTAGGCCGCTTCCGTGTGGACTTTGAGGCCCTCCGGAAGAGAAGGGAGGCCCTGGGCGACGATTACCCTTGTCGCCTGCTGAAGCGTAGGAAGTACTTCGCCACTGATGAGTAAGCCTTCTCCTTTCCTAGCTCCCAATCCTTCTGTTGCTCTTACTGACCCTTCCTCCGCAGGCCCCTTCCAGCCGAGCTTGCGGAGACGGCCGAGGAGCCGTCCCCCTTGGCTTCGCCCCCTCCACCATCCTCAAGCGCTCCAAGCAGTGGAGCCCTTGTGGTGAGGGCGATTGACGAGGCGAACCGTCCCGAGGCGTATCGTGGCCCCGCGCACCTCGCGATCCTTCGCGGGCCTTCTCGTGGCATAGCCAGCCTGCCGTGGGCTTCTCGCCTGGTCGTGGACTGTGATTGGCTGAGGCGCTTCCTGCGCTCTTCACCTGGGGACAGGCTGGCCCCAGGCCGGGCTTCTGACGCGATGTGCCCGGCCGTCGCGAGGGTGCCAGCCCCCAGCCCCCAGCCCGGAGGGGGAGTGCTGACTCGTGGCCCCCGGCGCTTGCTTGGGGCAGATGATGGTGTGGGAGACGTGCTCGAGCGAGCTCGGGAGCATCGCGCTCTCCGCCAAGGATTCCTTCGAAGGGCGGCTGACGCGGTAAGCCTGCTTGGAGAGGAGCTTGCTGATGAAGACGCGCGCCTTGAGGCCGAGGGCCTGCGCCTGGCTGCAGAGAGGCGCGAGCTGGAGGGTGCCATCGCCCTTGCGCGCCGTCAGCGCGATCTTGACGACGCAGAGGCCAAGGCGTCGCTGGTGGCCTCTCGGGAGGCCCGATCTTGGGCCGCTGAGGAGGCTCGGGAAGCTGACCGGCGGCGAACGGCGGCGGAGGAGCGGGCTCGGGAGCTCCTTGCCTGGTGCCACTCACTGGAGGAGCAGGTGGAGCTGCGCGAGGCAGCCCTCGTGTCGATGAAGGTGGCCTCCAGCGACTCAGCAGAGCTCCAGAAGCATGAGGAGGCGCTGACGCTAGAAGCCGCCGAACGTACCCGTGAGTACGAGCGTCTAGAGACGAGGGGGCGCTTGGTGACGCAGGCGGAGGATGATGTTGCTGCACAGGAAGCCCGTGTCCTGGAGGAGGTCGGACGTCGAGTGGCGATGGCGCATTTGAACCTCAAGCACGAGTTCGAAGAGAAGCTGGGGTTGATCCGGGCCGAAGCTGAAGGCAGGACTGCTGCCTTGAGGGCCAAGCTAGAGGAGGCGACGCGGCGGGCCGATGCTTTCCGGGCCGCTCTTGAGGTGGCGCAAGGTGAGTTAACCGCCTCCCAGGCCGAGGTGCTCCTTCTCCGCCAGTGGGTGGAGGAGGCTGAGGTCGTCGCGGGCCAGAACGCGGACGAGATACGTCAGCGGCGGATCCTGGAGCATGAGCACGGCCCCATGCTCACCACGCTCTGGGAGAGAGCCAACATAGCCTTGGGCAACATCTGCGAGGCGGCTGTTGGCGAGCCGCACGCAGTCAACTATGCTGGCAATCTTCAGTTCTTCACTGACGTGGTGACGCAGCTGGAGGCGCGGTCGGTCAGGGCTGACAGGTTGGTGGAGGAGAGGAGTCGCGCCTTGCTCGGGCGCGCCTTTTCTCGCGTCTTCAGCCACCTCCGGAACATGGATCCCCACTTTGATTTTGACGCCGCCATTGCCCCAGTCCCCTAGGCCGTCTGAGGCGATCTGGCGCACTGGGTGGAAGACAATGTGGATGCTCTTATCAGGGCCTTCGCTTCAGACAACGATGACGTGATCGTGGCGGCCGACGAGGGCGGCGTGGTGAACGGCCCTGACGCCGCTGGCGGCGACGCGGACAGCGATGGTGAGTTCAGCGACGCCAGTAACGGCTCGGGTGGTGCTCCTGAGAATGCATTGGGGGATTTATCCGACTGATGGTGCATCGTTCCTACTTCCTTACCCTGCATGAATAGAACTCAGGTTTTGGCCTGATGGCAGTGAGAGCATTTTGGAGGGGAAGCCCCTTATGTAAAACTTGTGTTCATCGTATTAGTAGACGCTACATGGCCCATGCGCCCGCGCCAAATGGTTGGCCTAAGAGACGCGCTGGTCGGCTAGTTTACCTTTGTCCTGTGCTAGCCCTGAGGCAGCCTGTGGGAGGTTGTGGTGTCTCGAGTGTTCCCTGATTGGGTTCGTAGGATCTGTGGTAAAACACCCTCCTGAGAGGACACGTCGGCGGCAGTCTGGGCTGCGCGCAAGCTAGGCCTGACCCGACTCGCGAGGGGCTCGCGAGGGGAGGCAGCTGAGGCGAAGTGGTAACCAAAACGCGAGAAATAGCTCGAACGAGACTAAGCACCCCTTCCCCGAACACACGCAAATCTCAAATTCGAATCCAACTTGAATCCAGCGGGGGAAAGCGACAACCAAAGGGAAAAGCAACGAAAGCAAACAAAAGGCCGCATCCGGCACCTAGTCTAGTCTTGGACGTCTTCTCACCAGCGCGGAGCTAAGTGCTGCCACTGGGCGTGGGAGGGAGCCCCAGGGCCTGAGGCCGGCACCCCTGAGACTCCGGGGCGTGTACAGCCCCACTCATTATTACGTGAGAGTGTCACGGGGCGGCGAGCTTCACAGGCACTGGGCCTTCTTCACAGGTACTGGCCTTGCTTCATATCGCCAGATGAGGGCCCCGCCTTGTGCCACACTCTAGTGCCATCAACAACGACCGGAAACCAGGACGCCGCCGATGGGGTAGAGCGGTCGCCAGCGGTTCCCCCGATGACCACGGGTCCTCCGCCGGGGGCAGGCCCTGAGGCACCTCCCCAGCGGAGGGCCTACCTCCTGAGAACACCTTGCTCCGAACGCCGCGGTGGTGATGTTGGATCTCGGCCCCTCTCCTGCAGCCCCCTGCGCCCTCCTCCCGAGGGGTAGGAGACTATGGAAGCGGGGCAGCTGCTCGCTGTGGCGACCTGCACCTCCTGCGATCCATGGTTAGCGTATGCTTGCTCCTGAAGAACTAGCGGTACCCGATAATCGTTGCCTCCAGCGTGGCCAGTGGGACCGTCCCGGGGCTCCCGGAAAGGCTCAGCTTCTGGCGCCTCGTCCCCCCTGCTTGGGCTGAGGAGCGAGCCTTGTTCGCTCTCGTGAGGGTGTCCTTGGTCCATCATGAGGGGCACGTATTCCTCTGGCGCCGCCATCCCGAAGGCCACGCCGCAGTGCCCCGCGTGCCATGTGGTCCTGCCTGACGCGCCCACCGTGGGGTGGCAGCGCGGCTGTCTGCTGCGGCCGCGGGTCATGTCGAGTCCTTCTTCTTCGCGGACCGGGGGCGGGGGCAGCGCCGCCACCGGTCCGGTGCTGATAGCTTCGCGGGCGTTCGAGTAGCCTTGGAGCCCGCGGGCGTGCGTGGAGCCCCCGCGCGGGCCGCCCTGGGCTTGAGATGGGAGCTGGGTGCAGAAGGGGTGAGCCCCTGAGGCGGCGAAGCCCTGGAGCTCCGCCACTCGCTCCAACAGCACGTCGCGGCCGCCCTCCAGCAGCCTGCACTGCAGCAGCTCTCGGGCCACTGTGAGCGCGGCCCTCGAGTTCGCCTGCTCCCGGCGGGTGTACGGTGTCGTGGTCGCGGCGTGATTGGAGGCCCTTGCTGCCGACCGCGCCTGCCATGGTGTGGGAGCTGTCGAAGCTTGTCCGTGTCGCCCGCGGCCCGCAGCGCCCTGCGGACCGCGAGCTGCCTGGGGCACGGGGTCGCCCGGGGCGAGCGGTTCTGCACGAGCGGGCCACGCTGCCCATGGATCTGGGTTGCCCGCCTGGTCGCCGGACATGGTGATGACAACGCGACGGGGCACGAAGCGGTAGAAGGTGGATTCCGGCGCACCCCTACCTGGCGCGCCAAATGTCGGATTTCGGGTTCTGACAGACCCTTGAGGTTCGAACACTGGGGTGCGCACGGAGATTTCGCCTCCTACCTACCTGCACCCCTCCGCCTCGCTAAGGTCTAAGTTATGGAAAGAATAACACGAGGGACATGAGGTTTATACTGGTTCGGGCCACCGTTGTGGTGTAATACCCTACTCCAGTGTGTGGTGTGGTGTATTGCCTCTTGGGCTGATGATGATGAACAGTACAAGGAAGAACAGCCTCGCGAGGGTTTGTTCTTGGCTGGGGCGATGAACTGCTGGGAGGAGTTCAGCCACCTTTCTCTCTCTCTCTCTCTCTCTGATCGAACCCCTCTCTAAAGAACCTCTTCTCTAGAAAACCCCCTTTGCTTTGTGGGTGGCTGGCCCTATTTATAGAGGCCCTGGTCCTCTTCCCAAATATCGAGCGGGAAGGGAGCCAACAATGGCGGGCTAATTTGAAGGGGGACAGCTAGTACTAGCTACCCTGACAAAAGTAGTCTTCGCCTGCGCAAAGCTCTGGTGGTGACGCCGTCTTGGGCTCCACGATGACCTCCGTCTTGCAGTCCTTCTGGTCTTGGTCTTGTTGCACCGAAATGGCAACCTTTGCCTGATGCCTCGGTACTCCGCGGCTGCGCTTTCCCCCTTTGCACCAAAGAGGAAAGGAGGACACTGCGCGGGCTGGCACCCACCTGGCGCCCTTGGTCGTCATGGCTTGCGTCACGGGCATCTCGTGAGGTACCCCGCCTTGATCTCTCCGCCTCCTCGCGAGCCAGCCTGATGAGGCCGTGCCTGAGGAAGCTCTGTGTCGTCCGCCCCGCGAGGCCTGGCCCCTCACGAGGGTCTCGGGTCTGTGTTGATGAAGATGGGCCGTGCTGGGCCCCCCTTTGAGCCACGCCGCAGGTCGCAGGCAGGCAAGTCTGGGGACCCCCGTTCCCAGAATGCCGACAAATGTAATTAGCATAATCAGCATACCATGGAGCAGTATGAGAAGCATTTATGACATTTAATTGCTCATCAGGAAAGCTATCATCAATAGGTAGTGGGTCAACAAGCACATTTTCTAACCTAGACAAGTTGTCTGCAACGGGGTTCTCAGCTCCCTTTCTATCAACAATATGTAAGTCAAATTCTTGTAGCAAGAGAACCCATCTAATAAGTCTAGGTTTAGCATCTTTCTTTTCCATAAGATATTTAATAGCAGCATGATCAGTGTGAATAGTTAGTTTAGAATCAACAATATAAGGTCTAAACTTATCACAAGCAAATACAACTGCTAATAATTCTTTTTCAGTAGTAGCATAATTTCTTTGAGCATTATCTAGGGTTTTACTAGCATATTGAATAACGTTTAATTTCTTATGAACTCTTTGCCCTAGAACAGCACCTACAGCATAATCACTAGCATCACACATAATTTCAAAGGGTAAATTCCAATCAGGTGGCTGAACAATAGGTGCAGAGATCAATGCTTTCTTAAGTATTTCAAATGCTTCTACACAACCATCATCAAAGACAAATGGTATATCTTTTTGTAATAAATTAATCAGAGGCCGAGAAATTTTTGAGAAGTCCTTAATGAACCTCCTATAAAATCCGGCATGACCAAGGAAACTTCTTATACCTTTAATGTCCTTGGGGCATGGCATCTTTTCAATAGCATCAACCTTGGCTTTATCCACTTCAATACCTATTTCGGAAACTTTATGCCCCAAGACAATACCTTCATTAACCATAAAGTGACACTTTTCCCAATTCAAGACAAGATTAGTTTCTTCACATCTCTGCAAAACTCGACCAAGGTTGCTCAAGCAATCATCAAAAGAAGATCCATAGACGGAGAAATCGTCCATGAAAACCTCACAAATCTTTTCACAAAAGTCAGAGAATATAGCCATCATGCATCTTTGAAAGGTAGCAGGTGCATTACATAAACCAAAAGGCATATGTCTATAAGAAAAAGTACCAAAAGGGCAAGTAAAAGTAGTCTTTGATTGATCCTTGGCTGACACAGGTATTTGAGAGAAACCAGAATAACCATCTAGAAAGAAAAAATGTGTATGTTTGGATAATCTTTCTAGCATTTGATCGATAAAAGGTAAGGGGTAATGATCCTTTTTAGTGGCCTTATTTAATTTGCGGAAATCAATTACCATCCTATAATCTGTAATAATTCTTTGAGGAATCAATTCATCTTTATCATTAGGAATGACAGTAATACCTCCCTTCTTACGGACACAATGGACAGGACTTACCCACTGACTATCAGCAACGGGATAGATTATACCTGCCTCAAGGAGCTTTAGTATTTCCTTTCTTACCACTTCTTTCATTTTAGGATTCAGCCGTCGTTGATGATCACGAACTGGTTTAGCATCTTCTTCCAAATTTATTTTATGTTGACATAGAGTGGGACTAATGCCCTTAAGATCATCAAGAGTATACCCAATAGCAGCATGGTGTTTCTTCAGAGTTTTCAATAATCTCTCTTCCTCATGCTCTGAAATGTTAGCACTAATAATAACAGGATATATCTTTTTCTCATCAAGATAAGTATATTTAAGAGTATCAGGCAACGGTTTAAGCTCAAACACGGGATCACCCTTGGGTGGAGGAGGATCCCCTAGGATTTCAACAGGAAAATTGTGTTTCAGAATAGGTCCATGTTTAAAGAATACTTCATCTATTTCCCTTCTTTCATTCATAAACATATCATTTTCATGGTCTAGCAAATATTGTTCTAAAGGATCACTAGGAGGTACGACAATAGAAGCAAGACCAATAATTTCATCCTTACTAGGTAATTCTTCTTCACGGTGTTGTCTACTAAATTTAGAGAAATTAAATTCATGAGACATATCATCTATACCGATAGTAACAACATCCTGTTTGCAATCTATCTTAGCATTAACAGTGTTCAAGAAGGGTCTACCAAATATAATGGGACAAAAGCTATATTGTGGGGAACCAAGAACAAGAAAATCAGCAGGATATTTAGTTTTTCCACACAAGACTTCAACATCTCTAACAATTCCCATTGGTGAAATAGTATCTCTATTGGCAAGTTTAATTGTGACATCAATATCTTCTAACTCAACAGGTGCAATATCATGCATAATTTCTCTATATAGGTCAATAGGTATTGCACTAGCACTGGCACCCATATCACATAAGCCATGATAACAATGATCTTCTATTTTAACAGAAATAACAGGCATGCCTACCACAGGTCTAGGTTTATCTTTAGCACAAGGTTTAGCAATTCTAGCAGTTTCATCACAGAAATAAATAACATGCCCATCAATATTATCAGCCAAAAGATCTTTAACAATAGCAATATTATGTTCAACTTTAACTTGCTCAGGAGGTGTATATGTTCTAATATTGCTTTTACGAACCACAGTTGAAGCTTTAGCATGATCCTTTATCCTAACAGGGAAAGGCGGTTTATCAACATAAGAAGTAGGAACAATAGGATCATTATAAGTGATAGTCTTTTCTTCAACTTTAATAGGTGCAGCTACTTTTACTTCTATGGGAGGATGATATTTAAACCACTTCTCCTTGGCGATATCAACATAAGTAGCAAAAGATTCATAGAAAGATGCTACTATCTCAGAGTCAAGTCCATATTTAGTGCTAAATTTACGAAAAACATCGGCATCCATAAAAGATTTAACACAATCAAACTTAGGTCATACCTGACTCCTTACCTTCATCGAGGTCCCAATCTTCAGAGTTGCTTTTAATTCTTTCCAATAAATCCCATTTGAATTCAATAGTCTTCGTCATAAAAGAGCCAGCACAAGAAGTATCGAGCATGGTGCGATTGTTATCAGAAAGCCGAGCATATAAATTTTGAATAATCATTTCTCTTGAGAGCTCATGATTGGGGCATGAATATAACATTGATTTAAGCCTCCCCCAAGCTTGAGCGATGATTTCTCCTTCGCGAGGCCAAAAATTATATATATAATTGCGATCACGATGAACAAGATGCATAGGATAAAACTTCTGATGAAATTCCAATTTCAATCATTTGTAGTTCCATGACCCCGTATCATCACATAGCCTATACCATGTCAATGCATCTTCCTTCAAAGATAAAGGGAAGACCATCTTCTTAACAACATCTTCGGGTACACCTGCAAGCTTAAATAATCCACAAACTTCATCCACATATATTAGGTGCTCATCAGGATGCGTTGTTCCATCTCCTGCAAAAGGATTAGCTAGCAGTTTTTCTATCATACCCGAAGGAATTTCAAAGCAGACATTTTCATTTTCATTTTTAGTAGGTTCAGTAGGTTGAGGAGAAACTCTTTGCTCTACTGGTCGGGGTGAAGATACCCCGAACAAGCCCCTCAGAGGATTACTTTCCATAGTAACAAGTGACAGTAAATTTCAGCACACTATATAATTTTTTCCTTACCAAATTCCACCTACCAAAGGCGCTTCACTCCCCGGCAACGGCGCCAGAAAAGAGTCTTGATGACCCACAAGTATAGGGGATCTATCGTAGTCCTTTTTATAAGTAAGAGTGTCGAACCCAATGAGGAGCAGAAGGAAATGATAAGCGGTTTCCAGCAAGGTATTCTCTGCAAGTACTGAAATAAGTGGTAACAGATAGTTTTGTGATAGGATAATTTGTAACGAGCAACAAGTAACAAAAGTAAATAAAGTGCAGCAAGGTGGCCCAATCCTTTTTGTAGCAAAGGACAAGCCTGGACAAACTCTTATATAGAGAAAAGCGCTCCCGAGGACACATGGGAATATCGTCAAGCTAGTCTTCATCACGTTCATATGATTCGCGTTCGGTACTTTGATAATTTGGTATGTGGGTGGACCGGTGCTTGGGTACTATCCTTACTTGGACAAGCATCCCACTTATGATTAACCTCTATTGCAAGCATCCGCAACTATAATAAAAGTATTAAGGTAAACCTAACTATAGCATGAAACATATGGATCCAAATCAGCCCCTTACGAAGCAACGCATAAACTAGGGTTTAAGCTTATGTTACTCTAGCAACCCATCATATACTTATTACTTCCCAATGCCTTCCTCTAGGCCCAAATAATGGTGAAGTGTTATGTAGTCGACGTTCACATAACACCACTAGAGGAGAGACAACATACATCTCATCAAAATATCGAACGAATACCAAATTCACATGACTACTAATAGCAAGAGTTCTCCCATGTCCTCAGGAACAAACGTAACTACTCACAAAGCATAGTCATGTTCATAATCAGAGGGGTATTAATATGCATATATGATCTGAACATATGATCTTCCACCAATTAAACCAACTAGCATCAACTACAAGGAGTAATTAACACTACTAGCAACCCACAGGTACCAATCCCGGACTTGGAGACAAGAATTGGATACAAGAGATGAACTAGGGTTTTGAGAGTAGATGGTGCTGGTGAAGATGTTGATGGAGATTGTTCTCTCCCGATGAGAGGATCGTTGGTGATGACGATGGCGATGATTTCCCCCTCCCGGAGGGAAGTTTCCCTGGCAGAACAGCTCCACCAGAGCCCTAGATTGGTTCCGCCAAGGTTCCGCCTTGTGGAGGCGGAGTTTCGTCCGAGAAGATGGCTTATGATTTTTTCCTCATCGAAAGACTCCATACAGCAAAAGATGGCCATCGGAGGGCCACCAGGGGGCCACGAGGTAGGGGGCGTGCCCAGGGGGGTAGGGCACGCCCCCACCCTACTGGGCAGGGTGTGGCCCCCCTGGTGAACTTCTTGCGCTCAGTATTTTTTATATATTCTGAAAACGTCTTCCGTGAAGTTTCAGGACTTTTGGAGCTGTGCAGAATAGGTCTCTAATATTTGCTCCTTTTCCAGCCTAGAATCCCAGCTGCCGGCATTCTCCCTCTTTATGTAAACCTTGTAAAATAAGAGAGAATAGGCATAAGTATTGTGACAAAATGTGTAATAACAACCCATAATGCAATAAATATCGATATAAAAGCATGATGAAAAATGGACGTATCAGTAATGCACATCACTATAAGCCTTGCAAGCAATGTGACTAATGAGTTAGTTACGGGATGATGCATTACGTAACGAGTAAAGAGACTTGCCGATAACGAGATTGAACTAGGTATTGAGATACCGACGATCGAATCTCGAGCAAGTAACATACCGATGACAAAGGGAACAATGTATATCATTATGCGGTTTGATGGATAAAGATCTTTGTAGAATATGTAGGAACCAATATGAGCATCCAGGTTCCTCTATTGGTTATTGACTGGAGATGAGTCTCGGTCATGTCTACATAGTTCTCGAACCCGTAGGGTCCGCACGCTTAACGATCTATGACGATTTGTATTATGAGTTATGTGATTTGATGACCGAAGTTTGTTCATAGTCCCGGATGAGATCGGGGACATGACGAGGAGTCTTGAAATGTCGAGACGTAAATATCGATATATTGGAAGGCTATATTCAGACATCGGAAAGGTTCCGAGTGATTTGGATATTTTTCGGAGTATCAGAGAGTTACCGGAATTCGTATTGGGCCTTAATGGGTCATACGGGGAAAGGAGAGAAAGGCCTCAAGGGTGGCCGCGCCCCTTCCCTATGGACTGGTCCGAATTGGACTAGGGAAAGGGGGCGCCCCCTTCCTTCCTTCTCCTTCTACCTTCCCTTTTTCCTATTCGATGTGGGAGGTGGAATCCTACTAGGACTAGGGAGTACTAGTAGGACTCCACACTTTGGGCGCGCCCTATGAGGGCCGGCCTCCTCCTCCCTCCATCTTTTATATACGTGGCCATGGGCACCCCATAGACACACAAGTTGATCATTGAACCCTTAGCCGTGTGCGGTGCCCCCCTCCACCATAATCCACCTCAGTCATATCGTCGTAGTGCTTAGGCGAAGCCCTGTGCCAGTAGATTCATCATCACTGTCATCACGCCATCGTGCCGACGAAGCTCTCCCTCGACACTCTGCTGGATCGTGAGTTCGTGGGACATCACCGAGATGAACATGTGCATATCGCGGAGGTGTCGTACTTTCGGTACTAGGATCGTTCGGATCGTGAAGACGTACGACTACATCAACCGCGTTGTCATAACGCTTCTGCTTACGGTCTACGACGGTACGTGGACACCACTCTCCCCTCTCGTTGATATGCATCGCCATGATAGATCTTGCGTGTGCGTAGGATTTTTTTGAAATTACTGCGTTCTCCAACAATAGGCATCCAAGATGGGTATAATAAAAACTTTCATATAAAGTGCATTGAATACTATGAGAAGTTTGATTCCTTGTGATTGTTTTGAGATATGAAGATGGTGATATTAGAGTCATGCTAGTTGAGTAGTTGTGAATTTGAGAGATACTTGTGTTAAAATTTGTGATTCCCGTAGCATGCACATATGGTGAACCGTTATGTGATGAAGGCGGAGCATGATTTATTTTTTTGATTGCCTTCCTTATGAGTGGCGGTCGGGGACGAGCGATGGTCTTTTCCTACCAATCTATCCCCTAGGGGCATGCGCGTAGTACTTTCTTTCGATAACTAATAGATTTTTGTAATAAGTATGTGAGTTCTTTATGACTAATGTTGAGTCTATGGATTATACGCACTCTCACCCTTCCACCATTGCTAGCCTCTCTACTATCGCACAACTTTCGCCGGTACCATAAACCCACCATTTACCTTCGTCAAAACAGCCACCATACCTACCTATTATGACATTTCCATAGCCATTCCAAGATATATTGCCATGCAACTTTCCACCGCCCCGTTTATTATGACACGCTCCATCATTGTCGTATTGCTTCACATGATCATGTAGTTGACATCATATTTGTGACAAAGCCACCGTTCATAATTTTTCATACATGTCACTCTTGATTCATTGCACATCCCGGTACACCGCCGGAGGCATTCACATAGAGTCATATTTTGTTCTAAGTATCGAGTTGTAATTCTTGAGTTGTAAGTAAATAAAGGTGTGATGATCATCATTATTAGAGCATTGTCCCATGTGAGGAAAGGATGATGGAGACTATGATTCCCCCACAAGTCGAGATGAGACTCCGGACGAAAAAAAGAGGCCAAAAAAAGAGAAGACCCTAAAAAACAAAAAAATGAGAGAAAAAGAGAGAAGGGACAATGCTACTATCCTTTTACCACACTTGTGCTTCAAAGTAGCACCATGATCTTCATGATAGAGAGTCTCCTATGTTTTCACTTTCAAATACTAGTGGGAATTTTTCATTATAGAACTTGGCTTGTATATTCCAATGATGGGCTTCCTCAAAATTCCCTAGGTCTTCGTGAGCAAGCGAGTTGGATGCACACCCACTTAGTTTTATTTTTGAGCTTTCATACACTTATAGCTCTAGTGCATCTGTTGCATGGCAATACCTACTCACTCACATTGATATCTATTGATGGGCATCTGCATAGCCCGTTGATACGCCTAGTTGATGTGAGACTGTCTTCTCCTTTTTTCTTCTCCACAACCACCATTCTATTCCACCTACAGTGTTATGTCCATGGCTCACGCTCATGTATGGTGTGAAGATTGAAAAAGTTTGAGAACATAAAAAGTATGAAACAATTGCTTGTTTTGTCATCGGGGTTGTGCATTGCTACCTCTTGAGCATTGCGTTGGTTTTCCCTTGAAGAGGAAAGGGTGATGCAGTAAAGTAGCGTAAGTATTTCCCTCAGTTTTTGAGAACCAAGGTATCAATCCAGTAGGAGACTACATGCAAGTCCCTCGTACCTACACAAACAAATAAGAACCTCGCAACCAACGCGATAAAGGGGATGTCAATCCCTTCACGGTCACTTACGAGAGTGAGATCTGATAGAGAAAATAATAATAAGATAAATATTTTTGGTATTTTTATGATATAGATTGAAAGTAAAGATTGCGAAATAAAATAGATTGGAAACTTATATGATAAAAGATAGACCCAGGGGCCATAGGTACTACGGTGGGTGAACAAAGTACTGTCGAGCAATTGATATAATTATGAGAATATCTAGGCATGATCATGTATATAGGCATCATGTCCGTGACAAGTAGACCAAAACAATTCTGCATCTACTACCATTACTCCACACATCGACCACTATCCAGCATGCATCTAGAGTATTAAGTTCATAAGAACAGAGTAACGCATTAAGCAAGATGACATGATGTAGAGGGATAAACTCAAGCAATATGATATAAACCCCATATTTTTATCCTCGATGGCAACAATACAATACGTGCCTTGCTGCCCCTGCTGTCACTGGGAAAGGACACCGCAAGATTGAACCCAAAGCTAAGCACTTCTACCATTGCAAGAAAGATCAATCTAGTAGGCCAAACCAAACTGATAATTCGAAGAGACTTGCAAATATAACCAATCATACATAAAAGATTTCAAAGAAGAATCAAATATTGTTCATAGATAAACTTGATCATAAACCCATAATTCATCGGATCTCGACAAACACACCGCAAAAAGAGTTACATCAAATAGATCTCCAAGAAGATCGAGGAGAACATTGTATTGAGATCCAAAGAAAGAGAAGAAGCCATCTAGCTAATAACTATGGACCCGAAGGTCTAAGGTAAAATACTCACACATCATCGAAGAGGCTATGGTGTTGATGTAGAAGCCCTCCGTGAGTGATTCCCCCTCCGGTGGAGCTCCGGAAAAGGCCCCAAGATGGGATCTCTTGGCTACAGAAGGTTGCGGCAGTGGAAATAGGGTTTCGTGGTGCTCCTGGATGTTTTCGGGGTATATGGGTATATATAGGAGGAAGAAGTAAGTCGGTGGAGCTATGAGGGGCCCACGAGGGTGGGGGCGCGCCCAGGGGGGCAGGCGTGCCTCCCTGCCTCGTGGCCTCCTCGTTTATTTCTTGACGTCCACTCCAAGTCCACTGGATCACGTTTGTTCCAAAAATAACTCCCCCAAAGGTTTCATTCCGTTTGGATTCCGTTTGATATTCCTTTTCTGCGAAACACTGAAATAGGCAAAAAAACAACAATTTGCACTCGGCCTTGGGTTAGTAGGTTTGTCCCAAAAATAATATAGAAGTGTATAAATAAGCTCATTAACATCCAAAACATATAATATAATATCATGGAACAATCAAAAATTATAGATACGTTGGAGATCTATCAAGCATCCCCAAGCTTAATTCATGCTCGTCCTTGAGTAGGTAAATGATAAAAACAGAATTTTTTATGTGGAATGCTACCTAGCATAATTCTCAATGTAATTTTCTTTATTGTGGCATGAATTTTCAGATCCGAAAGATTCAAGACAAAAGTTTAATATTGACATAAAAATAATAGTACTTCAAGCATACTAACTAAGCAATCATGTCTTCTCAAAATAACATGGCAAAAGAAAGTTCATCCCTACAAAATCATATAGTTTGGTCATGCTCCATTTTAGTCACACAAGAATGCTCTCATCATGCACAACCCCGATGACAAGCCAAGCAATTGTTTCATACTTTAGTAATCTCAAACTTTTTTCAACTTTCACACAATACATGAGCATGAGCCATGGATATAGCACTATGGGTGGAATAGAATATGATGATGGAGGTTATGTGGAGAAGAGAAAAAAGGAGAAAGTCTCACATCGACGAGGCTAATCAACGGGCTTGGGAGATGCCCATCAATTGATGTCAATGCAAGGAGTAGGTATTGCCATGCAACGGATGCACTAGAGCTATAAATGTATGAAAGCTCAACAAAAGAAACTAAGCGGGTGTGCATCCAACTTGATTTCTCAAGAAGACCTAGGGCATTTGAGGAAGCCCATTGTTGGAATATACAAGCCAAGTTCTATAATGAAAAATTCCCACTAGTATATGGAAGTGACAAAACAAGAGACTCTCTATCATAAAGATCATGGTGCTACTTTGAAGCACAAGTGTGGAAAAACAGGATAGTAGCATTGTCCCTTTTTATTTCTCTTTTTTCTTTTTTGGGCCTTTTTTATTTGGCCTTTCTCTTTTTGTCCTCTGGGACAATGCTCTATTAATGATGATCATCACACTTCTATTTATTTATAGCTTAATGATTACAACTCGATACTAGAACAAAATATGACTCTATATGAATGCCTCCGGAGGTATACCGGGAAGGGCAATGAATCAAGAGTGACATGTATGATAAATTATGCATGGTGGCTTTGCCACAAATATGATGTCAACTACATGATCATGCAAAGCAATATGACAATGATGAAGCGTGTCATAAATGAAACGGTGGAAAGTTGCATGGCAATATATCTTGGAATGGCTATGGAAATGCCATAATAGGTAGGTATGGTGGCTGTTTTGAGGAAGATATAAGGAGGCGTATGTGTGACAGAGCGTATCATATCACGGGGTTTGGATGTACCGGCGAAGTTTGCACCAACTCTCAAGGTGAGAAAGGGCAATGCATGGTACCGAAGAGGCTAGCAATGATGGAAGGTGAGAGTGCGTATAATCCATGGACTCAACATTAGTCATAAAGAACTCACATACTTATTGCAAAAATCTACAAGTCATCAAAAACCAAGCACTACGCGCATGCTCCTAGGGGGGATAGATTGGTAGGAAAAGACCATCGCTCGTCCCCGACCGCCACTCATAAGGAGGACAATCAAATAACACCTCATGTTTCAAATTTGTTACACAACGGTTACCATACGTGCATGCTACGGGACTTGCAATCTTCAACACAAGTATTTCTCAAATTCACAACTACTCAACTAGCACACTCTAATATCATCATCTTTATATCTCAAAACAATTATCAAGTATCAAACTTCTCATAGTTTTCAATGCACTTTCTATGATAGTTCTTATTATACCCATCTCGGATGCCTATCATATTAGGACTATTTTATAACCAAGGAAAATTACCATGCTGTTCTAAAGGACTCTCAAAATAATATAAGTGAAGCATGACAGATCAATAATTTCTATAAAATAAAACTGCCACCGTGCTTTAAAAGATATAAGTGAAGCACTAGAGCAAAATTATCTAGCTCAAAAGATATAAGTGAAGCACATAGAGTATTCTAATAAATTCCAATTCATGTGTGTCTCTCCCAATAGGTGTGTACAACAAGGATGATTGTGGTAAAATAAAAAGCAAAGACTCAAATCATACAAGATGGTCCAAACAAAACACATATCATGTGGTGAATAAAAATATAGCTCCAGATAAAGTTACCGATGAACGAAGACAAAAGAGGGGATGCCTTCTGGGGCATCCCCAAGCTTAGGCTTTTTGGTGTCCTTGGATTTTACCTTGAGGTGCCTTGGGCATCCCCAAGCTTAGTCTCTTGCCACTCCTTGTTCCATAATCCATCAAATCTTTATCCAAAACTTGAAAACTTCACAACACAAAACTTCAACAGAAAATCTCATGAGCTCCGTTAGTATAAGAAAACAAACCACCACTTAAGGTATTGTAATGAACTCATTCACCCTATGAGTGCGTGCCTTTTGTTCTGCTTTTCAGGGCTTGTTGATCTGTGCCCTCGGCATTAACCCTTTGACTTCTTGTCGTGGTCAGACTTGTGCGTGTGTGTGTTGTGGCTGAACTTTGTTTGGATGTTGGGTTTTATCTATAAAGCGGGGCGAAAGCCTTTTTCAGTAATGAACTCATTCTTTATTTATATTGGTGTTAAACCTACTGTACTCTAACTTCTCTATGGTTCATAACCTCCGATACTAGCCATAGATTCATCAAAATAAGCAAACAACACGCGAAAAAAAGAATCTGTCAAAAACAGAACAGTCTGTAGTAATCTGAAGGTTTTGAATACTTATGTAACCCCAAAAATTCTAAAATATATTTCTGGACGTGAGGAATTTGTCTATTAATAATCTGCAAAAAGAATCAACTTAATCGCACTTTCCAGTAAAAAATGGCAGCAAATCTCGTGAGCGCTAAAGTTTTTGTTTTTTACAGCAAGATTGCAAAGACTTTCCCCAAGTCTTCCCAAAGGTTCTACTTGGCACAAACACTAATTAAAAGCATAAAACCACATCTAAACAGAGTTTAGATAAATTATTTATTACTAAACATAACCAAAAAGTAAGGAACAAAAATAAAATTGGGTTACCTCCCAACAAGCGCTATCGTTTAACGCCCCTAGCTAGGCACAAAAGCAAGAATAGATCTAGGTATTATCATCTTTAGTTTTAATTTTTTTATCGGAGACATGCTCGAATCTGGGAGGTTCTTTACGTTTCCTTTCACATTCAGAAATTTTTAGATCTAAAGAATCCAACCGCTTATTGCAAAGGGTAATCAACATATTCATGTGATCAAGGTTTCCGCTAACACTCTTAAGAGGTTCAAGAGACTTTTGTAAAATTTTCGTTACTTCGCAAATCTTTTCAAAAACTTGTGTCTCTTCCTGGGTATGATGTGACCCCTTTTGTTGAGGTAGTGCTCCCACTATTCCCTCTATGATTTCATGAGCAATACTGGGATCAATTTCGATAAAATTCCCTTTGGCAACGCAATCCAAGAGTTTTCTATGCGACATATTTAGCCCAACATAAAAATTGCGAAGTAAAATTCTAAAATTCACCTCTAGGGTGCAATTACGATAAGATTCCAACATCCTAAACCAAGCATCTTTTAAATTTTCTCCTTGTCTTTGTTTGAAGTGAAGAACTTCAAACTCGGGAGACAAAGGGGCAGATAAAGGACTAGCCATGATGGCACACGGGACACAAGGAACAAGCGAAAAGAGGCGAACTAGAAAAGAGAAGGGGAACGGAAAAAGAGGGTGAATAAAACGGCAAGGGTGAAGTGGGGGAGAGGAAAACGAGAGGCAAATGGAAAATAATGCAATGCGAGGGATAAGAGTTTGTGATGGGTACTTGGTATGTCTTGACTTGTGCGTAGATCTCCCCGGCAATGGCGCCAGAAATCCTTCTTGCTACCTCTTGAGAATTGGGTTCGTTTTCCCTTGAAGAGGAAAGGGTGATGCAGTAAAGTAGCGTAAGTATTTCCCTCAATTTTTGAGAACCAAGGTATCAATCCAGTAGGAGACTACGTGCGAGTCCCTCGTACCTACACAAACAAATAAGAACCTCGCAAGCAACACGATCAAGGGGTTGTCAATCCCTTCACAGTCACTTACGAGAGTGAGATCTGATAGAGATAATAATAAGATAAATATTTTTGGTATTTTTATGATATAGATTGAAAGTAAAGATTGTGAAATAAAATAGATTAGAAACTTATATGATAAAAGATAGACCCGGGGGCCATAGGTTTCACTAGTGGCTTCTCTCAAGATAGCATAAGTATTACGGTGAGTGAACAAATTACTATCGAGCAATTGATAGAAAAGTGCATAATTATGAGAATAGGCATGATCATGTATATAGGCATCACGTCCGTGACAAGTAGACCAAAACGATTCTGCATCTAGTACCATTACTCCACACATCGACCGCTATCCAGCATGCATCTAGAGTATTAAGTTCATAAGAACAGAGTAATGCATTAAGCAAGATGACATGATGTAGAGGGATAGACTCAAGCAATATGATATAAACCCCATCTTTTTATCCTTGATGGCAACAATACAATACGTGCCTTGCTACCCCTGCTGTCACTGGGAAAGGACACCGCAAGATTGAACCCAAAGCTAAGAACTTCTCCCATTGCAAGAAAGATCAATCTAGTAGGCCAAACCAAACTGATAATTCAAAGAGACTTGCAAAGATAACCAATCATACATAAAAGATTTCAGAGAAGAATCAAATATTGTTCATAGATAAACTTGATCATAAACCCACAATTCATCGGATCTTGACAAACACACAGCAAAAGGAGTTACATCAAATAGATCTCCAAGAAGATCGAGGAGAACATTGTATTGAGATCCAAAGAGAGAGAAGAAGCCATCTAGCTAATAACTATGGACCCAAAGGTCTGAGGTAAACTACTCACACATCATCGGAGAGGCTATGGTGTTGATGTAGAAGCCCTCCGTGATTGATTCCCCCTCCGTCGGAGCTCCGGAAAAGGCCCCAAGATGGGATCTCTTGGGTACAGAAGGTTGCGGCAGTGGAAATAGGGTTTCGTGGTGCTCCTGGATGTTTTCGGGGTATATGGGTATATATAGGAGGAAGAAGTAGGTCGGTGGAGCTACGAGGGGCCCACGAGGGTGGGAGTGCGCCCAGGGGGGCAGGCGCGCCTCCCTGCCTCGTGGCCTCCTCGTTGATTTCTTGACGTCCACTCCAAGTCCCCTAGATCACGTTTGTTCCAAAAATAACTCTCCTGAAGGTTTCATTCCGTTTGATATTCCTTTTCTGCGAAACACTAAAATAGGCAAAAATAGCAATTTGCACTCGGCCTTGGGTTAGTAGGTTAGTCCCAAAAATAATATAAAAGTGTATAAATAAGCCCATTAACATCCAAAATAGATAATATAATAGCATGGAACAATCAAAAATTATAGATACGTTGGAAACGTATCATGCATGATTTAAATATTTTGTGTGATGAAGATAGAGCATAGCCAGACTATATGATTTTGTAGGGATAGCTTGCTTTGGCCATGTTATTTTAAGAAGACGTGATTGCTTTGTTAGTATGCTTGAAGTATTATTGTTTTCATGTCAATATTAAACTTTTGTTTTGAATCTTATGGATCTGAATATTCTTGCCACAATAAAAAGAATTACATGTATAAATATGTTAGGCACCATTCCACATAAAAAATTCTGTTTTCATCATTTACCTACTCGAGGACGAGCAGGAATTAAGCTTGGGGATGCTTGATACGTCTCCAACGTATCTATAATTTTTGATTGTTCCATACTATTATATTATCCATCTAGGATGTTTTATATGCATTTATATGCTATTTTATATGATTTTAGGGACTAACCTATTAACCTAGAGCCCAGTGCCAGTTTCTGTTTTTTCCTTGTTTTTGAGTATCGTAGAAAAGGAATATCAAACGAAGCCCAATTAACCTGAAAATTTACGGAGATCATTTTTGGACCAGAAGAAGCCCACGAAGTATCGGAGATGGACCAGAAGAGTCCCGAGGCCACCACTAGGGTGAGGGCGTTCCCTACCCCCTGGGGGTGCCCCTACCTCGTGGCCGCCTCGGAGACCCCCCTGACTTGTTCCCGACGCCAAAAATCCCTATAAATATAGAAACCGCCAAAAAGAAACTAGATCGGGAGTTCCACCACCACAAGCCTCCGTAGCCACCGAAAACCAATCTAGACCCGTTCTGGCACCCTGCCGGAGGGGGAATCCCTCTCCGGTGGCCATCTTCATCATCTCGGCGCTCTCCATGACGAGGAGGGAGTAGTTCACCCTTGGGGCTGAGGGTATGTACCAGTAGCTATGTGTTTGATCTCTCTCTCGTGTTCTTGATTCAACACGATCTTGATGTATCGCGAGCTTTGCTACTATAGTTGGATCTTATGATGTTTCTCCCCCTCTACTCTCTTGTAATGGATTGAGTTTTCGCTTTGAAGTTAGCTTATCGGATTGAGTCTTTAAGGATTTGAGAACACTTGATGTATGTCTTGCATGTGCTTATCTGTGGTGACAATGGGATATTCACGTGATCCACTTGATGTATGTTTTGGTGATCAACTTGCGAGTTCCGTGACCCCGTGAACTTATGCATAGGGGTTGGCATACGTTTTTGTCTCGACTCTCCGGTAGAAACTTTGGGGCACTCTTTGAAGTTCTTTGTGTTGGTTGAATAGATGAATCTGAGATTGTGTGATGCATATCGTATAATCTTACCCATAGATACTTGAGTTGACATTAGGATTTTGGTTGATTTGTGTCTTAAGGTGTTATTCTAGTATGAACTCTAGGATAGATTGAACAGAAAGAATAGCTTCATGTTATTTTACTACGGACTCTTGAATAGATCGATCAGAAAGAATAACTTTGAGGTGGTTTCGTACCCAACAATAATCTCTTCGTTTGTTCTCCGCTATTAGTGACTTTGGAGTGACTCTTTGTTGCATGTTGAGGGATTTTTATATGATCCAATTATGTTATTATTGTTGAGAGAACTTGCACTAGTGAAAGTGTGAACCCTAGGCCTTGTTTCCTAGCATTGCAATACCGTTTGCACTCACTTTTATCATTAGTTACCTTGCTGTTTTTATATTTTCAGATTACAAAAACCTATATATACCATCCATATTGCACTTGTATCACCATCTCTTCGCCGAACTAGTGCACGTATACAATTTACCATTGTATTGGGTGTGTTGGGGACACAAGAGACTCTTTGCTATTTGGTTGTAGGGTTGTTTGAGAGAGACCATCTTCATCCTACGCCTCCCATGGATTGATAAACCTTAGGTCATCCACTTGAGGGAAATTTGCTACTGTCCTATAAACCTCTGCACTTGGAGGCCCAACAACATCTGCAAGAAGAAGGTTCTGTAGTAGACATCAACGTATCAGCTCTGCAAATCTGTCACAAGAGAGCGGACTGGTGTGCAGTGCAATTTCAAGGAGCGACATGACCCTCACTCCTCGTTTCACCAGAAGTGGGATCTGATCAAAATTACAAAATGTGCCACCGCCAAGTGCCACCAACTAAATGGTACAAATCTATTTTCTCTAGCGTTTCCTCTAGCGTGAGCACCCATGGATTTTCTTCCCCACCCAAACAACCCATACTTGACCGTAATGGGATGGCAGCCCACATTCTAAAGGAGCGGAGCCAGCCGAACATCGGCGCTCCATCGGGATCCATCCACCTCCCTCCCGTCGTTTTCTCTAGCTAGGGTTTTCCTTCACTCGAGGCGATCTTGATCGCCGTTGTTGAGATCGTTCTCTTCCCTACCTCTGTCGTGTCCTCTGGCCCCCTCCCTTCGAGCGGGGGTGCGGCGGTGACCCTGGTCCAGGTGGGACTGGGGAGGGAGGGGCTCTAGGGTTATCCTCAAGGCCCAGTGTTCCAATCGGGTTAGGGTTTGAAGATTTCCATGGCGTCGGACGGAGCTTCGGGATCGCGCTCAGCAGGGCCCTCTGAGACGGACAACGTAACAGGATTGATGAGGGAGCTAGGTCTTCGAGAGGAGGACCTTGACGATGTGGTTTTCGATGAGGATGAGGCACCGCCGGCGGCGGTACGTTGGATCGCGCTGGTCCGGGTGCACACGCCTAAATCATACAGTCAATTTTGGTTCTTTAAGAACATGAGAGCGGCGTGGGATCTAGCTCAAGAGGTCTAGTTCAAACCGCTTGAAGACAATCTGTACACAGCCCAGTTCTCATGTTTGGGAGATTGGGAGAGAGTAGCACACGATGGTCCATGGAACTTTCGGGGGGACGCCGTTATTCTGAAACCATATGACGGATTGGCAAAACCGTCAATAGTTCAACTTGATACTATCGAGATCTGGCTGCAGATTCATGATGTCCCGCCATTGTATGTTCATCTGGTGCCATCTCTAGCTCAAAAAGCTGGAGAAGTCTTATATGCAGAACCCCAATCACATGACTTTGTGGGGAATTTCCATCGGGTCTGGGTCCGGATCGATGTCAACAAGCCATTGAAGAATGCAGTTTCTATGATCAGGGATGGAAAGCGCCAAATATACAGGGTTAAATATGAGGAGCTTCCAGATTGGTGTGCGGTCTGTGGTAAGCTGGGCCACATATTCAAAGAACATGGCAATGGTATCCACCCTCCTACAGCATTGGTTTTCAAAGATCTTCGAGCCTCCTAGTCTATGCGTACTGGATAGGGTCCCGGTGGGGGCCGTGGCCGTAGGGGAGGCCGAAGAGGAGGCCAGGGAGCTCGGGGAAACGGCACCTTCCCTCATGAAGATGTGGGCAGTGAAGGGATGGAGGATTATACCTCCAAAGCTGATATAGATATGACAGAGGCAGACTATGTCAGGAAGAGGACGCAGATGCAACATGTGCCGCAATCAAGCCATAATGTGCCTGGCACAGGAGGCCAGGGGGGCGACCCTTGCGCTACCATCTCCCCCCACCGATACTTTGAGTCCGAGCAGCAAACAGGACCTGAAGAGGGCTAAAACAAATGTAGCAGCTGATGATTTGCAGAAAAATGGCGATCTTGGCAAGATTGTCTCAACATTGGCAGGCTCCTTCGAGGAGCGCCGCCCAATGAATATCTTTTGTTGGAACTGTCGCGGTGCGGGTAAAGCTGCGATAGTCCGTGAACTTCGCGATTTCGTGAGGCAATTTACACCTACCCTGTTGTGTGTCGTTGAAACTCAAATTGAGGGTGCTAGGGTAGAAGCTTTGGCTGGAACATTGGGTTTTGATAACTCTTATGTTGTAAGTATTCAAGGTAGGAGTGGTGGAATAGGCTTGTTTTGGAATAATTCAATAAAGGTTGAAATTCTTGGTTATTCTGTTTATCATCTCGATGTGTCTGTTGAGGAACAAGATGCAGAGAAGTGGAGGATGACTTGTGTTTATGGTGAGGCACAAACACACATGAGGCATCACACCTGGATAACTTTGAAAAACATTAGCACTTTGAGCTATCTTCCCTGGCTTTGTCTAGGTGATTTTAACGAAGTTTTACGTCTAGATGAACGTCAATGAGTTGGTCAACACAACAATGCTCAGATCCAAGGCTTTGTCTGGGTTACTGATACGTCTCCAACGTATCTATAATTTTTGATTGCTCCATGCTATATTATCTACTATTTTGGACATTATTGGGCTTTATTATCCACATTTATATTATTTTTGGGACTAACCTATTAACCGGAGGCCCAGCCCAGAATTGCTGTTTTTTGCCTATTTTAGGGTTTCAAAGAAAAGGAATATCAAACGGATTCCAAATGGAATGAAACCTTCAGGAACGTGATTTTCTCAATGAACAAGACCCGGGATACTTGGACCATATGTCAAGAAAGAAAAGAGGAGGCCACGAGGTAGGGGGGCGCGCCCTCCACCCTCGTGGGCCCCCTGTTGCTCCACCGACGTACTCCTTCCTCCTATATATACCTACGTACCCCCAAACGATCAGATACGGAGCCAAAAACCTAATTCCACTGCCGCAACTTTCTGTATCCATGAGATCCCATCTTGGGGCCTGTTCCGGAGCTCCGCCGGAGGGGGCTTCCATCACGGAGGGCTTCTACATCAACACCATAGCCTCTTCGATGAAGTGTGAGTAGTTTACCTCAGACCTTCGGGTCCATAGTTATTAGCTAGATGGCTTCTTCTCTCTTTTTGGATCTCAATACAATGTTCTCCCCCTTTCTTGTGGAGAACTATTCGATGTAATCTTCTTTTTGCGGTGTGTTTGTTGAGACCGATGAATTGTGGGTTTATGATCAAGTCTATCTATGAATAATATTTGAATCTTCTCTGAATTCTTTTATGTATGATTGGTTATCTTTACAAGTCTCTTTGAATTATCAGTTTGGTTTGGCCTACTAGATTGATCTTTCTTGCAACGGGAGAAGTGCTTAGCTTTGGGTTCAATCTTGCGGTGTCCTTTCCAAGTGACAGTAGGGGCAGCAAGGCACGTATTGTATTGTTGCCATCGAGGATAACAAGATGGGGTTTTCTTCATATTGCATGAGTCTATCCCTCTACATCATGTCATCTTGCTTAAGGTGTTACTCTGTTTTTAACTTAATACTCTAGATGCATGCTGGATAGCGGTCGATGAGTGGAGTAATAGTAGTAGATGCAGGCAGGAGTCAGTCTACTTGTCTTGGACGTGATGCCTATATACATGATCATACCTAGATATTCTCATAACTATGCTCAATTATGTCAATTGCTCAACAGTAATTTGTTCACCCACCGTAGAATACTTATGCTCTCGAGAGAAGCCACTAGTGAAACCTATGGCCCCGGGTCTATCTTTATCATATTGATCTCCTACTACTTAGTTATTTCCTTTGCTATTTACTTTTCCTTTATTTTACTTTGCATCTTTATCATAAAAATACCAAAAATATTATCTTATCATATCTATCCGATCTCACTCTCGTAAGTGGCCTTATTGGGATTGACAACCCCTATTTGTGTTGGTTGCGAGGATTTATTTGTTTTGTGCAGGTACGTGGGACTCGCGCGTAGCCTCCTATTGGAATGATACCTTGGTTCTCAAAAACTGAGGGAAATACTTACGCTACTTTGCTGCATCATCCCTTCCTCTTCAGGGAAAACCAACGCAGTGCTCAAGAGGTAGCAAGAAGGATTTCTGGCGCCGTTGCCGGGGAGGTCTGCGCAAAAGTCAACATACCAAGTACCCATCACATACCCTTATCTCCTGCATTACATTAATTGCCATTTGCCTCTCGTTTTCCTCTCCCCCCATTTCACCCTTGCCGTTTTATTCGCCCTCTCTCTCTATCCTCCCTCTCTTTCTCTATTTGCCTCTTTTTTCACGCTTGCTTTTTGTTTGCTTGTGTGTTAGTTTGCTTGCTTGTCACGATGGCTCAAGATAACTAGATAATACCCCGCGCGTTGCTGTGGCATTCTTAGTGTGAGCAATTTGGTTAAATATTAAGAAATACAATTGGAATATTATTAATATCAATAATAGATGTACATGCATATGTACATTCACTAATCATATAAGGTCACAATTAGTGGAAAAGTTTTGGGTTAGAAATGTTCTTACTCGAATAAAGAACAATCACACTATGTTTACAATCTGTCCATCGGTAGCATGCAAAAAATACAGATAATTGCTAAATTTCAGTAACTTTTTTTGACCCTGGGGTTTCAGTGCATCCAGTGCCCCTTTTTTGTGTGTACATCAAGATCTCTGACTACAATATATTCAAAGAGATAGAGGTTACTTACAGATGGTGCCACAGCAGGGCACATCAAGTTAAAAACTTAAAACTAATTGGGATTATGGTGTTCCTTGTTAATCTAAGACATGGAACTACGGATATATGCACAATATTATTAGAATCTGCGAAATATTATGGTGGTAAAGCAGCAAGACATTAGTTGGGGGAATCTGGACTAACCTGATACATGAGAGAATGTAAATAGGCACCGGCGAATAGTGAGGGCTCCAGATTCATCCCGTCCAGCTTGATTTTTCCATCAGCTCTATGAGATTGGATGACCTGCCAGCATGTTGATTTCATTGTGGCACTTACAAATCAAAAACTAACTAACTAAGCTCACATTGGAGATAGGTGCATGTCACAGAGAAGGTGGAGAAGAGGAAAGAGATGGCTCACCCATGGCAGTAGAGATTTAGATCGGGAGCACAGGTAGGCTAACCAGCTACAATGGGGCACAATGAACATGGAGTAGCTTTGCCGACTAATGGCAAGAGCTTCTCGCCTCCTGTTCCGTGGAGAATAGAAAAGGTAGAAGGAAGTTCACTAATCCTTTAGTCACCGTACTCCAAAGTTCGTCGTCCCTACTTGTAAACTCATAATAGAAATAAAGAAGTACCCTAGTCGGCTTCCCTCCCCAGTTGCAAGGAACTGAGCTTGGAAAAAAGGGCCACCATTGCTGCATTAATCAGTGACACATTGTTGATCGCCAGTGGATGAAACGCTCCTCCAATTCGCCGCTGTCAACGGAGGCCATGCCCGGCCCTCCCGGTCGAAAATAAAGCCAGCTCCGGGCTCCAATCTCCCTAGCGGCCGGTCTGGTTTTGGCGGAGAGCGCCAGAGCGGAACCAACTTCCCAGCGGCGATGCCGCTACCTTGGCCGGAAAAGACGCAGAGATGGAGGGGACGACCAAGGAAACGTGACCACTGTCTCGACTATGCAGAGATCGGCACCCATCCGCGCGGCACCCTGCTGCTGTAGACAGGGGAATATATTGTGGTTTGAGGGAGCGAGGAATCATCATTTTTTTACGGATATAAATAAAGTCCGTGGTTTACGGGAAACCGGTGAGGGTGCATTCAGTTCGTTGTAGTGGAGTCCTTGATTTACGCCTGGAAACTGATGAGCGCTGGTAATGGAAGACAGTGCTTTTTTCTGAAGGCACAATGCTTTTTTTCATTGATGAGGGAAACGGAAGATATGGCTTCGGTCTATTTTGTACATTGTTTTTTTGGTTCGAGGCTAGTTATGTACTGATCCAACTATGTTGACTTGGTGATGTGGCAGGTTACTGAGTTGGATAGGCTGCATGTTGAGATAATTACCTATAGTGGGGATTAATCTCTTAGGTATATAGGATACTAAATTATGTGACTTCACCAATACCAACAACAATGATTTTATTAGCACTCCGATTGCTCCTCTTACCGATGCTGAATCTTGTGAAATTAATACTGCTTTGCTGAATCTTGTCATGAAAGATCCGTTCTCCGGTCTTCCTAGTGAAGATGCCGCTACCCATCTAAATAGCTTCGTTGATTTGTGTGACATGCAAAAGAAGAAAGATGTGGATAATGATATTGTTAAATTGAAGCTATTTCCTTTTTCGCTGAGAGATCGTGCTAAAGCTTGGTTTTCGTCTTTGCCTAAAAATAGTATTGATTCATGGAACAAGTGCAAAGATGCTTTTATCTCTAAGTATTTTCCTCCGCTAAGATCATCTCTCTTAGAAATGATATTATGAATTTTAAGCAACTTGATCATGAACATGTTGCACAAGCTTGGGAGAGAATGAAATTAATGATACGTAATTGCCCTACTCATGGTTTAAATTTGTGGATGATTGTTCAAAATTTTTATGCCGGATTGAATTTTGCTTCTAGAAATCTTTAAGGTTCGGCCGCGGGAGGCACTTTTATGGAAATCACTTTAGGAGAAGCTACTAAACTCCTAGATAATATTATGGCTAATTATTCTCAATGGCATACTGAAAGATCTACTAATAAAAAAGTGCATGCGATAGAAGAAATTAATGTTTTGAGTGGAAAGATGGATGAACTTATGAAATTATTTGCTAATAAGAGTGTTTCTTCTGATCCTAATGATATGCCCTTGTCTACTTTGATTGAGAATAATAATGAATCTATGGATGTGAATTTTGTTGGTAGGAACAATTTTGGTAACAACGCGTATAGAGGAAATTTTAATCCTAGGCCTTATCCTAGTAATCCCTCTAATAATTATGGTAATTCCTACAACAATTCTTATGGAAATTATAATAAGATGCCCTCTGATTTTGAATCTAATATTAAAGAATTTATTACTTCACAAAAGAATTTTAATGCTATGATTGAAGAAAAATTGCTTAGGATTAATGATTTGGCTAGGAACGTTGATAGAATTGCTCTTGATGTTGATTCTTTGAAACTTAGATCTATTCCACCTAAGCATGATATCAATGAGTCTCTCAGAGCTATGAGAATTTCCATTGATGAGTGCAAAGAAAGAACCGCTAGGATGCGTGCTAAGAAAGATGCCTTTATAAGAGCGTGTTCTTCTAGTTCCTATGAAAATAAAGATGAAGATCTAAAAGTTATTGATGTGTCCCCTATTAAATCTTTGTTTTGCAATATGAATCTTGGTAATTATGGGAATGAATATGATCCACCTTTACCTAGAAGGCGTTCCAAGAATTCGGAATTTGTTGATCTTGATGCTAAATTTGATAAAAGTGGGATTGAAGAAATTAAAACCCTAGATGTTGCTAAACCCACTATTATGGATTTCAAGAAATTTAACTATGAAAATTGCTCTTTGATTGATTGTATTTCCTTGTTGCAATCCATGCTAAATTCTCCTCACGCTTATAGTCAAAATAAAGCGTTTACTAAACATATCGTTGATGCCTTGATGCAATCTTATGAAGAAAAACTTGAATTGGAAGTTTCTATCCATAGAAAACTTTATGATGAGTGGGAACCAACTATTAAAATTAAAGATCATGAATGCTATGCTTTATGTTATTTGGGTGCTAGTGTTTCCACGATTCCAAAGACTTTGTGTGATTTGTTAGGTTTCCATGATTTTGATGATTGCTCTCTAAACTTGCACCTTGTGGATTCCACTATTAAGAAACCTATGGGAAGAATTAATGATGTTCTTATTGTTGCAAATAGGAATTATGTGCCCGTAGATTTTATTTTTATTGACATAGATTGCAATCCTTCATGTCCTATTATTCTTGGTAGACCTTTCCTTAGAACGATTGGTGCAATTATTGATATGAAGGAAGGAAATATTAGATTCCAATTTCCATTAAGGACAAGCATGGAACACTTTCCTAGAAAGAAAATTAAATTACCTTATTAATCTATTATGAGAGACACTTATGGATTGCCTACCAAAGATGGCAATACCTAGATCTATTCTTGCTTGTTATGCCTAGCTAGGGGCGTTAAACGATAGCGCTTGTTGGGAGGCAACCCAATTTTATTTTTATTCCTTGCCTTTTGCTCCTGTTTAGTAATAAATAATTTATCTATCCTCTGTTTAGGTTGTGTTTTTTGTGCTTAATTAGTGTTTGTGCCAAGTAGAACCGTTGGGAAGACTTGGGGAAAGTCTTGTTGAACTTGCTGTAAAAAACAGGAACTTTAGCGCTCACGAGAACTGCTGTAATTTTTATTTGAAAAGTGATATTTAGTTAATTATTTTTAAAGATGATTAATAGATAAATTACTCACTTCCAGCAATTTATTTTAGAATTTTTGGGGTTCCAGATCTTGCGCTAGCTACAGATTACTACAGACTGTTCTGTTTTTGACAGATTCTGTTTTTCGTGTGTTGTTTGCTTATTTTGATGAATCTATGGCTAGTAAAATAGTTTATAAACCATAGAGAAGTTGGAATACATTAGGTATAACACCAATATAAATAAATAATGAGTTCATTACAGTACCTTGAAGTGGTCTTTTATTTTCTTTCGCTAACGGAGCTCACGAGATTTTCTACTTTAAGTTTTGTGTTGTGAAGTTTTCAAGTTTTGGGTAAAGATTTGATGGATTGTGGAACAAGGAGTGGCAAGAGCCTAAGATTGGGGATGCCCATGGCACCCCCAAGATAATCTAAGGACACCTAAAAGCCAAAGCTTGGGGATGCCCCGGAAGGCATCCCCTCTTTCGTCTACTTCTATCGGTAACTTTACTTGGAGCTATATTTTTATTCGCCACATGATATGTGTTTTGCTTGGAGCGTCTTGTATTATTTGAGTCTTTGCTTGTTAATTTACCACAATCATCCTTGCTATACACACCTTTTGAGAGAGCCATACATGATTTAGAATTTGTTAGAATACTCTATGTGCTTTGCTTATATCTTTTGAGTTATATAATTTTGCTCTAGTACTTCACTTATATCTTTTAGAGCATGGCGGTGGATTTGTTTTATAGAAACTATTGATCTCTCATGCTTCACTTAGATTATTTTGAGAGTCTTAATAGCATGGTAATTTGCTTTAAATCCTAATATGCTAGGTATTCAAGAATAAAAAAATCTTATGAGTGTGTTGAATACTATGATAAGTTTGATACTTGATAATTGTTTTGAGATATGGAGATGGTGATATTAAAGTCATGCTAGTTGAGTAGTTGTGAATTTGAGAAATACTTGTGTTGAAGCTTGTGATTCCCGTAGCATGCACGTATGGTGAACCATTATGTGATGAAGTCGGAGCATGATTTATTTTTTGATTGCCTTCCTTATGAGTGGCGGTCAGGGACGAGCAATGGTCTTTTCCTACCAATCTATCCCCCTAGGAGCATGCGCGTAATACTTTGCTTTGATAACTTGTAGATTTTTGCAATAAGTATATGAGTTCTTTATGACTAATGTTGAGTCCATGGATTATACGCACTCTAACCCTTCCACCTTTTCTAGCCTCTCTAATACCGCGCACCTTTCGCCGGTATCATACACCCACCATATACCTTCCTCAAAACAGCCACCATACCTACCTATTATGGCATTTCCATAGCCATTCCGAGATATATTGCCATGCAACTTTCCACCGTTCCGTTTATCATGGCACACTCCATCATTTTCATATTGCTTAGCATGATCATGTAGTAGAAATCGTATTTGTGGCAAAGCCACAATTCATAATTCTTTCATACATGTCACTCATGAGTCATTGCATATCCCGGTACACCGCCGGAGGCATTCATATAGAGTCATATTTTGTTCTAAGTATCGAGTTGTAATTGTTGAGTTGTAAGAAAAATAAAAGTGTGATGATCATCATTATTAGAGCATTGTCCCAGTGAGGAAAGGATGATGGAGACTATGATTCCCCCATAAGTCGGGATGAGACTCCGGACAAAAAAAGAGAGAAAGAAAAGAGGCCATAAAAAGGCTCAAATAAAAAAATGAGAGAAAAAGAGAGAAGGGACAATGTTACTATCCTTTTACCACACTTGTGCTTCAAAGTAGCACCATGATCTTCATAGTAGAGAGTCTCTCATGTTATCACTTTCATATACTAGTGGGAATTTTTCATTATAGAACTTGGCTTGTATATTCCAATGATGGGCTTCCTCAAAATGCCCTAGGTCTTCATGAGCAAGCAAGTTGGATGCACACCCACTTAGTTTCTTTTTGAGCTTTCATATACTTATAGCTCTAGTGCATCCGTTGCATGGCAATCCCTACTCACTCACATTGATATCCATTGATGGGCATCTCCATAGCCCGTTGATACGCCTTGTTGATGTGAGACTATCTTCTCCCTTTTTGTCTTCTCCACAACCACCATTCTATTCCACTTATAAGTGCTATATCCATGGCTCACGCTCATGTATTGCGTGAAGATTGAAAAGGTTTTGAGAATGTTAAAAGTATGAAACAATTGCTTGGCTTGTCATCGGGGTTGTGCATGATTTAAATATTTTGTGTGGTGAAGATAGAGCATAGCCAGACTATATGATTTTGTAGGGATAACTTTCTTTAGCCATGTTATTTTGAGAAGACATAATTGCTTTGTTAGTATGCTTGAAGTATTATTATTTTTATGTCAATATGAACTTTTGTCTTGAATCTTTCGGATTTGAATATTCATACCACAATTAAGAAGAATTTCATTAAAATTATGCCAAGTAGCACTCCGCATCAAAAATTATGTTTTTATCATTTACCTACTCGAGGACGAGCAGGAATTAAGCTTGGGGATGCTTGATACGTCTCCAACGTATCTATAATTTTTGATTGCTCCATGTTATATTATCTACTGTTTTGGACATTATTGGGCTTTATTATCCACTTTTATATTATTTTTGGGACTAACCTATTAACCGAAGGCCCAACCCAGAATTGTTGTTTTTTTGCCTGTTTTAGGGTTTCGAAGAAAAGGAATATCAAACGGAGTCCAAACGGAATGAAACCTTCGGGAACGTGATTTTCTCAATGAACAAGTCCCGGGAGACTTAGACCCTACGTCAAGAAAGAAAAGAGGAGGCCACGACGTAGGGGGGCGCGCCCACCCCCACCAAGCGCGCCCTCCACCCTCGTGGGCCCCCTGTTGCTCCACCGACGTACTCCTTCCTCCTATATATACCTACGTACCCCCAAACGATCAAATACAGAGCCAAAAACCTAATTCCACCGCCGCAACTTTCTGTATCCACGAGATCCCATCTTGGGGCCTATTCCGGAGCTCCGCCGGAGGGGGCATCGATCACGGAGGGCTTCTACATCAACACCATAGCCTCTATGATGAAGTGTGAGTAGTTTACCTCAGAGCTACGGGTCCATAGTTAGTAGCTAGATGTCTTCTTCTCTCTTTTTGGATCTCAATACAATGTTCTCCCCCTCTCTTGTGGAGAACTATTCGATGTAATCTTCTTTTTGCGGTGTGTTTGTTGAGATCGATGAATTGTGGGTTTATGATCAAGTCTATCTATGAATAATATTTGAATCTTCTCTGAATTCTTTTATGTATGATTGGTTATCTTTGCAAGTCTCTTCGAATTATCAGTTTAGTTTGGCCTACTAGATTGATCTTTCTTGCAATGGGAGAAGTGCTTAGCTTTGGGTTCAATCTTGCGGTGTCCTTTCCCAGTGATAGTAGGGGCAGCAAGGCACGTATTGTATTGTTGCCATCGAGGATAACAAGATGGGGTTTTCATCATATTGCATGAGTCTATGCCTCTACATCATGTCATCTTGCTTAAGGCGTTACTCTGTTTTTAACTTAATACTCTAGATGCATGTTGGATAGCGGTCGATGAGTGGAGTAATTGTAGTAGATGCAGGCAGGAGTCGGTCTACTTGTCTTGGATGTGATGCCTATATACATGATCATACCTAGATATTCTCATAACTATGCTCAATTCTGTCGATTGTTCAACAGTAATTTGTTCACCCACCGTAGAATACTTATGCTCCCGAGAGAAGCCACTAGTGAAACCTATGGCCCCCGGGTCTATCTTTATCATATTGATCTCCTACTACTTAGTTATTTCCTTTGCTATTTACTTTGCCTTTATTTTACTTTGCATATTTATCATAAAAATACCAAAAATATTATCTTATCATATCTATCAGATCTCACTCTCATAAGTGGCCTTATAGGGATTGACAACCCCTATTTGCGTTGGTTGCGAGGATTTATTTGTTTTGTGTAGGTACGAGGGACTCACGCGTAGCCTCCTACTGGATTGATACCTTGGTTCTCAATAACTGAGGGAAATACTTATGCTACTTTGCTGCATCATCCCTTCCTCTTTGGGGAAAACCAACGCAGTGCTCAGGAGGTAGCAGTTACAAAGGCAATTTTTGGACATTTGAGAAGAGGGTAACAGGTGGGAGCTATATGAGGTGTAGACTTGACAGAGCTCTCGCTAACGCATCGTTGCTGGCCAAGTTTCCCCTGGCTGCTATCACGCACTTAACGGGAGTAACATCTGATCATGCCCCCTACTGCTAGAGCTAGATGTTGGTACTCATGAGCGGGTTCAGAGACCGTTCAGGTACGAGCTAATGTGGGAGTCGCACGAAAATTTCCATGACACGATAATTTCTGGATGGGGGGCTGGACCCCCAAGCACTTCCGTGGCAGAACTGGGCCAGAACATGAAGGATCTTGCGAACGATTTACAGAGGTCGAGTCGGGATACGTTTGGAAGTGTAAGAAAAGAGATAAAAACTCAGACATATGCTTGAGGAACTCAAGAACGGCCCGGCAAGATTTGGTCCTTCCCATGTCGAGCTCAAAATCAATGAGAAGCTGATAAAGATGTACTACAGGAAGGAGATTATGTGGCGGCAGATAGCTAGGGTGGAATGGTTGTCGGCAGGGGACAAAAGTACAAAGTTTTTCACCTTCGAGCTAGTCTTCGTCGCAAGAAGAATATGATGAAAGCTCTTCAGAAGTCGCTAGGAGTGGAGATCTCCGACCCAGCAAAGCTAAGGGTTTTGGCTAATGATTTTTACAAATCCTTATATCTATCTGAAGGGGTCCAAAACATGGAGGCGATGCTTGATCATGTCCCGAGGAAGGTGACAGCCGAGATGAACTCCAACATGCGTGCCCCGTACACCAAAGAGGAGGTCAAGATCGCTCTATTTCAGATGTTTCCGACAAAAGCTCCGGGTCCAGACGGTTTTCCTGCTCATTTTTACCAAAATCACTTGGAGATTTGTGGGGATGAAGTGACAAATATAGTGATCAGAATAGTGAATGGCGAGGAGAGCCCAGAAGCTATCAACGACACTGTTCTGGTTTTGATCCCCAAGGTAACGAACCCCATGGTACTTGCTCAATTCCGGCCTATTAGCCTTTGTAATGTTCTATATAAAATAGCCTCCAAAGTGATAGCAAATAGGTTGAAAACTATATTGCCTGACATAATTTCTGAGGAACATTCTGCGTTTGTGCCTGGGGGGTTGATTACGGATAATATCATCTGTTCTTATGAGTGCTTACACTTTATGAAAAGATCGAGAGCAAAATAAAATAGTTATTGTGCTTTGAAGCTAGACATGATGAAGGCATACGATGGGTTGGAATGGGCTTATCTACGAGGTATCATGACTAAACTAGGATTTGATCATCACTGGATAGATGTGGTCATGGGCATGGTCTCTTCAGTCTCATTCTCTGCTTGTTTTAATGGCGAGAAGCTTGACTCTTTTTTACCAACACGCGGTATCCGGCAGGGAGACCCTATCTCCCCCTACTTGTTCTTGATTGCATCAGAGGGCCTTTCGTGCCTCCTTAAATCAAGTTCTCAATCGTCTCTGACAGGTATCCAGGTGGCACCCGTGGCTCCTACCGTTAACCACCTCTTGTTTGCAGATGATAGCCTGTTGTTGTTTAAGGCGAGTGGGGAGAGTTCAACTACGGTGTCAAACCTACTTGATACATATTGCAATGCTTCGGGACAGCGGATCAACAATGAGAAATCCTTAATCTTTTTCAACAAGGGCTACCCGGGGCGGGTGAGAGAAATTGTCAAGAACAATCTGCAGGTACACAATGAGTCTTTGAGTGAGCGCTACCTAGGCATGCTGACAGACGTTGGCCACTCAAAGAATGGTACGTTCAAATATCTCCGGGATCGTGTTTGGAAGGAAATCAAAGGGTGGATGGAGAAATTACTATCAGCTATTGGCAAAGAAGTTTTGATCAAATCTGTTGCACAAGCTATACCGGTCTATTCTATGTCTTGCTTCAGATTGCCACGAGGTTTATGTGAGAGCATAATGCCACTTATCCGACAATTTTGGTGGGGCTCCAAGCATGGTAAGAGAAAGCCTAGCTGGGTTGCGTGGGATATAGTGATCCTACCAAAGCACTTGGGAGGCCTAGGATTCCGGGACATGGAGATTTTTAACCTTGCACTTCTGGCAAGGCAGGCATGGTGTACCCTTACGGATAGCACTTCGCTGAGTGCCCGTATTCTCAAGGCAGTATATTTGGCGGGTGATATTGGATGGCCGTGACATCCTGGCACAAGGGGTCATTAGGCGCATTGGAGATGGAGAGTCAACGGATATCTGGAGGCATAACTGGATCCCATGCGACGACATCAAGCGACCCATCAGTTCACTTGTTCATAACCCGCCGGAGAAGGTGGTGCAGCTCATAGATGCAATGTCGACAACATGGAATGAGAACTTGGTACGCACATTGTTCACTCATTTTGATGCAGAAGAGATCCTACGGATTCCATTATGCACAAGTCGTGTGGGGGATTTTTGGGCCTGGCATGAGGAGCCTCGAGGAACTTTCAGTGTTCGCTCAGCTTACCGGATGATACTAAAGATGAAACATAGCAGGGAGGCTTGGTTATATGAGGAGGACGGAACATCCTATGAGCAACATGAGACAAAGAAGTGGTCCATGATCTGGCACATGCAAGTTCCATCCAAACTCAAGGTTTTTGTGTGGCGGCTGGTTCGTCAATCAAGGCCAATGGGTTCGCTCCTTAAACACCCTAACATGGCAACAGAGGATACTTGCTTGATATGTGGGGCTGGCGACACTTGGAAACATGCTTTTATTTCTGTCCGATGGCGGCGAGTGTGTGGGCTTTGGCCCCGGAGGATTTTGTGCAGCATATGGTGGATCGTGAGGAAGTAAGCCCGAAGGAGTGGCTGTTTTCTATGCATGAAATATTGATGACACAACTCTTTGATCGACTAGTGGTGACACTGTGACGCCCCGAGACCGATGCACCAGGTGTCTTCCAGTTATTCGCCGTCGTTGCCATGTCTTTCATTTGGTTGTTTGCATTTCATCATGTCATCATGTGCAGTGCATCATCATGTTTTCAAAACTTGCATCCGTCCGGGTCTCCCCGTTCCTTTCGTTGTCCGTTCTGAGCTCAGACACACTTGCACGCGCCCGCGACACGTCCGAAATATTATTTTATAGGTGGCCGGAAAATGTTCTTGGAATGGGATGAAAATTGGTGTGTGGTCTTATTATAGTGTAGATAGACCGCCTGTCAAGTTTCATCGCATTTGGAGACTGTTTGATGCCCCAATGGATAACTATAGCGGCAGTATAGTCGGTCTAACGTCCGACGTTTTCGGTCTCCGAAAACGGTTGCCGGGTTGCATTCCCCCTCTCTCTTCTCAGTCCAACCACACACTTGACCTCATTCGCCTAACCCCTCCTTGCACAGTGCATCGACCTCCTCGCGCGCATGTCCGAAAGCTGTCCCGGACCCGACCGGGCAGTCGTTACCATTGTGTCCGGATCATCCCCAAACATCTACAAAACATCTTCGTTTTGTTCATTGAACCCCCTAGCCTATTTTTCCGTCCGTCCGATGATGATCGGAGGGGCTAGATAGCCCCTACCCAATTCCTACCTGCTATTTATAGCAGATGAAACCCTACCTAAACTAGCCCAACCCTAGAAATTAGGAGGTTTGTCCCTTTCCCCGCTGCCGCACTCTCCACCAAATCCCCTATCGGGATCCTCCCTGATCCAATCCACCAACCAGCGCTCCCCCATGTCCCTCCTCGATCCCCATCACTCGCAGCCACCCGAAAATCCTTCCAGTCATTGGGAAGCTCGTCGGCGCAAGCTCCTCCCATGCCCTTCCTGAGCCGAGCGCCATGGCCCCGCCGCATATCGCCGGAGCAGAAGCCCCTTGCCCAGCGCGCCGGAGCTGTGCCTCACCACCACCACGGTCAGCTAGGCCACACAGGACCAGGTTGCCATGCCCCTGCATTCCCTTCATTTGCTCGTCGTGCTCCTGTCTCTCAACCTCTCTAATCTCTCTCGCCTCTCCCTTCTCTAGCAGAGACCTGACGCCTTGGATGCTCACGTCCCCGATCTTGCAGCACCGCCGCCTGGAGCTTCTTCGCCAGAGGCCTTCGCCTCGTCCGCGTCATCGGCGTCCATCCCCGCCTGAATCCTCGCGTCCTCTCCGAACCTTGTGACTGTTGCTTCGCCTCTGCATCGAACGAGTCTCTGCCTCCTCCGCCCGAGCACCCACACAGGAGATGCCCGGCGCTCCACCCCAAGAAGGAACAGCGCCCAAGCGCTCCTCCTCCTCGCGACCCGCCGCCCCGGCGAACCTCGCTACCAGCGACTACCTCCCACAGGAGCTCCAACCCCTGGCCATGGACACCCATGCTTCCCCGGTGCCTTGCACGTCCACACCGCCGACGACAACAGCAGCAGGGAAACCCGTCGTCGGATCCGCCTCCATCGGCCTCTGTTCGGTGCGGCACCGCCGGGATCTGCTCGCCACCTCGCCGACCTGCCGCTTCCCACGCCTGCCGGCCCCTCCGCAAGTCCCCAGCGCCGCCTCCCTCTGTTTGAGCGAGGGAGACGAGCGATGACTCTTCTGCATCGAGCCGCTCTGACTTGAGCGCTCGCGTTGACCCAACGCTCGCGTGACCGCGCCCACTCCAAGCCGAGGCCCAGCGCACCAACCGGCCCACCTCACCACCGGCCGGGCTGAAGCCCATGGTGAGGGCACCCCGCGCCCCTCCTTTTTTTCTTCTCTTTCCCTCCTGTTGGGCCAGCCTGCTGTGTTTCGGCCCATAGACGTTTTTTTCATTCTGCGAATTTATCATTTTTCATGTGCATGCATAATTACAGAAAATGCCCTTGTTTCAAATTGTTAATAACTAAATAACCGTGCATCGGATTAAAATGAATTATATATGTAAAGTGCTTAGAATTTTGTCTAGTTTCATAATATGCCACTTTCATCTATGTTTAAAATGTTGTTTGTTTAAATTTGCTTAAATAACTTGCTAAAACGGTTTAAATCATAATTAAATAACCGTAGCTTGGTTTCTAATACACTTTATATGTAAATGGGGTAGAAAAATGCCTAGTTTAACATGGTGGATTTACTTTGCATGTTCAATAACTCTAAAATTGTGTTTAGGGCAGAATAGTACCAAATCTATAATATGCTCATGGGGTTTTACCGGAATTGTTGTTCGTTGCTTCCGGCCTCATTTAAACTTGACTAGATAGGTAGTTTTACTTTGCTTCATCCTTTGCCATGCCATGCTTCATTAAACCGGACATGCATCATACTTGTTTGTGCATCGTGCCATGCTTATGTGATGGTTGTTTACTATGTTGTGTGCTTCTTTCCGGTGTTGCTTCTTCGGGTTGGTTCCGATAACGTCGCGTTTGTGAGGAACTTTTCGACTACGTCCGTTTGACTTCTTCATGGACTCGTTCTTCTTCCTTGCGGGATTTCAGGCAAGATGACCATACCCTCGAAATCACTTCTATCTTTGCTTGCTAGTTGCTCGCTCTTTTGCTATGCCTATGCTGCGATACCTACCACTTGCTTATCATGCCCCCCATATTGTTGAGCCAAGCCTCTAACCCACCTTGTCCTAGCAAACCATTGTTTGGCTATGTTACCGCTTTGCTCAGCCCCTCTTATAGCGTTGTTAGTTGCAGGTGAAGATTGGAGCTTGTTCCTTGTTGGAACATGGATATTTTGTTGGGATATCACAATATCTCTTATTTAATTAATGCATCTATCTACTTGGTAAAGGGTGGAAGCCTCGGCCTTTTGCCTAGTGTTTTGTTCCACTCTTGACGCCCTAGTTTCCGTCATATCGATGTTATGTTCCCAGATTTTGCGTTCCTTACGTGGTTGGGTTATAATGGGAACCCCTTGACAGTTCGCCTTGAATAAAACTCCTCCAGCAATGCCCTACATTGGTTTTACCATTCGCCACCTAGCCTTTTCTTTCCCTTGGGTTCTGCAGACTCAAGGGTCATCTTCATTTAAACCCCCCGGGCCAGTGCTCCTCTGAGTGTTGGTCCAAACAGAGCCACTTGCAGCGCCACCTCGGGGAAACTTGAGGGTTGGTTTTAGTTGTACGTAGTGCTCATCTGAGTGTGCCCTGAGAACGAGATATGTGCAGCTCCTATCGGGATTTGTCGGCACATTCGGGCGGTGTTGCTGGTCTTGTTTTATCATTGTCGAAATGTCTTGTAACCGGGATTCCGAGTCTAATCGGGTCTTCCCGCTAGAAGGAATATCCTTCGTTGACCGTGAGAGCTTGTGATGGGCTAAGTTGGGACACCCCTGCAGGGATTTGAACTTTCGAAAGCCGTGCCCGCGGTTATGGGCAGATGGGAATTTGTTAATGTCCGGTTGTAGAAAACCTAAAGTTGATCTTAATTAAAATGCATGAACCGCGTGTGTAACAGTGATGGTCTCTTCTCGACGGAGTCCGGGAAGTGAACACGGTGTTGGAGTTATGTTTGGCATAGGTTGTTCTAGGATCACTTCTTGATCATAGTTGTTCGACCGTGCTTTTGCCTTCTCTTCTCGCTCTCATTTTGCGTATGTTTAGCCACCATATATGCTAGTCGCTTGCTGCAGCTCCACCTCAAACCTTTGCCTTACCTATAAGCTTAAATAGTCTTGATCGCGAGGGTGTGAGATTGCTGAGTCCCCGTGACTCACAGATACTTCCAAAACCAGTTTGCAGGTGCCGATGATACCATGCAGTTGACGCAATCCAAGCTCAAGGAGGAGCTCTATGAAGACCGTGTTCGTTATGTTGTTCCGTTTCCAGTTGATCAGTAGTGGAGCCCAGTCGGGACGATCGGGGATCTGTGTAGCATTTGGGGTAGTCTTCTTTTATTTTGGTTCCGTAATCAGACCTTGTGTGTATCTGGATGATGTAATGCTTTATTCATGTAATTGTGTGAAGTGGCGATTGTAAGCCAACTATGTATCTCTTTCCCTTATGTATTACATGGGTTGTGTGAAGATTACCTCACTTGCGACATTGCTTTCAATGCAGTTATGCCTCTAAGTCGTGCTTTGACACGTAGGAGATATAGCCGCATCGAGGGTGTTACAGACACTTTGGGCAATATGGGGCGCCAGGAGGAAGGCAATTCACGAAAATATATTTCAGCCACCTTATTCCATCGACGGCTTCATAACTAAATATATAGGTGAGGTACAAGTGAACAACTCCAGGCATCCATCGACGGTCACGCCATCCAGCGCCAGACCGAGGCGATGGGTAGCCCCACCCACAGGGGATGTGAAGATCAATGTGGACGCAGCGATGACCAGGTATGGTGGAGTAGTTGGGGTCATCTGCAGAGATGACAAAGGTATGTTCTTGGGAGCGTCGACTCTTGCTTTCAAATACGTTGTGGATCCCCCGACGTTGGAAGCTCTCGCTATCAAAGAAGCGCTCGCTTTGGCGGATGATCTCTACTTGAGGCGCATACAAGTCGCATCGGACTGCAAAACGGTGGTGCAGGATTTAAATAAAGAGAATTTGGCGAGCTATGGAATAGTGATTCATGAAATAGTTGAACATTCTTTAGCCTTTGATTTTTGTAAGTTCAGTCATGAGTTTAGGAGCTCAAACTTTGAAGCTCACAACTTAGCAAAGCATGCTTTATCTTTCGGTGGTAGCCGCTATGTTTGGTTAGGACATCCCGGGAACTTACCATCCTTCCCTGTAAACATTGTGACGAATCAATAAAAGCTTCGCGACGTTGTTTAAAAAAAGGCGCTCCATCAGGAGAGCACTTCCTGCCGGGAGCGGAGCGGAGCGATTGGTTTTTATGGAGTGGAGGGTTGCCGAACGGGCTCTAAGAGTGTAACGCCCTCGATGCGGCTATATCTCCCACGTGTCGAAGCACGACTTAGAGGCATAACCGCATTGAAAGCAATGTCGCAAGTGAGGTAATCTTCACACAGCCCATGTAATACATAAGGGAAAGAGATACATAGTTGGCTGACAATCGCCACTTCACACAATTACATGAATAAAACATTACAATCATCCAGATACACTCAAGGTCCGACTACGGAACCAAAATAAAAGAAGACTACCCCAAAAGCTACACAGATCCCCGATCGTCCCAACTGGGCTCCACTACTGATCAACTGAAAAACGGAACAACATAACGAAGACGGTCTCATCGAGCTCCTCCTTGAGCTCAGTTGTGTCACCTGCACGGTTTCATCGGCACCTGCAAACTGGTTTTGGAAGTATCTGTGAGTCACGGGGACTCAGCAATCTCACACCCTCGCGATCAAGACTATTTAAGCTTATAGGAAGGGTAAAAGGTATGAGGTGGAGTTGCAGCAAGCGACTAGCATATTTGGTGGCTAACATACGCAAATGAGAGCGAGAAGAGAAGGCAAAGGCACGGTCAAACAACTATGATCAAGAAGTGATCCTAGAACAACCTACGTCAAGCATAACTCCAACACTGTGTTCACTTCCCGGACTCCGCCAGAAAGAGACCATCACGGCTACACACGCGGTTGATGCATTTTAATTAAATTAAGTTTCAGGTTTTCTAAAACCGGACATTAACAAATTCCCATCTGCCCATAACCGTGGGCACGGCTTTCGAAAGTTCAAATCCCTGCAGGGGTGTCCCAACTTAGCCCATCACAAGCTCCCACGGTCAACGAAGGATATTCCTTCTCCCAAGACAATCCAATCAGACTCGGCATCCCGGTTACAAGACATCCTCGACATTGGTAAAACAAGTCCAGCAAAGCCACCCAGATGTGCCGACAAATCCCGATAGGAGCTGCACATATCTCGTTCTCAGGGCACACCGGATGAGCAAGGCGTCGGGTAGTCCAGCCCAGAGTTGCCCCTGGTAGCCACCGGACATCGCTTAGTTTGGACCAACACTTAGACAAGCACTAGCCCGGGGGGGTTAAAATAAAGATGACCCTCAGGATGCGCGACTCCCAAGGGAAAAAGGCTAGGTGGCGAATGGTAAAACCAAGGTTAGACCTTGCTGGAGGAGTTTTATTCAAAGCGAACTGTCAAGGGGTTCCCATTATAACCCAACCGTGTAAGGAACGCAAAATCCGGGAACATAACACCGATATGACGGAAACTAGGGCGGCAAGAGTGGAACAAAACACCAGGCATAAGGCCGAGCCTTACACCCTTTACCAAGTATATAGATGCATTAATTAAATAAGAGATATTGTGATATCCCAACAAAATATCCATGTTCCCACAAGGAACAAACTCCAATCTTCACCTGCAACTAACACGATATAAGAGGGGCTGAGCAAAGCGGTAACATAGCCAAACAACGGTTTGCTAGGACAAGGTGGGTTAGAGGTTTGACATGGCAATATGGGAGGCTTGATAAGCAAGTGGTAGGCATCGCAGCATAGGCATAGCAAAAGAGCGAGCATCTAGCAAGCAAAGATAGAAGTGATTTCGAGGGTATGGTCATCTTGCCTGCAAAGTTCTCCGAGAAGACAAAAGCTTGATCCTCGTAAATGTACTCAACGGTTCCTCGAACATGAACTCGTCTCCCGGCTCTACCCAAAGCAAGAACACAAGCAAAGGGAGACATAGTCAACCACGTGCAATGCACAAACAACATGATGCAAAACATGACATGACATGCGGGATGCGGTATGCGGTGCATATGCATGATTTGGAAGGAAAAGATTGAATCTGGCCTCAACTTGGAAAACCAAGAGTGCCACTGGAAAGAGGAGTTGATTTCGGTCGAAATCGATATAAAGATCACCGGAAACGGAGGCACGGTTTGGAAATGGCAAGCAAAACAAATATGGCACCGATCTGCGATTAACAGCAAGTGGTCATCTAAATGCATCAAGAAAAATAAGCTACCGCACTCCAACATAGCAACAAAATACATGGTAGGGATCCACTCAAGATGCTTGACAAAAGATGAACACTGAGCTACGACTAAATCACTCATTACAGGTTCAAACAAGCATGGCAAAAGTGCAAATGATAACAAGTTACAGACTTAGAGAAAATAACAAGTCAGGAGTTTAACATCAGGAAGCAATGTTTAGAGCATGATAACTACATGTTACAGGAACATATCACGGCAAAGCAAGGAATGGCATGAAGCTACTCAAAGCATACAACAAAAGTCCCTTACTGACTATAAGCCAAAAGGGATGAGAAAATACAATTGCAAGCATGTGAACATAGCAATAACATAAACAGATTCAGACTTAGTGAAAAACTGGAGCATGGCAAAACAGTTATCAAGTTGGCATGTTTACGAGCTCGATGCACTCACCACGAGGCATTCCATGAAAAACTAAGCATACACCCAGCAAATAGACATGGCATAGAAGCTAGACATGGCAAGAACAACATCATAGCATACACGGATCAACTACAACAAGCTCGGCAAAATCGCTAAACATGTTAACAATCTGCCAGGAACATTTTATAGCAAAAGTAGAGCTCGATTGACTCAAGCTAGGGTGCTCCATAATTGCAAACAAAGACATGGATGGATAGAGCACAACAATATCTAAAAAACATCCTTACTGATCATGCTCAAAAGAGGCACGGATCACTAGGTAACAACATGAACATATGGCATAAAAATAATAACAGGGCAAGGACTTAGTGAAATTCTAACTCCCTGAAATCAGCATCATTAAGTAAGCTACTTTGCATGCTTGTGCTAGTCACCACAAAGAGCACAAAAATACATGTCATACACCCCTGTAAAGATAACATGGCATACTGCAAAACTCATGTAGGGCTCAAGATCATAGCATGCACACATTAATCATGGCAAAAATGACAAAAGTGCATTTGCTGATAATAATCTGAAACTAACATCACCTAGCCCTCTTCCAATAATATTTCGGGCATCAAGATGAGCTCAAATGAAAATGATGAAATGGGATGAAATGAAGTACTCGTCGAGATGAACATCTCGATATGCTACACGCCCGAATCAGAGCAATGGTTGCAGAGTTATGACAAGATGAACAGAGGCATATAATTACACAGATCTGGGACTTAGCAGTTTTCAGAAAAAAAATATGTGAGTGCTAGATAACTAAATGATGCACATGGCGTTGGATAGGGTCAAAGCTCACCATGGGCTTCGGCCCAGGACGAGGAAAAAGGCAAGGCGGGCCGAGGAAGCAGAGCTAGGCCGCGAGGCCCATGCGGTGGTCATCCTCCTCCCGATCCCGCCTGGACGCAAGGCCGGAAGTGGCAGGGGCGAGGCGGAGCCGGCGGGATCCGGCCGGCCGGCACCGGATCTGGGCGGTGCGGGCGGCGGGGATGGTCGGGAGGCGCAGATGGTCAACGGGCACGGAGAGGCGGCGGCGGGCGGAATCCGAGGCGGCGGCGAGGGTCGCCGACATTAGGGAGGCGCGGCGGCCGGCGTTGGGTAGCGCGGCGACGTGGCGGAGATGCGGTGGGGCTGGAGCGGCCCGGTGGCGGCGCGGGTGCCCTCAGGCGGCGGGGCAGGAGCGCGCAGATCCGGGCCCGGGCGGGCCTGCCTCGGGTCCGACGGGCCGCGGGAGGATGCGCGGTGAGGTGGCACTGTCCGGTTGGCTGCGGCGGCGGGGAAGGGTGACATGGCAAGCACTCATTGGCTGGAGTGAGGTGGCGGTGGCAGCGGACATGTCCGGCGGCGCGGGACGAAATGTCCGGCAACGCGCGGAGGAGGAGGTTAGGGTTCATTTGCGCGAAAATTTCGGGAGGGACACATATTTATAGGTAGAGTGAGCTAGGAGAGTCCAAATGAGGTGCGGTTTTCGGCCACGCGATCATGATCGAACGACCTAGATGATGGAAGGGGCTTAGTTGGTTTTTGGGACACTTTGGAGGGGTGTTGGGCTGTAACACACACGAGGCCTTTTCGGTCCCTCGGTTAACCGTTGGAGTATCAAACGAAGTCCAAATGGCACGAAACTTGACAGGCGGTCTACCGGTAGTAAACCAAGGCCGCATGACAAGTCTCGGTCCAATCCGAAAACGTTTAACACCCGCACATGAAAAGAGGTAGAAAGAGACACCGGGTGACATAGAAGCGCCGGATTGCAAAACGGACAACGGGGAAAATGCTCGGATGCATGAGGCGAACATGTATGCGAATGCGATGCACATGATGACATGATATGAGGTGCATGACACGCAAGCAATGACAAGGCAACAACAGTGAATAACTGGAGGACACCTGGCACATCGGTCTCGGGGCGTTACAACACTCCACCACTACGAGAGGATCTCGTCCCGAGATCTAGAATGGCACCGGAGGGACAACAGAAGATAAAGAGGAGAGGTAAAACTAAGTTGCTTCTTTGAAAAACAAGTGAAACCACGAGCCTTGAGAGGTTGAACAAATCGAAAGGAAGAACGCAACGAAGAAGAACAAAGTTGAAAGCACTCTGGTAGGGAAGAGTAACAAGGAAGAACAAATTCGGACAGCACTCTGGTTGACAAGAAAAGAAATTGAATAAGAACTTGAGCAAAAGGGCACAACACTCCGGTTAAATGGATAGGCATGAAAAGAACATGATCTTTGACAAAACGAGATGACGGGTGAAAAGAACAACATCGCAATGCCTCCGGAACGAAAGAGTAGAAGATAGATAATTGAAATAGGAGAATCGAGAAGAAAAATGCCAACTTTTGTCACAAAAGAGTTTGAAAAGGCATCCTTAGGAGAAGGGTCGAATGGAGTTGTTGGAAAACCAACAATGAAAAGAATAAGCTTGATATGGTCTTATGGAATACATGTCAAATTATGAGGTGATAACCTGCTACTCACGGGAAAAGAATTGGATTGATAAGAACAAGGAGACGAGAAACTATTTCACCGGGAGGATAAATGAAGAACTTAAGGCATGTATGAGAACCATAAATAGCAACAATCCTTAGGGAAGGATTTGGGTGAAATATAACCCAAGATAACTCCCATGACGAGATTGATGGATTTAAAATATCTATCCCATTCTTGTGAACGAAGAATGACATATTACCACCTCAAAAGATAAGGGAGAAAACAATTGCACTCTGGATTGCAAGATGAAGAATGCATGAGCTTCTCTGAAAAGAATCTTGATGAACACTTCGAGAAGGAATTAAATCCTTGATGACCCATCAGGTAGAACCTTCATGAATAACTCTGGTAAACAAAAGAATGATCAATCAAAAAGAAAGATGAAAAGAGTAAGGTTGAAGCCTTGCAATGATTAGATGAAGCTTTGCGACGAGATAAAGTGGAAACTTGGAACTCTGGAAAAGAAAGATGAAACAATTGAAACCGAGAATTTGGAGAACCTCCGAAATAAGGAATTGAATTTACTCGATGCAACAAGAACAAGAATTACATTATACTTATCCTTCACCAATTTAAATCGATGACAAACAACGGATTTGGCATATTACTTATTCTCGTAGAAAAGATTGAGAGAGATATAACATAAACTTGAGAATGTCTTCCACGAACCACCGTTAGGATTTGGAAGAACGAATGAATTGATATGATAACCAAGGAAGAGAGATCTTGAACGAACCACCATAAGAATTGAAAAAGAATGAATAAAACATGAAGAAACACTGGGAAGGATTAGCAAATAAACGAAGATGCTTGAGAGAATTTAGATCCATGAGAACGAAGAGATTACGATCTGATTAGAGAATCCTTGATTTAAGCACTGGTATGATTTAGAGTATGAGAGCTGAAAGCTAGAATGAATAAATCTTAGATGATGGGCTCCGGATAATCAAACTGAATAGAGTCTTGAATTGCTCCGGATAGGTGAAAAGAATTCTGACAATCGAAAAACAATTATGAGAGGATGGGCTCGAACTAGAATCACGAATCTCTGAGAGAACGGATAAGATATGGAGGTAAAACTCTTCTTCAGTCTTCAAAATCTAAGAATGATGATGAGAAACACCACCAAATTGTTGAGATACTCTGGGATGAAAATTACAAAGGTTGAACCAACGATTAAAAGAAATGAAAGATCTTGGAGAAAGGCATTTGCCTGATGACAATTCATTCTTACGTCAAACTTTGAAATGAAATTTGATAGTAACACCGTGAAAAGAAGAGTCAGGTAAGATCCTGGGAAACAACCTGTGGGTTAGGGCCCACTCAAGAGAAACATCATTTGAAATGATTTAAAGAGAGAGATTGCACCGGTTGAATTGAATGGCTTGAATGTAATCAACCTCGGAAGAGCTTGAACGAAAGCAGAGTGTAAGCACGAATCTTCGGGATATCTTGAGCACTCCGGAACAATTGAACAGCGAGAAGTGGATGATTAAGAATTGCACCGGCATGAGAAAGCATTGAAACGAGGAAAGGGATATGATCGACAAAGCTTGAATTGAAACCACCGGAGAAGAGAAGAAACAAAGAATGATAACTTGAAGCTCCATTCGTATCTTCTTGAGAATCACCAGATAAGAACATTGAAGGAAAAGAATGAAGAGGCTTCCCACCAATAAAATAGATACTTGATTAAGAAATCTGAGTCCTTGAAGAGACAAGGGTGGGAGGGCGGGAAAACAAAGGCAATTTGGAACGTATGAAGCAAACACCGATGAGAAGAACTGATAATTGATCTTGCGGATGTTGAAATGATTGGATCCACTTGAAGAGAAACACACCAGTTGAAAAGGATTTACATGACAATCTCGATTAATATGAAGGATTAGTATTCACGTCGGAGTATGAGAACACCATTTAGGAAAAGGTATCAAATCAACACTTGACATTGAAGCAACTCGAATACCACAACTCAAAAACAAAACAAAGGATTGGCTTGCAGAATAAGCCGGAACAAACATATGATAGAGATTTCGTCCGAAGTTTTCGTGGTGGGGCCTACACGGGCTCGATCGTATAGCACCATCATGTACAAGGCAGTGCACATGACATACGAAGCGTCCCCGAGTCGGCATAGCCAAGGACTCTTTAAGACCCAACGAGACCACTGCAAAATCAACCGTGGATAGGCGGACCACTAGACGTCGAACTCCAATTTCATATCATACATCTGTCGGAAAGATATCCTAAGAGCTACTTGAATTCCCACTTATAAACTCCCAAAACTTTCCGGTTATGCAATCAGGTGCTGGGGATACAGGGGAAGCATAATATCTCACCCAAAACTAGCAAATCCTACATCCAGTTGTATCCATCCTTCAACACATAACCAAGAAACCTTCAGAAATCATTTACCTCAACCTTCGAAAAGCATCTGTTATACGAGTTATGGCAATACTCCAGAACTCCCGCCCAGTACTGGGTGGCGTCGAGGTTATCTCACCAACAACTGCATAAAAGAGATTTTCGATGTCGGCGAAACTCAGGTATTCCAGAACTGCAACGATAAAATTGTGACGACAACACCTCGGAGCTCAACTCCCCGGGACACTGCCACAAACCCTAAATGTCAGGAGGCACCAAGAACAATGTTCTCGTCACAAATCGATCGGAACGATTCCAAGATACCCGCGATATCCTAAATTTTTTTTAGTGAAATTTGAGAAGAGAAGAGTCAAAACTCTACGTCAGGATGCCTCACCAGAGCGACGAAGGGACTGAGGAGTAAAAAGAATCCTACTCTCCGATATATATATATATTCTCTAAATGACTCAAAACATTTTTCTAGACTCAACAACGCCAATGATTCGATCAAGCAGGGGGCTCCTAGGGTCGGGGAAGGCTCTGATTACCAACTTGTAACGCCCTCGACGCGGCTATATCTCCCACGTGTCGAAGCACGACTTAGAGGCATAACTGCATTGAAAGCAATGTCGCAAGTGAGGTAATCTTCACACAACCCATGTAATACATAAGGGAAAGAGATACATAGTTGGCTTACAATCGCCACTTCACACAATTACATGAATAAAACATTACAATCATCCAAATACACTCAAGGTCCGACTACGGAACCAAAATAAAAGAAGACTACCCCAAAAGCTACACAGATCCCCGATCGTCCCAACTGGGCTCCACTACTGATCAACTGAAAAACAGAACAACATAACGAACACGGTCTCATCGAGCACCTCCTTGAGCTCAGTTGCGTCACCTGCACGGTTTCATCGGCACCTGCAAACTGGTTTTGGAAGTATCTGTGAGTCACAGGGACTCAGGAATCTCACACCCTCGCGATCAAGACTATTTAAGCTTATAAGAAGGGTAAAAGGTATGAGGTGGAGCTGCAGCAAGCGACTAGCATATTTGGTGGCTAACATACGCAAATGAGAGCGAGAAGAGAAGGCAAAGGCACGGTCGAACAACTACGATCAAGAAGTGATCCTAGAACAACCTACGTCAAGCATAACTCCAACACCGTGTTCACTTCCCGGACTCCGCCGGAAAGAGACCATCACGGCTACACACGCGGTTGATGCATTTTAATTAAATTAAGTTTCAGGTTTTCTACAACCGGACATTAAAAAATTTCCATCTGCCCATAACCGCGGGCACGGCTTTCGAAAGTTCAAAGCCCTGCAGGGGTGTCCCAACTTAGCCCATCACAAGCTCTCACGGTCAACGAAGGATATTCCTTCTCCCAAGACAATCCGATCAGACTCGGCATCCCGGTTACAAGACATCCTCGACAATGGTAAAACAAGTCTAGCAAAGCCACCCAGATGTGCCGACAAATCCCGATAAGAGCTGCACATATCTCGTTCTCAGGGCACACCGGATGAGCAAGGCGTCGGGTAGTCCAGCCCAGAGTTGCCCCTGGTAGCCACCGGACATCGCTCAGTTTGGACCAACACTTAGACAAGCACTAGCCCGGGGGGGTTAAAATAAAGATGACCCTCGGGATGCGCGACTCCCAAGGGAAAAAGGCTAGGTGGCGAATGGTAAAACCAAGGTTGGGCCTTGCTGGAGGAGTTTTATTCAAAGCGAACTGTCAAGGGGTTCCCATTATAACCCAACCGTGTAAGGAACACAAAATCCGGGAACATAACACCGATATGACGGAAACTAGGGCGGCAAGAGTGGAACAAAACACCAGGCATAAGGCCGAGCCTTCCACCCTTTACCAAGTATATAGATGCATTAATTAAATAAGAGATATTGTGATATCCCAACAAAATATCCATGTTCCCACAAGGAACAAACTCCAATCTTCACCTGCAACTAACAACGCTATAAGAGGGGCTGAGCAAAGCGGTAACATAGCCAAACAACGGTTTGCTAGGACAAGGTGGGTTAGAGGTTTGGCATGGCAATATGGGAGGCTTGATAAGCAAGTGGTAGGTATCGCAGCATAGGCATAGCAAAAGAGCGAGCATCTAGCAAGCAAAGATAGAAGTGATTTCGAGGGTATGGTCATCTTGCCTGCAAAGTTCTCCGAGAAGACGAAAGCTTGATCCTCGTAAACGTACTCAACGGTTCCTCGAACACGAACTCGTCTCCCGGCTCTATCCAAAGCAAGAACACAAGCAAAGGGAGACATAATCAACCACGTGCAATGCACAAACAACATGATGCAAAACATGACATGACATGCGGGATGTGGGATGCGGTGCATATTTATGATTTGGAAGGAAAAAATTGAACCTGGACTCAACTTGGAAAACCAAGAGTGCCACTGGAAAGAGGAGTTGATTTCGGTCGAAATCGATATAAAGATCACCGGAAACGGAGGCGCGGTTTGGAAATGGCAAGCAAAACAAATATGGCACCAGTCTGCGATTAACAGCAAGTGGCCATCTAAATGCATCAAGATAAATAAGCTACTGCACTCCAACATAGCAACAAAATACATGGCAGGGATCCACTCAAGATGCTTGACAAAATATGAACACTGAGCTACGGCTAAATCACTCATTAACAGGTTCAAACAAGCATGGCAAAAGTGCAAATGATAACAGGTTACAGACTTAGAGAAAATAACAAGAAGTCAGGAGTTTAACATCAGGAAGCAATGTTTAGAGCATGATAACTACATGTTACAGGAACATATCATGGCAAAGCAAGGCATGGCATGAAGCTACTCAAAGCATACAACAAAAGTCCCTTACTGACTATAAGCCAAAAGGGATCATAAAATACAATTGCAAGCATGTGAACATAGCAATAACATAAACAGATTCAGACTTAGTGAAAAACTGGAGCATGGCAAAACAGTTATCAAGTAGGCATGTTTACGAGCTCGATGCACTCACCACGAGGCATTGCACGACAAACTAAGCATACACCCAGCAAATATACATGGCATAGAAGCTAGACATGGCAAGAACAACATCATAGCATGCACGGATCAACTACAACAAGCTCGGCAAAATCGCTAAACATGTTAACAATCTGTCAGGAACATTTTATAGAAAAAGTAGAGCTCGATTGACTCAAGCTAGGGTGTTCCATAATTGCAAACAAAGACATGGATGGATAGAGCACAACAATATCTACAAAGCATCCTTACTGATCATGCTCAAAAGAGGCACGGATCACTAGGTAACAACATGAACATATGGCATAAAAATAATAACAGGGCAAGGACTTAGTGAAATTCTAATTCCCTGAAATCAGCATCATTAAGTAATCTACTTTGCATGCTTGTGCTAGTCACCACAAAGAGCACAAAAATACATGGCATACACCCCTGTAAATATAACATGGCATACTGCAAAACTCATGTAGGGCTCAAGATCATAGCATGCACACATTAATCATGGCAAAAATGACAAAAGTGCATTTGCTGATAATAATCTGAAACTAACATCACATAGCCCTCTTCCAACAATATTTCGGGCATCAAGATGAGCTCAAATGAAAATGATGCAATGGGATGAAATGAAGTACTCGTCGAGACGAACATCTTGATATGCTACACGCCCGAATCGGAGCAACGGTTGCAGAGTTATGACAAGATGAACAGAGGCATATAATTACACAGATCTGGGACTTAGCAGTTTTCAGGAAAAAATATGTGAGTGCTATATAACTAAATGATGCACATGGCGTTGGATAGGGTCAAAGCTCACCATGGGCTTCGGCCCAGGACGAGGAAAAAGGCAAGGCGGGCCAAGGAAGCGGAGCTGGGCCGCGGGGGCCCATGCGGTGGTCGTCCTCCTCCCGATCTCGCCTGGACGCGCGGCCGGAAGTGGCCGGGGCGAGGCGGAGCCGGCGGGATCCGGCCGGCTGGCACCGGATCTGAGCGGTGCGGGCGGCGGGGATGGTCGGGAGGCGCGGATGGTCAACGGGCACGGAGAGGCGGCGGTGGGCGGAATCCGAGGCGACGGCGAGGGTCGCCGGCGTTGGGGAGGCGCGGCGGCCGGCGTTGGGTAGCGCGGCGGGGCGGCGGAGATGCGGCGGGGCTGGAGCGGCCCGGTGGCGGCGCGGGCACCCTCAGGCGGCGGGGCAGGCGCGCATAGATCCAGGCCCGGGCGGGCCTGCCTCGTGTCCGGCGGGCCGCGGGAGGAGGCGCGGTGAGGTGGCATTGTCCGGTTGGCTGCGGCAGTGGGGAAGGGTGACATGGCAAGCACTCATTGGCCGGAGTGAGGTGGCGGTGGCAGCGGACATGCCCGGCGGCGCGGGACGAAATGTCCGGCGGTGCGCGGAGGAGGAGGTTAGGGTTCATCTGCGCGAAAATTCCAGGAGGGACACATATTTATAGGTTGAGGGAGCTAGGAGAGACCAAATGAGGTGCGGTTTCGGCCACGCAATCGTGATCAAACGACCTAGATGATGGAAGGGGTTTAGGTGGGTTTTGGGCCACTTTGGAGGGGTGTTGGGCTGCAACACACACGAGGCCTTTTTGGTCCCTCGGTTAATCGTTGGAGTATCAAACGAAGTCCAAATGACACGAAACTTGACAGGAGGTCTACTGGTAGTAAACCAAAGCCGCATGACAAGTCTCGGTCCAATCCGAAAACGTTTAACACCCGCACACGAAAAGAGGTAGAAAGAGAGACCGGGTGACATAGAAGCGCCGGATTGCAAAACGGACAACGGGGAAAATGCTCGGATGCATGAGGCGAACATGTATGCGAATGCGATGCACATGATGACATGATATGAGGTGCATGACACACAAGCAATGACAAGGCAATAACAGCGAATAATCGGAGGACACCTGGCACATCGGTTTCGGGGCGTTACAAAGAGCATCTCTAGCAGACACCGTATAAGTGGTCAAACCCGCAAAATAACCGTTTTTTGCAGTTCCAATCGAAAAAACGAGCCCGAACAGACCCCTTAAAATCGTCCGAACCTTAATTTTTTTAAAGGGTCCTGTAAACGCGAACACAAAACCCTCATATATATATAGTTTTGAGAGAAACTTTGTCACGGCCTTACATACCGATCAACGTTGGCGGTTAAGGAATCTTTACTCCCACCAACACCATGAAGCTCACCCGACCGCCGCGCTCGTCCACCTCCCAACCGCCGCGGTCATCCGCCGCCCGGCCGCCGCACTCGAACAGAGCTAGCTAGCTAGCTCAATCCATTCGAACGGAGCTAGCTAGCTAGCATCTCAATTGATTCGAAGAGCTAGCTAGCTCGATGCGACCGCCGTTCGATCTGGCCGCCGCTCGCGCCGCCCCGACAGCCTAGCCTCCGCGCACGCCGTGCTTGCCCCGGCTACCTTGGCCTCCGCCCGCGTCACGCTCGCCTTGCGTTTTCCCTCGTCCGCCTGTCCGTCGGATTGACGTGAGGAAAAGGACGACAAAAAGAGCTAGCTCTGGGTCTGTTCGGTATATTCGGAGAATGTTTTTTTACGGGTTTATTATACGGAGTCTGAGTCTATCCTCACCCACGCCAGCCTGCATATACCCTTTTCCACGAACTATAAAATACTTATGCGGATGGGATTTTGCGGGGTCTGCTAGAGATGCTCTAAGTATAGCAGCTTGGAGATGCCCCTTCCATGATTTGCATCTGCATGATCCACCACCCTCACCCAGATGGACGCCGAGCAATCTTCAGCTTCCCACGTTGCCGGACTCATTGCCTGGCATCCTCTCCATGTGGCTACAGCAGTCCATACTTGACGAGCAATCTTCAACTTCCCACACTGTTTTTTTAACTTGAAGTTAGAGCAAGGGGAACCACGAGCCTTATTTTCGATAAAGAAGAGCAACCACGAACAAACTTAATGTTTTTTACCCAAAAAGACTTTCGCCCCGCTTTATATATAAAGCATCAAACCACAAGCATTCAGTACAAACACACGCTACGCCACCGCAACACACGCACACACCCAGGACAGGATACATAGGCAATGAGCGCAGCAACACCACTCCTAGCACTATCGTCCCGAAGAGATGAAGCTACATATGACAAACCATATGCTCCAAGGCAGCGCCTTCAGGAAGGGTACGACGCCGGAGCGTCGCCACCGCCCGATCCGAGGATCAGAGTTTCCCTCGGAGCCGCATGACGGGCAATGAGAGCCGCGACGACGCCTTCAAGAAGGGAACGATCTTCACTGCCGCTGGTCCGTCCGAAGATAGAGCAGGTTTTCACCTCGGCCAATATTCACCACCACCGAACGCCACACCCCGGCAACCACGCCGCCCACACGACCATGGTGACCGGGCAGCACCAAGACACGGGCTCTGCCCAAGAGCACTGCGCGACCACCACCAGGGCCGCCGCCCCAACATCCAAGACCTCGACACCACCTCACCCGAGACCCGCCGCACCCCAACGAAAGGGACGAGCGGAAAGGTCCCACCTTTCGCACCCCTGGACAACCCCCAGCGTCGAGACCCAAAGGGTCGGCCAGAACTGGCATCCACCGACCCATCCTGCTGCCCCAAGCGTGAGACGAGCTCGGTCCTGCAGCACCGAGAGGGGGACGAGGTCATTCCTGCTGCACCGTGTGCGAGACGAGCTCGGTCCTGCTGAATCGTGCGCGAGACGAGCTCGGTCCTGCGGCATCGGGTGCGAGACGAGCGGTGGACCGCAACTGGGAGAGGACCGGCCCATTGATGGGGGTAGCGCCCGAACGACGAGGAGATGGGGTGAAGGTCGAGACGGCCCGAACACAGACAAACCGACGCCAGAGAAGCCGGCCGTTGCCGCGGGCAGATCTATCGAGCCACCATGAAGCCGCCACGACACCGGTAGGCCACCACTGAGACCTACCCCTGCCTCCGCCCATGGCCGGAGCAGCGGCCACGCCCAGCCGCTGCCCTACCTGCGTCGCCCGCTGAGCTCCAAGCGCCCGAGCCACCGGGCACGCACCACCGGCCGGCCCCCAAAGCCAGATCCGGCCAAATCCGGCAAGAGACCGGTCGCGCGCCACCTCCCGAGCCGGGAGCACCGCAGCCGCCCGGCGCGCAGAACGAGAGACGCCGAAGCGTCACCACCAGCAGGCCACCCCGCCTTCCCGCGAAACCGGCACCGCGCCGCTGGATCCCGCGGACGTCCAACGCCGCCGCTCGAAGGAGCCGCCCCATGCCGGCACCCCCAAGCAGACGGGGAAGGAGGGCCCCGCCACCGCCGCGCCCCCCGGGCTTTGCGGTGGTGGACTCGCGGTGTCGTGGCGGCACCATGGTGGCTTGGCGGATCTGCTTGCGGCGGCGACCGGCTTCTCCGACGTCGGCTTGTCTGCGACCGGACTATTTCGGCCTTCACTTCATCTCCTCGGCGCTCGGTCGTTACTCCCTTCGAAGGGTTGGCCCTTTCCTAGCTGCGGTCCATCGCTCGTCTCGCGCCCCGTGCAGCAGGGCCGAGGTCGTCTCGCGCACAGTGCCGCAGGACCGAGCTCGTCTCGCGCACGGTGCAGCAGGACTGACTCCGTCCCCGTCCCATGGTGCTGCAAGACCGATCTCGTCTCGCGCTCCGGGCTGCAGGATGGGTCGATGGATGCCAGTGTTGGACGACCTATTGGGTCTCGGCGCTGGGGTGGGCCAGGGGTGCAAAGGCGTCTCCTTTTATGCTCGTCTCTTTGGTTGGGGTAGCGGCGGGTCTTGGGTGTGGTGGTTTCAAGATCTTGGATGCCGGGGCGGCGGCCCTGGTGGCGGTGCATGGTGCTCTTGGGCAGAGCCCGTGTCTTGGCGTTGCCCGGTGATCATGGTCGTGTGGGCGGTGTGGTTGCCGGGGTGTAGAGGTCGGTGGCGGTGAGTGTAGACCGGGGTGAAAACCTGCTCTATCTTCAGACGGACCGGCGACGGCGAAGCTCGCTCCTTTCTTGAAGGCGTCGTCGCGGCTTTCACCGCCCGTCATGCAGCTCCGGGGGAAACTCTGATCCTTCGATCTGGCGGGCACGAACTAACTTAATGTTGATTACTCATCGTTATGCTAGAATCAAAAGAAGGTTGAGTCAATGGATGGATGTGATTCAGAATAGAGTATTCACCATCCGGGATGTGCCGTGTGCGTCCACTTAATTATCTACTCCCGCAATAAAAATATAAGACGCTTTTTGATACAACCATGGTGCAAAGAAAATGTCTTATTTTTTTAATATATACAATACAGACGCATGCATTCATATATACACGTTACACTCATCTCTACGAATACACCTGCACAATCTTACTTATAATAAATGTGAGTATCAAGACTTAAAAATCTTGATGGGCTGGGAATACCACTGTCTATCTAATCATCAAATCACAGGCTAGTTCACAAAACGTCTTATATTAAGCCAGAGGTGGTAGATGATACCACGTTGTTCTGAAAATATTTTCATAATATATTTTAATGATATTTGATTGTACGAAATATGAATATTTAAAGTAATATTTTAGAAATAATCATTTAAAGCAATAATACGGGGACTAAATCTAAAAGTGCATATGATTTATTGTGTGTAATTATTATATAGTTGTAAAAATTTTTTATGAAATATGAATAACATAAGAGAATAGAAATTCTTATACATGTTTGCATGTTGAGTTGCGACTTTTTCTGTGAATGGTTGCATATTGAGATGGACCCGTTTTCGTTCATGTTAATTGGTGAGGTAGTATGCTTGCATGTTAGGACAAATAGTTTAATAATAAGGTGACATGCTTGCATACTAGGAGAAATAGTTTAATGCAGATTAGCTATTTAGATATAAAATATAGATAGGTTAGGAGAAACGCTTCCCGTCAACTGGCCGATTTGACGTGAAACGTCCGCCGCGTTGTGCACGCGCCATGTGCTCATGGCTGAGCCTTCTGTAACATGGCCCTTGTTGCAAGATGCCCAAACGTAACATGAACTACATTGCAGACCATGTAGAAAAAAGGAAAAAATTGTTTGAGTGATTTGCAATAAGGCTCATGTCCCAAAGAGCTAAGCGCAACACAAGACTTGTTGCAAAAGTTCAGCTAGTAGATCAGACGCAGAAAAAACAAAAGAAAATGCTTAGTATTACAATAACCCTCATGTTGCAAAGGGTCGAGCACAACATGAGGCTTGTTGCAACGCCTCGGCACGGTGAGGAAAAAAACAAAAATGCTCGGGGATTGCAACAAGACTCATGTTGCAAAACGCTAGCCCAACATGATGCTTATTGCAAAGGCCCAACAAGTAGATTGGATGGTTGTTGGGTAGACAAAGCAAAAAAAAGTGTTTTCCGGGAGGATGGCAACAAGTCTGTGTTGCAAACCGCTAAGCGCAACACGGGGCTTGTTGCAAAACCTCAACAACTCATTAGGAGAGATCATACAGTTGTCCGTGGCTCCACCGAACGATAGCCCGGACGGCCGATCTTGTAGGATTATCATCTGGTCGACGCGTAGCACTTCCCTTAAGGTTAGTGGGGGTTAGATAGTTAGATATATAAATTCTTGCAACATTGATGATATTGCAGAAACTTCACAGCATAGGTGATGTTGTAGAAACGCCGACGTCGTTGCGCAGCACCGCCGCTGTTTGCAACACCATCATTCAATTGAGGTGAGGCGGTGCGGCTCGATTTGGAGACATAGCAATGTGGCACGGTTTGCGATGAGGGGGCATGGCCTGCCTGGGAGACAAGGCATCGACAACCTCCTGCACAATGAGGTAGCGTTAGCCTGATCTGGGACGAAGCAACCTCCTGGAGGGGATCTGAGACAGAATGGGGTCAGTCTGGATGATGCGGAACGGCACAGAGTGGTGGTGTGTGCAGGCGACATTGGTGGGTGTTGTGGGAAGGGTGGCAGCCAGAGAAGCACCCTGACTCACGGCAGCATGTCGAGGAGGATGGGAACGGGAGGAGGCTGGAGGAAGAAGACCCTTCGGTTGCTCTCGCGTGTCTTGCAACGAGGACAGTGTTGCAAAACTAATTTATGTGGTAGGATTGTTGTGTGCCCCTCGATCAAATTCTAATCGAGCGGTCACAGAGGCGGTTGACGAGCAACCAGCTATCAGCCGGGTGAGGCTAAGCGTTTCCCGGAAAATACACAGGAGCTCCCGGGTGTCACACACCCCTATATAAAAATAGCAATTAAAAATATCAAAAAAAATCTGAAATTTTGGGATATGAAACATGAGTGACCATTGTACACCCGCGTTCATTTTCGTGGGAATGGGCGCCCGTGGTATCCACGGCGCAAGAATTACGAACCGACATACGTTACACCTAATTTTTTTTCTACACATACTTTTTTGTCTTTTTTACTGACATTACCACGGGCATCCATTCCTCGCGAAACTGAACATATGTGTACAATGGGCACCCGGGTTTCATATCCCAAAAAAATTCAGATTTTTTTGAAATTTCCTAATATGTTTTTAATGCTATATTTATATAGGGGTGTGTGGCACCCGAGAGCCACAAATCCTCTTCCAGCGTTTCCCTTGCTATTTTAGAAATTAGAATATAGTAGTTATACACCTCATCGATCTGAATATAGGTTTTAGTACTGTACTAAAAAACACACTCGTAATATATGTGAACGGATGTTGCTTTTCCCATAGGGCAATAATAGGCACCGGTGGCCGGCCCAAACATTCTGCCGGTCGGCTGCTAACTACCCGATCTAGAAAACGCGAACCGTCATATCTCAGACTCGTCTTCCTCTCTTTTCCCGTCTTCCTGCTCAGCCCCGCACGCATATGGGAACAGGAAAAATGAGGTTCCACACGCTCCCCACAGGCACACCACCACCCCCTTCTCGTCGCCATTGTGGTCATGCCCGACGAGCTCCGGCGAGGTCCTGCCCCCTGGCAGTCAGGATTTCATCACGACCATCATTGATTTTAGGCGCGATTCACTATGGATGTAGCTCTAAAAACGGACAAATCCATCATGCGGGCGCCATGATTGCAGCATACCCAGCGTAACCCCCGCCTCCGGCTCGTCGCGGTCGTCGGCTTGCACCGTCGTATCCAGCAAAAAAGGAAAATTTTGTTTTTGCCACTCTAGTTTTTGCTGACTTTGGTTATGCCACTTTAGAATTTGACATATCACTTTTGCCACCCTTAGCTTTTGACAATTATCACAATTGCCATTTCATGACAAAAACAAAAAATTTAAAGTGGCAATTGTGATACATTTCAAAATCTAAGAGTGGCAAAAGTGATAGAAAAAAATATTGCTTTTGCCATCCAATGGCATTTGTGATGTATTGTCAAAAGATAGGAGTGGCAAAAGTGAGATGTCAAATTCTAAAGCGGCATAAGTAAAGTGGGCAAAAATTAGAGTGGCAAAAACAAAGTTTTCCTAAAAAAAAAGATCTAAGAAAGCAACAAATGCTCAGTGACTGGTTGAAGCAAAATCATTATAAGGTTCCAGCAAAAAAAGACATCATTTCCAGCAAAATCAAGCTCAGCATGAACAGCTTCGGTAATTGATTTGTAGCAAAAAAACAATGCTGGTTCCAGCAAAAATGAACGCTGGTTCCAGCAAAATAACTCAGCAAGGAGACTCATCGGTTTCGATTGTAGCAAAGAGAAGAAGGATTGTAGCAAAAATATACAGTGGTTTCAGCAAAAAAAAACACGTGGAAGCCGGTGAGGGGCCTGATTCCAGCACATTGCATGACCGAATGGCAGCAAAAGCTCATGCCGGTTCCAGCAAATGGATGGCCGGTTGCAGCAAAAAAAAAGGGTCGTCCGCAGCCCGCCGGCCGTCTTCACGGCGTGAAAACCTTTGGTCCGTTGAAGCAGCAGGGGCACCAGTTTCATCTCTGGGATGCACGGTTGCAGCAAAAAGGCCACATCGCCTGTTGTCGCAGGTCTCCAGCAATTGTCGCCGCCATCTGCAGCACCGGCGTGTGCTCATTGTAGCACTTGTCACCGTCGACAGAAATGGTGTGCAAAGGTGTATGGTGGTGCTTCCATGGTCGGAGACCCCCGACGGCCACTGCCACGCAGGACCATATGTCAACCGCTGCCTCGCCGTGTGGAGGAAGAAGCAGAGACGAGCACAGCTGGTGAAGCGTGCGGCGAGGATAGGATTGGGGATGGATGGGGCGAGAAAGATGGAATGTGTGGTGAGGAAAACAAAGGGGATAGATAAGGCAGCAGTGCTCGCGCGTGGTGAAACGGTGCATCGGGCCCGTAGGCAGTGCGCGTGTGTGGCAGGCACGCAGGCGACCGGCGCAAGCTTCAGCCGGTCCGCCGGCTCGAAACGTTTTCCTTTCCCATAATACTAATACTCCCAAGGTAATGTAGAGAGAGAGAGGTTTAGGGTTAGAGAGAGAGAGAGAGAGAGAGAGAGAGAGAGAGAGAATGCATTATAACTGTACAGAGTTTTGAGGCTTGATGGAAGCAACATAAAGCATACTCCGATTTCAACTCAAGTCTAACAGCAGGTTAATGCACCAGTATAGCCTTTTTGGGCAAACGTTACTTTAGACAACATGTACTAATAAGAAATAAGAACTCTGAAAGGTAAGCTTGCCTCTGGATGTAAGCTCATGTATAAACAATGGATGGAAGTAAAATCACAGTTCATCATAAGGAGCATTTGTTGGGGCAGGTCCCTCCTGCACTTTAGCCAAGATGTCTCCAGCTGATACTGAGCCTGATCTGATAGCATCAGCCAGCTTCCTTTGCAGTGTCAACAGGCCAATACGTCTTGAGACAACATAGAGAACCGCCAAGGAGAACACGAGGAACCCAATGGTCAGGATGATCCTGGAACAGATAATAGTTAGAAACTGGCATGGCCCAGGCAGTATTGTTGTTACAAAAGCAGAAACTTGTCCTGCAGATGGAAGCCAAATGCTTAGCGCGACAGGAGTTAAACCCATTTGTTCCACTTCTTTTTGTTTGACTATAAAAGGCCAGAACGAAGACTGTACGACCACATTGTAAACGACTGGTAATAAGGTTGGTTCTGAGTTCTACAAAAGATTGATGCTACATACCTATCGAGAACATCTTGTCGTTGCATCGTGGAGAGCATACCACGGGTGCACATCAGCAAAGAGCGGTGCCCTTGATACTCACCTTCAGCCTTTCGGAGAACACTTGTCGATTCATCTGCATAAAAAGATTAAAATTAGCTAGCAACTTGACCTTGATAGGTCTGGAAATGTGTTAAAATGGCAGAAAAGGAGTAGTTATTCATATGGAAAACTTGAAGCACATGACTGCCATGGTTCCTTAGTACTCCAAGTTTTCCATAACAGTAAATGAACACCAGACTTAAATGTTTACTTCGGACGAAAGTTTCATTCAATTTGCTGCACAAGCTAGTGATCCATTTCTGTTCATAGCCAAGATCCTTTCTCAGGATGAGTGAGTGAGTAATTATCATCAGGTTCCTCACACGCTTAAATGTACAGATCCTTACAAGCGAGCATCGGGCACAGGCTTAATCACAGGAAAACTTACCAAAAGTTGACAAGGTATTAGCACTTCTTTCCGCTTCCTGTCAAAACATCTGTAATAAATTACTTCTGAACTTACGACCAGAAAATCATTAGCATATGAGATACTCCTACGGAGGCGTGCTAACCTGAACCATCAACTGCCGAGACCTACGGAGGCTCTCAGTAATACTTTCTGCAGCGGATGTCATCCCAGCCTTTGTCCTACATCATTTAGAAGGTTCATGTTCATTGTATAAACAGAAATTACAGAATGAAATAACAAATATAGCAGGCGATTCTTTAATTGGTGCAACATTTTGAGGTCATATAAATGAGTTACATCAACACAACGATTTCTAATTTCTTGACCACATTTCATAGTTCAAGGAAAGTTATCTTTATCCCTGTTCTCTCCATATGGTGGTGAACATCACCATGCCAGTCACCCATAGGGACATAACCCTCCATCACTGCACACATCACTGCCAATCTCCAAGCATCCCCAGTGAGTACCACACTGTCTGCATAGAAAGGAGGTGAGATCATGATTGATTAACTATGCGTGGCAGTGGCTGCTGCTGCTGCTATGTCGACACATTCCCAACATGCCAGCTGCCTGTCACACCCTATGCACACCGACTGTCTCAATGACTCCAACTTCCAACCTTGCAACACTCACTGTAGAAGCCAACCATCACACCTGTCTGGTTGCGCCTACTTTGCGAACAAGCTTGTTGATCCCTTTAGCAGCCAAGCTCTTCCTCAAGCACAGGAGTCATTGGCAAATTTGTGTATTTTACCATTTTATATATGTTCTTTTTTAGCATGTGCCTATTTCAATAATTCTTGTTTGGATTCAGTTACTTCAGATTCTCCGTCATTTATCATGGTTAACTGACGTATCCACCTTCAAAAAAGATGTCATCAATTACAGAATTTCTCAATAAAATGCAATAGTATATCTGCATTCTTCTAGGCAAGACATGTGCTTGGGGCGGCATAAATCCTACCAAAATCTTGAGTTTTCTCATACAGTTACTGTTGCTCCCTGCAGTTTAACTGAGCATGACATTCATGGGAGTTCTGCCGGCGATGGGGCGGGCAAGTGAACAGAATAGGATGAAGGAGAAGAAGAGAAGAGGTACATTTTTTTTATTTGCTGCTGATTATTGACTGGATGTCACCATGACAAATATTCCATCATATAAGTTGCCAGTGTGGCAAAACCACCTCCATGTCAGCAGAACCACTAATCCAAACCACTAATGGCCATCTGAGAGAGTTTAATAACCAGTTCCATAATTCAAGGAGTTAAATAGACTTTCTCAATAGTCCGAGTGACGAAAGTAGACCTGTTCCGTTAGAACTGAAAATTCACAGCCTTTGCAGGCCTTCACGAATTCTACACTTGCTATAAATTCCCGTGAAACTGAACAGATCATCAAACACATTCTACAGCTAACGTCTCAAATATTTCAAAAATATACCAACAATACAAAGACCTCATTTGATCAACTTACTGGAGATTACGCCTCCGAATAGTGGACTCTTCTCCACCTCCCAGAAGAAGCTCCCTCTAGAGAGAGCAAAATTAGAATGTGAGAGCACCTTAAAATTACAGGCAAGCTAGTATTGCTCAGGTAATAAAGTACTTCCTCCATAATATAAGACGTTTTTGCAAGCTAACATAGCTTGCAAAAATGACTTATATTATGGGACGGAGGGAGTATATCAAATTAATGGAGCATACTCTGAAAAAAAAAATCACACACCTCTTCTTGAGCAGCTTTTCCAATGTTCACTTTTGCTTGTAAGTTAGCACTCCTCAGGGTCGCACGCAGCCTGAAAACAAAAAGTCAGATGTATACAAAAACTAAAGAAACAAAGCAAATAAAAAGAGCTCTAAGAACAGAATACCGCTGATACTGTTCCTTCCATGATCCTAAGGTTGCCTGTCCAGACTGAACTTCTTCAAAAGTGGGTAGCTGCTCTGCCAGAAGATCAAGCCTGCATTGCAGTGCATTCAGCAATTGCAGTGCATCCTGTGCAGAACCGTTCAACCTAGGAAGAGACATTGCTTCTTCTGTCCCTTTCCCCATCTTCCCACAGGATTCAATTGCAGCAATGCACACCTCAAGCTGTGCAACTGCTTGGCTCCATTCACTTTTCAGGTTTTCAACGGCTTGTGTGACCTCGTCCATCTTTATTATCTGAATAGATCAATTCAGCGGATTTATCATGCTGCTACTAATGAAGCAATAACTTGTTAAATACGAGACTTACAATGAAAACGGAATCAAGCAAGAAACATTCAATTGGACAAACTGACAAACCAGCAGTAAATCCAACTAAGAAATTACACTGCGTTGGGCTCACTTCTTGCTGGTCATCGATTTTACCACCTCAACGTGAGATCTCCGTCCAAATATACGTTTAGCCAAGGGTAGCACAAACCTAATCTGAACTAGAATGTTTAAGAAAAAACTGCTGCTCAAGCTGCAGTACCTAGTGGCTGCAGCAATGGAGCTCCAGACAGATGATTATCGAATTCCAATTTAGGTGGTCCAACTCAACAGCAGACAAGGGCCATTACCCAATCCAAAATCAAATCTGTCTGCATAAAATCTAAACCAAAGCCCCAAGGTGGTGGGGTGAGAGTCAAACACGCATCTAACGGGAGAATTGATTTTAACCCCCCCAGTTCACTCGCCTTGGATCTTATGCCCCTTTCTTCGTTTGCCTTGCTCTGAAGCCCCCCAGTTCTGTCTAGCTCTTCCTGATGCCCCCCTTTGATGTTTAACAAATTTGTTAGTAGATATAACCATCAAATAAAAATGCGAATAGACAGAAATCCCCATGTGAAACTCCCTCAGCACCTAGGGTTTCTAGGATTTAGACAACCATATAAGAGGAACCAAGCAAAATCCATGGAAACGGAAGGGGAGAAGCTTGCCTTGCCAGCAATGGAGGGCGGCGGGAGGGGAGAGGGGAGGGGGGGACGCCGCGCAGCAGCAGGGGGGACGGACGGCAAGGCGCGGCGGAGCAGCAGGGGCGACGGACAGCAGGGCGCGGCGGCTCTGGCGGCAGGGGCGAAGAACGAACGTGCTAGCCCTCCTCGCATCGCGTGGTGCTGGGTCATGAGGAAACTGCACGAGGGCAAATTAGTCAAATCAGAACATTATAGGATCAGTTTTTCTTGCATTATTAGCTAACTGAATAGATAACAACGCAAAAGGGGCAATCGGCAAGAATCAAGTCGTACTGGGGGGCTTCAGAGCTAGGCAAACGAAGAAAGGGACGTAAGATCCAAGGCGAGCGAAATGGGGGGGTTAAAATCAATTCTCCCCCGAGACATCCGTTCTAGGGTTACCAAACTGGAGAGGTGCCCGGGAAAAATAAACCACACAAGTGACTCCGAGTGATAGGAGGGAAAACACACCTTCGCGCCGCTGCGGAGGTCGTCCTCTCGGCGGCACTACGCAGGGTCGCGGACGGAGTGGTGCAGATGAAGGAGGGCGCGCGGAGTGGGGTGGAAGCAAGGGCACGACGGAGGGCGGGCGCTAGGGATTCGTCGTTCGTCGTCGCTGGCCGCCGGCATTGCCTGCCGGGGTCGCGAACGGAGCGACGCGGAGGCAGGTCCGCGCGTTTCGTCGTGCGAGCGAGCGCTGGGACGGAAAGGGAGGCGAGTACGGTTCGCGCAGCGTCCACCGCCGGCGACGAGAGATGTAACTTAACCCAGCGTACGCCAGCCGTCGAGGGGAGCGTGAGAGGGGAGGAGATTGGGTGTGCGCTGGCCGCGGCGGCGCGAGGCGCACGGAGCACGAACGGAGCAGAGGAGGGAGATGCGTGCGGTGGTCCGTTGAGGTACGCCGGTGGCTGATCGATCAGATTCGAATCTGGATCCGCTCTAGTCACTCAACCGCTAGTTGGTTTGGGCCTCAAACGACTTGGTTTTCTACCGAGCCCAGTCCACTCAAAAAATAAAATCTTAGTTGATTAGCCCATGGGCCAACGCAGCCCCGGATGCATGCAAGCTTTTTTTTAAAGTTCTTTTTCCTTTTTTTTGCGGGTGGATGATGCATGCAAGCGAGTACTACGGAGTGGTACTTTTTCTTGGCGCGCGCGTCAATCGTACACACGAGAACGAATCTTTCAAGTCCCCGTGCATGCAGGGGCAAGTCGGTACGGAGCCATTGCAGCCGTACAAGCTAAAGCAATCCCATGTCTATTCTAGTTCACTGCACCACTATCTTTAGTAGTGGCATGCAGATATATACGGGCCACGCGCCACCAATATCCGGTCCTAGCTCCCCCCTAATGCGCGCCATTGCCCGAACGAACACCCCGCCGACCGATCATGGCCATGGTCATGGAGAACCAGCAGCCGGTGGCGCAGATGCAGCTGATCCCGGCGCCGCCGCGCCCGCCTCCTCCCCCGCCGCCGGCGCCCCAGGCCTACAAGCACCACTGCAAGGTGTGCAAGAAGGGGTTCATGTGCGGACGGGCGCTCGGCGGGCACATGAGGGCGCACGGGATCGCGGACGACGCGCTAGCCGCCGAGGATGCCTTGGATGATGATGGCGGCGGTGTCGGCGAATCGTCCGAGGCGGGGAGCCCGTCGCCGACGACGGCCAAACGCATGTACGGGCTCCGCGCCAACCCTGGACGGCTACGGAACTGCCGGGTGTGCGAGAACTGCGGGAAGGAGTTCACGTCGTGGAAGTCGTTGCTGGATCATGGAAGGTGCAGCTTTGACGAGGACGATGATTTGGATGGCTCGCTCCGTTCGTCGTCGCCACCGCATAATAACGCCGACGAAGGCTTGGATGAGGACGACGAGGAGGAAGGGGACCTGGCGTTGGCCTCCGGGTGGTCCAAGGGGAAACGGTCACGCCGCGCCAAGGTGATGATCGCCGGGAGCAGTGCCATATCGGAAGTGCAACAGCCGGCCCCATCAAGCGAGGAGGAGGACCTTGCCAATTGCCTCGTCATGCTCTCCTCGTCTCGTGTCACGCAACCAACAGTGCATGTGGATGCCGACCAGGAGTCGTCCGCATCAGCGAGCAAGGATGAAGAAAGGAATAAACTCCTGGTGCCACAACCGCTCTCGATCATCCCTCCCATGACAGCACAGTTCAAGTTTTCTGCGCCTCAGGTGGTAGTGGCGCAGCACGTTCCAACCGTCCCACGCGGCTTGTTTGAATGCAAGGCGTGCAAGAAGGTGTTCACCTCACACCAGGCTCTCGGCGGGCACCGTGCCAGCCACAAGAAAGTTAAAGGGTGCTTCGCCGCCAAGCTTGAGAGCAGCCGCAACGAGAGTACCCACCAACAGGCTATGGCATCGGCTGCTCTACACGACAACACCAGGGCCATCCCTGAGGCTGTAGGAGATACCAGCACTGCAGAAGGGAAGTCGGGTAACCTCGATGCCGGCAAGGCGACGAGTGTTGGCGCCGGCGAGTTCGTTGTGCCCGCAGCAACGACGGAAATGGCCATTATGCCGATCGCTGATGCAGCGCCGGTAGCAGCCGCCTTTTCTCCGTTCAAGAAGAAGGGGAAGGTGCACGAATGCTCCATCTGCCACCGCGTGTTCACGTCGGGGCAAGCGCTCGGGGGCCACAAGCGGTGCCACTGGCTCACCTCCAGCGCAACGGACCCCGCCAAGCTCCAGCCCGTCGTTCCCGATCACCTCATGGCGGCCATGTGCCACCACCTCACCCTCGGCCGCCCGATGTTCGACACGGCGGACCAGCGAATCCTTGATCTCAACGTGCCAACAAATCCGTCGGCTGAGGCGGTCGCCACCAGACAGGCCGCCGAGCTCAACGACATCCCGCTCTGCCTCAACGCGCCGGCGTCCATGTATGTGCAGTCCTGGACGGGGCACAGCAACGCCAGCCACGTGAACAAGACCGGGACGAGCAGCCGCAACGACGCGGCTGCCGGAGGCGGCGCGGCCACGGAGGACGAGGCCGATAGCACCAGTGCGAAGAGGGCCAAGGTCAGCGACCTCAAGGACATGAAGGTGGCCGGAGAGTCGCTGTCGTGGCTGCAGGTTGGCATCGGCATTTCCTCGTCGGAGAACAACGAGAAGAGTGCTCAGGAGGGAGCCTAACTACTCACACAGCCGAGGTCACACCAATTAATTAATCTACTGATCAAGTAATTAGATTTTGACCTTTGTTGGGTACGTATATATATAGAGTAAGCACTTACCATATATTAATTGTCATATGGAGTATATGCTCGGTGTATATGCTGCATATGCAAGCACTTACCATATATTAATTGTCATATGGAGTATATGCTCGGTGTATATGCTGCATATGCATGTAATATTATTGCAAAGTTAGAAACTGAATGCCCTGTGTGCATACGCCATCCCAACTTCCGGGGAACTACTGTTGGCGACTGTAATTATGCAAGTCGGCTTATTTCCAACATGTTTCCTTCCGGTTTTTTAGAAAGCATTGGATTTATTTTCTTCTACTCTTTCTATCATGTAACTGTAATTAATTAATTGATTAATATGTTGCTCCGCAAGAGTTTCTAAACCAGTATTACTAGAAGACACCCACGTGTTGCGGCGGAACTAAACAACAATTTAGAGAGATATAACAAAATGAAAACATGTGTGCGATATTTATCTGAGTGACACATTTCAAAATGAAACCAGTATATTTCATGCATCTTCTCATTTCCAATCTCACCATACTACTGAGAGTTTGAAACAGCTGAGTACATATATGTAGCTTATTCGGGGTTTCTAAAGAATATGACATTGTGACTTACAGTGAGGATGACAACTATTTTGATGGAGGCTACAATGTGGCCTACAATAACAAAGACAACAACGTGGTATTTAACCGAGGAAAATGAAGGAAAGCTAGTTGAAATTACCCCAAGCTACCTCTCGCTCAACCAATGACTTACAAATCCGAAAGGCGTCTTAGAAGATTCATATTAAAAGGATGGTCAATTGATAAAGAGAAGAGTAATTGAATCACTCAAAAGAAAATGAAGTTTTCAGAAAATTAGGGCATACAAAAATATAACTTTGATGATAAATGCCATAGTAAAAAATCTTAATGTACAACACATGTGACCACTTCGAGAGAATAATTGCACAAAATAGGAGCTAGGTGGCAGATGATTGTATATTTGTATCCATGAGCACGAAACATGTGGAGTTAGACATCCATGTATCATAATATCATACCTGCATGAAGTATGTTAGGCATGGAAAGATTATAGTAAATAACACAATTACGAACCAGCAAATACGGTTAAAACTAAATTTCTATAAGACCAAGTGATTTGTTGCACATCCAGAAACATAAAAATTAGGAAATATAAATACTTACTTTAGGGCATCTTCAAAGCGAACCATCAAATCGTCCACTTTCGTCCGGACCGTGCTGTCCGGACAGAGAATGCCATCCAACGCGGTACCCGATCGATCCGTAGAGCGTTCCGGACATCCGTTTTCCTGCAAAATGAAATCAAACAATGGAGGGCTTTGCTGAAGTCCGGACATCCGTCTAGCCAGTGAAAAGCCACTATGTGGCCTCGTCCGTGTAGGATGATGGAAGGCTAATGCTATTTGGCAGAATGAGAACGTGATTAGTAATTGATTAGCATGATGTTTGGCGGAAGGCTTCAAGCTAGCTAGCTTGATTTGACGGAAGGCACATAGTTAGCTGATTTACTTAGCGGAAAGTTGTAATTATTACTAAATGCATTGCTTCCGGCAAATGTTAGAGCACCTTCTTCAAAAGCACTGATGTTAATTAATCTATTTTCTTTTTTTCCAAAATGCATTGTTTGGCTGAAGTCTTTGGCGAAGCTGCATGCAATGCAATGCAATGCATTGCTTTGTGTTGCATTTGGCCAAAGGTGTGTGTAATGCATGTTGCTTGTTTGGCAGAAGGTGTTGTTTAGTTTTTTCTTTAATTTGACTGTTGTTTAGCATGTTTAGCGGAAAGATTGTTGCGGACATTTGTGGCTATGATTGGATGGCCGGCTCTCACATTAGTGTTTGCGGACTGGTCTTCGATTCCCGAACGGATGCGTGTTCAGTTTGCGAAGCGTTGGATATGCCCTTATCTGGAGCTATATCTTGGCCTACCTAGTCGCTTTGTCTTAACGTCAGCAACTGTTGGGGCCCATTTGTCAGAATTTTTGACCGATGAAACTGACAAATCGATACGACTGCCGGATCTAAGGGACAAATCGGCTGATCAAAGGTGACAGTCTTGACCGTCACCGGATATAAGGGACAAATCGGCCGATCAAAGGTGACAGTCTTGACCGTCACCAAAAATGGACATACGTGAGAACAATGGATTCATCACATGAGATACGATATTACGTGACGGAAAAAGTGAAACTGTCAAGTTTTTTTTTGTGATGGCACTTTAGTGATTGTGGGGTGACAACCTAAACCGTCCGCAACACATTTTAGGTGCCGAAAAATGATTTTACGTGACACAAGTAAATTGTCGCTAAAAGTCTTCCTTTTATAGTGAAAGCATAAAAAATATGTCAGAAAATTAAACAAGAGAAGAAAAAATATACCACATGGGTAACTTACGGACTAACCAATAAACCGGAAAGTAACATTGTTAGGCATAGAAATGTCTGCAGAGGAAGAGAGACTAGGAGTACAACATGGAAATTCAGTCTCAAGTCCAGGCTGCAAAAAAACTGTACTAAACCTTCTAAACCCCATCATGTAGGGGCTCCCAATGGCCTAAACACCGATTTTGCCGAGTTGCAAATGAACTTATTTACAAGGAAAACCTTATCCTCCACCAGCGTGTGCTGCATCTGATCAACCGCCTGAGGAGGGGGCTGCGCATATATGTAATTCTCCTAGAAACAGAATACAAATAGTAGCCCCTGGCTTTTGTCAACGGTCATCCCATATCACAAGCTAATAGGGAATCATCGAGGAATCGACATAAAAAGAGTCAAAACATATAGATAGCACCTCAAAATATAGAAACCAAATGTAGGAACCGTCCACAAAGGTAGTAATCATGCGCTCAAGGCAACCCACATGTATCAGCTAGCCAAGCAGCTATCACACAAGAAATCTTAGTAAGGATAGATGATAGACAAAAGGAAATATAACAACAGAAGAAAAGAAAAACAAACCTTCCAAGATGAGTGTCGGTGTCAAAACCGGCGGATCTCGGGTAGGGGGTCTCGAACTGTGCGTGTAGACCGGATGATAACAGGAGACAAGGGACACAAAGTTTTACCCAGGTTCGGGCCCTCTCGATGGAGGTAAAACCCTATGTCCTGCTTGATTAATATTGATGATATGGGTAGTACAAGAGTAGATCTACCACGAGATCGAGGAGGCTAAACCCTAGAAGCTAGCCTATGGTATGATTGTTGATGTGTATGTTCTACGGACTAAAACCCTCTGGTTTATATAGACACCGGGTAGGGTTAGGGTTACATAGAGTCGATTACAACGGTAGGAGATCTTCATATCGGTATCGCCAAGCTTGCCTTCCACGCCAAGGAAAGTCCCTTCCGGACACGGGATGGAGTCTTCAGTCTTGTATCTTCATAGTCCAGGAGTCCGGCTGAAGGTATAGTCCGGCTATCCGAACACCCCATAATCCAGGACTCCCTCAGTAGCCCCTAAACCAGGCTTCAATGACGATGAGTCCGGCGCGCAGATTGTCTTCGGCATTGCAAGGCGGGTTCTCCTCCAAATTCCGTGTGCCTGTTTGAATAAAGTCCGGTTTCTTGTAGATGTTGCGCTCCTTGGCTTCTACGCCCAATAATGGCCGCTTCCCACGTGTCAAACGAATACGAAAAGTCTGAGTGTTTTTACATTCACACCCCTAGCCGCGTAAATGAGCTGCCCTATTTAAGGGGATGAGGATTTATATCCAATCCACACCTTCTCTCCTCCGCGAGTGTTCATCAGGGCGCATCCGACAAAGGTCCATTCCACCATGGCCAGCCATCGCAACTCCTCCCCTCGCCCTTCCAGCCCTAAGCCTGGATATTGGGAGAGATGTTCCACCCCGCACAGCAAGCTAGTGACGCTCCAGACCAAGGGATTTCTCCCCCCGGCCTATATGGTCCCGGTTCGAGCCGGTCTTGCCGTCTACAACGGCGGAGAGCAAGCAGAGAATGCCCCTAATACCTCCAAAGGAGAGCGGGTGTGCCTTGTCCCTTACTTAATAAGGGGGCTTGGATTTCCAATCCACCCATTTCTCTGGGGGCTGCTGGAGTTCTACGGCCTCTAGCTACATCATCTCACGCCTACCTCAGTATTGCATATCGCAGGCTTTGTAGCCCTCTGCGAGCTGTTCTTGGGTATTGAAGCTCATTTCGGACTGTGGAAGGAGCTATTTTGCCTCGTGCCCCGTTACAAGAAGGGGTCAATGTATCAAGTAGGCGGAGCCGAAGTGTGGCGCATCGCCGGGACTGGATATCTGTCCGGAACCCCAAAGAAGGCGTCCGAAGACTGGCCCTCAGAATGGTTCTATATAGAAGGCGTCCTGCTACCGGATCCTGTCTGGATCGGCCTCCCTGAATTCAACAGTGCTCCCTTAAAGAAGCGCCTAAGCTGGCGCCCACGGAGCCCTCAGAGGGAAAGCGACAGGGACATCATTTACCTGATGGGCCGAATAAGATTGTTAGCCCATTCCGGACTAACCATGATCGGGGTTATGGCCGAATGCATTATGCGGGGGGTGCAGCCGCTTCAGTATAGAAGCCACCCCATGTGGGACTTCAACGCGGAGGACGACGCCACCCGCTACGGTCGTAAGGGGCCGGATTTAGCTGCCGCTCTACTGAAGATCTTGTCCACTTTATATAAGGGAGAAGAGGAGGAATTCCTCCGTGTCAACCCTTATGGCGGATTCTCCATGCACAATCCCCCAAGCTGGGTAAGCGGCCGTATTTACTTGTCTATCCGTTTTGTATTCCCATTGTTAAATATTCAGTCTGACGACTTCAACGCAGGAACTGCGCCGGGCTGTTAAGGAAATAAGCAGCCCTCCTCCACAACCCGAGGACCCAGGACGGTCCCTCGACCCGGCCTCTCAAGAGGATCCGGACATATCTGTGGAGCTGATTGATGGAGTGTTCCATCAATTGAGCGGGGACAATGCCTTGGTGGCCATTACGACCGATTACCCAAGGTTAATCCTGACGCCCCAGGTACCTGAGATCGAAGTCCCAGTACCCCGAATAGGTGTCCGCCCACTCGTGTTCAGTTTCCTGATTGCAACCGAACTTTACAGGGGAGGTTTTTAAGGCGGAAGGCCGAACCTGCGGCAACAAGCCAACGAGGGGCCGCAGGGCCCCGTGGGCCGAAAAGAAGTGCAGTCCGGACCGAGGCGTCAGCGCAAAGGTATGGCGCGCCCCCTTATCCCAGGTGTTATACCTTTGAGGCACATTGACACTCGTGCTCTCTTCAGGACAAAGAGACCTCGCCGGACTACACCCGGAGAGGCTGCCAATCGCGCCTCCACCAACCAGGCTCCAAAGCCTGGTCCAGAGGCGGAGGCGAACGCAAGGCGCGCGCCAGACGCTCCTTCGACGGAGGATGTGGATGGGTTGTCTGCCACCAACTCTGAGGTGGAGAGTGCCATGAACCACAGGCGTCGCCGGACAATTCTTCGCGACGCTTGTTTCTCCCAAGGGGCGTTAGATGCCTTCAACTCAGGAGATGCGCACCTCCGTGCCGCTCAAAATGGTCTAGCCAGAGCCACGGAGCAATATGTAAAAGACATACGGTTAAGAAAATTTTGGTAATTATATATATAGCAGTAGCCCCGAGACTTGAAACAGTTAGAATAACTGATTTAAGGATCATTTGATATGCAGGTTCTTACAGAAAAGAATTTCCTACTATCCAAGGAGCTGGAAGAGTGCAAAGCCCAACTGGAGGCCGCACTAGCCGCGGCAGGGGAGCCTAAGGAGACCCCCTCTGGTAATATACACTTCGAAAGATAAGTATTTTGCGAAGCACGGCTTTGGTGCGAATCTGAAAAATGAGATTGCAGATGGCGCCGGATTGAATCCGAAAAGGCAACACCTCCTACGCCAGCTAAAGGCTGGTGAGAGGGTGCTATTAAAGGTGATGGGGGAGAAGAACGATCTCCAAGATGCCAACACCAGGCTGGGCGTCGAGCTGAAAGATGTTCGTGCCCAGCTGTCAGACTCCGTGAAGGAGAATCAGCGGCTTCGGCGCGGCATATTTAGTAAGTGCTTGAACGAACCTTTTGAAAGAAAGTTCGGCGGGGAAGTCGACTAACAGAGCAATGTCTGTAGGTGTGCTAACAGGTCGTCCTGTAGAGGAGATGCCCGGTTCTACGGGTGACCTTCTTCCCGAGCTCTCGCAACTGCTTGATCGAGTTCGGCAGGCGATGCGAGGCGTCGCCCAGGCCCTGTGGCCATCCGTCTCCATGCCCGAAGGTCTTGGAGAGCTTGTGGAGAAGCTAAAGGGAGCACGGCGGCGCTTCTGATTGTGGAAGATATCAGCCTGCCGTCAAGGCGCTAGGGAGGCCTGGGCCATGGTGAAGACGCGGTACGCAAAGGCTAACCCCAACCACATGGCCGAGGTCGGTCCAGTAGGGCCCGATGGGAAGGAGATCCCTGTAAGCTTAGTATACGGCCAAGTAGAGTTGGCCGCAAAGTATTCCCAGCAGGACTGTAAATTAGACAGCCTGTTAGATGGTATTGAAGAGGAATACAACCAGTCAAAATGACTATGTAATTTAATTGACATTTATAATGCCTTCTAGCCGGATTGTAGATCATTTATCATGGCCGACCTTTTCGCTTTAGCCTCGGGACCTGATGGTCCGGAGTGTGTCCGAATTCCCATGCGGTTATATAGGAACCGGGGAATGCATGGAGACCAGGCGTAGGGGTCATTAGGGCGTGAACAGACAAGTGCCCGACTAGGTATGTTATATTACATGGTTAGTAAGAAACATCTTCCAGGGAGAATAGTTTCGTTAGGGGTTCCTTTCCCTGGGAGGCATGCCCTAAGGTGCATGTCCATGCTGCGAAAAGAAACGCAGGAAAAACATCTGGGGGCGTATAGATAAAAAAAAGATCATCTTTAGTTCACCGACCGAATATTCCCTTAAGAACGCTAGCTTTCGGCTTCACCCAGTCTGAGGTATACGTCCGGCTGACCCGGCAGTAACAATCGCAGAGGTGCTCCCTTTACCACCTAGCCGAACAATCGGGAACGTAGGGGGTAAGCACAGGAGCCAGGCAACCCAGCTTGGCCAAAACTTAAGTCATATCGATGCATATAATGGTGAATAAAAGGTACATGCCGAAGTGTGACACATGTGTTGGGCATGAAGCCTGCATGAATAAGCTTCTGTTTAAAGAAGCCCCCAGGTTTAATGAGCGCGGATAGCGCTTCACTTTATGAGCCTTTAGAGGCTATAAGAGAGAGAGAGAGAGAGAGAGAGAGAGAGAGAGAGAGAAGAAGAGAAATGTAAGACAGAAAATATAAAAAATGGACAGAGGAAGGAGACGAACACAGAGTCCGACTCTAGGCATAGAATCTTCAGAGACGGGCTGCGTTCCATGGGTTTGGCTCGAGTCGGTTATCCGATGCATCCTGCAGGCGGTACGCTTCACCAGTCAGGACTTGGTCAATTATGAAGGGACCTTCCCACTTGGGCTTGAGTTTGTCCTTTTTCTTGTCCGGTAGTCATAGAACTAATTCGCCAACGTTGTAATGTTTGGCCCGTACTTCTCTGCTTTGGTATCTTCGAGCCTGTTGTTGACAGAATGCGGAACGGGCTTTTGCCACGTCACGCTCCTTCTCCAATGCGTCCAAGCTGTCCTGCCGATCGAGCTCGGCTTCTCTTTCTTCGTACATGCGCACTCGAGGTGAGTCATGAATGATGTCGCAAGGCAAAACTGCCTCTGCGCCGTACACCATAAAGAATGATGTGTATCCGGTGGTGCGATTCGGCGTGGTCCGCAGCCCCCAGAGTACGGAGTCGAGCTCCTCTACCCAGTGCGTGTTAGATTCCTTGAGGGACCGCACTAATCTTGGTTTGATGCCGCTCATGATAAGACCATTTGCACGTTCGACCTGACTGTTAGTTTGTGGGTGATAGACGGAAGCATAATCGAGCTTGATGCCCATGTTTTTGCACCAGAGTTTTACCTCGTCGGCCGTGAAGTTCGTGCCGTTATCAGTGATGATGCTGTGGGGGACGCCGTAACAGTGTACAACCCCGGATATAAAGTCTATCACCGGTCCGGATTCGGCCGTCTTAACAGGCTTGGCTTCTATCCATTTGGTGAACTTATCCACCATGACCAGTAAGTATTTTTGCTTGTGGGTTCCGCCTTTAAGGGGTCCAACCATGTCAAGCCCCCAGAACGCGAAGGGCCAAGTAATGGGGATAGTTTGGAGGGCGGTGGGTGGCATATGGCTTTGGTTTGCAAAGAGCTGGCAACCGGTGCATCGTTGGACTAAGTCCTGAGCGTCTGCCCGGGCCGTCGGCCAATAAAAGCATGTATGGAAGGCCTTGCTTACAAGGGACCGGGCTGCAGCGTGATGACCGCCAAGTCTGGCATGAATTTTAGCCAGGAGGTTCCGCCCCTCCTCTTCGGAGATGCACCTTTGAAGGACTCCGGTAGTGCTTTTCTTATAAAGCTCTCCCTCGTGGACTCTGTAAGCTTTGGATCGCCATACTATGCAGCGTGCCTCATTTTGGTCCTCGGGGAGTTCCTGCCTAGTAAGGTAGGCGAGGAATGGTTCTGTCCACGGGGCGATGACGGCCATTATTACGTGGGCTGAAGGTGTTATTTCATTGGCAGAGCCTCCGATTATGTCAGAATGTTCGGTGTCGGGCAGTGCGGTTGGGTCCGGGCTATTATTGTTCGGCTCCCCTTCCCATACTACGGATGACTTGAATAGCCTTTCCAAGAAAATGTTGGGGGGGGACTACATCGCGTTTTGCGCCGATGCGTGCCAGGACATCTGCCGCCTGATTATTTTCCCAGGCTATATGGTGAAATTCAAGCCCCTCGAACCGAGCTGACATTTTTAGGACGGCGTTGTGGTAAGCTGCCATTTGTGGATCCTTGGCATCGAAGTCTCCATTTATTTGGGATATTGCGAGGTTTGAGTCCCCGCGCACCTCTAGGCGTTGAATGCCCATGGATACTGCCATCCGGAGACCATGTAAAAGGGCCTCATATTCGGCTGCATTGTTGGAGTCCGTGTACATAATCTGTAGTATGTATTGAACTGTGTCTCCTGTGGGGGACGTCAAAACGACGCCAGCCCCCAGTCCGGCCAACATCTTGGAGCCGTCGAAATGCATGATCCAATTTGAGTATGTGCCGTACTCTTTAGGGAGTTCGGCCTCCGTCCATTCTGCGACGAAGTCGGCCAAGACTTGTGACTTGATGGCTCGTCGTGGCTTATAAGTTATGTCGAACGGGAGGAGCTCAATGACCCATTTTGCAATCCGGCCCGTTGCGTCACGGTTGTTTATAATATCGTTAAGTTGTACTTCCGAGGCTACTGTTATTGAACACTCTTGAAAGTAGTGTCGTAGCTTCCGGGATGCCATGAATACCGCGTACGCAATCTTTTGATAATGCGGGTATCGTGATTTGCAGGGAGTGAGGACAGTGGACACATAATAGACCGGCTTTTGAAGGGGAAATTTGTGTCCGTCCGCTTCTCGTTCGACGATGAGCACTGCGCTTACAACCTGATGTGTTGCTGCAATGTATAATAGCATTGGTTCGCCAATGTTTGGCGCGGCCAGGACGGGTTTGTTGCCAGTATGGATTTTATTTCGTCGAGTCCGGCCGTGGCTGCGTCCGTCCATTTGAAGTGTTCGGTGCGCCGAAGGAGGCGGTAGAGGGGTAGGGCCTTTTCTCCCAAGCGGGAGATAAAGCGTCTTAGAGCCGTCACGCATCCGGTTAACTTTTGTATTTTTTTGAGGTCCTTTGGGATATCCAGTTGCGACAGAGCTCAGATCTTGGCTGGATTTGCTTCAATTCCTCTACCGGATACAATGAAGCCCAAGAGCTTTCCGGCTGGAACGCCGAAAATGCATTTTTCCGGGTTGAGCTTGATGTCGTATGTTCGGAGGTTATCAAATGTGAGCCTCAAGTCGTCTACTAGAGATTCAACATGTCTAGTTTTGACAACCACATCATCTACACATGCCTCCACTGTTTTGCCGATCTGGCTTGCCAGACATGTCTGAATCATGCGCTGATATGTTGCGCTGGCGTTTTTGAGCCCGAAGGGCATCGTGTTGAAGCAGAATGGTCCGTGTGGTGTGATAAATGTCGTTGCGGCTTGGTCTGGTTCTGCCATCTTGATTTGATGGTAGCCAGAATATGCGTCGAGGAAACACAATGAATCATGCCCTGCGGTTGCGTCAATAATTTGATCGATGCGAGGGAGGGGGAAGGGATCCTTTGGGCAAGCCTTGTTAAGGTCTTTAAAATCAACACACAGGCGCCAGGATTTGTCCTTCTTTGGTACCATCACCAGGTTTGCTAGCCAGTCCGGATGTTTTATATCTCTGATGAATCCGGCCTCCAATAGCTTTGCTAGCTCCTCTCCCATGGCCTGTCTCTTAGGTTCGGAAAAACGCCGAAGAGTCTGTTTGACAGGTTTGAATCCTGTTTGGATATTTAAGCTGTGCTCGGCCAGCCTGCGTGGGATTCCTGGCAGGTCTGAAGGGTGCCAGGCGAAAATGTCCCAGTTCTCTCGTAGGAACTCTCGCAATGCGGCGTCGACATCAGGGTTTAACTGTGCCCCGATGGAAGCTGTTTTATTGGGGTCCGTTGGATGGACTTGGAATTTGACTATTTCGTCCGCCGGTTTAAAGGAGGTGGACTTGAATCTTTTGTCGAGTACCACATCGTTCCTATTCACCGTAGAGCGCAGCGCAGTCAGCTCCTCAGCCGCTAGGGCTTCGGATAGTGCCTCGAGGGCCAGTGCGGCTGTCTTGTTTTCGACGCGGAGTGCTATGTCCGGATCATTAGCGTGACCTCTTTGGACCTGTAATTATCCGGCGTGCCGAACACCACATCTAGCGTGATTTTTCCTGTACAGCGCGCTTCCCGACTGGGGATTATTTCTCTAAAGGTTGTGCTGCTTCGCTCAATGCGGTTCCAGTCTATTTTCATTTTTTGAAGGGTCTCCTCATAAATGAGGTTCAATCCGCTGCCGCCGTCCATGAGTACCTTGGTAAGACGAAAGCCGTCCACTATTGGACTGAGGACCAATGCGGCTGGTGCTCGGGCTGTTCGGAATTTAGGTTCATCACTGGCGTTAAAGGTAATAGTCGTGTCATTCCATGGGTTTATTGTTGCTACTTGGTAGACTTCGGCAAGGCTGTGGAGTGTCCTTTTTCGCATATTATTTGATGCGAAAGTCTCGAAGACTGTTAATACCGTATTGGTGTCTCTGGGGTGGCTTTCTGTGGCCTCCGGAATTAGAAGATTTTCGCCAATTTTGGCCACCTGCCAGAGTATCCAACATGCTCTGAGGCTGCGAGTTGGTGTGGCATCCTCTGTACTGTGAATTTTACAGGGTCCATTAAGCCACCCTTCCAGTACGGTTCCATGCCCTGTAGAGGGTTTTTGCTTTTTAGTGCTTGACCCGGATGACTCGTGATGATGCACCCTTTTATTTCGGACTGGGTTTGTATTCAGGGCCGGATTGTCCCAAAATTTTATTTTGGTTTTTCAGGCGCTTTCCATCACACAGTACTTTCGTACAATGGACGCCAAGTCAGCGAAGCGTGTAATATCACGGCGACTTATGGCGTTGAGTATTCCCTTGTCCGTGCAATTATTGCAGAAGATTGAGATTGCGTCTTCCTCGCGGTAGTCCCTTAGCCTGTTCTTAACCAGGAGGAATCTGGCCCAGTAATGATGTACTGTTTCATCGGGTTCTTGCCTGATTTTGGATAGATCGCTTATGTTGGGGTGGGTGGGTGGAATTAAATCCGAAGCCTCACAGCTCAGAGGCCGAGGAATTTCTGAACTCGAAAATTTGGATTCCTGAATGTTGTCTAATGAATCCAGCCCGTCGCCTGACTCTAAGTTCAGGTCTTGAGTGATATCCTCCCCTCCGCGGGTATCTGGCTTGGAGGGATCGGGAATCCGGACGTAGCGAGTCCTTAAGATAGATGAAGGGTCGCCGCACAGTCCCTCTACCACGGCAACGTGATGGGTGACTTGGGGAGAGTTAATCTCTCTCAGATCGGTTTTAGGCCCAATCTGGTCGTAATCCGTAGCGACTCCCAGGGCGGCGAAGCGATCCAAGAGCTCGTTTATGGAGGAAAGCTCTATTGGATCTAACTGCTCGGCGAGTTACGAGTTGACATGAAGATTGTTTTCGATGGCTCGAGAGGTCATCGTCGGCGCAGAAGCCGAACAGGCGGTCATAAGAAAGCCACCTAACCGGAGGGTTTGGCCAACAGCCAAAGCTCCCTTAGCAACGGTGCCATCTTTAAAGACGGGGCGAGGCATCCTTTCTGATGGCGACGACACAGAGGAACTCTCAATGGAAGCACCAATGTCGGTGTCAAAACCGGCGGATCTCGGGTAGGGGATCCCGAACTGTGCGTCTAGGCCGGATGGTAACAGGAGACAAGGGACACGAAGTTTTACCCAGGTTCAGGCCCTCTCGATGGAGGTAAAACCCTATGTCCTGCTTGATTAATATTGATGATATGGGTAGTACAAGAGTAGATCTACCACGAGATCGAGGAGGCTAAACCCTAAAAGCTAGCCTATGGTATGATTATTGATGTGTATGTTCTACGGACTAAAACCCTCCGGTTTATATAAACACCGGGTAGGGTTAGGGTTACATAGAGTGGGTTACAACGGTAGGAGATCTTCATATCCGTATCGCCAAGCTTGCCTTCCACGCCAAGGAAAGTCCCTTCCGGACACGGGACAGAGTCTTCAATCTTGTATCTTCATAGTCCAGAAGTCCGGCTGAAGGTATAGTCCAGCTATCCGAACACCCCATAATCCAGGACTCCCTCAAGGAGGCAATCCAAAAGAAAGAAGAAAAGCTCTAGTAAAAAATACATAACTGGGCCACACACGCTCAAATCGGGACAAAACCATCCATTTATTGAATTCATGGACCAACTAGTTACTATAAAGTCCGAACTATGGGAGAGGGCCGAACATTATACTCCAACACTCCCTCTCATGTTTGTGCTTGTTTGGAGTATATGACGTGTGCAGCGGAGGGGGGCAAGGTGGCAATTATTTATTATGTTTATTGGATTTTGAACCATAACCTCTTGGTTGTAAGTTTATGCACCTAATCAGTTCATCCATCAGTTCGGATTGATGGAGAGATGCGGAATCGGGGCAGGCCGTAATTATTTATTGCATTTTATTGGATTTTGAACTCTAAACCTCTTGGTTGAGTTTATGCACATAACCAGTTCACCCATCAGTCTGAACTGATGAAGAGAGGCGAGCAATATATTTCAACACCATTCACTTGACGAACCCCGGGGATCCGCCCCCAGCAATCCTCTTATCCTCCAATGGCAATTTCTGGATGCATCGTAATGAGACAGTTCGACCGACAACACATCGGTTGCCCATCCAAACGGCTTTACACGATGCACATAACAGTCCACCAGCAAATCTATGATGTTGGCTGATGCGAACTGGGTCATGATCTTTCGACGAGAGGCGATAACTACGATTTTGTGGGACTTGACCCTCACGATCCGGCTACCAATCATACACGGAGAACCGTACACGACTAATATCCACGACAGTCGATGAACCAACTCCACAGCGTTATCGACCGAACCAACGGTGCAATCAACCTATCCACGGAGAATTTTTCCTGCAAACAAATCGAAAAACATACAAGAAAATAATAGACAAGCAATCTGAAATTGCAAATATGCTAGATGAAATAAATCTCACGATGATGTTCCAATAGGATGTCTTGACTGTTGCAATAGCTGCTACGAGCGAAGATAAATAAAAATAGTAATAGCTAAAATTCTATAAACAAAACCCGAGTCTAACCCGGACAGATCCTAGTATTTGCGTTGCAACAGTTGCGTTGCAAAACTGGCCGACGTGACACCGCATGTTGGCATATGAAAACTCCAATTAGCGCTGCCACATATGGGCCTACGGGCCACTTCCTTGAATTTATAATTAGCATGCATGCTACAGCACGTGGTTGACTCAAGGTGAAGCAAATTTTTAGTCAAATCCTATTTGACGCTGCAGGCATATGTTAATGTGTGTTTCTGCAAACGGACGCGTACAGCGCCCCACACTGGGCCGGCCCATCTTATCTTTTTCTCCTTTCCGTTATGAAGAAACAAAAAGGGAGCAGCGCCCCGCGGTATGGAACTCACGATCTCCTCTTCGAGTTAGCAGGTACTCCCTTCGTCTTAGTTCTAAGTGATTTGACTTTGTACTAACTTTGTACTAAAGATAATATAAAGTTGAATCACTTATTTTAGGACTGAGGAAGTAGTAACCACCACGCCACCTCGCAAAGATCTGATGACTAGCATACTTTTGTGTCTTTTCTTTTTTTCCTTTTTTCTTTTTTTTTCTGTTTTTCTTTTCTCGTTTATGTTTATGTTTTTCCTTTTCCTCTTCCTGGCTCGATGATTTTTTATAAAATCTGTGAACTTTTTCAAAAATGATGAATTTTTTTCAAAATCGATGAACTTATTTGATGAATTTTTTAAAAAAAATTTGATGAGCTTTTTTAAAGTTTGATGAATTTTTTTTCAAAAGCGATGAACTTTTTTCAAATGTGACGAACTTTTCTTTAAATCCAGTGAATTTTTTTCAAATCTGTGAACTTTTTTCAAATCTGATGAACTTGTTCAAATTTCATCAAATTTGTAAAAAGTTAATTGAAAAATGAAAAGGTTCACCATTTGAAAAGAGTTCACGAATTTGATTTTTTTTTATCATATAAGGAATAAACAAGAGAAAATCAGAAAAAAGAAAAAGGAAAAAAGGAAAAAGAAGTAGAAAAGAATGAAAATGGTACGACCTACCGGATAGACATAGTGGCCGAGTGGTTAGCTGGTTTTAGCACGAAACGGTAGGTACCTGGTTCGAGTCTGCTTGTGCGCGCTAATTTTTCTTTTATAACTTTCCCTTTCGGAGAGCCCTTGTACTGTCTTTTATCTGCGCACATTTTTTTCTGGTACATTCTTCAAATCATTCGTTCTTGAGTATAAGAAAAACAATATTGTATTCTTTATAATTGAATAATATTTACTAAGGAACAAAAATACTTGGTTATTAATTTGTCGTTTAATATTTGCAGACATTTTTATAATGGACGCGTCTAGGCAGCAAACGCGTGCTTCCTGTAGTTCCCTGGCACACACCCCATTTAAGGAAGATATCATCCCCCGTTTAGAAAGAGGAACCAAAAAAGAGAAGTCCTATCACCTGGTGCCCCCGCACACCAACCAGCAAAAAGAAAAGATCTCCCGCGCATCAATTAGCACCACTCTCCTTCCCCGATCACGTGCAGAAAGTCCCACATGTGCGCGCTAATTTTTCTTTTATAACTTTCCCTTTCGGAGAGCCCTTGTACTGTCTTTTATCTGCGCACATTTCTTTCTGGTACATTCTTCAAATCATTCGTTCTTGAGTACAAGAAAAACAATATCGTATTCTTTATAATTGAATAATGTTTACTAAGGAACAAAAATACTTGGTTATTAATTTGTCGTTTAATATTTGCAGACATTTTTATAATGGACGCGTCTAGGCAGCAAACGCGTGCTTCCTGTAGTTCCCTGGCACACACCCCATTTAAGGAAGATATCATCCCCCGTCTAGAAAGAGGAACCAAAAAAGGGAAGTCCTATCACCTGGTGCCCCCGCACACCAACCAGCAAAAAGAAAAGATCTTTCGCGCACCAACTAGCACCACTCTCCTTCCCCGATCACGTGCAGAAAGTCCCACATGTTGTCCTTCCCACCAACCCATCGCATGCCTCGGCTTCTCACTGGTCTTCTTCCTCCCAGATCTCGAACCACATGAAAGCTCATCTCGCCTCTGCCTCCTCTGATGGCCACCATGCAACAAGAACTGCATAAAAAAGTTAAGGAACTCACATCAATTTTGCGCTACAGATGCCCCTGCACATCCACCCCATCCATACATCCCCCCAACTCAACAGTAAAAAAGGCATTAAAAATCCTAAGAAAAGATGATCTAATTGTTCAGGAAAAACAGGGATCCAACAAGAAAGAGTTGCCTACAATAGTGAAGATCCTAGTAAAATGGTTGTTAGACACTTTGCTAGATTTGTCTGACACTCCTATGTGGCTTTTCGGTTAGACAAGTTCTGTCGTGTTGTGGGCAATTTTCATAATGCTTCCAGGCAACTTCTGTTTCTGAAAACAAAATCGACAGTAGGATAGTTTTCTTTTGGTTTGTTTACTGTTTGGGCAATTTGTGCTTGCGGTGCAGGCAAATTTTATGAGTTGAAAACCAATTTATGCAGCTAGCTAATTTGTTTGTTGCCAAAAAAGTAGAAGGGGAAATTAAAAGCAAGTCTTCCTATAATGTAGGCAATATGTATATAAGTTTTAGGCAACTCATTTTTTTTGTTGTAACAGGAAAGCTAACAGCGAGCTACTCAGGAGGCAGAAAAATACTACTTCCTCCGTCCGGGTTTATTAGGCCTAAAGACAACTTCTTTTAGACCAAGACACATAGTAATTTGCTCACATTAATTCTTTCATTCTATTCCCAATGCACTCTCTCACATGCATGCAGCCAATGAAAAAGCATGCATGAAGTGTATTAATTCTCCGGCCTTAGCACCAACAATAATGACTTTCAATGCAACCAATGAAATGGCTGCATGCATGCACCTTTCCAAAGCAAGGCCTTTTAAAAAGGGACATGCTTGTGATGCTGAGAGGCCTAATAAACCCGGACGGAGGGAGTAGTTGCAAAGATATTAGGGTTTTATGAAGTTTACCTAGAAGTGGCTGGCAAAGCTTCTTGCTTGCAAAGATGGAAAATACTACTCCTTCCGTACCAAAATAAGTGACTCGACTTTTGTAAAATAAGTGACTCGACTTTTGTACTAAAGCTAGTACAAAAGTCGAGTCACTTATTTTGGGAAGGAGGGAGTACTAAAAAGCAAGTACTTCTGGGATGCAGGCAAAATGCATATAAGTTTGAGGCAACTATTTTTTTGGTGAGAAATAAATTCGGTAGTTCTTTGTGGTTGTGCAAAGCTTACCTAGGAGTGGTTGTTGAAGCTTCTTGCTATGGCATGTACACAAAACCTCGAAAACGTTGCTTTGACATTGTTTTTGAATTTAGTGCTCCCCCTGCAACAAAACAAGCAGAAAAAGAAAACACGCCTCAGGTCCTGCACCCCCATCAGGTGCTTATGCACTCCAACCCGATCTCGGATCTCCTACACCCAAAGCTAGCCCTATGGTTCCTAGAGACCCCCAAAATTGATAAGTAAGGAAGAGCAAAGACTAAATGGACTCTACATCAAACTCATTAGCTTGCTTGCCCCAAAGAAAAATGATAAAATAAAGTGCAAGTAAGGAGCAACTACTAGTAGATACAGGCAATTGCCTACAAATTTCAGGCAAAAGAAATGTGGTCCTATATTCTGTGGAACATCAAGTTGGTGTCCCCCTGGGCAAATGCATTTGTTATTGGAAGCAAGTTGTGATATGATCTAAGCAATTTGCATAGTATATCCAGGTAAACTCCTATTTTTTTTAAAAAAATACGAGATTAAAAAAGGTAGCAACTCGTACTGGGTTTGTAGGCAATTTCCATAGATTCTATAGCCAACTCATTAGCTTGCTGGCTGAAGAAAAGTAAAAGTAGTAGTCAAGAGCAACTACTACTGGTTTGTAGGCAATTTGCCTACAAGTTTCAGGGAAAAAAAATCTGAACCTATATTGTGTTAGTTAACTGGCTGAAGAAACAGCCTGTGTGATTTGAGAGTTATAGAACACCCTAACTCTAGGGGGGGGTCAGTTAACTGGCTTGTAACCTAGTGAGAACATATTGATAAGGGGTGGGGGCAGTGAGACATGCGCAAACCCCATCTAAATCCAGGCAAAAACGAAGGGGGACAAAAAAAAAGAGGCCATGCCCCCCGGACTATGCATAGTACATTGGGGCAAAATACTATGTGATTGTAGGCAATATAGATATTAAATTGAGGCAAAAAAAGTGTGATTGTAGGCAAACTGTGTGTTTGATTGTAGGCAAAAAATTGTGCTGCCATGTAACATAGGGGCAAAGGAAAACTATTTCCTAATGGATGATAAAATAAAGCAAATATGTATGTAGCTTGTAGGCAACTGTGATGTTGGTCTTAGGCAAATTTTTTATGTACTCTCATGGGACTGTGCATATTCTCTGCTGGGGGGGACCCATTTAGGGGGAGTTGCTTATGCCAAAACAGCCTGACTTGCATTCTGGTCTCTCATGAGGAAACGACAAACAACTCTTCTACTTGTTTGTAGGCAACTCTAATTTTGATTGCAGGCAAGTCTACAATCGAAATACTGTCGACTTGATCTATTAGTTATTTAGGAAAAAAAATGTAGACTTGATCTATTCGTTATTTTGATTGTAGGCAACATAGTTAGTAGTAGTATTAATTTATAATTCATTGATCTCGCATTGACGAGTTTAATGAGTACACAACCATTAAAGCAAAAAAAACTGAACCATGTCAGCCAAATAAATAACAAAAACATTAGACACAACTTTAGGATTGTTCATTATCAGAGTTATTTTGAGGCAACTGCCTACAATGTGTTGGGCAAGTTTTGGCAAAAACTCAAGCAACCTAAGTAACAACCATTAACAAAAATCTAAACCATGTCAGGCAATTAAGTAAACAAAAAAACATCAAGCAAAAGTTTAGGATTGTTCATTATCTGAAGTATTTCACCCCAGGCACAAAAAAGCTCAATCTCCGCTCAGGGTCAAAAAACAGCTACCCCCGCTCATGTGTTATCTGAGGCAACTACCTACAGAGTGTTGGGCAACTTTTGAAAAAACTAACAACCCACTAGGATTGAGTTTCATCCAATCTTGTGCTGGTATGAAAGCTTCTAGGGCACTAACTGAAAACAACTAGCAAGTCCTGGAACCATGTCATGCATCCTAAGTAACAAAAACTAAAGCCCATTTGGGCAAATTCTGAACAATATCAGGCAATTCAGTAACAACCGGCAGGCAAGTTTTGTTACTTAGGATCAAAAACTACACAAAAAAGCTCAAATTCTCAACTCGAGGATCAACAACTACGTGACATTCGGGCCGATAAAAATATTCCTAATGTAAGCAACGCATTGGTGTGTCCGAGTTTTTTTGTACTCTAAAGTAAGCAAAAGTTGAATGTGTTGACTAGTAGCAAAACTCCACAGTAGAAGGATCCGATAAGAGCTCATAGCAAGACTCTGACAACTCGCTCCAGAAATCCAAGCAACTAGGGCTAACACGCCTACAACTCCACCATGGCACCCCCTTAAAAAGCCCTACAACTTCGTCGTAAAGGGGATCTGGCAACACAATTCCGACAACTAGCGACACAAATTCAGGCAACTCACGTCCCTGACCAAAAACTATCATGCCACCGTAGTTCAGAACGATGGGCGGGGGAGATCTATCGTGAGATACTACACCGTGTGCGCCTCGCCGTCGGCCACATACCCACGACCACATGCACACATGAAAACTGCCCCCACATCCCCTCGGTCCAATTTGACCTTGATTTGAGTGGAATAAAATGCATGTGTGAGGGAATCAATGACGCTTACCAGCGATTTGAGGCCCAATTCCTCGACCGCTGACAATGACTAAGGCAACTATAGGTTATCATTTAGCCACTTCATCGATATCCCCTAGACAACAAAATGGTGTGAAGTTTACCCGAAACAACTTCTTTCTTCATCCCTAGGCAACTAGTGGTTGCAGTTTAGGCAGCATGCATCTTGTACCAGACAAGAAAAGAAAATACTACAAAGTGTGCAGTAAGCAAACATCAACCATCTCTGTACAAAAATATGCCGGATAATCCATATGAATTTGCATATGTCGCGTATTACAAAAAAATTAACAATGATTTTAAGTTCATATGTGGTTGTAAGCGACTAGAATTAAACATTGAATTAGCCAAGCACTAATGAATAGACAAAAAATAGGCTCTATGAGCCAACTTGCCACAGGATGAAGATATGCCGGCATTGTACTGTCTCGTACAGCCGCCTTAAACCTGTAGGCATGATTCATGCTGAAAGCAAGAACTAGGGATCATGGTGAGCAGATTTTGCAGAAAAAATGGTAGGCTCATTCATCAATCAGAGCATCATGTACAACACTCAATTCAACCCCTCACCACCTCCGTGAGTGAGCCAGACCAAACCAAACTCGCGTAAGGAAAAGCATCGCTGAAAATACTGAATATTGCGACTAACCTACTCTTGAATCCCTAGTTTTGATTTTGAGGCACCCACAACAGTATGCCAGAATAATTGTTTTGTCTCTGGGCAATAACCAAATGTGTGATGATGCGAGCAACACGTATTGGGGAAAATCTTACCTCGGTCAGTGTACGAGAACTGGAGCAGTTGCCGGCGTAGCAGTTCGTCCCCAATCCCCAGTTCGCCCGTCGACCGCCCTCCCTTCTGTCCACCCCAAACCAAGCTCGGCGACGGACAAATGGGACCGGAGTGAAGGGTCCCGCAGCTGCGTCCGTTGGTCGGAGCTCTTGGGATCGCGCGACGGCGTTGGCCCGGATCTGGCGCCTCCCACTCCTGCACGCGAGGTGGTCGTGTTGCACGGACGCACGGGTACCTTCTCGAGCCCTCGCTCCTGCACGAGCGCGGCGCACGGAGGAGCGACGCCGGCCAGACCCCCTCTCTCCTACCTACGCCTGGTGGTCACCGCGCGCGGATGGCGCTCTGGCCCCTCTCTCTCCGCAGAGTGGTATTTCTCCTCCCTCTTCTCCCCACGCCTCCCAAAATCTAGTAATCTCCGGTAGCTCCGCCACGGAATCGATGAACGCGGCGGTGGATTTGGGAGAAGAAGCTGTCTCCGGTAGCTCCGCCATGGTTGACAGCATTCTCAATCCCAATTAAAGTAGCATCATTAAAACCCATCAAAATTAATTTAGAGTAACATGTTGAGATTCACATGAAAATCCAGGTACCAGATACTCAAGATGTCCATAACCGGGGACACGGCTAACCATGATTAGTTTGTTACACTCTGCAGAGGTTTGCGCACTTTTCCCCACAAGACTCGATCGCCTCCGTTTGGTTTCTCGCACTACATGGTGTTTGAGAAGACGGATGACCGAGACATAGTCTTTCAGAAGCGCTAGCACCTTACGATCGGGTAGACCGTACCACCTACATCCCCTACATCTGCTAGTCTACCACTGTAAGAGTTCGCACAACTTAGTCAACTATGCCAGAGCCCATAATGGCTTGTGGCTGCACATGGAAGTTTCTAGTATGAAAAATCTCATGATCCCTTTGAGTCTGGGTGGCGGTCCAAAGAAAACAGGCAAGTCCTGGAAACCCCAGGTGCCTCAATCCACCCAGATATGTGTTGTGTTGCCACCTTAGATAAACCATTAATTAACATTCTCACATCTGTCATGGATATCACTCACCCAATCCACGTCTACTAGCATAGCATGGCATAATAAGAAAACGTAGAAGTAACTCCCAAAGGTTTGATAATAAACAGGTAATAGGTACTACCTCATCTACTTCCCATCCCACAATTTAATTAGATCCTAATCATGCAATGTGTGAGGATTGATCTAATGCAATAAAACTGGGTTGTAGAAAAGGTATGATCAAAGTGTTACTTGCCTTGCTGATGATCCGCGTAACCTAGAGATTCAACGTAACAGGCGGCGCACTCCGAGTATTCTATCGCAGACAAACAACAAGCATACAATAAGTACTCATCTAATGCACAGGTAAAACTCAAATAGCAGATCTAACTAGAAAGTTCAACTTAAGAACCCTGGTTGGCAAAAAGAATCAAATCGAACGAAACAAAAGAAATCAAACGGCGAAAGAAAACAACTTCGTTCTAGTAATCTGAATTTAGGGCAAATTTTACAGTAGCAAAAACTTGTTTAACTTGGTTATTCGGAAAGAGGGTTTCGAGACGAAACTCCAAGTGCTTGAATCGCCTGATTCCGATAAACGAGCGAAAAGTTATACTAAAACGAAAATCGGATCAGAAATCGCGATCAGAAAATAACCGCGGAAAATCCGACGAAAAAGACAAACGACGAACAGAATTGTTTTTAAAAAAAACTGCACGGAAAACGAGGCGGCGGCGAACCTCGAAAGTCGCGCGGCTCCAGCGGCGGCGGCGGCGGCTGGGAGGCGGCGGCTAGCTAGGGTTAGGTCGGGCGCTGGCTCTCTCCCCCGGGCGCTATATAAAGGCCCCCGGCCGGCGGAGTCCAGACCGAATACGGCCCGTAGTCGGTTCGCATTTTTTTTAAATCCGCTCGGAAGAAAAATAAAAAAAAAATACTAAACGGACTCCAAAAATCACGAGATAAATTTTGCCGGGTTCCTAAAATCAAGCCCGATAAAGTGAACATTTATCTGGGCCCAAACTACAACTTTGAAAAACGCGCATTTTTCCTAAATTCAAATAAAAATACCGAAAAACTCCGAAATAAAACTTATTTGATTTTTTTATTAAATACTCAATATTTCTATATTTTAGGAAAGTCATTTTATTCCCTCTCTCATATTTTTGTAATAGAAATAATTGATGATAAAATAAATTAAATCAAATGATCCTGTTTTACATAATTTGAGAAAACTCAAATATGTCAATAACGAAATCCCCAACTCTCTCCGTGGGTCCTTGAGTTGCTTAGGATTTTCTAGGATCAAAACCAAAAGCAAAATAAAATATGATATGCATGATGACCTAATGTATAACATTTCAAATTGGAAATTTGGGATGTTACACATTAAAAAAGGATTGTATTTAAATGAAATCAGTGGGACATTACGCCCCGCAAAGAAAATATGAATACGACTAAATTGCAACTTATTTTTTTATGTTCATTTTGTAGAAGGATGATGCTGTGTTGCAATATGTTCTTCATAATGAATCTGATGCCGTGGAACATTATGCTTGTGCAAAATATCAATTTTCCCCGTTGCAACGCACGGGCATATGTGCTAGTGTAAACTCATTTTAGGGGAATGGTCTTTGTTGGTATTTCTGGATTATTTTGGGTTGTGTGGAAACGCCGCAATGATATAATATTTGAAAGAAAAAGAATCAATGACCCTTTGTGTGTGGTGAAACTGATTTGCAACTACATCTTGGATTGGTATATTTTGTAGATCAAGGACCCAGAGAGAAGAATCTTGCAGCTGGGAGCAAAAGTGATAGAACGGGTCGCAAATTTTCAGAGCTTCATAGGGATGTCACTTGGGTGTGCTGAAGTTGGAAAATTAAATAAATGAAACAAGAGTAGTTTTAGCATGCTTCCTCTTAGCCCCTCTTTTTACATGATAGATAAGAGTATATAATAGATCCGAGCCGTTGATCTTATTAATTAATATTTTAATAAACTCTTATCTTCTTACCTCACATGTAAAAAGAAGAGGTAAGAGAAAGCATGTTAAAATTTGCCATGAAACAACCCTTCCGTCCTACTACTTCTGATGCTCCTTCAGCAGCTTTTGGCTACTTGTTTTCGATGATATCCTGTACTTTCTTTCGCGTTCGATATGGACTAGTCAAATTCTGCTTCTTTTGTGAGCTGGCTTGTAATGGTATTTTAAAAATAGACTAGTAGTCTTAGTATGATGCGGGTCGAGTAAGGGGAGTCTGTTACTAGAACTGGGTTTCTTTATATGAAATCGGAGAGGAAAAATCCTCTCTTATGTAAAAGAAAAATATAAACTCATTTTTTCTTGAGATGCGTTATGTTACAGTAACATATACATTATCATAAATATTTTTATCCTTATTAACTATTTGCCACATATTTAAATTTACCTTGGGTAGGTCAGGGGATATTGCCCTAACCCGCACACCCGTCCGCGGTAATGGGCTGACCATTATTCTGTTTCTGTGTCTTCTGTGTCTTTTTTTGTTTTGGTTTTTCTTTTTTATTTTCTTAGATTTAAAATTTGTGTTTCTTTTGAAAATTATGAGCAGTTTCTAAATTCTAGAACATTTTTAAAAATCATGAAAATTTTAAGTTCATTTTTTCAATCAAGAAAGTTTTCAAATCCATTTAAAATAATATGTGCTCATTTTTCATATTCGTGAACAATATCAAAATCACAAAATTGTTTGAAATTTGTGAAAAATGTGAATTTGGTGAACACTTTTTGATCTTGCACACTTTTTTTAACTTCCTGAGCATTTTATGTATTCGTGATCATTTTTTGAAATTTAAAATTTATTTTCAAATTCACAAACATTTATTGGTTTCACAAACTTTTTGAAGTTCACGAGCATGTTTAACACTTGCAAACTTTATAAAATGCTTGAACATTTTCAAACTCACGAATATTTACTGAATTGATGAATATTTTTTGAAATTCATTAACCTTCTTTGAAATTCATGAACATTTTTCAAAATCATAATAATATTTGAAATTCACAAACATTTAGAATTTTCATCGATGAATAGGGGCTCTCCACCGCAATGTTGATGCAAAACATGGAGCAATTTGTACCGACGGATGTAAAGAACACATCAACATGGTGCCACACAATGTTTTTTTTTGAAAATGAGGATAGATCTCCGGCCTCTGCATCTGGACGATGCATGCAGCCATTTTAATTATTCACAAAGACTACAAAGTAATAAATCAGTCAGCCTGAAGCCTTCATCTAGGCAACACCTGTTGCTGCTCCTATCCCCTTGATGAAGGTATGCCGAATAGCCAGGCCGAATACAAAACGGACATCGCACTAAACCCTAAGAGCATCTCCACTCGTTCGCCCCCCAGCGCACCGGTCGGCGCTATTTTGGCCCTTCGGCCGGCGCCTTTTAGGCCCTGGGGGCGATCTAGTTTCCAGCCACGCCCCCGGGTGTCGGCCCCAAGACGTTATAAATTCAAACTTGACATTTCCTGCTACCCCCAAAATGCCACAAGTTCGGCAATCAGCGCCACAAGTCCCGCGATCACCATGCCACAAGTTCGGCGATCAGCGCCACAAGTCTGGTGATCACCATGCCACAGTTCGGCGATCAATAACTCGAAAGTTCGGCGTTCAAAAGGAAGTACGCGTAGGCAATGCATTAAACGGCGGCGCTGTCCTCCGGCGTCGGACTAGCGGGAGTCGGTGTGTGAGACGTCCATTTTGCATCATGTTTTCCCACTGTTATTTATAATGTTTTTATCCATAATAATGCTTTTTGAAGTAATTCTAATGCCTTTTCCCTCATAATTTGTAAGGAACACACCAAGAGGGAGAATTCCGGCAGCTGGAAATCTGGACCTGGAAAAGCTACTTCAGGCCACCTATTCTGCACAACTCCAAATGAGCTGAAACTTTACAGAGATTTTTTATGGATTATTTGAGAAATACTGGAGCCAATAAACACTAGAGGGGGCCACCAGGTGGGCACAACCCACCTGGGAGCGCCAGCCCCCCCAGGTGCGTCCTAGTGGGTTGTGGCCTCCTTGGCCCACCTCCGGTGCCCATCTTCTGGTATATAAGTGGTTTTGACCTAGGAAAAATAAGGGGGAGGACTTTTGGGATGAAGCGCCGCCGCCTTGAGGCGGAACTTGTGCAGGAGCACTTTTGCCCTTCGGCGGAGCGATTCCGCCGGGGGAGCTTCCCTACCGGAGGGGGAAATCATCGTCATCATCATCACCAACAACTCTCCCATCTTGGGGAAGGCAATCTCCATCAACATCTTCAACAACACCATCCCCTCTCAAACCCTAATTAATCTCTTGTGTTCAATCTTGTTACCAGAACTATATATTGGTACTTGTGGGTGACTAGTAGTGTTGATTACATCTTGTAGTTGATTACTATATGGTTTATTTGGTGGAAGATTATATGTTCAGATCCATTATGCTATTTAATACTCTTCTGATCATGAACATGTTTATCATTAGCGAGTAGTTACTTTTGTTCTTGAGGTCACGGAAGAAATCATGTTGCAAGTAATCATGTGAACTTGATATGTGTTATTTTGATAGTATGTATGTTGTTATTCCCTTAGTGGTGTCATGTGAACGTCGACTACATGACACTTCACCATATTTGGGCCTAAGGGAATGCATTGTGGAGTAGCAATTAGATGGTGGGTTGCGAGAGTGACAGAAGCTTAAACCCTAGTTTATGCGCTATTCCATAAGGGACTGATTGGATCCAAAAGTTTAATGCTATGGTTAGAATTTATTCTTAATACTTTTCTCGTAGTTGCGGATGCTTTCGGGAGGGTTAATCATAAGTAGGAGGTTTGTTCAAGTAAGAACAACACCTAAGCACCGGTCCACCCACATATCAAATTATCAAAGTAGTGAACACAAATCAAACCAACATGATGAAAGTGACTAGATAAAATTCCCGTGTACCCTCAAGAACGCTTTGCTTATCATAAGAGACCGTTTTGGCCTATTCTTTGCCTCAAAAGTAGGGGCAGAGACATGGGGCGAGCAGGGGCTAGACCCCCCCCCCCCAAATTGTTCGCACCCCCAGGCGATCTGCTATATTTGTAGTAGTACTAATATGGGTAGTTAACTGCTAATCAGTATGTACTTAAGGCCCGGGCCCATAGATCCTTTCAGCCGTGTACACCCAGCCCAAAAATAACTCATTATGGTTTCGTGTAAGCCTAGAAAGCCCATTCCGCGTAACCTAGACGCTAATTACCAATAACCTAGACGCTAATCGATCGATTGATTCCGCCGTTGTGCCTCTGCTTGCCGCCACAACAGCCGCAAGCAGAACAGGATACTGCCGCGGTGCTATCCAGCCTTCCTGTTTTAATCTTGCCGAAGTGTTGTCCATTGGAGTCCCCCGGTGATCATATTTAATCAAATACTCTAACCCGCTTTTGGTCCTTGAGCACGCCAATCTAAAGGTAACTGCTATACATTCAAGTCTTGTTTCGTCTGGATATCAATCCACTAGTCTTGATTAATTGGAGCACTACATACAAGGTCTAATTAATTAGTATACCATGATGTATAATTTTCAAACTATTTGATATTTTTTCTCATAGTTTTGTTCGATTTAGTTGGCAATTATAGAGGTAAAATTATTCTAAAGTTTTTCATCCGACATCCCGAATTATTTTATTTCGGTGGTATCGTCAAATTTTGGACTATGCTTTGCCAAGACGGGCCTAATGCATGACATGCGCTGCATGTGAGCCAAAGCGGCAACATGTGGTCTTCGGCATGCACCTCCTCAATAGCTAGGCCGATCGCACAATGTAAATTGGGTCGCGCCAAGCACCATATTAAGGTTTAGTGCCGCAAGTATTCTCTGTTTTTTAGATATGACCAATGTTCTTCGCTCCCCTCATGCTCAAATCCTGGCTCCGCCCCTTCTCAAAAGGATTGGGCTACCTTGCTGCACTTTTGTTACTATTATCATTACTTGCTTGTTATAAATTATCTTGCTATCAAACTACTCGCTACTTAAAATTTCAGCACTTGCAGACATTACCTTACCGGAAACTACTTGTCATTTCCTTCTGCCCCTTGTTGGGTTCGACACTCTTACTTATCAAAAAGAGCTACAATTGATCCCCTATACTTGTGGGTCATCAAGGCTATTTTCTGGCACCGTTGCCAGGGAGTGAAGCACCTTTGGTAAGTGGAATTTGGTAAGGAAACATTTATATAGTGTGCTGAAATTTATTGTCACTTGTTACTATGGAAAACAATCCTTTGAGGAGTTTGTTTGCGGTATCTTCACCTCGTCTGGAACCACAATTAGCAACCCCTCAACCTACTGCACCTACTGAAAATATTGAATATGAAATTCCTTCCGGTATGATAGAACAACTGCTAGCTAATCCTTATGCAGGAGATGGAACCGAACATCCTGGTATGCACTTGATATATGTGGAACAAATTTGTGGATTGTTTAGGCTTGCAGGTTTACCCAGGGATGAAGTGATGAAAAAGGTTTTCCCTTTATCTTTGAAGGGAAAAGCATTGGCATGGTATGGGCTATGTGATGATGTTGGATCATGGAATTGGAATCATTTGAAATTGGAGTTCCACCAAAAAAATTATCCTATGCATCTAGTTCATCGTGATCAGAATTATATATATATAATTTTTGACCTCGTGAAGGAGAAAGTATTGCTCTAGCTTGGGGGAGGCTTAAGTCAATGTTATATTCATGCCCCAATCATGAGCTCTCAAGAGAAATTATTATCCAGAATTTTTATGCTCGGCTTTCTCGTAATGATCAAACAATGCTTGATACTTCTTGTGCTGGTTCAAGAAGACTATTGAATTCCGATGGGATCTTTTGGAAAGAATTAAACGCAACTCTAAAGATTGGGAACTCGATGAAGGTAAAGAGTTAGGTATTAAACTTAAGTATGATTGTGCTAAATCTTTTATGGATACCGATGCTTTCCAAAAGTTTAGCACTAAATATGGACTTGACTCTGAGATAGTAGCCTCCTTTTGTGAATCATTTGCTACTCATGTTGAACTCCCTAAGGAGAAGTGGTTTAAATATCACCCACCTATTAAAGAAGAAATTAAAGAACCAATACCAGTTAAAGAAGAAATCATACTTTATAATGTTGATCCAGTTGTTCCTTCTGCTTATATTGAGAAATCACCTTTCCCTGTTAGGATTAAGGAACATGCTAAAGTTTCAACTGTGGTTAACAAAAGCTATATTAGAACACCTAAACCTGATGAACAAATTAAATTTGAACCTAGTATTGCTATGGTTAAAGATCTCCTATAAGAATATATGGATGGGCATGTTATTTACTTCTGTGAAGAAGCTGCTAGAATTGCTAAACCTGATAAAAGAGATAAACATAGACCTGTTGTTGGCATGCGTGTTATTTCAGTTAAAATAGGAGATCACTATTATCATGGTTTATGTGACATGGGTGCTAGTGTGAGTGCTATTCCTTACACTTTATATGAAGAAATCATGAAAGACATAGCACCTGCTGAGATAGAAGAAATATATGTTATTATTAAACTTGCCAATAGAGACACCATATCACCAGTTGGGGTTGTTAGAGATGTTGAAGTCTTGTGTGGGAAAATAAAATACCCTACTGATTTTCATATTCTTGGTTCCCCACAAGATGAAATTTGTCCCATTCTTTGGTAGACCCTTCTTGAATACAGTTAATGCTAAGATAGATTGTACAAAACAAACTGTTGGTGTTAGCTTTGGTGATGAGTCTCATGAGTTTAATTTTTCCAAGTTTAGTAAAAATCACCATGAAAAATAATTGCCTGGTAAGGATGAATTAATTGGTCTTGCTTCTATTGCTGTGCCACCTACTGATCCTTTAGAACAATATTTGCTAGACCATGAAAATGATTTACATATGCATGGAAGAAATGAAATAGATAAAGTTTTCTTTGAACAACATCCTCTGCTTAAACACAATTTGCCTATTGAAACTCTAGGAGGTCCTCCTCCACCTAAAGGTGATCCTGTGTTTGAATTAAAACAATTGCCAGACACTTTGAAATATGCTTATCTTGATGAAAAGAAGATATATCCTGTTATTATTAGTGCTAACCTTTCAGAACATGAAGAAGAAAGATTATTGAAAGTTTTAAGGAAGCACCGGGCTTCTATTGGATATACTCTTGATGATTTAAAGGGCATTAGTCCCACTCTATGTCAGCACAAAATTAATATGGAACCTAATGCTAAACCCGTTGTTGATCACCAACGTTGGTCGAATCCAAAAATGAAGGAAGTGGTAAGAATGGAAATCTTAAAACTTCTGGAAGCAGTTAATCTATCCTATAGCTTATAGTAGATGGGTAGGTCATGTTCATTGTGTCCCTAAGAAAGGAGGTATTACTGTTGTTCCTAAAATAAGAATGAACTTATTCCACAAAGAATTGTTAGATGCTATAGAATGGTAATTGATTACATAAAATTAAACAAAGCAACTAGAAAAGATCATTACCCCTTGCCTTTTATTGATCAAATGCTTGAAAGATTATCTAAGCACACACACTTTTGCTTCCTAGATGGATACTCTGGCTTTTCACAAATACCTGTTTCTCAACCTGATCAAGAAAAGACTACTTTTACTTGTCCCTTTGGAACTTGTGCTTATAGACGTATGCCTTTTGGTTTATGTAATGCACTTGCTACCTTTCAAAGATGTATGCCTGCTATATTCTCTGACTTTTGTGAAAATATTGTTGAGGTTTTCATGGATGAATTTTCTGTTTATGGGAAGTCTTTTGATGATTGTTTAAGCAATCTTGAGCGAGTTTTGCAGAGATGTGAACAAACAAATCTTATCTTGAATTGGCAGAAGTGCCACTTTATGGTTAATGAAGGCATTGTCTTGGGTCATAAAATTTCTGAAAGAGGTATTGAAGTGGACCAAGCTAAGGTTGATGCAATTGAGAAAATGCCATGTCCTAAGGACATCAAAGGTATTCGTAGTTTCCTTGGTCATGCTGGTTTCTATAGGAGATTTATCAAAGACTTTTCTAAAATTTTGAGGCCTCTTACTAATCTTTTGCAAAAGGATATTCCTTTTGTTTTTTATGATGATTGTCTTGAAGCCTTTGAAACACTCAAGAAAGCTTCTGCACCTATTGTTCAACCACCTGATTGGAACTTGCCTTTTGACAATGCTCAAAGAAATTATGCTACTACTGAAAAAGAATTCTTAGCATTTGTGTTTGCTTGTGATAAATTTAGACCTTATATTGTTGATTCCAAAGTAACTGTTCACACAGACCATTCTGCTATTAAGTATCTTATGGAAAAGAAAGATGCTAAACCTAGACTTATTCGTTGGGTTCTCTTGTTACAAGAATTTGATTTACATATCATTGATAGAAAAGGAGCTGAGAACCCCGTAGCTGATAATTTGTCTAGGCTTGAAAATGTGCTTGATGGCCCACTACCTATTGATGATAGTTTTCCTGATGAGCAGTTAGCTGCAATAAATATTGCTAATAGTACTCCTTGGTATGCTGACTATACTAATTACATTGTTGCTAAATATCTACCACCTAGCTTTACATAACAGCAAAATAAATTTTTCTTCTATGATTTAAGACATTACTTTTGGGATGACCCACATCTTTATAAAGAAGGAGTAGATGGTATTATTAGACGTTGTGTACCTGAGCATGAACAGGGACAAATCCTACGGAAATGTCACTACAAGGCTTATGGAGGGCATCACGCTGGAGATAGAAATGCTCACAAGGTATTGCAATCTGGATTTTATTGGCCTACTCTCTTCAAGGATGCCCGCAAGTTTGTCTCTTCTTGGGATGAATTTCAAAGAATAGGTAATATCGATAAGCGTCAAGAAATGCCTATGAATTATTCACTTGCTATTGAACTATTTGATGTTTGGAGATTTGATTACATGTGACATTTTCCTTCCTCTAATGGGTATACACATATTTTGGTTGTTGTTGATTATGTTACTAAATGGGTAGAAGCTATTCCAACTAGTAGTGATGATCACAACATCTCTATTAAAATGATTAAGGAAGCTATTTTCCCAAGGTTTGGAGTCCCTAGATATTTAATGACTGATGGTGGTTCACACTTTATTCATGGTGCTTTCCGTAAGATGCTTGCTAAGTATGATGTTAACCATAGAATTGCATCACCCTATCATCCTCAATCTAGTGGTCAAGTTGAACTTAGTAATAGAGAAATAAAATTAGTTTTGCAAAAGACTATTAATAGGTCCAGGAAGAATTGGTCTAAGAAATTAGATGATGCACTTTGGGCTTATAGAACAGCTTACAAAAATCCTATGGGTATGTCTCCTTATAAAATGGTTTATGGAAAAGCTTGTCATTTGCCTCTTGAGTTAGAACATAAAGCATATTGGGCAGTTAAAGAACTCAATTATGATTTCAAACTTCCTGGTGAAAAGAGTTATTTGATATAAGTTCTTTAGATGAATGGAGAACCCAAGCTTATGAAAATGCAAAGTTATTCAAAGAAAAAGTTAAAAGATGGCATGACAAGAGAATCCAAAAGTGTGAGTTTAAAGTTGGAGAATATGTTCTTTTGTACAACTCTCGTTTTAGATTTTTTGTAGGAAAGCTCCTCTTGAAATGGGAAGGCCCATATGTCATCGAGGAGGTTTACCGGTCTGGAGCCATCAAAATAAATAACTCCGCAGGTACAAACCCGAAGGTTGTCAATGGGCAATGAATAAAGCATTATATCTCAGGTACGCCTATTAATGTTGGAAGTAATATTATCCAAACTTTGACACCGAAAGAGCACATAAAAGAGTCCTGTCGGAACACTCCAGAATTGTGAAAATAAGGAGGTACGTGATACGGTAAGTAAACGGACTCCGAAAAATCCGCAAAAATATTTTTTATCAGTTTTAGAATATTTTAAAATTTTTGAAATAAAGAAACTTCCAGGAAGCGTCCCCTGGTGGGCACAAGACACCAGGGCGCGCCAGACTTGCCTAGTGCGCCCAGGTGGGTTGTGCCCACCTGGGACACATTCCGTACTCCGTTTTTCTACCATATGCTTGTCCTCCAAGATAAAAAAAATCTATATATACTTCCCGAAGTTGTTGATCACCATATCGCGAAGAAATCCTCTGTTCTCCTTTTCTTGTTGTTTTCTGTTTAGATCTGACAATATGTCCTCCCAAAACTCCGAGGGTAAGAGCTATGCTGCTGATCTCATCGCAAACCCCAAATCCTATGGGGATGAGGAGCACTATAGCTGGACCTCCGAAGAAGAAGATGAGTTGGTTCCTTCCCGGTTCAAGGATGAGAGCATGGAGGCGTTATGCAAGAGGATAATAAAACTCGAGATAATTAATTGTGAGTTGATGATGGAAAATTTTATTCTTCGCTAGAAGCTAGAGGAAGCAAAAGGGAAACCCTGCACTTTCTCACCACCACCACTTCCACGGAAATCCGAGGACAAAATCTCTCCTTCATCACCACCATCATATTCTTCACCACCAAAGGAAAATTGAGTATCGGGTATGGGCACTCCCCTTGGCTTCCGCCAAGCTTGGGGGAAGTGCCCCGGTATCATATCATCCCACTATATTTTTGCTTTTACTTATTTTAGTTCGATCCTTTTGCTTTAGATGAATAAAAGTTTAGTTCGATCCTTTCTTCTTTGAGAGTTTGCTTAGTGATCTATCCTTGCAATCATGTGCAAGTTATATAATAAAGTTAGTTTGAGTTTTTGCTTTCTTTACTTTCATGTTGCAAATAAAGAAAAGAAATAAAGAAAGAAAAAGAGAAAGGAAATGAATGAAGAAAGGAAATAAATCAATAAGATTATATACTAATCCTATGGTAGGTGATGGCACCACATAAGGAAAAGTATAAGTAGAAAATTTTATTAGAGATTGACAAACATAGCATTAGTCAATGATGCAACTCATGAAAGAATTAATAAGGGAAGAGAAGATTCACATATAGATATACTATCCTAGAAATCTTTTGTGATTGTGTGCCCTCATCAAAATATTATATGCCAAAATTGTTGGCGTTGGACAAGGAAGACAACTTAATGATTTATGTTTGTTTATATTCACATAGAAGTCATATTGTCATAGATCCTTTAACATGTGATGCTTGCCCCTATCTTTGCCAGCCAAAAAGTCTGTACTAAGTAGAGATACTACTTGTGAATCCAAAAACCCTTAAACCCAAATCTTTTTTCAAGTTTCCACCATACCTACCTAGGGATTGAGCAAGATCCCTCAAGTAAGTTGTCATCGGTGCAAAAAGGCAATAAAAATTGTTTCTAAAAGTGTGAGATCATTTAGGGTAAGAGAAAATTGAGCGTTGTACGAACTTGGATGACAAAGAATAAAAGCGACAGACTGCATAATAAAGGTTGTCATCTTAAGGGGAAATACAACATGACGTTATCTTGCACTAAGGGATTGAGCATACAAACAAATAAGCGCATGGCAACCTCTGCTTCCCTCTACGAAGGGCCTGTCTTTTACTTTTATGCAAAGAGTCAAAGTTTTCCATCTATTCCTTTTATTTTTCTTTTTTGGCAAGCATCATGTGGTGAGGAAAGATCTAGGCAGATATGTCCAGTTGAATATAGATAGCATGAGTTATTATTGTTGACATCACCCTTGAGGTGAGTATGTTGGGAGGCGAAACTATAAGCCCCTATCTTTCTATGTGTCCGGTTGAAACATTTTGCTCATGGGTACAAGGTGAGTGTTAGCAATCATAGAAGACTATATGGTGGTTGAGTATGTGGACTTGCCTAAAGGCTCTGACACGTGACCCTTCCTGAAAAGATGATGAATTGTAGTTGCAAAGTTGACTGAGAACATAGTTTGTCGGTTTTTAATAGAGTTTTTGCTTTATACTTCGATTGTGTGATGAACTATTACTTATTCATGAGAAGTATATGATAAAAGTTCTATGATAAAAGTCATATGTTTAAATTTGTTACTGTTACAATAATCAACATGATGCTTCTATGTCCGTATTTTATTTTTATCGACACCTCTCTCTCAAAGCATGTGGACATGTTTTTCGATTTCGATTTTCGCTTGAGGACAAGCGAGGTCTAAGCTTGGGGGAGTTGATACATCCATTTTGCATCATGTTTTCCCACTGTTATTTATAATGTTTTTATCCATAATAATGCTTTTTGGAGTAATTATAATGCCTTTTCCCTCATAATTTGCAAGGAACACACCAAGAGGGAGAATTTTGGCAGCTGGAAATCTGGACCTGGAAAAGCTACATCAGGCCACCTATTCTGCACAACTCCAAATGAGTTGAAACTTTACAAAGATTTTTTATGGATTATTTGAGAAATACTGGAGCCAATAAACACCAGAGGGGGGCCACCAGGTGGGCACAACCCACCTGGACGCGCCAGGCCCCCCAGGCTCGCCCTGGTGGGTTGTGGCCTCCTAGGCCCACCTCTGGTGCCCATCTTCTGGTATATAAGCGGTTTTGACCTAGAAAAAAAATAAGGGGAGGACTTTCAGGACGAAGCACCACCGCCTCGAGGCAGAACTTGCGCAGGAGCACTTTTGCCCTCCGGCGGAGCGATTCCGTCGGGGAACTTCCCTCACGGAGGGGGAAATCATCGTCATCATCATCACCAACAACTCTCCCATCTTGGGGAGGGAAATATCCATCAACATCATCAACAAGACCATCTCCTCTCAAACCCTAGTTCATCTCTTGTGTTCAATCTTGTTACCGGAACTATAGATTGGTACTTGTGGGTGACTAGTAGTGTTGATTACATCTTGTAGTTGATTACTATATGGTTTATTTGGTGGGAGATTGTATGTTCAGATCCATTATGCTATTTAATACTCCTCTAATCATGAACATGTTTATCATTATTGAGTAGTTACTTTTGTTCTTGAGGTCATGGGAGAAATCATGTTGCAAGTAATCATGTGGACTTGATATGTGTTCGATATTTTGATAGTATGTATGTTGTTATCCCCTTAGCGGTGTAATGTGAATGTCGACTACATGACACTTCACCATATTTGGGCCTAAGGGAATGCATTGTGGAGTAGCAATTAGATGGTGGGTTGCGAGAGTGACAGAAGTTTAAACCCCAGTTTATGCGCTACTCCGTAAGGGGCCGATTGGATCCAAAAGTTTAATGATATGGTTATAATTTATTCTTAATACTTTTCTCGTAGTTGCGGATGCTTGCGGGAGGGTTAATCATAAGTAGGAGGTTTGTTCAAGTAAGAACAGCACCTAAGCACTGGTCCACCCACATATCAAATTATCAAAGTAGTGAATACAAATCAAACCAACATGATGAAAGTGACTAGATGAAATTCCCGTGTACCCTCAAGAACGCTTTGCTTATCATAAGAGAACGTTTTGGCCCATACTTTGCCTCAAAAGGATTGGGCTACCTTGCTGCACTTTTGTTACTATTATCGTTACTTGCTCGTTAGAAATTATCTTGTTATCAAACTACTCGCTACTTACAATTTCAACACTTGCAGACATTACCTTAGCGGAAACTACTTGTCATTTCCTTCCGCTCCTCGTTGGGTTCGACACTATTACTTATCGAAAAGATCTACAATTGATCCCTCATACTTGTGGGTCATCAGCGTGCGCGGGTTGGTCGGCGTTGGCGCGGCTTCTCTGCTGGGCGTCGTGGAGGCATCATCGCTCGGGCTTGGCGGCGGCGTTGGGGTCGACGTGGGAGTTGGCGCAGCTGTAGACGGCATCTGGTTCAAGATGATACCATGCTCCGCCAGGTACCATGCCTTGACCTGATCGTCCATCGTCGAGATGTCCGCCCCCATCAGGAATGCGAGATCGGTGTTCCTCTTCTTCGCGACGACGTTGGTCCGGAGTAGATCGAGCTTGACGGCGCTGTTTGTCATCAACACCGACCCTCGTGCCTCGGATTTCTCTTCCCACTAGGCGGCGTGGTTATTGGCATCGGCGATGCACTCCTCCATGGACGCTTGTAGCCACGTGGCAGCCGGCGCGGCGTCCTTTGCTGACTTGGCTTGTTTGTTGCCGTCTGGGCGCCCATCAGCTGCGCCTGGCATCGGCGCGTCTGGCTTGTACATCTCTTGGCCTTGGCGAGGGTGTGCCAGACGTCCGCCCACTTCTCGCACTTCTCGATCCGGGAGAACAAGTGGAGGCACTTGAACTCTTGGTCGGTGTCGGTGTCAAAACCGGCGGATCTCGGGTAGGGGGTCCCGAACTGTGCATCTAAGGTCGATGGTAACAGGAGGCAGGGGACACGACGTTTTACCCAGGTTCGGGCCCTCTTGATGGAGGTAATACCCTATGTCCTGCTTGCTTGATCTTGATGAGTATGAGGATTACAAGACTTGATCTACCACGAGATCGTTGTGGCTAAACCCTAGAGGTCTAGCCTGTCTGATTGTGATTGTCTCTACGGACTAAACCCTCCGGTTTATATAGACACCGGAGGGGCCTAGGGTTATACAAAGTTGGTTACAGAGAAAGGAAATAATACATCCGGACGCCTAGCTTGCCTCCCACGCAAAGGAGAGTCCCATCCGGACACGGGAGGAAGTCTTCTATCTTGTATCTTCATGGCCCAATAGTCCGGCCCATGTCACACAGGCCGGACGCCCGAGGACCCCTTAATCCAGGACTTCCTCATTAGCCCCCGAACCAGGCTTCAATGACGATGTGTCCGGCGCGCTGATAGTCTTCGACATTGCAAGGCAGGTTCTTCCTCCGAACACTTCAAAGCGTTTGATCCGAAGAGTCATACTCGGCTTTCCATTTAATGTCGTACCCATTGGCTTCTGCGCCTCCACCGCTTTGGCTTCCACGTGTCAAGCGAACACGAAAGGTCAGAGTACTTTTTGCACATACCACCCTGGCCATGTAAGAAGGGCGTCTATTTAAAGGGACTGGATCTCAGATCCCGTTCCACATCATGCGGAAAATCCTTAGAGCTTGCTAGGAGAAACCATTCCAGCATGGCTAGCGTTCCCAGTTCTTCCTACCGCCCCCATGGCTCCAAAAAGGCGATTGGGGGGGGGATGCTTAGTATCCCACGGCCAGCTAAGTAAGCTTCAAACGCAGGGATTCCTCCCCCCACGGATCTAGTCCCTGTCCGGGCAGGATTAACCTCTTTTACGGGCGAAGCCCTGGCGGAAAATTTCCCCAATCCAGCCAGGGGGGAGCGAGTGTGCTTTACATCCTTCTTAATAAGAGGCGTCGGGTTTCCAATCCACCCCTTCCTCCGAGGTCTTCTGGAGTACTACGGCCTCCAACTGCACAATCTCACGTCGGGTTCCATTCTGCACATCGCGGGCTATGTTGCTCTTTGCGAGCTATTCCTGGGCTATGAGGCCCATTTCGAGCTATGGAGGAAACTGTTCTGCCTCGTTCCTCGCTCCCAAAAGGGATCTATATTTGAGGTGGGCGGCGCCGAAATATGGCGCATAGCCGGGACCGGATACTTATCCGGCACGCCGAAGAAGGCATCCGAAGAGTGGCCCTTAGAGTGGTTCTATATTGAGGACGTCGCTCTCCCTGACCCAGTCCGAATGGGCCTTCTCGAATTTACCAATGCTCCATTGAAGAAACGCCACAGTAGGCGCCCTCGGAGCCTCGAGGAGGAAGATAGTGCGGAAGTCCAACAATTAATGGGCAAGCTAAGGACACTCACCCAGTCCGGATTATCAATAATCGAGGTAATGGCCACATCCATAGTGCGAGGTGTTCAGCCGCTCCAATTCAGGGGGCTTCCCATGTGGCACTACAATGGGGAAGATGATGCCTCACGCTGTGGACGAAAGGGTCCGGATTCCCTTACCGTCCTGGCCGCAATACTGGCCAATCTGTATAAAGGGGAGAAAGAGGAGTTCACTCGTCTTATGCTCCGGGAAGGATTTTCTATGTACAATCCTCCTAGCTGGGTGAGTTTTAATCCCATCACTCTACTCAATCCTCTACCTGAGTCATGATTAATTGGCATTAACCCTTCCATTTGTAACAGGAATGGCGGAAGGTTATAGCGGGGATCTATAGCCCCGCTCCACAGCCGAAGAACCGTAACCGGGACCTTGACCCCGGATATGAAGAGGATTCAGACATATTTGTAGAGCTTGAGGAGGGAGTATTCTACCAGGCGAGCTATGATGACACAGTAGTGTCAGTCGTGGCCGACTACCCCGGCCTCCTTCATGCCTCACATGTAAGTAATCAGGAGACATCTCCTCCGAAAGATCTTCCTCACTGTACCTCACCACCGCACTGTCTCGTGCTTCAAAGGGGAGGTGCTCGGCGTGCCATGCTACACCAGAGGCGTTTCGTAAGAGCGCGACACCCGCGCCGAACAAGTCATCGAAGAGGAAGGCAAACGATAACACGGCTGAACTTTCATCGAAGAGGTATGGCTTTTTTTTAAATATGCCTCCTGGTCGTCACATTGAACTGTGACATTATCCGCTGCATTTTATCAGGAAGAGCGTTCGCCGGACTATGTCTGGGGATCCTGCCGGTCACGCCTCCACTAGTCAGATTCCAGACCCTGCCCTAAGGACGGGGGCCATCACGGGAGTGATGCCGGATTGTCCTTCCGCAGAGGATTCGGATGATATGTCTGTCACGAACTCTGAAGTGGAGAGCGCCATGAATCATTGGCGCTGGAGGGCCTCTCTTCGTGACCCGGTTTTTACAAAAGAGGCATTTAATGCCTTCAGCTCGGCCGATGCATACATCCGAGCTGCTCGGGACGGGCTTACCAGAGCCACAGACCAGCATTTGAAAGATATGCGGGTAAGTACGCATTGTACAACCTTTGTAATCATATACCAGTAGCCCCCGAGACTTGAAGAAGTTGATACAACTGATTTAAGGATCATTGTATAATCAGGCACTTACAAATAAGAACAACCTGCTATCTCAAGAGTTGTAAATGTGTCGGACCCAGCTAGCTACGGCTACCGCCGAATTGGAGAAATCCAAGGAGTCACTGCCTAGTAATGTTTCCCTCATCAGAAAAAGTATAATCATATACCAGTAATATTAATACTGTTGTGTTTCCGCTGACAGGATCAGTAGATCAACTCAGAGAGAAATTGAAAATTGCCCAGGCTGGTGAATAGGAGGCCAAAAGGCAACAGCCAGTAGGCGAACGTGTGCTGACGCGGGTCAGGGACGACAAGAACAAGCTGCAGGATTCCAACATCCTGATGGGTGAAGAGCTAAAATATGTACGAGCCCAGCTGGCTGACGCCATAAAGGAGAATAAGAGGCTACGAGGCGGCATATTCAGTATGCTTTCAAACTTTCCTTCGTGAAATTCGGCAGAAAAATGAGCTGGCAGATTTATGTCTGGAGGTATGCTGACTGGCCGTCCCGAAGAGGAGATGTCCGGATCTCAAGGCGTTCTGCTCCAAGAGCTGTCCCAAGTGCACGAGCGAGCTCGTCAAGCAATGCGGAGCGTTGCCAAGGCTTTGTGTCCATCCGCCTCCCCTCCAGGAAGTATGGAGGTGCTTGTGAAGCTATTCCAAGGGGCTCGATGGCGCTTTCAATTATGGAAGATTTCGGCATGTCGAGATGGTGTGCGAGAGGCTTGGGCCATGGTAAAAACACGATATACCAAGCTTGATCCGAATCATATGGCCCGGGTCGAACCTCGGGGTCAGATGGGCAAGAAATTCCCGTTAGTCTGGTATATGACCAAGTAAAGATAGCCGCCAAGTTTTCCCAATAGGATTGTAAACTAGACAGTCTGTTAGACAGCGTAGAGGAAGAAGTTTTTGAGTCCAAGTGGGTATGTACTTCATTTGACAAATTTGTCCCTAGCCGGATTATAAAACGATTGTCATGGTAGACCTTTTCGCTTCGACCTCTGGACCCGAAGGTGCGGAGTGTTTCCGAATACCCGCTCGGTAATATAGACTGGGGCATGCGTGGAAACCAGGCATAGGGGTCATAATTGCTTGAACAGAAAAGTTGTATCCGGCTAGCTATGTTATATTACATGTTGATTGTAAGACACATCTTCCAGGGAGAATAGTTCCGTTAAGGGTTCCTTTCCCTGGGCGGATATGCGTTAGTATGCATGTCCGAACTGTGATTGAAGAATCGCAGTATACGTAACATCTGGGGGTTCATGGTGTGATGAAGGTAAAATGTCTTTAGTTCGCCGACCGAATATTCCCTCCAGAATGCTAGCTTTTGGCTTCACCCAGTCTGAGGTACAAGTCCGGATGACCCGGCTGTAACAATCGCAAAGGTGCTCCCTTTATGCCCTAGCCGAACAAACGAGAACATAGGGCATAAGCACAGGAGCTAGGCAACCCAGCTTGGCAAAAACTTAAGTCATAACGATGCATATAATGGAGAAGAAAAGGTACATATGCGGAAGAGGACACATATGTGTTGAGCTTGATGATCAGATAATAATAATAAGCTTATGTAAAAGAAGCCCCCAGGTTTTATGAGTTTATACATTTAAGGATGTGCACATCATAGGTGTGCGGTTTGGCCACACAAGAGCTAAAGAGAAAAATTAATGAGGGTAAAAAATGAAAATAAAGGGAGAAGAAGACGAACAAAGAGTACGGCTCTAGGCGTAGAATCTTCGAAGTCTTGCGGCATTCCACGGGTTCGGCTCTAGGCGATTGTCAGATGCATCACGCAGGTGGTACGCTCCTCCAGTGAGAACCTCATCTATGATGAAGGGACCTTCCCACTTGGGCTTGAGTTTGTCCTTTTTCTTTTCTGGCCAGCGCAGAACGAGTTCACTAACATTATAAGTCTTGGCCCGCACTTCTCTGCTTTGGTATCTGCGAGCCTGTTGTTGATAGAATGCAGAACGTGCTTTTGCAACGTCATGCTCCTCCTCTAGGGCATCTAGACTGTCCTGCCGATCGAGCTCGGCCTCTCTCTCTTCGTACATGCGCACTCGAGGTGAGTCATGAATGATGTCGCAGGGCAAAACGGCCTCTGCGCCGCACACCATGAAGAATGGTGTGTATCCGGTAGTGCGATTGGGTGTGGTCCGCAGCCCCTTGTGTACGGAGTCGAGCTCCACAACCCAGTGCTTGTCTAATTCCTTCAAAGACCGCACTAGTCTAGGCTTGATGCCACTCATGATAAGACCATTAGCTCATTCGACTTGAGCGTTTGTTTGTGGGTGATAGACGGAGGCGTAGTCGAGCTTAATGCCCAGGTTAGCACACCAGGTTTTCACTTCATCGGCTATAAAATTGGAGCCATTATCGGTGATGATGCTGTGTGGGACACCATAATGGTGCACGACACTAGATATAAAGTCTATCACTGGTCCGACTTCGGCCGTTTTAACTGGCTTGGCCTCTATCCACTTGGTGAAATTATCTACCATGACCAATAGATATTTTTTCTTGTGGCTTCCTCCTTGAAGGGGCCCGACCATATCAAGCCCCCAGACCGTGAAAGGCCAAGTAATGGGGATTGTTTGTAGAGCGGTAGGTGGCATATGGCTTTGATTGGCGAAAAGCTGGCATCCGACACAACGTTGGACATGGTCATGTGCATATGCTCGGGCCGTCGACCAAAAGAAACCTATACGGAAGGCTTTACTTACAATGGCCCGAGCCGCGGCGTGGTGACTGCTGAGACCAGCATGGATTTCAGCCAGGAGCTGCCGTCCCTCTTCTTAGGAGATACATCTTTGAAGGACTCTGGTAGCACTTTTCTTGTAGAGCTCTCCTTCATGGACCTTATAGGCTTTCGAACACCGAACAATCCAGCGAGCCTCATTCTAATCCTCGGGGAGCTCTCGCCTATTAAGGTAGGCCAAGAAGGGTTCGGTCCATGGGGCAATTACTGCCATTATTAGATGGTCCGATGGTGTTATTTTGGTGGCTGGGCCCTCGATGATATCGGTATTGTGTTTGGAGTCTGGGGGTATGATCGGATCCGGACTGGCATTGCTGCTCTCGTCCTGCCACACCACGGATGGCTTGAAGAGCCTTTCCAAAAAGATCTTAGGCGGGACGGGGTCACACTTGGCACCCACGCGAGCAAGGACATTCGCCGCTTGATTACTCTCTCGAGCCACATGATCAAACTCGAGTCCCTCGAACCGAGCTGATATTCTGAGTACGGCATTACGATAGGCCACCATCTTTGGATCTTTGGCGTCGAATTCTCCGTTTATTTTGGATATCGCGAGATTTGAATCCCCGCGCACCTCCAGGCGCTGTATGCCCATGGAGGCAGCCATCCGAAGACCGTGCAATAGGGCCTCGTATTCGGCTGCGTTATTGGAGTCTGTGTAAAATATTTGGAGTATGTACTGGACCGTGTCTCCAGTGGGGGACGTCAAGACGACGCCCGCTCCTAAGCCGACCATCATTTTAGAGCCATCGAAGTGCATGACCCAGTTGGAATATTTACCGTACTCTTTAGGGAGTTCGGCCTCTGTCCATTCGGCGACGAAGTCGGCCAATAATTGGGATTTAATGGCTCGGCGTGGTTTGTATGTTATGTCGAATGGTAGGAGCTCAATAGCCCACTTGGCAATCCGACCCGTAGCGTCGCAGTTATTTATTATATCATTGAGTGGTACTTCGGAAGCCACCATGATCGAACACTCTTGGAAGTAGTGTCATAGCTTCCGGGATGCCATGAATACCGCATATGCTCTCTTTTGGTAATGAGGGTACCGGGATTTTAATGGTGTGAGGACAGTGGATACATAGTATACCGGTTTCTGAAGTGGGAACTTGTGTCCGTCCTCCTTTTGCTCAATGACGAGCACTGCGCTCACCACCTGGTGTGTTGCAGAGATGTATAATAACATCGGTTCGCTGACGTTTGGCGCGGCTAGGATTGGGTTGCTCGCTAAAAGAGCCTTTATTTCCTCCAGCCCGGCCGTTGCCGCTTCCGTCCACTCGAAGTGGTTGGTACGTCGGAGAAGGTGATAAAGTGGCAATGCTTTTTCTCCTAGTCTAGAGATAAAGCGGCTTAAAGCCGCCACACAACTGGCTAGTTTCTGGATCTGTTTAAGGTCTGTTGGTGTAGCCAATTGTGATAAAGCTCAGACTTTGGCTAGATTTGCCTCAATTCCTCTATTGGAAACGATGAAGCCCAGCAGTTTTCCGGCGGGAACACCGAAAACACACTTTTATGGATTGAGCTTGATGTCATATGTCCGGAGGTTGTCGAATGTGAGATGCAGGTCGTCTATTAACGACTCGGCGTGCTTAGCCTTGATGATGATGTCATCCACATATGGTTCAAGCGTCTTGATGATTTGTTTCTCTAGGCATGTTTGAATCATGCATTGGTAGGCGGCGCCGACATTTTTAAGCCCAAAGGGCATAGTGTTGAAGCAGAAAGGCCCGTATGGGGTGATGAATGTCGTTGCGGCTTGATCAGACTCCTTCATTTTGATTTGATGGTATCCGGAGTATGCGTTGAGGAAACATAGTGAGTCGTGTCCTGCAGTAGCATCAATAATCTGATTGATGCAGGGGAGGGGGAAGGGATCCTTAGGGCAAGCTTTATTGAGGTCTTTGAAATCGACGCACAGGTGCCAGTATTTGTCCTTCTTTGGCACCATCACCAGGTTTGCTAGCCAGTCCGGGTGTTTTATCTTTGATGAATCCAACCTCGATTAACTTGGCTAGCTCATCCCCCATGGCTTGTCGTTTAGGTTCGGAAAAGCGCCGCAATGTTTGCTTGACCGGCTTATATCCCTTCAATATATCGAGGCTGTGTTCGGCCAGCCTACGTGGGATTCCTAGCATATCAGAAGAGTCCCAGGCGAATATGTCCCAGTTCTCGCGCAGGAACGTTCGTAGTGCGGCGTCAACCGTTGGGTCCAGTTGTGCCCCGATGGAAGCTGTCTTCTTGGGGTCCGTCGGGTGGACTTGAATTTTGACTATTTTGTCTGTTGGTTTGAAGGAGGTGGATTTGGGATGCTTATCAAGGATTACGTCATCCCTATCGACCGTAGAGCATAGTGCGGTTAACTCTTCGGCCGCGAGGGCCTCAAACAGTGCCTCGAGGGCCAGGGATGCTGTTTTGTTTTCGGCGCGGAGGGCTATGTCCGGATCACTAGCAAGCATGATAATACCGTTGGGCCCGGGCATCTTGAGCTTCATATACCCGTAACGAGGTATAGCTTGAAAGCGTGTCAATGCATCTCGCCCCAACAAGGCGTGATATCCACTGTTGAAATGGGCCACTTGGAAGGTTATCTCTTCGGACCGATAGTTCTCCAGAGTGCCGAATACCACGTCGAGTGTAATTTTCCCCGCGCATCATGCCTCTCGGCTGGGAATGATCCCTCAGAAGGTTTTATTACTATGCTCGATGCGGCTCCTGTCTATTTCCATTTTATTCATTGTGTCCTCGTAGATGAGGTTTAGTCCGCTGCCGCCATCCACGAGCACTTTAGTGAGCCAAAAGCCATCCACAATTGGGTTGAGGACCAAGGCGGCTGGTGCCCAGACTGACCGGATTTTTGGTTCGTCACTGGTGTTGAAAGTTATGGCCGTGTCGTTCCAGGGATTTATTGTTGTGACTTAGCAGACCTCGGCGAGGTCGCGGAGTGCCCTCTTGCGCCGATTGTTTGAAGCGAAAGTCTCAAAGACTGTCAATACTCTGTGGTCGTCGTATTCCCCGGGGGGGGGGGGGGGGGTTGCTCCGCGATGTTTTTGGTGAGGATATCCTCGCCGCTCTTGGCCACTTGCCGGAGTATCCAACATGCTCTAAGGCTATGGGTTGGTGCGGTATCTAGTGTCGTGTGTATTTTGCATGGCCTATCGAGCCATCCCTCCAGAACAGTTCCGCGTCCCGTAATGGATTTAGTTTTCTTTACTATGGGTTCGGGTGCCCCGCGAGGGTGCATCTGTTTTGCTCGCCCGAGGGGTTGGGTGGAGACCGGTGGCTCCCAGCGAGCTGTCTGGGTTTTCCAGGCGCTTTCCATTGCATAGTACTTCTGCACCACGGTTGCCAAGTCAGCGAAGTGTAATACACAACGGCGATGGATGGCATTGAGGATTCCCTCGTCCGTGTAATTATTGCAGAAAACTGAGATCACGTCCTCATCGCGGCAGTCCTTAATCTTGTCTCTGATAAGGAGGAATCTACCCAAAAATGATGGACTGTTTCCTGAGGCTGCTGTCGTACTGATAACCCACAAGTATAGGGGATCACAACAGTTTTCGAGGGTGGAGTATTCAACCCAAATTTATTGATTCGACACAAGGGGAGCCAAAGAATATTCTCAAGTATTAGCAGTTGAGTTGTCAATTCAACCACACCTGGAAACTTAGTATCTGCAGCAAAGTATTTAGTAGCAAAGTAATATGATAGTAGTGGTAACGGTAGCAAAAGGTAACAATAGTAAAAGTAATGTTTTTGGTATTTTGTAGTGATGATAGCAATAGCAACGGAAAAGTAAATAAGCAAAGAACAATATATGGAAAGCTCGTAGGCAATGGATCGGTGATGGAGAATTATGCCGAATGCGGTTCATCATGTAACAGTCATAACCTAGGGTGACACAGAACTAGCTCCAGTTCATCAATGTAATGTAGGCATGTATTCCGAATATAGTCATACGGCTTATGGAAAAGAACTTGCATGACATATTTTGTCCTACCCTCCCGTGGCAGCGGGGTCCTTACGGAAACTAAGGGATATTAAGGCCTCCTTTTAATAGAGTACCGGAACAAAGCATTAACACATAGTGAATGCATGAACTCCTCAAACTACGGTCACCACCGGTAAGTATCCCAATTATTGTCACTTTGGGGTTAACGGATCATAACACATAATAGGTGACTATAGACTTGCATGATAGGATCAAGAACTCTCATATATTGATGAAAACATAATAGTTCAGATCTGAAATCATGGCACTCGGGCCCTAGTGACAAGCATTAAGCATAGCAAAGTCATAGCAACATCAATATCAGAACATAGTGGATACTAGGGATCAAACCCTAACAAAACTAACTCGATTACATGATAAATCCCATCCAACCCATCACCGTCCAGCAAGCCTACGATGGAATTACTCACGCACAGCGGTGAGCATCATGAAATTGGTGATGGAGGATGGTTGATGATGACGATGGCGACGGATTCCCCTCTCCGGAGCCCCGAACGGACTCCAGATCAGCCCTCCCGAGAGGTTTTAGGGCTTGGCGGCGGCTCCGTATTGTAAAACATGATGAAATCTTCTCTCTAATTTTTTTCTCCCCAAAACACAATATATAGAGTTGGAGTTGGAGTCGGAGGAGCTCCAGGGGGCCCACGAGGTAGGGGGGGCGCGCCCTAGGGGGGCAGGTGCGCCCCCACCCTCGTGGACAGGTGGTGAGCCCCCTGGCCTTCTTCTTTTGCAGGTATTTTTTATATTTTCCAAAAAGTTGCTCCGTGAAGTTTCAGGTCATTCCGAAAACTTTTGTTTATGCACATAAATAACACCATGGTAATTATGCTGAAAACAACATCAGTCTGGGTTAGTTCCATTCAAATCATGCAAGTTAGAGTCCAAAACAAGGGCAAAAGTGTTTGGAAAAGCAGATACGACGGAGACGTATCAAGCCCCCCAAGCTTAAACCTTTGCTTGTCCTCAAGCAATTCAGTTGACAAACTGAAAGTGATAAAGAAAAACTTTTACAAACTCTGTTTGCTCTTGTTGTCGTAAATATGTAAAGCCAGCATTCAAGTTTTCAACAAAGATTATAACTAACCACATTCACAATAATGCTTAGGTCTAAAGTTTACTCATATCAATGGCATAATCAACTAGCGAGCAATAATAATAAATCTCGGATGACAACACTTTCTCGAAACAATCATAATATGATATAACACGATGGTATCTCGCTAGCCCTTTCTGAGACCGCAAAACATAAATGCAGAGCACCTTTAAAGACCAAGGACTGACTAGACATTGTAATTCATGGTAAAAGAGATCCAGTCAAGTCATACTCAATGTAAACTAACAGTAATGGATGCAAATGACAGCGGTGCTCTCCAACTGGTGCTTTTTAATAAGAGGATGATGACTCAACATGAAAGTAAATAGATAAGCCCTTCGCAGAGGGAAGCAGAGATTTGTAGAGGTGCCAGAGCTCGGTTTTGAAATAGAGATGAATAATATTTTGAGCGGTATACTTTCATTGTCAACATAACAACCAAGAGATGGCGGTATCTTCCATGCTACACACATTATAGGCGGTTCCCAAACAGAATGGTAAAGTTTATACTCCCCCTTCCACCAACAAGCATCAATCCATGGCTTGCTCGAAACAACAAGTGCCTCCAACTAACAAGAGTCACAGGGGGAGTTTTGTTTGCAATTATTTTGATTTGATTTGCATAAAGCATGGGACTGGGCATCCCGGTGACCAGCCACTTTCTCGTGAGTGAGGAGCGGAGTCCACTCCTCTTGAGAATAACCCGCCTAACATGGAAGATACGGACATCCCTAGTTGATACATGAGCTATTCGAGCATACGAGATAGGATATTTATTTGTAGGTTTAGAGTTTGGCACATACAAATTTACTTGGAATGGCAGGTAGATACCCTATATAGGCAGGTATGGTGGACTCATATGGAATAACTTTGGGGTTTATGGAGTTGGATGCACAAGCAGTATTCCCGCTTAGTACAAGTGAAGGCTAGCAAAAGACTGGGAAGCGACCAGCTAGAGAGCGACAACGGTCATGAACATGCATTAAAATTAATCAACACCGAATGCAAGCATGAGTAGGATATAATCCACCATGAACATAAATATAGTGAAGGTTATGTTGATTTTGTTTCAACTACATGTGTGAACATGCGCCAAGTCAAGTCACTTAAATCATTCAGAGGAGGATACCACCCTATCATACCACATCATAACCATTTCAATAGCATGTTGGTACGCAAGGTAAACCATTATAACTCATAGCTAATCAAGCATGGCACAAGAAACTATGATCTCTAGTTGTCATTGCAAACATGTTTATTCATAATAGGCTGAATCAGGAACGATGAACTAATCATATTTACAAAAACAAAAGAGGTCGAGTTCATACCAGCTTTTCTCATCTCAATCAGTCCATCATATATCGTCATAATTGCCTTTCACTTGCACGACCGAACGATGTGAATAATAATAATAGTGCTCGTGCATTGGACTAAGCTGAAATCTGCAAGCATTCAATAAACAGGAGAAGACAAGGCAATATGGGCTCTTTTGTCAGATCAACAATAGTGCATATAAGAGCCACTTCAACAATTTAATTATGGTCTTCTCCTACCGACCCCCAAAGAAGAGAAAAGAAATAAAACTATTTACACGGGAGAGCTCCCAACAAGTAAAAGAAGAACAGGAAATCTTTTTGGGTTTTCTTTTTAGTTACCACTACAAGCATGTAAAGTAAACTAATTAAAAGCTACAACTAATTTTTTTGGCTTTTCTTAAGGTTTATCAAACACACAAGAAGAAAGCATAAAAAGGAAATAAACTAGCATGGATGATACAATGAAAAAGTATGAGCACCGACATCTAGCAATGAGTGCGTGAATATAAATGTGATGTCGGTGAGAAATACGTACTCCCCCAAGCTTAGGCTTTTGGCCTAAGTTGGTCTATGGCCATGGCTGGCCTGGCGGATATCCATAATAGAAGTTGGGGTCGTACCGCGAAGAAGAAGAAGACTCCGATTACCACTGGTTGGCAATCATCTCTGGATCCCACTGGTAATTAGACTATCGTCGAGGATCAACTTGTGGTTCCGGCTCTAGCTCTGTGGCTGATGTGGGTTCTGATAGGCGTGAATAGCCTCTAACGAAACAAGGCACTGGCCTGCAGATAAATCAAACAAAGAAGGAGCAGGCAGGGTAATAGTCCCAGGATGATGTTTATCAAAGAACAATTTGTATTTAAGCTCTCCTTCCCTATTCTTAACAATAAAATCATGTGCCACCATACTTTTATAATCTAAATAAACACGAGGCAGCACTTTTTCTTCCTTCTCATAATGCCTAATAGGCATGTTAAAATGTGCAGCTAGGCGTGAAGCATAGATGCCTCCAAAGATGGGGCCCTTTGTACGGTTCAGACTTAACCGTTTAGCAATAATGCCGCCCATACTAACAGAGTTATCACTGAATAAACCGTGGAGCAAAATAATAATATCAGGAACACTAAGGTTTCCACTGTTTTCGCGACCAATTAAGCAACGACTAGCAAATAATGCAAAATAGCATAAAACAGGAAAATGTATGCTAGTGAGTCGTGCATCAAAAATCTTCCTTGTTTCCCCTACAGTGATAGTATCAATAAACCCATCCACATCCTCGCGATGAGGTTCCTCTGTCTTGCCCTCAAAAGGGACTAAACAAACCCGACAAAAATCATAAAGTGACATCTCCTTATGCTCATCATATAAATGAAACTCCATGGTAGGTGGTGAGCTCCTAGAATGGAAATGAAAGTTTTGCACAAAGATATTTGTGAGTAAGAGATACTGATCACGTTGGTCGTGGAGGAAAGCGGTAAGGCCTGCATTCTTAGCCAATTCATAAAAATCTTCATAAATCCCGGCTGCTCTAAAAAAAATCATCTGAAGGCCATTCACACGACCGAGACTCCGTGGTGCGAGACAGATTATACTTACGATTCTGTGCCTTTTCCTTCGAGCTTTGGCTCGATGAGCCCCTCAAAAGTCTCTTCATCATTTTCTGAAAAATTCTGAAATTTTTAGTAACTTCAAAATAAAAGTAAACCAAACTCAATAATATTGATAGCAACTACTCCTACAAGTGCCTAGAGCCTATATCATGCATCAAAACTACTTGGAACCATATAAATTTGATATGCAAGCTCAAGAACATGGTCACCTAGGCAACACAAATTTGCAATGAATAAAGCACTAGAACAAAAACTAATTGGACCAATGGAGGAGTCACATACCAAGGAACAATCTCCCCAAGCAGTTTTGTGAGAGGTGCTTTAAGCAAAGAGATCGAAAATGGCAGCAAAATGAGCTTGGACTCGGGTTTGAGATGGATATTCGTGTTTGGGGGAGGAAGAAGGAGTGTGTGGGTGAAAGGATAAGTGGAGGAGGGCCACCGTAGGCCCACGAGACAGGGGGGTGCGCCCAGGGGGGTAGGGCGCGCCCTCCACCCTCGTGGGCAGGTGGGTGACCCCCCTGCTGTGTTCTTAGTGCCAAATATTCTCAAATATTCCAGAAAAAATCATATTTAAATTTCAGGGCATTTGGAGAACTTTTATTTTTGGGGTATTTTTATATTGCACGGATAATCAGATAACAGACAGAAAAAATACTATTTTTATTTTATTTAATATAAATAACAGAAAGTAAAAGTGGGGTACAGAAGGTTGTGCCTTCTAGTTTCATCCATCTCATGATCATCAAAAGGAATCCACTAACAAGGTCGATCGGGTCTTGTTAACAAACTCATTCCGAATAACATGGGACCGAAGAATTTTCGAATAACACTATGTTACCTCAATGGGGATATGCACATGCCCAATAATAAGAATATCATATTTCTTCTTGACAGTAGGAAGAGGAAATTCAAAACCTCCAAATATAATCGATGGAATTTTTCCAATAGAGTTGATACTATGAACTTGAGGTTGTTTCCTCGGAAAGTGTACCGTATTCTCATTACCATTAACATGAAAAGTGACATTGCCTTTAGTGCAATCAATAGCAGCCCCTACAGTATTCAAAAAGGGTCTTCCAAGAATAATAGACATACTATCGTCCTCGGGAATATCAAGAATAACAAAGTCCGTTAAAATAGTAATGTTTGCAACTACAACAGGCACATTCTCACAAATACCGATAGGTATAGCAGTTGATTTATCAGCCATTTGCAAAGATATTTCAGTAGGTGTCAACTTATTCAAATCAAGTCTACGATATAAAGAGAGAGGCATAACACTAGCACCGGCTCCAAGATCACATAAAGCAGTTTTAACATAGTTTCTTTTAATGGAGCATGGTATAGTTGGTGCACCGGGATCTCCAAGTTTCTTTGGTATTCCACCCTTAAAAGTATAATTAGAAAGCATGGTGGAAATTTCAGCTTCCGGTATCTTTCTCTTATTAGTAACAATTTCTTTCATATACTTAGCATAAGGATTCATTTTGAGCATATCAGTTAATCGCATACGCAAAAAGATAGGTCTAATCATTTCAGCGAAGCGCTCAAAATCCTCATCATCCTTTTTCTTGGATGGTTTGGGAGGAAAAGGCATAGGTTTCTAAGCCCATGGTTCTCTTTCTTTACCGTGTTTCCTAGCAACAAAGTCTTTCTTATCATAACGTTGATTCTTTGATTGTGGGTTATCAAGATCAACAGCAGGTTCAATTTCTATATCATTATCATTACTAGGTTGAGCATCATCATGAACATTATCATTAACATTATTACTAGTTTCAGGTTCATTACCAGATTGTGTTTCAACATCAGAAATAAAATATCATTTGGATTCTCAGGTGTTTCAATAACAGGTTCACTAGAAGCATGCAAAGTCCTATCATTTTTCTTTTTCTTCCTTTTAGAAGGACTAGGTGCATCTATATTATTAATCTGAGAATCTTGCTCAATTCTCTTAGGACGGCCTTCAGGATACAAAGGTTCCTGAGTCATTCTACCACCTCTAGTCATAACTCTAACAACATTATCATTATTCTTACTATTCGATTCATTGAGCAAATCATTTTGAGCTTTAAGTACTTGTTCTACTTGAGTGGTAACCATAGAAGCATGTTTACTAATAAGTTTAAGTTCACCTTTGACATTAGCCATATAATCGCCCAAGTGTTCAAGCATATTTGAATTGTATTTCAATTGTCTACCAAAATAAGCATTAAAATCTTCTTGCTTAACCATAAATTTATCAAACTCATCTAAGCATGGGCTAGCAAACTTAGTAAATGGGATTTCAGCTTTATCATATCTATAGAGAGAATTTACCTTTACTACCTGTGTCGGGTTATCAAGACCATGAGTTTCTTCAATAGTTAAAGGATTAAGATCATATGTTTCTTCAACAGGCAGTAAATTAAGACCATGTATTTCTTCAATAGGAGGTAAATTCTTAACATCTTCAGCTTTAATACCTTTTGCTTTCATAGATTTCTTTGCCTCTTGCATATCTTCAGGACTGAGAAATAGAATACCCCTCTTCTTCGGAGTTGGTTTAGGAATAGGCTCAGGAATTGGCTCCGGAGGTGTCCAATTATTTTCATTTGTCAACATATTATTCAATAGAACTTCAGCTTCATCCAGTGTTCTTTCCCTGAAAACAGAACCAGCACAACTATCCAGGTAATCTTTGGAAGCATTGGTTAGTCCATTATAAAAGATATCAAGTATTTCATTTCTCTTAAGAGGATGATCAGGCAAAGCATTAAGTAATTGGAGAAGCCTCCCCCAAGCTTGTGGGAGACTCTCTTCTTCAATTTGCGCAAAATTGTATATATCCCTTAAAGCAGCTTGTTTCTTATGCACAGGGAAATATTTAGCAGAGAAGTAATAAATCATATCCTGGGGACTACGCACACAACCAGGATCAAGAGAATTGAACCATATCTTAGCATCACCCTTTAATGAGAACGGAAATATTTTAAGGATATAAAAGTAGCGAGTTCTCTCATCATTAGTGAACAGGGTAGCTATATCATTTAATTTAGTAAGATGTGCCACAACAGTTTCAGATTCATAGCCATGAAAAGGATCAGATTCAACCAAAGTAATTATATCAGGATCAACAGAGAATTCATAATCCTTATCGGTAACACAGATAGGTGAAGTAGCAAAAGCAGGGTCAGGTTTCATTCTAGCATTTAGAGATTCCTGATTCCATTTAGCTAATAACCTCTTGAGTTCGTATCTATCTTTGCAAGCTAAAATAGCTAAAGAAGCTTCTTTATCAAAAACATAACCCTTAGGAATAACAGGCAAGTCTTCATCGTCACTTTCATCAGCATTATCAGATTCAATATTTTCAATCTCTCTAGCCCTAGCAAGTTGTTCGTCAAGAAATTCACCAAGTGGCACAGTAGTAAAGCATAGAAGTAGTTTCATCATAAGTATCATGTATAGCAGAAGTGGCATCATCAATAACATGCGACATATCAGAATGAATAGCAGAAGCAGGTTTAGGTGTCGCAAGCTTACTCAAAACAGAAGGTGAATCAAGTGTAGAGCTAGATGGCAGTTCCTTACCTCCCCTCGTAGTTGAGGGATAAATCTTGGTTCTTGGATCTTTCAAGTTCTTCATAATGATAAGAAGATATAAATCCCAAGTGACTCAAAGAATAGAGCTATGCTCCCCGGCAACGGCGCCAGAAAATAGTCTTGATAACCCACAAGTATAGGGGATCGCAACAGTTTTCGAGGGTAGAGTATTCAACCCAAATTTATTGATTCGACACAAGGGGAGCCAAAGAATATTTTCAAGTATTAGCAGCTGAGTTGTCAATTCAACCACACCTGGAAACTTAGTATTTGCAGCAAAGTATTTAGTAGCAAAGTAATATGATAGTTGTGGTAACGGTAGCAAAAGGTAACAATAGTAAAAGTAATGTTTTTGGTATTTTGTAGTGATGATAGCAATAGCAACGGAAAAGTAAATAAGCGAAGAACAATATATGGAAAGCTCGTAGGCAATGGATCGGTGATGGAGAATTATGCTGGATGCGGTTCATCATGTAACAGTCATAACCTAGGGTGACACAGAACTAGCTCCAGTTCATCAATGTAATGTAGGCATGTATTCCGAATATAGTCATACGTGCTTATGGAAAAGAACTTGCATGCCATCTTTTGTCCTACCCTCCCGTGGCAGCGGGGTCCTTACAGAAACTAAGGGATATTAGGGCCTCCTTTTAATAGAGTACCGGAACAAAGCATTAACACATAGTGAATACATGAACTCCTCAAACTACGGTCATCACCGGTAAGTATCCCGATTGTTGTCACTTCGGGGTTAACGAATCATAACACATAATAGGTGACTATAGACTTGCAAGATAGGACCAAGAACTCTCATATGTTGATGAAAACATAATAGGTTCAGATCTGAAATCATTTCACTCGGGCCCTAGTGACAAGCATTAAGCATAGCAAAGTCATAGCAACATCAGTCTCAGAACATAGTGGATACTAGATCAAACCCTAACAAAACTAACTCGATTACATGATAGATCCCATCCAACCCATCACCATCCAGCAAGCCTACGATGGAATTACTCACGCACTACGGTGAGCATCATGAAATTGGTGATGAAGGATGGTTGATGATGACGATGGAGATGGATTCCCCTCTCCGGAGCCCCGAACAGACTCCAGATCAGCCCTCCCGAGAGGTTTTAGGGCTTGGCGGCGGCTCCGTATCGTAAAACGTGATGAAATCTTCTCTCTGATTTTTTTCTCCACGAAACACAATATATAGAGTTGGAGTTGGAGTCGGAGGAGCTCCAGGGAGCCCATGAGGTAGGGGGGCGCGCCCCCCACCCTCGTGGACAGGTGGTGGCCCCCTGGCCTTCATCTTTTGTAGGTGTTTTTTATATTTTCCAAAAAAGTTGCTCCATGAAGTTCCAGGTCATTCTGAGAACTTTTGTTTCTGCACATAAATAACACCATGGTAATTCTGCTGAAAACAGCGTCAGTCTGGGTTAGTTCCATTCAAATCATGCAAGTTAGAGACCAAAACAAGGGCAAAAGTGTTTGGAAAAGTAGATACGACGGAGACGTATCACGTATGTACATGAGGTCGCATATATCTGGTGGGCCGGAATTTCTTGGCGAATATTGCTTGTGGTGGGTGGGTAGTTTTAATTCCGAATCCTGACCCGATTTGGAGTCTGGGGCCTGAAAAACTTCTGAGCTCTTTAGTTCGGGCTCCGAGAAGTCGAATGATTTTCCGGGCCCAACGCCCGAATCCGAGTTCGGGGGACTGGGAGTGTCATTCCGTAGACGGGTATACGGCCCTTCGAGCTTATAAATCCAAACATAGTTCGCCTTCAGCATAGGGGAAGAATTATTGTTTTGCTCTTCTACGACCGCTATCTGATGGGTGATCGGCGGAGATTTGATTTCTCTCTGACCGGGTTTAAGCCCAATCTGATCATAGTCAGTAGTGACCCCCATGGCGGCGATGCGATCCAGGAGTTCGTTTAAAGACGGCCACTCCGCCGGATCCATTCGTTTGGATTATTCAGAGTCAACACGGAGGCGATTTTCGATGATCGAGAAGTCATCGTCGGCTTAACGGCCGAACGGGCGATCATGGTAAAGCCGCCCAGCCGGAGGGTTTGGCCTGAGGCCAGAGCTCCTCCGGAGGTGATACTGTCTTTGATAACAAGGCGAGCCATCAACCCTAACTTCGACGTCATAGTGGAACTCTCAATGAAAGCACCAATGTCGGTGTCAAAACTGGCGAATCTCGGGTAGGGGGTCCTGAACTGTGCGTCTAAGGTCGATGGTAAGAGGAGGCAGGGGACACGATGTTTTACCCAGGTTCGGGCCCTCTTGATGGAGGTAATACCCTATGTCCTGCTTGATTGATCTTGATGAGTATGAGGATTACAAGAGTTGATCTACCATGAGATCGTTGTGGCTGAACCCTAGAGGTCTAGCCTGTCTGATTGTGATTGTCTTTACGGACTAAACCCTCCGGTTTATATAGACACCGGAGGGGCCTAGGGTTATACAAAGTCGGTTACAGAGAAATGAAATAATACATCCGGACGCCTAGCTTGCCTCCCACGCAAAGGAGAGTCCCATCTGGACACAGGAGGAAGTCTCCTATCTTGTATCTTCATGGCCCAATAGTCTGGCCCATGTCACACAGGCCGGACGCCCGAGGACCCCTTAATCCTGGACTCCCTCAGTCGGTGCTATTGTCCTGGCGGTACATGGAGAACATCTGGACCATCTGTGCCGAGGAACAAGTGTCGGCGACGCACACGGCCAAAAAGGAGCGAGCACTACAAAAAAAGACACATCCGTGACATTTTGGGCCGAACGATTTTTTTCTGTCATACTTATGACACTTCTATGACGATAATTGTGACAAAACCCGGTATCATCATAGATGTGGTGGGCTCCTACTTCTATGACAAAAAATCATGACAGAAAATGGGCTTTTCGTCCTGGGCGGGCCGGAGATGCAGCTGCATGACATTCTTTGGGCCGTCCATGATGAAAAAAACCATGGTAGAAGCGAGGGCGAGGAAAATATTGGGGTGTTCCCGGTTACGGTGGGTGGTCGGGGCCGAGCGATGCGCATTTCTCTTGTACACGCACGCGTGTGGGTGCGAGGCATTGGGCTCTAACTGAACCCGAGCGAGGCGTTCGCCTAATGATCCCGAGCGATTGCACTGCAGGTTACGCGTTACTGAACCCGAGCGATCGATCGATGGCTGTTAACTGAACCCGATCGAGCGATTCCTTCGCTACTGCTGCTAACCGAAGCCGATCGATGCTGCCTCTGGATGAACTATGAGCATTGCCGGGGGGGGGGGGTGGATGAATAGTTCCCGGTGGGGGTGGATGAATAGGACCCCGATCGATCGAGCCGATTGGGGCTGGATGAACAGGACCCCGTGGATGGCTGGATGAACAGGACCACCCCGTGGAGGGCTAGATGAACAGTAGACGGTGGAGGGCTGGATGAACAGTAGCCAGTGGAGGGGTGGTTGAACAGGAGCCCGTGGATAGGGCTGGTTGAACAGTAGCCCGTGGAGTAGCGCGCGTAATGGAGGCTGAATGAATAGGAGCCCGTGGATGAACAGTCGCAGGTGGAGGCTGGAGGAGGTCGACGGTGGATGAATAGTAGCCCGTGGAGGCTGGAGGGGGTCGACGGTGGAGATGAACGGTATCCCGTGGAGTCCCGTTTTGGGGTACACCACACCCCTCCCGATGAACAGGACCACCGTTTCGAGCATAGCGCTCCAACACAAGTCCGTTTCCTCCGTTTTGTGGTACGCCACACCCCTCCCGATGAACAGGACCCCCGTATCGACCGTAGGAGGTCCGTTTCCTCTGTTTTGCGGTACGCCAGACCCCTCCCGATGAAAAGGATCCTGTTTTGACCGTGGCCGGTCGAACACAAGGCCGTTTCCTCCATTCTGCGGTACGCTAGGCCTCGTTTCCATCGACTGTTCCGTCCAAGCCCTCCCAATGAACACGACAACGCATTCCGTTCCGACCCAGCCGGTTGGCTCCCCATGAACACGACGATGATGCTGGTTCTCCATTCCAACCCAGCCATGTACACGAGCCCTGGCCGTACGTATGCGTGAGTAGGCGTTCGAGACCCCGCCCGTATGTACGTACGTGGCCGTATTTTCTTTCTTGCACACTGGCCGCTGTACGTACGTGTACATGCTACGTGCGTGCCTCTACTACGACACGTGCGCGCCTCTACATCGACCAGTATGTACGTACACTGTCGGTGTCAAAACCGGCGGATCTCGGGTAGGGGGTCCCGAACTGTGCGTCTAAGGCGGATGGTAACAGGAGGCAGGGGACATGGTGTTTTATCCAGGTTCGGGCCCTCTTGATGGAGGTAAAACCCTATGTCCTCCTTGATTTATTCTTGATGATATGAGTATTACAAGAGTTGATCTACCACGAGATCTGAGAGGCTAAACCCTAGAAGCTAGCCTATGGTATGATTGTATGTTGTCCTACGAACTAAACCCCTCCGGTTTATATAGACACCAGAGGGGGCTAGGGTTACACAAGGTCGGTTACAAAGGAGGAGATATACATATCCGTATTGCCTAGCTTGCCTTCCACGCCAAGTAGAGTCCCATCCGGACACGAGACAAAGTCTTCAATCTTGTATCTTCATAGTCCAACAGTCCGGCCAAAGGATATAGTCCGGCTGTCCGGAGACCCTCTAATCCAGGACTCCCTCAGTAGCCCCTGAACCAGGCTTCAATGACGATGAGTCCGGCGCGCAGTATTGTCTTCAGCATTGCAAGGCGGGTTCCTCCTCCGAATACACCACGGAAGAATTTGAATACAAGGATAGTGTCCGACCCTGCAAAATAAGTTCCACATACCACCGTAGAGAGAATAATATTTCCACAAATCTAATCCGCTGACACGTTTTGGCAACATGACATTATGCCATGGCCCGGTGATTATTCGAACCGTTTCCTTTAACTACCCCCGCACATAACGCGAGGCAGTTTCTTGACACGTCTTGTCAAAGCAGAGATCGTGTCCCCCTTATTACGGGATTCTCATCAATACGGGCGTGGGTAACCCAACCGCGCCATCGATTACAGCGCTTGGGGGATAAGCGAGTTTTACCAGGCTAGTGGGGGCACATAGTTTCGGCCGCCCTTATAAAGGGACAAGGTTTAACCTTTTTCTACCCACACCTTCTTCCTCCTTGCTCATCCATTCTTGCACACTCGAGCTCCAACGTCCAAGTCCACATCCTTCCCCTCAACCTTCTCCCATCATGTCCAGAGCGGGAGGCAAATGGATGGCTTCCTCCGTTGCGAAGGGACACATCAAGAAGCTGCGCGGAGCCAGATACTTAGCCGCGAATATCGCACATCGGCTGCCCGCTGCAGGGCAGATCGTTCCTACCCCTGAACCTCACGAGAGGGTAATTTTCCTCCACCACTTCCTCCGCGGACTGGGGTTTCCCCTCCATCCATTCGTCCATGGTCTCATGTTCTACTACGGGCTGGACTTTCATGATCTGGCCCCGAACTTCATCCTCAACATTTCGGCGTTCATCGTCGTGTGTGAGGCTTTCCTCCGCATCCGGCCCCACTTCGGCCTGTGGTTAAAGACCTTCAATATCAAGCCGAAGGTGGTGGGAGGCCAACAAGCAGAATGCGGCGGAGCTATGGTGGGCAAGATGCCCAATGTTATATGGCTTGAAGGCTCCTTCGTGGAGACCATAAAGGGGTGGCAATCGGCGTGGTTCTACATCACCGAGCCGCACGACACCAACCGGGTGGCTGCCCCCGAGTTTCGATCCGGAATCCCCACGCGGCTCACCTCCTGGAAAGAGAAGGGCCTGTCCTGGGGTTCATCGGTGGAGATGGACGGACTCCAGAAATGTATCCGGAATATGGCAGGCAAGAAGCTCAAGCTTGTCAACATAGTCCAGGTCATGCTCATCCGCCGGATCCTCCCGTGTCAACAATGGGATTTCAACTTGTGGGAGTTCGACCCGGCCCAACACCAGACTCTGAGCGAGCTCTTAGACACGACGCACAAGGACGTCTGGAGGGTGCTGTTCAAGGGCGCCGAGGTCCCTCCCTCTCCCATCGAGGACCGCGGGCTATGCGCGAAGCGCCTAGCGCATTCGGTGAGTTCTATACATCTGGTAGGATATTTATTTCCCCTAACTTAACCATGTGTGGGGTCTGAGCTCCATGCCTTTGATAGGACTGGGTGGAGACGTCGGGGCAGATTAACTGTCCGGCCCCTCTGCCCAAAGACACCGCGGACGCTCTCCTGACGGAGATGCTGACTCTGGCTCCTTACAAGGTGCCGGAGAAGACCAAGAAGGCCAAGGGAACCCGAAAGAGTTCCCGATGCCAGGTGTTATCGGACTCATCGTCCGATAACTCCGCGACGCACTCCTCCCCCGAAGACGAGGAGGAAGATGAAGATGCTCCCCCTCTAGTCAGGGGAGACAAGAAAAGGAAGGCCGCCCCAACTGAGGGGGGCCGAAGGGTCCAAGAAAGGGAAGGACCCTCCTTCCGGACTACTCCACCACCGCCGCCGAAGGCGAAGACGAGTGGCTGATCAGGGCCAAGCCCCTGGCGAATTCGTAAGTATTCGGATGCCAGAGTAACTCATAGCATACCTTTCTCGCACTGCTTCTCCTAACGCCGAATTATGATTATGCAGACCGCCACGAGCCCGTATCCACGTATCTTCGTGGGATGGCTCCCTGGGCTCGTCGAATATGGATAGCGATCCACTTCCGACCGCCACCTCCCCTTGCCCTATGGATAACACTGAGGTATTGTCTCAAGAGGCACCGGATCAAGGGGAGACAATCCCGGAGGCGCCTCAAGGCGACCTTCCGGATTCCGGGAGCAGAGGGAGCAAGGCTCCCGAGGGCTCCAAGTTCGGCCCTCAGCCGAACACCGCGCCGGAACCTCCAGTAGTTCCGGACTCAGGCATGCGGTCTCCTTCCAAAAGGGGAACGACGCCTGTGCCGGTGGCCTCTGTCCATCCAGAGGCACTAGACAGTCTGCTGGGAGTGCTTCGCAGCGCTTCCATCGACGAAGAGCACCGCACTATTATGAGTGCGGTGATCCAGAAGGTTCAGTCCGCCAAGAGCGGACTGACTGAAGCCTGTGCCAGCCTTCTAACAGGCTTTGAAGTAAGTATTTGAAATATAGGAAAAATATTACCGCATAGACAGTAGCCCCTAATGCTCTGTTCGGTGTTCACAAAGAAAAGCCGAACAGAGGATCAAACAATATCGCAAGAGTCTAATATAAGTATGTCTATATGCGTATGCAGGCTTCGCTGCTGGCCTCTGCCGCACTGACTGCGGAGGTTGCCGCACTGAAGCAGGACCTTGAAGGGTCCAAGGAAGAGCTCTGTCTTGCCAAGAGGCAGCTCGAGGAGAACAAAGGTAAGTAATACCTAGTCTATGGATATATAAAAAAGAATGCGATTGCGAAATGACAGGATCATCGTAAATTTGCCAGGGGCCACGACCGAGGTGGCGACCCTGAAGCAAGCTCTATCCGAGGTCGAAAACAAAGCGGCCAAGGAGCGCACCGAGCGGGAAAGGAAGGAGGCACGGGTGGGCGAGGTGCAGCAAGAGCTCCACGCTCTCGTGATGAAGCACGAGGCATTGGAGCTTGACTTGAAGACGCGAGAGTCCAAGCTTGCCGCAGCCCTCGAGAGCGCAAACAATGCCAAGGCCGAAGCCCAAAAGGCCCTCCAGGAGATTGATGCGATGAAGAAGATAGCGGCGGGTAAGGCATTCTATATGCAAAGCAAGCATGTGAAAGTAAATTACTTGTTACTTATCCGAATCCGGAGCTCTCCAGGAGCATTCGTAGATTTGCCCCGCAGCGTATCGGATGCCGCACAGTTTTACCAGGGCGAGGAAGGAAGCTCAATGGAGAAGCTGTTCTGGTCTCAGTATACTGGGACCGAACACCCGATGCCGCTGAGCAACCAGCTGAAGCAACTGGTCGAGCTGCACAAGGCGGCCGAACAGGCCATGAAGGGCTTTATAGTCTAGATGTGGCCTGGCGACGCCCTTCCCAACAGCTACTTCGGCCTGGTGAGGCGGCTTGTGGATGCCTGCCCACGGCTGGAAGTCATCAAGCGGTCCGTCTGCATCGAAGGTGCACGTCGGGCTTTCGCCCGTGTGAAGGTGCAATGGGCCAAGATGGACGTCGTGAAGCTAGTGAAGGAAGGGCCATCGCAGGGCAAGGAGCATCGCCACCCCGAGATGTACTATGTGGGTGTCCTGAAGGGTGCCCGTCTCGTAGCGGACAAGTGTATGAAAGATGTAATATTTGAGTAAACTTGCTCGTGTGATCCTGTATTATGAAAACTTGTTCATATGCGCTATGCAACGCTTGTCTGAATTTAAAATATTACCTTCTGTTCGGCTGTTTATCAAATCTGAGAGATGGCTAGTCGTCGGCTTCTGTCCCCACGCCACGAGTGCTTGGGTGTTCGGGATAAACCTGAGCACTCTTGTTCCCATTGTTGGGTCCTTCGAGGGAGGTGCTCAGCACAACGAACAAGGCAATCGGACCATAATGCGTTATCACTCTCACTTAGCCATAGAATTCTATAATTTTAAATTTCGGCGAAGCCCCTAGTATTTGGAAGGCCAAATTCGGGGCGCGATACATGCCTTAAGCCGGATAGGGCCGACTCCTCGCTCTAAGCGACATAAGTCTTTAGGGACTTGAAACCTCTCGAACAACGACCAGTTTCTCGCCTTATCATGACAGTCAGTTTTAGCTTTCTCTACTGAGGTGCTTGGCCCAGCAGAACCAGGGCACAATCCCAGTAGTTCTCCCAGTGCTACCTTAGCCGATATAGCGGAACGTAAGGTACCAAAACATGGGAGCCGGGCAAACCCAACTATTGACCTAAGACATGATTCGGAGCTGATGCATATAATGCTATAAGTTCGGGGTGCCGCACTGTCGAAAGTGTTCGGACTTCTCACGCTGTATTATGGGGTATGCTTAAGCCCCTAGCGTATTGGCCATAACAGAGTGTACGGGTGCTAGATGTCGTGAATGAACATATATATATATAAAGGAAGAATGCAATAATAGTCTTAATGCTATGCATTGTTTATTCAAAAAAGTGCGTTAAAGCAGAATGATACAAGTAGTGCGATAAGCAAAAAGTAGGACAGTTTGACATGTCCCTTCCAAGGGCAAGCTGAGGAATAGTATTAAAGCAAATATTTCACTTGTTATCGTAATCCACCTGGGAGTTCCGTGGTGTGACGTAGCTTTCTGCCTCCTTGGTTGCTGCATCATGTGTTCGGCAATCATGCTGCCGGAAAGGGTTTCCAGAGATTAAAGTCCTGAAAGAGAAAAATAACAAAGCGGGAAGCCCCTAGTGCGGTTTAAGCCGCGACTTGGAGCGTGCCACAGTCATGCCCCCTCCCCGCCTGTGCCCATGGTATTTTTAATGCGTAATTATGTACGCGTGGCATGGATTTCGCCGTTTGGCTGGGACCGGGGTGGGGGCCGCATTGCTATGCGAGCTCGGAACATGCTAGGTGGTCATGTTGCCGATTACTCTGGGCGCGCTTGAAGGTGTCCGGGTCCTTACTCACCGAACTAGTGGATTGCCTTAAGAGGCTGCTTTGTGCTTCTGCTGCGAGGGCCGCAGTGTGCTCCTCCGTGCGGAGAGAGCGCTCTGTGTTTCCATTGACTGTGATGACCCCCCGAGGTCCTGGCATTTTGAGCTTGAGATATGCATAATGCGGTACCGCATTGAATCTTGCGAATGCGGTTCGCCCGAGCAGTGCATGGTAGCCACTGCGAAACGAGACTATGTCAAAAATAAACTCTTCACTTCGGAAGTTATCTGGGGATCCGAAGACCACTTCCAGTGTGACTGAGCCTGTGCAATGGGCCTCTACACCTAGTATGACGCTTTAAAGGTCGTTTTTGTGGGTTTGATCCTTGAGGGGTCGATACCCATTTTGCGCACTGTGTCCTGATAAAGCAGGTTCAGGCTGCTGCCGCCATCCATAAGGATTCGAGTGAGGTGACATCCGTCAATGATTGGGTCTAGGATCAATGCGGCGAATCCGCCATGACGGATACTAGTGGGGTGGTCCCTGCGGTCGAAGGTGATCGGACAGGAAGACCATGGGTTGAATTTTGGGGCGACTGGCTCCAACGCATATACGTCCCTGAGCGCACGCTTCCGTTCCCTCTTGGGGATGTGGGTTGCGTATATCATGTTCACTGTCCGCACTTGAGGGGGGAACCTCTTCTGTCCTCTGGTGTTCGGCTGCCGGGGCTCCTCCTCGTCATCGCTATGTGACCCCTTATCTTTATTTTCAGCCTTTAACTTGCCGGCCTGCTTGAACACCCAACAATCCCTGTTGGTGTGGTTGGCTGGCTTGTCGGGGGTGCCGTGTATTTGACACGAGCGATCGAGTATACGGCCCAAACTGGACGGGCCCGGAGTGCTTCTTTTGAATGGCTTTTTCGGCTGACCGGGTTTTAGAGCCTTTGAATCCGGCATTGACTGCCGTATCCTCGGTATTGTCGTTGTTAATGCGGCGCTTATGTTTGTTGTGACGTGACCTGCCATTGCTGTCCTTGGTATCCGAAGTACCATGGTTCTTTGATATGTTATTACTGAGAGCCAGCCAGCTGTCTTCTCCCGCACAAAAGTGGGTCATGAGTGTCGTGAGGGCTGCCATAGATTTTGGCTTTTCCTGACCAAGGTGCCGGGCTAGCCACTCGTCGCGGATGTTGTCTTGAAAGCTACTAGGGCCTCTGCATCCGGACAGTCGATGATTTGATTTTTCTTTGTTAGGAACCGTGTCCAGAATTGCCTGGCCGATTCCTCTGGCTGCTGAATTATGTGGCTCAAGTCATCGGCATCAGGTGGTCGCACATAAGTGCCCTGAAAGTTGTCGAGGAATGCGGCTTCCAGATCTTCCCAACAGCCAATGGACTCTGCTGGCAAGCTGTTGAGCCAATGCCACGCTGGTCCTTTGAGTTTTAGTGGGAGGTATTTGATGGCGTGTAGGTCATCACCGCGGGCCATGTGGATGTGCAGGAGGAAATCCTCGATCCATACCGCAGGATCTGTTGTGCCGTCGTATGATTCAATATTTACGGGTTTGAAACCCTTTGGGATTTGATGATCCATTACTTCGTCTGTGAAGCATAGGGGGTGTGCGGCGCCTCTGTACTGGGCTATGTTGCGACGCAGCTCGAATGAGTCTTGCCCGCTGTGTTCGGCCCGACCGGACTTACTTTTACTGTATCCAGCGTGACGATTATCGTCTCGCATAGTGGCGCGCCCTCATGATCCATAGATCAATCTTGCATGTTTTGCTTTGTCCTCCAATACGTCTTGCAGGTCTGGCGTATTTCCCCATGCCTTTTTATTTGAATGGCGTCGGGGTGCGGGCTGAGCTTTTGGCTGGAATGTTTCTCTGTCGCGGCCACGAGGTGGCCGATCAGCCGCGTCATACGCCGGGGATGTAGGTTTCTGTGCTTTCTCCTCCAGTCGGGATAGCAACCTGTACTTTGGGTAACTCTTGGAGGGGCGTTCGAGTTTATGTTCCTCGGCCGCCAGGACTTCATTCCATCTGTCAGCTAGCAAATCTTGATCAGCTTGAAGCTGCTGCTGCTTTTTCTTAAGGCTATTTTCCGTGGCTATAAGCCTGCGCTTGAAGCGCTCTTGTTCGACGGGATCCTCTGGCACGATGAATTCGTCGTCGTCGAGGCTAGCCTCGTCTTCGGAGGGAGGCATGTAATTATCATCCTCCGCCTCTCCATCTGCCGCTCTCTCAGGAAGGCTGGCCTCTCCATCCTCCTGCCCTAAATCTTGCTGGAGGGGATTTTTGCCATCTTCGACACTGTCCGGAGTGCTATTATCTCATGTGCCGGTATCACCACTTTTGCCTTGGCAGGACTTAGAGTGGCGCCGCTGACGCCGGTGCTTGGGCTACTTCTTGGAGGGGTCATCCTCCGTTGTCTCGTCACCATTGCCTTCTTTGGGTGTGTCCACCATGTGTATATCGTATGATGAGGTGGCTGTCCAGTGCCCTGTGGGCAGTGGTTCCTCTTCGCCTCCCGCATCATCGTCCATACCGTCGATGCCTTTGGAGTCGAAGTCGAGCATGTTGGTTAAGTCATCGACAGTGGCTACTAAGTGGGTGGTGGGTGGGCGGCGAATTTCTTTGTCATCCGCATCCCAATCCTGCCAGACATAGTTCAGCCAGGACTCTCCTGACAAGGAGAGAGACCTTAATGAGTTCAGTATGTCGCCGAAGGGCGAGTGCTGAAAAATATCCGCGGAGGTGAACTCCATGATCGGCGCCCAATCGGATTCGATAGGAACGGGCGCAGGCGGTTCAGAGTCCGTGGCCGGAGAAGGATCCGGCAGTTTGGCAACACGGCTCTCATGAAGGGTAAGGTCGATATTCGGCTCGATCGCCGCAGAGGATACGACCTCCGCGGCGGGGTCTATCCACCCGTCCACGGATGGTGAAACTGGCTCCGAATTAAGGGTCGGAGCGGCTGTCGGTGCGATTTCACGAACACTGTCCGATGGTAGAGCTAAATCGTACTCATCGTGACCGCACGGCGCACAAGGCAGGGGCTCGAATCCGTCGAAGATCAAGTCTCCGCGGATATCGGCCATGTAGTTTAAGCTTCCAAACCCGACCTGGTGGCCAGGGGCGTAACTTTTGATCTGCTCCAGATGGCCAAGCGAGTTGGCCCGCAGTGCGAAGCCGTCGAACACAAAGATCTGTCCGGGGAGAAAAGTCTCACCCTGGACTACATCGCTATCGATGATCGTAGGAGCCATCAAGCCTAATGGCGACGACACAGAGGAACTCTCAATGAAAGCACCAATGTCGGTGTCAAAACTGGCGGATCTCGGGTAGGGGGTCCCGAACTGTGCGTCTAAGGCGGATGGTAACGGGAGGCAGGGGACACGATGTTTTACCCAGGTTCGGGCCCTCTTGATGGAGGTAAAACCCTACGTCCTGCTTGATTTATTCTTGATGATATGAGTATTACAAGATTTGATCTACCACGAGATCGGAGAGGCTAAATCCTAGAAGCTAGCCTATGGTATGATTGTATGTTGTCCTACGGACTAAACCCCTCCGGTTTATATAGACACCAGAGGGGGCTAGGGTTACACAAGGTCGGTTACAAAGGAGGAGATATACATATCCGTATTGCCTAGCTTGCCTTCCATGCCAAGTAGAGTCCCATCCGGACACGAGACGAAGTCTTCAATCTTGTATCTTCATAGTCCAACAGTCCGGCCAAAGGATATAGTCTGGCTGTCCGGATACTCCCTAATCCAGGACTCCCTCATACACGTTCGCGACCAGAATGACAATGCTACGTACGCTTCGACCAGGTGGGTCCCGACTATCAGGCACTTCCTTGCGTGTGAAGATGTAGCCGGTGGGTCCCAGCAGTCAGGGGGGCAAATCGTTTTTTTGCCCAGACGCACTTCCTTCCGTGCGAAGATGTAGCTCGTAGGTCCCAGCAGTCAGGGGGGAAATGTTTTTTTCACGAAATACGGTTGCCCATTCGGTGGGTCCCTGCTGTTAGGTGGAGGAATCATTACTTTCCGCGTAATAAGGAGGCACTTCCTTGCTGTGGACGAGGACCCAGCTGTCAGCCTCTCCACGTACAGTCCACGTCCGATGGAAGCCGTTCCTTGACCATGTTGACCACGCCGCACTGAGAACACCAGGGCGGTGGACGATGGCGAGGCCTAGGAAGGGGACGACGTGGAGCCGGGGAAGACGCGGCAGTGGATGCTGATACGTCTCCAATGTATCTATAATTTTTGATTGCTCCATGCTATATTATCTACTGTTTTGGACATTATTGGGCTTTATTATCCACTTTTATATTATTTTTGGGACTAACCTATTAACCGGAGGCCCAGCCCAGAATTGATATTTTTGCCTGTTTTAGGGTTTCGAAGAAAAGGAATATCAAACGGAGTCCAAATGGAATGAAACCTTCGGGAACATGATTTTCTCATCGAATACAACTCTAGAGACTTGGACCCTACGTCAAGACACGTAATAAGAGGCCATGAGGTAGGGGGCGCACCTACCCCCCAAGCGCGCCCTCCACCCTCGTGAGCCCCCTATTGCTCCACCGACGTACTTCTTCCTCCTATATATACCCACGTACCCCCAAATGATCAGATACGGAGCCAAAACCCTAATTCCACCACCGTAACTTTCTGTATCCACGAGATCCGATCTTGGGGCCTGTTTCGGAGCTCCGCCGGAGGGGGCATCGATCACGGAGGGCTTCTACATCAACACCATAGCCTCTCCGATGAAGTGTGAGTAGTTTACCTCAGACCTATGGGTCCATAGTTAGTAGCTAGATGGCTTCTTCTCTCTTTTTGGATCTCAATACAATGTTCTCCCCCTCTCTTGTGGAGATCTATTCGATGTAATCTTCTTTTTGCGGTGTGTTTGTTGAGACCGATGAATTGTGGGTTTATGATCAAGTCTATCTATGAATATATTTGAATCTTCTCTGAATTCTTTTATGTATGATTGGTTATCTTTGCAAGTCTCTTTGAATTATCAGTTTGGTTTGGCCTACTAGATTGATCTTTCTTGCAATGGGAGAAGTGCTTAGCTTTGGGTTCAATCTTGCGGTGTCCTTTCCCGGTGACAGTAAGGGCAGCAAGGCACGTATTGTATTGTTGCCATCGAGGATAACAAGATGGGGTTTTCTTCATATTGCATGAGTCTATCCCTCTACATCATGTCATCTTGCTTAAGGCGTTATTCTATTTTTAACTTAATACTCTAGATGCATGCTAGATAGCGGTCGATGAGTGGAGTAATAGTAGTAGATGAAGGCAGGAGTCGGTCTACTTGTCTCGGACGTGATGCCTATATACATGATCATACCTAGATATTCTCATAACTATGCTCAATTCTGTCAATTGCTCAACAGTAATTTGTTCACCCACCATAGAATACTTATGCTCTCGAGAGAAGCCACTAGTGAAACCTATGGCCCCCGGGTCTATCTTTATCATATTGATCTCCTATTACTTAGTTATTTCCTTTGCTATTTACTTTGCCTTTATTTTACTTTGCATCTTTGTCATAAAAATACCAAAAATATTATCTTATCATATCTCTCAGATCTCACTCTCGTAAGTGGCCCTATAGGGATTGATAACCCCTATTTGCATTGGTTACGAGGATTTATTTGTTTTGTGCAGGTGCGAGGGACTCGCTCGTAGCCTCCTACTGGATTGATCCCTTGGTTCTCAAAAACTGAGGGAAATACTTACGCTACTTTGCTGCATCATCCCTTCCTCTTCGGGGAAAACCAACGCAGTGCTAAAAGAGGTAGCAAGAAGGATTGCTGGCGCCGTTGCCGGGGAGGTCTACGCAAAAGTCAACATACCAAGTACCCATCACATACCCTTATCTCTCGCATTACATTATTTGGCATTTGCCTCTCGTTTTCCTCTCCCCCACTTCACCCTTGCCATTTTATTTGCCCCCTCTCTCTATCCTCCCTCTCTATTTGCCTCTTTTTGTTCGCTTGCTTTTTGTTTGCTTGTGTGTTAGTTTGCTTGCTTGTCACGATGGCTCAAGATAATACTAAACTGTGTGACTTCACCAATACCAACAACAATGATTTTATTAGCACTCTGATTGCTCCTCTTACCGATGCTGAATCTTGTGAAATTAATGCTGCTTTGCTGAATATTGTCATGAAAGATCCGTTCTCCGACCTTCCTAGTGAAGATGCCGCTACCCATCTAAATAGCTTCGTTGATTTGTGTGACATGCAAAAGAAGAAAGATGTGGATAGTGATATTGTTAAATTGAAGTTATTTCCTTTTTCTCTTAGAGATCGTGCTAAAACTTGGTTTTCATCTTTGCTTAAAAATAGTATTAATTCGTGGAACAAGTGCAAAGATGCTTTTATCTCTAAGTATTTTCCTCCAGCTAAGATCATCTCTCTTAGAAACGATATTATGAATTTTAAGCAAATTGATCATGAACATGTTGCACAAGCTTGGGGGAGAATGAAACTAATGATATGTAATTGCCCTACTCATGGTTTAAATTTGTGGATGATTATACAATTTTTTTATGCCGGATTGAATTTTGCTTCTAGAAACCTTTTAGATTCGGCTGCGGGAGGCACTTTTATGGAAATCACTTTAGGAGAAGCTACTAAACTCCTAGATAATATCATGGTTAATTATTCTCAATGGCATACTGAAAGATCTACAAATAAAAAGGTGCATGCGATAGAAGAAATTAATGTTTTGAGTGGAAAGATGGATGAACTAATGAAATTATTTGCTAATAAGAGTGTTTCTTCTGATCCTAATGATATGCCCTTGTCTACTTTGATTGAGAATAATAATGAATCTATGGATGTGAATTTTGTTGGTTGGAACAATTTTGGTAACAATGCGTATAGAGGAAATTTCAATCCTAGGCCTTATCCTAGTAATCCCTCTAATAATTATGGTAATTCCTACAAAAATTCTTATGGAAATTATAATAAGATGCCCTCTGATTTTGATTCTAATATTAAAGAATTTATTACTTTGCAAAAGAATTTTAATGCTATGATTGAAGACAAATTGCTTAAGATTGATGATTTGGCTAGGAACGTTGATAGAATTGTTCTTGATGTTGATTCTTTGAAACTTATATCTATTCCACCTAAGCATGATATCAATGAGTCTCTCAAATCCATGAGAATTTACATTGATGAGTGCAAATAAAGAACCGCTAGGATGCATGCTAAGAAAGATGCCTTTATAAAAGCGTGTTCTTCGAGTTGCTATGAAAATAATGATGAAGATCTAAAAGTTATTGATGTGTCCCGTATTAAATATTTGTTTTGCAATATGAATCTTTATAATTATGGGACTGAATATGATCCACCTTTACCTAGAAGGCGTTCCAAGAATTCTGAATCTTTTGATCTTGATGCTAAATTTGATAAAAGTGGGATAGAAGAAATTAAAACCCTAGATGTTGCTAAACCCACTATTATGGATTTCAAGGAATTTAACTATGAAAATTTCTCTTTGATTGATTGTATTTCCTTGTTGCAATCCGTGCTAAATTCTCCTCACGCTTATAGTCAAAATAAAGCGTTTACTAAACATATCGTTGATGCCTTGATGCAATCTTATGAAGAAAAACTTGAATTAGAAGTTTCTATACCTAGAAAACTTTATGATGAGTGGGAACCAACTATTAAAATTAAAATTAAAGATCATGAATGCTATGCTTTATGTGATTTGGGTGCTAGTGTTTCCACGATTCCAAAGACTTTGTGTGATTTGTTAGGTTTCCGTGATTTTGATGATTGCTCTCTAAACTTGCACCTTGCGGATTCCACTATTAAGAAACCTATGGGATGAATTAATGATGTTCTTATTGTTGCAAATAGGAATTATGTGCCCGTAGATTTTATTGTTCTTGACATAGATTGCAATCCTTCATGTCCTATTATTCTTGGTAGACCTTTCCTTAGAATGATTGGTGCAATTATTGATATGAAGGAAGGAAATATTAGATTCCAATTTCCATTAAGGAAAGGCATAGAACACTTTCCTAGAAAGAAAATTAAATTACCTTATAAATCTATTATGAGAGCCACCTATGGATTGCCTACCAAAGATGGCAATACCTAGATCTATTCTTGCTTGTTATGCCTAGCTAGGGGCGTTAAACGATAGCGCTTGTTGGGAGGCAACCCGGTTTTATTTTTATTCCTTGCTTTTTGATCCTGTTTAGTAATAAATAAATTATATAGCATCTTTTTTGGATGTGTTTTTTGTGTTTAATTAGTGTTTGTGCCAAGTAGAACCGTTGGGAAGACTTGGGGAAAGTCTTGTTGAACTTGCTGTAAAAAACAGAAACTTTAGCGCTCAAGAGAACTGATGAAATTTTTTATTTGTAAAGTGATATTTATTTAATTATTTTTGAAGATTATTAATATATAAATTCCTCACGTCCATAAATTTATTGTAGAATTTTTGGGGTTCCAGATCTTGCGCTAGCTACAGATTACTACAGACTGTTCTGTTTTTGACAGATTCTGTTTTTCGTGTGTTGTTTGCTTATTTTGATGAATCTATGGCTAGGAAAATAGTTTATAAACCATAGAGAAGTTGGAATACAGTAGGTGTAACACCCATATAAATAAAGAATTAGTTCATTACAGTACCTTGAAGTGGTCTTTTGTTTTCTTTCGCTAACGGAGCTCACGAGATTTTCTACTTTAAGTTTTGTGTTGTGAAGTTTTCAAGTTTTCGGTAAAGATTTGATGGATTATGAACAAGGAGTGGCAAGAGCCTAAGCTTGGGGATGCCCATGTCACCCCCAAGATAATCTAAGTACACCTAAAAGCCAAAGCTTGGGGATGCCCCGGAAGGCATCCCCTCTTTCGTCTACTTCTATCGGTAACTTTACTTGGAGCTATATTTTTATTCGCCACATGATATGTGTTTTGCTTGGAGCATCTTGTGTAATTTGAGTCTTTGCTTGTTAGTTTACCACAATCATCCTTGCTGTACACACCTTTTGAGAGAGCCATACATGATTTGGAATTTGCTAGAATACTCTATGTGCTTCGCTTATATCTTTTGAGTTATATAATTGTGCTCTAGTACTTCACTTATATCTTTTAGAGCACGGTGGTGGATTTGTTTTATAGAAACTAGTGACCTCTCATGCTTCACTTAGATTATTTTGAGAGTCTTAATAGCATGGTAATTTGCTTAAAATCCTAATATGCTTGGTATGCAAGATTAATAATAAAACTCTCTTATGAGTGTGTTGAATACTATGAGAAGTTTGATACTTGATAATTGTATTGAGATATGGAGATGGTGATATTAAAGTGCTAGTTGAGTAGTTGTGAATTTGAGAAATACTTGTGTTGAAGCTTGTGATTCCCGTAGCATGCACGTATGGTGAACCGTTATGTGATGAAGTCGGAGCATGATTTATTTTTTGATTGCCTTCCTTATGAGTGGCGGTCAGGGACGAGCGATGGTCTTTTCCTACCAATCTATCCCCCTAGGAGCATGCGCGTAATACTTTGCTTTGATAACTTGTAGATTTTTGCAATAAGTATACGAGTTCTTTATGACTAATGTTGAGTCCATGGATTATACGCACTCTAGCCCTTCCACCTTTGCTAGCCTCTCTAATACCGCACACCTTTCGCCGGTATCATACACCCACTATATACCTTCCTTAAAACAGCCACCATACCTACCTATTATGGCATTTCCATAGCCATTCTGAGATATATTGCCATGCAACTTTCCACCGTTCCGTTTATGACACACTCCATCATTGTCATATTGCTTAGCATGATCATGTAGTTGACATAGTATTTGTGGCAAAGCCACCGTTCATAATTCTTTCATATTGTCACTCATGCATCATTGCATATCCCGGTACACCGCCGGGGGCATTCATATAGATTCATATTTTGTTCTAAGTATCGAGTTGTAATTGTTGAGTTCTAAGAAAAATAAAAGTGTGATGATCATCATTATTAGAGCATTGTCCCAGTGAGGAAAGGATGATGGAGACTATGATTCCCCCACAAGTCGAGATGAGATTCCAGACGAAAAATAAAAAAAGAGAAAGAAAAGAGGCCATAAAAAAGAGAAAAGGCCCAAATAAAAAATGAGAGAAAAAGAGAGAAGGGACAATGTTACTATCCTTTTACCACACTTGTGCTTCAAAGTAGCACCATGATCTTCATAGTGGAGGGTCTCTCATGTTATCACTTTCATATACTAGTGGGAATTTTACATTATAGAACTTGGCTTGTATATTCCAATGATGGGCTTCCTCAAAATGCCCTAGGTCTTCATGAGCAAGCAAGTTGGATGCACACCCACTTAGTTTCTTTTTGAGCTTTCATATACTTATAGCTCTAGTGCATCCGTTGCATGGCAATCCCTACTCACTCACATTGATATCTATTGATGGGCATCTCCATAGCCCGTTGATACGCCTAGTTGATGTGAGACTATCTTCCCCTTTTTGTCTTTTTCACAACCACCATTCCATTCCATCTATAGTGCTATATCCATGGCTCACGCTCATGTATTGCGTGAAGATTGAAAAAGTTTTGAGAATGTCAAAAGTATGAAACAATTGCTTGGCTTGTCATCGGGGTTTTGCATGATTTAAACATTTTGTGTGGTGAATATAGAGCATAGCCAGACTATATGATTTTGTAGGGATAACTTTCTTTAGCCATGTTATTTTGAGAAGACATAATTGCTTTGTTAGTATGCTTGAAGTATTATCGTTTTTATGACAATATGAACTTTTGTCTTGAATCTTTCGGATCTGAATATTCATACCACAATTAAGACGAATTACATTAAAATTATGCCAAGTAGCACTCCGCATCAAAAATTCTGTTTTTATCATTTACCTACTCGAGGACGAGCAGGAATTAAGCTTGGGGATGCTTGATACGTCTCCAATGTATCTATAATTTTTGATTGCTCCATGCTATATTATCTACTGTTTTGGACATTATTGGGCTTTATTATCCACTTTTATATTATTTTTGGGACTAACCTATTAACCGGAGGCCCAGCCCAGAATTGATGTTTTTGCCTCTCTTGTGGAGATCTATTCGATGTAATCGTCTTTTTGCGGTGTGTTTGTTGAGACCGATGAATTGTGGGTTTATGATCAAGTCTATCTATGAACAATATTTGAATCTTCTCTGAATTCTTTTATGTATGATTGGTTATCTTTGCAAGTCTCTTTGAATCAGTTTGGTTTGGCCTACTAGATTGATCTTTCTTGCAATGGGAGAAGTGCTTAGCTTTGGGTTCAATCTTGCGGTGTCCTTTCCCGGTGACAGTAAGGGCAGCAAGGCACGTATTGTATTGTTGCCATTGAGGATAACAAGACGGGGTTTTCTTCATATTGCATGAGTCTATCCCTCTACATCATGTCATCTTGCTTAAGGCGTTATTTTATTTTTAACTTAATACTCTAGATGCATGCTAGATAGCGGTCGATGAGTGGAGTAATAGTAGTAGATGCAGGCAGGAGTCGGTCTACTTGTCTCGGACGTGATGCCTATATACATGATCATACCTAGATATTCTCATAACTATGCTCAATTCTATCAATTGCTCAACAGTAATTTGTTTACTCACCGTAGAATACTTATGCTCTCGAGAGAAGCCACTAGTGAAACCTATGGCCCCCGGGTCTATTTTTATCATATTGATCTCCTATTACTTAGTTATTTCCTTTGCTATTTACTTTGCCTTTATTTTACTTTGTATCTTTTCTCATAAAAATACCAAAAATATTATCTTATCATATCTATCAGATCTCACTCTCGTAAGTGGCCCTATAGGGAGTGACAACCCCTATTTGCGTTGGTTGCGAGGATTTATTTGTTTTGTGCAGGTGCGAGGGACTCGCGCGTAGCCACCTACTGGATTGATACCTTGGTTCTCAAAAACTGAGGGAAATACTTACGCTACTTTGCTGCATCGTCCCTTCCTCTTCGGGGAAAACCAATGCAGTGCTAAAAGAGGTAGCAAGAAGGATTTCTGGCGCCGTTGCCGGGGAGGTCTACGCAAAAGTCAACATACCAAGTACCCATCACATACCCTTATCTCCCGCATTACTAGGGCGGTGGACGACGACGAGGCCTAGGAAGGGAACGACACGAAGCCAGGGAAGACTCGGCAGTTGTTTCCCATGCGGAGGGGAGTACGACTGTACGAGGGTTTACTGGTTCGTCTTCCGTCGCCGGAGAATAATAGCAGGTGTGGGTGAGTAGAGGGATGGCTAGGACAGCGATGGGAGTACAGTGGGGCGGTGAGGCCTGCGCAGCAGCACAGCCGGCCACGGGAGGCGGGAGCAGGCGGTCCCGCCGGCGCTGGATTTGGCGGCTGAAGCAAGAAGATCAGAGATTGAAGAAACACGACGGCCGTTGGATTGATATCCAACGGTTACGTCTGCTAGAATCGTTTGTTGACGTATATAATAACTAAAAAAATCTTGCATACGCGTCAACTTAATAGGCCCACAAGTCAGACCATTCCCTCTTTTTTTAATAATTTATATATAGCTCATTGCAACTTCTTATGCAATTTATTGCAGTCCATTTTTTTGGTTGTCCAGGGCCAATTTCGCATATTTCTGTGGGTTCCAAACTATTTTTAATACCGAAATGTCGAGCCAGATTTAAAGTACTTTGAAGATATATTTAAATTAGGTTAATTCCCAGTGAAATAGGAATCTGAAAATGTGAAAAATTCAGAAATTATAAAGTAATTGCCAATTTGTCATCTGTTTTTATATTTACAACCCATTTCGTATTACTTTCAAGATTTGCAGGCGTCTTGAAAGAGTTGCAGCCCTTCAGGGCATAGAAAAATAAGTAGGCCTGGATTGGGTATTCTTCAGAAAAAAACTGGGCTCATTTTCACAAAGAAAAAATAGCTAGGCTGGTCACATGGTGAACATAAAATATAAGCCTGGGCTAGACGGGCCACAGCCCAGTTCAAACCCTGCTCCGTCTCAACAATAACAAAAAAATACTGCTCGAGCAGCTACGTCCCAAGTGTCAGCCGATCTTGTGTTGTTCTCTTGTCTATTGACTATATACGTTCACAATGTCGTGGGTCCCAGATGTCAGGAAAACACTAGGAAGAAGCATTTTATTTTTCCATACGCTGACATGGTGGCCCCTACTATCATCCTCTCCACGCACTTCTGCCGATTCCTGTTGTTTGTTGACCATGTTGACAACACGAGAGGGCGACGGCACGGCGAGCGCACCAAAGCGCGCGGAGGACGACGGCGAGGCCTCGGGCATTGGCGTTAACGATTTAGGAGATGGTGGGGCGGCGATGCGTGCGCTGAGGCGCATCCAGCCGTGGGAGGCGGAAGCAGGCGGCCCCGCCGGCGCTGGTTTGGTTTTGGCGGCTGGAGGAAGACAGGACTGAAGAAACACGATAGACTGTAAAAGCAGTAGGAGTACTTAACAACCTTAACTGAAACCAGCAGGGGCACTTAACAACCATAGCTGAAAGCAGTATGAGTACTTATACAAGTTCAACCGTACAAAGCACGCCTCGAACAGTGCTACTTTGCCTATAGTTAACCAAGGGTGAGGCCGCCGAGCCCCAGGACAAGGCCCAGGCGCCACCCCGCGCATCCACAACCTTCTCGCAATGTGGTTCATAAACATGATATTCGCTTTAGAGCCATGGAAAAGCGGGGACATAATCTTCTGTCCTATTCTCCAAGATGGACGGGCCTTCATAATTTGAGACCACCCATGAATAAGTATCTTTTCACATCCAAGGGGAATGGAGTAGGTCGACATAAACATCATGTTGTGACCAAGCGCAAGTCTGACCCGACCATGGTCAGGCATCTGTATAGGAACAATAGAACTGGGCAGTTTCTGTTTCAAGAAGATCACAACTGTAAAACTATGTATAAGCAATAGTTTATGAACAACATATATAACAGAAAACAGCTCCTACCATAAGTTTCTCAACACAGTTGGACCTGTTCAACGAGTGCAGCAGTGGCACACATATCCCACGTGGCCTTCCACCATTGAAATGCCCCACAAGGACCTCAAGATGATCAATAAAGTGTAGGAACTTGTGGATGTCGTCCTAGTCAACTTCAGTGCCATCAGTAACAGCCGAGTTGTTACAAAATAACAAACGAGCAGCCTGCTTAACTCTGAAAAAACCTACACGTGCCACCAATTATAAGAAAATATTAGTTAGAAGTAGCATCTTCGTGAGACATTCGTTGCTACTTCTAAAGTTAAATTGTGATTAGTTAGATAGAATAGGTGGATTAAGAAGTAATCGAGGCAACAAGCAAGAACCAGATACAAAACTAACATGGATGAACAATTTGAACGACGTCAGGGTGGAAGATCGCAGTGAAGATGAGACCAGGTTCTGCTATTTCCATCAACATTCGTGCGCCAACTTTTAGTCCGTAACATTTGAGAAAGTTTATCCAAGTCCAGCCATAAAAAAGCAGCGATCTTCTTGGTTCATGAACCCAACTCGGAACTTATAACCATGGCTTGTCTTCACTGTGACCATTAAACTGGTGTATTCAGTTATGGCAAGGCCGAGCATCTTGAGTACATGTGTTCTGGCAGAGCAAATAATGCACTCCACGAAAAATAATATGAGAACACAATGTATTCCCTATCCAAATCTAGAAATAACTTCCTCCTACATGTCATTGTTGACAATCGTACTGGTAGTACCTTTTATCCAAATATAGCAATCCAAATTTCCAAATTAGTCGACAACATGTTCAAAAACCCCCACCCTCCCGGATAGAAAAGAGGATTCTAGGAACATACTGTGCAGGTTTTAAAATCCTATGTTAGGATGAGAAGGAACAAGTGTGGCGTCTCGCCGAGGGCGCAGAAACCTGTAGGGTCCTCGCACTTTGGGCACTGCAAATGAAACACACTAGATTAAGTAGGAAGAAAAATGCATCAATGGCGGCGGCTGCCATCCTAGGATTACCCGCGACCAAGGGACTTGGATTTATCGGGGATGGATGAAGAATTCATACCTGGTTCTCCATGAGAAAACCCTATGCAATCGCCGAGAGGGGCTTTTCTCTAAACAAGCAGACGAGGGAGAAGGGGATTCAAGCCCAGTGAAATATTGCCGCTTCGTCCGTCCAGCTTACTGCTAAAGCTGGAAATTGGGGGGGGGTTGTTATTTGACGGCTCATTGGGCATTACTGCGGCGCTACGACTGGGGTGTGTCTACCGTGCAGTTGTGGACTCTAATTTGTGCATATGGCACGTGGACCCCGTTGCCGGATGCCCCACATATCAGCGAAAGGAAGTAGAAAGACAGGAGTAACTAGTTACACATAAATATATTTTTGACAGAGAGATACTCCCTCTGTAAAGAAATATACAAATATTTTATATCACAACTTTATACATAAGAAAAATCAAGGGGAATATATATAACATATATAATTATAAAAAACAGATATGTTTTTAACATAGTATAGACGAGTTAGTGACGATGGTGTGCCTGCCATCCTGCAATATAGGCCGTCCGATTTATATTTGACGGATAGGAAGGAAATTATGGTAGTTTTGCAAAAAGGTACCCACACACCTCTCCACATTTTCAAATAAGGCCTTCCCTCATTCATCCTTTTCCATCACAAGATAAAATACTCATACACATGCATCTTGATGTTACGTGCAATGCACATGCATTATGGGGGTTCAGCTGAGAATATAATACTCAGACAAGCTCACGGTTCTAAACTTTGGGCCGCAGGCCCACCCCGCATGTTTGGGGGCCCATGTGTTCTACCTCAGTGCTTTTCATATTGCAAGGGGATCGGTATGGCGCTGGTTTTAGATGTTGTCACAAGGCGAATACACAAAATTGAATAAAGCACGGCAGCTGTTAGAATGAAATCAAACGACAGTTCCTAACTAGCAATGAGAGTTGCAACTCTATCAACGATATACCATGTGATAAATAATACTGTTGTATTACTTATACACACATGACACCTATTTCACCATGCCAGATTATTACATCAAAATCTCTCGGAGGATAGATCAGTTCGGCAGTTGCGTGCTGCTACTGAAGAATTTCAAAGTTGATTTGGACCAGCTCTCCTTGCCGAGAAAGTTCGATTTTGAGATCATCCCCTACCGCAAGATATGATTTAGATTTGAACCTTGACCATCATTTAGCATCAATCCTCATGCGTCCATCCTTTGTACTTATGGTATATTGAGCAGGTTCATTCACACCAAGGCTGCACATGGTAAGAGAAACTTGGCCGCTGTCACCCGGATTGTTGAACGACTCCCTCGTTGCTCTAGGAATTCTCTATTTGCAAACAAGAAGACATACCCAAACAGTTAGATCAACACAGTGAATCATGCGAAACAACATGGAAAGAAAAAAGAACGAAGTACTTGGGCGGCCAATGCTTACCAATAAGGTGGACATGTCGGTTTTTGTAAGGACTTTGGTATATGAAGTGCGAACTGCAGCCCAGTCTGTTGTCGGTGCAACTGCTCGTTCGGTTGCTGCTGCACGGGCCAGAGCAGATGCAAGTGCAAGTGTTGGTGCAGGTGCTGAAGCCGCTGCTGCTGCCGGAGATGGTGCTCCTTGTAGAGCTGGTGCCGGTGTCGGAGCAGGTGCCGGTGTCGATGCCCGATCCTCCGGTAGATCAGCCTGATCCGCTGACGCGGTCGGTGCCCAATCCTCAGCTGGATCAGACTGAGCTGCTACCGCTGTCAGTGCTAGAGCAACTGCCGGTTGCTGAAGGTGCTACCGATGTGCGAGACAGCGGCGATCGTGTGTGGTCTGCTATGATCAACTTTCTAACTTGACTAGGCTCCGTGACCGTGATCCGGTTTTTTTCTTTATTTCTTTTAAACGCGAGAAGGACTAATTGTGGCATTTTTGTTAAACCAAACTGCAGTTCATCATAGGGATTCAACTTGTACTCAGACAACAGACAGATCCAATTTTTTCCAGTAATATAAGTGATGGACAGTGCCTTCGTTACTGACACAACATAAGAAGTGAAACCTGGAAAAATAGCCATTGTAGAGCAAACCAAATGGTTTATTCTATGATGAATGTCACATGGCAAAACCTACATCGTAAAATTGCAGGAAAAGAAAGAAAACATGACATTAAATCAATAAGATTTAGACAGTAAATCAATAAGATTTACTTGATGTGACATGAGTGAATCCTTACCAGGAAATCACTATGTTGAAGTACTAAATAGAAGATTGATCGTCCAACTACGGGTGGCATGCAGGGGCCCCGCCTAGTCCCACAAGCAGGACAGTCCAAAGGTCGTGACAAATCGTATGGATCAAACATCCATGGGACTAGAAATCCTGGTGGGTGCGATAAACCCTACAATGCATACAGATATTGGAGTGTAACCATAATTGATAAACCGTCCTCACAAAAAAGATGATCTGGATACTTCAAAATATACAGACTGAATTGAGTGGACAGACATTAACATAGACCGTTCTCAGGACTGACCACACACCAAAAGCAGCAGTACTAATAAACAATACAGGGTTCACAAACACAAATCAAGTACAAAACAATAGTACTTACTACAGACAAGCAAAGTTGCACTAATTAAACTCTGCAGACTATTTCTTGCCACCGACCTACGGGATGAACCCCGCATAACTGACTAGGCCATGGACTTCGTGAGAGATGTCTACATGCACCATCACCATCTCGTCAACCTTGGAGAACCTAACAGAGTGGTCTTTCCACTCATAAACATGATGATGAAGACATGCCGCATCAGATTTGTTGGGAAGCTTTACAAGAATCACACCCTTCATAATCGAAGGCACAGCCAGGAAATTGTTGTGGTCAAGTACAGCCTCGAGAACACGCCTGACAACAATGCTACAGGAAAACACTAGTTGAGGACACGTGCCGACAAGGACACAACAGCTCGATAGTTTAGTAGTAGAACTCATCCTCAGGTCTTCCAGTTCACACGAGATGACTTTGAGAATTCATCTCCACCGCGGACCTGGTTCTAATTCAAACAGAAACCATATTTTATTACTACCTCCGTTTAGAAATATAAGATGATTTTCGATATTATACTCCATATATGACTACATATACACACATAAATGAGTGAACAAAGGCACTAGAACATGTCTTCAAAGGCATGAGAGCAGAGGGATTACTTGCAATATCCATAACACAAGTTACTAAGGCAAATATACCCTCTTCAAAGGTAGCATTGATGTTCATAAAGTACTCCAGTTGAAAGTAATCTATAAGAAATCAGTGTCAACCTCTCGCATGTTTTGGTCAAAAGAGGAATTTAGAACTGCCATTTGGCACACAAAAATCATATGCAAGATCACCCAGAAAGTTGTACTACTTGTACTAGTACTGCGTGTTAGATGAAAAAAACACGATCAAGATCGAGAAAAAGATCGTCAAGAAGAGATATTACCTGGACTTGCTTAATGAGGGATCCTGGAGAGGGGGGCTTGGACAAGGTGATGGCTTTGAGCTTGTCTGCGGTAGTCTCGGCGGGGTGCTTGCGCTTCTTCGTACCATGAGCCTCGACGGTTTTGGCCAGAGCCATAGACATCACTTCGGCCGGTGCTCCAGCGTCCATCAAGAAACTGTCAAATAGAAATAAAAGAAAAGAAACCATAATCACAAACCCAAAATAAGAACAGAGAGGGAGTTATAGGATGAGTCTCGGGGTTGCAAGACCGGGTCTTGGCCAGAATCAACACCATTGATGCGCTCACCTTTCCTTCTTTGGGAGAGAAGAACAATGGCAGAAGCAGGTCAAGGTTTTCTTGAAGAAATGAGGAACAAGATGAGGGACAAGTGAGTTGGGTAGAGAGGAAGCTGAGAGAGAAGAGTGAAATGATGGTTGCTTCGTCCGTCCAACTTACTGCTGGAAAGGAGGGGGTTTTGTGATTTGATGGCTCATTGGGCATTACTGCGGTGCTTCGATCGGGGTAGTCTACCGTCACTCTACTACGGAGTAATTTAGTGCATGGCTGGTGGACCCCGATGCTGGCTGTCCCACACGTTGGCGGAAGTGAGTAATTTAGTGCATGGCTGGAGGAGGATCCGCACGGTAGAGCGTGCCCACTATTTTTCTGAAGAAAAAATGATTACAGCAAGTGTTTCCACTCTTACGATGGAGGAGTGCGAAACACGGCAGCCACTTGAACATACATAGTGCTCCTACTACTAGGCATGTGCAGTGGTTCATACGGCAGTACTACATAATCTTGTTGCTAGTGTAGTGAGATATGACGACAACAAATGATGTTGTGCGCATGTCAACTATATGAACAGTAATGTAGTAACATATTACCACTTTTTGACTGTCCGGTCGAGAATGAACGGTGAGATCAATGTTAACGGAACTAGGTCTACAGCGCACGGAGAGTACGGTGCTACAGTACTCCACAAAACATGAACCATATGAAGCACAAATAGTGTTAGGCAGGGTGTATGAAGGGTGCACGGGATGGGAGCAAAAGTTCCCTTATCGACCCACTTTTGGGTGTTTGGCAGAGTGCATGAAGGGTGAATGAGTCCACACTAGTAGGTTAACACAAATACACAAAGAGGAACCAACTATATTGAGATGAGAATGCAACCAAACACACCCACATGCTTTGTGCTACAGTGACTGGTCTGCACCGTTTGAGTTTGATCCAACGGTCATGTTGCGCCGAGACATGGACATGCCCATGCAGAGGGCGCCTAAACACCACCGAAGTCCCTCTGCTTCTCGAGGCGCGCGACGTTGGTGATGCTGGGGGCGAAACGACTGAAAGGCAATGCAATCTACGGGAAGGCGGAGGGAGCCAGCCGAGGAGAGGGGAATCTTTTGGTTTTCACCATGGTAAAACACTAGTCGACGACTTCTCACATCAGGGAGCAGTGGGTTTTATAGGCGGAGTCATCGTGACTAATTGCTGTCGCGCCTGCTCCCGTCAATCAAAGAATTAAAAATCCTACCGCGCCTGCTCCCGTCAATCAAAAAATTAAAAATCCCGCCACACCCAAACACCAGAGCGATGCCGCAGTGGATATTTAAATTTACCTGCTGGCAAGTAGATAAAAAAGGGGTGAAAAAACAAATGTGGCGGCGGCCTAGCTAATCGGTTGAACTAGCCCAACTAGCTAGCCACCGTGCTTCACTGATGTACTCGGCGGGAAAGGAGGTCTTTCATGATTTGACGACTCATTTACTTGCTTCAGCAAAAACGCGCGGTAGGGCATCCCACGTCAGGAAGAATATATGCGTGCACCACCCGGGAGGACCCCGAAACCGCGCGGTAGGGTGTGCCATGTCTCGGCACGGAGGAAAAATGTGCGTGTAAAAATATACTGTATTAGACGTAGTACCTATGGTTCGACCTCGGGACCCAGACAGTCGGTCGAAAACACCCCACTAGCCACACGGCTTCATCATGCTAACGTGGCACGGAGGATAGGTGTGGTTAGCTCCGTCTCGACCAGCCACAACATCTATTGTTCTAGGTGATTCTTCTATTTTCCAAGATTTTTTTAGTTGTAATAACACCACGGCAAGCTAGTGCCGCTCTTCGTGTGTGCCCGTGCAAAGGTTAGACGATGGAGAGAAGAGAGAGATCGAAGACCTCGGACCCACCAGTAAGTGAGTCAACGGTCATGCATGTGTTGACGAGGCACTCCTGTAACACCCACGATGCGGCTATATGTCCCACGTGTCGGAGCACGACTTAGAGGCATAACCGCATTGTAGGCAATGTCGCAAGAGGGGTAATCTTTACACATCCCATGTACTGAAAAAGAAAAGAGATACATAGTTGGCTTACAATCGCCACGTCACACAATAGCATAAATATATCATTACAATCATCCAGATACAATCAAGGCCCGACTAAGGAACCAAAATAAAGACAACCCCAAATGCATAATGTCCCCGATCGCCCCAACTGGGCTCCACTACTGATCGTCTAGAAAGGAAACATAGTATCGTCCCGAGTCCTCATCGAACTCCCACTTGAGCTCAGTCGAATCTCCTGGAGCGGTATCATCGGTCCCTGCATCTGGTTTGAAGTAATCTGTGAGTCACGGGGACTCAGCAATCTCACACCCTCGCGATCAAGACTATTTAAGCTTATAGGTAGGGAAAAGGTATGAGGTGGGGCTGCAGCAAGCACTAGCATATATGGTGGCTAACATACGCAACTGAGAGCGAGAAGAGAAGGCAAGGCACGGTTGAGAAACTATGATCAAGAAGTGATCCTAGAACAACCTACGTTCAAGCATAACACGAGACCGTGTTCTCTTCCCGGACTCCGCCGAAAAGAGACCATCACGGCTACACATGCTGTTGATTCATTTTAATTAAGTTAAGTTTCAGGTTTTCTACATCCGGACATTAACAAAATCCCACTTGCCCAGAACCGCGGACACGACTTTCGAAAGTTCAAATCCCTGCAGGGGTGTCCCAACTTAGCCCATCACAAGCTCTCATGGTCAACGAAGGATATTCCTTCTTCGAGGACGGCCCGATCAGACTCGGAATCCCGGTTACAAGACATCTCGACAATGGTAAAACTAAACCAGCAAAGCCACCCGAATGTGCCGACAAATCCCGATAGGAGCTGCACACATCTCGTTCTCAGGGCACAACGGATGAGACTAGCTACGAGTAAAAACCAACCCTCAAGTTTCCCCGAGGTGGCCCCGCAGGCAGCTCAGTTTGGACCAACACCTAGAGGAGCACTCGCCCGGGGGTTTAAAATAAAGATGACCCTTGAGTCCGCGGAACCCAAGGGAAGAAGAGGCTAGGTGGCGAATGGTAAAACCAAGGTTGGGCCTTGCTGGAGGAGTTTTATTCAAGGCGAACTGTCAAGGGGTTCCCATTATAACCCAACCGCGTAAGGAACGCAAAATCAAGGAACATAACACCGGTATGACGGAAACTAGGGCGGCAAGAGTGGAACAAAACACTAGGCATAAGGCCGAGCCTTCCACCCTTTACCAAGTATATAGATGCATTAAAATAGACAAGATATAATAGTGATATCCCAACAAATAACATGTTCCAACAAGGAACAAACTCCAATCTTCACCTGCAGCTAGCAACGCTATAAGAGGGGCTGAGCAAAGCGGTAACATAGCCAAACAACGGTTTGCTAGGACAAGGTGGGTTAGAGGTTGGACATGGCAATATGGGAGGCATGATAAAGCATGTTGTAGGTATCGTAGCATAGGCATAGCAATAGAGCGAGCAACTAGCAAGCAAAGATAGAAGTGATTTCGATGGTATGGTCATCTTGCCTGCAAAGTTCTCCGAGTTGACGTTGGCTTGATCCTCGTAAGCGTACTCAACGGGTTCCTCGATCACGTACTCGTCTCCCGTCTCTACCCAAAGCAAGAACACAAGCAAAGGGAGACACAATCAACCACGTCGCAATGCGCGAGCAATATGATGCAAAACATGGCATGACATGCGGGATGTGATATGCAATGCATATGCATGTCTCGGAAAGGAAAGATTGAACCTGGCCTCAACTTGGAAAACCAAAAGTGCCACTGGAAAGATGAGTTGATTTCAGTCAAAATCGATATAAAGATCACTGGAATCAGATGCACGGTTTGCAAATGGCAAGCAAAACAATAATGGCACAAAGCTGCGATTTACAGCACGAGGCCATCTAAAAGCATCAAGAACAACAAGCTACTGCGCTCTAACATAACAACAAAGCAAATGGCAGGGATCCACTCAAGATGCTTGACAAAAGATGAACACTGAGCTACGGCTAATTCACTCAATAGCGGGTTCAAACAAGCATGAAAAAAGTGCAAAAGATATCAGGTTACAGACTTAGTGAAAATAGCAACATGGCAGGTTTTAACATCAGGAAGCAATGTTTTGAGCAAGATAACGACATGCTACAGGAACCTATCATGGAAAAGCAAGGCATGGCATGAAACTACACAACGCATCCAACAAAATTCCCTTACTGACCATAAGCCAAAAGGTATCAGGAAAATACAATGGCAACCATGTGAACATAGCAAGTTTCGTTAACAGATTCAGACTTAGCCGAAAACTGGAACATGGCAAAAACAGATTCATGTAGGCATGTTTACGAGCTCGATGCACTCACCACAAGGCATTGCATGACAATCTAAGCATACACCCAGCAAGTAGACATGATAAATAAGCTAACCATGGCAAGAACACTCTCATAGCATGCATGTATAAACTATAACAACCTCAGCAAAATTGCTTAACATGCAAACAATCTGCCAGGAACATTTTATAGCAAAAGTAGAGCTCGATTGAGTCATGCTAGGGTGCTCCACAATTGCAAACAAAGACATGGATGGATAGATCATAACAATATCTCAAAATCATCCTTACTGAACATGCTCAAAAGAGGCATGGATCACTCTGTAGCAACAAGAATACATGGCATAAAAAATATTATCAGGGAAAAGACTTAGAAGATTTCTAATTCCCTGAAATCAGCAACATCATGAGAGCTACTTTGCATGATTGTTCTAGTCACCACAAAGATCACAAAAATACATGGCATACACCCCTGTAAACATGGCATGGCATACTTCAAAACATATATAGGGCTCAAGTTCATAGGAGGCACACATTAAACATGGCAAAAATGACAAATGTCCAATCTCTGCTAAGCAACTGAAACTAACATTAAATAGCACTCTTTCAACAGCATTTAGGGCATCAAGATGAACTCAAATAAACATGGTGCAATGGGATGAAATGAAGTACTCATCGAGACGAACAATTTGATAGGCTACACGCCCAAAACGGAGCCACGGGTGCAAAGTTATGATGCGATGAAGTATGCTAAAAATTACTGGGACTTAGGGAAAAAACAAGGTCAATCTCTCTCAGGTCTAGGGTTCTTCTCGGGCGCACGAACCGAGGGAACTCCGGCGAGGTGGTGGCTGCTCCGGCGAGGGGAAGGCGAGGGGAAGGCCGGAGAAGGGCGGATCCGGCCCTTCCCCGTCCGGATCCAGCGGCGGGCGGTGACTCCGGTGACCTCAGGCAGATTTGGAGGCAAGGCGCCTCGCGGGGGGCGCGGGAGCTGCCGGCGACGAGCTCCGGCCGGGGAGCGGGGAGCGGGGCGGCGGAGATGGCGACCTGGGCGGCGGAGGCGGCGATCAGGGCGCGAGAAGACGGGCGACCCTCGGGTGGCGGCGGCTTCGGGCCGGGAGGGCCCCGCCTGGGCCCCGGCGGGTCGGCACGGCGATGTGGGCGCGCGGGCGGCGGGCGAATCGGGCGACGACACGTGGCGGCGGCGGGCGGACCGGACACGTCCGATCGGCGATTTTTTGTCCGGCGACGCGAGGAGATGGAGAGGTTAGGGTTTCATCCGTGGTTTTCGGGGGAGATGCCTTTTTATAGGTAGAGGGAGCTAGGAGGCTCCAAATTGAGCATGGTTTTCGGCCACGCGATCGTGATCGAACGACCGAGATGATGGAGGGGTTTAGGTGGGTTTTGGGTCACTTTGGAGGGGTGTTGGGCTGCAACACACACACACAAGGCCTTTACGGTCCCTCGGTTAACCGTTGGAGTATCGAACGAAGTCCAAATGGTACGAAACTTGACAGGCGGTCTACCGGTAGTAAACCAAGGCCGCTTGGCAAGTCTTGGTCCAATCCGAGACAACACCCGCACACGAAAAGAGGTAAAATGGGACACCGGAGGACATAGGAGCACCAGAATGCAAAACGGACAATGGGGAAAATGCTCGGATGCATGAGACGAACACGTATGCAAATGCGATGCACATGATGACATGATATGAGATGCATGACAAGGCAAAATGCAAAACGAAGACAAAAACCCAACAATGAGGAAATATCATAACTTAGTGCCGGAAATGACAAGAGTTGGAATACAAATATGGCAAGTTACATATGGGGCGTTACAACACTCCACCACTACGAAAGGATCTCGTCCCGAGATCTAGGACTGGAAAAACTCCGGATATTCGGAACGGAGGTGGTCGTCGCATTCCCAGGTGGCTTCACGGTCAGAATGATGTGACCACTTCACTTTCAGGAATTTGATAGACTTGTTGCGAGTCTTGCGCTCGGTTTCTTCAAGAATAGCAACGGGGTGCTCATGATAAGACATGTCTTCTTGGAGATCAATCTCTTCAAATTTGATGGTGCGGTCAGGAGTCTTGAAACACTTGCGAAGCTGAGATACATGAAACACGTCGTGCACACTTGCAAAGTTGGATGGAAGCTCAAGTTGATAGGAGAGATCGCCTCTTTTGCCAATGATCTTGAAAGGACCCACGTATCTAGGAGCAAGCTTCCCTTTGATACCGAAGCGACGAGTACCTTTCATTGGAGAGACACGGAGGTAGACATGGTCTCCGATCTCGAAAGCCAAGTCACGATGCTTGCTATCATGGTAACTCTTCTGGCACGATTGCGCAGCTTTAAGATTTTCACGAATGACTTTGCACATTTCTTCAGCCTCTGTGATCAAGTCATTGCCAAGAAGTTGGCGTTCACCTATCTCTGACCAGTTAAGAGGAGTACGACACTTTCTGCCATAGAGAATCTCGAATGGGGCCTTGCCCGAACTCGCTTGGAAGCTGTTGTTGTAGGAGAACTCGGCATATGGAAGACAATCTTCCCACTTCATATCGAAAGAAATGACACAAGCCCTGAGCATATCTTCAAGAATTTGATTGACTCGCTCGACTTGGCCACTGGTTTGAGGATGAAAGGTTGTGCTGAAGTGAATGTTGGTGCCCATGGCCTTCTGAAAGGAATCCCAGAACTTAGAGGTAAAGATGCTTACACGATCTGAAGAAATCAACTGCGGAATGCTGTGCAGAGAGACAATCCTGGAGGTATATAGCTCTGCCAACTGAGCTGCTATGATAAATTCTTTGATAGGAAGAAAATGAGCCACTTTAGTGAGCTTGTCGATGACAACGAAGATAGCATCATTTCCACGCTTGGACTTGGGGAATCCTGTCACGAAGTCCATCTCAATATGGTCAAACTTCCATTCTGGAATGGCAAGAGGTTGGAGGAGACCAGCTGTTCGTTGGTGTTCTGCTTTCACTCTTCTATAGACATCACATTCATTCACAAACTGAGCAATCTCACGCTTCATTCGAGTCGACCAATACGACTGCTTGAGGTCATGGTACATCTTTGTACTTCCAGGGTGAATAGAGAGGAGTGAACTATGAGCTTCGTTCATAATGACTTTACGAAGGTCACCCTTAGGAACAACAATGCGATCCTCGAATAATAGAGTATCCTTGTCATCAAGGCGATAGCACTTGTACTTGGGTTGGCTCTTGGCAATCCCAATCTTCACCTTCTTCACCATAGCATCAAGAAGCTGAGCCTCACGAATCTGATCTTCCAAAGTGGGAGAGACTTGGAGGTTGGCAAGGAATCCTTGAGGAACAACTTGGAGATTAAGTTTGCGGAAAGCTTCACAAAGCTCCGGTTGATAGGGCTTGAGAATCAAACTGTTGCAGTAAGCCTTCCTTCTCAATGCGTCAGCAATTACATTGGCCTTGCCTAGAGTATATTCAATATTCGGATTATACTCTTGAATCATTTCGACCCAACGAGTCTGCCTGAGGTTGAGGTTGGGCTGAGTGAAGATGTACTTGAGACTCTTATGATCAGTGAAGATGTCCACTTTTGTTCCCAATAAGAGATGTCTCCATGTTAAAAGAGCATGGACAACTGCCGCCAACTCGAGGTCATGAGTGGGGTAGTTCTTTTCGTTGGGCTTCAACTGGCGAGAGGTATAGGCCACAACTTTCTTCTCTTGCATCAACACTACACCGAGACCTTGAAGGGAAGCATCACAGAAGACTTCAAACGGTTTGGATTCATTAGGAGGAGTCAGAACTGGAGCTGTGACTAACTTCTCTTTGAGGGTGTTGAAAGCAATGTCACATTCAGGCGACTAGACATACTTCACATGCTTCTGGAGGAGGTTCGAAAGAGGCTTCGCGATCTTAGAGAAGTTCTCAATAAACCTTCGACAATAGCTTGCGAGCCCAAGGAAGCTGCGGAGTTGCTTCACATTCCGAGGTGGTTCCCAATTCACAATTGCAGACACCTTCTCAGGATTAACAGCTATGCCCTTGGCAGAGATGATATGCCCAAGGTAGAGAACGTCATCGAGCCAAAACTCGCACTTTGAAAACTTCGCATAGAACTGATGTTCTCTGAGTTTGTCCAACACCAATCTCAAGTGCTTGGCATGATCCTCCTTGTTCTTGGAAAAGACCAGAATGTCATCGAGATAGACCAAAACGAAGTCATTTGTGTAGGCGTTGAAGATGAAGTTCATCATGTGAGAGAATGTTGGAGGAGCATTGACAAGGCCGAAAGACATGACAGTGTATTCATATGAACCATAGCTTGTTCTGAATGCTGTCTTGGGGATATCTTATTCACGAATGCGAATCTGATGATAGCCCATACGGAGGTCAAGCTTGGAGAATACTTGAGCACCTTTGAGTTGTTCGAAAAGCTCGTTGATGTTGGGAAGTGGGTACTTGTTCTTTATGGTCTTCTTATTCAATGGACGGTAGTCGACACAAAGTCGGTCCGTTCCATCCTTCTTCTTGACAAAAAGAACACCACAACCCCATGGAGAAGAACTTGGTCGGATGAGACCCATACGCTCTTGAATATCGAGTTGTTTCTTCAGCTCCTTCAACTCTTCAGGTCCAAGCTTGTAAGGACGTTTGCAAACAGGTTCCGTGCCAGGCTCAAGATCGATGACGAATTCAACCGGATGGTGAGGAGGCATTCCTGGAAGCTCTTCTGGAAAGACGTCTTGATATTCACAAATGACTGGAATCTGAGATATGGCATCCAACTCGCCCTTCTCATTGAGAGAAAACAGTCGAATGGTATTGTCACGAGCGGCAAAAACGATCACATCCTCAGACGAATGTGTCAATTGAATCTGTCTGGCAGCACAATCAAGCTGAGCCTTGTGCTTAGAAAGCCAGTCCATTCTAAGAATAAGATCAATATCCGAGTTACCAAGGACCATTGGAGAAGCCAGAAACTTGAAGTCACCCATCATGATAGAAACATCCGGAACCATCATGCTAGAACTCAAACGCTTAGCCGGAGAAACAACTTGCAATGCTTTAGGTAATGCCTTAGTGCCAAAGTTGTGCTCCGATGCAAATGGGAATGACATGAAAGAATGTGATGCACCAGAGTCAAAAAGAACTTTTGCAGGAATATCATTAATAGGAAGGTTACCCATGATCACATCTGACGAGTCCTCTGCCTGAGCTGCGTTCATCATGTTGACCTTGGCATGCTTGGGATTATGCTTTACCACTGCGGTACTGGCAGATCTCACAGGAGGAGGAGGAGGAAGACGCCTCTGATTGAAGCATTTGTTTGCATAGTGACCCTTCTGCCAACACTTGTTGCACGTAACCTCCAAGAGCGGACGGTAATACGGAGCACTTGATCTTGGAGCATGAGACGAAGTCTTGTTCTGAAAGCCTGGGTTGGGTGGGTGGGAAGATCCATTGCCACCTTTGCTCTTCTGCTGATAAGGCTGACAGAACGGAGGAGGAGGAGGCAACCAATACTTTTGCTGCTTAGTAGCCACTTGAGTTGAGGAAGAAGGAGTTGCATCCCTGAATCGCTTCTTAGAAGCATCACACTTGAGCTGAGCAGTTTCTTGTTTCAGTGCCATATTGTAGAACTCATCGTACTTCGGCTCAAAAAGCACAAGAGCTAGTTGGAGATCTTCTCTGAGGCCACCTCTGAACTGATAAATCATGCTCTTCTCGTCAGGGACGTCTTGCTTAGCGAAACGAGCGAGCTTCTGGAACATGATGTTATACTGGTAAACAGACAAGCTGCCTTGCTTCAGATTGCGAAACTCCTCACGCTTGCTCTCAACAACACTCTGAGGGATGTGGTGAGCTTTGAAGTCTTGGCGGAATTCATCCCAGGTAATCACACGACCTCCTCTGGAATCTTTGTATTGCTGATACCACTCTGCAACTTGGTATTTGAGTTGGAACGAAGCAAACTTAACAAAGTCCTCAGGCCTGATGTTGCTGCACTCGAAATGCTTGCAGATATCCACGAGCCAATCATCAGCGTCTGTTGCCTCGACACAGTTACTGAAGGTCTTTGGCTGGTTTGCGAGGAACTGGTTGAGTGTAGCAAACTGATTCTGATTGTTTCCATGGCCTTAATTTCCTTGGTTGCGCTCTTGCAAGAGTTGCATGATCAGCTGCGTGTTGGCGTTGGTAGCGACCATCACAGCTTGCCATGCCTCCGGAGGTGGAGGTGGTGGCGGCGGTGGTTCAGGATTCTGACGCGTTGGAGGAGCCATCCTGAGGAGGGTGACATCCGTTAGCATCTTGAAAGACATATATTCAAGCTGAATCAAATGGATCGAAATTGCAACATATAGCCTTAACATCCGAACAAAAATGAATGAATGCAATCCAAATTAAATGGTCACACTTCCATAAATTGAGAAGCCACTTAGACAGAGGTAGAAGAATAAAACAACAAGGTACGAACATGAACAAATACTTGGTGAGGATTACCCAATCACAAAACAAATATTCGCGGAAGAAATACTAGAGCTACATGAATTCCCACCTATGAAACTCCCGAACCTTTCCGGTTATGCAATCGGGTTTTGGGGATATAGGGGAAGCATAATATCTCACCCAAAACTAGCAAATCCTACATCCAGCTGTATCCATCCTTCAACACATAACCAAGAAACCTTCGGAAATCATTTACCTCAACCTTCGAAAAGCGTCCGTTATACAAGTTATGGCAATACTCCCGAACTCCCGCCCCAGTACTAGGTGGCGTCGAGGTTATCTCACCAACAACTGCATAAAAGAGATTTTCGATGTCGGTGAAACTCAGGTATTCCAGAATTGCAACGATAAAATTGTTATGACAACACCTCGAGCTCAACTCCCCGGGACACTGCCACAACCCCTAAATGTCAGGAAGCACCAAGAACAATGTTCTCATCACAAAACCATCGGAACGATTTCAATATACCCGTGTGATCCTAATAAAATTTTTAGTGAAATTTGAGAAGAGAAGAATCAAAACTCTACGTCAGGATGCCGCACTAGAGCGACGAAGGGACTGAGGAGTAAAAAGAATCCTACTCTCCGATATATATAAATCCTAAAAGACTCAAAACATTTTTCTAGACTCAACAACACCAACGATTCGATCAAACAGAGGGCTCCTAAGTCAGGGATGGCTCTGATACCAACTTGTAACACCCATGATGCGGCTATATCTCCCACGTGTCGGAGCATGACTTAGAGGCATAACCACATTGTAGGCAATGTCGCAAGAGGGGTAATCTTTACACATCCCATGTACTGAATAAGAAAATAGATACATAGTTGGCTTACAATTGCCACGTCACATAATAGCATAAATATATCATTACAATCATCCAGATACAATCAAGGTCCGACTATGGAACCAAAATAAAGACAACCCCAAATGCATAATGTCCCCGATCGCCCCAACTGGGCTCCACTACTGATTGTCTAGAAAGGAAACATAGTATCGTCCTCAGTCCTCATCGAACTCCCACTTGAGCTCAGTCGAATCTCCTGGAGCGGTATCATCGGTCCCTGCATCTGGTTTGAAGTAATCTGTGAGTCATGGGGACTCAGCAATCTCACACCCTCGCGATCAAGACTATTTAAGCTAATAGGTAGGGAAAATGTATGAGGTGGAGCTGCAGCAAGCACTAGAATATATGGTGGCTAACATACGCAAATGAGAGCGAGAAGAGAAGGCAAGGCACGGTTAAGAAACTATGATCAAGAAGTGATCCTAGAACAACCTACGTTCAAGCATAACACGAGACCGTGTTCTCTTCCCGGACTCCGCCGAAAAGAGACCATCATGGCTACACACGCTGTTGATTCATTTTAATTAAGTTAAGTTTTAGGTTTTCTACAACCGGACATTAACAAATTCACATCTGCCCAGAACCGCGGGCACGGCTTTCAAAAGTTCAAATCCCTGCAGGGGTGTCCCAACTTAGCCCATCACAAGCTCTCACGGTCAACGAAGGATATTCCTTCTCCCATGACGGCCCGATCAGACTCGGAATCTCGGTTACAAGACATCTCGACAATGGTAAAACTAAACCAGCAAAGCCACCCGAATGTGCCGACAAATCCCGATAGGAGCTGCACATATCTCGTTCTCAGGGCACAATGGATGAGACTAGCTACGAGTAAAACCAACCCTCAAGTTTCCCCGAGGTGGCCCCGCAGGCAGCTCAGTTTGGACCAACACTCAGAGGAGCACTGGCCCGGGGGTTTAAAATAAAGATGACCCTTGAGTCCGCGGAACCCAAGGGAAAAAGAGGCTAGGTGGCGAATGGTAAAACCAAGGTTGGGCCTTGCTGGAGGAGTTTTATTCAAGGCGAACTGTCAAGGGGTTCCCATTATAACCCAACCGCGTAAGGAACGCAAAATCAAGGAACATAACACCGGTATGACGGAAACTACGGCGGCAAGAGTGGAACAAAACACCAGGCATAAGGCCGAGCCTTCCACCCTTTATCGAGTATATAGATGCATTAAAATAGACAAGATATAATAGTGATATCCCAACAAATAACATGTTCCAACAAGGAACAAACTCCAATCTTCACCTGCAACTAGCAACGCTATAAGAGGGGCTGAGCAAAGCGGTAACATAGCCAAACAACGGTTTGCTAGGACAAGGTGGGTTAGAGGTTGGACATGGAAATATGGGAGGCATGATAAAGCATGTGGTAGCTATCGTAGCATAGGCATAGCAATAGAGCGAGAACTAGCAAGCAAAGATAGAAGTGATTTCGAGGGTATGGTCATCTTGCCTGCAAAGTTCTCTGAGTTGACGTTAGCTTGATCCTCGTAAGCGTACTCAACGGGTTCCTCGATCACGTACTCGTCTCCCGGCTCTACCCAAAGCAAGAACATAAGCAAAGGGAGACACAATCAACCATGTCGCAATGCGCAAGCAACATGATGCAAAACATGGCATGACATGCGGGATGTGATATGCAATGCATATGCATGTTTCGAAAAGGAAAGATTGAACCTGGCCTCAACTTGGAAAACCAAAAGTGCCGCTGGAAAGATGAGTTGATTCCGGTCGAAATTGATATAAAGATCACCGGCATCGGATGCACGGTTTGCAAAATGGCAAGCAAAACAATAATGGCACAAAGCTGCGATTAACAGTATGAGGCCATCTAAAAGCATCGAGAACAACAAGCTACTGCGCTCTAACATAACAACAAAGCACATGGCAGGGATCCACTCAAGATGCTTGACAAAAGATGAACACTGAGCTACGGCTAATTCACTCAATAGCAGGTTCAAACAAGCATGACAAAAGTGCAAAAGATATCAGGTTACAGACTTAGTGAAAATAGCAACATGGCAGGTTTTAACATCAGGAAGTAATGTTTTGAGCAAGATAATAACATGCTACAGGAACCTATCATGGCAAAGCAAGGCATGGCATGAAACTACACAAAGCATCCAACAAAAGTCCCTTACTGACCATAAGCCAAAACGTATCAGGAAAATACAATGGCAACCATGTGAACATAGCAAGTTTCATTAACAGATTCAGACTTAGCCAAAAACTGAAACATGGCAAAAACAGATTCACGTAGGCATGTTTACGAGCTCGATGCACTCACCACAAGGCATTGCATGACAATCTAAGCAGTCACCCAGCAAGTAGACATGATAAATAAGCTAACCATGGCAAGAACACTCTCATAGCATGCATGGATAAACTATAACAACCTCAGCAAAATTGCTTAACATGTAAACAATCTGCCAGGAACATTTTATAGCAAAAGTAGAGCTCGATTGAGTCATGCTAGGGTGCTCCACAATTGCAAACAAAGACATGGATGGATAGAGCATAACAATATCTCAAAATCATCCTTACTGAACATGCTCAAAAGAGGCATGGATCACTCTGTAGCAACAAGAATACATGGCATAAAAATATTGTCAGGGAAAAGACTTAGAAGATATCTAAGTCCCTGAAATCAGCAACATCACGAGAGCTACTTTGCATGATTGTTCTAGTCACCACAAAGATAACAAAAATACATGGCATACACCCCTGTAAAGATGGCATGACATACTTCAAAACAGATGTAGGGCTCAAGTTCATAGGAGGCACACATTAAACATGGAAAAAAATGACAAATGTCCAATCTCTGCTAAGAAACTGAAACTAACATTACATAGCACTCTTTCAACAGCATTTAGGTCATCAAGATGAACTCAAATGAACATGGTGCAATGGGATGAAATGAAGTACTCATTGAGACGAACAATTTGATAGGCTACACGCCCAAAACGGAGCCACGGGTGAAAAGTTATGATGCGATGAAGTATGCTAAAAATTACTGGGACTTAGGGGGGAAACGAGGTCAACCTCTCTCAGATCTAGGGTTTTTTGCGGGTGCGCGAACCGAGGGAACTCCGGCGAGGTGGTGGCTGATCTGGGGAGGGGAAGGCGAGGGGGAGGCCGGAGAAGGGCGGATCCGGCCCTTCCTCGTCCGGATCCGGCAGCGGGCGGCGGCTCCGGCGACCTCGGGCAGATCTGGAGGCAAGGCGCCTCGCGGGGGGCGCGGGAGCTGTCGGCGACGAGCTCCGGCCGGCGAGCGGGGAGCGGGGTGGCGGAGACGGTGACCTCGGCGGCGGAGGCGGCGAACGGGGCGGGAGGAGACGGGCGACCCTCGGGCGGCGGCGGCATCGGGCCGGGTGGGCCCCGCCTGGGCCCCGGCGGGCTGGCGCGGCGATGTTGGCGCGCGGGCGGCGGGCGAATCGGGCAACGGCAAGTGGTGGCGGCGGGTGGACCGGACACATCCGACCAGCGATTTTTTGTCCGGCGGCGCGAGGAGATGGAGAGGTTAGGGTTTCATCCGTGATTTTCGGGGGAGATGCCTTTTTATAGGTAGAGGGAGCTAGGAGGCTCCAAATTGAGCACGGTTTTCGGCCACGCGATCATGATCGAACGACCGGGTTGATGGAGGGGTTTAGGTGGGTTTTGGGCCACCTTGGAGGGGTGTTGGGCTGCAACACACACAAGGCCTTGACGGTCCCTCGATTAACCGTTGTAGTATCAAACGAAGTCCAAATGGTACGAGACTTGACAGGCAGTCTACCGGTAGTAAACCAAGGCCGCTTGGCAAGTCTCGGTCCAATCCATGAACGTTTAACACCCACACATGAAAAGAGGTAAAAGGGGACACCGGAGGACATAGGAGCGCCAGAATGCAAAACGGACAACGGGGAAAATGCTCGGATGCATGAGACGAACACGTATGCAAATGCGATGCACATGATGACATGATATGAGATGCATGACAAGGCAAAATGCAAAATGAAGACAAAAACCCAACAACGAGGAAATATCATAACTTAGTGCCGGAAATGGCAAGAGTTGGAATACAAATATGGCAAGTTACATATGGGGTGTCACAACTCCCTCTACTCTACTCAACATAATACTGTGTAAAATCAAGTTATTGGACAAAGCCAACAACCGTTGTTGTTTCAGGCTATCGACCGATGCTTTGTAGTCCAGGTTGCCAGTTCGAATCTCGTCTTTCAGATTTGTTAGTTTTAGGTCCAAATTTGATTAATGACAAGTGGGACCCCCGTGTGTTGTTCCGATATTTCAGTGTAGGATGGTTTTTTTGAACAAACACTTTGCGCGGTTAGACAAGTAACGACATGAGTTACATGTATTTTGCAAGTTTACGAACAAAAATGACAGCGGCGTAGAATATCACATCCACCGTTGGAAGTGAGATCCAATGGCTTGGGAGTAGTCTTTGTAATTATGCGCAATTTCTAAAGTCTCCAAAGGTTTTTTTGCAAATAAAACATTTAGGCCTCGTGTGTGCCGCTGCATCTTGGATCCAACGGCTCCCCGTTGCTCATATTAGGTGCTCCTCGTAGCTTAATTACCCGCTACGGTGATATGAGCATCTAGGTCGTATGATCAGTGTCGGGTGGTTGATGCCACATATGCCAATGGGTGGCTTATCATTGTGGGAGCCAATAAAACATCGCCGGTGCCTGGAAATGGGATAAGGCGAAGACATGCACACCGGTGAATCTTACCCAGCTTCAGGGCTCTCCGTGGAGATAACACCCCTAGTGCTGCTCTGCGTGCATGATCACTAACTCGATTGGTAGCTACAGAATGCTCCTTGAGTTGTTCGGTGAAAGGATGAAGGGGGGCCTGGCCAGCCTGCTCCTCTTCTCCTTGTGGTGTCTAAAATCTATCCAAAGAAGCATCTCCCCTGCATGGGAACCCTGGGGGGGGGGGTTTATATAGGCCTACCCCCCAGGGGTACAATGGTAATCCGGCTAGGCGTAGGCCCTAGCCGTCTGTGTATACACCCGCCGGCTTCTCCGCCGACTGGTGGGCCCGCCGGCTGCCGACCCTTTGGTCGACAGGCTGGCCCCACCGCTCGGGGGGCTTGTCGGGGGCTGGTTACTGTTACCTTGCCCCTGGTGACGATGGCTTTGTCGCGGTAAGCATGGCTACAGTGCCGCTGCGAGGCGGCTCATCACTTTAGCCTTACCTTCTCTTGTCTCCTTAGTGAAGCACCTCCTTGGAGGGAGAGAGCTGGCCGGCTGTTGGAAGCCGGCCATACCCTTGGCCGACTGCGGGAAGCATGGCCGCCTTTGGGATCTCTCTGACCGAGGGGCCCGCCACCCACGGGTCGTACTGACCGCTCGCCGTGGGTGACGTCACGATCATCGTGGCAACAGTGCCGCGTCGGACGGGGATAGCCGCCCCGTACGGTGCACTGTGTCCAGGCGTGCCCCGGGATTCGGGGTGACAGGCTTTACTGTAGCCACGCCCTGTCTTGTCGCCGTTATGTGGGTGCAGACTCTGAGGGCAAGATCTTAGCCGCCTGCTGAGGGGCCGGCTCCTAGGAGTCGGCCTTCTCGTGGTCTTGTTTCTCAAGGATTTTAGAGATGGGCCGCCTTCGCGCAACTGGCTTGAGAGGTAGCCGGCTAGGGGAAGGCGGCCCCGTGTATTGGACGCTTGGAGGCTTGATCGGCCTGTAATTTTTCTGAAGTGCCAAGGGAAGCCGGCTAGGCTACCCGTGGTCATTTACTCCGATAGTAGACCCTGAAGCTGGGTGGGCTCCGAGGCAGAAAAAAGTCGAGGAGCTCAGTCAGCTTCCTATCTTGAGGAGCCGGGAACTAGAGGCCGGCTTCGACTAGGCGCTCCGTCTCCCAGAGATCTCGAAGCTTGAAGGCGGGTGCCAGTCGGCGTGCGAGTCCGGCTGTGAGCTGATCGCTCGTTGTCTGCGCGCCACGTGGCATCCTCTGGCTGGAGGGGCCTGCCAGCTCACGCACGCGACGGGACACCGCCGCAGCCTGGGGCCCGCCACTACAGGGCCTCGGCCCATGCGCGAATCTTCTGCGGCCTGGACGGGCCGCGTGCGCCCCAGCGGCGGTTTTCCCACGCCGTAATGGTGCAATAATCACGGGGCGTGGGGGAGTGGTTGCGGTTAATCCCACACCCCCCACGTCCTGCCTCCTCGGCTTCGCCGCACGAGGCTATAAGTAGGGGGAGAGGAGGGGAGCACCAAACGCTCGCGCGCTATCCCTCGCTCTGCCCCCTCCTTCTTCTTCCTCCTCTTGTCATGACAGCTACCTGCCGCCGCTCGGCCTTCCTGCCAATCTTCTTGGCTCGCCGTCGTTTCGTCGCAGTTGGGTTGTGCACCCTCCTTTCGCCGCACCTTTCTTGCCGCCGTGCCGTCCCCCCGGCGTTGTCGAGCTCCTAGGATGGCTCCAACGTCCACGACGACCACGTCGACTTCCTCCGTCGGACGCGGCGGCTGCCGGGCGCGGATCTCGTGCGGGTCCGCCTCGCGCCGGAGAGGGAGATCTCGCCAGCGCCGGAAGAGGACGAGCGGGTAATCTTCCGCTCGCACTGCTTGCGCGGTTTCGGCCTGCCGGCGAGCGGGTTCCTCCGCTCGTTTCTCGAATTCTATCATCTCCAACCGCATCACCTCACTCCCAACGTGGTGATGCTGTTGTCGGCCTTCGTCACCCTGTGCGAGGGTTTTCTTGGCATCCTCCCCACCCTTGAACTGTGGGGAGAGTTCTTCCAGTGCAAGCTTGGCACTGTCGTCGCGGGCGTGCCCGCCTCATGCGGCGCCTTCATCGCCATGCGGAGGACGAGCGACAACAACCGTTTCCGCCCATCCCGCTGATCCAGTCGGTGAAGCTTTGGCAGAAGTCCTACTTCTACGTGAAGAGTATTGCTCCGCAAGGCGACTTCGTCAACCTGCCGGCTTACATAGCCGGCCCGCCGGCTGGGAGGCAGCCTTCATTGTCCTTCCAGTCCAGGTTGCTGTCTCCGGGCGGGTCCGCCTCCGTTGCCCGGCTCCGGATGATGATCCAGTCGGAGGGTCTGTCCAGGACCGACCTGGTGGCCGCCTTCGTGGAGCGCTGGGTGCTCCCGCTCCAGGGCCGACCTCTTATGATCTTCCAGATGAGCGGCCGCTTCGACCCGTGCCGGCTAAGCACCAAGGAGATGCCTCATGCCGAGGTGTCTTACATGGTGAACTACATTTCCAATTGCAAGCTCACCGAGGAGTGGCAGTATGGCAAGGTGCCGTACTCTCGCGCCAATCCTCCGGCGGTGGTAAGTTTCTCTTCCTCTTTCTCTTTGCTCGTTGCCGAGTTCATGGTGGCCGACTCCTGACCAGCCGACCTTTCTTTGGCAGAACCCCATGCTTCCGCCAGCAGCCAGGGCTGCAGGGGTGGAACACCAGTTCCTCCCCGACCGTACGATGGACGATGTAGACGACCCAGACCTGGGGGCGGCCGCCATGGAAGACGACGTCACGGGGAAGGCAGCGACGCAGGCGGGTCCGGGCTCGGGGCCGGCTTCGAGGACTGGCCAGATGACGACGAGGCCGAAGTCATCACGTGCCGCCGACCGGTGCCCAATCACCATGGTGCGGGCCCATCCGCCAGGCCGACTGCCCAGGGCGGCGCACAGAAGCGTCGGGCCGCGTCAACCCACTTCGGCAGTCGGCCGAAGAAGCCCAAGAGTACCGTGGCGGCGACCAAGCGGGACGAGGCGGTCGCGAAGGCAGCCCGCTTCCGCAAGGTGGTGAAGCAGCCGTAGGCGGTCTCAGCGTAAGTGTCGCTGTTCTCATGCCTTTCTTTTTTCTTCTTCTTCGGTTGATGTTTTTCCAAACCCTTTTTCTCAATTCATCAAACAGGGCCCCTCTTTCCCTTGGGTGAGTCCCGGCCGCCTCCATAGTTGGAGCCGTAGGAGGGTCTTCAAGCTCGCGCCGGGTAGATCCCCGCGCCGACCTCCTAGAGGCGACGGAGCGGAATGCGCGGGAAGAGGAGGAGCGGAGGGCAGCTCGGGAGGCGGAGCAGAAGTCGGCGGAGGCGCGAGCCGTCGTGGCCGCCAAGGCCCAGGCGGAGGCCGCAGACGCGGAGAGGGAGGCGGAGGCCGCAGACGCGGAGAGGGAGGCGGAGGCCCTGCAGAACCAGCCTCCACAGTTCGTCATTCCCCTCCGCGCCGCGACTCCCGACACCCCTGTGCCCCCGTTGGGGGAGGCCGGCCGCGGCCTGCCGGAGATGGAGAGGGAGGCGGCGCCATCACTGCCGGCTAGAGCGGGCCGAGGAGGCCGGCCTGAAGTGCCGCCAGCGCAGCCGGCTGGGGGCGAGCCGACCGTGGGAGGGGATCTTGTGATCTCGTCGCTGCTTCGCCGGTGCGCGGGGAAGGCGACTTCAGCGCCGGATGCGCAGAAGACCATGGACGCCGGCTCGTCGGCCCAGGACCTAGAAGTGATCAGCGACAACTCGTCCGGGTGGACGTCGGGCGGCAGGACAGCCGTGCTGAATGTGGCGGCGCAGGACGTCCGGAACCGGCTTCAGGCCCAAGCCACCACGCTGAAACAGTACACCCAGCAGTTTCTCACGACGCGGTCGGTTATTTGGGTGAGTCCTCCTGCTCCTTGTTGATTGCTTTTAATTTCTTCCGTGGGGGCGCGTTAGCGCACCCACAGGGTGTAGTCCTCGAGTTCCGAGCCGGCTGCTGAGCAGGCGGCTTGGAACTTATTGGAAAGCTTGACTACCATCTTGTTCTTACTCACGTCCCTTGTCTTCTCTGCAGGAGTACCACAACCTCCGCGCGGCCGCCTTCAACTCCCAGGCCCAGGAGTTGAATCAGAAAGCCACTGATCTGACTGAGAGCCGGAGTAAGCGCTTCGTTTTTATTTTAAGTGGGGGCGCGTCAGCGCACCCACTAGGTGTAGTCCCCGAGATTCGGGCCGACTACCGAGTAGTCGGGTCGGATCTTTTCATGATGACTTCTTTCTTTATATTGCAGGGGCCAATGCCGACTTGAGGAGCCAGCTGAGCGGAGCCCAGACCGCCCTTCGTGCCAAGGAGGCCGAGTGCACCACCCTGGCTCAAGAGTGTGACCTCCTGGCCAAGAGGCTGGCCGACCATGAGGATAGCCACAAGGCGGCCCTGAAGGCGGCGCAGGACAGCGAGGCCACCCTCAAAGCTGAGTATGAGCCCGAGGAGGCAAACTGGGCCGAGATGAGGCAGGCGCTGAGCCAAGGCTACAGCCGGGTGGAAGACTTGATTGACAGTAGGCCGCCTTCTTCTTTGCTTCCTTGCCTGCCTAGTACTGTCTGATTTATTTTTTGATTTTGTGTCACTGCTTTCCTCTTTGTGCAGATTACTTCCCTGGCTACTCAGCCACCGCCACCCAAGCCATCGAGGCCTACCGTGATGCGCGACGGCAGGCGGGGGCCGAGATTGCACCGAATGCCAGCCGGTCACTTGAGGTGCAGCTTCTGGGGCTTCAAGCCCGCCTGCAGCTGGCCCATCGCATGCTCCGGCGTCTTCAGTGCGCCGGAGCGCAAGTGCTGGCCGCCCTCTGGCCTGGCGAGGTGATTCCGCGCACCCCAAGTCGGACCGCCGACTGGCTGGAGGTCGCAGTCGGCCGCTTCGAGGCTTAGAAGGCGTCAGCGGCCCGCTCCGGCGCTAGGCGGGCTCTGGAGTTCGTCCGGGCTTGTTATCCTGGGCTTAACTTGGATCAGCTGAGCACCTGGCGGCAGGAGGCTGATGAGGAGCTGGAGGCGGTGCGGACGGCTATCATCTAGCGTGCCTCGGCGATCGCCGAGTATACCGATACCAGCGCCTTTGCTCCTGAGGTGGATGACGCCGGCGTCACTCAGCCGAAGGAGTGGTTTGGGCTGAACCCAGCCGAAGGTGAGGACTCGGCGGAGGAGATTGCCTCCAGTGATGAGGGCGAAGAGGAAGAGGGAGAGAATGATGAAGACGCTGCGCCGGATGGTGAGGCGACCAGCCCGCCTCAGCCCGATCGTGCTTCTAGCAACGATGCCGAGACTCGCCAGCCGGTCACTCCTCCAGCCGGCACCGCCGACTCCGCCAACCTGCCCAACTCGCCTGTTGTTCCCCTGGCTTGATCCGCCGTCCTAGCTTTCCTGCTTGTTACTTCTTTGAACAATCTTTAAATTTGCGCAGTTCCACCCACTGGGGGTGTATTCAGACTATGTTGAATGCTGGCCTTTCGAAGGTCTTTTGTGTAAATATTATGCATGTGTTTGGCTTCCGTTTATGTTTGCTTTTTATCCTTTGGCTTTTTCCTTTGCCGCCTTCCCTTGGTCGCCGCATTCCCAGCCAGACAGCTGCTCTGCAGTCTGTGGCCGGAGAAGGACTTGGTCGTTTTGGGAAGGCAAGTACTTGAGCTTTCTCAGATTGCAGCAAGGTGAGCGGGAAGCCGGCCAGCTGACTGCTCTGGTAGTCGGCTGGCGGGGTGGGAGGCCGGCTCGTGCTATATAAGTTTGTTAGTCCTTAGCCGTTTTTCGCATGGGCATCCTTTCGTGCCCTTGGCTCTTGCCAGTCGGACAGTCGTTTCTTCGAGCTGCGACCTTTGGCAATAGGGGGCTTGGGTGCCGGCACACTACTTGTCTGGATGCAGGTGGAACTTCAGATATAACTTGAGGCGGCGAGTCCCCGGGCCGACTGGTCGAACCCGGTGCCGGATGAAGAAAGCAAGTGTAGCAACATAATCGTATGCGTGATACTCATCTTTCATAGATAAAAGAGGGTAGTCCCCGAGTACTCCTAGGGGACCCCTTGTCTCGTACTTAGTACAAAAGGTAGCGTGCTACGTACTGCTTTTTAACTGTAAAATCTTTGAAGGAGATTGGCGTTCCACGGTCGGTCCGACTCCTTGCCGGAATCGTCTCTCTTGCGTGCCTTCAGCTTCTGCGCGTCGATTAGGTAGTAGGAGTCGTTGCCTAAAGCTCTGCTGGTGATGAAGGGGCCCTCCCAAGGGGCCGAGAGCTTGTGCTGGCCGGCTGTTCACTGGATCAGCCGGAGCACAAGATCGCCCTCTTGGAAAGATCTTGGCTTGATCTTCCGACTGTGGTAGCAGCGCAGACCCTGCTAATAGATGGCGGACCGACTGAGAGCTAACAGCCGGCCCTCCTCCAGCAGGTCAACATCGTCTTCTCGTGCTTCCTTGGCTTCCGCCTCCGTGTACATGGTGACCTGAGGCGAGTCGAACTCGATGTCAGTTGGGATGACGGCCTCGACACCATATATAAGGAAAAAGGGGGTGAAGCCGGTCGATTTGTTTGGGGTAGTGCGCAAACTCCAGAGGACGGCCGGCAGCTCGTCGAGCCAGCAGCCAGCCGAACGCTCCAGTGGCACGACTAGTCGGGGCTTGATGCCGGAGAGGATGAGGCCGTTTGCTCGCTCGACCTGGCCGTTCGACTGCTGGTGGGCAACAGACGCTAGGTCCAGCCGGATGCCGTGTGTTGCGCAGAAACGTGCCAGTGCTCCCTTTGCAAAATTTACGCCGTTGTCGGTGATGATGCTATGCGGTATGCCATACCGGGTTATAATTTCTGCGATGAATGTGACGGCAGTCGGCCCATTCAGCTTTTTGATCGGCTTTGCCTCAATCCACTTGGTAAATTTGTCCACAACGATGAGCAGATGCGTCATGCCGCCACGTGCCGTCTTGAATGGGCCCACCATGTCCAGCCCCAGACGGCAAAGGGCCAGGTGAGGGGGATGGTCTTGAGTGCAGAAGCCGGCAGGTGTTGCTTGGAGCTGAAAACTTGGCACCCTTTGCAGTGTTTGACTAGTTCCTTGGCGTCTTCCAACGCAGTCGACCAGAAAAATCCGTGGCGAAAAGCCTTGGCGACGATTGATCTTGAGGCTGCGTGGTGGCCGCATTCGCCTTGGTGGATGTCCCTGAGGATTGCTATGCCCTTCTCTGGTTTGATGCAGCGCTGGATGACTCCAGTGACGCTACGCCTAACAAGCTCTCTGCTGACGATTGTGTAGGCTCCGGCTCGGCGTTGAACTTGTATTGCCGAGATCTCATCGGTTGGCAGCTCTCTGTTTACTAAGAAGTTGAGGATGGGCTGGGCCCATGATGGAGCTGTGACTTCTTCTATTGCCAGGACTGCCACTATGATAGGGGCGGGTGGGCTGGGTGGTGAAGAGTTGGAGTCAGAGTATGGCAGTCCCCGGGCCGGCTGCAGTAGTCCCCGGGCCGAGTTCCGAATTCCCCAGGCCGGGTGCGACTATGGCAGTCCCCGGGCTGCCTGTTGGAGTCCCCGCGCCACCTGCTTGGTGTCCCAAGTCGGATCCGACTGCGTTGGGGTCAGGCGGCACGAAGATGGAATCAGATTCCGGAGACGGCTTGATAGACGGCTTGAGGAGGCGGTGGAGAGAAACGCCGGCTGGTATGGCTTGCCGGGTGGATCCTACTCGTGCCAGGGCATCTGCTTGCATGTTGTCGGCACGTGGTACATGAAGGAACTCACATCCTTTAAAATATCCACTGATTTGCTGGACGAGGAAACGATAGCTTGCCATGTTTGCGTCTTTGGCGTCCCAGTCACCGGATGACTGTTGGACCACCAAATCCGAGTCGCCATAGCACAAGATCCGGCGGATGCCGAGCTCTTTGGCTAGCCGGAGCCCGTGTATGAGCGCCTCGTACTTGGCCACATTGTTGGAGGCGGCAAAATGAATTTGCAATGTATACTTGAGCTTGTCGCCCTTGGGAGAGGTGAGGACGATGCCGGCTCCCAAGCCGGTGTGCATCTTGCACCCATCGAAGTGCATCCGCCAGTGAGTGGAGTCGGGAGCCGGTGGCAGGTATTGGGTTTCGGCCCAATCGACGAGGAAGTCGGCCAGTGCCTGGGACTTAATAGCGGTGCGGGGCTGGTAGAAGATCGCGTAGGGGGGCAGCTCAATGGCCCATTTGGCCACTCGGCTGGATGCATCCCGGCTGCCTATGATCTCGGCAAGCGGGGCAGTACATACGACCGTGATGGGGTGCTCTTGAAAATAGGGCTTGAGCTTCTTGGCAGCGAAGTACACACCGTAGCACATCTTCTGGTAGTGTGGGTAGTTCTGCTTCGAGGTGGATAAGACTTCGTTTAAATAATACACTGGCCTCTGAACCGGCTGAGCCTGGCCTTCTTCTGGGCGCTGGACTACGATGACAGTGCTGACCACCCGGCTAGTAGCGGCAATGTAAAGGAGCATGGGCTCCTTTTCAGCCGGTGCCGCCAAGACAGGCGGCGTGGTCAGCATCTTCTTTAGCTCGTGGAAGGCTTGGTCCGCCTGGTCGTTCCACTCGAAATGAGTGGACTTCTTCATGAGTCGGTAGAGGGGGAGGGCCTTCTCTCCGAGCCGGCTGATGAAGCGGTTCAGGGAAGCCAAGCATCCGGTGAACTTCTGGACATCTCGCAGCTTGGTGGGAATCTCCATTCTCTCTATGGCCTTGATCTTCATTGGGTTGCACTCGATGCCGCGTTCGGAGACCAGGAAGCCTAGGAGCTGGCCGGCTGGTACTCCAAACACGCATTTCTCGGGGTTGAGCTTGATTTGGAATCGGCGCAAGTTTTCAAATGTTTCTCTGAGGTCTTCCAGCAAGGTGCCGCGCTTCTCCGTCTTCACCACAATATCGTCTACATAGACGTGAGCATTTCTGCCGAGCTGCTTAAGGAGGCACTTCTGCATGCAACGTTGAAAGGTGGCACCGGCATTTCTCAAGCTGAATGTCATAGTCAGGTAGCAAAAGGCTCTGAAGGGTGTGATGAAGGCGGTCTTCAGGTGGTCAGCCGGATCCAACTTTATCTTGTGGTAGCCGGAGTAGGCATCCAAGAAGCTCAACAGCTCGCATCTGGCTGTGGAATCTATTACTTGATCAATCCTTGGCAAGGCGAAGGGATCTTTGGGGCAAGCCTTGTTGAGGCTAGTGTAGTCTATACACATGCGCCACTTGTTATTTTTCTTCAGCACGAGGACCGGGTTGGCGAGCCACTCTGGGAAGAAAACTTCCATAGTGAAGCCGGCTGCAAGAAGCCGGGCTATCTCTTCTCCTACAATCCTTCTCTTCTCCTCCGATAGCCGGCGGAGAGGCTGTTTGACTGGTTTCGCACCTTCTCGGACATGTAGCTTGTGCTCGGCGAATTCCTTCGGCACACCCGGCATGTCCTTGGGAGACCATGCGAAGATGTCCCGATTCTCATGGAGGAAATCGGCGAGCTCACCTTCCTATTTGCTGTCCAGGTTTACCCCGATGGTGGCCAACCTTCCTGGGTGATCTGGGTCCAGAGGTACCCTCTTTGTTTCTTTGGCCGGCTGAAAAGATCCTTGGGCACCACATTCCTTGGGGTCGGGGGACAGGGCCGACTGCTTGCCAGTCATGGCCACGACTCGGTCCAGTATATTCTTCTCTTCAGCAATTACAAGGGACTCGGCCAGCCAGCTGCTGGCAGCCGCGCACTCGGAGGATTTCTTGTAGTCTCCGGCTACGGTGATGATGCCCTTGGAACTTGGTATCTTCATCTTGAGGTAGGCATAATGGGGTACAGCCATGAACTTGGCCAGGGCAGGTCAGCCAAGCAACGCGTGGTAAGGGCTCTCTAGATCCACCACTTCAAACCACACCGCCTCTCGGCAGAAATGATACTTGTCCCCGAAGAGGACATCTATCTTGATTTTTCCAATTGGGGAGCAGGACAAGCCGGGTACGATGCCATGGAACACAGTCCGACTGGGCATGAGCTGCTTTGTCTTGATGCTCAACTTCTCCATGGTGTCGCGGTATAGGATATTGATGCTGCTCCCACCATCTATTAGCACATGGGAGAAACGGGTGGCTCGCCTTTCCGTAGCGAGGGTGGCGTCCAGAACCAATGCGTAGGAGCCGGGAGATGGCATCACCTCTGGGTGATCTGTCCGGCTCCAGCTAATAGGCCTTTCGGACCAGTGCATGAATTCTGGGTTGTTGGAGGCGACTGCTTTGACTTCTTGGTGTTGTCAGCGCCGGCTACGCCGATCTTCTGGCTGGCTGGTGAAGACGACGTAGGTGGCATGCTCGTCGGGGTACTCGTCTTGAACTACCCCGACCGCTGGTCGAGCGGCCGGCTGCGGAGGAGCCGGAGGCGGCTGGCCAGCAGGCGGAGGCGGCGCCATCCCCTCACCATTGGAGATCTGTGTGAGACAATGGCACTTTCTAGTTGTGTGGTTTGAAGGCTTTGCACCCGTGTGAAACTTGTAGGGGGCATCAAGTGCTTGCTTGTAGGAGAAAGCCGGCTGCCAAGCCGTCCTGCCGCCCTTCTGCTTCTTGGGTGCGGGCCGCCCTTCGGGTTGTTCATCTTCGACTGTGGCCACCTGCCGACTGGTGGAAGGCGGCAGGGGAGCCTTGCGCTTGTGGTCGTTCTGGTGCGGGCGTCGGCTGGATTCTCCAGCCGGCGTCTTGGGACTCGGAGCGAGCACCTTCCCGGAGGCGTCTACTCGGAGCTCGGTCTTCATCGAGGAATCGGCCGTGGCATATTTATCAGCTATGACCAGTAGCTCGTCAAGCGTAGTCGGCTCGTCGCAGAGGAGTCAGTGCTTGAGGAGGGTGCCTTCTCAGCACCCGGCGGTGAAGTACTCTATAGCTTGGACCTCGTGCACTCCCTCGCAGGAATTGCGGAGCTCGGCCCAACGCGTGAGGTAGTCGCGAGTCGATTCGTTGGGCCCTTGGACGCACAAGGAGAGCTGTCGGGGCTTAGGAGCCCGCTTGTAGGTGGAGCATGAGGGGCACATATTTTACGGCAACACGCATGTTGCCCTTCGCGATGCTAACCGCGGTGGAGTAGTCGATCAACCAATCTTCCGGCTTCACGGAGCCGTTGTACTTGGGCGTGTCTCTTGGAAGCGAGAACCCTTTGGGGAAGGGCTCATCGCGGATGCGGGGGCCGAAGCAAGACGGGCCGACATCATCTTCTTCTTCTTCTTCCAGGGCCAGGGATCACGCAAGGCAGTCGATCCGGTGGCGGGCATCATTCTCGCTGACTCCTTCGCGGCGACCCAGCCGGCCGCTGAGAGTCGGATGCGTGACAGGCGGCGGGGCAGGGTATGTCTCCCCACGAGGCGGAGGAGGAGGAGGGTTGCCTGCCACTCCACGGCTCGAGGGCGGCCCTCGGCATCACGCTCGATGGAGATTCGAGTCCGGCTGCGGCTGGCAGCCGGCTCCTTTTCTTTTCTCGCGCAGGTGTTGCCTGCGGTCGGTGTTTGGGACGTCGCGGCGTGCTCTCGGCGCGGGGGAGGACTCTCGGCACGGACGCCGGCTTCATGCCGCTCTATGGCTGCGTCGATAAGTTGCTGGATGCGTCTGGTCATGTAAGGGAGCTCATTAGGCCCCAGCCCATTCAACTCGCCTGCGGCCGCCTGGGCGGCGCGCAAGTTCTGGAGAGGCGTGGCATAGACTGGGCGGTCTGCTCCCAGCATGTCGGCGATAGCCGCGCCGTGTTTCTTGACGATACCGGCGCGGCTCAGCCCGTCGGGATGCAGCGTGCCGAAGGCGGCACGGTTGACCTCGCGCTGGTGAGTCTCGGTGAGGCGTCTCATGGTGGCCAGCTTCTGGCCCTCCGTAATGAGGGCGAGGTGGCGCGCCTCCAATGTCTTGGCGTCCGTGTCAGCCGGGACGGGGATGGACAAGTCGTGCAGCGCCGCCTGCAGAGCGTCGTGGGTGTTTTTGCCTGAGGGGGCGCCGTGGCTGATAACCAGTACCTCGGTGATGGCGCTGCCGCTGCTGTCGGCTCGAGGAAGAGGGTCGTTGATGACCACCACATTGGTGGGGAAGGCATCAAGGGATGTCATGTCGGAGTCGACAAGCATCGGGTCGGTGGAGCCAACCGACTCCAAGTCCGCGGCAAGCTCGCCGGAGACGTGGAGTTGATCGAGGAGGCTGACAAGGTGGCTCTCGGGGCAGTCTGTGCCCGCGCCGGATGCGGGCTCGTCAGAGATGCGAGCCTCGCCAAGAAGATCGGCAAGGCAGCTCGCCGCGCAGGCGTCGGCGACGTCTTGCAGTGCGTCGGGGCAATCGCCATCGGGTGAGCCAGCCTGGGTACGCACGTTGGGAAGGAAGAGGGTTCCCATCCAGAGCAGGTCTCCGGACGACGGTGCACCTGGCCCCATGGTGGGCGCCAAATGTCGGGTGGTTGATGCGACATATGCCAATGGATGGCTTATCATTGTGGGAGCCAATAAAACATCGCCGGTGCCTAGAAACGGGATAAGGCGAAGACATGCACGCCGGTGAATCTTACCCAGCTTCAGGGCTCTCCATGGAGATAACACCCCTAGTGCTGCTCTGCGGGGTCTCCGCATGATCACTAACTCAATGGGTAGCTACAGAATGCTCCTTGAGCTGTTCGGTGAAAGGATGAAGGAGGGCATGGCCAGCCCGCTCCTCTTCTCCTTGTGGTGTCTAAAATCTATCCAAAGAACCATCTCCCCTGCATGGGAACCCTGGAGGGTTTATATAGGCCTACCCCCCAGGGGTACAATGGTAATCCGACTGGGCGTGGGCCCTAGCCGTGTATGTCTACGCCCGCCGGCTTCTTCGCCGACTGGTGGGCCCGCCAGCTGCCGACCCTTTGGTCGACAGGCCGGCCCCACCGCTCGGGGGGCTTGTCGGGGGCTGGTTACTGTCACCTTGCCCCTGGTGACGATGGCTTTGTCGTGGTAAGCATGGCTACAGTGCCGCTGCGAGGTGGCTCATCACTGTAGCCTTACCTTCTCTTGTCTCCTTAGTGAAGCACCTCCTTGGAGGGAGAGAGCTGGTCGGCTGTTGGAAGTCGGCCATACCCTTGGCCGACTGCGAGAAGCCTGGCCGCCTTTGGGATCTCTCTGACCGAGGGGTCCCGCCACCCACGGGTCGTACTGACCGCTCGCCGTGGGTGACGTCACGATCATCGTGGCAACAGTGCCGCGCCGAACGGGGATGGCCGCCCCGTACGGTGCACTGTGTCTAGGCGTGCGCCGGGATTCGGGGGTGACAGGCTTTACTGTAGCCACGCCCTGTCTTGTCGCCGTTATGTGGGTGCAGACTCTGAGGGCAAGATTTTAGCCGCCTGCTGAGGGGCCGGCTCCTGGGAGTCCGCCTTCTCGTGGTCTTGTTTCTCAAGGATTTCAGGGCTGGGCCGCTTTCGCGCAGCCGGCTTGAGAGGTAGCCGGCTAGGGGAAGGCGGCCCCGTGTCTTGGACGCTTGGAGGCTTGATCGGCCTGTAATTTTTCTGAAGTGCCAGGGGAAGCCGGCTAGGCTACCCGTGGTCATTTACTCCGACAATCAGTGATTAGATGGCACATGCGTAGTACTTGTACTTTCTGCGCAATTCCCAAACTCTCTCAGCCGTATATTGCAAAAACATTCAAACCTCCTACCGTGGGCCGTTAGATCTCCGTGAACTCATATCACCATAGAATCTACGGTGCGAGAGCACCTCATATTCTCCCGTGCGAGAAAACATAAGGTGCTCTCGCAGCTTGGATGCTACGGTGATACGAGCTTCGAGGTCGTTTGATGTGAGATCCAATGGCATCTGAGCAGTCTTTGTGCTTGTAAGTAGTGGCCGAACTCTTTTAGGGATTTTCTGCAAAAAACCATTCAAACCACCGAGGAGGTGTTGGGTCACAAATCCAACGGCTCCGAAGAGCTTGTATCACCAAAGCATCTAAGGTGTGGTAGCACAAGATATTCTTACATACAGGAGAATATGATGTCCTCCTTCATCTTAGATGCTACGGTGATACGAGCTTCGAGGTCGTTGGATAATCAAAGGGCATATGAGTAGTTTTGTACAAATTGTGTGCAATTCTCAAACTCATCAAGGTTTCCTGTAAAAATATTAAGACATCATGTGAGCTTCTCTATCTCAGATCTACAAGCTCCAAGCAACTTGTATCGGCATATAGCATCTAAGGTATGGGGGCACATGATATTCTCCCAGGGAGGAGGGGTGGGGGTGCACAACCAATCGGTGGTTGGGAGGGTGGGGACAAATATAATCTAAACAACCCTAAACAGAGCTTCACAATTTTATCTAAGGTCGAGGGGTTGACCCCCGACAATCATAGCTCCGCCTAATTAAACACAACATCTGCATGTACTATAGTACTAGACTTAATATTCATGTTTCAGTTACATGTTCATTTTAAATATTGAATTGAGGACCATGCATGTATTATATTTTACTCCCTTCATTCCTAAATATTAGTCTTTTTAGAGATTTCAAATGGACTGGCACATATGGATGTATATAGACATATTTTTGAGTGTAGATTCACTCATTTTGCTCCGTATGTAGTCACTTGTTGAAATCTCTAAAAGACTAATATTTAGGAACAGAAGGAGTATTTTTGAATTCGTGTCATACATATGCAGGTTTGGAAAAATAGATGCACTGTACTTATTGGATTGTTGTTGTGTTCGTGTGTGTGTGGTCATATGCTTGATACATACAAAGTTTTCTCACCTCCTTATTGTTCATCTTTTAAATTGGAATTTGCACTGAAAAACTTACTAGGGATACCATGAAATGTGAAATCCATGTTGAGATCACTATATCACAAACTCACTCTAATTCAACAACTCGTCATAAATCAATTACCATGTTGAGATTAGTATTTGCAAGGAAAATACGGGCATTGTAATACACATAGATTTGTTCGGCAATTTAAAAGGTTCCTTTCGTATTCTCAAATGGTAGGACCCAACGGCGTACCAGCCAGACCTTGGCTCGTGTTGGTCCTAAAAAACCTGGGATTGTGTCCTTCTGGTGGCGTGCGTGGTACGCACATTAGACAACCCCAACCAGTCGAGCCTCCGCGTTTCGAGTCAAAATATCTGGCTTCCGGAATACCAGCCCTACGAAATTCCCCTCATGTCCCCAGTCCATAATGACTACCGATGAACAACGAAGGGATGCTTTAGTAACTAGACAACGTTACCTACCGTGCCGAGCATGGTTCAATTCCCTTGGTCGCCGCTCGCCAAGGTCACCCGTCAACTGCATTGCCTACTACTACTACTACTACTACTACTACTACTACTACTACTACTACTACTACTACTACTACATCAGTATGAGCACAGAATTGAGCCCGTTTGTTCGTGCCTAGTTCTTGAGTTAATATATCAGGCAATGCACTGGTACGCAGGGATTATCCTTTTACTCTGCATATATAACTTGTCTGAAGTCTAACTAAGCAAAATGTTTGACCAAATCCTTTCTTAAGAAATACAACAGGACAGATGTATGGCTTGAAAATTTATTGCATGATGCAGGGTATGATATTGTTTCGAATCCTGGATCTTAAATTTCAGAAAATCCAAAAGTGGCCATAAATTCTTGAAACTCAGCATGGTCACGTGATATGGCACAAATATTACTTCGTAATTTTTTTCTTCAATTTGAGACAAGCTGCTTATGACAAGTTGCACAAATGAAGAGCCAAGGTATTTTGGAACAAAGACCTGTCACGTTAAGGCAAACGCTTTCACTATTGAAACAGTGGGCATTTACGTGCCGCCACAAGTCCCGCTTCTCATCGGCAGGTGCCGTCTGAGCAAGCGTGTGAGTCGACCGGAGGCGTGCGAGCAGACCGCTGCGCCGGCTGACAGGGAGGCATGCGAGTAGATTGGTGTGCAGGCTCACCGGGAGGCGAGCCCTTTGACCAGGCTCCGCCGCCCACCCTCGTCCCAACTGCTCCCACTTTTAATGTCGCCGGCGCCGCAGTTTAAAATCAACCCTACACTACTCGGTATCGCTACAATCTTCTCTCTTCCTCTTTGATTCTCCTACCGTCTACCTCCAACCAGCCTGACCTAAACGTACGCCATGCCGCATCACGATGGTCTGCCCTTAGTCTTCCAGTTTCCTGAGGAATACACCCAGTCGGAGTCTCAAGAACATAAGGCGCTTTAGGACGAGCTTGAACTGGCCTTGCGGGAAGACGTCGCGCCTGTCCCCGCTCCCGTTCTGGCTTCCGTCGCCCCGACTACGCCAGCGCCCATCCCCGTGGCATTGATGGGCTGGGAGTTGCACATTGTTGCCGAGCTTGATGCCACGGGGTTCCACGAGGTCCCCGCCAACTTTCACGCGCCCGTGCACCTGCCAGCGCATGCAATAACGCGCACGCCCGTGCCGGTGCCCGTGCACATGCGCCTGCGCGTGCACTGATGTGTGTGCCCGTGCACATGAATGTCTCCGCCATGACGTTGACAGAGCATGTCCTCGCACGGGTGCCAGTGCCCCCCCTCAGCGGCATGGATGGCCGCCATCGACCGCTTCCTTGCACCAACGCCAGTCGCCTCCTCCCGCCAGTTGACTCACTCCGAAGTCCAGAACATTTTGGTCTTCCTTGAAGCTAGGCCAACGTGCAGGAGTACGCCAACAACGGCGCAAGGCGCCGCCGTCACCGTCGGTCAGTGCCCCGACGACACACAGAGCACGACAGAGGAGCCGCTTCCCACCACAAGACGCCCCCGCCGCCGCGTAATCTAAATTTTCCATGAAAAACGTTCGGATTGCCATGCTTAAAATCGGAACGTTTATCATTTCCGTTTATTTTAGATCGATCGTCGTATAATTTAAAGTCGGAGTCAGACTGAGCGAAATCTATGGTTTGATCGATTGAATGTTCTGCTAGAGCCGTATCAAATTAAATATAAAACGTCATCAAGCCACATGTATTCCTTGTCATCCGACGACCTAGACTGCTTCAATGTCGAGCGCTCAACACGTTTAGCGTGCAGTTAATTTCATGCCAAAAATAGTGCTAATCACATAATAACACGCAAATAATATCCTACTTAATATTCGCATGCACTTAATATACTTCCAAATTAACGTGCATTGCACGTACACACTGACTAGTGTTGCTAGTACGTGAAACTGGTGTCGTAACTTGTGAACGCGTCCAGATATGGTCAACGACAACATCACCCGCGAGTTCTTCGTGTTTGCCCGTGCGTCTAAACGCAGAAGGAGAGAGAGAGAGAGCACATGGAACCCACCAGTAAGTGAAGGCAAATAGTACTAAAAATAATATTACATGTTATCCATTAAATAGGCTGTGGTAATATAAAAACATTATGTGAACAAAGGGAGGTACAACAAACATTGTTGTTCTACGTATGTTGCCTATTGACATGCGGCTTGAAGGCCCTGCTCGCATGTTCGATCCTCGTCCTTTATTTTTTTAATTTGTATATGGGTCCAAATTTGTTTCATGACATGTGGGCCCCTCGGTTTGTAGCACTTTAATTTGTGGGTCGAAATTTGTTTCATTCCAAGTGGACAATTGGTGTGTAGTTTTGTAGCTTATTTATAATAATTAAAGAGAACAACAGAGTTTTTTGCTACCATGGTGCGATGTTGAAGGCGAGAAAGGACGTGCGAGAGAGCGATGACCGAGCCAGAGGGAAATCAACTAGGGGAGTTGCGGGGGTTGCAACGGTGTTTGGAGTAGTTGTGAGCCGAATGCTACGAAAATATAATCTAAACCGACCGGAATAAATGCCTACACAAATTAATCCAAGGTTGGATGCCCCTTCGCAATGTAAATAGCTCCGGCTATGTGAGGGATGGAGAGGTAGCTTCAATGTGTGGAAGATACGGCGTGAGAAAGCGAGGTCAATCGAGAGACATATATATAGAGAGATAAAGTGAGTGTGGTCCGACATTCATTGAACAGATATATATGCTCTGGAGAGATATTGTCCGACTGAGCTTTTGGCAAGGGTGAGGGCTATAAGATAGGGCTTGAGAGATGATCCAATCATAGACATGTAGATATATTTTGTGCATGGGAGGAAGCAAGGTCAATCGATCACATAGGGTCGTCGTGCGATCGAAAGAGTGAGACGGATTGGAGAGAGTGACCTAGATAGACAATGTGCGTGAGAGAGTATACAATGTGAATAGGTCGAATTGGGCTCAAACATGGTGATATATCATTTTTGTCCGAGAAAGAGCGAGGTCAATCGGTACATACAAAGAGAGAGAGAGAGAGGGGAGATAGAGAGAGGGAGAGAGAGATTGGGCGAGCGTGGCCCGCCATGAGGTCGAAAGAGTGGGTGCGGCTTGGATGGACTGATCTAGGTAGACAATCTGCGTGAGAGAGTATAGAGTGTGTCGATCGAGGCCCGAATAGGGAGATATATCATTTGTGTGTGAAAGAAAACGAGGTTAAATGAGACTCAGATAAAGAGAGCGAGATTGAGCGAGTGTCTCCCTCCGTGTGGAAGAAAGAGTGAGACATTCTCGAGGGAGTGACCTAGATGGACAACATGCGTGCGTGCGCACGAGAGGTTGGCGGGCTAGATAGGCAATGCATGTATTTAGCGCGAGAGGGTGAGAGGGGGAGGGAAAGAGAGAGCTCGGCATGGGGTGCAATGGCGGGTGCGTGAGGTAAATACATTTGGTAACAGAGTGGAAAAAGGGGTTATGTAGTTGAGAGAGTTAGAGATCGAAACATGGAGAGAAAGAATGAATGTGTCTTGGAAAGCGATAGCTTCCTAAGATGGTTAGGAGAGGAAGATTGACCGATATAGGAAGTATGTAGCGTGTGTGTGTGGGGGGGGGCTAAAAACAACATTTGAATGTAGATAGTACGAGACTTAATATAGATGTTTCAATTCGGTGTACATTGTAAGATTTGAACTGAGGACCATGCATATGGGTAATTATTTAGAATTAGTGCCATACTAGGTTTCGAAAAGTTGACATTGAGTCGATTTGTTGTGCTATTTTGGAGGTCATATGTTTGAATCCATCCAAAAGTTTTCTCACTACCATGGTGTTCATCATATACATATGAATTTGTATTAAAAAGGTAGCGTGGATACAGTGAAATGCGAAATCCATGTTAGAATTGGAGATCGCTATGTGACACACACTCTAATTCAAATAACTAATTATGTGACACACACTCTAATCCACGTTAGCGTGGATAGCGTGGATACCATTTCGTTTTTTTCAAATAACTCCTCATTAATTAATTTATAGTATATCATTTGGAATGACTAATTATTTGCAAGGAAAACACGGGCATGGTAATACATACAGATTCATTTGCAAATGAAAGAAGATCCGTTTGCATTCTCAAATCTCCTCTCAAATGTAGGTGCACCAGGCAGACCAGGGTCGTGTCGTGGTGGTCGCGTGTGTCGTATGGTGGCTTAGCACCCAGCCACCCACCCAGACGGATGCTTCGGTGCCTTAAGGCACCTACCTTTGTGTCCATGACATGTGGGCCTAATAGGTGGCTGGCCCACATGTCAGTGACCCAAAGGCAGGTGCCTTTAAGGCACCGAAGCTGCGTCCCACCCACCCCCCCTCTCTCCCTCCTCCCCCCCAAAAGGACGACGACAAAATAAGTTCGCGCTTCCACGTTTCGGATTGAAATATCTGGCGGCCCCAATTCCAGCCCTGCAAAATCTCCCTTCTCCATCGTCCCCTTCCGCGCCCAGATTGCTCAAATCCCTAATTCGCCGCCAACCCAAGCAAAGTTCGAATCACCCCTCATCTCGTCTCTTTCCCCACCTCTGTGCTGGACGACGACGACGAAGACGACGGTCGCGCTTCACCACCACACCGGAGCTACCTCATCTACGCCCTCCTCCACCACACCGGGTGGTCCACCGACAACGTCGGCCGCCGCAACCGACGTGCCTCACAGACACCGACTACCACCGCATCAGGTGCGCTTCACCGACGCCATCTCCCAGCTCACCGGGGCTACTTCACCGAGGACATCGTCGCACCATCGCCCCCCGAGGCCGCTGGGGCTTCACCAACGGTCTCGTCCACCGCATCGTAGCGCTCCGCTGCCACTCAAGATCCGCATCCGTGCGCGGCCAGCCAACGCCAGTGCATCACCCTCAACAGCTCTGAAGTGACCCACACTCTAGCTAGGCGAGCATGCCCAAACGCCGGCCCGAACTAGGTATCCACACATCACTCCCTTGTGCACTGTTCCAACGATGTTTGGATATCCTTTCACTGCTCTCTTAGCTTACACACCTATGCAACTCTGACTTTAACTCTTATTTCTTCTACAGATATCATCTGAAACAAGCAAATCCATTTTTTAGCGAAGCATGACGGCGCTACGGGATCTGGTACACATCATGCACACCCGTATAACCTTGTAAGTATTTGTCCTCCGGTACAACAGCAACGTCGATTCCTCTTATTTGATCAACCATTCGCCATGTCAAAAATGCAGAGGGGGATGCAAGGAGAACAAGGCCTGCACATCCAAGCAAGTGGTAACATGGACTTGTACATGGAACATCCCAAGCGCAAGCAGAGATGAAGTGAGCCTGTACAACAAGCTAGCGTAAGTCCCTGCATTTCATTTAATTCGTACTGGCATTCATGTATGATTTGTGTGTAGTGGCGGATCCACGAATTCAAGTTACCAGGGGCGAGCATTTAACTTAAAAAATACGAAGGCACTTGCACTCCGGAATTCAACATAACTTGAGAAATGTGAAGCTACATGCACTTTGAAAACCAGCTAATGATCCAAAGTAGTTCATATTATAAACACTAAATGATGCAAGCACCAAAAACACAAAATGCAACATGGTGTACAAGGACTACAAACATGGTCTATACCTGCTTGAATTATTCGTTCTCTGGCTGAAAATATCGAAGTGTAATTGCACCTATAACCAGTGTGCAAACTGCATATCAATATATCTATCCTGCACAAGTATGCCAATAGTTTCAAACAACAGATTAGAAAAGTATTTATGCTACGTTGTCATGATACGGGGACTTTCTAGTAGATGGCCTCGACGTTTCCTCAAGCCATGAAAATGCACTATAATTTTCTTGTCATCAATGCCTGCAAATCTCTATGTCTCTCTCAACATAGCAGATCATCATTAGACACTAAATCCTTCAATGGGAGCTTGCAAAATGCTTGCATTAGATCCCTCATTAGACACTATATGTTCATCACCAGGAGCATGTAAAATGTTTGCATCAAATCCTTCATTAGCAGTCTATTCATTAGACACTTCAGGCTCAAGAACAACATGAGCTTGGATGTTTGCACCGGGAACTTGATTAGATACATCAGATTCAGTCAGTTCAGTATTGATTGGGGCAGTTATAAAATAAGTAGAAATTGGTTTCATTTTATCATAGATTCCCTACATACATATAGTTTTACAACACCGCCAGGTCTAACTATTGTCCAGAAATTGAAGAGTTGAATTAGATATAATCAGGGATGTGATGTACCTACTCGTTGCGCATGCTACTCTTGCAAGCTGCGACCGTCCATTTGCGCAAGCTCGATGCCATGCCCGTGCTGCTGCTGTTGCCTCCCACGCAGGCTACACCCAAGGTTGGATCTTCATCTTCTTGTCCTTCCATTCGCTTCAAGCCCGGCGACCGCCCTCCAATGAGGGCGTGAGGAAGTGTTGTGTCGGTCTGTCCAGCGGCGGCTAGGTTAGGAGCGAACCAGACTGGAGGCTGGAGCAAATGAATTGGGATTTTTCCTGCTATCGATCTATATGGGAGGCGCTCGTTTGGGTTGCGAGCCTGCTATAGGGCCTGCCTTGCACTTATGTTATTGGCCCATCCAAATTGAAACATTTTTCTTCATTTTTTACATTGCCTGTGCGTGCGTTGGGACGAACAAAACTAGCCTGGGCCAACCTAGACGACTCAAACTAGGTGCACACTTTCCAGCCACCCGAGGCGGCCGCCCATACCAGCCCCTATGGTGACGTCGCCCCTTTTTGCGTGTATGATTGGGGTAGTGAAAAATATTCCAGTGGCGCTTTTGATTTACCCACAGAATGGTTGAATTGCTTGTTTCTATGAACTGAGTTTGCCAATAATGTGAAGGATGCCAGTCTTTTCATCCTATTGTAGATTGCTTAGATCTCAATATGCCAAAAGTAATCGCATGAAATATACGGTAAAAGCCAGTGTGATGTGTGTGGCTACAACTAGTCTGACTACACGTCCTCATATAACATATCAAGGACGCACCATCTTACCAGATTAACCATTCGACTTACCAATGCAGTGTGGGAAGAAAGAAGTATTGGGACTACGTATCCAAGCAATTGATGCTATGGACTCCTTCGTACAACCTTGTAAGCGAAAAAGAAGTTGTAGTGTGCATGTACAAAGAACTAGCGTAAGTTCAGTTACCTGCTTCTCGAAATTTTAGTTAGCCACTTATTGCAAAATTGTTCAATTACGTTGCTTGGCTTAATTTAGTTTGCTACTGATTACATAATGCCACAGCCTGTTAATCCTATTATAGACTGTGCCTATCTATGTGTTTGATACTTACTGTTAAGAATTACCTGTTTGCCTGAACTTAAATAGCTACTTGTTCGCTTAACTGCTTTGTTGCTGCAACAACGAGTTACAATGATGTTAATAACTACTTTTCAGCATCCAATTGAAACTATTTAATTCCTTGTTTGTTTAACTGGTTTGCTATTATAACTCCCAGTTGAGATGTTTTGCTAACTTCAACTTTTTTGAATCCAGTCGGAACATTAATGGCAAAACAGGTTAGCCCAAGATCAAAGAGTGAGGTCCCCATGGATGTTGTATCATCCCACAGCAGTGGCACCGGCCCAATCGTGCATTATGAATTGCCAACTGCTGATACTCTAGAGGCTAAACTAGTGGTACAAAGAGATTCTGCTTCTGCACTTAGAGATGAAGTTGACATGTTGAGGAAGCAAACAACACAATCACAAGCAGTACTCAAGACAACCATTAAATATTTGGTGGATTTCAAAACGAAGCAAGCTGAGACTGACCACATTGTTAAGGTCCTGAAGGAAAAAAGGAAATTAAATTACCACTTGGTAAATCATAGGTGAAATGTTCTTTCCATCGTTGAATAACCTTTGTGTTGTTTGTTCATGTAATCAATCAAACCATTTGTTTTAGAGATCATGTAATAATTGTTTTTTGGTTTGTAATTTTATTTGAGCACAAGTCTGTATTAATTGATAAGACTCGGAGATATTTCATTTTGATTGTTGTGTTAGACCTACAAATATGCCAATCGGGCTGAATGTGCATTCAGCAATAATAGTAGTATAGATGGACCATAAGTGGCACGCATCAGAAAGGGCCAAGATGTTGTAGTAGCTTGGCTAAAAAAGGATGCTGTTGTAGCAAAAAAAAGTACAGCGGCCTGGCTTATGTATGTTAGTTGATATTATTGATCCATATACTCTATAAGTGTTTATATGTCTGTTAGTTCTGTACATTCTTGGTTGATTGACTCGGTATATGAATCTTGATACATCGCTTGTGTACATATCTAAATGCGATTACACATTATGTTGCGTGTGACATTTGAGTTGGACATGAAGTGTTCCAAATATTTGAATTCGCCTTAAACTGGATTCTAGCTTCTAAATTTGAGTATCGGCATTTGTAAACCATATTCATATATGACAGTGGAATACATCTTTGTCGTCCTTTTGAAGATATATAAAAACACATAGAATGATTTATAAAGATTCTTATAGGAATACAAAATGGATTCGAATTTAGTTGCCAGGGTAAACGTGGATGCTTATTGTCCCAAAATTCGAAAGAAGTGGCAAAATGTCCACTCCCACGTCGGCTGCCCGAAGCCAAGTGTTTGGGAGATGGAAATTATTGTCTACCCATTACACGAACAATCCATCGGCCTGATTTTCACTGCTCTAAATAGGGGTAGGTTAGTAACTTCAATTAGACGTGACACGACCGCCTCTGAGCCCATTCTGACACGGTGGGCGCCAAACATGGGCGGCAAAACACATTTGATTCAAGCTCGTCCGAAAGACCTCTGTTTCTCCCTCCATTTCCCCATTCATACATGGTGGGCGGCAAAACAAACTCGACTCGGCCGAAATTGATGTAGGAAAATATTTTCAATAGGGGCAGGTTTGTAACTTCACTCAGACGTGACACAACCGCCCTACCTATCAGCCCCGTTCATACACCATGGGGGCCAACCATGGGCACCAACCACCCTCTCCTCGCCCGAAATCGCTCTAGGAAAATACTGGCAAGATGACGGGGGCTAAGTTCATAATTTCCCATATTTCAGACAGGCGCGTCCCAAAAACATGGTTCCTCGTACCTCTCCCTCCATTTTCCCATTCATACACCCTCCGCGGTAGAACACCATCCCACACCAGCCTCCGTCCGCCACACCATCCATCACCGCCGTCCTCCACCCCAAACATTGCCGCCGTCCTCCACCATGTCGGAGCGCCTACCAAGACCGCGTCGTCCACTGCTAGAGATGGACGTTTCTCATCCATGGTGACGGACCAAGAGCCTTGCATCACGTCCTCTCGCTTCATCGGCGCCATCGTCCTCTTTGTCGGGGTCGCTCACACGACCTTCTCTTCCACCGCAACAGGACTTATCCCCCGATGCACCCGTCTACCGTCGCAGATCTGCTCCAATGCCACCGATAGCCATCGCACCCCCGATGCCTACATGGCGCCGCAAGAGAGGTGGTACTTCATATCTCCTCAACCTTTTGATCTCAACTAGAAAATAGATCTTAACTTGGTTACTCTACTTTCTTTTCAACTCTTAGAATTTAGTTCTTAGTTCGAAGCAAACAATGGCTGCCAAATATCATTTCTCTGGTTTGCAGCTTCAAATCTGCCATGGCACAGTCATAATACGGTTTAATTGATCATGTTGGTTCCGTGGTTGTTTCTTTAATAGAAATCGGAGGGGAAACCCTCTTTTGCTAAAAAAATATAAGCTTAGAGTTTCCCCCTTTTATGATCACTATAAGATTAGAATACGTGCTTCGTGTCATAATAGCACTGCTCCACCCATCAAGCTAAACAAGCTTAGTTGTTCAAATACGAATATGATATTATTAAAACAGAGTCGTTTAATTGGTCAGCTAAATGTTCCTAAATTAGTTTCGAAAATGCATGTTCGCCGCTCGGGTGTGTATCTCTATAGGGTGCGGGCCCACCCTGGGATTTTGGGTCGTCCTAGGCCCCGATTCCCCTTTGTTCTGCTGTGCGCTTCTGATCTCTACTCGCCCCCAGCCGCCTGCCTCGCCGGTGACTTGTCGTCCCCGGACGGCATGACTCTAGGAGGATTTTGGACGGCCTCTTACTACAGTTACAATTCTACATACTTGTCCTAGTAAGCTCACAAGTAAATGATTGATTCTCTACATCTATGCTTGCCTTGTCATATTTGTTGTCAATATTCTTTTAGGGTGGACCACCCTGTTTCTAAATACTGGAACCGTAGACATGAGTGAATAGTATTGCTCTATATGATCTCTTCCATCATGTGTGGGAAACGAACACTGCATTGTATAGAAAGAAAGTGTCATTTCCAGCTTTTACATAGGCTTCGATCTTTTACATGGAATACAATCTGCCTACTTGCTTTGTGTCGCACTACCAACACTCCACCCTTGAAGCTAAACATCATGCCACTCATAATTCCTTAGTTTATTTGTTCAAATATGAATTTCATATGATTCTAATGTTACTACTTTAGTTTTGAAATGTGTGTCTGCCTGTTATAGAGACATAAGGGGTTTGTATTTCTGTGTGTGGTCTGGTCAGCATGGTTGGGGGTGAACTTTGCATATGCAGGGGTTTATAGGGAAACACTCTTCGAGTTGAATCCGCAATGCATTCCATAGATAATCTGACTATTTTTTTATGTTTTCATGAATCTCAGATTCTGAACAGCATCATAATGATTATGAGCTTGCGCGCATGAAAAGAATAAAGTAGAACAATGCCATGGCTGTCAAACTTGGCATTAAGGGACTGAAATCAAGTCTGGATGCAATGCAAACGCTCTCCACCTACAAATTCATGCTCAGAATATGATCCTAACAGTGATTCTGAGCTAGAGGGAGACCTAAGTCAATGTAACTCCCTAGTGGAGGAGTCAGAGGAAGATGCCCTATCTTATTCACCCATCAAGGTGCTTGCTCTAACTTTCCAAGGTTATATTGGTCGCACATATATTGCAACTGATGCTTTGCATTGCTTCTACTTTGTTGAACTGCCATTAGCTTAGTTTACACATCGTGTATGTGAATACGCCCTGCCTATCCATTTTCAGTACATATTCCATCTGTCATCATACCATATTTATCCATTCAAATGCTGTTCTTGTGTATCAGACATTCAAAAGGAAGAGGATGATTGCTGATCGTGGAGGAGCACAAGCAAAGTATTTGGAAAAGGTAGTGGCACCTGATAAATCAAATAGCCCACTAGGTGTAGTTGTAATATCACCTGACCCACAAAACACCCCAACTCTAGCAGACTCTAGCGCTGCTACACTGGTCATTTCTGATGCCCCAACTCAGCAGACCCCAGCTGCAGCAAATAGTATGATTATGCCAGTTGACATAGCACCAGCTCTAGGATGCAAAACCCCCATTCCAGCAAAGAGTACACCAAATCCAGTTGCCAAATCACTTTTCAAACCAGAGAGAGCACCAATTGCAGCAAATAGGACCCCTGTTCCATTTCTTGTCAGTTTAGAAGATGAAGCTTATATTGTTGTCAGGAACTTTGTGTGCATCTTTCCTTCATGGAAAGATTATACCGCAGACACAGAACAATTTCCAGTCTTCCTCCGCAACTTACGCGTAAGTAATGTACTAATGTTATTCATGTTCATTACTGCATATGTTTTTGCTGATAGAAGACACAAGATTTCATTATTTTAAATAGGCGAGGACCAAACTAGATTGTGAAGACGAGCAAGGGTTGGTTGCGCTTTTCAAGCACTCATTGATGAAGTATTGTTCCTACCTGAGGCAAGCACACTTCGATGCAAGCCTCTAAATGAAATTTCTGTAAAGTCTCCGGTGCTACATTTATCCGACGGTGACTGGAATAATCTTGTTACACATTGGTCTCGGCTGCAGCGTAAGGTACTGTCTATGATATCACATCACAATTTGAACTACATTTCTGCATTTGCCTTAACGTCTCACTTGTACAAAAACTGTTAGCAGAAGAACATTCATTCTCAAGGGACCACAGAATCTCGCAACTATACTGCACACTGCATTGCTCTTGTGAGTACCTCTTGCCCTGTATGACCATACTTACTTTCATAGTTGTTTGATTATGTAGCATCACTGCACATGTTAGCCTCGTTATCGTCCATTTGGTGGACATTATAAGATCCGTATGGACTCTTAAATAAATTTAGAATCAACCGAATGCTTTTGAAGAGGTTTAGCTCTGTAGTCCTCTTGTAAGGACTGAACATCGTCTATCACTGTACTGTACTTACATTAACAGCTACTCCCTCCGTCCCATAATATAAGAACGTTTTGTATAGTACACCAGTGTTCAAAACACTCTTGTCTTATAGGAAGAGGGATTGGTTCATTGTGTAGCATTCTGCATCTTATCTCCCTCGCCCACCATTTACTAAAAAAGATCAGATCTATATTTAATCTTACCAAAAAGTAGAATACACAGACAATGCCAGTGCAGAAGTGTAGCCCATTGCTCTTGTCAGTACATTTTGTCCTGTAACGCTTGTACTTCCAGGGATTGGTAGTTGATTATGTAGCATCAATCTGCATCTTATCTTCATTATCCTCTATCCCTTCTAGTATTATCATATCTATAATTACTCTCTACAAAATGTAGAGTACAAGCAATGCTTATGAAGAAGATTATGTGCTGAAATTCTTGAGTTATCCTTCCCTTGACATGGAGAAGGGCATTATAATGCCAGTGTTAACTGTTAATGTAAGTCAGTCCTTCTAAAGCCTTTATCCTCAACTGCTATTTAATTTTCTCATACTCCCTATCGTTTACTGCTATTTAGTTTTCTGTTTCTACCAAAATGCATGTTCGCAAGAACCGTAAGTTCTAAGTTTTACTTGTAAAACCAAATTCCTTATTCATACCATGCACATTACTCAATACTCCCTATATGCATGCTTGTTTTTGTGGATCCATAATCTAGTGTGAGGTGAAGCAGCCCATGGTTGCACCTTGTCATCTCTTGTTTTATCTTACTGATGTGGATGATGATATGAACAACATGCCATGCACATTAACCAAAATAGATACAATGATTTTCTTTGCCCTTCATCTATGCTTGTTATGTTGACATGGTAATCCAGTAGTGTGGTGAAGCTCCCCGCATTATGAACAATGCCAAATTATGCTATTGATATTTTGAACTTACTCTTTATTTTCTAATTTGAAATTGAATGGAATTGACAGCACAGTTGTCATCTTTGTTTATACATGTGCAAAACCTATCATCTCTCTGCTTTGTTTCAGGGTGATATGTCTGATGCCATGCACAAGTCTGCTGAAGGCTGTGAGACAAACCCAACATATATTGCAGCAAAGAAGGCAAAACATCTTGAAGATAGCGAGACAACCACAAAGGCTTTGTATTGATGCGGTGTTCAAGTTATTTGAGACTAGCAGTCAGACAAGCTCACATAATTCGTTGTCTGAATCAGTTCGACTTCTTCAGTCCCAAGTTCTAGCAGAAAGGCATTCTGCAACTCAACTTCGACTTGAAGTCCTATCTCTAAGAAAGACTGCGGAGAACACCAATGAGAATCTCATCGCTAAACAGCTACACCTGGAAGCTATGACCGACATGCTAGGCCGGTCTCACAGCCTTGCTCAGCATCTTGCGCAGCAGTTCCCGCGCAAGGCTAATCTTTCTTGAACTGTCTTGGAAGTGGTCTCGCTTCAGTATTATTTTTTTTATGCTGCAATGGTGCCTAGTTTTTGTAATCTGCTTCTTCGTTGCACTTTATGATCACTGGTGGCGAACTTCGATGCCCAGTGGATGTAATATACCATAAATCTTTTATTGTATAGTGTAGGTTTATTCTTAGTTACTATGCCGTAATTTCTTTATTGTATAGAGTAGCTTTGTTCTTAATTCCTACTAGTTACTGCCATCATTCGCTATCTGAAAAAAATCAGATGTAGTCGACCGGACCGAAACATTCGCCTCTAATGGGCCTGGTTTTTAGCGGGCCACAATTGGGCCGGCCTGCATCTTTCTTGGGCCCGAATGATTGGGGCCTTCACACTTTGCACGAGGCCCACAACTTACACCGGCCTATATTTTAGTTGGGCCTTTTGTGGACCCAGCGCTTAGTTTGGCCCAGGTAGCGTTGGGCCATTAACAGGCTGAATATTGTACTGGCCTGTTACGGCCCAGATGAAACCATGGGCCTTTAGCAGGCCGAAATGCATGTTGGGCCTCAATTTTCACTAGTCGTCAACGGGCCTTCAGGAGGCTGAAATGTAGACCGGGCCTTTTGGGGCCAGTTATATCATGGCAGTTACCAGGCCGAAACATATCTCGGGCCATAGTTGGCCCACTGATATCATGGGCCTTTAAGAGGCCGAAAGCTTAGTATAGACATCAACGGGCCGAATTGTGCGATAGGCCTTTAACATGCCTAAAGTCACGTTGGGCTTAACTGTTGCCACCTTTATCATGGGCCGTTAGTGGGCCCAATGTCCCGTCGGACCATATATGGCCCATGGGCAGCACGGGCCATTCCCAGGCCGAAAGTCACACTAGGCTAAAATGGGCCCATGTCTACATCGGGCCTCTAACAGGCCGAAAGTCACTGGGCTGTAATTGGGCCCAAATATTCAGCGAACAACTAACGGGCCAGATCTGGCTTCGGGCCGTAAATGAGACTTTATTAAGTAGGCCGTTATTGGGCTGGCCCACTAGTACGTGAGTAAGTACTACATGCCTTTGAGTGGGCCGGCCTTTTTAACCTATATGGGCCTCTGTTGGGCCCAGCCACGTGTCGACGTATCATAGGCATGTCTCCTCCAATGGACGGGCGACATCTGGCCCACTGACAAGCTGACAGGTGTTCCCTCCGGCCAATCAGAATTTTATACGTGGAAATTTCCCATTGGTCCCGGCTGTTAACGGGTTATCGGATCCAAAACTGGACCCGATAGCTTAACGGCGTTCTGTTACGATGGATGCCACGAGTCGGTCATCCTTGACGAAAGCACTTCTGTGACACACGATTTATCGTCATGGAAGTGGACACTTTCGTGATGATAATTTTGGTAATGTCATGGAACACTTCTACGACAGCACATGTATGACTATCTTGATTCTGTCATAAAATCGTCATGGATGTACATGCATGACAAAAAACGTGACCTATTGTGATAAACACGTATCATCACAGAAGCGTATTTTTTTAGTGGAGAGACCGACGTCCGTGCATACCTGACCCTCGACGTTGGCGTCGCTTTCCGAGCAAGCCGCGACCTCCTCGATGATCCCATGCCATTTGTTGCACGCTGTTTGGATGAGCACCCAATGGTTCGCCATGGCCTTTGAGCCGTGCTACACGTGGATGTCGGTGAAGTAGGAGTCGACCAACTTGCGCTCATCGAACTCCGACTTTCTGCGCTCCCAGTATATGTCGGCGTTCTGGTTCGTGCCGGTGATCGGGTCGAGGCAGACGGTCTTCCACACTTCGGCGATGCACTCGTCTTCTTTGGACACCCACTTCACGCGCGGCTCGCTAGTCCTGGCCGCCCGCTTCTTCTTTTTCCCTTTCCTTGCCGGAGTAGGCACTGGCTCCTCCTCCTCCTCCTCGCCGTAGTCGAGCTCGTCGTCCATGTCACCGGTGAGGTCCATTGTATCGTCTTGGGCATGGAACCCGGGGGAGGCGGCGGCGGCCGAGCCGCTCGTGATGATGTCATCCATGTCGGCTTCCGCCGCGTCGGGGTTGCCGAGATACGACGACGAGGCCTGCGAGAAGTGCAGTGCAACATGGCGTAGAGGCTCTGTCAGGGAGGCGGCGTAAGCCAGTGGCGAGTAGGTGTACGAGGGGTAGTAGACGCCGACAAACATGGGTGAGGGCATGCGCTAGGCGGGGTGGTCATGCAGAAAGGTGATGTTGGGGTTGAACCCGTCGTGCGCGTCGTCGTCGGCGTAGCCAGGCGAGGTGGTGCACCCCCAGGGGTGTGGCAAAGATGAGAAGCCAGCCGGTGACCCGACGCTCTGCTGGCTCCAGGCATCTTGCGGGCCGTGGCCGTCAGGTGGATTCATCATCCCTGCGCGAAACGCCTCTGCTTGCTCCGCCGCGTGAGACAGCTCTGCCTGCTCCGTCGCAGCCGCCCTGTCCCGGGCCCTCTTGGCGTTGAGCCTGTTCCGCCGGTCGGTGGTGACAGCCTCCCGGCGATGAACCTCCGCCTTTCAGTCAGCGTTCGACATGCCCGGTGGCTTTGCCGGCTCCCTCTACTTCCGTTAGGTGGCATCGGCATCGGCAGCAGCGCGAGGGGCCGTATTCTTCTTTGGTGGCATGGCAGCCAGATGGAGGGGAGAGGAAGGAGAATGGCGGGATAAGAGGTGTTGGGGAACGCAGTAATTTCAAAAAAATTCCTACGCACACGCAAGATCCATCTAGGTGATGCATAGCAACGAGGGGGAAAGAGTGTTGTCCATGTACCCTCGTAGACTGTAAGCGGAAGCGTTATGACAACGCGGTTGATGTAGTCGTACGTCTTCATGATCCGACCGATCCTAGTACCGAAAGTGTGGCACCTCCGCGATCTGCACACGTTCGGCTCGGCGACATCCCATGAACTCTCGATCCAGCTGAGTGTCGAGGGAGAGCTTCGTTAGCACGACGGCGTGATGACGGTGATGATGAAGTTACCGATGCAGGGCTTCGCCCAAGCACTACGATGATATGACCGAGGTGGATTATGGTGGAGGGGGGCACCGCCCACGGCAAAGACAATTGTCAACTTGTGTGTCTATGGGGTACCCCCTCCCCGTATATAAAGGAGTGGAGGAGGGGGAGGGGCCGGCCCTCTATGGCGCACCCAAGGGAGTCCTACTCCCACCCGGGGTAGGATTCCCCCCCCCCTTCCCTAGTTGGATTAGGAGAGCAAGGAAGGGTGAGAGATGGGGAAGGAAAGGGGGGGCGGCTGTAGGATCGGAAGTATGTCTAGAGGGGGGGTGATTAGACTACTTGACCAAATAAAAATCTAACCTTTTCCCAATTTTAGTTCTTGGCAGATTTTAGCTAATTTAGGACAAGTCAAGAAATCATCACATAATTCAAGCAAGCATGCAAAGAGTTTATAGGCAGCGGAAAGTAAAGCATGCAACTTGCGAGAATGTAAAGGGAAGGGTTTGGAGAATTCAAGCGCTATTGGAGACTCGGATGTTTTTCCCGTGGTTCGGATAGGTGGTGTTATCCTACATCCACGTTGATGGAGACTTCAACCCACGAAGGGTAACGGTTGCGCGAGTCCACACAGGACTCCGCCCAAGGGCAACGGTTGCGCGAGTCCACACAGGGCTCCACCCACGAAGGGTCCACGAAGAAGCAACCACCCACAAAGGGTCCACGAAGAAGCAACCTTGTCTATCCCATCATGGCCATCGCCCACGAAGGACTTGCCTCACTAGCGGTAGATCTTCACAAAGTAGGTGATCTCCTTGCCCTTACAAACTCCTTGGTTCAACTCCACAATCTTGTCGGAGGCTCCCAAGTGACACCTAGCCAATCTAGGAGACACCACTCTCCAAGAAGTAACAAATGGTGTGTAGGTAATGAACTCCTTGCTCTTGTGCTTCAAATGATAGTCTCCCCAACACTCAACTCTCTCTCATAGATTTGGATTTGGTGGAAAGAAGATTTGAGTGGAAAGCAACTTGGGAAGGCTAGAGATCAAGATTCATATAGTAGGAATGTAATGTCTTGGTCTCAACACATGAGTAGGTGGTTCTCTCTCAGAACATATGAGTTGGAATGATGTGTGTGTTCTGATGGCTCTCTCATCGAATGAGAAGGAGGTGGAGGGGTATATATAGCCTCCACACAAAATCCAACCGTTACACACAATTTACCAATCTCGGTGGGACCGAATCAGAAAACTCGGTCTGACCGAAATAGTAAACCTAGTGACCGTTAAGAATTTCGGTGGGACTGACATGCAACTCGGTAGGACCGATTCGGTTAGGGTTTGGGCATAACGTAATCTCGGTGAGACCGATTACACAAACTCGGTGAGACCGAATTTGGTAATTAGCTAACCAGAGAGTTGGTCAGGCAAACTCGGTGGGACCGATTTTCCCTTTCGGTGAGACCGAGTGGAACTCGGTGAGACTGAAAAGTTACAAAGGGGAAACACTGAGTTTACATTGCAATCTCGGTGGGACCGATTCGCTCTTTCGGTGGGACCGAAAACTTACGAAAGCGAAACAGAGAGTTTGCAACCCCATCTCGGTGAGACCGAGATCCTTATCGCTAGAACCGAATTGCTAGGGTTTGGCAGTGGCTAATGACAAGTGAAACTCGGTGGCGCCGGATAGGAAGAATCGGTAGGACCGAGTTTGGCTTAGGGTTTAGGTCATATGTGGATATGGGAAAGTAGTTGAGGATTTTGGAGCATATCATTAAGCACATGAAGCAAGAGGCTCATTAAGCAACACCTCATCCCTCCTTAATAGTATTGGCTTTTCCTAAAGACTCAATGTGATCTTGGATCACTAAAATATAAAATGAAGAGTCTTGAGCTTTTGAGCTTGAGCCAATCCTTTGTCCTTAGCATTTTGAGGGTTCCACTTTCACATCCATGCCATGCCAATCATTGAGCTTTCCTGAAATAATCATCTTGGAATAGCATTAGCTCAATGAGCTATATGTTGTTATGAATTACCAAAACCACCTAGGGATAGTTGCACTTTCAATCTCCCCCTTTTTGGTAATTGATGACAACATATAGATCAAAGCTTCGACAAAAGATAATAATCATGAAATATATCGTCGCTTTGAGAAGTATGTGATAAGTAAGAGCTCCCCCTAAATTTGTGCATATTTAAAATTTGCTTTGGACTGCAAATGCACAAAGAATTAGAATTATGGGTTACTCTTCCATGTCACATACATCTTGGTGGAGCGCTCAAAAATGATAAGATTGAAATACATGCACTCATCACCAAGAATAGTGAATGATCACAAACGATAGATAGAATGATAATATTTAAGCAAGCATTAAGCAAACATTAAGTGTAGCTTATGATCAAACACATGATCATCAATGTCTCACAAATAATGACGTAGTATCTCAAAAGCACTCAAAAGTAAACAAGTTCGAAAAACCACCAAATAAAGCAAGAGAGAAAAGCAACACTCTCTCTCTCGAAGCCTATGATCTATACATCTTCTCCCCCTTTGGCAACAAGTTACCAAAAAGTTCCTAGAAAATGCATAGCACTAGATCGACGCTCAGGCTTGATCTTCAGGTGGTGGTGGAGTCCGGAGCACTCCAAGGACGAAGCCTTCGGTAGACGTGGTCGGAGTCGAGGCTGAAGTGGATGCTGGAGCTGGTGGAACTGAGGCTGTGGCTGGTGCAGACGTTGTAGCTCTGGTGTCAGCAACTGGTAGTGCAGACGACCTCGGACCTCGTGGCACCCTCGCAAAAGCATCAGTCGTGGTCCTGCCTCTCCTCTCATTCATGTCCTCCTGGAGCTGCTCCACGGCAGTCTGTATCTCTGTCACCTTGATGTCCAAGTCATAGAACCTCTGTTCCATGATCCTCTCTAAACTCGCCTGGTTCTGAGTCAGGGTGGCTATACTCTTCTCAATCCGCAGGGTGGACGCAATCAGGTAACCAAGATGCTCTTGTTTGGTTTTCAGGAAGTAATCAGCTGCCTCCGCTTGAGTAGGCATCCTGGCAGCTTTCTCCTTCTTCGCCTTCTCCTTCTCAGCTTGTGCATGGACAAATGATGGTTCATTCTCAGTCATAACAACTTGATTATCTTCGAAATCTGGACGGATGGGCAGGTGTTCCTTATCCAACAAATATACGCCCGTGCCCATCTTGGAGTTGATGAGCTCCTGAATCTGAGGGGCATATCCACAGCTCCTCTTCTGATCTACCGCAGTCCTTTTGATTGTTTCCACTATGAGGCTCATGACTTTGAATTTTTGAGGCACGTCAAAGACATGAAGCAAATTGATCGCGTGACCTCTGATCATCTTGTGATCTCCAGACTTGGGCAGAAGGGTGTGCCTAAGGATCCAGTTGATCGTAGGCAATCCTGATAGCAGATAATGCACTGAGCCAAACTTGAACGTGTCAAGTGCTTCATTCGGAATCTCCTTGTACATGTTGGACATGGAGTTGTGGTCCATCTTTTTCTTGGCATAAATGTCCAAGTCATCTGCTTGCTCCTCTGGGGCATTGATCAGCTTCGCCCATTCCTCAACAGTAGAGTGGTACCTTGTACCCTATGACATCCATGTGATCCTGCCATCCGGATAAAAGTGTGCTGTGGAGTAGAATTGCATGATTAGCTCCTCATTCCACTTTGTGAGCTTCTGCCCAACAAAGTCTGCAACTCCACACGCACTAAAGCTGTCAAATACTCCAGGGTAGTACTCTTCATTGTCCTTGATATAGGTCCAGTCGACCCATCTCATGTCACATACAATTGGCTTCTTGTCAAGTAGCACTGTCTCATAGAAATCCTGCTGCTCCTTGGTATGAAACCTGTAGTCCACTACAGTCCTTCTCCTAGAAGCATATGGATCTGCTTCTCTCCACTTCCTTAGCCCTGAGTCTCTCCTAAGCTTCATATCCTCAGCCACAGGATGAGCATCGTTGTGGTCTGGGATCTTGGGCTTTAGCTTCCGAAGGACACTCTCTTCCTCATCCTCAGCAACAGTCTCAGGCACTGGGGCCTTGTTCTTCTCAGCTGCAGGAATGCTCCTTGTATTTCTCTTAGGTGCACTCTTAGGCTTAGATGCAGCCTTAGGTGCTTCCTTGGGCTTGGATGCAGCTCCCCCTGACCTTATGGCATCTCCCATTAGCTTGGGTGCCTTGGGCGCTGGTGCAGCTGCCTCTTCTTCCTCTTCCTCTTCCATGATGGAAGCTTTGCCAAGAACCCTAGCCACAGTCTTCTTCACTCTTTCTTTCCTCTTCTTGCCCTCAGCAGCAATGGGCTCAATGGGAGCAGGCTTCTCAGTTGAAGCTCTAGCCTTTGACATGGGCTGCCTGCCTGCTGGCCTTTTGATTTTCAGACCTGGTTTAGTGCCTTGAGCTGGTTCAGTTCTCTTGGAAGTGGCCTCTTCCTCTGCCACATAGTCCTCATCTTCAGAGTCTGAAGTTTTCTTCTTCCTTTGTCTCATGGCAGCCTTTGGCAAATTGTTGGGTGTGCTCCTGCTGCCATCATCTGATGAACTGGAGGGACTAGTGCCCTCACTCATCACTACTTGCTGCTCTGACGGATTCTGGCTATCACTCTGGTCTGACATGCGGCAAACTGACTGCTGACCCTGTGAATAGATTATAGAGATAGAGTGGATGAGCATCACAAAATGCAGAGATTTTTGCAAAAAGAATGATCCAAAAACTTAGTTTTAGTTTCCCACTGAAATCATCTCGGATCTACCGATTTTCAAACTCGGTGATACCGAAGCAGTTTTGGAACCTAAACGAGTGAACTCGGTAGGACCGAGTCACATTTCGGTGGCACCGAGACTGCTAGGGTTTCACTGAGTTCAAAAATCGGTCACACCGATAAGTAATTCTCGGTCAGACCGAGTCTCACTTGTGCAATGGCATAAGCCAAATCGGTGGGACCGAGTTTTTCAACTCGGTGGGTCCGAGATAGTTTCGGCGGAAACCTAAACCTAGAATTTTCGAATCAAACCTAATCTATGAGCGTTTTGACTGGATAGAAGTTTATCAAACGTGGCTAGAAGCAATATGATCACAATGTGCTAGGAATCAGATTGAGGAATAGCACAAAGATCAAGTCCATACCCTAGTTCGGCGGGGACTTGCTACGGCGGCAACGGCAGGGCAGAATTCTCGTTGACGGCGACGGAGACCAGCGACTGGAGGCTGCTGGCGGCGAGAAGACGATCCGGAGACCTCGAGGGCAGAGCAGGCTATCGCGCGGGCGAAGGGGTTCGGAGAAATTTCCAAATTTTGCCCGTGACTATATATAGCCCGACCCTGTCGGTGTGACCGAGTGGAACAACTCGGTGGCACCGAGATTCATAATTGCGTGCAGTTACTGAAACTCGGTGTGACCGAAGGGTTCAAATCGGTTGCACCGAGATCGAAAACCTAGATCAACTTAATGATCTCAGTAGGACCGAAAGTGGAGTATCGGTCAGACCGAGAATCATAAAGAGGTTTTGGAAGTTTAAGTCTATGACGAATCGGGGACTCCGAGCGCTCCTCACATAGAGTGGTTCAAATCTGACTTGATCAAATTTTGTGATGCAGCATGAATAGAGTTTGAGACGAGAAAAGCATAGATAGCTAGAGGAGGTTCTTAGGCATTCTTGTCCATCCACTTGGCGAAAAGAAATAAAGCCGAACAATCAAAACAACAAGTGGATGTCCTCGAATGAGTAAAATATGCAACCAGCATGCTCACACAATAAGATGGCAAATGAATTATGTGGCAAGGCATGCACAACCAATTCCAGCATCTATCAAGCAATTTGCGATGACTAGGTCATCTATATATGAGTATATTGACTTAGGAGTCAAGTGAGAACACTTGATCGTAGGTCATACTCATCTTTAAGCTCAAGTGGGGTTACCACTTTTACATAAAGCATTGTTGTATTCACATCTTTAGAGTTGCTTTAGCTCAAGTCTTAGAGTAAAGCTCCCCCTAGATGTGATATCCCCCCTAAGAGGGATGAACTAACCTTGGGTTTTGTCGATGATGACTTCATGTAGATATTGAAGATGTGGATGCTCAATGTTGATGTAGATCTCTTGGAGCTATCCATTTGAGTGAATTGCACTTTCAATACCTACATGGGTTAGTCCCACAAGGAACAAACAAGGATATCCATAGACATAGAGTGATGCACATAAAAGATGATGTCCATGAAAACTTTTAGGTTACCTTGTCCCTTGTCTTACCAACAAGAGGGTTTGTGACTCCTTGAACTAGTGCAAGATGTGGAAGTTGATTGCACTTGTTCTTGCCAAAATGATAAGAGTGAAGTATGTTGGCGGAGTCACCCTCAAGAACTCTCTAGTTCTTCTTCTTTTGGATCCACATCATCTTGATGGGAATCCTTGGAGTTGTAGTTGTACTTGATGAAGTGGAACTTGAAGTAGTCTTGGGGATCCACTTGACTAAGGTCTTAGGAGCTTCTTCAAATGCATCAATTTCCTCTTGAAGCTTGTCCTTGCCTTTTTGCTCGTAGTCTTGTGGTGGAAGATCATCTTGAGCTTGTGTCCCCTTGAAAGAAGTATACTTCTCTTGTTGAGGGACAAACTTTGTCTTGGGGTATTGATCTTCTTCCCATTCAACTCCATTGGCATTGAACTTTCGTTCAAAACCAACACCTTGATTCTTCTGGTGCATTCCTTGCTTGCGCACAATTTCCTCGAATTGCTTACTCCCGGCAAGGCTTTTGTACACTCCTTTCTCTATAATTCCCTTCAATAAGCTATTTTCTTGCTCAAGTGTAACTTGGCTAAGAGAATCATTAGTGGAATCAAGAGAACTACTAGAAGCAACAATATTGGATTTAGCATGATCATTGTTACTACTAGAGGAAGAATCTTTCTTGTTAGACTTGACTTGAGGCATGTAAGTGGATAAGAGTAAACGCTTGGCAATGTAAGAAGAACTTTTCTTGCAGAGATCATCATTGATTGCCTTTAAGAACTCATGCTCTTGCTCAAGATTGAGCTTTTCAAAGCGTAGTTTCTCATGAGCTCTTAAAAGTTCTCGATGATCTTCGAAGATAGTGTCATGAGCTAACTTAAGAGTTTTTAGTTCTTTAGTTAGAGCCTCAATCTTCTCCTTATCATTGTCATTCGTTTTATCTTGATTAGCATGATTAATTGGTCTTTCATCATAGTATTCATCACTAGAGTTGTCACCAAGCAAATCATCACCTAACAAGTCATCTTCATCACTATTGAAATCAACATACTCGGGGTGTGTTACCTTAGGACCTTTGGCCATGAAGCATCTTCCAATTCCTTCATTTGGTGAGTCAAATATGTCGTAGGAGTTGGTTGACACAAGTGCTAGACCGGCAACACCTTCATCTTGAGTATCTTCGGAGTCGGAGTGATAACTTCTCTCGGAGTAGCTGTCGGAGTCGGAGCCGGATATCCATTCACCAACATGAGCTTGATGTCTTCGTCTTGTGTAGCTCCTTGATGATTTTTCCTTCCTTTCCGAATCCTTGCTTCTCCGTGAGTATCTTCGTTCATGACGATCATCTTTACTCCTCTCTCTTGGTGGTGATCCTTTGCTTCTTCTTTTTGGAGAATCTTCTCTTCTCTTGTAGGGAGCCGTAGACTCATTGGAATAGTGTCCGGGTCTTCCACAATTGTAACAGTTTCTCTCTCGACTAGAAGATCTTTTGTCATTGTAGGACCTTGACTCGGAGCTTCTATCTTTGCTTCTACTCTTGTAGAACTTGTTGAAGTTCTTCACCATTAAGCTCAATTCTTCATTGAAGTCTTGTTTCTCACTTGATGATGTAGGGGCTTCACATGAGGCTTTATAGGCACCACTTGATTTGTTGTGAAGTTCCTCTTTATCCTTAAGTGACATCTCATGAGCAACAATTCTTCCAATCACCTCCATTGGCTTGAGATCTTTGTAATTGGGCATCATTTGGATCAATGTGCACACGGTATCATATTTTCCATCCAAGGCTCTTAGGATCTTTTTGATGATGAATCTATCGGTCATCTCTTCACTTCCTAAGCCGGCAATCTCATTTGTGATGAGAGCAAGCCTAGAGTACATTTCAGCGACACCTTCACCATCCTTCATCTTGAACTTGTCAAGTTGGCTTTGAAGCACATCCAACTTGGATTCCTTGACGGAGTCGGTAACTTCATGCATATCAATCAAAGTGTCCCAAATTTCCTTTGCATTCTCAAGGCAGCTGATTTTGTTGAATTCTTCGGGGCACAATCCGTTGAAGAGAATATCACAAGCTTGAGCATTGTATTGCAACATCTTCAACTCATCCGCGGTAGCTTCACGGTTTGGTTCTCTCCCATAAAAGAAGTCACCTTGCAAACCAACACACATAATAGCCCAAACGGCGGGGTTATGTCCAAGAATATGCATTTTCATTTTATGCTTCCAACTAGCAAAATTAGTACCATCAAAGTAAGGACCTCTACGGTGATAATTTCACTCGCTAGACGCCATACTCTCCTAGGTTGTGAAACCAAGGCTATGACCACCAAAAGCTATGGAGATCAAGCAAATGGAGACCAAAGCTCTGATACCACTTGTAGGATCGAAAGTATGTCTAGAGGGGGGGTGATTAGACTACTTGACCAAATAAAAATCTAACCTTTTCCCAATTTTAGTTCTTGGCAGATTTTAGCTAATTTAGGACAAGTCAAGCAATCATCACATAATTCAAGCAAGCATGCAAAGAGTTTATAGGCAGCGGAAAGTAAAGCATGCAACTTGCGAGAATGTAAAGGGAAGGGTTTGGAGAATTCAAGCGCTATTGGAGACTCGGATGTTTTTCCCGTGGTTCGGATAGGTGGTGCTATCCTACATCCACGTTGATGGAGACTTCAACCCACGAAGGGTAACGGTTGCGCGAGTCCACACAGGGCTCCACCCAAGGGCAACGGTTGCGCGAGTCCACACAGGGCTCCACCCATGAAGGGTCCACGAAGAAGCAACCACCCACAAAGGGTCCACGAAGAAGCAACCTTGTCTATCCCACCATGGCCATCGCCCACAAAGGACTTGCCTCACTAGCGGTAGATCTTCACGAAGTAGGCGATCTCCTTGCCCTTACAAACTCCTTGGTTCAACTCCACAATCTTGTCGGAGGCTCCCAAGTGACACCTAGCCAATCTAGGAGACACCACTCTCCAAGAAGTAACAAATGGTGTGTAGGTAATGAACTCCTTGCTCTTGTGCTTCAAATGATAGTCTCCCCAACACTCAACTCTCTCTCATAGGATTTGGATTTGGTGGAAAGAAGATTGAGTGGAAAGCAACTTGGGAAGGCTAGAGATCAAGATTCATATGGTAGGAATGGAATGTCTTGGTCTCAACACATGAGTAGGTGGTTCTCTCTCAGAACATATGAGTTGGAATGATGTGTGTGTTCTGATGGCTCTCTCATCGAATGAGAAGGAGGTGGAGGGGTATATATAGCCTCCACACAAAATCCAACCGTTACACACAATTTACCAATCTCGGTGGGACCAAATCAGAAAACTCGGTCTGACCGAAATAGTAAACCTAGTGACCGTTAGGAATTTCGGTGGGACTGACATGCAACTCGGTAGGACCGATTCGGTTAGGGTTTGGGCATAACGTAATCTCGGTGAGACCGATTACACAAACTCGGTGAGACCGAATTTGGTAATTAGCTAACCAGAGAGTTGGTCAGGCAAACTCGGTGGGACCGATTTGCTCTTTCGGTGAGACCGAGTGGAACTCGTTGAGACCGAAAAGTTACAAAGGGGAAACACTGAGTTTACATTGCAATCTCGGTGGGACCGATTCGCTCTTTCGGTGGGACCGAAAAGTTACGAAAGGGAAACAGAGAGTTTGCAACCCCATCTCGGTGAGACCGAGATCCTTATCGGTAGAACCGAATTGCTAGGGTTTGGCAGTGGCTAATGACAAGTGAAACTCGGTGGAGCCGGATAGGAAGAATCGGTAGGACTGAGTTTGTCTTAGGGTTTAGGTCATATGTGGATATGGGAAAGTAGTTGAGGATTTTGGAGCATATCATTAAGCACATGAAGCAAGAGGCTCATTAAGCAACACCTCATCCCTCCTTAATAGTATTGGCTTTTCCTAAAGACTCAATGTGATCTTGGACCACTAAAATATAAAATGAAGAGTCTTGAGCTTTTGATCTTGAGCCAATCCTTTGTCCTTAGCATTTTGAGGGTTCCACTTTCACATCCATGCCATGCCAATCATTGAGCTTTCCTGAAATAATCATCTTGGAATAGCATTAGCTCAATGAGCTATATGTTGTTATGAATTACCAAAACCACCTAGGGATAGTTGCACTTTCACCGGCCCCCCACCCAATTCATATTGGGCTTGGGGGGGCGCCCCCTCCTAGGCTCCCTTCTCCTCTCTCCCACTATGGCCCAATAAGGCCCATATACTTCCGGGGGGGTTCCGGTAACCTCCCGATACTCCAGTATATGCCCGAACTCACCCGGAAACATTATGATGTCCAAACATAGTCATCTAATATATCGATCTTTATGTCTCGACCATTTCGAGACTCCTCGTCATGTCCGTCATCATATCCGGGACTCCGAACAACCTTCGGTACATCAAAACACATAAACTCATAATACCGATCGTCACCGAACGTTAAGCGTGCGGACCGTACGGGTTCGAGAACTATGTAGACATGAGCGAGACTCATCTCCGGTCAATAACCAATAGCGGAACCTGCATTCTCATATCGGTTCCTACATATTCTATGAGGATCTTTATCGGTCAAACCGCATAACAACATACGTTGTACCCTTTGTCATTGGTATGTTACTTGCCCGAGATTCGATCATCGGTATCATCATACCTAGTTCAATCTCATTACCGTCAAGTCTCTTCACTCATTACGTAATGCTACATCCTGTAACTAACTCATTAGTTACATTGCTTTCAAGGCTTATAGTGATGTGCATTACCGAGAGGGCCCAGAGATACCTCTCCAATACACAGAGTGACAAATCCTAATCTTGATCTATGCCAACTCAACAAACACCATCGGAGACACCTGTAGAGCATCTTTATGGTCACCCAGTTATGTTGTGATGTTTGATAGCACACTAAGTGTTCCTACGGTATTCGGGAGTTACATAATCTCATAGTCATAGGAACATGTATAAGTTATGGAGAAAGCAATAGCAGTAAACTAAACGATCATCGTGCTAAGCTAACGGATGGGTCAAGTCAATCACATCATTCTCTAATGATGTGATCCCGTTTATCAAATGAAAACTCTTTATCCATGGCTAGGAAACTTAACCATCTTTGATCAACGAGCTAGTCAGGTAGAGGCATACTAGTGACACTCTGTTTGTCTATGTATTCACACATGTACTAAGTTTTCGGTTAATACAATTCTAGCATGAATAATAAACATTTATCATGATATAAGGAAATATAAATAACAACTTTATTATTGCCTCTAGGGCATATTTCCTTCAAGAGGGGCAGAAGGGGGGAATGGAGGTAAACGACGGGGGGAAAGCAGGGAGTCGGCGGGAAAAGGGCCCTCTCTCGCTAACAGAGCAGACCCACGCACCTTTTCGCTTCGTCCAACGCCCCCAAGCAACCCCCGGGGGCTTGGGTTCGGCTCGGGTTCACCGGCTATTATTTCGGCCCTAACCGGCGATAAACAAGGCCCTAGGGGTGCGACTGGGCCGATTTTCTGGCGTCAGTGCTAAAAAAAGAGCCCTAGGGGCATGTTCGGGGTGCGAGTGGAGATGCTCTAACATCTATAGACGGATACCCCAGCCCAGCCACACACCGGGACTGGGTCCCATACCGGTTCGGCTCACTCTTAGAGGCTGCCGCCGCAATCTTCCACCAGTCCATCTCTAGCGCAGGAGCTGACGCATCGACCTTGCCTGGCCTATCGTTGATACCTCTCCAATGTATCTATAATTTTTTATTGTTCCGTGCTATTATATTTTCTGTTTTGGATCTTTTATATGCATTAATATGCTATTTCATATTATTTTTGGGATTAACCTATTAACCTAGAGCCCACTGCCAGTTCCTGTTTTTTCCTTGTTTTCGAGTTTCGCAAAAAAGGAATACCAAACGGAATAAAACCTTCACGATGATTTTTTCTTGGACCAGAAGACAACCAGGAGACTTGGAGATGAAGTCGGAGGAGCAATGAGGCGGCCACAAGGACGGAGGGTGCGCCCCCCACCCTTGTGGGTCCCTCGTGCACCTCCTGACCTAATTCTTTCGCCTATATATACCCATATATCCCCAAACCAACAGGGGCATCCACGAAAACACTTTCCACTGCCGCAACCTTCTGTACCCGTGAGATCCCATCTAGGAACCTTTTCCGGCACCCTGCCGGAGGGGGATTCGATCACGGAGGGCTTCTACATCAACTCTATTGCCCTTCCGATGAAGCATGAGTAGTTTACCTTAGACCTACGGGTCCATAGCTAGTAGCTATATGTCTTCTTCTCTCTCTTTGATTCTCAATACCATGTTCTCCTCTATGTTCTTGGAGATCTATTCGATGTAATAGTCTTTGCGGTGTGTTTGCCGAGATCCGATGAATTGTGCATTTATAATCAACTTATCTATGAATATTATTTGAATCTCCTCTGAATTCTTTTATGCATGAGTTGATATCTTTGTAATTCTCTTCAAACTATCGGTTTGGTTTGGCCAACGAGATTGTTTTTTCTTGCAATGGGAGAAGTGCTTAGCTTTGGTTTCAATCTTGCGGTGTCCTTTCCCAGTGACAGTAGGGGCAACAAGGCACGTATTGTATTGTTGCCATCGAGGATAAAAAGATGGGGTTTTCATCATATTGCTTGAGTTAATTCCTCTACATCATGTCATCTTACTTAATGCATTACTCTGTTCTTTATGAACTTAATACTCTAGATGCATGCTGGATAGCGGTCGATGTGTGGAGTAATAGTAGTAGATGCAGAATCGTTTCAGTCTACTTGACACGGACGTGATGTCTATATTCATGATCATTTCCTTAGATATCGTCATAACTTTGCGCTTTTCTATCAATTGCTCGGCAGTAATTTGTTCACCCACCATATTATTTGCTATCTTGAGATAAGCCTCTAGTGAAACCAATGGCCCCCGAGTCTATTTTCCATAATATAAGTTTCCGATTTACTATTTTACAATCTTTTACTTTCTGATCTATAAACCAAAAGTACCACAAATATTTACTTTATCATTTATGTATCTCTATCAGATCTCACTTTTGCAAGTAACCGTGAAGGAATTGACTACCCCTTTATCGCATTGGGTGCAAGTTATTGTTTGTTTGTGCAGGCATTCAGTGACTTGTGTGTTGTCTCCTACTGGATTGATACCTTGGTTCTCAAACTGAGGGAAATACTTATTTCTACTTTACTGCATCACCCTTTCCTCTTCAAGCTAAAAACCAACGCAAGATCAAGAAGTAGCAGGAAGAATTTCTGGCGCCGTTGCCGGGGAGATCTACGCCAAGTCAAGACATACCAAAAATATTTACTTTATTGTTTATCTATGTCTATCAGATCTCACTTTTGCAAGTAACCGTGAAGGGATTGACAACCCCTTTATCGCGTTGGGTGCAAGTTGTTTGATTGTTTGTGCAAGTATTCGGTGACTTGTCCATTATCTCCTACTGGATTGATACATTGGTTCTCAAAACTAAGGGAAATACTTACTCTACTTTGCTACATCACCCTTTCCTCTTCAAGGGAAAACCAACGCAAGCTCAACAAGTAGCATGAAGAATTTCTGGCGCCGTTGCCGGGGAGATCTACGCCAAGTCAAGACATACCAAGTACTCATCATAAACTCTCATCTCTTGCATTACATTATTCGCCATCCGCCTCTCATTTTCCTCTCCCCCACTTCTAAAACGATTTTCGAAAAGATTTGCCCTTTTCTTCGCCCTTCTTCTGTTCGTATTTTTGTTTGCCCTTATGTCTCACTTGGTTTGTTTGCTCGTTTGCTTGGTATAATTGTGTGTTTACTGAAATTCATAAGCAAGGAGTTTATGGATCCTCATCCACTTGCTAATCTTTTTAAGAGATCTAATTATGATGAACCAATTGCTAGTGAGTTGAGTGCACTAGATTATCTTTATGAGGTTTTGCTTGAAATTCGTGAATCTGAAAATTGTGATGAAGTGTTGAAAGAAGAAATTTATGAAGTGATTCACGATAGCTCCTTGAATGAAAAGCATGATTGCAATGATATTATTATAAATTCTATTAGTGTCAATTGTGTTAATGATATGCAAAACCTTAAGCTTGGGGATGCTAGTTTTGCTATGTCCTCTACTTATTGCAATGATCATGATTGGGGTGATAATTCTTCTTATAATCTTGAAAATTTATTTAAGCTCCATGATGAATATGAGATTGGTAATCATGTTTGAAATAATAGTGAAAGTGTGTTTGGAAGAGTGTCAACTTTAGATCCCACATATTTGGATAATGTTGAATCTTATGAAGTTTTTGATAAAAGTGGGTTCGGAGAGGTCATGACTTTATTTAATGATAATCCCACTATTTCGGAAGAGTGTCGACTTTGCATGCATGTGGATCATGTTGAGAATATTTTATGTGATAGTTATATTGTTGAATTTGATTATGATCCCATACGTAATTATTATGAGAGTGGAAAATATGGTTGTAGAAATTTTCATGTTGCAAAATTACCTCTCATTATGCTAAGATTGCTATTGTTTCTTTCTTCTTCCTTGCATATGGTAGTTTTTGCTTGTCTTGATAATTTGTTTGCTTATAAAATCTATAGGAAGAATGTTATACTTATACTTAGTTGTCACATGTTTTATGGTGCTCTCTTTGCGTTTCAATTGTTATATTTCATGTGAGGATCATTAAAATTATCAAAGCCTAGCTAAAAGGCTTTAAATAAAAGTGCTTGTTGGGAGACAACACAATATATCCCCTTTCTGTTTTGCAATAAATAATTCATCTAGACTTTGTTTAGATGTGGTTTTGTGTGTTAATTATTTTCTGTGCACAGTAAGACCTTTAGGATGGCTTACAGTGATAGTTGATTTGATCTTGCTGAAAAACAGAAACTTTTGCGCTCAGGAAAACAATTCTCATTTTTAACAGAAGCGTGATAAAATAATGATTCTTTTTGAAGAAGATTAATAAAAAAATTGCTTATGTTATCCTAATTTTTCAAAAAAAAATGGAGTTACAGAAGTATTCGAGAGTTACAGATTGCTACAGATTGTTCTGTTTTTGACAGATTCTGTTTTCTATGTGTTGTTTGTTTATTTTGATGATTCTATGGGTAGTATCGGGGGGTATGAACCATGGAAAAGTTGGAATACAATAGATATTACACCAATATAAATAAAGAATGAGTTCACAACAGTACAAAAGTGGTGATTTATTTCTTATACTAGCGGAGCTTATGAGATTTTCTGTAGAGTTTTGTGTTGTGAAGTTTTCAAGTTTTGGGTAAGGATTTGATGGACTATGGAATAAGGAGTGGCAAGAGCCTAAGCTTGGAGATGCCCAAGGCACCCCAAGGTAATATTCAAGGACAACCAAGAGCTTAAGCTTGGGGATACCCTGGAAGGCATCCCCTCTTTCGTCTTCGTTTATCGGTAACTTTACTTGAGGCTATATTTTTATTCACCACATGATATGTGTTTTGCTTGGAGCTTCTTGTATGATTTGAGTCTTTGCTTTTTAGTTTGCCACAATAATCCTTGCTGTACACACCTTTTGAGAGACACACGCATGAATCGTGATTTATTAGAATACTCTATGTGCTTCACTTATATCTTTAGAGCTAGGCAATTTTACTCTAGTGATTCACTTATATCTTTTTAGAGCACAACGGTGATTTTATTTTATAGAAATTGATGAACTCTCATGCTTCACTTATATTATTTTGAGATTCTTTAAAAAATCATGGTGATTTGCTTTGGTTATAAATTTAGTCCTAATATGATAGGCATCCAAGAGGGATATAATAAAAACTTCCATAAAAGTGCATTGAATACTATGAGAAGTTTGATTCCTTATGATTGTTTTTACATATAATTATGGTGATATTAGAGTAATGCTAGTAAGTAATTGTGAATTTGAGAAATACTTGTGTTAAGGTTTGTGAGTCCCGTAGCATGCATGTATGGTGAATCGTTGTGTGATGAAGTCGGAGCATGAATTATTTATTTATTGTCCTCCTTATGAGTGGCGGTCGGGGACGAGCGATGGTCTTTTCCTACCAATCTACCCCCCTAGGATCATGCGCGTAGTACTTCGTTTCAATGACTAGTAGATTTTTGTAATAAGTATGTGAATTCTTTATGACTAATGTTGAGTCGATGGATTATACGCACTCTCACCCTTCCACCATTACTAGCCTCTCTTGTGCCGCACAATTTTCGCCGGTACCACACACCCACCATATACCTTCCTCAAAACAGCCACCATATCTTCCTATTATGGCATTTCCATAGCCATTCCGAGATATATTGGCATGCAACTTTCCACTGTCCCGTTTATTATGACGCATTCCATCATTGTCATATTGCTTTGCATGATCATGTAGTTGACATTGTATTTGTGGCAAAGCCACCTTTCATTATTCTTTCATACATGTCACTCTTGATTCATTGCACATCCTGGTACACCGCCGGAGGCATTCATATAGAGTCATAATTTTGTTCTAAGTGTCGAGTTGTAATTCTTGAGTTGTAAGTAAATAAAAGTGCGATGATCTTCATTATTAGAGCATTGTCCCATGTGAGGAAAGGATGATGGAGACTATGATTCCCCCACAAGTCGGGATGAGACTCCGGACGAAAAAAAAGAGGCCAAAAAAGAGAGAAGGCCCATAAGAAAAATGAGAGAAAAGAGAGAAGGGGCAATGCTACTATCATTTTTCCACACTTCTTCAAAGTAGCACCATGATCTTCTTGATAGAGAGACTCCTATGTTATCACTTTCATATACTAGTGGGAATTTTTCATTATAGAACTTGGCTTGTATATTCCAATGATGGGCTTCCTCAAATTGCCCTAGGTCTTCGTGAGCAAGCGAGTTGGATGCACACCCACTTAGTTACTTTTTGAGCTTTCATAAACTTATAGCTCTAGTGCATCCGTTGCATGGCAATCCCTACTCACTCACATTGATATCTATTGATGGGCATCTCCATAGCCCGTTGATACGCCTAGTTGATGTGAGACCGTCTCCTTCTTCTTGTCTTCTCCACAACCACCTTCTATTTCACCTATAGTGCTATGTCCATGGCTCACGCTCATGTATTGCGTGAAATAAAGTTGAAAAAGTTTGAGAACATTAAAATTATGAAACAATTGCTTGGCTTCTCATTGGGGTTGTGCATGATTTGAATATTTTGTGTGATGAAGATGAGCATAGCCAGACTATATGATTTTATAGGGATAATCTTTGGCCATGTTATTTTGAGAAGACATAATTGCCTTGTTAGTATGCTTGACTTATAATTGTTTTTATGTCAATATTAACTTTTGCTTTGAATCATACGGATCTGAATACTCATGCTGAAATAAAGAAATATTACATGGATAAATATGTTAGGTAGCATTCCATATCAAAATTTTCGTTTTTATCATTTACCTACTCGAGGACGAACAGGAATTAAGCTTGGGGATGCTTGATACGTCTCCAACATATCTATAATTTTTGATTGTTCTATGCTATTATATTATCTATTTTGGATGTTTTATATGCATTAATATGCTATTTTATATTATTTTTGGGACTAACCTTTTAACCTAGAGCCCAGTGCCAGTTCCTGTTTTTTCCTTGTTTTTGAGTTTCACAGAAAAGACTACCAAACGGAGTCCAAACGGAATAAAACCTTCGCGATGATTTTTCTTGGACCAGAAGACAGCAAGGAGACTTGGAGATGAAGTCGGAGGAGACACGAGGCGGCCACAAGGACGGAGGGCGCACCCCCCACCCTTGTGGGCCCCTCGTGCACCTCCTGCCCTAATTCTTTCGCCTATATATACCCATATATCCCCAAACCACAGGGGCATCCACGAAAACACTTCTCCACTGTCGCAACCTTCTCTACCCATGAGATCCCATCTAGGGACCTTTTCCGGCACCCTGCCGGAGGGGGATTCAATCACGGAGGGCTTCGACATCAACTCTATTGCCCTTCCAATGAAGCATGAGTAGTTTACCTCAGACCTACGGGTCCATAGCTATTAGCTAGATGGCTTCTTCTCTCTCTTTGATTCTCAATACCATCTTCTCCTTGATGTTCTTGGAGATCTATTCGATGTAATACTCTTTTGCAATGTGTTTGTAGAGATCCGATGAACTGTGGATTTATGATCAGCTTATCTATGAATATTACTTGAATCTCCTCTAAATTCTTTTATGCATGAGTTGATATCATTGTAATTCTCTTCAAACTATCGGTTTGGTTTGGCCAACTAGATTGGTTTTCTTGCAATGGGAGAAGTGCTTAGCTTTGGTTTCAATCTTGCGGTGTCCTTTCCGAGTGACAGTAGGGGCAACAAGGCACGTATTGTATTGTTTCCATCGAGGATAAAAAGATGGGGTTTTCATCATATTGCTTGAGTCAATTCATCTACATCATGTCATCTTACTTAATGCATTACTCCGTTCTTTATGAACTTAATACTCTAGATGCATGCTGGATAGCGGTCGATGTGTGGAGTAATAGTAGTAGATCCAGAATCGTTTCGGTCTACTTGACACGGACATGATGCCTTTTTTTTAAAGCCCATGACAACAGGAAAGGCTCCTACTGACTTTTTCATAAATATGGAAGAATTACAACTTACATGGTAGTATGCATCTCAACCACACACTATCTCCACGCCCCAGCATGGGAGCATTTCCCTAAGTGTGGGTTTTTGGAGAGCCACTAATCAAGCTATAGAACCCTAAGGTGGGTCCCAAATGAAGGAATTTACAAAGTTTGTTACAAAGCTTTTCATGGAGGGTCTAACCCTATGAATCAACAGACCAAAGTCTGTCCTGAACCTTTGTCCCCAAGATTTGAATGAAGGTGGGATCCCTCTAAATATTTTACCATTCCGCTCTTTCCAGATACTCCAAGCCGAAGTCATAAATATTTCCATGTACATGGGACGTGTCCATTGGGCTCTCCCGGAATGAATGATGTTTAGGAGGGTACCCTCGATCGTCAAGTCAAACCCAAGCGCCTCCCAGCACCGTTTACTGAAAGCACATGCAAAGAACAGATGTTCCACTGTTTCCTCTTCACTGCTTGTGCAAATTCTGCAACTCATGTCCCCATCTATGTTATAATGCCTTCTGGATAACATATTCCTAGTATTTACACTGTCGGCCAGCAGCAACCACGTGAAGACCTTGATTTTCATCGTGCACTTAGATTTCCAGATCCAAGAGAAGGCATCATCAGGAGTCACATTCGTGATGCCTATATTCATGATCATTGCCTTAGATATCATCATAACTTTACGCTTTTCTATCAATTGCTCGACAATAATTTGTTCACCCACCGTATTATTTGCTATCTGTAGAGAAGCCTCTCGTGAAACCTATGGCCCTCGAGTCTATTTTCCATCATATAAGTTTCTGATCTATAATTTTAGTTTCCGATTTACTATTTTGCAATCTTTTACTTTCCGATCTATAAACCAAAAATACCAAAAATATTTACTTTACCGTTTATGTATCTCTATCAGATCTCACTTTTGCAAGTAACCGTGAAGGGATTGACAACCCCTTTATCATGTTGGGTGCAAGTTGTTGTTTGTTTGTGCAGGTATTCGGTGACTTGTGTGTTGTCTGAAGGAAATATGCCCTAGAGGCAATAATAAAGTTATTATTTATTTCCTTATATCATGATAAATGTTTATTATTCATGCTAGAATTGTATTAACCAGAAACATAATACTTGTGTGAATACATAGGCAAACAGAGTGTCACTAGTATGCCTCTACTTGACTAGCTCGTTGATAAAAAATGGTTATGTTTCCTAGCCATAGACATGAGCTTTCATTTGATTAACGGGATCACATCATTAGGAGAATGATGTGATTGACTTGGCCCATTCCGTTAGCATTAGCACTCGATCGTTTAGTATGTTTCTATTGCTTTCTTCATGACTTATACATGTTCCTATGACTATGAGATTATGCAACTCCCGTTTACCGGAGGAACACTTTGTGTGCTAACAAACGTCACAACGTAACTGGGTGATTATAAAGGTGCTCTACAGGTGTCTCCGAAGTTACTTGTTGGGTTGGCATATTTCGAGATTAGGATTTGTCACTCCGATTGTCGGACAGGTATCTCTGGGCCCACTCGGTAATGCACATGACTTAAGCATTGCAAGCATTGCAACTAATGAGTTAGTTGTGGGATGATGTATTACGGAACGAGTAAAGAGACTTGCCGGTAACGAGACTGAACTAGGTATTGAGATACTGACGATCAAATCTCGGGCAAGTAACATACCGATGACAAAGGGAACAACGTATGTTGTTATGCGGTATGACCGATAAAGATCTTCGTAGAATATGTGGGAGCCAATATGAGCATCCAGGTTCCGCTATTGGTTATTGACCGGAGACGTGTCTCGGTCATGTCTACATAGTTCTCGAACCCGTAGGGTCCGCACGCTTAAAGTTTCGATGACGGTTATATTATGAGTTTATGAGTTTTGATGTACCGAAGGGTTTTCGAAGTCCCGGATGTGCTCACGGGCATGACGAGGAGTCTCGAAATGGTCGAGACATGAAGATTGATATATTGGAAGCCTATATTTGGATATCAGAAATGTTCCGGGTGAAATCGGGATTTTACCGGAGTACCGAGGGGTTACCGGAACCCCCCGGGGGCTTAATGGGCCATAGTGGGCCTTAGTGGAGAAGAGGAGAGGCGGCTAGGGCAGGGCCGCGCGCCCCTCCCCCTCTAGTGCGAATAGGACAAGGAGAGGGGGCGACGCCCCCCCTTTCCTTCTTATCTCCCTCCTCTTTCCCCCCTTCTCCTAATCCAACAAGGAAGGGAGGGAGTCCTACTCCCGGTGGGAGTAGGACTCCTCCTGGCGCACCTCCTCCTGGCCGGCCGCACCTCCCCCCTTGCTCCTTTATATACGGGGGCAGGGGGCACCCCAGAGACACAACAATTGATTTGATCTTTTAGCCGTGTGCGGTGCCCCCCTCCACCATAGTCCACCTCGATAATACTATAGCGGTGCTTAGGCGAATCCCTGTGTCAGTAGAACATCATCATCGTCACCACGTCGTCGTGCTGACGAAACTCTCCCTCAACACTCGGTTGGATCAGAGTTCGAGGAACGTCATCGGGCTGAACGTGTGCTGAACTCGGAGGTGCCGTGCTTTTGGTACTTGATCGGTTGGATCGTGAAGACGTACGACTACATCAACCGCGTTGTGCTAACGCTTCCGCTTTCGGTTTACGAGGGTACGTGGAAAACACTCTCCCCTATCGTTTTTATGCATCACCATGATCTTGAGTGTGCGTAGGAATTTTTTTGAAATTACTATGTTCCCCAACAGTGGCATCCGAGCCTGGTTTTATGCGTAGATGTCATATGCATGAGTAGAACACAATTGAGTTGTGGGCGATATAAGTCATACTGCTTACCAGCATATCATACTTTGGTTCGGCGGTATTGTTGGATGAAGCGGCCCGGACCGACATTATGCGTACGCTTACGCGAGACTAGTTCTACCGACGTGCTTTGCACACAGGTGGCTGGCGGGTGTCAGTTTCTCCAACTTTAGTTGAACCGAGTGTGGCTACGCCTGGTCCTTGCGAAGGTTAAAACAACACCAACTTGACAAACTATCGTTGTGGTTTTGATGCATAGGTAAGAACGGTTCTTGCTCAGCCCGTAGCAGCCACGTAAAACTTGCAACAACAAAGTAGAGGACGTCTAACTTGTTTTTGCAGGGCATGTTGTGATGTGATATGGTCAAAGCATGATGCTAAATTTTATTGTATGAGATGATCATGTTTTGTAACCGAGTTATCGGCAACTGGCAGGAGCCATATGATTGTCGCTTTATTGTACGCAATGCAATCGCCCTGTAATGCTTTACTTTATCACTAAGTGGTAGCGATAGTCGTAGAAGCATAAGATTGGCGAGACGACAACGATACTATGATGGAGATCAAGGTGTCACGCCGGTGACGATGATGATCATGACGGTGCTTCGGAGATGGAGATCACAAGCACAAGATGATGATGGCAATATCATATCACTTATATTGATTGCATGTGATGTTTATCTTTTACGCGTCTTATCTTGCTTTGATTGACGGTAGCATTATAAGATGATCTCTCACTAAATTTCAAGATAAAAGTGTTCTCCCTGAGTATGCACCGTTGCCAAAGTTCGTCGTGCCCAGACACCACGTGATGATCGGGTGGTGTGATAAGCTCTACGTCCATCTACAACGGGTGCAAGCCAGTTTTGCACACGCAGAATACTCAGGTTAAACTTGACGAGCCTAGCATATGTAGATATGGCCTCGGAACACTGAGACCGAAAGGTCGAGTGTGAATCATATAGTAGATATGATCAACATAGTGATGTTCACCATTGAAAGCTACTCCATTTCACGTGATGATCGGTTATGGTTTAGTTGATATGGATCACGTGATCACTTAGAGGATTAGAGAGATGTCTATCTAAGTGGGACTTCTTAAGTAATATGATTAATTGAACTTAAACTTATAATGAACTTAGCACATGATAGTATCTTGCTTGTCTATGTTGATTGTAGATAGATGGCCCATGTTGCTGTTCCGTTGAATTTTAATGCGTTCCTTGAGAAAGAAAAATTGAAAGATGATGGTAGCAATTACACGGACTGGGTCCGTAACTTGAGGATTATCCTCATTGCTGCATAGAAGAGTTATGTCCTGGAAGCACCGCTAGGTGTACCACCTGCGCCAGCAACTTCAGACATTGTGAATGCCTGGCAATCACGTGTTGATGACTACTCGATAGTTTAGTGTGCCATGCTTTACGGCTTAGAACCGGGACTTCAATGACGTTTTGAACGTCATGAAGCATATGAGATGTTCCAGGAGTTGAAGTTAATATTTCAAAAGAATGCCTGGATTGAGAGATATGAAGTCTCTAATAAGTTCTATAGCTGCAAGATGTAGGAGAATAGTTCTGTCAGTGAGCATATACTCAAGATGTCTGGGTACTGCAATCACTTGATTCAACTGGAAGTTAATCTTCTGGATGATAGCGTCATTAACAGAATTCTTCAATCACTACCACCAAGCTACAAAAGCTTCGTGATGAACTATAACATGCAAGGGATGGATAAGATGATTCCTGAGCTCTTCGCAATGCTAAAGGCTGCGGAGGTAGAAATCAAGAAGGAGCATCAAGTGTTGATGGTCAATAAGACCACTAGTTTCAAGAAAAAGGGCAAAGGGAAGAAGAAGGGGAACTTCAAGAAGAACAACAAACAAGTTGTTGCTCAAGAGAAGAAACCTAAGTCTGGACCTAAGCCTGAGACTGAGTGCTTCTACTGCAAGCAGACTGGTCACTGGAAGCGGAACTGCCCCAAGTATTTGGCGGATAAGAAGGATGGCAAGGTGAACAAAGGTATATGTGATATACATGTTATTGATGTGTACCTTACCAGAGCTCGTAGTAGCACCTGGGTGTTTGATACTGGTTCTGTTGCTAATATTTGCAACTCGAAATAGGGACTATGGATTAAGCGAACACCGGCCAAGGACGAGGTGATGATGCGCGTGGGAAACGGTTCCAAAGTCGATGCGATTGCCGTCGGCACGCTACCTCTACATCTACCTTCGGGATTAGTATTAGACCTAAATAATTGTTATTTGGTGCCAGCATTGAGCATGAACATTATATCTGGATCTTGTTTGATGCGAGACGGTTATTCATTTAAATCAGAGAATAATGGTTGTTCTATTTATATGAGTAATATCTTTTATGGTCATGCACCCTTGAAGAGTGGTCTATTTTTGATGAATCTCGATAATAGTGATACACATATTCATAATGTTGAAGCCAAAAGATGCAGAGTTGATAATGATAGTGCAACTTATTTGTGGCACTGCCGTTTAGGTCATATCGGTGTAAAGCGCATGAAGAAACTCCATACTGATGGACTTTTGGAACCACTTGATTATGAATCACTTGGTACTTGCGAATCGTGCCTCATGGGCAAGATGACTAAAACACCGTTCTCCGGAACTATGGAGCAAGCAACTGATTTATTGGAGATCATACATACTGATGTATGTGGACCAATGAATATTGAGGCTCGCGGCGGGTATCATTATTTTCTCACTTTAACAGATGATTTAAGCAGATATGGGTATATCTACTTAATGAAACATAAGTCTGAAACATTTGAAAAGTTCAAAGAATTTCATAGTGAAGTTGAAAATCATCGTAACAAGAAAATAAAGTTTCTATGATCTGATCGTGGAGGAGAATATTTGAGTTACGAGTTTGGCCTACATTTGAAACAATGCGGAATAGTTTCGCAACTCATGCCACCCGGAACACCACAACGTAATGGTGTGTTCGAACGTCGTAATCGTACTTTACTAGATATGGTGCGATCTATGATGTCTCTTACTTATTTACCGCTATCATTTTGGGGTTATGCTTTAAAGACGGCCGCATTCACGTTAAATAGGGCACCATTGAAATCTGTTGAGACGCCGCCTTATGAACTGTGGTTTGGAAAGAAACCAAAGTTGTCGTTTCTTAAAGTTTGGGGTTGCGATGCTTATGTGAAAAAGCTTCAACCTGATAAGCTCGAACCCAAATCAGAGAAATGTGTCTTCATAGGATACCCAAAGGAGACTATTGGGTACACCTTCTATCACAGATCCGAAGGCAAGACATTCATTGCTAATAATGGATCATTTTTAGAGAAGGAGTTTCTCTCGAAAGAAGTGAGTGTGAGGAAAGTAGAACTTGATGAGGTAACCATACTTGCTCCCTTATTGGAAAGTAGTTCATCACAGAAACCGGTTCCTGTGACGTCTATACCAATTAGTGAGGAAGTTAATGATGATGATCATGAAACTTCAGATCAAGTTGTTACTGAACCTCGTAGGTCAACCAGAGTAAGATCCGCACCAGAGTGGTACGGTAATCATGTTATGGAGGTTATGTTACTAGACCATGACGAACCTACGAACTATGAAGAAGCGATGGTGAGCCCAGATTCCGAAAAATGGCTTGAGGCCATGAAATCTGAGATGGGATCCATGTATGAGAACATAGTGTGGACTTTGGTTGACTTGCCCAATGATCGGCAAGCCATTGAGAATAAATGGATCTTCAAGAAGAAGACTGACGCTGACGGTAATATTACTGTCTATAAAGCTCGACTTGTTGCGAAAGGTTTTCAACAAGTTCAAGGGATTGACTACGATGAGACCTTCTCACCCGTAGCGATGCTTAAGTCTCTCTGAATCATGTTAGCAATTGCCGCATTTTATGATTATGAAATTTGGCAAATGGATGTAAAAACTGCATTCCCGAATGGATTTCTGGAAGAAGAGTTGTATATGATGCAACCGGAAGGTTTTGTCAATCCAAAGGGAGCTAACAAAGTGTGCAAGCTCCAGCGATCCATTTATGGACTGGTGCAAGCCTCTCGGAGTTGGAACAAACGTTTTGATAGTGTGATTAAAGCATTTGGTTTTGTACAAACTTTTGGAGAAGTTTGTATTTACAAGAAAGTGAGTGGGAGCTCTGTAGCATTTCTGATATTATATGTGGATGACATATTGCTGATTGGAAATGATATAGAATTTCTGGATAGCATAAAGGGATACTTGAATAAGAGTTTTTCAATGAAAGACCTCGGTGAAGCTGCTTATATATTGGGCATCAAGATCTATAGAGATAGATCAAGACGCTTAATTGGACTTTCACAAAGCACATACCTTGACAAAGTTTTGAAGAAGTTCAAAATGGATCAAGCAAAGAAAGGGTTCTTGCCTGTGTTACAAGGTGTGAAGTTGAGTAAGACTCAATGCCCGACCACTGCAGAAGATAGAGAGAAGATGAAAGAAGTTCCCTATGCTTCAACCATAGGCTCTATCATGTATGCAATGCTGTGTACCAGACCTGATGTGTGCCTTGCTATAAGTCTAGCAGGGAGGTACCAAAGTAATCCAGGAGTGGATCACTGGACAGCGGTCAAGAACATTTTGAAATACCTGAAAAGGACTAAGGATTGTTTCTCGTTTATGGAGGTGACAAAGAGCTCATTGTAAATGGTTACGTTGATGCAAGCTTTGACACTGATCCAGACGATTCTAAATCGTAAACCGGATACATGTTTACATTGAATGGTGGAGCTGTCAGTTGGTGCAGTTCTAAACAAAGCGTCGTGGCGGGATCTACGTGTGAAGCGGGGTACATAGCTGCTTCGGAAGCAGCAAATGAAGGATTCTGGATGAAGGGGTTCATATTTGATCTAGGTGTCATACCTAGTGCATCGGGTCCAATGAAAATCTTTTGTGACAATACTGGAGCAATTGCCTTGGCGAAGGAATCCATATTTCACAAGAGAACCAAGCACATCAAGAGATGCTTCAATTCCATCCGGGATCTAGTCCAGGTGGGAGACATAGAAATTTGCAAGATACATACGGATCCGAATGTTGCAGACCCGTTGACTAAGCCTGTTCCACGAGCAAAACATGATCAGCACCAAGACTCCATGGGTGTTAGAATCATTACTATGTAATCTAGATTATTGACTCTAGTGCAAGTGGGAGACTGAAGGAAATATGCCCTAGAGGCAATAATAAAGTTATTATTTATTTCCTTATATCATGATAAATGTTTATTATTCATGCTAGAATTGTATTAACCGGAAACATAATACTTGTGAATACATAGACAAACAGAGTGTCACTAGTATGCCTCTACTTGACTAGCTCGTTGATCAAAGATGGTTATGTTTCCTAGCCATAGACATGAGTTGTCATTTGATTAACGGGATCACATCATTAGGACAATGATGTGATTGACTTGACCCATTCCGTTAGCATTAGCACTCGATTGTTTAGTATGTTGCTATTGCTTTCTTCATGACTTATACATGTTCCTATGACTAAGATTATGCAACTCCCGTTTACCGGAGGAACACTTTGTGTGCTACCAAACGTCACAACATAACTGGGTGATTATAAAGGTGCTCTACAGGTGTCTCCGAAGGTACTTGTTGGGTTGGCGTATTTCGAGATTAGGATTTGTCACTCCGATTGTCGGAGAGGTATCTCTGGGCCCACTCGGTAATGCACATCACTTAAGCCTTGCAATCATTGCAACTAATGAGTTAGTTGTGGGATGATGTATTACGGAACGATTAAAGAGACTTGCCGGTAACGAGATTGAACTAGGTATTGAGATACCGACGATCGAATCTCGGGCAAGTAACATACCGATGACAAAGGGAACAACGTATGTTGTTATGCGATCTGACCGATAAAGATCTTCATAGAATATGTGGGAGCCAATATGAGCATCCAGGTTCCGCTATTGGTTATTGACCAGAGACGTGTCTCGGTCATGTCTACATCGTTCTCGAACCCGTAGGGTCCGCATGCTTAAAGTTTCGATGACAGTTATGTTATGAGTTTATGGGTTTTGATGTACCGAAGGTTGTTTGGAGTCCCGGATATGATCACGGACATGACGAGGAGTCTCGAAATGGTCGAGACATGAAGATTGATATATTGGAAGCCTATATTTGGATATCGGAAATGTTCCGGGTGAAATCGGGATTTTACCGGAGTACCGAGGGGTTACCGGAACCCCCCGGGGGCTTAATGGGCCATAGTGGGCCTTAGTAGAGAAGAGGAGAGGCGGCTAGGGCAGGGTCGCGCGACCCTCCCCTTCTAGTCCGAATAGGACTAGGAGAGAGGGGTGCCCCCCCTTTCCTTCTTATCTCCCTCCTCTTTCCCCCTTCTCCTAATCCAACAAGGAAGGGAGGGAGTCCTACTCCGGGAGTAGGACTCCTCCAGGCGCGCCTCCTCCTGGCCGGCCGCACCTCCCCCCTTGCTCCTTTATATACAAGGGCAGGGGGCACCCAGAGGCACAACAATTGATTTGATCTTTTAGCCGTGTGCGGTGCCCCCCTCCACCATAGTCCACCTCGATAATATTGTAGCGGTGCTTAGGCAAAGCCCTGCATCGGTAGAACATCATCATCATCACCACGCCGTCGTGCTGACGAAACTCTCCCTCAACACTCGGCTGGATCGGAGTTCGAGGGACGTTATCGGGCTGAACGTGTGCTGAACTCGGAGGTGTCGTGTGTTTGGTACTTGATCGGTCAGATCGTGAAGACGTACGACTACATCAACCGCGTTGTGCTAACGCTTCCGCTTTCGGTTTACGAGGGTACGTGGACAACACTCCCCCCTCTCGCTGCTATGCATCACCATGATCTTGCGTGTGCGTAGGAATTTTTTTGAAATTACTACGTTCCCCAACATTGTCTCCTACTGGATTGATACCATGGTTCTCAAATTGAGGGAAATACTTATCTCTACTTTGCTGCATCACCCTTTTCTCTTCAAGGAAAAAACCAATGCAAGCTCAAGAAGTAGCAGCTGTCTACGCCACCACGGCACCACACAACTCCACCATCCTGCACATATCCATTCACACGCGCCCGTCGCCGAACCTCTGCAGCGCCATGCCACCGGGGTTCGTCGCCAGCCTTGCTGTGAATGCGACACCGTTCCTCCGCTTGTCCCGTCCAACCAGCATTAGCTCCAAAATTATGCCCCCAGGAGGGACAACGACATCGAAGGTGTCATCATCTTCCGATCCGGTAGATCCAGATCTAGGGTTTTCCTCAGAGCATCATGAGCGGGGTGCCACGACCTGCAACAACGACGCCTCAAGAAGGGAACACCGTCATAGACGCCGCCTTTGTTCGCCATGACCGAAGTCGGCGCCATTTTCACCGGAAGTCACGTCTCCCCGAACTCACAGCTGGGTGGAACCGAACAGAGCCTCGTCGTGGAGACGAGGGCCGCCGCCAGCATGTCGGCAGGGAGCCTCCAACCGCCCCTCACCGGTCCTTCTCACGCCACCAGCCGGGCAATGCCAAACTGAAACGGATCTGGACAGGATGCCAGATCCGCAGCCATCAAAGCCATCCATCTGCACGCAGCCGCCACACCGCCGGCCATGGAGGCTCCAATCGCCGCCGCACAGCAGGGTCGCCGCCCGTGTCGTCTGCAACCCCCTGGATCCAGATCGGGCTAGATCCTGATCTAGATCGGCAGCGGTGCAGGCACGTCCCTCCACTGTGAGGTACTCCAGGCCGCTGCCCACCCGTGCTGGCACAGGGGCACTAAGAGCTGCCGTCCTCGACGCACCCCACGCAGGCACGCTGCCCTGGCGCGAGGATGCCGCCCCGCCGCAGCACCCACGAGCGAGGAGGAAAAAGGCCCCACCGTCGCCGACGTGAACCAGGCGTTGCCCGGCCACGCCTTCTGGCGGCGGCGAGGGAGGAGTGCGGGGGAGATGGAGACCGGCGGGGCGACGGGGGAGCCCTCCCAGTCGCCTACAGGTGCCACACAATGCTTTGTCCTTCACTAAAATATATACTATAAGTGTCGATCCGGCCCATGTCCTAGTCATATTTGCAGCATTACCAGCAGCGAAGGCAAAACAAGATATATATATATATATATATATATATATATATATATATATATATATATATATATATCTTCCAGGAAATACACTTCGGAACCTGGTTGTATACACCCTATATGAGGATTTTTTTTAATAATTAAACAAAATGTCAAAGTAGTTTAGAACATTTTTTAGAATAAACTTGACTTTCTCTCGCACTAGTATAAAAAAAGCCAACGTTGACTTCAGGGCAAAAAAGACAAAAAAATATTTGCTATTATAGGTCATTATTCACGCTATTTTAGTTTAAAAAATTGTATTTTTTGAGAAGAAGTCAAAGGTTCTCACAAGTACAATGGAAGGTCAAGTTTATTTCAAAAATATTTTCACAATTTTTTGACTTTTTACTGAATTACTATATTTTTTTTACATATAGGGTGTAGATACATCCAGGAACCGAACGTCCGCGTCCTATATCTCCCCAGTTGCTCCATGCATGATACTTCTGCACTTCTGCTTCAAACCCTTCCACATCGCAGCTTTTAGGCCGGTCCGAAACCAACAATCCCCGAAGAAATAATCACAGTCCTGGAGCAATGCCCTGGTACTCGTGCCGATCGAAGATGACATGCACCTTGTAGGAGTAGTACTGAAACTCGCAGCCATGCATCTTGCTTTACTTGCTTGGTTGCTCTGTAGCAACTGCAAAGCATGCAGCCATAAGCTGTAGCTAGATGATGCCGGCACATGCATCAGCTTGTCGCGTACGAAAGCTGCCCCAAGTGCTCACCGGGCGTCCATAGCTAGCTAGTTCGCCCGTGCAAGCTATCCTTGACGCACAAGCGAGGCGCCACCGCTGGCTAATGGACAAGCAAGGGCCGTCTCTAATTTGGACAGAATACTTCCCAGTTTTCCCACGCCAACGCCTATCTTCCTATATCTCTGATCCAAGATGCTTCCTGCCGCTGCCGTGTTTGCTGTGTTCCTGCACTCCTGCTGGCTAGCAGCACTGACCTGTATCTATTCCAGCTTGGGACTAACCTTCCGTTTGGGCCAAGGAGCAGTTATGCTAGCAGTACTTGCTCGTGGGCTACCATCTTCCAACTGCGTGCTACAGCCTACAGAGAGACGAAAACCTGGCACGCGTGCACATTTTACTATCCTCGATCGAGCCACTACTACATTACCTGCTGGCTTCATCAATAAACAGAAACTGGTGGAAAAAAAGAAGCAGAACTGGTACTGCATTACATGTGCATGCAGCATGCAATGTGTGAGTATAGTAGCACACTTGAGGATGAAATACTACACGTCTGCACATATGGAAATGAGCACGTAACTTATGAGTCGTTAACCAAAGAGACTTTTTAAAAAACGCTGCAGCTTAGCTATACTTGCATCCATGCTCGTTGCTGCTGGTTTGGTCCTATACCTAGCTACCAGATTCGAGGTGCGTATGGATGAAAATGATGTGCTAACTACAAGCCAAGTTTGTCCCTTTTCTTTCTAGACTAGATCCAACGAGTGACTCCACGGGAGATGTGTTTTTTAGAGAACGCAATTACACAAATCTCCCCGGACTGCAAGATAGCCGACTCGGCAACAATCCAGCAATGCAATGTTGCGTTCCTCGTCAGGATCTGCACCTTGCAACGCCAAGGTCGCCATCACGTGGCCGTTGGAACACACACAGCCGAGCTCAGATCCGAAGCTTAATCAGCAACTTCAAAGGAGTATTTTCTCCTTCTTTGGGCATGCACATACTGCCTGTTTCCTAGCAGTAAAATTAGGTAGGAGATTAGGACGTACGGGAAAGTGAAGATGGAGGAGCATGGGTGTCGAGCTAGCGAGCTACCGGTGCTTGCTTGGTTTGTGGACCTGCTCGACGCGCGCGGCGTGCGTGCGGTGCCGTGCCGTTTCCAATGGCGAGCGAGGCACAGCACAGCGTAAAGCGTGACAAGGTACAGTGCGCCTCCCATTCGCCTTCACGGCTCGCTTGTTCGTGACCCCGGCCCAGGCCACCAACCATGCATGTGAGCCAGCAGCTAGCGAACGACTGCACGATCCATCCTCATACGGACGATCGAGAGGAATTCATTCAAGAACACCACATTTTAATGGCCACACACACACGTCGGGGCGATCTGCTGTTAAGTGCCAACTGACCAACCATGCATGCATGCATACATGCACGCCCAGAATCACCCATCTCCCACCTCTAGGCCGGGGCAAAATAGTCAGCATTCCAGTCGATGCTTAACGTGATAGGCATGCATGGATGGATGGCATGAGCATATCCATCCAGTTGGCTGGCTATGCCACTCCCAGAAGCCAACCAGCATGCACGCACTGGGCCGATCAATCCACCCATCGGCCCCCGGCCCATGCGACTCGTGTGACCAACTTTACTGAACCAAGCCACAGAATCATGAGTCGTGCATGCGTGGAGCTTGCTCAGTACCTACATTTGCTTGGGACGCAGGAGAAAGAGCAAGCATCGCAGAGGTAGGTTGGTACTAAGTTGGTTGCTGGCTAGCTCGAGCTACCTAAGTAAGCTCGATCGGTAGCTACTCAAGAGCTAGCAGCTCACTTTCAGTGTCGCCGTATGCTGGTCCGGACGAAGGAGAATTTCCAGGCGTCCGCCAGGAGGCAGGAGTGGGACAGCGAACCGCTGGTGGTACATATATGGCGTGCACCGCGGTGCAGGCACAGATGCACCTGCTTCCACGCACGCTAAAGGAAAAAAGATTTCGCCGGCCTAAAGCGATACGATTACGATACACCTTCACGCGAACTGGGCGAGAGCGCACGCCTTTCAGCATCCAATGCACCGTCGTACTGCCCATTCATTAACCATAATGCTGCAAAATGCAATACTGGAGTAGTAATTAAGCAGCAGCACACGTCAGAAACGCCCGAGGTAAGTAAGTACGTGCAGCAAGCTCGTGATTTCGTGCGATTAATGTGGGATCGGATCAGGGTGTGCTGTATCAGTACGGGGATTAGGCGAGCTAGGCCAGCAGGAGAAGCGAGCGACGGCACGGTGATGATGGATGGCCCTGACACGGACGTGATCCAAAAGCCCCAGGCAAGCTACCAGGCACGACCGATCGGCAGGCGTTCAGCCCTGATCGGACGGCCACGGCAGCGGCTACCACGTAGCCCCACCGGCTGCGCTTTATCCCGGCCCGCACGGGGTACGACCTACAGTACCCAACTGGCGCGGTGCGGGCCCCACGCGTCAGCCTGACACCCGTGTGCACCAGCCATTTCGTCGTCGAGATCCGCTTCGGGCTCCGCGCCCACCGGCTTCTCCCAGATACGGGACGGGAAAGGCAGGCCAGGCCAGGCCAGGGGAGGGGGTCAAAACGCTACGCGCACATTAAACCGCGCGATTAATTCCGTGTTAATTCCTTCCCCCGGAATCAGCGGGGGGCCTGAATGACCGGCCGGATTCGCAGCGCCACCACCACCGCGCACCAACCTCCGGCTGGGGCGGGGGGGGCGACACGTGGACGCCACCGGTGGGGGCGAGACGCTAACCGCCTGCCTCCAAACGTGGAGCCCGAGCCCTACAAAAACGACTGCCGTTTCTCCATCTCCATAAACAAAGAACGGCTGGCTGGCTGGTTGGCTGGCTGTTATCATCCGTATACTACGATTGATTCCAGCGGCCATGACCTATGCAATTCTGCAACCTAGTACCGTACGTACGTGGAGTGTGTGGCCGGGGCCCACGCGCAGGGAGACATAGGTGGTTAATGAAAGAAATAGTGGTGGGGAACAAACAGGAGCACAAGGGTACGAGCAGCTGCTGCTGTTCATATGGCAGCAGCAACTGAAGGAGCGAAAGAAAGGAGGCAACGCAACTCAGACACAGAGCAAAGCACATTGCTTGCCATTGTGACTTTGGACACTAGGCAAAAGCTTAGCTCGTCTACTCTACTCTACTCCACTGCCATGCTTTTGTGCATGCTTTGGTCTCTAGCACTGCTTCTCAACTACTTGGTCTCAGTATAATGTGTGTGCTCTGGGCTATGCGAACATGGGGAGGAGATGGTTCAGCTGAAAAAGCGTTCCTTTTAAACCCCAATTCTGATGCTATAGCTGAATTCAGATCGTCGGATCAATAACAAACCACAGCTTATCTACACCAATTCCATAGCTTTTAAACGAACAGGAACGAAACTAACATCAACAGTTTAAAATCCTGTAAAAACAGATCAACGGAATCGAATGTACTAGCAAATTGACTGCCATCGACAACTACCAAAGATGGTTCTTTCTTATCTCTGTTTCTCTTCCTCTTTTTTTCTACCTTTTGGTTTCTTGGATGGATGGATGGATGGATAGATTTATCTCACCTCGGATCACCTCCTCGATTGGGATTAGCCGGAATGCTTGCTTCAGGAACCTGGATTGGAGGAGAAACGGGGATCTGACACGGCAGAGAGCTCCACATCCTCGAACGGCAGCGCGATGTTCAGATCGATCATGCCAAAGGCTTTGATCGGCGCCGGAGGAGCGGCGGCTGCATGCGCCTGTGCTGCGGCGGCGGCGGCGGAGCAAACATGGGACCTCTTGTGCCCACCAAGAGCTTGCCCGGAGGCGAACACGCGGTAGCAGTAGGGGCACTCCCGTGGCGACCCCTTCCCGTCCATGTCCTCGTCCCCCTCGCGTTCCATCAATGGCGCCGGTGCCAGCGGCTGCGGAGGAGGAGGAGGGGGAGCGATGGGAGGCGCGCAGCAGCCGCCCCTGCCGCCGCGCACGTGGCTGGCGCGGTGGCCGCCGAGAGCCTGGTAGGAACGGAATACCTTCTTGCACGCGCCGCACTGGAACCGTGTGCGCTTCTCCACCGGCGCCGGATCGGGAGCGGGGAGCGTGTAACCGCCGTCGCTCCCGTCGTCCGAGTAGTCGCCGTCGCCGTAGCCGCGCCCCGTCGAAGGCCAGGAGTCGCGGGAGAGCATCATGAGGGACAGCGCCACGTCCTCCTCCTGCGTGGCTGCGTCCGACACCGAGCTCAGCGGCTCAGTCTCGCCCCCGGCAGCGGCGGCGTGCGCGCGCTTGGGGTGCGGCGGGGTGGACTCGGCCTCACTCTCGCGATCCGAGAAGGCGACATCGGTGACGCGCAGGCTGCGCTTGGGATTCTCCCGGAGCGCGTAGATTGGAAGGGGCTTCTTGAAGCTGACGTCACCGTCGGCGGCGGCGGTGAAGGAGGTGGACGCGGAGGACGCCGATGAGATCTGCTGCTTCGCGGCCGGGTTGCGGACGGAGTGGGAGCGCATGTGGCCTGCGAGGGCGCGGGGGCTGGCGAAGCGGCGGAAGCAGAGCTTGCATGTGTTCTTTGCCATGGCGAGAGCTTGGGGAGCTCGCTCGGGGAAAGCGTGGCAGGAGCTAGAATGGCGAGGAGAGAGGACGGGAGCAAACGAGAGAGCTGCGGCGGAAGTTAGAATATAGCGGAACAGCCAAGCTTCTCCTTCCTATTTATTTTTCCATTCTTATTTTCCTTTTTCTACGTTTTCTTTTTAATTCCGCGTTGACACTTTCCATTGCTGGGCCTGGGGGCTTTTTTATGCTTCCTGGCTCTGGCGCAGCATATCAAATCACAGATGTGCAGCTTGATATTTTCCAGCCTTAACTCCTTGCGTGCAAATCGCTTTCTATTTTTGTGGGATATACGTATGCCAGTTTTTTTATGTTATTATAAATAAAATTATGTAACCTGCATGGTATAAAGTAATAAATTAACACGGTGTAACGAACAACTTTTTTTGTTTTGATGAGAGGGAGGTGGACGGTCGAATGCAAGTATCAACCATTCACACGCAACCACAAACGACGATTACTATCATCCTTTACAACTCCCCCCCCCCCCCCCTCCTCCCCACGCACTCATCACACCATGCCTTTTAAGAGTGAGCGTGACTTGTTACACAAATTATTCGATCTGCGTGCCACAAGGTGAGCATGACCCCTTTCCTCAAACCCTTCACGATGTGCTTGCGATGGGGTGAATGTGACCTAATCCTCGACTTCATGGGTGCATGGCAGAAGGTGAGCGGGCCTCTCTTTCCTCAACTCTTCACGGTGTGGCTACCAGCTGCCTAGCATGATCCCCCTTTTTCACGTTTTTCATGGCGTGTCTACCGAAAGATGAGCGTAATCCTTTGCCCCTCTCGATCACCAACACATGGGCACGCGATAGATCGTCCCACTTTGGCATATTATGTATTCTTTTACTTTTGCTCATTCCCTAAAACCAACCCCTCTCCCTCCCACCTACCCTGGAGGGTTGGGTTGGGTGTCACCAAGTAGTGGCAGAGATGGAGCCACATCTTTGGAGAGTGGAGCCGGTGGGGGATGACAAAATGAGTTTTGGGCCTATTTCAAGGGATAAATGGGCCACTTGTTAAGGGTATGCACAAAGCATTCATAGGTTGCCCATGACGGCCCACACTGGCCTTTGCTGAAGCTTTGCCATTTTCACAAACTTGATAGAAAAGTCTTGGGCAAAACATTTGGCATTGTTAGTTGTCTTTCCTTTTCTTTATTTTATCCTTGTGGCAAATTGATGGTTTCTAATAACATAAATCAAAGGACTTGCCGTTACACTAAAAATATTATACATAGGCCTTAGAATTAGAACTTGCTTGAATCTAAATACCCATGTTGGAATATCCATAAAACTCCAAAGACAAATGAAACTTGTTTGAGAAGCAACACATACATTTGTTTTGCGAGAAGAACAAGGCCATATATTAATGGTGCAAATCCTTACTAGGGGAGATGTGGATAAAATAAGTTCTTCAGATATGCGATCTAAAGTGAGAACATGCTATATGGCAAGCAAGCTATTACACTAAATAAGCAAGAGCAACATGGCTAGCAAGCAAATACAAAGAAAAGACACAGAAAGTATAAACCATCACTACAAAAAAACTACTTCTGACATGCATGTACATCTATAATGATTTTATGATAGAATTAACATAGTCATACATGTGCTGTCGTAGAAATGTTCCATGACAATACTCAAATTATCATCATGGAAGTGCTTTCGTCAAGGGTAACCGACATGTGGCATCCACCGTAACGGATCACCATTGAGCTATCAGGTCCAGTTTTGGATCCGATAACCCGTTAACAGCAACGACCAATGGCGATTTTCCATGTGTAAAATACTCATTGGCCGGAGGAATCACGTGTTGGCTTCGCGATGGGCTAGATGTCGTCAGTCCAATGGAGGAGACGTGGCTATGATCCGTCGACACATGGCAGGGCCCAACAGAGGCCCATATAGGTTAAAAAGGTTGGCCCAGTCAAAGGCCCGTTTGATTTACTCGGGTACTGGTGGGCTGGCCCACTAATGGCCTGATTAAACATGGCCCATTTATGGCCCACCGCTAGATCTGGCCTGTCAATTATTTGTCTAGTCTTTCGGCCCAACTACGACCCAGTGAGATTTCGGCCTGTTAGTGGCCCGATGTAGACATGGGCCCATTTCTGCCCGGTGTGACTTTCGGCCTGGTATTTGCCTGTGCTGCCCATGGGCCATATATGGTCCGACGCGACATCCGGCCCACTAACGGCCCGTGATCAAGGTGGCGGCAGTTCATCCCAACGTGACTTTGGGCCTGTTAAAGGCCTGTAGTATAATTCGGCCCGCGATGCCTCTACTAAGCTTTCGGCCTCTTAAAGGCCCATGATGTCAGTGGGCCAACTAAGGCCCGAGATATGTTTCGGTCGGGTAACGGTCCGTCACATAACTGGGCTAATAATGGCCCAGTCTACATTTCAGCTTGCTAAAGGCTCGTGGACAACTATTGAAAATTGAGGCCCAACATGCATTTCGGCCTGCTAAAGGCCCATGGTATCTTCTGGGCTATAACAGGCCAGGAGAATATTCAGCCCATCAAAGACCCGAAGCTACATGGGCCCAACTAAGCATTGGGTCCACATAAGGCTCAACTAAACGTTGGGCCCAATGAAGGCCCATGTAAGTTGTGGGCCTGGCGCACCCACGAAGTGCTCAAATGGCCAGTCAGTGTAGGCCCAAGAAAGTTGCGGTCCAGCCCAATTGTGGCCCGCTGAAATGCAGCCCCGTTAGAGGGCGAATGTTTCGGCCCGGTCGCCTACATCAGATTTTCGCCATTTTTTTAGATAGCCAATGATGGCATATACGGTAACTAGTGGGAATTAAGAACAAACCTACTCTATACAATAAAGAAATTATGGCATAGTAACTTACAATAAACCTACACTATACAATAAAGGATTTATGGTATATTACATCCACTGGGCATTGAAGTTTGCCACCTGTGATCATAAAGCGCAACGGACAAGCAGATTACAAAAACTAGGCGCCATTGCAGGGTAACAAAATAATACTAAACCAAGACCACTTTCAAGACAGTTCAAGAAAGTTTAGCCTTGTGCGGGAGCTGCTGCGCAAGCAGTTGAGCAAGGATGTGAGACCGGCCTAGCATGTCGGTCATAGCTTCCATATGTAGCTCATTAGCAATGAGGTTCTCATTGGAGTTCTTCACGGTCTTCCTTAGAGATTGGACTTCAAGTCGAAGTTGAGTTGCATAATGCCTTTCCGCTGGAAGTTGAGATTGAAGAAGTCGAACTAATTCAGGCAGCGAATTCTGTGAGCTTGTGTGACTGCTAGTCTCAAGTAACTTGAACACTTCATCAAGACATGACTTTGGGGTTGTCTCACTATCTTCAAGATGTTTTGCCTTCTTTGCTGCAATATGTGCTGGGTTTGTCTCACAGCCTTCAGCAGACTTGTGCATGCCATCAGGCATATCACCTTGAAACAAGCACAGAGATGACAAGTTTTGCATGTATATAAATATAGATGGTAACTGTGCTGTCAATTCCATCGAATTTCAAATTAGAAAATAAAGAGACAGTTCAAAATGTCAATAGCATAATTTGGCATTGTTCATAATGCAGGGAGCTTCACCACACTACTGGATTACCATGTCAACAAAACAAGCATAGATGAAGGGCAAAAGACAATAATTGTCTCTATTTTGGTTAATGTGAATGGCATGTTGTTCATATCATCAGCCACATCAATCGTCTTCCCCGGCTTCCCGTTGATCCCTTCCTAGGCCTCGCCGTCGTCCACCGCCTTGGTGCTCTCGGCACGGCGTGGTCAACATGGTCAATGAATGACAGCCATCGGAAGAGGATGCTACTTCATGAGCTTGTGTTGGTTTTTTCCTTGAGGAGGAAAGGGTCATGCAACAAAGTAGAGTAAGTATTTCCCTCAGTTTTGAGAACCAAGGTATCAATCCAGTAGGAGACAACACACAAGTCACCGAATACCTTCACAAACAATCAAACAACTTGCACCCAACGCGATAAAGGGGTTGTCAATCCCTTCACGGTTACTTGCAAAAGTATAGATAGATAAACGGTAAAGTAAATATTTTTGGTATTTTTGGTTTATAGATCGGAAAGTAAAAGATTGCAAAAAGAGTAGATTGGAAACTAATATTGTAGATCGAAAACTTATATGATGGAAAATATACCCCGGGGCCATAGGTTTCACTAGAGGCTTCTCTCAAGATAGAAAATATTATGATGGGTGAACAAATTACTGCCGAGCAATTGATAGAAAAGCACAAAGTTATGATGATATCTAAGGCAATGATGATGAATATAGGCATCACGTCCGTGTCAAGTAGACCGAAACGATTTTGCATCTACTACTATTACTCCACACATCGACCGCTATCCAGCATGCTTCTAGAGTATTAAGTTCATAAAGAACAGAACAACGCATTAAGCAAGATGAGATGATGTAGAGGAATTAACTCAAGCAATATGATGAAAACCCCATCTTTTTATCCTTGATGGCAACAATACAATACGTGCCATGCTGCCCCTACTATCACTAGAAAAGGACACCGCAAGATTGAACCCAAAGCTAAGCACTTCTCCTATTGCAAGAAAAACCAATCTAGTTGGCCAAACAAAACCGATAGTTCGAAGAGAATTACAAAGATATCAAATCATGCATAAAATGATTCAGAGGAGATTCAAATAATATTTATAGATAAGTTGATCATAAACCCACAATTAATCGGATCTCGGCAAACACACCTCAAAAAAGTATTACATCGAATAGATCTCCAAGAACATCAAGGAGAACATGGTATTAAGAATCAAAGAGAGAGAAGAAGCCATCTAGCTACTAGCTATGGACCCGTAAGTTTGTGGTACAGTACTCACGCTTCATCAGAAGGGCAATGGAGTTGATGTAGAAGCTGTTGGGGAACGTAGCATAAATTCAAAATTTTCCTACGTGTCACCAAGATCTATCTATGGAGTCATCTAGCAACGAGGGAGGAGTGGATCTACATACCCTTGTAGATCGCGCGCGGAAGCGTTCAAGAGAACGGGGTCGATGGAGTCGTACTCGTCGTGATTCAAATCACCGATGATCCTAGTGCCGAACGGACGGCACCTCCGCGTTCAACACATGTACGGAACGGAGACGTCTCCCATGCCTTGATCCAGCAAGGAGGAGGGAGAGGTTGATGAAGATCCAGCAGCACGACGGCGTGGTGGAAGTAGCGGGATTCCAACAGGGCTTCGCTAAGCGCTGCGGGAGGAGGAAGATGTGTCATGGGAGGGGAAGGGAGGCGCCAGGCCTTAGATTGGTTTGTTCCTCCTTTTTCCCCACTATATATAGGGCCAAGGGAGAGGGGGAGGCGCAGCCCTTGCCCCTTCCTCCAAGGAAGGGTGCGGCCAAGGGTGGGGAGGAGTCCATCCTCCCTAAGGCACCTCGGAGGTGCCTTCCCCTTTTAGGACTCTCCCCTTTTTCTCTTCTCTTGGCGCATGGGCCTCTTGGGGCTGGTGCCCTTGGCCCATATAGGCCAAGGCACACCCCCTACAGCCCATGTGGCCCCCGGGGCAGGTGGCCCCACCCGGTGGACCCCCGGGACCCTTCCGGTGGTCCCGGTACAATACCGGTGACCCCGAAACTTGTCCCGATGGCCGAAATAGCACTTCCTATATATAATTCTTTACCTCCGGACCATTCCGGAACTCCTCGTGACGTCCGGGATCTCATCCGGGACTCCGAACAACTTTCGGGTTACCGCGTACTAATATCTCTATAACCCTAGCGTCACCGAACCTTAAGTGTGTAGACCCTACGGGTTCGGGAGACATGCAGACATGACCGAGACGTTCTCCGGTCAATAACCAACAGCGGGATCTGGATACCCATGATGGCTCCCACATGTTCCACGATGATCTCATCGGATGAACCACGATGTCAAGGACTTAATCAATCCCGTATACAATTCCCTTTGTCTATCGGTATGTTACTTGCCCGAGATTCGATCGTCGGCATCCAATACCTAGTTCAATCTCGTTACCGGCAAGTCTCTTTACTCGTTCCGTAACACATCATCCCGTGATCAACTCCTTGGTCACATTGCGCATATGATGATGTCCTACCGAGTGGGCCCAGAGATACCTCTCCGCTTACACGGAGTGACAAATCCCAGTCTCGATTCGTGCCAACCCAACAGACACTTTCAGAGATACCTGTAATGCACCTTTATAGTCACCCAGTTACGTTGTGACGTTTGATACACCCAAAGCACTCCTACGGTATCCGGGAGTTGCACAGTCTCATGGTCTAAGGAAATGATACTTGACATCAGAAAAGCTTTAGCATACGAACTATACGATCTTTGTGCTAGGCTTAGGATTGGGTCTTGTCCATCACATCATTCTCCTAATGATGTGATCCCGTTATCAACGACATCCAATGTCCATGGTTAGGAAACCGTAACCATCTATTGATCAACGAGCTAGTCAACTAGAGGCTTACTAGGGACATATTATGGTCTATGTATTCACACGTGTATTACGATTTCCGGATAATACAGTTATAGCATGAATAAAGACAATTATCATGAACAAGGAAATATAATAATAACTAATTTATTATTGCCTCTAGGGCATATTTCCAACAGTCTCCCACTTGCACTAGAGTCAATAATCTAGTTCACATCGCCATGTGATTAACACTCACAGGTCACATCGCCATGTGACTAACACCCAAGAGTTTACTAGAGTCAGTAGTCTAGTTCACATCACTATGTGATTAACACTCAATGAGTTTTAGGTTTGATCATGTTGCTTCTGAGAGAGGTTTTAGTCAACGGGTCTGAACCTTTCAGATCCGTGTGTGCTTTACAAATCTCTATGTCATCTCCTAGATGTATCTACCACGTTCCATTTGGAGCTATTCCAAATAACTGTTCTACTTGGAGCTATTCTAAATTGTTGCTCCATTATATGCATCCGGTATCTCTACTCAGAGCTATCCGGGTAGGTGTTAAGCTTGCATCGACGTAACCCTTTACGACGAACTCTTTTTACCACCTCCATAACCGAGAAACTTCCTTAGTCCACTAGTTACTAAGGATAACTTTGACCGCTGTCCTGTGATCCATTCATGGATCACCCTTGTACCCCTTGACTGACTCATGGCAAGGCACACTTCAGGTGCGGTACACAACATAGCATACTGTAGAGCCTATGTCTTAAGCATAGGGGACGACCTTCGTCCTTTCTCTCTATTCTGCCGTGGTCGAGCTTTAAGTCTTAACTTCATACCTTACAATTCAGGCAAGAATTCCTTCTTTGACTGATCCATCTTGAACACCTTCAAGATCATATCAAGGTATGTGCTCATTTGAAAGTACTTTTAAGCGTTTTGATCTATCCTTATAGATCTTGATGCTCAATGTTCAAGTAGCTTAATCCAGGTTTTCATTGAAAAACACTTTCCAAATATCCCTATATGCTTTCCAGAAATTCTACATCATTTCTGATCCATAATATGTCAACAACATATACTCATCAGAAATTCTATAGTGCTCCCACTCACTTCTTTGGAAATACAAGTTTCTCATAAACTTTGTATAAACCCAAAATCTTTGATCATCTCATCAAAGCATACATTCCAACTCCGAGATGCTTACTCCAGTCCTTAGAAGGATTGCTGGAGCTTTGCATACTTATTAGCATCTTTTAGGATTGACAAAACCTTCCAGTTGTATCACATACAACCTTTCCTCAGAAAATAGTCGAGGAAACTATGTTTTGACATCCTATCTGCAAGATTTCATAAATAATGCAGTAATCGCTAATATAATTCCAACAGACTCTTAGCATCGCTACGAGTGAGAAAGTCTCATCGTAGTCAACTCTTTGAACTTGTCGGAAAACATCTTAACGACAAGTCGAGCTTTCTTAATGGTGACATTTACCATCATTGTCCGTCTTCCCTTTAAAAATCCATATGTACCCAACAGCCTTACGACCATCAAGTAGTTCTTCCAAAGTCTACACTTTGTTTTCATATATGGATCCTCTCTCGGATTATATGGCCTCGAGCCATTTATCGGAATCCGGGCCCACCATCGCTTCTCCATAGCTTGTAGGCTCATTGTTGTCTAGCAACATGACTTTCAAGACAGGATTATGTACCACTCTGAAGTAGTACGCATCCTTGTCATCCCACGAGGTTTGTTAGTGACTTGATCTGAAGTTTCATGATCACTATCATAAGCTTCCACTTCAATTGGTGTAGGTGCCACAGGAACAACTTCCTGTGCCCTGCCACACACTAGTTGAAGAGACGGTTCAATAACCTCATCAAGTCTCCACCATCCTCCCACTCAATTCTTTCGAGAGAAACTTTTCCTCGAGAAAGGACCCAATTCTAGAAACAATCCCTTATTGCTTTCGGATCTGAGACAGGAGGTATACCCAACTGTTTTGGATGTCCTATGAAGATGCATTTATCCGCTTTGGGTTCGAGCTTATCGGCCTGAAACTTTTCCACATAAGCGTCGCAGCCCCAAACTTTTAAGAAATGACAGCTTAGGTTTCTCTAAACCATAGTTCATACGGTGTCATCTCATCGGAATTACGTGGTGCCCCCTTTTTAAAGTGAATGTGGTTGTCTCTAATGCCTAACCCATAAACTATTGTGGTAATTTGATAAGAGACATCATGGTATGCATCATATCCAATAGGGTGCAGTTATGATGTTCGGACACACCATCACACTATGGTGTTCCAGGCTGTATTAGTTTTGAAACAATTTCCACAATGTCTTAATTCTGTGCCAAACTCGTAATTCAGATATTCATCTCTATGATCATATCATAGATATTTTATCCTCTTGTCACGACGATCTTTCAACTTCACCCTGAAATTACTTGAACCTTTCAATAATTCAGACTCGTGATTCATCAAGTAAATATACTCAACATCTACTCAAATCATCTGTGAAGTAAGAACATAACGATATCCACTACACGCCTCAGCACTCATTGGAATGCACACATCAAAAATGTATTACTTCCAACAAGTTGCTTTCTTGTTCCATTTTACTGAAAACGAGGCTTTCAGTCATCTTGCCCATGTGGTATGATTTGCATGTCTCAAGTGATTCAAAATCAAGCGAGTACAAAACGGTCCATTTGCATGGAGTTTCTTCATGCATATATACCAATAGACATGGTTCGCATGTCTCAAACTTTTCAAAAATGAGTGAGCCCAAAGATCCATCAACATGGAGCTTCTTCATGCGTTTTATACCGATATGACTTAAGTGGCAGTGCCACAAGTAGGTGGTACTATCTTATATCTTTTGGCATGAACATGTGTGTCACTACGATCGAGATTCAATAAACCATTCATCATATCAACATTGGAAATACTTCCAACACATATCGTCAGCTCACCTTTAGCTAGTCTCCGTTTATTCTGTAGCTTTTATTTCGAGTTACTAACACTTAGCAACCGAACCGGTATCTAATACCCTGGTGCTACTAGGAGTACTAGTAAAGTACACATTAACATAATGTATATCCAATATACTTCTATCGACCTTGCCAGCCTTCTAATCTACCAAGTATCTAGGGTAATTCTGCTCCAGTGGTTGTTCCCCTTATTACAGAAGCACTTAGTCTCGGGTTTGGGTTCAACCTTGGGTTTCTTCACTTAGAGCAGCAGCTGAATTGCCGTTTCATGAAGTATCCCTTTGTTCCCTTGCCCTTCTTGAAACTAGTGGTTTCACTAACCATCAACAATTGATGCTCCTTCTTGATTTCTACTTTTGTGGTGTCAAACATCGCGAATATCTCAAGGATCATCATATATGTCCCTGATATATTATAGTTCATCATGAAGCTCTAGCAGCTTGGTGGTAATGACTTCGGAGAAACATCACTATCTTATCTGGAAGATCAACTCCCACTTGATTCAAGTGATTGTTGTACTCAGACAATCTGAGCACAAGCTCAACAATTGAGCTTTTCTCCCTTAGTTTGCAGGCTAAGAAAATCGTCGGAGGTCTTATACCTCTTGACGTGGGCACGAGCCTGAAATTCCAATTTCAGCCCTCAAAACATCTCATATGTTTTGCGACGTTTCAAAAACATCTTTAGTGCCTCAACTCTAAACCATTTAACTAAACTACCACGTAGTTATCAAAATGTGTATGTCAGATGTTCGCAACATCCACAGACAACGTTCGAGGTTTAGCACACTGAGCGGTGCATTAAGGACATAAGCCTTCTAAGAAGCAATGAGGACAATCCTCAGTTTACGGACCTAGTCCGCATAATTGCTACTATCAACTTTCAACTAATTTTTCTCTAGGGACATATCTAAACAGTAGAACTAAAGCGTGAGATATGACATAATTTGCAAAATCCTTTTGACTATGTTCAGGATAATTAAGTTCATCTTATGAACTCCCACTTAGATTAGACATCCCTCTAGTCATCTAAGTATTACACGATCCGAGTCGACTAGCCCATGTCCGATTAACACGTGAGACGGACTAGTCAACGTCGGTGAACATCATCATGTTGATCGTATCTTCCATACGACTCATGTTCGACCTTTCGGTCTCTGTGTTCCGAGGCCATGTCTTCACATGCTAGGCTCGTCAAGTTAACCCTAAGTGTTTTTGCATGTGTAAATCTTGCTTACACCCGTTGTATGTGAACGAAAGGATCTATCACACCCGATTAACACGTGATGCTTCGAAGCGACGAACTGTAGCAACGGTGCACAGTTAGGGGAGAACACTTCTTGAAATTTTAATGAGGGATCATCTTATTTACTACCGTCGTACTAAGTAAACAAGATGCATAACATGATAAAAATCATATGCAATCAAATAGTGACATGATATGGCCAATATCATGTAGCTCCTTTGATCTCCATCTTGGGGCTCCATGATCATCTATTACAAGAACATGATCAATCTCATACATTACATATATCATTCATCACATCCTTTTGGCCATATCACATCACATAGCATACCCTGCAAAAACAAGTTAGACGTCCTCTAATTGTTGTTTGCATGTTTTACGTGGCTGCTATGGGTTCCTAGCAAGAACGTTTCTTACCTACGCAAAAACCACAACGTGATATGCCAATTGCTATTTACCCTTCATAAGGACCCTTTTCATCGAATCCGATCCGACTAAAGTAGGAGAGACAGACACCCGCTAGCCACCTTATGCAACTAGTGCATGTCAGTCGGTGGAACCTGTCTCACGTAAGAGTACGTGTAAGGTCGGTCCGGGCCGCTTCATCCCGCGATGCCGCCGAATCAAGATAAGACTAGTAACGGCAAGCATATTGAACAAAATCAACGCCCACAACTACTTTGTGTTCTACTCGTGCATAGAAACTACGCATAGACCTAGCTCATGATGCCACTGTTGGGGAACGTAGCATAAATTCAAAATTTTCCTACGTGTCACCAAGATCTATCTATGGAGTCATCTAGCAACGAGGGAGGAGTGGATCTACATACCCTTGTAGATCGCGCGCGGAAGCGTTCAAGAGAACGGGGTTGATGGAGTCGTACTCGTCGTGATTTAAATCACCGATGATCCTAGTGCCGAACGGACGGCACCTCCGCGTTCAACACACGTACGGAACGGAGAAGTCTCCCATGCCTTGATCCAGCAAGGAGGAGGGAGAGGTTGATGAAGATCCAGCAGCACGACGGCGTGGTGGAAGTAGCGGGATTCCAACAGGGCTTCGCTAAGCGCTGCGGGAGGAGGAAGATGTGTCACGGGAGGGGAAGGGAGGCGCCAGGCCTTAGATTGGTTTGTTCCTCCTTTTTCCCCACTATATATAGGGCCAAGGGAGAGGGGGAGGCGCAGCCCTTGCCCCTTCCTCCAAGGAAGGGTGCGGCCAAGGGTGGGGAGGAGTCCATCCTCCCTAAGGCACCTCGGAGGTGCCTTCCCCTTTTAGGACTCTCCCCTTTTTCTCTTCTCTTGGAGCATGGGCCTCTTGGGGCTGGTGCCCTTGGCCCATATAGGCCAAGGCACACCCCCTACAGCCCATGTGGCCCCCCGGGGCAGGTGGCCCCACCCGGTGGACCCTCGGGACCCTTCCGGTGGTCCCGGTACAATACCGGTGACCCCGAAACTTGTCCCGATGGCCGAAATAGCACTTCCTATATATAATTCTTTACCTCCGGACCATTCCGGAACTCCTTGTGACGTCCGGGATCTCATCCGGGACTCCGAACAACTTTCGGGTTACCGCATACTAATATCTCTATAACCCTAGCGTCACCGAACCTTAAGTGTGTAGACCCTACGGGTTCGGGAGACATGCAGACATGACCGAGACGTTCTCCGGTCAATAACCAACAGCGGGATCTGGATACCCATGATGGCTCCCACATGTTCCACGATGATCTCATCGGATGAACCACGATGTCAAGGACTTAATCAATCCCGTATACAATTCCCTTTGTCTATCGGTATGTTACTTGCCCGAGATTCGATCGTCGGCATCCAATACCTAGTTCAATCTCGTTACCGGCAAGTCTCTTTACTCGTTCCGTAACACATCATCCCGTGATCAACTCCTTGGTCACATTGCGCATATGATGATGTCCTACCGAGTGGGCCCAGAGATACCTCTCCGCTTACACGGAGTGACAAATCCCAGTCTCGATTCGTGCCAACCCAACAGACACTTTCAGAGATACCTGTAATGCACCTTTATAGTCACCCAGTTACGTTGTGACGTTTGATACACCCAAAGCACTCCTACGGTATCCGGGAGTTGCACAGTCTCATGGTCTAAGGAAATGATACTTGACATTAGAAAAGCTTTAGCATACGAACTATACGATCTTTGTGCTAGGCTTAGGATTGGGTCTTGTCCATCACATCATTCTCCTAATGATGTGATCCCGTTATCAACGACATCCAATGTCCATGGTTAGGAAACCGTAACCATCTATTGATCAACGAGCTAGTCAACTAGAGGCTTACTAGGGACATATTATGGTCTATGTATTCACACGTGTATTACGATTTCCGGATAATACAGTTATAGCATGAATAAAGACAATTATCATGAACAAGGAAATATAATAATAACTAATTTATTATTGCCTCTAGGGCATATTTCCAACAGAAGCCCTCCGTGATCGAATCCCCCTCCGGCGGGACGCCGGAAAAGGCCTCTAGGGATCTCACGGGTACAGAAAGTTGCGGCAGTGGAAAAGTGTTTTCGTGGCTCCCCTGGTTGGTTTGGGGATATATGGGAATATATTGTTGGGAAACATAGCATGCAATTTCAAAAAAATTCCTATGCTCACGCAAGATCTATCTAGGAGATTCATAGCAACGAGAGGGGGAGAGTATGTCTACGTACCCCTCGTAGACCGAAAGCGGAAGCGTTTGACAAGGCGGTTGATGTAGTCGGACTTCTTCTAGCTCTGACCGATCAAGCACCGAACGTACGACACCTCCGAGTTCTACACACGTTCAGTGCGATGACGTCCCTCGCCTTCTTGATCCAGCAAGGTGTCGAGGAAGTAGATGAGTTCCGTCAACATGACAGCGTGGCGACGGTGATGGTGAAGTGATCCACGCAGGGCTTCGCCTAAGCACCGCGAGAATATGACCGAGGTTGTAAACTATGGAGGGGGGCACCACACACGGCTAACAACTGATGTTGTGTGTCTTCTAGGCGCCTCCCCCTCATATATATATATATATATATATATATATATATATATATATATATATATATAGGTCGAAGGGAGAGGGAGCATCCAAGGGGGGCACCCCAAGTAGGAGGAATCCTACTTGGGGTCCTCCCCAATTCTCCCCCCTTCCTTATTAACCCGAGGGGAAAGGAAAGAGAGGGGGAGGGAAGGAAGGAGGAGGCCGAATCCTCCCCTTTCCTTCTCCTTTCCCCTCTTTCCTTCTCCTCCTACTTCAGCCTATATGGGGGTGCACTAGCCCCTTGTGGGCTGGTCTATCCGTCTCTTGGCCCATAAGGCCCATATCTTTGTCGGGGGGTGCCCGAAACCCCTTCCGGTGACCCAACATGTACCCGATACCCTCGGGAACACTTCCGGTGTACGTATACTATCGTCCTATATATCAATCTTTACCTCTCAACCATTTAGAGACTCCTCTTCATGTCTATGATATCATCCGGGACTCCGAACAACATTTGGTCACCAAATCACATAACTCATATAATAATAATCGTCATCGAACGCGTTAAGCATGCGGACCCTACGGGTTCGAGAACTATGTAGACATGATCGAGGCACCTCTCCGGTCAATAACCAATAGCGGAACCTGGACGCTCATATTGGTTCCTACATATTCTACGAAGATCTTTATCGGTCAAACCACACAACAACATACGTTGTTCCCTTTGTCATCGGTATGTTACTTGCCCGAGATTCGATCGTCGGTATCCCAATACTTAGTTCAATCTCGTTACCGGCAAGTCTCTTTACTCGTTCCGTAATACATCATCCCGCAACTAACTCATTAGTCACTTTTCTTGCAAGGCTTCTTATGATGTGTGTTACCGAGAGGGCCCGGAGATACCTCTCTGATACTCGGAGTGACAAATCCTAATCTCGATCTATGCCAACCCAACAAACACCTTCGAAGATATCTGTAGAGCGTCTTTATAATCACCCAGTTACGTTGTGACGTTTGATAGCAAACAAGGTATTGCTACGGTATCCGGGAGTTGCACAATCTCATAGTCAAAGGAATATGTATTTGACATGAAGAAAGAAATAAAACTGAAATATCAATATGCTAAGATAACGGATGGGTCTTGTCCATCACATCATTCTCCTAATGATGTGATCCCGTTCATCAAATGACAACACATGTCTATGGTTAGGGAAGTTAACTATCTTTGATTAACGAGCTAGTCTAGTAGAGGCTTACTAGGGACACGATGTTTTGTCTATGTATCCACACATGTATCAAGTTTCCGGTTAATACAATTCTAGCATGAATAATAAATATTTATCATGATATAAGGAAATATAAAATAACAACTTTATTATTGCCTCTTGGGCATATTTCCTTCAGTCTCCCACTTGCACTAGAGTCAATAATCTAGTTCACATCGCCATGTGATTTAACATCAATAGTTCACATCTTTATGTGATTAACACCCATAGTTCACATCGCCATGTGACCAACACCCAAAGGGTTTATTAGAGTCAATAATCTAGTTTACATCACTATGTGATTAACACCCAAAGAGTACTAAGGTGTGATCGTGTTTTTGCTTGTGAGAGAAGTTTAGTCAACGGGTCTGCCACATTCAGATCTGTATGTATTTTGCAAATTTCTATGTCTACAATGCTCTGCATGGAGCTACTCTAGATAATTGCTCCCACTTTCAATATGTATCCAGATCAAGACTCAGAGTCATCCAGATCGGTGTCAAATCTTGCATCGACGTAACTCTTTACGGCGAACTCTTTATCATCTCCATAACCGAGAAACATTTCCTTAGTCCTGTTTAGGTACCTAAGGATAATTTTGATCGCTGTCCAGTGATCTACTCCTAGATCACTATTGTACCCCCTTGCCAAACTCATGGCAAGGCACACAACAGGTCTGGTACATAGCATGGCATACTTTATAGAACCTATGACTAAGGCATATAGGGAATGACTTTCATTCTATCTCTAATTTCTGTCGTGGTTGGGTTTTGAGTCTTACTCAAAGTCACACCTTGTAACACAGGAAAGAACCCTTTCTTTGACTGATCCATTTTGAACTGCTTCAAAACTTTATCAAGGTATGTGCTTTGTGAAAGTCCTATCAAGTGTCTTGATCTATCTCTATAGATTTTGATGCCCAATATATAAGCAGCTTCACCGAGGTCTTTCATTTGAAAAATTCTTATTCAAGTATCCTTTTATGATATCCAGAAATTCTATATCATTTCCAATCAACAATATGTCATCCACATATAATACTAGAAATGCTTCAGATCCCACACTCACTTTCTTGTAAATACAGTCTTCTCTAAAAGTCTATATAAAACCATATGCTTTGATCACCTCATCAAAGCGTATATTCCAACTTCGAGATGCTTGCACAAGTCCATAAATGGAACACTGGAGCTTGCACACATTGTTAGCACCTTATGATTCACGTTCGACCTTTCGATCTCCAGTGTTCCAAGGCCATGTTGTACATGCCAGGCTCGTCAAGTTTAACCCGACTATTCTGCATGTGCAAAACTATCTTGCACCCATTGTATGGAACGTAGAGTCTATCACACCGATCATCACGTGGTGTCTCAACACGACAAACTGTCGCAACGGTGCATACTCAGGAGAACACTTATACCTTGAAATTTTGTTAAGGGATCATCTTATAATGCTACCGTGATACGTCTCCGTCGTATCTACTTTTCCAAACACTTTTGCCCTTGTTTTGGACTCTAACTTGCATGATTTGAATGGAACTAACCTGGACTCATGCTATTTTCAGCAGAATTGCTATGGTGTTATTTTTTGTGCAGAAGTAGAAGTTCTCGGAATGACCTAAAAATCAACGGAGCATTATTCTGGAACATTTAATGAAGATTGGAAGGAAGATCCAAGTCAGGGGGTGTCCCACCTGTCCACGAGGGTGGGGGCGCGCCTGCCCCCCTGGGCGCGCGCCCTGCCTCGTGGGCCCCCTGACGCTCCACCGACCTCAACCTGGACTCCATATATTCACTTTCGGGGAGAAAAAACCAGAGGAGAAGGATTCATCACGTTTTACGATATAGAGCCGCCGCCAAGCCCTAAACTCTTTTGGGAGGACTGATCTGGAGTCCGTTCGGGGCTCCGGAGAGGGGAATCTGTCGCCATCGTCATCATCAACCATCCTCCATCACCAATTTCATGATGCTCACCGCCGTGCGTGAGTAATTCCATCGTAGGCTTGCTGGACGGTGATGGGTTGGATGAGATTTATCATGTAATCGAGTTAGCTTTGTTAGGGTTTGATCCCTAGTATCCACTATGTTCTGAGATTGATGTTGCTATGACTTTGCTACGCTTAATGCTTGTCACTCGGGCCCGAGTGCCATGATTTCAGATCTGAACCTATTATGTTTTCATCAATATATGAGAGTTCTAGATCCTATCTTGCAAGTCTATAGTCACCTATTATGTGTTATGATCCGTTAACCCCAAAGTGAAAATAATGGGGATACTTACCGGTGATGACCGTAGTTTCAGGAGTTCATGTATTCACTATGTGTTAATGCTTTGTTCCAGTACTCTATTAAAAGGAGGCCTTAATATCCCTTAGTTTTCACTAGGACCCAGCTGCCACAGGAGGGTAGGACAAAAGATGCCATGCAAGTTCTTTTCCATAAGCACGTATGACTATATTCGGAATGCATGCCTACATTACATTGATGAACTGGAGCTAGTTCTGTGTCACCCTAGGTTATGACTGTTACATGATGAACCGCATCCGGCATAATTCTCCATCTCCGATCCATTGCCTACGAGCTTTCCATATATTGTTCTTCGCTTATTTACTTTTCCGTTGCTATTGTTATCATTACTACAAAATACCAAAAACATTACTTTTGCTACCGTTACTTTTGCTATCGTTACCACTACTATCATATTACTTTGCTACTAAACACATTGCTGCAGATATTAAGTTTCCAGGTGTGGTTGAATTGAAACTCAGTTGCTAATACTTGAGAATATTCTTTGGCTCCCCTTGTGTCGAATCAATAAATTTGGGTTGAATACTCTATCCTCAAAAACTGTTGCGATCCCCTATACTTGTGGGTTATCAATACTATTTTCTGGCACCGTTGCCGTGAAGCATAGCTCTATTCTTTGAGTCACTTGGGATTTATATCCGCTTATCATTATGAAGAACTTGAAAGACACTAAAACAAAAATGTATCCCTCAACTACGAGGGGAGGTAAGGAACTGCCATCTAGCTCTGCACTCGATTCACCTTCTATTTTGAGGAAGCTTGCGACACCTATACCTGCTTCTGCTATTAATTCTGATATGTTGCATGCTATTGATGATGCCTCTTCTGCTATGCATGATACTTATGATGAAACTACTTCTATGCTTGATACTACTATGCCACTGGGTGAATTTCTTGATGAACAACTTGCTAGGGATAGAGAGAATGAAATTATTGAAACTGATAATATTGATGAAAGTGATGATGTAGACTCTCCCCCTACATATGAATTACCTGTTGTGCCTGAGGGCTATGTTATGGATGAAGAAACTGCTAGAGATTTTCTTGCTTGCAATGATAGGAGTGATCTTAAGAAATTATTAGCTAAGCTAAAACAAAAAAACTTTGAATGCTAGAATGAAATATGATCCTAGTTATGCTACTTCACCTATCTTTGTTACTGATAAGGATTATGATTTCTCTGTTGATCCTGAGATAATTGCTTTAGTTGAATCTGATCCTTTCTATGGTTATGAATCTAAAACTGTTGTGGCACATCTTACTAAATTAAATGATATAGCTACCCTGTTCACTAATGATGAGAGAACTCATTATTATTATATCCTTAAAATATTTCCATTCTCATTAAAGGGTGATGCTAAGATATGGTTTAATTCTCTTGATCCTGGTTGTGTGCGTAGTCCCCGGGATATGATTTATTACTTCTCTGCTAAATATTTCCCTGCTCATAAGAAACAAGCTGCTTTAAGGGAAATATATAATTTTGTGCAAATTGAAGAAGAGATTCTCCCACAAGATTGGGGGAGGCTTCTCCAATTACTTAATGCTTTGCCTAATCATCCTCTTAAGAAAAATGAAATACTTGATATCTTTTATAATGGACTAACGGATGCTTCCAGAGACCACCTGGATAGTTGTGCTGGTTGTGTTTTCAGGGAAAGAACACCAGATGAAGCTGAAATTTTATTGAATAATATGTTGACTAATGAAAATAATTGGACACTTCCTCATCCAATTCCTGATCCAGTTCCTGAACCAACTCCTAAGCCAACTCCGAAGAAGAGGGGTATTCTATTCCTCAGTCCTGAAGATATGCAAGAGGCAAAGAAATCTATGAAGGAAAAAGGTATTAAAGCTGAAGATGTTAAGAATTTACCTCCTATTGAAGAAATACATGGTCTTAATTTACCGCTTGTTGAAGAAGTACATGGTCTTGATAACCCGACACAGGTAGTAAAGGTAAATTCTATCTATAGATATGATAAAGCTGAAATCCCATTTACTAAGTTTGCTAGCCCATGCTTGGATGAGTTTGATGACTTTATGGTCAAACAAGAAAACTTCAATGCTTATTTTGGTAGAGAATTAAAATGCAATGCTGATATGCTTGAACACTTGGGTGATTATATGGCTAATGTTAAAGGTGAACTTAAACTTATTAGTAAACATGCTTCTATGGTTACCACTCAAGTAGAACAAGTACTTAAAGCTCAGAATGATTTGCTCAACGAATTAAATAGTAAGAAAAATGATAATGCTGTTAGAGTTATGACTAGAGGTGGTAAAATGACTCAGGAACCTTTGTATCATGAGGGCCATCCTAAGAGAATTGAGCAAGATTCTCAGAGAAATATTATTGATGCACCTAGTCATTCTAAAAGGAAGAAAAAGAAAAATGATAGGACTTTGCATGCTTCTAGTTAACCTGTTACTGACACACCTGAGAATCCTAATGATATCTCTATTTCTGATGCTGAAACACAATCTGGTAATGAAGATGAACCTAGTAATAATGTTAATGATGATGTTCATATTGATGCTCAACCTAGTAATGACAATGAAGTAGAGATTGAACCTGTTGTTGATCTTGATAACCCACAATCAAAGAATCAACATTATGATAAGAGAGACTTTGTTGCTAGGAAGCACGGTAAGGAAAGAGAACCATGGGTCCAGAAACCCATGCCTTTTCCTCCTAAACCATCCAAGAAAAAGGATGATGAGGATTTTGAGCGCTTTGCTGAAATGATTAGACCTATCTTCTTGCGTATGTGTTTGACTGATATGGTCAAAATGAATCCTTATGCTAAGTATATGAAAGAAATTTTTACTAATAAAAGAAAGATACCGGAAGCTGAAATTTCCACCATGCTTGCTAATTATACTTTTAAAGGTGGAATACCTAAGAAACCAGGAGATCCCGGAGTACCAACTATACAATGCTCCATTAAAAGAAACTATGTTAAAATTGCTTTATGTGATCTTGGAGCCGGTGTTAGTGTTATGCCTCTCTCTTTATATCGTAGACTTGATTTGAATAAGTTGACACCTACTGAAATATCTTTGCAAATGGCTGATAAATCAACTGCTATACCTGTCGGTATTTGTGAGGATGTGCCTGTTGTGGTTGCGAACGTTACTATTTTAACGGACTTTGTTATTCTTGATATTCCTGAGGACGATAGTATGTCTATTATTCTTGGAAGACCCTTTTTGAATACCGCAGGGGCTGTTATTGATTGCACCAAAGGCAGTGTCACTTTTCATGTGAGTGGAAATGAGCATACGGTACACTTTTCGAGGAAACAACCTCAAGTTCATAGTATAAACTCTATTGGAAAAATTCCATCGATTATTTTTGGAGGTTTTGAATTTCCTCTTCCTACTGTCAAGAAGAAATATGATATTCTTATTGTTGGGGATGTGCATATCCGCGTTGAGGTAACCTAGTGTTATTCGAAAATTCTCCGATTCCATGTTATTTGGAATGAGTTTGTTAGCAAGACCTGATCAACCTTGTTAGTGGATTCCTTTTGATGAGCATGATATGGATGAATTTAGAAAACACAACTCTTTGTACCCTCTTTTTACTTTTTGTTATTTATATTAAATAAAGCAAAAACAGTAATTTCTGTCTATTTTCTGAATTATCCATGCAATAAAAAATACCCCGAAAATAAAAGTTCTCCAAATGCCCTGAAATTTAAATATGATTTTTTCTGGAATATTTGAGAATATCTGACACTGAGAACACAACAGGGGGAGCAAGCACCTGGCCACGAGGGTGGAGGGCGCACCCCCTGCCTCATGGGCCCACGGTGGCTCCCCTCCACTTATTCCAGCTACCACACACTCCTTCTTCCTCCCACAAACACCACTAACCAGCTCAAACCCGAGCCCAAGCTCATTTTGTTGCCATTTTCGATCTCCTTGCTCAAAGCACCTCTCACAAAACTGCTTTGGGGGATTGTTCCTTGGTATGTGACTCCTCCAATGGTCCAATTAGTTTATGTTCTAGTGCTTTATTCATTGCATATTTTTGCTGCTTAGGTGACCCTGTTCTTGAGCTTGCATGTCAAATTTATATGGTCAAAAGTAGTTTTGATGCATGATATTACCTCTAGGCACTTGTAGGAGTAGTTGCTATCAATATTGTTGAGTTTGGTTCACTTTTATTTTGAAGTTACTAAAATTTCAGAAATTTTTCTAAGGAAGAAATATGTTTAGGAAAATGTACCAAGGTGGTCCTTCAAGGAAGCAAGGACCCAGGCTCGCAATGCGCGATGCCGACGAAGAACCACCGAGGGACGCTCAAGTGCGGGCTTGTGAATGGCCTTCGGAGGACTTTATGGATCGAGCAGGAATCAAGGAAGAATTTAACGCATATGTGTGTAATGCTGATCTTGAGAGCTTTGAGGTAGACAAATGCCGCCAGTACCACCATCTCACTAATTCCTTTGTGAGGAGGTTTGAATTTTCATCATCACGCAATTCTCAAACTGTCCTGTTTGATCTCTATGAAAATTCTTATACTATGGACTTAGAGGATTTTAATACTGCTTGCAAACTTCCACAATGGGGTAGTCCTAATGAACCTCGCAAATCTAAATTTAGAGATTTTCTTGCTAGTATAACTGTTGGGGAATCTAGAGAGATAACACAAGCTACCATAGGGAGCATTCATTTTCCTGCTATACATTATTTTGCTCTCTTCATAGGTAGGTGCATAAATGGTAAGGATGAAGCATGTCACATGTGTGTCCCTGACCTTAGTGTTCTCAGAAGTGCTGTATTAGAAGATAGACATTATAATTTGGGAGCCATTGTTGTACGTAGGTTGCATAATAATATATTTAGTGGAGATTTCTTCGGTGGAATTTATGCAACCCGTCTAGCTAATTTTCTTGGTGTACCCATACGTGGGTATGATGTTGAGTTGCCTCCTGTTTATTTGGATTATGAGGCCATGGTTCGTCATCAGTTTGTTGAGAGTAACGATCAGTTCCTCTAGTACCGACTAATATTTGACAGACGGCGCACCTATTACGTCGCTCTCCCTGCTCCAGATTTCTTTGACTTTCAGGCAAAATGGAGATATGTTATAACCAGGGAGGAGGCGGACGAGTATACGAGGAGGATGGAGACGGCCTGTCTCCAAGCGGCAGCTCATGAGACAATAGTTGCTGCATCTCAGTACGACCCCAACTATCACTTTGGATATCCGCCAGGCCAGCCGTGGCCATAGACCAACTTAGGCCAAAATCCTAAGCTTGGGGGAGTACGTATTTCTCACCGAAATTACATTCATGTTCACACACTCAATGCTAGTTGTCGGTGCTCATACTTTTTCATTGTATCATCCATGCTAGTTTATTTTCCTTTTTATGCTTTCTTCTTGTGTGTTTGATAAACCTTAAGAAAAACAAAAAAATTAGTTGCAACTTTTAGTTAGTTTACTTTCCATGCTTGTAGTAGTAATTAAAAAGAAAACTCAAAAAGATTTCTCGTTCTTCTTTTGCTTGTTGGGAGCTTTCCCATGTAAATAGTTTTATTTCTTTTCTTTGGGGGTCGATAGGAGAAGACCATAATGAAAATGTTGAAGTGGCTCTTATATGCATTATTGTTGATCTGACAAAGAGCCCATATTACCTTGTCTTCTCTCTTGAATTGAATGCTTACAGATTCCAGCTTAGTCCAATGCACGTGCACTATTATTATTATCCACACTATTCGGTCATGCAAGTGAAAGGCAATAATGATGTTTATATGATGAACTTATTGAGATGAGAAAAGCTGGTATGAACTTGACCTCTCCTGTTTTTGTAAATATGATTAGTCCATCGTTCCTGATTCAGCCTATTATGAATGAAACATGTTTGCAATGAAAATTAGAGATTATAGTTGCTTATGCCATACTTAATTTGCTAGGAGTTTATAATGGTTTACCTTGTGTGCCAACATGCTATTAAAATGGTTGTGATGTGGTATGATAGGGTGGTATCCTCCTTTGAATGATTTGAGTGGCTTGACTTGGCACATGTTCACGCATGTAGTTAAAACAAAATCAACATAGCCTCCATGATATTTATGTTCATGGTGCATTATATCCTACTCATGCTTGCATTCGGTGTTGATTAATTTTAATGCATGTTCATGACTGTTGTCGTTCTCTAGCTGGTCGCTTCCCAGTCTTTTGCTAGCCTTCACTTGTACTAAGCGGGAATACTGCTTGTGCATCCAATTCCATAAACCCCAAAGTTCTTCCACATGAGTCCACCATACCTACCTATATATGGTATCTACCTGCCGTTCCAAGTAAATTTGTATGTGCCAAACTCTAAACCTTCAAATAAATATCCTGTTTTGTATGCTCGAATAGCTCATGTATCAACTAGGGCTTTCCGTATCTTCCATGTTAGGTGGGTTATTCTCAAGAGGAGTGGACTCCGCTCCTCACTCACGAGAAAATGGCTGGTCACCGGGATGCCCAGTCACATGCTTTATGCAAATCAAATCAAAATAACTGCAAACAAAACTCCCCCGGGACTCTTGTTAGTTGGAGGAACTCGTTGTTTCGAGCAAGCCATGGATTGATGCTTGTTGGTGGAGGGGGAGTATAAACTTTACCATTCTGTTTGGGAACCGCCTATAATGTGTGTAGCATGGAAGATATCGCCATCTCTTGGTTGTTATGTTGACAATGAAAGTATACCGCTCAAAATATTATTCATATCTATTTCAAAACCGAGCTCTGGCACCTCTACAAATACCTACTTCCCTCTGTGAAGGGTCTATCTATTTACTTTTATGCTGAGTCATCATCCTCTTATTAAAAAGCACCAGTTGGAGAGCACCGCTATCATTTGCATTCATTACTATTAGTTTACATTGAGTATGACTTGACTAGATCTATTTTACCATGAATTACAATGTCTAGTCAGTCCTTGATCTTTAAAGGTGCTCTGCATTTATGTTTTGCGGTCTCAGAAAGGGCTAGCGAGATACCATCTTGTTATATCATATCATGATTGTTTTGAGAAAGTGTTGTCATCCGAGATTTATTATTATTGCTCGCTAGTTGATTATGCCATTGATATGAGTAAACATGAGACCTAAATGTTATTGTGAATATGGTTAGTTCATAATCTTTGCTGAAAACTTGAATGCTGGCTTTACATATTTACAACAACAAGAGTAAACAGAGTTTGTAAAAGTTTTTCTTTATTACTTTCAGTTTATCAACTGAATTGCTTGAGGACAAGCAAAGGTTTAAGCTTGGAGAGTTGATACATCTCCGTCGTACATACTTTTCCAAACACTATTGCCCTTGTTTTGGACTCTAACTTGCATGATTTGAATGGAACTAACCCGGACTGACGCTGTTTTCAGCAGAATTGCTATGGTGTTATTTTTGTGCAGAAATAAAAGTTCTCGGAATGACCTGAAAATCAACGGAGCATTATTCTGGAACATATAATGAAGATTGGAAGGAAGATCCACGTCAGGGGGTGTCCCACCTGTCCACGAGGGTGGGGGCGCGCCTGCCCGCCTGGGCGCACCCCCTACCTCGTGGGCCCCCTGAAGCTTCACCGACCTCAACCTGGACTCCATATATTCACTTTCCGGGAGAAAAAACCAGAGGAGAAGGATTCATCGCGTTTTACGATACGGAGCCACCACCAAGCCCTAAACTCTCTCGGGAGGGCTGATCTGGAGTCCGTTCGGGGCTCCGGAGAGGGGAATCCGTCGCCATCGTCATCATCAACCATCCTCCATCACCAATTTCATGATGCTCACCGCCGTGCGTGAGTAATTCCATCGTAGGCTTGCCGGACGGTGATGGGTTGGATGAGATTTATCATGTAATCGAGTTAGTTTTGTTAGGGTTTGATCCCTAGTATCCACTATGTTCTGAGATTGATGTTGCTATGACTTTGCTATGCTTAATGCTTGTCACTAGGGCCCGAGTGCCATGATTTCAGATCTGAACCTATTATGTTTTCATGAATATATGAGAGTTCTTGATCCTATCTTGCAAGTCTATAGTCACCTACTATGTGTTATGATCCGGCAACCCCGAAGTGACAATAATCGGGACCACTTCCGGTGATGACCGTAGTTTGAGGAGTTCATGTATTCACTATGTGTTAATGCTTTGGTCCGGTACTGTATTAAAAGGAGGCCTTAATATCCCTTAGTTTCCGCTAGGACCCCGCTGCCACGGGAGGGTAGGACAAAATATGTCATGCAAGTTCTTTTCCATAAGCACGTATGACTATATTCGGAATACATGCCTACATTACATTGATGAACTGGAGCTAGTTCTGTGTCACCCTAGGTTATGACTATTACATGATGAACCGCATCCGGCATAATTCTCCATCACAGATCCATTGCCTACGAGCTTTCCATATATTGTTCTTCGCTTATTTACTTTTCCGTTGCTATTGTTATCATTACTACAAACTACCAAAAACATTACTTTTGCTACCGTTACTTTTGCTATCGTTACCACTACTATCATATTACTTTGCTACTAAACACTTTGCTGCAGATATTAAGTTTCCAAGTGTGGTTGAATTGACAACTCAGATGCTAATACTTGAGAATATTCTTTGGCTCCCCTTGTGTCGAATCAATAAATTTGGATTGAGTACTCTACCCTCGAAAATTGTTGCGATCCCCTATACGTGTGCGTTATCATACCATCGTACTAAAAATAAGATGCATAAAAGATAAACATCACATGCAATCAAAATATGTGACTTGATATGGCCATCATCATCTTGTGCTTTTGATCCCCATCTCCAAAGCATGGTCATGATCTCCATCTTCACCGACTTGACACCTTGATCTCCATCATAGCGTCATTGTCGTCTCGCCAACTATTGTTTCTACAACTATAGCTAACACATGGTGATAAAGTAAAGCAATTACATGGCGTTTGCATATCATACAATAAAGAGACAACCATAAGGCTCATTCCGGTTGCCGATAAATTTTACAAAACATGATCATCTCATACAATAACATATATCACATCATGTCTTGACCATATCATATCACAATATGCCCTGCAAAAAGAAGTTAGACGTCCTCTACTTTGTTGTTGCAAGTTTTGCGTGGCTGCTACGGGTTTCTAGCAAGAACCGTTCTTACCTACGCATCAAAACCACAATGGTGATTTATCGAGTTTGCTGTTTTAACCTTCAACAAGGACTGGCCACAGTCAAATTTGATTCAACTAAAGTAGGAGAAATAGACACCCGCCAGCCAAATTTATACAAAACCAGTTGCATGTTTGTCTGTGGAACCGGTCTCATGGACGTGGTCATGTAAGGTTGGTCTGGGCCACTTCATCCAACAATTCCCCCGAATCAAAATAAGACATTGGTGGTAAGTAGTATGACGATCACCGCTCGCAACTCTTTGTGTTCTACTCGTGCATATCATTTACACATAGACCTGGCTCGGATACCACTGTTGGGAACATAGCATGCAATTTCAAAAAAAATCCTACGCTCATGCAAGATCTATCTAGGAGATTCATAGCAACGAGAGGGGGAGAATGTGTCTACGTACCCTCGTAGACCGAAAGCGGAAGCGTTTGACAACGTGGTTGATGTAGTCGAATTTCTTCTAGCTTTGACCAATCAAGCACCGAACGTACGCCACCTCTGAGTTCTGCACACGTTCAGCGCGATGACGTCCCTCGCCTTCTTGATCCAGCAAGGTGTCGAGGAAGTAGATGAGTACCGTCAACATGATGGCGTGGTGATGGTGATGCTGAAGTGATCCGCGTAGGGCTTCGCCGAAGCACCGCAAGAATATGACCGGGGTTGTAAACTGTGGAGGGGGGCACCGCACACGGCTAACACTTGATGTTGTGTGCCCTCTAGGTGCCTCCCCCCTCATATATATAGTTGGGAGGTAGAGGGAGTAGCCAAGGGGGCGCCCCAAGTAGGAGGAATCCTACTTGGGGTCCTCCCAAATTCGCCCCCTTCCTTATTAACCAGAGGGGAAATGAAAGAGGGGGAGGGAAGGAAGGGGGAGGCCGAATCCTCCCCTTTCCTTCTCCCTTCGCCTCTTTCCTTCTCCTCCTATTTAGGCCTATACGGGGGTGCAATAGCCCCTTGTGGGCTGGTCTGTCCCTCTCTAGGCCCATAAGGCCCATATCTTTGTCGGGGGGGGGTCCCAGAACCCCTTCTGGTGACCCGATATGTACCTGATACCCTCCGAAACACTTCAGATGTCCGAATACTATCGTACTATATATCAATCTTTACCTCTCAACCATTTAGAGACTCCTCGTCATGTCCGTGATCTCATCCGGGACTCCGAACAACATTCCGTCACCAAATCACATAACTCATATAATACTAAATCGTCATCGAACGTTAAGCGTGCGGACCCTACGGGTTCGAGAACTATGTAGAAATGACTGAGACGCCTCTCCGGTCAATAACCAATAGCGTTACTTGGATGCTCATATTGGCTCCTACATATTCTGCAAAGATCTTTATCGGTCGAACCGTTATGACAACATACATTATTCCCTTTCTCATTGATATGTTACTTGCCCGAGATTCGATCGTCCGTATCTTCATACCTAGTTCAATCTCGTTACCGGCAAGCCTCTTTACTCGTTCTGTAATACCTCATCCCGCAACTAACTCATTAGTCACTTTGCTTGCAAGGCTTCTTATGATGTGTATTACCGAGAGGGCCCAGAGATACCTCTCCGATACTCGGAGTGACAAATCCTAATCTCGATCTATGCCAACCCAACAAACACCTTCGGAGATACCTGTATAGCATATTTATAATCACCTAATTACGTTGTGACATTTGATAGCACACAACGTATTCCTCCGGTATCCGGGAGTTGCATAATCGCATAGTGGAAGGAATATGTATTTGACATGAAGAAAGCAATAGCAATAAAATTGAATGATCAATATGCTAAGCTAACAGACGGGTCTTGTCCATCACATCATTCTCCTAATGATGTGATCCCATTCATCAAATGACAACACATGTCTATGTTTAGGAAACTTAACCATCTTTGATTAACGAGCTAGTCTAGTAGAGGCTTACTAGGGACATGGTGTTTTGTCTATGTATTCACACATGTATCAAGTTTCCTGTTAATACAATTCTAGCATGAATGATAAAAATTTACCATGATATAAGGAAATATAAAATAACAACTTTATTATTGCATCTAGGGCATATTTCCTTCATATATAGGTGAAGAAATTAGGCCAGGAGGTGCACGAGGGGCCCATAAGGGTGGGCGGTGCGCCCTCCATCCTTGTGGCCGCCTCGTGGCTCCTTCAACTTGATCTCCAAGTCTCTGGTGTGTCTTCTGGTCCAAGAAAAATCATCTCAAAGGTTTTATTCCGTTTGGACTCCGTTTGGTATTCCTTTTCTGCGAAACTCTAAAACAAGGGAAAACAGGAACTGGCACTAGGCTCTAGGTTAATTGGTTAGTCCCAAAAATAATATAAAATAGCATATTGATGCATATAAAACATCCAAAACAGATAATATAATAGCATGGAACAATAAAAAATTATAGATACATTGGAGGTGTATCAAGCATCCCCGAGCTTAATTCCTGCTCGTCCTCGATTAGGTAAATGATAAAAACAGAATTTTTGATGTGGAATGCTACCTCACATATTTATCCATGTAATTTATTTATTTTTGCATGAATGTTCAGATCTGTATGATTCAAAACAAAAGTTTAATATTGACATAAAAACAATACTCCCTCCATTCCTAAATATAGGGTGTATAGTTTTCGGCACGGAAATTAAAGAACGCACATGGAGGGAAAATTACACAAGTTTTGGGCGAGATTACACCTGACTAATTGGCATGAGAAAGTAGAGGAGCTTGCCTAATATAAGGAACTGTAATCAAATCCCTAAAAAAATATCCAAACGAGTGGTGCAATGCAACACACCTTATATTTTGGGGTTTTTCTCAAAAATCTATACACCTTATATCAAGGAACAGAGGGAATAATATTTGAAGCATACTAGCAAAGCAATTATGTCTTCTCAAAATAACATGGCCAAAGAAAGCTTATCCCTACATAATCATATAGTCTGGCAATGCTCCATCTTCATCACACAAAATATTTAAATCATGCACAACCCCGATGACAAGCCAAGCAATTGTTTCATACTTTTGATGTTCTCTAACTTTTTCAACTTTCACGCAATACATGAGCGTGAGCCATGGACATAGCACTATAGGTGGAATAGAGGGTGGTTGTGGAGAAGACAAAAAGAAGGAGATAGTTTCACATGAACTAGGCGTATCAATGGGCTATGAAGATACCCATTGTGACGCCCCAAGACCGGAGCTTCAGAAGCCTTCCAGGGTTTCCGAGATTCGTTGTGTGATTTGTTTCGTCTGTTGCATTCATCTTTGCATCATGTGCATTGCATCATGTCATCATGCAAACCTTTTTAAAACTCAACTAAATATACCGTATGGATCTTCGATCCATTTAAATTGAGGGAACACGAATGGTGATTTCTCTTTAAAACATACCCTCCCGATATTTAGGGAGATATTATAAAATATTCCATTAATTTGGAATTAACCATGACTCACTTGCATTTGAAACTCCTCTCGTCTCTAAATTATTTAAATCCTCCATCCTTCTCCCCTTGCTCCAAATCTAGTTGTGGAGCTTTGGAATTATGTCAAAGTAGTCACATGCCATTTCAGTTAACTTTAGGTTTAATTGAACCTCCAAATAAATCCCTTGGCTCTTTTCTTTTTCTGAAATATGGAAAAGAAACCCCTTTTCTTTCTTTTGGCCAGCCAAGCAGGCCTCCTGGCTTTTCCCTTCCATCCGAAGTGGCCCAAGGTCAAGCTGGGCCTCCAGGTGACCAAAGGCCAGCCCCGCCTCTCTCCCTCGTTAACCCTAGCGCCAGGGGAGAGCCCCCTGCTCGATCCCCATCTCCCTCCTGAGCATTGTCACGCAGGGAGACGGCAGCGCTAACCCCTCTCCCGATCCACTACATTCCCTAGATCCCCTCGCTCGTCCTCCTCCAAACCCCGGCGCCGCTCCTCCTCTGCCATGGCCTTCCTCCTGCTTCTCCTCGGCGCCACCAACCCTCCTCGACCTCGCCGCCAGCAGCAGCTGCTGCACCCTCTCGCCGACGCCGCGCCCGGTCCTCCACCGCGCCCCGCCTTTGACCTCGGATTCCGCGCCCCATGGCCACGAGCGCCACCAGTAGCAGTTTCAGGCATCCCCGTCGCCGCCCTTCTACACCTCGTCTCCGGCCCTGCCCGTCGGAGTCACGCCTCCCGGTTCCCGCAGCTGCGTCGCGCCCGTCGACCAGCGGCGCTCCGGCCGTCTTCACCGGAGTACCACCAGGGAGCCGGGCCCCTGTGCGCCAGTGCCACGACTTCCTCCTATGCTCGCGAGCCTTGCTTCGCTGCTGCGCCTCCCTGGCCTCGCTGCCTCCGCAGGGCACCAGTAGCACGTCCACTTCGCTGTCCAGCGCCGCTGCGCCTTCGACCTGTCACATCGTGAAGGAAACGAGCAGCAGCAAGCCCCATCGAGCTCCTACAAAAGCTGTCCGAGTCCTTGGCCAAAACCGCCCAAGTCGTCGCCTCTTTGCACCATGCAGTGTCACCCCTGGATCGGAACCACAAGCACCAAGTACACCACCCGCAAGACCCGGACTCCGAACGCCAAGTACCACTACAAACCCGAAGAATTCAGATGCATCAAGTCCCCGAGGAGACCCGTTTTTCGTCAAGTTCGACTACCCGTATCATCAAGAACCACTACGGCCGGAGACCTCGGACCCGCCAAGTACCCCTTCGAGCTATCAATACTGCAAGCGCCAAGTAACACGACGACCCCCGAAGACTTCGAATTCGACAAGTCTGATGACGCTCTTGTACAACTACGTTGCCGAGTTCGGGACCGGCAAGACCGATGACGTGGAAACGCCAAGTACCCCTACGTGCGAAGACGCCAAAGACCATTTCGGGATTCATCAAGTACCGCTACCGATGACTTGAACCCCTACGAAAACGTGTTCCACTACCATCGCCGAGATTGCGAGAACCTCTACCGACGACCTCAGAACGTGTACGACGACCGTTGTCGAAGACTCGTACCTCTACCGCTTCCCGAACATGTACCGCTACTTCCACAAGGGTCATGAATGACTACATCCTCTACGAACCGATCCGCCTCGTAACGCATGCTTCGAAGGTATAACCACCGAGACGACGCCCGTGAACGAATGTTGTGTGTTGTATGAAATGCTCGCGTTTGCACCGTGCCCGACGTGTTTCTTGCATGTTCCCCGTTGCCATACCATCGTCTCGTGGGACACCCGGTTACCGGGATCACCCCACCGTCTTTTGACACGCTTCCATCACTTTTCCTTTTGCATCGGTATCTCCATAAGCTACCGGAACCAATATGTTGCCGTGGCATCATTTTTGGATTCGTCGCCGTGGCACCCTTTCTTTCCACCACGGTGACAAATGCTTCATAATGCTCTTATCAACATTTTCATTAAAATTGCATAATCTTGAACATGTCCTCCGCATCATGATAATAACATTTAAATGTTTAAAATTGTTGTTGCACCAATTTGCTAAATGCATATGGGGTTTTACCGGAATTGTTGTTGTTGTTGTTGTTGTTGTTTCCGGCCCCATTTAAATTGCTTAGATTGTGTAGTTTACTTTTGCTTCATCTCTTGCCATGTTTAACAACATTTAATATTGTTGGGTACCTAAACGGGAGAGAACTAAATAATTGATGTGGTGTTCCGTCAATATGCAACTCGTTGCATATTGAGCTCCACTTAACTTGTAGTTTTGTTTGTGCCCTTTGCCATGCCATGCATTTTTAAATCGTACATGCATCATACTTGGTTGTGCATCATGCCTTGGTTATGTGATGGTTGTTTACTATGTTGTTTTCTTCTTTCCGGTGTTGCTTCTTCGGGTTGGTTCCGATAACGTCGTGTTTGTGAGGATTCGTTCGACTTCGTCCGTTTGTCTTCTTCATGGACTCGTTCTTCTTCCTTCCGGGATCTCAGGCAAGATGACCATACCCTCGAAATCACTTCTATCTTTGCTTGCTAGTTGCTCACTCTTTTGCTATGATGCGATACCTACCACTTGCTATATCATGCCTCCCATATTGCCATGTCAAGCCTCTAACCCACCTTGTCCTAGCAAACCGTTGTTTGGCTATGTTACCACTTTGCTCAGCCCCTCTTACAGCGTTGCTAGTTGCAGGTGAAGATGAAGATTATTCCATGTTGGAACATGGATATGTTGGGATATCACAATATCTCTATTTTTAATTAATGCATCTATATACTTGGTAAAGGGTGGAAGGCTCGGCCTTATGCCTGGTGTTTTGTTCCACTCTTGCCGCCCTAGTTTCTGTCATACCGGTGTTATGTTCCTTGATTTTGCGTTCATTACGCGGTTGGGTTATAATGGGAACCCCTTGACAGTTCGCCTTGAATAAAACTCCTCCAGCAAGGCCCAACCTTGGTTTTACCATTTGCACTAACAACCTATCACCTTCCCTTGGGTTCTGCAGACTCAAGGGTCATCTTTATTTTAACCCCCCGGGCCAGTGCTTCTCTAAGTGTTGGTCCGAATTGAATAGACTGTGGGGCCACCTCGGGGAAACTTGAGGGTTGGTTTTACTCGTAGGGTGTCTCATCCGGTGTGCCCTAAGAACGAGATATGTGCAGCTCGTATTGGGATTTGTCGGCACATCCGGGCGGCTTTGCTGGTCTTGTTTTACCATTGTCGAAATGTCTTGTAACCGGGATTCCGAGTCTGATCGGGTCTTCCTGGGAGAAGGAATATCCTTCGTTGACCATGAGAGCTTGTGATGGGCTAAGTTGGGACACCCCTGCAGGGTTTTGAACTTTCGAAAGCCGTGCCCGCGGTTATGGGCAGATGGGAATTTATTAATGTCCGGTTGTAGAGAACTTGACACTTAACTTAATTAAAATGCATCAACCGCGTGTGTAGCCGTGATGGTCTCTTTCCGACGGAGTCCGGGAAGTGAACACGGTTCTTGTGTTATGTTTGACGTAAGTAGTTTCAGGATCACTTCTTGATCATTTCTAGTTCACGACCGTGCTTTGCTTCTCTTCTCGCTCTCTTTTGCGTAAGTTAGCCACCACATATGCTAGTGCTTGCTGCAGCTCCACCTCACATACCTTTTCCCTACCCATAAGCTTAAATAGTCTTGATCACGAGGGTGTGAGATTGCTGAGTCCCCGTGACTCACAGATTACTTCAAACAGTTGCAGGTGCCGATCATAACCGTGCAGGTGACGCAACCGAGCTCAAGGAGGAGCTCGATGAAGATCGTGTTCGCTGAGTTGTTTCGTTTTCCTTTCGATCAGTAGTGGAGCCAAGTTGGGGCAATCGGGGATCTAGCATTTGGGGTTGTCTTTCTTTATTTGGTTCCGTAGTCGGACCTTGATTGTATTCTGGTTGATGTAATGCTATATTTATGTATTGTGTGAAGTGGCGATTGTAAGCCAACTCTGTGCCTCTTTCTTATTCAGTACATGGGATGTGCTCTGATACCAACTTGTAACACCCACGATGCGGCTATATCTCCCACGTGTCGGAGCACGACTACATCCCATGTGCTGAATAAGAAAGAGGAACAGAGTTGGCATCGTGGGTGTTACAAGTCACCCCTTTACTTTGTTCGTTTTCAATTCTTATGGTGGTTCGTTCAAGAGATCTCCTCCTTGGTTATCATATCAATTTATTCGTTGTTTCAATTCTACCAGTGGTTCGTTGAAGACCTTCCCAAGTTTGACGCTATATCTATCTTAATCCTTTCTACAAGAATAAGTAGCATGCCAAATCCAATGTGGGTCATCAATTTAATTGGTGAAGGATACGCATAACGTAATTCTTATTCTTGTTTCATCCAAGTGATTAATTCCTTATTCTGGAGGCTCATCAAATTCTCGGTTTCATTTGTTTCATCTTTTCTTTTCCCGGAGTTTCGAGATCTCTCAATTATATCACCATGGAGATTCACCTAAATCATCGCAAGGCTTCACCTTGTGTTTTCAACTCATCATTCCTTTCGTTTGATCATCCTTTTGTTTACCGGAGTTCTTCATGGAGGCTCTACATGATGGTTCGTCAAGGATTCTTTTCATTCTTCAATTGTTCTTCAAGATCTCTTTCGAAGTTATGATCCGCCAAGCTATACTTCAAGCTTTCTTCATCTTGCATTCCGAAGCGCAATTCTTTCATATCTCATCTTTTGAGATGGTGTTATGTCATTGTTGATAATTTCCCTTCGTGTTTCATGATGCACAAGTTTTCAAGAGTGACATATCTTAAATCCATCATTTTCAGTTCATTCAGGACATCTTTTCAATACATCAATCTCTTCATTGGAGTATATTGGGCTATATTTCACCTAAAGCCTTCCATAAAGATTGTCGCTATTTATGGTGCTTATAAATGACCCAAGTTCTTCATTTATCCTCCCGGTGAAATAAGCTTCTCGTCTCCTTGCTCATATAAAATCCAAGTTGTTGTTTTCGTTAGTGGCAGAATTTCACCTCATAATTTTGAGATGTATTCCATAAGCCCACATCAAGCTTTTCCTTTCGTTGTTGATAATCCAACAACTCCGTTCTAGCATTTTTTGTAAGTGTGCTCTCTCAAGATCTTGTTTCCCTCCGTTCATTCCATTCAATTCTTACATTTGTTCCGGAGGCATTGTGATGTTGCTCTCTTCGACCCATCATCTTTTTTTGTTAGGATCATGTTCTTTCCTTTGCTTATCCATTCAACCGGAGTGTCGTCCCCTCTTTTGAAGTTCTTCCCATTCTGTCAAGTTTTCCCTCCCTTCTCAGTCGGAGTGCTGCCCAAATTATATCATCTTTATTCCTTCTCTATCTTGTTTTAACCGGAGTGTTGTCATAATTGATCTTTATCGTTCCTTGTACATTTCGTTGCTACTGGAGTGCTTGCATGTACTTCCTGTACATTGTAACACTTTTTCTTGTGTCTTTCAACCTACAAGGTTCTCGTATGTTCCTTGTTCCTCTTTTCTAACGGAGTGTTTTCAACTTTGTTGATCTTCATTGTATTCTTTATTCCTTTCTATTTGTTCAACCTCTCAAGGTTCTTTGGTTTCACTCGTTTGTCAAAGAAGCAACTTAGTTTTACCTCTCCTCTTCCTCTTTCGTTTTCCCTCCGGAGCCATCCTAGATCTCGGGACGAGATCCTCTCGTAGTGGTGGAGTGTTGTGATGCCCCAAGACCGGAGATTCATATGCCTTCCAGGGTTTCTGAGATTCGTTGTGTGATTTGTTTCGTCTGTTGCATTCATCTTTGCATCATGTGCATTGCATCGTGTCATCATGCAACCCTTTTCAAAACTCAACTAAATATACCGTATGGATCTTTGATCCATTTAAATTGAGGGAACTCACATGGTGGTTTCTCTTTAAAACATACCCTCCCGATATTTAGGGAGATATTATAAAATATTCCATTAATTTGGAATTGACCATGACTCACTTGCATTTGAAACTCCTCTCGTCTCTAAATTATTTAAATCCTCCATCCTTCTCCCCTTGCTCCAAATCTAGTTGTGGAGCTTTGAAATTATGTCAAAGTAGTCACATGCCATTTCAGTTAACTTCAGGTTTAATTGAACCTCCAAATAAATCCCTTGGCTCTTTTCTTTTTCTGAAATATGGAAAAGAAACCCCTTTTCTTTCTTTTGGCCAGCCAAGTAGGCCTCCTCGCTTTTCCCTTCCATCCGAAGTGGCCCAAGGTCAAACTGGGCCTCCACGCGACTAAAGGCCAGCCCCGCCTCTCTCCCTCGCTAACCCTAGCGCCAGGAGAGAGCCTCCTGCTCGAGCCCCATCTCCCTCCCGAGCGCCGTCATGCAGGGAGAGGGCAGCGCTAACCCCTCTCCCGATCCACTTCTCTCCCTAGATCCCCTCACTCGTCCTCCTCCAAACCCCAGCGCCGCTCCTCCTCTGCCATGGCCTTCCTCCTGCTTCTCCTCGGCGCCACCAACCCGCCTCGACCTTGCCGCCAGCAGCAGCTGCTTCACCCTCTCGCCGACGCCGCGCCCGGTCCTCCACCGCGCCCTGCCTTCGACCTCGGATTCCGCACCCCATGGCCACGAGCGCCACCAGCAGCAGTTTCAGGCGTCCCCGTCGCCAACCCCCTCGCCGCCCTTCTGCACCTCGTCTCTGGCCCTGCCCGTTGGAGCCACGCCTCCTGGTGCCCGCAGCTGCATCGCGCCCGTCGACCAGCGACGCTCCGGCCGTCTTTGCCGGAGTACCACCAGGGAGTCGGGCCCCTGTGCGCCAGCGCCGTGACTTCCTCCTATGCTCGCGAGCCTTGCTTCGCTGCTGCGCCTCTCTGGCCTCGCTGCCTCTGCAGGGCACCAATAGCACGTCCACTTCGCCGTCCAGTGCTGCTGCGCCTTCGTCCTGTCACATGGTGAAGGAAACGAGGAGCAGCAAGCCCCATCGAGCTCCTACAAAAGATGCCGAGTCCTTGGCCAAAACCGCCCAGGTCGTCTCCTCTTTGCACCATGCAGTGTCACCCCTGGATCGGAACCGCAAGCACCAAATACACCACCCGCAAGACCCGGACTCCAAACGCCAAGTACCACTACAAACCCGAAGAATTCAGATGCATCAAGTCCCCGAGGAGACCCGTTTTTCATCAAGTTCGACTACCCGTATCATCAAGAACCACTACGGCTGGAGACCTCGGACCCGCCAAGTACCCCTTCGAGCTATCAATACCGCAAGCGCCAAGTAACACGACGACCCCCGAAGACTTCGAATTCGACAAGTCCGATGACGCTCTTGTACAACTACGTTGCCGAGTCCGGGATCGGCAAGACCGACAACGCGGAAACGCCAAGTACCCCTACGTGCGAAGACGCCTAAGACCATTTCGGGATTCATCAAGTACCGCTACCGATGACTTGAACCCCTACGAAAACGTGTTCCACTACCGTCGTCGAGATTGTGAGAACCTCTACCGACGACCTCGGAACGTGTACGACGACCGTTGTCGAAGACTCGTACCTCTACCACTTCCCGAACATGTACCGCTACTTCCACGAGGGTCATGAACGACTACTTCCTCTACGAACCGATCCACTTCGTAACGCACGCTTCGAAGGTATAACCACCGAGACGACGCCCGTGAACGAATGTTGTGTGTTGTATGAAATGCTCGTGTTTGCACCGTGCCCGACGTGTTTCTTGGATGTTCCCTGTTGCCATACCGTTGTCTCGTGGGACACCCGGTTACCGGGATCACCACACCATCTTTTGACACGCTTCCGTCACTTTTCCTTTTGCATCGGTATCTCCATGAGCTACCGGAACCGATATGTTGCCGTGGCATCATTTTTGGATTCGTTGTCGTGGCACCCTTTCTTTCCACCACGGTGACAAATGCTTCATAATGCTCTTATCAACATTTTCATTAAAATTGCATAATCTTGAACATGTCCTCCGTATCATGATAATAACATTTAAATGTTTAAAATTGTTGTTGCACCAATTTGCTAAATGCATATGGGGTTTTACCATAATTGTTGTTGTTGTTGTTGTTGTTTCGGGCCCCATTTAAATTGCTTAGATTGTGTAGTTTACTTTTGCTTCATCTCTTGCCATGTTTAACAACATTTAATATTGTTGGGTACCTAAACGGGAGAGAACTAAATAATTGATGTGGTGTTCCGTCAATATGCAACTCGTTGCATATTGAGCTCCACTTAACTTGTAGTTTTATTTGTGCCCTTTGCCATTCCATGCATATTTAAACCGGACATGCATCATACTTGGTTGTGCATCATGCCTTGGTTATGTGATGGTTGTTTACTATGTTCTTTGCTTCTTTCCGGTGTTGCTTCTTCGGGTTGGTTCCGATAACGCCGCATTTGTGATGATTCGTTCGACTTCGTCCGTTTGTCTTCTTCATGGACTCGTTCTTCTTCCTTGCGAGATCTCAGGCAAGATGACCATACCCTCGAAATCACTTCTATCTTTGCTTGCTAGTTGCTCGCTCTTTTGCTATGCTGCGATACCTACCACTTGCTATATCATGCCTCCCATATTGCCATGTCAAGCCTCTAACCCACCTTGTTCTAGCAAACCGTTGTTTGGCTATGTGACCGCTTTTCTCAGCCCCTCTTATAGCGTTGCTAGTTGCAGGTGAAGATGAAGATTGTTCCATGTTGGAACATGGATATGTTGGGATATCACAATATCTCTTATTTTAATTAATGCATCTATATACTTGGTAAAGGGTGGAAGGCTCGGCCTTATGCCTGGTGTTTTGTTCCACTCTTGCCGCCCTAGTTTCCTTCATACCGGTGTTATGTTCCTTGATTTTGTGTTCCTTACATGTTAGCAAATTTAAATGGGGCTGGAAACACCACCAACAACAACAATTCCAGTAAAACCCCATATGCATTTAGCAAATTGGTGCAACAACAATTTTAAACATTTAAATATTATTATCATGATACGGAGGACATGTTCAAGATTATGCAATTTTAATGAAAATGTTGATAAGAGCATTATGAAGCATTTGTCACCGTGGTGGAAAGAAAGGGTGCCACGACGACGAATCCGAAAATGATGCCACGGGAACATATCGGTTCCGGTAGCTCATGGAGATACCGATGCAAAAGGAAAAGTGACGAAATCGTGTCAAAAGATGGTGGGGTGATCCCCCTAACCGGGTGTCCCACAAGACGACGGTATGGCAACAGGGAACATGCAAGAAACACGTCGGGCACGGTGCAAACGCGAGCATTTCATACAACACACAACATTCGTTCACGGGCGTCGTCTCCGTGGTTATACCTTCGAAGCGTGCGTTATGAAGCAGATCGGTTCGTAGAGGAAGTAGTCGTTCACGACCCTCGTGGAAGTAGCGGTACATGTTCGGGAAGCGGTAGAGGTACGAGTCTTCGACAACGGTCGTCGTACACGTTATGAGGTCGTCGGTAGAGGTTCTCGCAATCTCGGAGACGGTAGTGGAACACGTTTTCGTAGGGGTTCAAGTCATCGGTAGCGGTACTTAATGAATCCCGAAATGGTCTTAGGCGTCTTCGCGCGTAGGGGTACTTGGCGTTTCCGCGTCATCGGTCTTGCCGGTCCCGGACTCGGCAACGTAGTTGTACAAGAGCGTCATCGGACTTGTCGAATTCAAAGTCTTTGGGGGTCGTCGTGTTACTTGGTGCTTGCAGTATTGATAGCTCGAAGGGGTACTTGGCGGGTCCGAGGTCTCCAGCCATAGTGGTTCTTGATGATACGGGTAGTCGAACTTGACGAAAAACGGGTCTCCTCGGAGACTTGATGCATCCGAATTCTTCGGGTTTGTAGTGGTACTTGGCGTTCGGAGTCCGGGTCTTGCGGGTGGTGTACTTGGTGCTTGCGGTTCCAATCCAGGGGTGACACTGCATGGTGCAAAGAGGCGACGACTTGGGCGGTTTTGGCCAAGGACTTGGACAACTTTTGTAGCAGCTCGATGGGGCTTGCTGCTGCTCGTTTCCTTCACCATGTGACAGGCCAAAGGCGCAGCGGCACTGGACGGCGAAGTGGATGTGCTACTGGTGCCCTGCGGAGGCAGCGAGGCCAGGGAGGCGTAGCAGCGAAGCAAGGCTCGCAAGCATAGGAGGAAGTCACGGCACTGGCGCACAGGGGCCCGACTCCCTGGTGGTACTCCGGCGAAGACGGCCGGAGCGTCGCTGGTCGACGGGCGCGACGCAGCTGCGGGCACCGGGGGGCGTGGCTCGGATGGGCAGGGCCGGAGACGAGGTGCAGAAGGGCGGCGATGGGGACGCCTGAAATTGCTGCTGGTGGCGCTCGTGGCCATGGGGCATGGAATCCGAGGTCGAAGGCGGGGCGCGGTGGAGGACCGGGCGCGGCGTCGGCGAGAGGGTGCAGCAGCTGCTGCTGGCAGGGAGGTCGAGGCGGGTTGGTGGCTCCGAGGAGAAGCAGGAGGAAGGCCATGGCAGAGGAGGAGCGGCACTGGGGTTTGGAGGAGGACGAGCGAGGGGATCTAGGGAGAGAAGTGGATTGGGAGAGGGGTTAGCGCTGCCCTCTCCCTGCGTGATGGTGCTCGGGAGGGAGATGGGGATCGAGCAGGAGGCTCTCCCCTGGCGCTAGGGTTAGCGAGGGAGAGAGGCGGGGCTGACCTTCGGTCGCCTGGAGGCCCAGCTTGACCTTGGGCCACTTCGGATGGAAGGGAAAAGCTAGGAGGCCTGCTTGGCTGGGCAAAAGAAAGAAAAGTGGTTTCTTTTCCATATTTCCGAAAAAGAAAAGATCCAAGGGATTTATTTGGAGGTTCAATTAAACCTGAAGTTAACTAAAATGGCATGTGACTACTTTGACATAATTTCAATGCTCCACAACTAGATTTGGAGCAAGGGGAGAAGGATGGAGGATTTAAATAATTTAGAGACGAGAGGAGTTTCAAATGCAAGTGAGTCATGGTCAATTCCAAATTAATGGAATATTTTATAATATCTCCCTAAATATCGGGAGGGTATGTTTTAAAGAGAAACCACCATGAGTTCCCTCAATTTAAATGGATCGAAGATCCATACGGTATATTTAGTTTAGTTTTAAAAAGGGTTGCATGATGACATGATGCAATGCACATGATGCAAAGATGAATGAAACAGACGAAAGAAATCACGCAATGAATCTTGGTAACCCTGGAAGGCATCTGATGCTCCGGTCTTGGGGCGTCACACCCATCAATAGATATCAATGTGAGTGAGTAGGGATTGCCACGCATCGGATGCACCAGAGCTATAAGTTTATGAAAGCTCAAAATGAAACTAAGTGGGTGTGCATCCTACTCACTTGCTCATAAAGACCTAGGGCATTTGAGGAAGCCCATCATTGGAATATACAAGCCAAGTTTTATAATGAAAATTCCCACTAGTATATGAAAGTGACGATATAGGATTCTCTCTATCATGAAGATCATGGTGCTACTTTGAAGAACAAGTGTGGTGAAAGGATAGTAGCATTGCCCCTTCTCTCTTTTCTCTCATTTTTTTAATTTGGGACTTCTCTCCTTTTTTGGCCTCTTTTTTTATTTTTCTTTCGGAGGCTCATCCCGACTTGTGGGGGAATCATAGTCTCCATCATCCTTTCTTCACATGGGATAATGCTCTAATAATGAAGATCATCACACTTTTACTTACTTACAACTCGATACTTAGAACAAAATATGACTCTATATGAATGCCTCCGGCGGTGTACCGAGATGTGCAATGAATCAAGAGTGACATGTATGAAAGAATTATGAAAGTTGGCTTTGCCACAAATACGATGTCAACTACATGATCATGCAAAGAAATATGGTAATGATGGAACATGTCATAATAAACGGAACGGTGGAAAGTTGCATGGCAATATATCTTGGAATGGCTATGGAAATGTCATGTAGGTATGGTGGCTATTTTGAGGAAGGTATATGGTGGGTTTATGGTACCGGTGAAAGTTGCGCGGCACTAGAGAGGATAGCAAAGGTGGAAGGGTGAGAGTACGTATAATCCATGGACTCAACATTAGTCATAAAGAACTCACATACTTATTGCAAAAATCTATTAGTTATCGAAGTGAAGTACTATGCGCGTGCTCCTAGGGGAATAGATTGGTAGGAAAAGACCATCGCTCGTCCCCGACTGCCACTCATAAGGAAGACAATCAATAAATAAATCATGCTCCGACCTCATCACATAACGGTTCACCTACGTGCATGCTACGGGAATCACACATTTAACACAAGTATTTCTGAAATTCACAATTACTCACTAGCATGACTCTAATATGACCATCTTCATATCTCAAAACAATCATAAGGAATCAAACTTCTCATTGTATTCAATGCACTTTATATGAAAGTTTTTATTATATCCCTCTTGGATTTCTATCATATTAGGACGAAATTTATAACCAAAGCAAATTACCATGTTGTTTAAAGACTCTCAAAATAATATAAGTGAAGCATTAGAGTTCATTTATTTCTATAAAATAAATCCACCACCGTGCTCTAAAAAGATATAAGTGAAGCACTAGAGCAAAATTGCCTAGCTCAAAAGATATAAGTGAAGCACATAGAGTATTCTAATAAATCATGATTCATGCATGTCTCTCTCAAAATGTGTGTACATCAAGGATGATTTTTTCAAACTAAAAAGCAAAGACTCAAATCATACAAGACGCTCCAAGCAAAACACATATCATGTGGTGAATAAAAATATAGCCTCAAGTAAAGTTACCAATAGACAAAGACGAAAGAGTGGATGCCTTCCGGGGCATCCCCAAGCTTAGGCTCTTGGTTGTCCTTGAATATTACCTTGGGGTGTCTTGGGAATCCCCAAGCTTAGGCTCTTACCACTCCTTATTCCATAGTCCATCAAATCCTTACCCAAAACTTGAAAACTTCACAACACAAAACTCAACAGAAAATCTCATAAGCCCCTTTAGTATAAGAAAATAAATCACCACTGTTGGTAGTGTTGTGAACTCATTATTTATTTATATTGGTGTAATATCTACTGTATTCCAACTTTTACATGGTTCATACCCCCTGATACTAGAAACAGATTCATCAAAATAAGCAAACAACACCTAGAAAACAGAATCTGTCAAAAACAGAATAGTCTGTAGCAATCTGGATATTGAGAATACTTATGTAAATCCAAAAATTAGGAAAAATTAGGACAGCCTAATAAATTTGTTTATTGATCTTCTGCAAAAAGAATCAGTATTTTATCACTCTTCTGTTAAAAATGAGACTTGTTTTCCTGAGCGCAAAAGTTTCGGTTTTTCAGCATGATCAAATCAACTATTACCATAAGCTATCCCGAAGGTCTTACTTGGAACAAACACTAATTAAAACACAAAACCACATCTAACCAGAGTCTATATTAATTATTTATTTATTAGAAAACAGCAATGAAAAAATATTGGGTTGTCTCCCAACAAGCGCTTTTCTTTAAAGCCTTTTAGCTAGGCATTGATAACTTTGATGGTACTCATATGAAAGACAAGAATTGAAGCACAAAGAGAGCATCATAAAACATGTGAAAAACACATCTAAGTTTAACATACTTCCTATGCATAGGCATTTTATAGGCAAACAAATTATCAAGGCAAGAAAAAACTAGCATATGCAAGGAAGAAGAAAGAGACGATAGCAATCTCAACATAACAAGAGGTAATTTAGTAACATGAAGATTTCTACAACCACATTTTCCTCTCTCATAATAATTACATGTAGAATCACAATCAATTTCAACAATATAAATATCGCATAAAATATTCTCAACATGATTCACATGCATGCAAAGTTGACACTCTTCCAAAATAGTGGGATTATCATCAAATAAAGTCATGACATCTCCAAACCCACTTTTATCAAAAACTTCATAAGATTGAACATTATCCAAATATGTGGGATCTAAAGTTGACACTCTTCGAAACCCACTTTGAGTACTATTGCAAACATTATTATCTATCTCATATTCATCATGGGGCTGAGATAATTTTTCAAGATTATAGGAAGAATCACCCCAATCATGATCATTGCAACAAGTAGTGGAGATAGCAAAACAAGCATCCCCAAGCTTAGGGTTTTGCATATTATTAACACAATTGACATTAATAGAATTTATAATAACATCATTACAATCATGCTTTTCATTGAAGGAACTATTGTGAATCACTTCATAAATTTCTTCTTTTAACACTTCATCACAATTTTCAGATTCACGAATTTCAAGCAAAACTTCATAAAGATAATCTAGTGCACTCAAATCACTAGCAATTGGTTCATCATGATCGGATCTCTTAAAAAGATTAGCAAGGGGATGAGGATCCATATCAATAGATTTTTAGCAAGCAAAGATGCAAGCAAACAGAAGGCACATGGCAACACAAGCAAATATAGAAAACGAGCAAAAACGCATACAGAAAGAAGGGCGAAGAAAAAGAAAATCTTTTCGGAAATCGTTTTAGAAGTGGGGGAGAGGAAAATGAGAGGCGAATGGCGAATAATGTAATGCAAGAGTTGAGAGGTTATGATCGGTACTTGGTATGTCTTGACTTGGCGTAGATCTCCCCGGCAACGGCGCCAGAAATTCTTCCTGCTACTTCTTGAGCTTGCGTTGGGTTTTCCCTTTAAGAGGAAAGGGTGATGCAGCAAAGTAGAGTAAGTATTTCCCTCAGTTTTGAGAACCAATGTATCAATCTAGTAGGAGATAACGCACAAGTCACTGAATACTTGCACAAACAATCAAACAACTTGCACCCAACGCGATAAAGGGGTTGTCAATCCCTTCACGGTTACTTGCAAAAGTGAGATCTGATAGAGATAGATAAACGGTAAAGTAAATATTTTTGGTATTTTTGGTTTATAGATCGGTAAGTAAAAGATCGCAAAAAGAGTAGATTGGAAACTAAAATTGTAGATTGGAAACTTATATGATGGAAAATAGACCCAGGGGCCATAGGTTTGACTAGAGGCTTCTCTCAAGATAGAAAATATTACGGTGGGTGAACAAATTACTGCCGAGCAATTGATAGAGAAGCGCAAAGTTATGACGATATCTAAGGCAATGATCATGAATATAGGCATCACGTCCGTGTCAAGTAGACCGAAATGATTCTGCATCTACTACTATTACTCCACACATCGACCGCTATCCAACATGCATCTAGAGTATTAAGTTCATAAGTAACGGAGTAACGCATTAATCAAGATGACATGATGTAGATGAATTAACTCAAGCAATATGATGAAAACACCATCCTTTTATCCTCGATGGCAACAATACAATACGTGCCTTGCTGCCCCTACTGTCACTGGGAAAGGACACCGCAAGATTGAACCCAAAGCTAAGCACTTTTCCCATTGCAAGAAAAATCAATCTAGTTGGCCAAACCAAACCGATAGTTCGAAGAGAATTACAAAGATATCAAATCATGCATAAAAGAATTCATAGGAGATTCAAATAATATTCATAGATATGCTGATCACAAATCCACAATTCATCGGATCTCGGCAAAAACACCGCAAAAACGTATTACATCGAATAGATCTCCAAGAACATCGAGGAGAACATGGTATTGAGAATCAAAGAGAGAGAAGAAGCCATCTGGCTACTAGCTATGGACCTGTAGGTCTGTGGTAAACTACTCACGCTTCATCGATGGGCAATGGAGTTGATATAGAAGCCCTCCGTGATCGAATCCCCCTCCGGCAGGACGCCGGAAAAGGCCCCTAGATGGGATCTCATGGGTACAGAAAAGTTGTGGCAGTGGAAAAGTGTTTTTGTGGCTCCCCTGGTTGGTTTGGGGATATATGAGAATATATAGGTGAAGAAATTAGTTCAGGAGGTGCATGAGGGGCCCACAAGGGCGGGGGGCGCGCCCTACCCCCCTTGGCGCGCCCTCCGTCCTTGTGGCCGCCTCGTGGCTCCTTCGACTTGACCTCCAAGTCCGTGGTGTGTCTTCTGGTCCAAGAAAAATCATCGCGGAGGTTTTATTCCGTTTGGACTCCGTTTGGTATTCCTTTTTTGCGAAACTCTAAAACAAGGAAAAACAGGAACTGTCACTAGGCTCTAGGTTAATAGGTTAGTCTCAAAAATAATATAAAATAGCATATTAATGCATATAAAACATCCAAAATAGATAATATAATAGCATGGAACAATCAAAAATTGTAGATACGTTGGAGACGTATCAGAGGACTTTAGGCGGTGAGGCTGATAGCTGGACCCACCAGCTACATCTTCGAACACAAGGAAGTGCCTCCTTATTACTCGCAAAATAAAAGTGATTCCTTCCCCTGACAACTGGGACCCACCAGCGATATCTTCGCACACAAGGAAGTGCGTCCTTCTCCTCCATGGCAGCTGGGACCCACCCGGTCGAAGCGTACGTAGCGTTGTCTGTCTGGTCGCGAACGTGTACGTACATACTGGTCGATCGGTCTCTTTGCAGCGATGAACCGTGGCCGAGTAAGGAGCGGCAGGTGCTGTAGTAGAACCACTGACGTAGCATGTCACACAGTCCCGTCTATATCGTGTACATGTACGTTCGGTCACGCTGCAAGAAAGTAAATATGGCTACGTACGTACATATGAGGGGGGTCTTGAACGCGTATAGCGACGACGTCCTGTTCATCGGCAGCCAACCGGCTGGGTCGGAATGGAGGAAACAACATCATGTTCATCAGGAGGCAACCGACTGGGTCGGAATACGTCATGTTCATCGGGAGCCAACCGGCTTGTATAGAATAGCCGAAACTAGGCCCGGCGTCCCGCAGAACAGAGGAATTGGCCTTCTATTTGACCGCGTTCGGTCGATACGTGGTCCTGTTCATCCGGAAGGGTCTAGAGTACCGCAAAATGAAGGAAATAGACTTCTGTTCAAGTGCCTACGGTTGAAACAGGGTCTTGTTGATCAGGAGGGGTGTGGCGTACCAAAAAATGGAGGAAACAGACTTTTGTTGGAGCGTCTATGGTCGAAACGGGGTCCTGTTCATCGAGAGGGGCGTGGCATGCCGCAAAACGAGACTCCACGAGCTCTTCATCCACCGTCAACTGCCTCTCGCTCCAGCCTCCACGAGGTACTGTTCATCCACCGTCGTCCTCCAGCCTCCACCAGCTAATGTTCATAGAGCCTCCATGGGGTCCTGTTCATCCACCCCAACCGGCTGGGGTGCGTCCGCCTCCTCAGGGTCCTGTTCATCTAGCGGCAACGGCCTACTACCACGGGGTCCTGTTCATCCAACCCCCGCTGGGAACTATTCATCCACAACCAACCAACTGGCTCGATTCACCACGTCTCGACTCGTTCTACGTACCGCGCGCACGGTAGCAATGGTCATTATTCACCGAGAGGCAACCCAACACCGTCTGGCTACGTCTTGCACGGGGGCTCAATCGGCTTCAGTAAGCAGTAGCAGTGAGCGATCGCTCGGGTTCAATTAGTGGCAGCAGCGAAGGAATCGCTCGAGTTTACTCAGCAGCGAATGAATCGCTCGGGTTCAGTTAACAGCCAAGGGATCAATCGCTCGGGTTCAGTAACATAGCTAGTGCGATTGCTCGAATTCATTTAGCCAACACCTCACACACACGCACGTACACGAGGAAAACACGGAAACCACAGTGCATCGCTCGGCCCCGACCATCCACCGTAACCGGGAACTCCCCTTTATTTTCCCCGCCCTCGCTTCTACCACGATTTTTTCCATCATGGACGGCCCAAAGAATGTCATGCAGGTGCTTCTTCGGCCTGCCCAGGACGAAAAGCCCATTTTCTGTCATCATTTTTTGTCATAGAAGTAGGAGCCCATCACACCTATGATGATACATGTTTTTGTTACAATTATCGTCATAGAAGTGTCATAACCATGGCAGAAAAAATGCTTTCAAGCCAAAATGTCACGGATGTGTCTTTTTTTGTAGCGATGGCATGAAAAATATTAATATGGTGCAGAAGAATAAATAAATCATTTTAGTAGTAAATCAAGGAAATGAAATGGAACATCGAGTGTTGGACCGCCCAAGGAATTAAAAATGCCAAGCGGGTGTCTGAAAGCGACGCCTCGAGAGATCATGAAAAGAAATGCCAAACGGAAGTCTAAAAGCGACGCCTCGAGAGGTCTTGAGTAGAAATGCCAGACAGGTGTCTGAAAGCGATGCCTCGAGAGGTCTTGAAAATAAGTGAGTACCCAAGTGGACTAGCCATCCCAAGTGATACTCGGAAAAGAAAGTAAAGCTGAGTATCTCAGGTAGTGTAGCCATCCCAAAAGATATTCAAGGTTGCACATAAGAGGAAAAGGTTAGTCCACAATAATACTCATGGTAACGATAATACTCGTAATAGCACCAGTGGTGACAATAATTATCCTACAAAATGAACCATAATCAATTTAATTATTTCCTCCGGAGACTGACACTGAGACCGTCACTTGACCAACCCAGACTGTAGTCCTTAACCATGGACACGACTATTCGAATAGGTCTTGTACTCTATAGAGGATGCACTCTTTACCCACAAGCCAAGGATTTCTCTACTCAACCCCAAGACATTGACTAATTCTGATTACGGCCTTTGGGTTGAAAATACACCTAACCAGCACATACCAGCTTTAATCCATCAAGCCAGGAATCACCCAAAACAATGATAAAGTAAAACTATAAGTGGGAAGGCCTCACTCAACGGCCTCCAATAGAATGAATAATCAGCTTCGGTCCCAGACCGACATTCATGTCCCCGGAACAAGTGACATGACTACTAGGTCCAATAGTATCATTCCCTATGGCCTCTCTATACAGTGTGTGCAGGAAAGGGGTAATCAACTTATTGAACCCAACCCTACCCTACCTATGGCATGGACATGTGGTAGCACGAATCAAGTATGGGTGTTACCAGAACAAGACTCGATCTACTATCAATTTAGGAGGTTTATATTTTCCTGTAATGATTAGCACGATATCCTTCCTTGGTAGTACCCAATAGGGTCACCCTCTGATGTCTACTATGCAACCTTCTTTTTGTAGATTCGTGTTGGGCCTCCAAGTGGAGAGTTTTGTAGGACAATAACAAATTTCCCTCAAGTGGATGACCTAAGGTTTATCAATCTGTGGGAGGCATATGATGAAGATGGTCTCTCTCAAACAACCCTGCAACCAAATAGCAAAGAGTCTCTTATGTTCCCAACACATCCAATACAATGGTAAAATGTATAGGTGCACTAGTTCGGCGAAGAGATATGGTTATACAAGTGTAATACAGATGGTAGATATAGGTTTTTGTAATCTGGAAATATAAAAACAGCAAGGTAACTAGTAACAAAAGTGAGCGAAAACAGTATTTCAATGCTTGGAAACAAAGCCTAGGGTTCATACTTTCACTATTGCAAGTTCTCTCAACAATGATAACATAATTAAATCATATGGCAATCCCTCAACATGCGACAAAAGTCACTCCAAAGTTCCTATCGTGGAGAACATAAGATGAAATTGCTTGTAGGGTACGAAACCACCTCAAAGTTATTCTTTCTGAACAATCCATTGGGCTATTCCTATAAGTGTCACAAACAACCCTAGAGTTTGTAGTAAAATAACACCATATGACACACATCAATCAACCCTAATGTCACCTAGATACTCCAATGTCACCACAAGTATCTGTGGGTCAATTATACGATATGCATCAAACAACTTCAGATTCATAATATTCAATCCAACACAAAGAACCACAAAGAGTGCCCCAAGATTCCTACCGGAGAAACAAGGACGAAAAAGTGCATCAACCCCTATGCATAGATTACCCCAATGTCACCTCGGGAATCCGCGAGTTGAGTGCCAAAGCATACATCTAGTGAATCAATAGAACACCCCATTGTCACCATGGGTATCCCATGCAAGACATACAAAATCCATAATAGTATTCAATCCGATAGTAGTGAAACCTGGTAGGTAAAACTCAATTCATCACAAGAAGATAGAGGGGGAGAAACACCATATGATTCAACTATAGTAACAAAGCTCGTGATACATCAAGATCGTGCCAAATCAAGAACACGAGAGAAAGAGATCAAACACATAGCTACTGGTACATACCCTTAACCCCGAGGGTGAACTACTCCCTCCATGTCATGGAGACCACCGGGATGATGAAGATGGCCACCGGTGATGGTTTCCCCCTCCGGCAGGGTGCCAGAACGGGCTCCTGATTGGTTTTTTGTGGCTATAGAGGCTTTCGGCAGTGGAACTCCCAATCTAGGTTTCTTTCTGGGTATTTCTCTATTTATAGGTATTTTTGGCACCGGTTAACGTCAGGGGGTTCCACGGGGCAGCGACAAGGTAGGGGGGGTGGGCACACCCTCCACCCTTCTCGTTGCCTCGGGACTCTTCTGGCCCAACTCTTGTGCTGCAGGGGCTTGTTCTGGTCCATAAAAATCACCGTAAATTTTCAACTCGTTTGGACTCTGTTTGATATTCCTTTTCTGTAAAACTCAAAAACAAGGAAAAAACAAAAACTGGCAATGTGCTCTAGGTTAATAGGTTAGTCCCAAAAATAATATAAAATAGCATATAAATGCATATAAAACATCCAAGATGGATAATGTAATAGCATGGAACAATCAAAAATTATAGATACATTGGAGACTATCAAGCATCCCCAAGCTTATTTCCTGCTCGTCCTCGACTAGGTAAATGATAAAAACATAATTTTTGATGTGGAATGCTACCTAACATATTTATAAATGTAATCTTCTCTATTGTGGCAAGAATATTCAGGTCCATAAGATTCAAAACAAAAGTTTAATATTGGCATAAAAACAATAATACTTCAAACATACTACTAAGGCAATCATGTCTTCTCAAAATAACATGGCCAAAGAAAGTTATCCTTACAAAATCATATAGTCTGGCTATGCTCCATCTTTATCACACAAAGTATTTAAATCATGCACAACCCTGATGACAAGCCAAGAAATTGTTTCATACTTTTGATGTTCTCAAACCTTTTCAACTTTCACGCAATACATGAGCGTGAGCCATGGACATAGCACTATAGGTGGAATAGAACATGGTGGTTGTGGAGAAAACAAAAAGAAGGAGATAGTCTCACATCAACTAGGCGTATCAACGGGGTATGGATATGCCCACAAATAGATATCAATGTGAGTGAGTAGGGATTGCCATGCAACGGATGCATTAGAGCTATACGTGTATGAAAGCTCAAAAAGAAACTAAGCGGGTGTGCATCTAACTCACTTGCTCACGAAGACCTAGGGAAATTTGAGGAAGACCATTATTGGAATATACAAGCGAAGTTCTATAATGAAAAATTCCCACTAGTATATGAAAGTGATAAAATAGGAGACTCTCCATCATGAAGATCATGGTGCTACTTTGAAGCACAAGTGTGTAAAAGGATAGAAGCATTGCCCCTTCTCTCTTTTCTCTCATTTTTTTATTTTGGGCTCTTTGGCCTCTTTCTTCTTTTCTCTCCCCCTCTTTTTATTCCGGAGTCTCATCCCGACTTGTGGGGGAATCATAGTCTCCATAATCCTTTCCTCACATGGGAGAATGCTCTAACAATGATGATCATCACACTTTTATTTACTTACAACTCACGAATTACAACTCGATACTAGAACAAAGATATGACTCTATATGAATGCCTCCGGCGGTGTATCGGGATGTACAATGATCAAGAGTGACATGTATAAAAATATGAATTGTGGCTTTGCCACAAATACGATGTCAATAAATGATTATGCAAATCAACATGAAAATGATGAAGCGTGTCATAATAAACAGAATGGTGGAAGTTGCATGGCAGTATATCTCAGAATGGCTATGGAAATGCCATAATAGGTAGGTATGGTGGCTGTTTTTACGTAGGTATATGGTGGGTGTATGGTACCGACGAAAGTTGCGCGGTACCAGAGAGGCTAGCAATGGTGGAAGGGTGAGAGTGCGTATAATCCATGGACTCAACATTAGTCATAAAGAACTCACATACTTATTGCAAAAATCTATTAGTCATTGAAACAAAGTACTACGCGCATGCTCCTAGGGGGATAGATTGGTAGGAAAAGACCATCGCTCGTCCCTGACCGCCACTCATAAGGAAGACAATCAATAAATTAATTATGCTCCAACTTCGTTACATAACGGTTCACCTGTAACATCCCAAAATTCTAAATTTTGGAATGTTATAATAAATATATAGATTTGACTGATTGTTTGAAAGTGAGTGAATTCGAAACTTTTTGAAAGTTAAATGAGAGGGAACAATAAAAAGGACTTTCCCAAACTTTCATATTTGCTTTCTAATCTCCATGAATTCAAATTCTTTTCAAATACAAAACCCATGTGCAAAGATGATATGACTTCTTCCATTTAAATTAAATGAAAGGGTATTTGAAAATAATTGAATTTCATTTGGAAATATTTCAATTCATAAACTTCATGCAGCTCAATGATTTTCATGAGAGAAGATAAAAAGGACTTCTTCAAATTATATGAAATATGAGTTGGGAGTTTCAAAGAATTAAATTCAAAGTTCTTTTGAATTTATTTTCAATTTGGAGTTATTTGAGTTTTATTCAAATTATTTTTCTCCAAAAATAAAATATATGGAAATTAGGGTAACATGATTCCCTACAACAAAAAATTGGAGAGAAACAAATTTGAAATCATTTTGATATTTCTAAAATGATTTTTATTGGATTTTATTAGACCAGTAGCACTCTTTGAATTATCTGAATTTGTGTGAATTTTATTTAATGCTAGGAAAATGTTCATCTTGTAGAAAATCTTTTTCTAAATTTTTTGATATATAATATGCCTATATAAAGTTTTATTTTATTTTCACTTTTCAGTTTATCGTATTCTGTTTTAAAAAAAAGAACTGCGCGCGCCTGAAAACTAACTGTCGCCTACGTACGCATCATAGTACCAGCGAGCGCCCTATTTTTTTATCCTATATGGACCAGGCCCAGCCAGCCTTTTCTTTTTTTATAGTTTTTCTTAGGCCGAATTTTGTAAAAAAAAAACTGCACCGCAGCGTGCGCGCGGCCAGCCGAAGGCCTTTAGGCCCATCCGCCTCTTTTCTTCTCTGTTTCTTATAATTTTCGTTCCCACATTGCCTAGCCTTTGATCCCTAAGTCTCTTTTCCACAAATAATATAGGCCCATAGAGCCTCCAAAAATCATCCAATTCGGGTTAAATCAATATTTTGATTTGACTAGATCCATTTAAGAAAAATATTTTTCTCCTCTCCGACGCGACTTCTGGAAGTTGTCTCATCTCTCCAAAGTCGTCTTTTCTCTGCCTTATAAAGGTATCTTTCTTTATTCATTTTTTTCATATACTTCCGTAGTTTATTATTTTTAGACTAATACGATAGAATAATTAGATTATCAATTAGTCTACGTATTTATACGTTAGACCTTAACCGTAGCTATTTTTTTTTCTTTCGTAAAACAGCTTGACCCTGATTTTTCAAATAGCCATAACTTTTCACCCGTTTATCCAAATTAGATGAAACCAGCGTCTATAGCTTCGTCTTGTTTTCACCTATCCAGTGAACCTGTCACATCAACTTTTTGAAATTTTCAAATTTCGAATTTTGTTCAGATTCATATTCAAACTTCTTTTGATCATATCTTTTTATCCGTAACTCCGTTTGAGTTGATTCTTTTTGCAAATTAAAGCTCTTGACCTAAACTTTCTGATAAGGCCAAATTCACATAATTTTGGTACTATTAGAAATTGTTTTATGTTGCAAGCTATTTGCTTGGTTTTGATGTTTTCCGAATCGACTTCTTCGATCTTTCTGGTCTTTTGAGTGATTGCTTATGTGTGGTTACTATTGCTTGATTATGATAGATTGACCGGAGTGTGACGAGTAGAGCTATCAAGATTTTTGAGTGCGAATCATCTTCATCAACATTGCAGGCAAGTTCACACTTTGATCATACCTTTTCTACAACCCAGTTTTATTGCATTAGATCAATCCTCACACATTGCATGACTAGGATCTAATTAAATTGTGGGATGGGAAGTAGTTGAGGTAGTACCCATTACCTGTTTAATATCAAACCTTTGGGAGTTACTTCTATGTTTGCCATTATGCCATGCTATGCTAGTAGACGTGGATTGGGTGAGTGATATCCATGACAGATGTGAGTTTGTTAATTAATGGTTTATCTAAGGTGGCAACTTAAACACACATCTGGGTGGATTAAGGCACCGGGTTATTCCAGGATTGCCTGTCTAGGCACCTGGGTAGACCAGGATTGCCTGTTTTTCTTTTGGACCGCCACCCAGGCTCAAAGGGATCATAAGATTATTCATGCTAGAAACTTCCGTGTGCAGCCACAAGCTATTATGGGCTCTAGCATAGTTGATTAAGTCGTGTGAACTCTTACAGTGGTAGACTAGTAGATGTAGGGGTTATAGGTGGTACGGTCTACCCATCGTAAGGTGCAAACGCTTCTGAAAGACTATGTCTCGGTCATCCGTTTCTCAAACACCATGTAGTGCGAGAAATCCAACGGAGGAGATCGAGTCTTGTGGGGAAAAGTGCGCAAACCTCTGTAGAGTGTATAAACTAATCATGGTTAGCCGTGTGCCCGGTTATGGACATCTTGAGTATCTAGTTCTTGGATTATCCCGTTGATCTCATCACGTTACTTTAAATGAATATTGTTGGGTTTAATGATGTTACTTAATTGGGATTGAGAATGCTGTCAACCATTCTCAATGTTCAACAACCACCATGATAGTTAAATAAAATTTATTCCTTTGCAGTAGGGAAAAACTGGCTTTTCGCAAAAACCTTATAACCATAGAGCTTTCCACCAGCCATATATGCATGTAGTGATAGCCATTGTTCATCATTCTCTATGGTGTGAATTTGCCAGTACATTCAATGTACTGACCCTTTGTGGCTGCAACGTCTCATGTTGCAGGATTTCTTACGACGAGTAAGTGAAACGTTAGGGTTACGATTTCTACACTCAACTTTGCCGTTGGTGTTGATGGGAATCCACAACCTTGTTACTTCCGCTATTTTGGATTGAGGTAATAGTATTTTACGTTACTCATACATGTGATTTACCTCTGTTATAAATCCTCGAGTACTGTGTGTGTCAGAATACCGATCCGGGGATGACACTTAAGCACACAGACTTGATCCATTCGGGTCGGGTCGGTACAAGATGGTATCAGAGCACATGTTGACTGTAGGACGTGACCCTAGAAACTGGCAAGCCCATAGCAAAGATTTTTCTCTACAACTTTCCCTTTCAAAAAAAGACCTTTTACCTCTCTTCTCTTCTGAGCTTATTCAAATATTCCTTTTTAGCGAGACTATACCCTTTTCCCCTTTTGACCACTCCAAGATTCGACTGATGAGGCCACTCCAAGAAGTACAAGATATTGGACCACTAAGACCACATCGGAATGAAGAGGATTTTACCGTATATTATAATGATGGAAACTACAACGGTTGAAGACTCCGAAGACTAGGGGAATTTGAAGGCCCTGTAGAATTTTCCAGATTCGTATGACCTAGGAAGGCACCCCTTATGGAACTTGGCAGACTATGGAAGTTGTCAATACCTGAGATCAAGGTGTATCGAAGAAAGGCCGGATCATGTAGAGTTAAGAACTCGAAGTTTTGTCAAAGAAAACCCTAAGGCAGGAGATATCAACTATGGAATGATAGCTCATGGGAATGACAAGAGCAGAAACACGGTTATCCGTGATGTCATTGCCCGCTGATGCTATTGTCACCGTGCTGAGTTAAGGATGCATTTCTTCAGAATGGATTTGATGGAAGAAGGCTGATGGAGCACCTATTAGTAAGATGAAGTTTTAACCTTAGCCGGTGTATCACCAGGATCTAGAGTAGTACATCAAGAAGTTTAAGGTGGAGCTCCATGAAGCCGTATTAGACAAGGAAACATTTCGTGAAGAACTCAGGAACCAAAAGCTGAAAGTAGCCAAGCTGGAGGAGCAAAACCTTGAGATATCGGAGATTCGTCAGGAACTGAAGGATAGTAGGACCATGGTTCATGCCAAGGATGTTGAAACCCGGAAGTTTGGAACACAACTCCAAAAATAATTAAAGGAGGTCACGGGAGACTTTGCGTCAACAGAGTTGATCTGGCAAAAGAACTTGAGAAAGACAAGCATGATTGGAAGAAGCCATTGGAGGCATGAACAAGACTTGATGGGTTTGATGACTTTGAGGATTTATTGACCTTTAGAAGACCAAACCCCTGTTATACACTTACGTTGGATGCGACGTTTGTGAGCTGTCATTTGTTTGATGTTTTTCCCGACAGCCACAAATAAGATCTGTCTTTTCAGAAACTTTTGTTTGTATTGTGTGTATCCCTCTCTATCTCTCTTATCTCACCCCAAACCCATGGACCCAATAGAGGATGAATGAAGATGAGCTTGTATTTTCTGGACCGATGAGTTAGTTGGAGACCGACCGATGGATTCAGAACATGGAGGATCACATGAAGAATAACCCTGTAGTCGGAAAGGATATGACTCAGCATGCTCTTCAGTGCTTTGAAAGAGGTGCTGCTACTTGGTGGAGAATGTACCAAACCATCAATGGATGGCAAGGAGTAACCACTTGGAAAGAATTTAAGTTGACTCTAGCAAAGTCTCGGCTTGTGTCCCAGAAGTTGAAACCTTATGGAAAGGATATGAAGAAACCTTGTGCATGCAAGATTTGTGGAGAAATAGGACACACCCATAAAGAACACAAGGATGAATGCCCTACTTGTGAAGGAAGTCACCTAGTTGAAGAATGCCCAACTTGGCAGATTACTTGTTTCTTGTGTGAAGGGATTACCCACTATCCTACTCAGTGTCACATTTACCCCATGGTACGAAGAACCGTACAACAGAAGAAAGAAGTAAAGAAAGGATCCCTTATGGAAATTTTAGAAGAACCCGTGATGAAGGAAGAGGTGGAGGACACACCTAAAGAGGACCCGTGTAAACCCTGCACTAAGTCTTGCTATTCATGTGGAGAAGAAGGACACATCTGCCAAAATTGTTTGACTGGGGATCTAGTAGAATTCCCGACAGAGGAAGTAGAGTACGACCCACAAGAAATAGAATCCATGATTGGAATGGAAAAGTCCAGGAAGACAAACCGATTGGAGCCCAGAAGGTACCTGAGTCATATCACCTGTTACAGGTGCAAGGAGTCAGGGCACTACCTCAACAATTGCCCAAAAAGGAAACCTCGAGACTCGTCAGAAGTAATATGTTTTAGTTGTAATGGAGCAGGGCACTTTGCCAGAGAATGCCCCAAGGAGAAGGAAACTTGTGCTAGATAGTTGAGTTTGCAACAAAAGAAATGGAGTAGTAGAAGTGAGAACATTTTCTTTTATATTGAGGTGTTGAGTTCAGACATGTAATGGAAAAGCGAGAGATTGTAATCACTTGAGAATGAATAAAGTTAGCACCGTTGGTACTGGTATGGATTTTATGAGTTGTTACTCTATGAAGAAGAATTTTGGCCATTCTGAGGATATGAGAAATATGGTCTATGGAAGATTTGTGCATTTTAAGGGTGGTAGTACCCTGTAAGAACCGTTGACCCCTGGAAAAGATAAGGATACTCCACTGAGTGGATTTCGGACAAAATGAATACGAGTTTTGTCTCGATATGTGTGATGCCCCAAGAGTATGTGGGATGAAGTTGGAGACCGTCAGTTGTTGGACCAAATGTGATCAAGGAGTCAGAAGAGAATGTTATGTTGATTTGAGATAGACTGAAGGTAGCTCAGTCCAGGCAGAAGAGTTATACAGACTCAAAAACGCAAGGAGGTAGTCTATGAAATTGGAGGTAGAACATGTCTTCGTGTGTCCCCTCTGCGAGGAGTTAAACGATTTGTAGTTAAGGGAAAGTTAGCCCCGAGATTTGTAGGACCATACCGACTCTTGGAGCGTATGGGAGAAGTGGCCAACGAGTTGGAGTCACCCAAAGGACTGTCAGGAGTTCATGATGTGTTTCACGTTTCCTAGTTGAAGAAGTGCCATGCAGAGATGGCCAATATTCCCCTGTAAGGACGCTTGACCCTGGAAAGGATAATGATGTTCCACGAAGTGGAATATGGACTTCATAAGTAAAGGTTTTATCTCGGTATGAGGGATATCCCACGAGGATGAAGAGATGAATTACTATTGGATATAAAGGAGGTATGATGTTGGAAATATGGATCAATGGAAATTCCATGACGAGTCTGAGTAATCACGTCTTAGTTTGGTACCAACAGAAGGAAGGAAGACAGTACAACTGGATGGATTTTTAGTATACTAGGAAAGCTGGAAGTTGGATGTTGGATTAGAGATCCGTTGCCCCGATGAAGAGTTCAAGGTTTGCAAGTGATGAGATGGGCCATAACCCACAGGCCCCAGAACCTGCCAAGAAGCAATCACACTCTTGCTGAAGGAAAAACCCTGGAAGGAGTTATGTTTTATCGATAGACAATCTTATAGGAATTACGCAAAACCTGAGAGTTGTGAAGGAACGATAGATGGTTGTTTGGCTTGCAGAATCTATGGATTTATCCGAACTTCGTTCATCGACAAGAGAAATTCTGCAATGCTTGTGAGGATGACCGAGTGTTAGTATGCGAGATTCGCTAAACTATATACATGGTAATGATTTGGGTGCGGGATGGATTGATCACCATACCGACTTACTCTTATTATTCGCCTTGCTATATGGGATGGTAAATCTGAGTGACTTACCTATAGTAGAGAGACGGCGATATTAAACCTTGTTTAAGCCTTAGAATGGTATAAGTATTTTTCCCTTGTACAAGGTAGCCTTGCCAACCGTAGGTTATACGGTGAGGATCAACCCAGACCCATTTCCTGCAGGAGAAACCATAAATTGTTGACCACCATGAGATATCGATTAGTTGTTTAGTACTGGCGCCAGACCCGTCAGGTAAGAAGACACAGTCTCGGAATAACCTTACCAAGATGAAAGGACAAAAGAATTGAGGAAAAGCTTATGCCGCTGCCGGAAGAGCAAGAGAAGGAATTATCCTTACGATCTGAGAAGACCGGCCCTATCAAGAATAAGGATGGAGTATATGAGTATTGATGGGACCGTAATAATGTTTCTAAGGGTGGTAGCACCCGAGACCCCGGAGACGATCGATGGATTTTGAGAAGACCCCGAACTTAACCTATTTCTTTCTAGCCTCTACGAATCTCGAGGACAAGATTCATTTTAAGGGTGGTAGGTTTGTAACATCCCAAAATTCTAAATTTTGGAATGTTATAATAAATAGATAGATTTGACTGATTGTCTGAAAGTGAGTGAATTCGAAACTTTTTGAAAGTTAAATGAGAGGGAATAAAAAGGACTTTCCCAAACTTTTATATTTGCTTTCTGATCTCCATGAATTCAAATTCTTTTCAAATACAAAACCCTTGAGCGAAGATGATATGACTTCTTCCATTTAAATTAAATGAAAGGGTATTTGAAAATAATTGAATTTCATTTGGAAATATTTCAATTCATAAACTTCATGCAGCTCAATGATTTTCATGAGAGAAGATAAAAGGACTTCTTCAAATTATATGAAATATGACTTGGGAGTTTCAAAGAATTAAATTCAAAGTTCTTTTGAATTTATTTTCAATTTGGAGTTATTTGAGTTTTATTCAAATTATTTTTCTCCGAAAATAAAATATATGGAAATTAGGGTAACATGATTCCCTACAACAAAAAATTGGAGAGAAACAAATTTGAAACCAATTTGATATTTCTAAAATGATTTTTATTGGATTTTATTAGACTAGTAGCACTCTTTGAATTATCTGAATTTGTGTGAATTTTATTTAATGCTAGGAAAATGTTCATCTTGTAGAAAATCTTTTTCTGAAAATTTTGATATATAATATGCATATATAAAGTTTTATTTTATTTTCGCTTTTCAGTTTATCGCATTCTGTTTTAAAAAAAAGAACTGCGCGCGCCTGAAACTAACTGTCGCCTACGTACGCATCATAGTACCAGCGAGCGCCCTATTTTTTTATCCTATATGGACCAGGCCCAGCCAGCCTTTTCTTTTTTTATATATTTTTTCTTAGGCCGAATTTTGTAAAAAAAAACTGCACCGCAGCGTGCGCGGGGCCGGCCGAAGGCCTTTAGGCCCATCCGCCTCTTTTCTTCTCTGTTTCGTATAATTTTCGTTCCCACATTGCCTAGCCTTTAATCCCTAAGCCTCTTTTCCACCAATAAATATAGACCCATAGAGCCTCCAAAAATCATCCGATTCGGGTTAAATCAATATTTTGATTTGACTAGATCCATTTAAGAAAAATATTTTTCTCCTCTCCGACGCGACTTCTGGAAGTTGTCTCATCTCTCCAAAGTCGTCTTTTCTCTGCCTTATAAAGGTATCTTTCTTTATTCATTTTTTTTCATATACTTCCGTAGTTTATTATTTTTAGACTAATACGATAGAATAATTAGATTATCAATTAGTCTACGTATTTATACGTTAGACCTTAACTGTAGCTATTTTTTTCTTTCGTAAAACAGCTTGACCCTGATTTTTCAAATAGCCATAACTGTTCAGCCGTTTATCCAAATTAGATGAAACCAGCGTCTGTAGCTTCGTCTTGTTTTCACCTATCCAGTGAACCTGTCACATCAACTTTTTGAAATTTTCAAATTTCGAATTTTGTTTAGATTCATATTCAAACTTCTTTTGATCATATCTTTTTATCCGTAACTCTGTTTGAGTTGATTCTTTTTGCAAATTAAAGCTCTTGACCTAAACTTTCTGATAAGGCCAAATTCACGTAATTTTGGTACTATTAGAAATTGTTTTATGTTGCAAGAGCTATTTGCTTGGTTTTGATGTTTTCCGAATCGACTTCTTCGATCTTTCTAGTCTTTTGAGTGATTGCTTATGTGTGGTTACTATTGCTTGATTATGATAGATTGACCGGAGTGTGACGAGTAGAGCTATCAAGATTTTTGAGTGCGAATCATCTTCATCAACATTGCAGGCAAGTTCACACTTTGATCATACCTTTTCTACAACCCAGTTTTATTGCATTAGATCAATTCTCACACATTGCATGACTAGGGTCTAATTAAATTGTGGGATGGGAAGTAGTTGAGGTAGTACCTATTACCTGTTTAATATCAAACCTTTGGGAGTTACTTCTACGTTTGCCATTATGCCATGCTATGCTAGTAGACGTGGATTGGGTGAGTGATATCCATGACAGATGTGAGTTTGTTAATTAATGGTTTATCTAAGGTGGCAACTTAAACACACATCTGGGTGGATTGAGGCACCGGGTTATTCCAGGATTGCCTGTCTAGGCACCTGGGTAGACCAGGATTGCCTGTTTTTCTTTTGGACCGCCACCCAGGCTCAAAGGGATCATAAGATTATTCATGCTAGAAACTTCCGTGTGCAGCCACAAGCTATTATGGGCTCTAGCATAGTTGATTAAGTCATGTGAACTCTTACAGTGGTAGACTAGCAGATGTAGGGGTTATAGGTGGTACGGTCTACCCATCGTAAGGTGCAAACGCTTCTGAAAGACTATGTCTCGGTCATCCGTTTCTCAAACACCATGTAGTGCGAGAAATCCAACGGAGGAGATCGAGTCTTGTGGGGAAAAGTGCGCAAACCTCTGTAGAGTGTATAAACTAATCATGGTTAGCCGTGTCCCCGATTATGGACATCTTGAGTATCTAGTTCTTGGATTATCCTGTTGATCTCATCACGTTACTTTAAATGAATATTATTGGGTTTAATGATGTTACTTAATTGGGATTGAGAATGCTGTCAACCATTCTCAATGTTCAACAACCACCATGATAGTTAAATAAAATTTATTCCTTTGCAGTAGGGAAAAACTGGCTTTTCGCAAAAACCTTATAACCATAGAGCTTTCCACCAGTCATATATGCATGTAGTGATAGCCATTGTTCATCATTTTCTATGGTGTGAATTTGCCAGTACATTCAATGTACTGACCCTTTGTGGCTGCAACGTCTCATGTTGCAGGATTTCTTACGACGAGTAAGTGAAACGTTAGGGTTACGATTTCTACACTCAACTTTGCCGTTGGTGTTGATGGGAATCCACAACCTTGTTACTTCCGCTATTTTGGATTGAGGTAATAGTATTTTACGTTACTTATACATGTGATTTACCTCTGTTATAAATCCTCGAGTACTGTGTGTGTCAGCATACCGATCCAGGGATGACACTTAAGCACACAGACTTGATCCATTCGGGTCGGGTCGCTACATCACCATACATGCATGCTCCGGGAATCACAAACTTTGACACAAGTATTTCTACAATCCATAATTACTCACTAGGATGACTCTAATATCACCATCTTTATGTCTAAAACAATCATAAGGAATCAAACTTCTCATACTATTCAATGCACTTAATATGAAAGTTTTTATTATATCCCTCTTGGATGCCCATCATATTTGGACTAAATTCATAACCTAAGAAAATTACCATGCTGTTTAAATACACTCAAAATAATATAAGTGAAGCATGAGAGTTAATCAATTTCTTCAAAATAAAACCGCCGCCGTGCTCTAAAAAGATATAAGTGAAGCACTAGAGCAACTACCAAGCTCAAAAGATATAAGTGAAGTTCTAATAAATTCACGATTTATGTGTGCCCCTCTCAAAAGGTGTGTTCATCAAGCATGATTGTGGCAAAATAAAAAGCAAAGATCCATATCATACAAGATGCTCCAAGCAAAACACATATCATGTGGTGAATAAAAATATAGCCTCAAGTAAATTACCGATGCATTGAAGATGAAAGAGGGGATGTGATACGTCTCCAACGTATCTACTTTTCCAAACACTTTTGCCCTTGTTTTGAACTCTAATTTGCATGATTTGAATGGAACTAACCCGGACTGACGTTGTTTTCACCAGAATTGCCATGGTGTTATTTTTGTGCAGAAATAAAAGTTCTCGGAATGACCTGAAAATCAACGGAGATTATTTTTGGAATATATAAAAAATACAGGCGAAAAGATCCATGTCAGGTGGCCCACACCCTGTCCACGAGGGTGGGGCCGCGCCCCCTGCCTCGTGGGCCCCCTGATGCTCCACCGACGTCCATCTTGACTCCATATATTCATGTTTGGGGAGAAAAAAAATCAGAGAGAAGGATTCATCACGTTTTATGATACGGAGCCACTGCCAAGCCCTAAACTCTCTTGGGAGGGCTGATCTGGAGTCCGTTCGGGGCTCCGGAGAGGGGAATCCATCACCATCGTCATCATCAACCTTCCTCCATCACCAATTTCATGATGCTCACCGCCGTGCGTGAGTAATTCCATCGTAGGCTTGCTGGACGGTGATGGGTTGGATTAGATTTATCATGTAATCGAGTCAGTTTTGTTAGGGTTTGATCCCTAGTATCCACTATGCTCTGAGATTGATGTTGCTATGACTTTGCTATGCTTAATGCTTGTCACTAGGGACCGAGTGCCATGATTTCAGATCTGAACCTATTATGTTTTCATGAATATATGTGAGTTCGTGATACTATCTTGCAAGTCTATAGTCACCTATTATGTGTTATGATCCGTTAACCCCGAAGTGACAATAATCGGGATACTTACTGGTGATGACCGTAGTTTGAGGACTTCATGTATTCACTATGTGTTAAAGCTTTGGTCCGGTACTCTATTAAAAGGAGGCCTCGCTGCCACGGGAGGGTAGGAAAAAAGATGTCATGGAAGTTCTTTTCCATAAGCACATATGACTATATTCGGAATACATGCCTACATTACATTGATGAATTGGAGCTAGTTCCGTGTCACCTTATATTATAACTGTTGCATGATTGATTGCATCCGACATAATTCTCCATCACCGATCCAATGCCTACGAGCTTTTCATATATTGTTCTTCGCTTATTTACTTTTCCGTTGCTACTGTTACAATCACTACAAAACCTAAAATATTACTTTTTCTACCGTTACCACTACTATCATATTACTTTGCTACTAAATACCTTGCTGCAAATATTAAGTTTCCAGGTGTGGCTGAATTGACAACTCAGCTGCTAATACTTGAGAATATTCTTTGGCTCCCCTTGTGTCAAATCAATAAATTTGGGTTGAATACTCTACCCTCGAAAACTTTTGCGATCCCCTATACTTGTGGGTTATCAAGACTATTTTCTGACGCCGTTGTCGAGGAACATAACTCTATTCTTTGAGTCACTTGGGATTTATATCTGCTGGTCACTAAGAAGAACTTGAAAGATCAAAGAACCAAGATTTTCCCCTCAACTACGAGGGGAGGTAAGGAACTGCCATCTAGCTCTACAGTTCATTCACCTTCTGATAGGTCGCATGTTATTGATGATGCCAGTTCTGCTTTGCATGATACTTATGATGAAACTACTTCTATGCTTGATAATACTGTGCCACTAGGTGAATTTCTTGATGAACAACTTGCTAGGGTTAGAGACAATGAAATTATTGAACATGATAATATTGATGAAAGTGATGATGAAGATTCTCCCCCTAGATATGCATTGCCTGTTGTGCCTGAGGGTTATGTTATGGATGAAGAAACTGCTAGAGACTTTCTTGCTTGCAATGATAGATCTTATCTTAAGAAATTATTAGCTAAGCTTAAAGAAAAGTCTTTGAATGCTAGAATGAAATATGACCCTACTTTTGCTACTTCACCTATCTTTATTACTGATAAGGATTATGATTTCTCTGTTGACCCTGAGTTAATTACTTTGGTTGAATCTGATCCTTTTTATGGCTATGAATCTAAAACTGTTGTGGCACATCTTACTAAATTAAATGATATACCCACCCCGTTCACTAATGATGAGAAAACTCGCTATTACTTTATCCTTAAATTGTTTCCGTTCTCATTAAAGGGTGATGCTAATTCATGGTTTAATTATCTTGATCCTGGTTGTGTGCGTAGTCCCCAGGATATGATTTATTACTTCTCTGCTAAATATTTCCCCGCTCATAAGAAACAAGCCGCTTTAAGGGAAATATATAATTTTGTGCAAATTGAAGAAGAGAGTCTCCCACAAGCTTGGGGGAGGCTTATCCAATTACTTAATGCTTTGCTTGATCATCCTCTCAAGAAAAATGAAATACTTGATATCTTTTATAATGGACTAACCGATGCTTCCAGAGAATACCCGGATAGTTGTGCTGGTTGTGTTTTCAGGGAAAGAACTGTTGATCAAGTTGAATTGCTATTGAATAATATGTTGACAAATGAAAATAATTGGACACTTCCTGAACCAACTCCTAAGCCAACTCCAAAGAAAAGGGGTATTCTATTTCTCAGTCCTGAAGATATGCAAGAGGCAAATAAATCTATGAAAGAAAAAGATATTAAAGCTGAGGATGTTAAGAATTTACCGCCTATTAAAGAAATACATGGTCTTGATAACCTGACACAGGTACCAAAGGTAAATTCTCTCTATAGATTTGATAAATGTGAAATCCCATTTACTAAGTTTGCTAGCCAATGCTTGGATGAGTTTGATGACTTTATGGTTAAACAAGAAAACTTCAATGCTTATGTTGGTAGAAAATTGAAACCCGATGCTGATATGCTTGAACACTTGAGTGATTATATGTCTAGAGTTAAAGGTGAACTTAAACTTATTAGTAAACATGTTTCTATGGTTACCACTCAAGTAGAACAAGTACTTAAAGCTCAGAATGATTTGCTCAATGAATTAAATAATAAGAAAAATGATAATGTTGTTAGAGTTATGACTAGAGGAGTTAAAATGACTCAGGAACCCTTGTATCCCGAGGGCCACCCTAAGAGAATTGAGCAAGATTCTCAGAGAACTAATGTTGATACTCCTAGTCCTTCTTAAAGGGAAAAAAGAATAATGATAGGACTTTGCATGCTTCTAGTGAACCTATTGTTGACACACCTGAGAATCCCAATGATATTTCTATTTCTGATGCTGAAACACAATCTGGTAATGAACATGAACCTAGTGATAATGTTAATGATGATGTTCATGTTGATGCTCAACCTAGCAATAATAATGATGTAGAAATTAAACCTGCTGTTGATCTTGATAACCCACAATCAAAGAATCAACGTTATAATAAGAGAGACTTTGTTGCTAGGAAGCACGGTAAAGAAAGAGAACCATGGGTTCAGAAACCCATGCCTTTTCCTCCTAAACCATCCAAGAAAAAGGATGATGAGGATTTTGAGCGCTTTGCTGAAATGATTAGACCTATCTTTTTGCGTATGCGTTTGATTGATATGCTTAAAATGAATCCTTATGCTAAGTACATGAAGGAAATTGTTAGTAATAAAAGAAAGAAACCGGAATCTGAAATTTCCACCATGCTTGCTAATTATACTTTTAAAGGTGGAATACCAAAGAAACTGGGAGATCCCAGAGTACCAACTATACCATGCTCTATTAAAAGAAACTATGTTAAAACTGCTTTATGTGATCTTGGAGCCGGTGTTAGTGTCATGCCTCTCTCTTTATATCATAGACTTGATTTGAATAAGTTGACACCTACTGAAATATCTTTGCAAATGGCTAATAAATCAAATGCTATACCTGTCGGTATTTGTGAGGATGTGTCTGTTGTGGTTGCAAACGTTACTATTTTAACGGACTTTGTCATTCTTGATATTCCCGAGGACGATAGTATGTCTATTATTCTTGGAAGACCCTTTTTGAATACTGCAGGGGCTGTTATTGATTGCAATAAAGGCAATGTCACTTTTCATGTTAATGGTAATGAGCATACGGTACACTTTTCGAGGAAACAACCTCAAGTCCACAGTATTAATTCTATTGGAAAATTTTCAACAATTACTATTGGAGGTTTTGAATTTCCTCTTCCTACTGTTAAGAAGAAATATGATATTCTTATTGTTGGGGATGTGCATATCCCAGTTGAGGTAACCTAGTGTTATTCAAAATTTCTCTGGTTTCATGCGATTCGGAATGAGTTTGTTAACAAGACTTGATCAACCTTGTTAGTGGATTCCTTTTGATGAGCATGAGATGGATGAAGTTAGAAAACACAACTCTCTGTACCCTCTTTTTACTTTCTGTTATTTAGTTTAAATAAAGCAAAAATAGTATTTTCTGTCTATTTTTCTGAATTATCCATACAAAAAATACCCCAAAAATAAAAGTTCTCCAAATGCCCCAAAAATGAAATATGATTTTTTCCAGAATATTTCAGAATTTTAGGCACTGAGAACACGGCAGGGGGAGTAGCCACGTGCCCACGAGGGTGGAGGGCGTGCCCACCTGCCTGGGCGCGCCCCCTACCTCGTGGACCCCACGGGGTCCACGACACATCCTTGCATCCACATGCTTCATCTTGCTCCAGAAAAAAATCACAAGCCAGCTCAAACCCGAGTTCTTGCCCCTCTTGCTGCCATTTTCGATCTCCTTGCTCAAAGCTCCATTCACAAAACTACTTTGGGGGACTGTTCTTTGGTATGTGACTCCTCCAATGGTCCAATTAGTTTTTGTTCTAGTGCTTTATTTATTGCAAATTTTTGCTGCTTAGGTGACCCTATTCTTGATCTTGCATGTCAAATTTATGTGGTCAAAAATAGTTTTAATGCATGATATAGCCTCTAGGCACTTGTAGGGGTAGTTGCTATCAATCTTGTTGAGTTTGGTTCACTTTTATTTTAAGTTACTAAAAATTTCAAAAAATTTCAGAAAAAGATGAGGAGATTTTTGAGGGCCTCATCGAGCCGAAGCTCGAAGGATAAGCAAAGTGAAGAGAACTAGAAGCCCAAGTATAATCTCCCTCGTACTACGGAGGTTCGGCCATGTGAATGGCCTTGTGATGAGTTCTTGAAAGAGGCCAGGATTAATGAAGATTTTTATCAATTGGCTGAGAATGCAGGCCTCACCGCCTTCCTCCACGACCAGCGTGAACAGTATCTCTTACTCACCAATATCTTTGTGCAAAATTTTCATTTCCATGCTAGGAGATCACCACCTTCGGTGGAATTTTATTTATATGATGAGCATAAGGAGATGTCACTTTATGATTTTTGCCGGGTCTGTTTGATACATTTTGAGGCCAGCATAGAGGAACCACATCGTAATGATGTGGAGGAATTTATTGATATGATTGTTGTAGGGGAAACAAGGAAAGTTTCCGATGCGAGAATCACTAGCATACATTTTCATGTTCTACGTTACTTCGCAATATTTGCTAGTAGATGCTTAATTGGACACGGGGTGGAAACCTTAGTGCCCATGATATTGCGATTTTGCACCATGCCTTGTTTTATGATACTACTTTCAGTTTAGGCACTATTGTTGCTAAACGGTTAAATCTAAACCGTACTAAGGGCCCCTGATAACCCACAAATATAGGGGATCGCAACAGTTTTCGAGGGTAGAGTATTCAACCCAAATTTATTGATTTGGCACAAGGGGAGCCAAAGAACATTCTAAAGTATTAGCAGCTGAGTTGTCAATTCAACCACACCTACAAACTTAATATCTGCAGCAAAGTATCTAGTAGCAAAGTAATATGATAGTAGTGGTAACGATAGCAAAAGTAACGGTAGCAAAAGTAATGTTTTTGGTATTTTGTAGTGATGATAGCAATAGCAACAAAAACGTAAATAAGCGAAGAACAATATATGGAAAGCTCGTAGGCAATGGATCGGTGATAGAGAATTATGCCGGATGTGGTTCATCATGTAACAGTCATAACCTAGGGTGACACAGAACTAGCTCCAGTTCATCAATGTAATGTAGGCATGTATTCCGAATATAGTCGTACGTGCTTATGGAAAAGAACATGCATGACATCTTTTGTCCTACCCTCCCGTGGCAGCGGGGTCCTAGCGGAAACTAAGGGATATTAAGGCCTCCTTTTAATAGAGTATCGGACCAAAGCATTAACACGTAGTGAATACATGAACTCCTCAAACTACGGTCATCACCGGATGTGGTCCCGATTATTGTCACTTCGGGGTTGCCGGATAATAACACATAGTAGGTGACTATAGACTTGCAAGATAGGATCAAGAACTCTCATATATTCATGAAAACATAATAGGTTCAGATCTGAAATCATGGCACTCGGGCCCTAGTGACAAGCATTAAGCATAGCAAAGTCATAGCAACATCAATCTCAGAACATAGTGGATACTAGGGATCAAACCCTAACAAAACTAACTCGATTACATGATAAATCCCATCCAACCCATCACTGTCCAGCAAGCCTATGATGGAATTACTCACGCACGACGGTGAGCATCATGAAATTGGTGATGGAGGATGGTTGATGATGATGATGGCGACGGATTCCCCTCTCCGAAGCCCCGAACGGACTCCAGATCAGCCCTCCCGAGAGAGTTTAGGGCTTGGCGGCGGCTCCATGTCGTAAAACGTGATGAATCTTTCTCCTTGATTTTTCTCTCCGAACACGAATATATAGAGTTGGAGTTGAGGTCGGAGGAGCTCTAGGGGGCTCACGAGGTACGGGGGCGCGCCCCCACCCTTGTGGCTAGGGTGTGGGCCCCCTGGTCTTAATCTTTTGCCAGTATTTTTATTATTTCCAAAAATAGTCTCCGTGAAGTTTCAGGTCATTCCGAGAACTTTTGTTTCTGCACATAAATAACACCATGGCAATTTTGCTGAAACAGCGTCAGTCCGGGTTAGTTCCATTCAAATCATGCAAGTTAGAGTCCAAAACAAGGGCAAAAGTGTTTGGAAAAGTAGATACGACGGAGATGTATCAACTCCCCCAAGCTTAAACCTTTTCTTGTCCTCAAGCAATTCAGTTGAAAAACTGAAAGTGATAAAGAAAACTTTTACAAACTATGTTTGCTCTTGTTGTTGTAAATATGTTAAGCCAGCATTCAAGTTTTTAGCAAAGATTATAAACTAACCATATTCACAATAATGCTTAGGTCTCATGTTTACTCATATCAATGGCATAATCAACTAGCGAGCAATAACAATAAATCTCGGGTGACAACACTTTCTCAAAACAATCATAATATGATATAACAAGATGGTATCTCGCTCACCCTTTCTGAGACCGCAAAACATAAATGCAGAGCACCTTTAAAGATCAAGGACTGACTAGATATTGTAATTCATGGTAAAAGAGATCCAGTCAAGTCATACTCAATGTAAACTAACAGTAATGAATGCAAATGACAGTGGTGCTCTCCAACTGGTGCTTTTTAATAAGAGGATGATGAGTCAACATAGAAGTAAATAGATAGGCCCTTCGCAGAGGGAAGCAGGGATTTGTAGAGGTGCCAGAGCTCGATTTTGAAATAGAGGTGAATAATATTTTGAGCAGTATACTTTCATTGTCAACATAACAACCAAGAGATGGCGATATATTCCATGCTACACACATTATAGGCGGTTCCAAAACAGAATGGTAAAGTTTATACTCCCCCTCCACCAACAAGCATCAATCCATGGCTTGCTCGAAACAACAAGTGCCTCCAACTAACAAGAGTCCCAGGGGGAGTTTTGTTTGCAATTATTTTGATTTGATATGCATAAAGCATGGGACTGGGCATCCCGGTGACCAGCCACTTTCTCATGCATGAGGAGCGGAGTCCACTCCTCTTGAGAATAACCCGCCTAACATGGAAGATACGGACAGCCCTAGTTGATACATGAGCTATTCGAGCATACAAAACAGGATATTTATTTGAAGGTTTAGAGTTTGGCACATACAAATTTACCTGGAACGGCAGGTAGATACCGTATATAGGTAGGTATGGTGGACTCATATGGAACAACTTTGGGGTTTATGGGATTGGATGCACAAGCAGTATTCCCGCTTAGTACAGGTGAAGGCTAGAAAAAGACTGGGAAGCGACCAGCTAGAGAGCGACAACAGTCATGAACATGCATTAAAATTAATCAACACCGAATGCAAGCATGAGTAGGATATAATGCACCATGAACATAAATATCGTAGAGGCTATGTTGATTTTGTTTCAACTACATGCGTGAACATGTGCCAAGTCAAGCCACTCGAATTGTTCAAAAGAGGATACCACCCTATCATACCACATCACAACCATTTTAATAGCATGTTGGCACGCAAGGTAAACCACAATAAGCTCCTAGCTAATTAAGCATGGCATAAGAAACTATAATCTCTAATTGTCATCGCAAACATGTTTATTCATAATAGGCTGAATCAGGAACGATGAACTAATCATATTTACAAAAAGAAGAGAGGTCAAGTTCATACCAGCTTCTCCCATCTTAATCAGTTCATCATATATCGTCATAATTGCCTTTCACTTGTAGGAATAAGTGGAGGAGGGCCACCGTGGGCCCACGAGGCAAGGGGGCACGCCCAAGGGGGTAGGGCGCGCCCTCCACCCTCGTGGCCAGGTGGTTGCCCCCCTGTTGTGTTCTTAGTGCCAAATATTCTCAAATATTCCAGAAAAAAATCATATTTAAATTTCAAGGCATTTGGAGAACTTTTATTTTCGGGGTATTTTTATATTGCACGGATGATCAGAAAATAAACAGAAATTACTATTTTTACTTTATTTAATATAAATAACAGAAAGTAGAAAGAGGGTACATAGAGTTGTGTTTTCTAAATTCATCCATCTCATCATCATCAAAAGGAATCCATTAACAAGGTTGATCAAGTCTTGTTAACAAACTCATTCGGAATCACATGGAACCGGAGAATTTTAGAATAACACTAGGTTACCTCAACGGGGATATGCACATCCCCAAAAATAAGAATATCATATTTCTTCTTGACAGTAGGAAGAGGAAATTCAAAACCTCCAAAAATAATCGATAGAATTTTTCCAATAGAATTGACACTATGGACTTGAGGTTGTTTCCTCGGAAAGTGTACCCTATGCTCATTACCATTAACATGAAAAGTGACAATGCCTTTGGTGCAATCAATAACATCCCCTGTAGTATTCAAAAAGGGTCTTCCAAGAATAATAGACATACTATCGTCCTTGGGAATATCAAGAATAACAAAGTCTGTTAAAATAGTAACGTTAGCAACCACAACATGCACATCCTCACAAATACCGACACGTATAGCAGTTGATTTGTCAGCCATTTGCAAAGATATTTCACTAGGTGTCAACTTATTCAAATCAAGTCTACAATATAAAGAGAGAGGCATAACACTAACACCGGCTCCAAGATCACATAAAGCAGTTTTAACATGATTTCTTTTAATGGAGCATGGTATAGTGGGTACTCCTGGATCTCCAAGTTTCTTTGGTATTCCACCTATAAAAGTATAATTAGCAAGCATGGTGGAAATTTCAACTTCCGGTATCTTTCTTTTATTAGTAACAATTTCTTTCATATACTTAGCATAAGGATTCATTTTGAGCATATCAGTTAATCACATAAGAAAAAAGATAGGTCTAATCATTTGAGCAAAGTGCTCAGAATCCTCATCATCCTTTTTCTTGGATGGGTTGGGAGGAAAAGGCATGGGTTTTTGAACCCATGTTTCTCTTTCTTTACCATGTTTCCTAGCAACAAAGTCTTTCTTATCATAACGTTGATTCTTTGATTGTGGGTTATCAAGATCAACAGCAGGTTCAATGTCTACATCATTGTCATTGCTAGGTCGAATATCAACATGAACAATATTATTAACATTATCACTAGGTTCATGTTCATTACCAGATTATGTTTCAGCATCAGAAATAGAAATATCATTTGGATTCTCAGGTGTTTCAGCAATAGGTTCACTAGAAGCATGCAAAGTCCTATCATTTTTCTTTTTCTTCCATTTAGAAGGACTAGGTGCATCTATATTATTTCTCTGAGAATCTTGCTCAATTCTCTTAGGGTGGCCTTCAGGATACAAAGGTTCCTGAGTCATTTTACCAGTTCTAGTAGCCACTCTAACAGCATAGTCCTTATTCTTACTATTCAATTCATTGAGCAAATCATTTCGAGCTTTAAGTACTTGTTCTACTTGAGTGGTAACCATAGAAGCATGTTTACTAATAAGTTTAAGTTCACCTTTGACATTGGCCATATAATCACTCAAGTGTTCAATCATATCAGCACTGAGTTTTAATTCTCTACCAAAATAAGCATTGAAGTCTTCTTGCTTAACCATAAATTTATCAAACTCATCGAAGCATGGGCTAGCAAACTTGGTAAATGGGATTTCAGCCTTATCATACCTATATAGAGAATATACCTTTACTACCTGTGTTGGGTTATCAAGACCATGTGTTTCTTCAATAGGTGATGGATTAAAACCATACATTTCTTCAATAGGTGGTAAATTAAGACCATGTATTTCTTCAATAGGAGGTAAATTCTCAACATCTTCAGCTTTAATACCATTTTCTTCCATGGATTTCTTTGCCTCTTGCATATCTTCAGGACTGAGAAATAGAACACCCCTTTTCTCCGGAGTTGGTTTAGGAATAGGCTCAGGAGTTGGCTCAGGAAGTGTCCGATTATTTTCATTTATCAACATATTATTCAATAAAATTTCAGCTTCATCCGGTGTTCTTTCCCTGGGAACAGAACCAACACAACTATCCAGGTAATCTCTGGAAGCATCGGTTAGTCCATTATAAAAGATATCAAGTATTTCATTTTTCTTAAGAGGATGATCAGGCAAAGCATTAAGTAATTGGAGAAGCCTCCCCCAAGCTTGTAGGAGATTCTCTTCTACAATTTGCACAAAATTATATGTATCCCTTAAAGCAGCTTGTTTCTTATGAGCAGGGAAATATTTAGCAGAGAAGTAGTAAATCATATCCTGGGGACTACACACACAACTAGGATCAAGAGAATTAAACCATATCTTAGCATCACCCTTTAATGAGAACGGACATATTTTAAGAATATAAAAGTAGCGAGTTCTCTTTTATCATTAGTGAACAGGGTAGCTATATCATTTAATTTAGTAAGACAGTGCCACAACAGTTTCAGATTCATAGCCATAAAAAGGATCAGATTCAACCAAAGTAATTATATCAGGATCAATAGAGAATTCATAATCCTTATCAGTAACAAAGATAGGTGAAGTAGCATAAGAAGGGTCATATTTCATTCTAGCATTCAGAGTTTTTTGTTTAAGCTTAGCTAATAATTTCTTAAGATCACTTCTATCATTGCAAGAAAGAAAGTCTCTTTTAGTTTCTTCAACCATAACATAGCCCTCAGGCACAACAGGTAATTCATATTTATTAGGAGAGCCTTCATAATCACTTTCATCAGTATTATCAGTTTCAATAATTTCATTCTCTCTAGCCCTAGCAAGTTGTTCATCAAGAAATTCACCAAGTGGCACAGTTGTATCAAGCATAGAAGTAGTTTCATCATAAGTATCATGCATAGCAGAAGTGGAATCATCAATAATATGCGACATATCTGAATCAATAGCACAAGCAGGTTTAAGTGTCGCAAGCTTACTCAAAATAGAAGGTGAATCAAGTGTAGAGCTAGATGGCAGTTCCTTACCTCCCCTCGTAGTTGAGGGGTAAATCTTGGTTTTTGGATCTCTCAAGTTCTTCATAATGATAAGCAGATATAAATCCCAAGTGACTCAAAGAATAGAGCTATGCTCCCCGGCAACGACGCCAGAAAATAGTCTTGATAACACACAAGTATAGGGGATAGCAACAGTTTTCGAGGGTAGAGTATTCAACCCAAATTTATTGATTCGACACAAGGGGAGCCAAAGAATATTCTCAAGTATAAGCAGCTGAGTTGTCAATTCAACCACACCTGGAAACTTAATATCTGCAGCAAAGTATTTAGTAGCAAAGTAATATGATAGTAGTGGTAACAATAGCAAAAGTAACGGTAGCAAAAGTAATGCTTTTGGTATTTTGTAGTGATGATAACAATAGCAACGGAAAAGTAAATAATCAAAGAACAATATATGGAAAGCTCGTAGGCAATGGATCAGTGATAGAGAATTATGCCGGCTGTGGTTCACCATGAACAGTCATAACCTAGGGTGCCACAGAGCTAGCTCCAGTTCATCAATGTAATGTAGGCATGTGTTTCGAATATAGTCATACGTGCTTATGGAAAAGAACTTGCATGACATCTTTTGTCCTACCCTCCCGTGGCAGCGGGGTCCTAGCGGAAACTAAGGGATATTAAGGCCTCCTTTTAATAGAGTACCGAACCAAAGCATTAACACATAGTGAATACATGAACTCCTCAAACCACGTTCATGACAGGAAGTGGTCCCGATTATTGTCACTTCGGGGTTGCCGGATCATAACACATAGTAGGTGTAGGATTGAAAGTATGTCTAGAGGGGGGGTGATTAGACTACTTGACCAAATAAAAATCTAGCCTTTTCCCAATTTTAGTTCTTGGCAGATTTTAGCTATCTTAGCACAAGTCAAGCAATCTCCACACAATTCAAGCAAGCATGCAAAAGAGTATATGAGCAGCGGAAAGTAAAGCATGCAACTTGCAAGAATGTAAAGGGAAGGGTTTGGAGGATTCAAACGCAATTGGAGACACGGATGTTTTTGTCGTGGTTCCGATAGGTGGTGCTATCGTACATCCACGTTGATGGAGACTTCAACCCACGGAGGGTAACGGTTGCGCGAGTCCACGGAGGGCTCCACCCACGAAGGGTCCATGAAGAAGCAACCTTGTCTATTCCATGATGGCCGTCGCCCACGAAGGACTTGCCTCACTAGCGGTAGATCTTCATGAAGTAGGCGATCTGCTTGCCCTTACAAACTCCTTGGTTCAACTCCACAATCTTGTCGGAGGCTCCCAAGTGACACCTAGCCAATCTAGGAGACACCACTCTCCAAGAAGTAACAAATGGTGTGTTGATGATGAACTCCTTGCTCTTGTGCTTCAAATGATAGTCTCCCCAACACTCAACTCTCTCTCACAGGATTTGGATTTGGTGGAAAGAAGATTTGAGTGGAAAGCAACTTGGGGAAGGCTGGAGATCAAGATTCATATGGTTGGAATGGAATATCTTAACCTCAACACAAGTGTAGGTGGTTCTCTCTTAGAAAATGTGTATTGGAAGTGTAGGTATGTTCTGATGGCTCTCTCCACGAATGAAGAGTGGGTGGAGGGGTATATATAGCCTCCACACAAAATCTAACCATTACACACAATTTTCCAAACTCGGTGGGACCGAATGGTTAAACTCGGTTGGACCGATTCAGCAAACCTAGTGACCGTTAGGATTTTCGGTGGGACTGAGATGCAACTCGGTAGGACCGATATGGTTAGGGTTAGGGCATAACGTAATCTCGGTGTGACCGATTACACAAACTCGGTGGGACCGATTATGGTAATAAGCTAACCAGAGAGTTGGCCAGGTAAACTCGGTGGGACCGAAGTGTTACAAAAGGGAAACAGAGAGTTTACATTGCAATCTCGGTGGGACCGATCGCTCATCTCGGTAAGACCAAAACGTTGCGAAGGGAAACCGAGAGATTACAATCTCATCTCGGTGAGACCGAGATCCCTATCGGTGAGACCGATTTGCCTAGGGTTTGTGGCAGTGGCTATGACATTTGAAACTCGGTGGCGCCGGATAGAAAGAATCGGTGGGGCCGAGTTTGACTTTTGGTTTAGGTCATATGTGGATGTGGGAAGGTAGTTGAGGGTTTTGGAGCATATCACTAAGCATTTTGAGCAAGCAAGCCATTAAGCAACACCTCATCCCTCCTTGATAGTATTGGCTTTTCCTATAGACTCAATGTGATCTTGGATCACTAAAATATAAAATGTAGAGTCTTGAGCTTCAAGCTTGAGCCAAACTTTTTGTCCTTAAAATTTTGAGGGATCCACTTTCCTCATCCATGCCATGCCATTCATTGAGATTTTCCTGAAATATTAATCTTGGAATAATGTTAGCTCAATGAGCTATATGTTGTTAGGAATTACCAAAACCACCCAGGGATAGTTGCACTTTCAGTAGGTGACTATAGAATTGCAAGATAGGATCAAGAACTCTCATATATTCATGAAAACATAATAGGTTCAGATCTGACATCATGGCACTCGGGCCCTAGTGACAAGCATTAAGCATAGCAAAGTCATAGCAACATCAATCTCAGAACATAGTGGATACTAGGGATCAAACCCTAACAAAACTAACTCGATTACATGATAAATCTCATCCAACCCATCACCGTCCAGCAAGCCTATGATGGAATTACTCACGCACGATGGTGAGCATCATGAAATTGGTGATGGAGGATGGTTGATGATGACGATGGCGACGGATTCCCCTCTCCGGAGCCCCGACTGACTCCAGATCAGCCCTCCCAAGAGAGTTTAGGGCTTGGTGGCAGCTCCGTATCGTAAAACGCAATGAATCTTTCTCCTTGATTTTTTTCTCTCCGAACACGAATATATAGAGTTGGAGTTGAGGTCAGAGGAGCTCTAGGGGGGCCACAAGGTAGGGGGCGCGCCCCCACCCTCGTGGCTAGGTTATGGCCCCCCTGGTCTTGATCTTTTGCCAGTATTTTCTATTATTTCCAAAAATAGTCTTCGTGAAGTTTCAGGTCATTCCGAGAACTTTTGTTTCTGCGCATAAATAACACCATGGCAATTCTGCTGAAAACAGCGTCAGTCGGGTTAGTTCCATTAAAATCATGCAAGTTAGAGTCCAAAACAAGGGCAAAAGTGTTTGGAAAAGTAGATACGACGGAGACGTATCAGCCCCATCCTCGGAGGTATCTTTGCCTCGCGCCTTGCTGCACACTTTAACATACCTATCAGGCATTAAGAGAAAGAGGAAAAGTTGATGCCTCCTATTGTTCTAAGTTATAAGAGGATGGTAGCACATGAGTTTATTGTTAAGGATAAGAATAAGACACTCAAATACAACTTGATATTTAACAAAAATTATTGTGAGTTTATTACCTTGCCTGCGCCCTCTTTGTTCAACATATTTTCAGGCATGTACCTTGTTCTGCCAGAGGCCATTCATGCCTACCGGAGCCAGATGTCAGCTGCAGAGCTGGAGCCACCATCTGATCCTCACCGTCAGTTTGTTTATCAGTGGTTTCCGGAGGAGATCGCCAGCCAGTGGCAATCTGAGGAGCCTTCTTAGTACGACCCCAACTACAGTTTTGATCCATGGGCATAGACCAACTTAGGCCAAAGGCCTAAGCTTGGGGGAGTACGTATTTCTCACCGACATTATATTCATGTTCACACACTCAGGTCAATTGTCGGTGCTCATACTTTTTCATTGTATCATCCATGCTAGTTTAATTTCTTTTTAAGTTTTCTTCTTGTGTGTCTGAAAAAACCTTAAGAAAAACCAAAAAAAATTAGTTGTAGCTTTTAGCTAGTTTACTTTCCATGCTTGTAGTAGTAGTAATTAAAAAGAAAACCCAAAAAGATTTCTCGTTCTTCTTTTGCTTGTTGGGAGCTTTCCCGTGTAAATAGTTTTGTTTCTTTTCTTTTTCTTTGGGGGTCGAGAGGAGAAGACCATAATGAAAATGTTGAGTGGCTCTCATATGCATTATTGTTGATCTAACAAAGAGCCCATATTAGCTTGTCTTCTCTCTTGAATTGAATGCTTGCAGATTCCAGCTTAGTCCAATGCACATGCACTATTATTATTATCCACACTATTCGGTTGTGCAAGAGAAAGGCAATAATGACGATATATGATGAACTGACTGAGATGAGAAAAGCTGGTATGAACTCGACCTCTCTTGTTTTTGTAAATATGATTAGTCCATCGTTCTTGATTTAGCCTATTATGAATGAAACATGTTTGCAATGACAATTAGAGATTATAGTTGCTTATCCCATGCTTAATTTTCTAGGAGTTTATAATGGTTTAGCTTGCGTGCCAACATGCTATTAAAATGGTTGTGATGTGGTATGATAGGGTGGTATCCTCCTTTGAACGATTCGAGTGGCTTGACTTGGCACATGTTCACGCATGTAGTTGAAACAAAATCAACATAGCCTCCACGATATTTACGTTCATGGTGAATTATATCCTACTCATGCTTGCATTCGGTGTTGATTAATTTTAATGCATGTTCATGACTATTGTTGCTCTCTAGCTGGTTGCTTCCCAGTCTCTTTCTAGCCTTCACTTGTACTAAGCGGGAATACTGCTTGTGCATCCAATTCCATAAACCCCAAAGTTATTCCATATGAGTCCACCATACCTACCTATATACGGTATCTACCTGCCGTTCCAAGTAAATTTGTATGTGCCAAACTCTAAACCTTCAAATAAACATTCTATTTTGTATGCTCGAATAGCTCATGTATCAACTAGGGTTGTCTGTATCCTCCATGCTAGGCGGGTTATTCTCAAGAGGAGTGGACTCCGCTCCTCATTCACGAGAAAATGGCTGGTCACCGAGATGCCCAGTCCCATGCTCAAATCAAATTAAAATAATTGCAAACAAAACTCCCCCAGGATTGTTGTTAGTTGGAGGCACCTGTTGTTTCGGGCAAGCCATGGATTGATGCTTGTTGGTGGTGGGGGAGTATAAACTTGACCATTCTGCTTGGGAACCACCTATAATGTGTGTAGCATGGAAGATATCGAGATTTCTCGGTTGTTATGTTAACAATGAAAGTATACTGATGTCTACTACACAACCTTCTTCTTGTAGACGTTGTTGGGCCTCCAAGTGCAGAGGTTTGTAGGACAGTAGCAAATTTCCCTCAAGTGGATGGCCTAAGATTTATCAATCCATAGGAGGCGTTGGATGAAGATGGTCTCTCTCAAGCAACCCTGCAACCAAATAACAAAGTGTCTCTTGTGTCCCCAACACGCCCAATACAATGGTAAATTGTATAGGTGCACTAGTTCGGCGAAGAGATGGTGATACAAGTGGTATATGGATAGTAGATAATAGTTTTTGTAATCTGAAAATATAAAAACAGCAAGGTAGCAAGTGATAAAAGTGAGCATAAACGGTATTGCTGTAACATCCCAAAATTTCAAAGTGGAATGTTATACATAGATCATTCATGCATATCATATTTTATTGCATTTTCGTTCCGCAATCCTCGAAATCCTAAGCAACTCAAGGACCCTCGGAGAGAGTTGGGGATTTCCCGGTTTTCATATTTGATTTTTTCTATCAAATAATGAAACGAGGATTTTTTATTTTGATTATTTTTCTCTCCGAAAAATATTTCATAATAAAATATATGAGAGGAGATAATATGACTTCTCCTAAATAATTGAAATATTGGAGGAAAAATATTAAAATCATTTATTTTATTTTATTTGCATTAGAAAAATTGCACGTTTTCAAAATTTCATTTTAGGGCCAAGAAGATGTTCATCTCGTTCTAAATATTTTATTTAGACGGTGAAAATTTGTTTTGGCATTTTTAGATTTTTATTTTATTTTCTAGGATTTATTTTCTGTTCGGCGGAATTATTTAAAAAAACTTCCAGCCGACTGGGCCGAAACCCAGCCGGGCCGGCCCACCTCCCCGGGCACGCCGTCTCCCACCCAGAGACCAAGCCGCCGCCGCCTCGGACGAGGAGTCCGGCCAGGACTCCTCCTCGCCGCCGCCTTGGCCCCTCCTCCAAGCCGCGCCCCCCCTTTATATACTCCCCTCGGACCCTGCCGCCACCACAACCACCACCGCCGCCGAGCCTCGCCCCGAGCCGCGTCGCGCCTCGCCGCCGCCGATGCAGCCACGCCCCACCGCCGCTTCACCGCGCCACCGTCGCCCCGCCACATAAGCCCCGCCTCGCCAGAGCCGCCTCGCCGGAGGTACCGCGCCAATCCGCCGACGCCGGTTTTTTTAAGAAACCGATCGATTTTTTAAACTCTAGTACGTTTTTTAGATCGGTTTGCCGGTTTTTCCCGGTTCCTCTATCTAGCGGACATTCGTCCGTACGTTCGTTTTAATGAACGGTTTTCGCTCATTAGTTACAGATAATGAATGCTCGTTCGTTAGTCTATTCGTCATTTTTCTTTTTATCGGATTAATCCACGATTATTTCTGATCGCGATTTCTGATCCGATTTTTGTTTCTGTTTATCTTTTCGCTCGTTAGTCGGAATCAGGCGATTCAAGCGCCTAGATCTTCGTCTCGAGACCCTCTTTCCGCTTAACCAACTTGAACTAGTTTTTGCTACTGTAAAATTTGACCTTAGTTCAGATTAGTAAACGGATCTTGTTTCTTTCGCCATTTGAATTTCGTTGCTCCGTTTGGTTTGATTCTTTTTGCAAACCAGAGTTCTTAAGTTGAACTTTCTGGTCAATCTCTTTATTTGAGTTTTGCCCGTAAATCTTAGCTTGATTTCTTATGTCTGCTATTGTTGCTTGCGATAGAATTCCCGGAGTGTGAAGCGTGTTATTTGGATTCTCTAGGTTTCGCGGACCGTCAGCAAGGCAAGTAACACATTGATCATACTCTTTCCATACCCAGTTTTTATGCATTAGTTTCAATCCTCAAAACATTGCATGATTAGGATGTCATCAACATGTGGGTTGGGAAGTAGTTGTTGAGGTAGAACCTATTGCCCTGTTATATTCAAACCCTTGGGAGTTACTTCTATGCGTTGCTTATATTGCTATGATATGCTCATAGACGTGGTTTGGGTGAGTGAAATCTATGACAGATGTGAGATTGTTAATTAATGGTTCAACTTAAGGTGGCAACTTAAATTTACATCTGGGTGGATTGAGGCACCTGGAGTACCTAGTGTTGCCTGTATTTTTGGAAATCCCGGGGTTCCGTGTGATTTTCCTATGGACCGCCAGCCAGGCTCAAAGGGAACTGTGATGATTCATGCTAGAAACTTCCGTGTGCAGCCACAAGCTATTATGGGCTCTAGCATAGTTGAGTAAGTTACGTGAAGCTCTTGAAGAGGTAGATCGAAGGTAGTGGGTTTGTAGGTTTGGTATGGTATACCCAGAGTAGAGAGTTAATGTTTTTGAAAGACTGTGTCTCGGTCATCCGTTTCTCAAACACCATGTAGTGCGAGAAACCAAACGGAGGAGATCGAGTCTTGTGGGGAAAAGTGCGCAAACCTCTGCAGAGTGTACAAACTAATCATGGTTAGCCGTGTCCCCGGTTATGGACAATCTTGAGTATCTAGTACTTGGAGTATCTTAAGTATCTCATCACTCTAAATTAATATTGTTGGGTTGTTAATTACTCTAATTAGGATTGAGTTGGAGGAACCTTATCAATGATGTTTCAACTACCATGATAGTTAAATTAAAATTCTATTCCTTTGTTGTAGGGAAAAATTGGCTTTTCGCAAAAAATATAACCATAGAGCTTTCCACCAGCCAAATATGCATGTAGTGATAGCATTATTCTGTTCTTGCTCTACTGTGTTACATTGCCAGCATATTCCATGTGCTGACGCGTTTTCGGGCTGCAACGTATTATGTTGTAGACTTTTTAGATGAGGAGTAAGGTTCGTTAGGTCGTTGCCGTGCAGCTCATCTATGTCGTTGGAGTTGGTGGACTCACTTTATCTTCCAAGCCTTCCGCTGTTATCGTATTAGATGGCCTTAAGCCATATTTATTGTATTAAGTTCTCTTTTGAGAAATTCGATGTAATAAGTGTGTGATTGCTACTCTGTTATAAATCCTTCGAGTACTGTGTGTGTCAGCATTACCGATCCAGGGATGACACTGAAGCACAGAGACTTGACCGTTTGAGGTCGGGTCGCTACAAAGATGGTATCAGAGCACACGCTGAGTGTAGGACACGACCACTAAGATAAAACCATAGGTCACTCTTCTCTACCCATTTCTGACTCCTCTCCATTTTCTACTCTTTAGGATGGTGGATGCAAGAAACAAGTTTGCACAACCAGACGAAGACACACCTTTTGGACGACACCTGAAGGAAGTCACTAGGTACCTGAACATTGGAATACCAAGCTTCACCGGGACCTACAACGCCACTTTACCAGAAGAGGAGCGATGGATGATTCAAGTTCAAGTTCCAGGAAGGACCTTCATGCCAGTCACTAAACCCATAGAGTTTTCCTTCGATGCACCAACCTGGAGTTTTGGAAAAAGTTTGGCAGCTCACATCACCATGGGACACGTTGGAGAAGTTTATCAAAAGGAGCTTAAAGACACTATCTACCAGATCTGTGGGTGCCGAGATGAGCAATGGGAGATGATCAGCACTAGGAAGGATAGATCAATTGCAACTTTCATCCAGGAACTAAACCAGCACATTCGACGCCAGGAGAATCAGATGTGCGGAGACATGATAGATTTGAAGAAGGCGAAGACAAGGATCATCGAGCTGGAAGAAGAACTTAAGTCTACACACGATGGATATGAGGAGGAAATTGCGACACTACTGGAGAAGAATGACGACCTGATTAAGAAGATCAGAATATTTATGGGAGACCCCACACCAGTAGAAGAAGACGAAGAACCCAAGGAGATTCGCCCGGGAGACTACATCATCATCGACGACACCGACTCTGACCTGAGCGATGATGACTTTGAAGACGAAGCTGGAGCAGATATCATGGAGTATGCAACCAAGGAATATTTTTAGTAGACCACCACCTCAGTAGTAGTATTCCCCCATGTAAATAGAGTAGTCCGAGCACTTTTGCGATAGTTAGATCGATTGTATGTCTTGCTTGATCGATTGAGTGAAATGTTTGTGTTTGTCTCATGTGCATATGGGTAGTGCTTTCTCATTAGACCTCATTCTATTCTAATATCTTTCCTCTAAAACCCATCAGATGCCTCCGAGACGTGACCCCGGATTTGCATTCCCACCCGAGCTCACTCTGTTGATCCAGCAGCAGAATACCCTGATGCAGTTGTTGGTTCAGAATTAGGGAAACAACAACAACAACAATCCACCACCACCACCAGTTGACAACTTAGCCCATTTTCTGAGGTTGCAACCACCGGTGTTTTCCAGTAACACCGAGCCTATAGTAGCAGATGATTGGCTCCGCAGGATTGGAAGGGAGTTAACCACTGCAGGATGCACTGATGCTGAGAAGGTGTGTTTTGCCACACATCAGTTGGATGGACCAGCAACATCATGGTGGGAGAATTACACTGTCACCTACCCCATAGCCACGGTGACATGGGACCAATTTTAGCAAGCCTTCCGTACAAACCATGTCTCAACCGGAGCCATGAATATGAAGAAACGTGAGTTTCGCAACTTACGCCAGGGGAACCGTACTGTGGCTCAGTACGTGGATGAGTTTAGCAAGTTAGCTCGCTATGCCCCTGATGACATGGCCACAGATGCCGCGAAGCAGGAGAAGTTTATGGAAGGGCTGAATGATGAGATGAGTATGTAGTTGATGGTAGAAACCTTCAACAACTACGAGGAGTTGGTAGATAAGGCTCTTATGATTGAAGGGAAGCAGCAGCAGATTGAGAGCCGTAAGAGGAAGTATGGACAAGGGAGGTATAACTCAGGAGCTCAGCAGAAGCCTCGCCTAACCCCGAACTCGGTAGGACTTGTTCATAACCATGGAGGCCACACCCATAATGGAGGAAGTAACCATAACCATACTGGCCCAAGGAATGGGAATGGGAATGGAGCAAGCAACAATCAGAACCGCCCCAACCCAACCACACCCGCCAAAAGAGACCTAAGTCACATTACTTGCTTTAAGTGCGGGAAGACCGGACACGATGCCACAGAGTGCCCTGAAGGAAAGAATGGAAACGGAAATGGGAGCGTTGGAAAGAATCCCAATCCATTCGACAAAGGACAAGTGAACCACGTTAACGTGGAGGAGGTTGAAGAGCAGCCATACGCGGTTATAGGTAAGTTTTTGGTTAAGTCATTTACCGCTCTTGTTCTTTTTGATACTGGTGCATCGCATTCATACATATCAAGGGAATTCGTGGAAAATTTTAGACTACCAACCCAAACCCTTAGGAACCCTCTTTTAGTGAGGTCAGCCGGAGCAGAATATATGACTAGCCGGTGGTGCGACCAGATACCCTTAATCATTGGTAACCACGTTTTTCCGTCTGACCTAATTATCTTGGAGTCACAAGGATTGGATGTGATATTAGGTATGGACTGGATGTCAAAGTATGGAGGAAGTATTGACTGTGCTAGTAAGTCGATTTATCTCACCACCTCGGAGGGAAAAAGGATTAAGTATGTATCTAGGCATGTGCCTAGGAGGAGCCAAGTGAATACCCTCACGGGAGTTGTTCAAGAGGAAGTGCATGTAGTGAAGGATTACCCAGATGTTTTTCCAGAGGAGTTACCAGGTATGCCACCGGATCGAGACATCGAGTTTTTGATAGAGCTACTGCCAGGTACTGGGCCAATATCCAAGAGACCCTATCGGATGCCCGCAAATGATCTGGAGGAGATTAAGAAACAGATCAAGGAGTTATTGGAGAAAGGTTACATTCGAAGGAGTTCATCACCTTGGGGAGCCCTAGTGCTTTTGGTTGAGAAGAAGGATAAATCCCTAAGAATGGTTGTTGATTATCGGGCCTTGAATGAAGTGACGATTAAGAACAAGTACCCACTACCGATGATCAATGATCTGTTTGATCAGTTGCAAGGAGTTAAGGTGTTTTCGAAGATCGATTTGCGATCGGGATACCATCAGTTGAAGATTCGAGAGAAAGATATACCAAAGACAGCCTTCACCACGCGTTACGGATTATATGAGTATACGGTCATGTCGTTTGGACTGACTAACGCCCCTGCCTATTTCATGAGCATGATGAACAAGGTATTCATTGGATATTTGGACAATTTTGTTGTGGTGTTTATTGATGATATTATGGTATACTCGAAGAATGAAGAGGAGCACAAGGAGCATTTGCAATTAGTTCTCGAGAAACTCAGGGAACACTAGTTGTATGCCAAGTTCAGCAAATGCGAGTTTTGGTTGAAGGAAGTCGGATTCTTTGGACATGTTATATCAGGAGAAGGTATAGCAGTAGACCCCAGCAAGGTTCAGTCAGTCACTGAATGGTTGGCACCCACTTCAGTTAGCGAGATCCGCAGTTTTCTTGGACTCGCAGGATACTACTGGAGATTCATTGAGAATTTTTACAAAATTGCAAAGGCAATGATGGAGTTACTGAAGAAGGATACTAAGTATAAATGGATGTAAGATTGCGAGGCAAGTTTCCAGGAGTTGAAGAAACGTTTGACTACAGCCCCAGTGCTGACACTGCCAGATATACATAAGGATTTCCAAGTGTATTGCGACGCCTCTATCTTAGGACTTGGAAGTGTGCTTATGCAGGATGGAAGAGTTGTTTCGTATGCCTCACGACAACTAAAACCTCACGAGTTGAACTATGCCACCCATGATTTGGAGCTAGCAGCAGTAGTGCATGCATTGAAGACTTGGAGACATTATCTTATTAGAAACCATTGTGATGTGTACATGGATCATAAGAGTTTGAAGTACATCTTCACGTAGAAGGAGCTGAACCATAGGCAGAGGAGATGGTTGGAGCTTATAAAAGATTACGACATGAAGCTGCACTATCATCCAGGAAAGGCCAATGTCGTAGCAGATGCCTTGAGCCGAAAGAGTTATGCTAATATGCTAGAGAGTACGGGATTGCCAATGGAGTTAGCAGAGGATATCATGGAACTTCGATTAGATATTGTTCCTATAGGTTTTGTTGCAACAACGGAAGTTCGGTCGACGTTGTTGGGTAAGATTTGGGAAGCTCAGAAGGATGACAAAGAGATTGCCGAGATAAAGGAGAAGATGAGCAAAGGAAAGGCCAAAGGTTTTCGTGAGGATGAGCACGATACCTTATAGTTTGAGGACCGGATATACGTGCCTAATGACCCAGAGATCAGGAAATTAATACTTCAGGAGGCTCATGACTCACCATACTCAATACACCCTGGAAACACCAAGATGTATTTGGATTTGAAGGAACGTTTCTCGTGGACAGGGATGAAGAAAGATATTGCCGACTATGTAGCTGTATGCGATGTATGCCAGAGAGTGAAAGCAGAGCATCAAAAGCTAGCGGCATTGTTACATCCTATGCTGATACCCAAATGGAAGTGGGATAAACTTGGCATGGACTTTATTCCATATGGGTAGTAGTTGATCGCTTGACCAAAGTGGCTCACTTTATCCCAGTGAAAACCACCTATACAAGTGCAAAGTTGGCCAAGATATATATGTCCAGGATCGTATGTCTGCATGGAGTTCCGAGGACCATCGTATCAGATAGAGGAACACAGTTTACCTCAAAGTTTTGGCATCAGTTACACCAGAATTTAGGTACGAGATTGGAGTTTAGTACCGCATTTCACCCGCAGACGGATGGACAGACCGAGAGAGTCAACCAAATTCTGGAAGATATGTTGAGAGCCTGTGCGCTAGATTATGGATCTAGTTGGGATGACAATTTGCCTTACGCAGAGTTCTCATACAACAATAGCTACCAAGCTAGTTTGAAGATGGCACCGTTCGAAGCCCTGTATGGACGAAGGTGCAGAACGCCGTTGATGTGGGATGAAGTAGGAGACCGACAGTTGTTTGGACCGGACTCGATCAAAGAGTCTGAAGAGAAAGTTAAGCTGATTCGTGATAGACTGAAGATTGCTCAGTCCAGGCAGAAGAGTTATGCAGACTCGAAACGCAAGGAGGTAACCTATGAAATTGGAGACAGAGCATATCTGCGAGTATCACCCTTGCGAGGAGTGAAACATTTTGGAGTTAAGGAAAAGTTAGCCCCGAGATTTGTAGGACCGTATCATGTTTTGGAACGGACGGGTGAAGTTTCCTACAAATTGGAGTTACCCGAAGGACTGTCAGGAGTTCATGATGTGTTTCACGTTTCACAGTTGAAGAAGTGTCATGCTGAGATGGCCGAAATACCGTTAAGAGATACAATACCCTTGGAGGCGATTCAGTTGGACAGTGATTTGACTTATGAGGAAAAGCCAGTTAAGATTCTTGAGTTTGCCTACCGAGTCACCCGTAGCAAGGTTATCATGTTTTGCTTAGTTCAGTGGAGTCACCATATCGAGGATGAAGCCACCTGGGAACGAGAGGATGATCTACGCAAAGACCACCCACACTTATTTTCTAGCCAACCCGAATCTCGAGGGCGAGATTCATCTTAAGGGGGGTAGGTTTGTAACATCCCAAGTTTTCAATTTGGAATGTTATACATAGATCATTCATGCATATCATATTTTATTGCATTTCCGTTCCGCAATCCTCGAAATCCTAAGCAACTCAAGGACCCTCGGAGAGAGTTGGGGATTTCCCGGTTTTCATATTTGATATTTTATCAAATAATGAAACGAGGAATTTTGATTTTGATTATTTTTCTCTCCGAAAAATATTTCATAATAAAATATATGAGAGGAGATAATATGACTTCTCCTAAATAATTGAAATATTGGAGGAAAAATATTAAAATCATTTATTTGATTTTATTTGCATTAGAAAAATTGCACGTTTTCAAAATTTCATTTTAGGGCCAAGAAAATGTTCATCTCGTTCTAAATATTTTATTTAGACGGTGAAAATTTGTTTTGGCATTTTTAGATTTTTATTTTATTTTCTAGGATTTATTTTCTGTTCGGCGGAATTATTATTTTTTTTAAAAAAACTTCCAGCCGACTGGGCCGAAACCCAGCCGGATCGGCCCACCTCCCCGCACGCGCCGTCTCCCACCCGGAGACCGAGCCGCCGCCGCCACCTCGGATGAGGAGTCCGGCCGGGACTCCTCCTCGCCGCCGCCTTGGCCCCTCCTCCAAGCCGCGCCCCCCCTTTATATACCCCCCCGGACCCCACCACCACCACAACCACCACCGCCGCCGAGCCCCGCCCCGAGCCGCGCTGCGCCTCGTCGCCGCCGCTGCAGCCGTGCTGCACCGCCGTCGCCCCGCAAGCCGCCGCCCAAGCTCCGCCTCGCCGGAGCCGCCTCGCCAGAGGTACCGCGCCGATCCGCCGCCGCCGTTTTTTTAAGAAACCGATTCGGTTTTTTAAAACCCTAGTACGTTTTTTGATCGGTTCGCCGGTTTTCCCGGTTCCTCTATTTAGCGGACATTCGTCCGTATGTTCGTTTTAACGAACGGTTTTCGCTCGTTAGTTATGGATAACGAACGCTCGTTCGTTAGTCTGTTCGTCAGTTTTCTTTTTATCGGATTAACCCGCGATTATTTCTGATCGCGATTTCTGATCCGATTTTTGTTTCTGTTTATCTTTTCGCTCGTTAGTCGGAATCAGGCGATTCAAGCGCCTAGATCTTCGTCTCGAGACCCTCTTTCTGCTTAACCAACTTGAACTAGTTTTTGCTACTGTAAAATTTGACCTTAGTTCAGATTAGTAAACGGATCTTGTTTATTTCGCCGTTTGAATTTCGTTGCTCCGTTTGGTTTGATTCTTTTTGCAAACCGGAGTTCTTAAGTTGAACTTTCTGGCCAATCTCTCTTATTTGAGTTTTGCCCGTGCATCTTAGCTTGATTGCTTATGTATGCTACTGTTTCTTGCGATAGAATTCCCGGAGTGCGAAGCGTGTTATTTGGATTCTCTAGGTTTAGCGGACCGTCAGCAAGGCAATGAACACATTGATCATACTCTTTCTATACCCAGTTTTTATGCATTAGTTTCAATCCTCAAAACATTGCATGATTAGGATGTCATCAACATGTGGGTTGGGAAGTAGTTGTTGAGGTAGAACCTATTGCCCTGTTATATTCAAACCCTTGGGAGTTACTTCTACGCGTTGCTTATATTGCTATGCTATGCTCGTAGACGTGGTTTGGGTGAGTAAAATCCATGACAGATGTGAGATTGTTAATTAATGGTTCAACTTAAGGTGGCAACTTGAATTTACATCTGGGTGGATTGAGGCACCTGGAGTACCTAGTGTTGCCTGTATTTTTGGAAATCCCGGGGTTCTGTGTGATTTTCCTATGGACCGCCACCCAGGCTCAAAGGGAACTGAGATGATTCATGCTAGAAACTTCCGTGTGCAGCCACAAGCTATTATGGGCTCTAGCATAGTTGAGTAAGTTACGTGAAGCTCTTGAAGAGGTAGATCAGTAGGTAGTGGGTTTGTAGGTTTGGTATGGTCTACCCAGAGTAGAGAGTTAATGTTTCTGAAAAACTGTGTCTTGGTTATCCGTTTCTCAAACACCATGTAGTGCGAGAAACCCAACGGAGGAGATCGAGTCTTGTGGGGAAAAGTGTGCAAACCTCTACACAGTGTACAAACTAATCATGGTTAGTCGTGTCCCCGGTTATGGACAATCTTGAGTATCTAGTACTTGGAGTATCTTAAGTATCTCATCACTCTAAATTAATATTGTTGGGTTGTTAATTACTCTAATTGGGATTGAGTTGGAGGAACCTTCTCAATGATGTTTGTAGCGACCCGACCTAAGATGGTCAAGTCTCTGTGCTTCAGTGTTATCCCTGGATCGGTAATGCTGACACACACAGTACTTGAAGGATTTATAACAGAGTAGCAATCACACACTATTACATCGAATGTCTCCAAAGAGAACTTATTACAATAATATGGCTTAAGGCCATCTAATGCGATAACAGCGGAAGGCTTGGAAGATAAAGTGAGTCCATCAACTCCAACGGCATAGCTGAGCTGCACAGCAACGACCTAACGAACCTTACTCCTCGTCTGAAAAGTCTGCAACATAATACGTTGCAGCCCGAAAACGGGTCAACACATGGAATATGCTGGCAATATAACACAGTAGAGCAGAAACAGAATAATGCTATCACTACATGCATATATGGCTGGTGGAAAGCTGTATGGTTATAGTTTTTGCGAAAAGCCAATTTTTCCCTACAACAAAGGAATAGATTTTTATTTAACTATCATGGTGGTTGAAACATCATTGAGAAGGTACCCCCAACTCAATTAAAGTGATTAACAACCCAACAGTATTAATTAAACATGGTGAGATACATGTGATAGCCCAAGTACTAGATACTCAAGAATTGTCCGTAACCGGGGACACGGCTAACCATGATTAGATTGTACACTCTGCAGAGGTTTGCGCACTTTTCCCCACAAGACTCGATCGCCTCCGTTGGATTTCTCGCACTACATGGTGTTTGAGAAACGGATGACCGAGACAAAGTCTTTCAGAAACGTCAACTCTCTACTCCTGGTAGACCATACCAAACCTACAAAACCCACTACCTGCTGATCTACCTCTTCAAGAGCTTCACGTAACCTACTCAACTATGCTAGAGCCCATAATAGCTTGTGGCTGCACACGGAAGTTTCTAGCATGAATCATCTTAGTTCCCTTTGAGCCTGGGTGGCGGTCCATAGGAAGATCACATGGGTACCCCGGGATTTCCAAAAAATACAGACAACACTGGGTTCCCCAGGTGCCTCAATCCACCCAGTTGTTTGATTAAGTTGCCACCTTAAGTTGAACCATTATTTAACAATCTCACATCTATCATGAATTTCACTCAAACCCAAACCACGTCTATGAGCATAGCATAGAAATATAAGCAATATGTAGAAGTAACTCCCGAGGGTTTGATTATAACAGGGCAGTAAGTTCTACCTCAGCAACTACTTCCCAACCCACAAGTTAATGACATCCTAATCATGCAATGTTTGAGGATTGGAACTAATGCATAAAAACTGGGTAATAATGGCATATGATCAAAGTGTTACTTGCCTTGCTGACGATCCGCGAATCCTAGAGACTCGTAGTAACACGCTTCGCACTCCGGGAATTCTATCGTAAGCAAACAATAACATACATAAGTAACAAGCAACGATGCACAAGAAAAACTCAAATAAGAGAGGTTGACCAGAAAGTTCAACTTAAGAACTTCGGTACGCAAAAAGAATCAAATCAAACGAAGCAACAAAAGTCAAACGGCGAAGGAAAGAAGCTTAGTTTACTAATCTGAAACTAGGTCAAATTTTACAGTAACAAAAACTTGTTTGAGTTGATTAACCGGAAAGAGGGTTTCGAGAAGAAACTCTAGGCGCTTGAATCGCCTGATTCTGATAAACGAGCGAAAAGATAAACAGAAATTAAGATCGGATCAGAAATCGCGATCAGAAAAATCACGGAATAAATTCGAGAAAAAGAAAAATGACGAACAGATTGACGAACGAACGTTCGTTATCTGGATCTAAACGAAGAACGCATTCGTTAAAACGAACGAACGAGCGAACACTCGCTAAAAAAATAAACCGGAGAAAAACCGATCTATAAAAAAACGAAAACTAGGGTTTTGAAAAAAATAAAACCGAACGGTTTTTTTAGAAAAACCGGCGGTTGGAACCGGCGGCTACCTCCGGCGAGGGCTTGGGTGGTGGGGTGCGGCGGTGGCGGGGCTCGGCGGGGTGCGGGAGGCGGCGATGGTGGCGGCGAGGGCTCGGGCGGCGCGTATATAAAGGGGGCGGGGTGGGGCGGCTTGGAGGAGGGGGCAAGGCGGCGGCGACGAAGTCCAACTCGGACTCCGGTCTGAGTGGCGGCGGCGGCGCGCGCGCGCGCAGGAGGCGGCGGCAGCGGCCTGGCGCGGCTGGGCCTTAGACCCAGTCGGCGCGGGAACCCCTTTTTAAAAAAAACTTCGCCGACCGAAATAAAATCCTAAAAAAATAAATAAAACTTAAAAATGCCAAAACAAATTTTCGCCGTCTAAATAAAATATTTAGGACGAGTTGAACATTTTCTTGGCCCTAAAATGCAATTTTGAAAACATGCAATTTTTCTAATGCAATTAAAATCCGAATAAAACCAAATAAAATCCAATAAATGATTTTAATATTTTTCCTCCAATATTTCAATTATTTTGGAGAAGTCCTATTATCTCCACTCATTTGATTTAATATGAAATATTTTTCGGAGAGAAAAATTATTAAAATCAAAATCCTCGTTTCATTATTTGATGAAAATCAAATATGAAAACCGGAAAATCCCCAACTCTCTCCGTGGGTCCTTGAGTTGCTTAGGATTTCAAGGATTGCGGAACGGAAATGCACTAAATCATGATATGCATGGATGATCTATGTATAACATTCCAAATTGAAAATTTGGTATGTTATAATGTTTCAACTACCATGATAGTTAAATTAAAATTCTATTCCTTTGTTGTAGGGAAAAATTGGCTTTTTGCAAAAAAAAACTATAACTATAGAGCTTTCCACCAGCCAAATATGCATGTAGTGATAGCATTATTTTGTTCTTGGTCAACTGTATTACATTGCCAGCATATTCCATGTGCTAACCCGTTTTCGGGTTGCAATGTATTATGTTGCAGACTTTTCAGACGAGGAGTAAGGTTCGTTAGGTCGTTGTCGTGCAGCTCAGCTATGCCGTTGGAGTTGATGGACTCACTTTATCTTCCAAGCCTTCTGCTGTTATCGTATTAGATGGCCTTAAGCCATATTTATTGTATTAAGTTCTCTTTTGAGACATTCGATGTAATAAGTGTGTGATTGATACTCTGTTATAAATCCTTCAAGTAATGTGTGTGTCAGCATTACCGATCCAGGGATGACACTGAAGCCCAGAGACTTGACCGTTTGAGGTCGGGTCGCTACAATTGCAATGATAGGAAACAAGGCCTAGGGTTCATACTTTCACTAGTGTAAGTTCCCTCAACAATAATAGCATAATTGGATCACATAACTATCCCTCGACATGCAACAAAGAGTCACTCCAAAGTCACTAATAGCGGAGAACGAACGAAGAGATTATGGTAGGGTATGAAACCACCTCAAAGTTATTCTTTCCAATCAATCCATTGGGCTATTCCTATAAGTGTCACAAACAGCCCTAGAGTCTGTATTAGAATAACACCTTAAGACACAAATCAACCAAAACCCTAATGTCACCTGGATACTCCAATGTCACCTCAAGTATCTGTGGGTATGATTATATGATATGCATCATACAATCTCAGATTCATCTATTCAACCAACACAAAGGACCTCCAAGAGTGCCCCAAAGTTTCTACCGGAGTATCACGACGAAAACGTGTGCCAACCCCTATGCCTAGGTTCATGGGCGGAACCCGCAAGTTGATCACCAAAACATACATCAAGTGAATCACGTGATATCCCATTGTCACCACAGATATGCATGGCAAGACATACATCAAGTGTTCTCAAATCTTTAAAGACTCAATCCAATAAGATAACTTCAAAGGGGAAACTCAATCCATTACAAGAGAGTAGAGGGGGAGGAGAAACATAAGATCCAACTATAATAGCAAAGCTCGCGATACATCAAGATCGTGCCAAATCAAGAACACGAGAGAGAGAGAGAGATCAAACACATAGCTATTGGTACATACCCTTAGCCCTGAGGGAGAACTACTCCCTCCTCGTCATGGAGAGCACCGGGATGATGAAGATGGCCACCGGAGAGGGATTGCCCCCTCCAGAAGGGTGCCGGAACGGGTCTAGATTGGCTTTTGGTGGCTACGGAGGCTTTTGGTGGCGGAACTCCCGATCTATTGTGCTCCCGGATGTTTTTAGGGTATATGGAGATATATAGGCGGAAGAAGTACGTCAGGGGGGCCACGAGGGGCCCACGAGGGTGGAGGGCACGCCTAGGGGGTGGGCGCCCCCTGCCTCGTGGCCTCCTCGTAGATCCCCTGACGTGCACTCCAAGTCTTCTGGGCTTCTTTTGATCCAAAAATAAGTTCCGTGAAGTTTCAGGTCAATTGGACTCCGTTTGGTTTTCCTTTTCTGCGATATTCTAAAACAAGGTAAAAACAGAAACTGGCACTGGGCTCTGGGTCAATAGGTTAGTCCCAAAATTAATATAAAAGTGGATAATAAAGCCCATAAACATCCAAAGTTGATAATAATAGCATGGAACAATAAATAATTATAGATACATCGGAGACGTATCAGCATCCCCAAGTGTTGAGGATATAACCACTAAGGGTAAACCGCCCAGGAGGGGCCGGTTCACCTTCACCTATACTAAAGCTCAAGGGAACCCAGAAGATGGCGCTTTACGGATGAGGCTTAGAGGCCCAGACCCTACAGGTGATTTAGGGCCCATGATAGTAAACCGCCATGATTGTATAAACTTGCATTGTAAGATAGGAAAGAAGAGACCGAGGCGGACACTTGTATGAGCCAGCCTTGGGACTCTGTAGACCGGCCGGGGTCCTCCTGAGTATATAAAGGGGTGACCCGGCGGCAGTTTAGGGACGGAGAACAATAGCTCGAGAGCCAGACAAAGCGGATTCGCTCCCTGTCCTTCGAAACCCTTGCAATACCAATCACAACTAGACGTAGGCTTTTACCTTCATCGAAGGGGCCGAACTAGTATAAAACTCTCGTGTCCCCTTGTCCGGTTTAACCCCTTCAAGCTAACCATAGCGATGGCTCCACGACTAAGTCCTTTCCTGAGGACATCTGCCATGACAATTCCACGACACCAAGCTTAATTCCTGCTCGTCCTCGAGTAGGTAAATGATAAAAACAGAATTTTTGATGTGGGATTCTACTTGGCATAATTTTAATGTAATTATTCTTAATTGTGGCATGAATATTCAGATCCAAAAGATTCAAGATAAAAGTTCATATTGACATAAAAATAATAACACTTCAAGCATACTAACTAAGCAATCATGTCTTCTCAAAATAACATGGCCAAAGAAAGTTCATCCCTACAAAATCATATAGTTTAGTCATGCTCCATTTTCATCACACAAGAATGCTCTCATCATGCACAACCCCGATGACAAGCCAAGCAAGTGTTTCATACTTTCGCAATCTCAAACCTATAAACTTTCACGCAATATATGAGCGCGAGCCATGGACATAGCACTATGGGTGGAATAGAATATAATGAGGGGGTAATGTGGAGAAGACAAAAAGGAGAAAGTCTCACATCAACGAGGCTAATCAATGGGCTATGGAGATGCCCATCGATTGATGTTAATGCAAGTAGTAGGGATTGCCATGCAACTGATGCACTAGGGCTATAAATGTATGAAAGCTCAACAAAAGAAACTAAGTGGGTGTGCATCCAACTAGCTTGCTCACGAAGACCTAGGGCACTTGAGGAGGCCCATTGTTGGAATATACAAGCCAAGTTCTATAATGAAAAATTCCCACTAGTATATGAAAGTGACAAAACAAGAGACTCTCTATCATGAAGATTACGGTGCTACTTTGAAGCACAAGTGTGGCAAAGGATAGTAACATTGTCCCTTCTCTCTTTTTCTGTCATTTTTTTCTTTTTTTATTTTCTATTTGGGCCTTTCTCTTTTTTATGGCCTTTCTCTTTTTTTGGGCCGAGGGAGTCCTAGATTAGGGGGTGTCCGGATGGCCGGACTATACCTTCAGCCGGACTCCTGGACTATGAAGATACAAGATTGAAGACTTCGTCCCGTGTCCGGAAGGGACTTTCCTTGGCGTGGAAGGCAAGCTTGGCGATACGGATATGTAGATCTCCTACCATTGTAACTGACTTTGTGTAACCCTAACCCTCTCCGGTGTCTATATAAACCGGAGGGTTTTACTCCGTAGGACAACATAGACAACAACAATCATACAATAGGCTTGCTTCTAGGGTTTAGCCTCTCCGATCTCATGGTAGATCTACTCTTGTACTACCCATATCATCAATATTAATCAAGCAGGACGTAGGGTTTTACCTCCATCGAGAGGGCCCGACCTGGGTAAAACTTCATGTCCCTTGCCTCCTGTTACCATCCGGCCTAGACGCACAGTTCGGGACCCCCTACCCGAGATCCGCCGGTTTTGACACCGACATTGGTGCTTTCATTGAGAGTTCCTCTGTGTCGTCGCCGTCAGGCTTGATGGCTCCTACGATCATCAATGGCGATGCAGTCTAGGGTGAGACCTTCCTCCCCGGACAGATCTTCATCTTCGGCGGCTTCGCACTGCGGGCCAATTCACTTGGCCATCTGGAGCAGATCGAAAGCTATGCCCCTAGCCGTCAGGTCAGATTTGGAAGCTTAAACTACACGGCTGACATCCGCGGGGACTTGATCTTTGACGGATTCGAGCCACGGCCGAGCACGCCGCACTGTCACGACGAGCATGATCTAGCTCTGTCGCCGAATAGTGCCCTGGAGGCCGCACCCGCATCGGCTTCGACCCTTAATTTGGAGCCAACTGCGCCGATCGAGGATGGGTGGTTGGACGCCGCCTCGGGGGCTGCGATCCCAACGGCGATCGAGCCGAACACCAGCCCCGCACTCCGCGAGATTCGTGACTCCAAGGAGCCGGAATCCTCTCCAGACTCTGAACCCTCCACGCCCCTACCGATCGAATCCGATTGGGCGCCGATCATGGAGTTTACTACCGCGGACATCTTTCAGCACTCGCCTTTCGACGATATTCTGAAGACACTGAAGTCTCTCTTTATCAGGAGAGCCCTGGCCGGACTACGGTCAGCAAGGTTGTGATACGGACGATGAAGAAATTCAAAGCCCACCCACCACCCACTTTGTAGCCACTGTCGATGATTTAACCGACATGCTCGACTTCGACTCCGAAGACATCGACGGTATGGACGCCGATGATGGAGACGATGAAGAACCAGCGCCTATTGGGCCATGGAAAGCCACCTCGTCATATGACATATACATGGTGGACACCCCAAAAGAAGGAGATGGCGATGGAACAACGGAGGATGACCCCTCCAAGAAACAGCCTAAGCGCCAGCGTCAGCGTCAGCGGCGTCGCTCAAAATCCCGCCAAAACAAATACGGTGATTCAAGCATGGGAGATAATAATACTCCGGAGAGTGCCGAAGAAAACCCCCTCCAGCAAGATTCAGCACAGGAGGATGGAGAAACCAGCCCTCTTGAGAGATCGGCAGACAGAGAGGTCGAGGACGATAATCATATGCCTCCCTCCGAAGACGAGGAAAGCCTTGACGACGACGAATTCGTCATGCAGAGGATCCCGTCGAGCAAGAGCGTTTTCAACGCAGGCTTATGGCCACGGCAAGAAGCCTCAAGAAAAAACAGCAACAACTTAGAGCTGATCAAGATTTACTAGTCGACAGGTGGACTGAAGTCCTTGCGGCCGAAGAGCATAAACTCGAACGCCCCTCCAAGAGCTACCCAAAGCACAGGTTGCTACCCCGATTAGAGGAGGAAGCACTTGATACGGCCGACCGGCCACCTCGTGGCCGTGACAGAGAGGCCTCTCGGTCCTCCACTCAAGCCGCACCCCGTACCAAGGCACGGGAAAATGCGCCAGACCTGCGAGATATGTTGGAGGACAAGGCAAGGCAAACAAGATCGACCTACGGATCGCATGGGCGCCCCACGACTCGAGACAATAACTGTCATGCCGGACATAAATCCGGTAGGGCCGAACACAGTAGACAAAGCTCATTGGAGCTACGTCGTGATATAGCCCAGTACAGAGGCGCCGCACACCCACTATGCTTCACAGACGAAGTAATGGATCATCAAATCCCCGAGGGTTTCAAACCGGTAAACATCGAATCATATGATGGCACAACAGATCCTGCGGTATGGATCGAGGATTATCTCCTTCATATCCACATGGCCCGCGGCGATGATCTCCACGCCATCAAATACCTCGCACTCAAACTTAAAGGACCAGCTCGGCATTGGCTTAATAGCTTGCCAGCAGGATCAATCAGCTGTTGGGAGGACCTGGAAGCCGCATTCCTCGACAGTTTCCAGGGCACTTATGTGCGACCACCAGACGCCGATGACCTAAGCCACGTGATCCAGCAGCCAGAGGAATCGGCCAGGAAATTCTGGACACGGTTCCTAACAAAGAAAAATCAAATAGTCGACTATCCGGACGCAGAGGCCCTAGCAGCCTTCAAGCACAATATCCGCGATGAGTGGCTTGCCCGGCACCTAGGGCAGGAAAAGCCAAAGTCTAGGGCAGCACTCACGACACTCATGACCCGCTTTTGCGCGGGAGAAGACAGCTGGCTTGCTCGTAGCAACAATTCGGATACCAGGGACAGTAGTGGCAGGTCGCGTCGCAACAAGTAGAAGCGCCGCATTAACAGCGACAATGCTGAGGATACGGCAGTTAATGCCGGATTCAAGGGCTCTAAATCCGGTCAGCGGAAAAAGCCATTCAAAAGGAATCCTAGGGGCCCGTCCAGTTTGGACCGAATACTCGACCGCTTGTGCCAGATACATGGCACCCCCGAAAAGCCGGCCAACCACACCAACAGGGATTGTTGGGTGTTCAAGCAGGCAGGCAAGTTAAATACCGAAAACGAAGACAAGGGGATGCATAGCGATGACGACGAAGAGCCCCGGCCGCCGAACAACAGTGGACAGAAGGGTTTTCCCCCACAAGTGCGGACGGTGAACATGATATACACAACCCATGTCCCCAAGAGGGAGCGGAAGCACGCGTTAAGGGACGTATACGCGGTAGAGCCAGTCGCCCCAAAGTTCAACCCATGGTCCTCCTGCCCGATCACCTTTGATCGAAGGGACCACCCCACTAGCATCCGTCATGGCGGATTTGCCGCATTGGTTCTAGACCCAATTATTGACGGATTTCATCTCACTAGAGTCCTTATGGACGGCGGCAGCAGCCTGAACCTGCTTTACCAGGATACAATGCGGAAAATGGGCATAGATCCCTCGAGGATTAAGCCCACCAAAACGACCTTTAAAGGCGTAATACCAGGTGTAGAGGACAACTGTACAGGCTCAGTCACACTCGAAGTGGTCTTCGGATCTCCGGATAATTTCTGAAGCGAGGAGTTAATCTTCGACATAGTCCCATTCGCCAAGTTTAATGCGGTACCGCACTATGCATACCTTAAGCTCAAAATGCCAGGCCCTCGAGGAGTAATTACGGTCAATGGAAACACCGAACGCTCCCTCCGAATGGAGGAGCACACGGCGGCCCTTGCAGCGGAAGTACAAAGCAGCCTCTCCAGGCAGTTCTCCAGTCTGGCCATTAAACGACTGGACACCGTCAAGCGCGCCCGGAGTAACCTACAACAAGACCGCCTGGCACGATCCGAGCAGGCGTAGCAATGCGGCCCCAACCTCAGCCCTCGCAAAAAGGCGACGCCAGTGCTTCGCATACATAACTACGCTCTAGAAATACCATGGGTACAGGGGGAGGGGCACCATCACGGCATGCTGGAAACACGGCTTAAACCACACCAGGGGCTGCTGATTTTTTTAATTTTCTCTTACTTTCAGGACTCCATTCTTTGGAAGGCCTATTCGGCAGTTCAATTGCCTCACAAACGATGCAAGAACCAGGGAAGCAGACAAGCCACGCCGCATTAAGGAACTCCCAGGTGGTCTCTATCATGAGCAGTATACCTGTTTCGCATACCATTTCGCAGCCTGCCCCTGGAACAGACATGTTAAATAGTCCAACCTTTTGCTTATCGCATTATTTGTATCGTTCTGCTTTGATCGCAGCCCTTTTTAATAAACAGTGCATAGCTTTTGTCTATTTTTGCATTACTCTTTTTTTATATATATGTTCCTTAACGACATGCTGCACCCGTACACTTTGGTACGGCCAAAATACGCCAGGGGCTTTAGTACCCCTCAATATGGTGTGAGAAGTCCGAACACTTTCACAAGTGCGGCACCCCGAACTTATAGCATTATATGCATCGGCTCCGAATCATGTCTTGGGTCAATAGTTGGGTTTGCCCGGCTCCTATGTTTTGGTGCCTTACGTTCCGCTATATCGGCTAAGGTAGCACTAGGAGAACCACTGTGATTTTGCCCCAGTTGAGCTGGGTCGAGCACCTCAGTGGAGAAAGCTAAAACTGACTGTCATGATGAAGCGAGAGCTGGTCGTTGTTCGAGAGGTTTTTCGAGTCCCTAAAGACTTATGCCGCTTAGAGCGAGGAGCCGGCTCTGTCCGGCCAAGGCGTGGATAGCGCCCCGAACTCGGTCTTCCGAATACCAGGGGCTTCGTCGAAATTTAAAATTATAGAATTCTATGGCTAAGTGAGAGTGTTCATGCATTATAGTCCGATTGCCTTGTTCGTTGGGCTGAGCGCCTCCCTCGAAGGACCCAAACATGGGAAAAAGAGCACTCAGGTTTATCCCCGAACACCCCAGCACTAGCGGCACGGGGGCAGAAGCCGACGACTTGCCATCTCTCAGAATAGATAAACAGCCGCACAGAAGGTAATATTTTAAATTCCAACAGCATTGCTTAGCGCATATGAACAAGTTTTCAGCGCACAGGACAAAACGAGCAAGTTTCACTCAAAAATTACATCCCTAGAACATTCATCCGCCATAAGGCAGGCACCCTTCAGAACATCCTTATAATAATTCTCGGGCTTGCAATGGTCTTTCCCCGGCGGTGGCCCGTCCTTCACAAGCTTCTCAGCATCCAGCTTGCCCCAGTGCACCTTAGCACGGGCAAGGGCCCTACGGGCACCTTCAATGCAGACGGGGCGCTTGATGACTTCGAGCCTTGGACAGGCCTCCACCAGCCCGAAATAGCTCCCACGTAGAGCCTCTCCAGGCCACAGCCGAACTATGAGGCCCTTCATGGCCTGTTCGGCCGCCTTGTGGAGCTCGACCAGTTGCTTCAGCTGGTCGCTCAGGGGAACGGGGTGTCCGGCCTCAGCATACTGAGACCAGAGCACCTTCTCCGTTGAGCTGCCCTCCTCGGCTCGATAGAATGCGGCGGCATCGGACACACTCCGGGGAAGATCTGCGAACGCTCCTGGAGAGCTCCGGATTCGGGTAAGTAACAAGTAACTCACGTTTACGTGTTTGCTTTGCATAAAGAATGCCTTACCTGCCGCTATCTTCTTCACCTCATCCAACTCCTGGAGGGTCTTCTGGGATTCAGCCTTGGCAAACTTGGCATTTTCAATAGCCACCGCGAGCTCCGACGCTCGCGTCTTTGAGTCAAGCTCCAAACTCTCATGTTTTTCCATGAGAGCCTGGAGCTCTTGCCGCACCTTGCCAACCTCGGCCTCATACTTCTCCCGCTCGGTGCACTCCGTGGCCGCCCTCTTCTCGGCCTCGACCACCGCTTGCTTAAGGGTCGCCACCTCAGACGTGGCCCCTACAATAGCCACGATGATCCTGTCATTTTTTGCAATTGCACTTTCTTTATATATATATATATATATATATATATTTAAACAAGGTATTTCTTACCTTCCTTCTCCTCGAGCTGCTTCTTGGCACGCCCGAGCTCTCGCTCGGACTGCTCGAGGTTCTGCTTTAGCGTGTCCACTTCCGCAGTCAGTACGACGGACGCCAGCAGAGAAGCCTGCATACGCATATTAACTCCTTTTTGTTAGACTCCTGCGAATTTCATTTTGATCCTCTATTCGGCTTTTCTTCCTGAACGCCAAACAGAGCATCAGGGGCTACTGTCTATGCGGTAATATTATTTACACATTTTTTACTTACCTCAAAGCCTGTTAAAAGGCTAGTACAAGCTTCAGTCAGTCCGCTCTTGGCGGACTGAACCTTCTGGACCACCGCACTCATAATGGTGCGGTGCCCCTCGTCGATGGAGGCGCCTTTGAGAACCTCCAACAGATTGTCCGGCGCCTCCGGTTGGACGAAATGTTGGGTTGTCTCCAACAAGTGCTTTTCTTTAATGCCTTTCTAGCTAGTCATGATGATTTCAATGATGCTCACATAAAAGATAAGAATTGAAACACAAAGAGAGCATCATGAAGCATATGAATAGCACATTTAAGCCTAGCCCACTTCCTATGCATTGGGATTCTGTGAGCAAACAACTTATGGGAACAAGAATCAACTAGCATAGGGAGGTAAAACAAGCAAAACTTCAAGAGTTTCAGCATATAGAGAGGAAACTTGATATTATTGCAACTCCTATAAGCATACATTCCTCCCTCATAATAATTTTTAGTAGCATCATGGATGAATTCAACAATATAACCATCACATAAAGCATTATTTTCATGATGCACAAGCATAGAAATTTTACAACTCTCCACATAAGCAAAATTCTTCTCATTCATAATAGTGGGAGCAAATTCAATAAAATAACTATCACGTGAGGCATAATCCAATTGAAAATTAAAATCATGATGACAAGTTTCATGGTTATCATTATTCTTTATAGCATACATGTCATCACAATAATCATCATAGATGGCAACTTTGTTCTCATAATCAATTGAAACCTCTTCCAAAATAGTGGATTCATCACTAAATAAAGTCATGACCTTTCCAAATCCTCTTTCATCAATATAATCATCATAAATAGGAGGAATTCTATCATCATAATAAATTTTCACATCAAAACTTGGGGGACAAAAATATCATCTTCATCAAACATAGCATCCCCAAGCTTATGGCTTTGCATATCATTAGCATCATGGATATTCAAAGAATTCATACTAACAACATTGCAATCATGCTCATCATTCAAAGATTGTGTGCCAAACATTTTATGAAATTCTTCTTCTAACACTTGAGCACAATTTTCCTTTCCATCATTTTCACGAAATACATTAAAAAGATGAAGCATATGAGGCAACCTTGATTCCATTTTTTGTAGTTTTCTTTTATAGACTAAACTTGTGATAAAACAAGAAACTAAAAGATTCAATTGCAAGATATAAAGATATACCTTCAAGCACTAACCTCCCTGGCAACGGCGCCAGAAAAGAGCTTGATGTCTACTACGCAACCTTCTTCTTGTAGACTCGTGTTGGGCCTCCAAGCGCAGAGTTTTGTAGGACAATAGCAAATTCCCCTCAAGTGGATGACGTAAGGTTTATAAATTAGTGGCAGGCATAGGATGAATATGGTCTCTCTCAAACAACCCTGCAACCAAATAACAAAGAGTCTCTTGTGTCCCCAACACACCCAATACAAGGGTAAATTCTATAGGTGGACTAGTTTGGCGAAGAGATGGTGATACAAGTGTAATACGGATGGTACATATAGGTTTCTATAATCTGGAAATATAAAAACAGCAAGGTAACTAGTAACAAAAGTGAGCGAAAACGGTATTGCAATGCTTGGAAACAAGTCCTAGGGTTCATACTTTCACGAGTGCAAGTTCTCTCAACAACGATGACATAATCAAATTATATGGCAATCCCTCAACGTGCGACAAAAGTCATTCCAAAGTTCCTATCACAGAGAATATAAGATAAAATTGCTTGTAGGGTATGAAACCACCTCAAAGTTACTCTTTCTGATCAATCCATTGGGCTATTCCTATAAGTGTCACCAACAACCCTAGAGTTCGTAGTACAATAACACCATATGACACACATCAATCAACCCTAATGTCACCTAGATACTCCAATGTCACCACAAGTATCCGTGGGTCAATTATACGATATGCATCAAACAACTTCATATTCATAATATTCAATCCAACACAAAGAACCTCAAAGAGTGCCCCAAGATTCCTACCGGAGAAACAAGGACGAAAATGCGCATCAACCCCTATGCATAGATTACCCCAATGTCACCTTGGGAGTCCCCGAGTTGAGTGCCAAAACATACATCAAGTGAATTAATAGAACACCCCATTGTCACCACGGGTATCCCACGCAAGACATACATCAAGTGTTCTAAAATACATAATAGTACTCAATCCAATAAAAGTGAAACCTCAAAGGTAAATCTCAATTCATCACAAGAAGATAGAGGGGGAGAAACACCATATGATTCAACTATAGTAACAAAGCTCGCGATACATCAAGATCGTGCCAAATCAAGAACACGATAGAGAGAGAGAGAGAGATCAAACACATAGCTACTCGTACATACCCTCAGCCCCAAGGGTGAACTACTCCATCCTCGTCATGGAGACCGACGGGATGATGAAGATGGCCACCGGTGATGGTTTCCCCCTCCGGCGGGGTGCCGGAACGGGATCCCGATTGGTTTTTTTGTGGCTAGAGAGGCCTTCAGCGGCGGAACTCCCGATCTAGGTTTCTTTCTGGGGGTTTCTAAATTTATAGGAACTTTTGGCGCCGGTTTCATGTCAGGGGGTCCATGGGGCATCGGCAAGGTAGGGGTGTGTGCCCTCCACCCTTGTCGTTGCCTCGGGACTCTTCTGGCCCAACTCTTGTGTTGCGAGGGCTTCTTCTAGTCCATAAAAAACCACCGCAAATTTTCAGCTCGTTTGGACTCCGTTTGATATTCCTTCCTGCAAAAGTCAAAAACAAGGAAAAACAGAAACTGGCACTGGGCTCTAGGTTAATATGTTAGTCCCAAAAATATTATAAAATAACATATAAATGCATATAAAACATCCAAGATGGATAATATAATAGCATGGAACAATCATAAATTATAGATACATTGGACACATATCACCCGCTAGTATGTCTCAACATACCCTCATTGATCATGCTCATCACAACGAGATTCCACTCTCACGGTCACTTTTCTCGTGACTGATTCTTCCTGCAGATTTGTCTGGACCACCATAGGCTTATGTGGCATGTAAAAATATCCATACCACTTATACTTCATGTTTAAATGAAGATAAAATACCATCAAGGGGATCATGCATGTATGACTAGTGATATGCAGATTTTATATCATTTCATCATATTCATAATTCAGTTATGCTTGCAAATAAACAATTATGCATTCACCATATCAAGTGTTCAATATGCTTGCCTTGAGCATGCAGAAAGATTGGGTGCACTCCCAAACTTTGAAAAATTTATCTCCCCTCTGTTTCCCTATTTTCAAAATATTGCAATTACCACATAAAACCAAAACAGTGCTAAAAAGTTGTTTGGAAATTTTTGAAATAAATACTAAAATAAACTAGATGAAATTTGAGGAATAATTTATGGATTTGAGAGCACTTGATATATGTCTTACATATGAATACCCGTGGTGACAATGGGGTATTATATTGATTCACTTGATATATGTTTTGGCACTCAACTCGCGGATTCCCGAGGTGACATTGGGGTAATCTATGCATAGGGGTTGATGCATGTTTTTGTCCTTGTTTCTCTAGTAGAAATCTTGGGGCACTCTTTGAGCTTCTTTGTGTTGGATCGAGTATTATGAATCTGAATTTTTTTGATGTGTATCGTATAATTAACTCATGGATACTTGTGGTGACATTGGAGTACCTAGGTGACATTAGAGTTGGTTGGTGCGTATCATATGGTGTTATTTTAGCATGAACTCTTGGATAGATCGAACAAAAAGAATAACTTTGCGTTATTTTAGCACGAACTCTTGAAAATAGATCGAACGGAAACAATGACTTTAAGGTGGTTTCGTACCCTACAAACAATTTCTTCTTATGTTCTCCGCTAGATAAGAACTTTGGAGTGATTCTTCATCGCACATTGAGGGATGGTTATATGATCTAATTAGATTAGCATTGTTGATAGATTGCACTAGCGAAAGCACGGACCCTAGGGCTCATTTTCAAGCATTTCAATATTGTTTGTGCTCATTTTTGTTACTCGCTACCTTGTTGTTTTTTATTGTTCCTATTACAAAAATCAACATCTACTATCATTACTACCACTGGTACGCGTCGGTGCTATACACACGGTTTTTAACCCCTTTCCACGACGACATTTGGAACCGTCGCCAAGTGAGTGTGGGCGATAGGGGGTCCTTCCCACACGAGCCAGAAACCATCTGGGATATGGAGCCATGATCCAGAGGCCTTGCAAAGTGTAATCATGTGTGATGCAGCACACACTAAATTCTTTTGCACGTGTGGGATCAGTGATTAAACGTTTCTAATGATGCGGTGAAACCAAACGGTGTGTCGTAATGAACCGTTTGGGAAACAGTATGTAAGGCACACGAGCCAACATATGAACTGTGTGCGATATGTGCCCCATCGCACACGAATTTTCTGCGAAACCCGTCTGCCATGCAATATTCCATCACGCACGTTTCCCAACAATTACCGTGTGCGATAATGTTATATCACAAGCGGTTCAGGAGCCCTTTCGCACACATACAAGTGCTGCAGACGTTTGTGATTTGTTGTGTATCACCGACGATTGTGGCAAGAGTGACGTGTGCTTTTCGTTTGGGATCCCACACGTTTCCTGAAAAAATTACGACTGGGATTGTATTTTACATTGGGCATGGTTTACACCAAGCTCTCGTGTGCGATACCGTGATATCACAAACGGTTCTGGAGACCCTACGCACATGTAGTAGCGCTGCAAATAGTTTGTGATCTGCTGTGTATCACCAACGGTTCCGCTATGATTGACGTATTCTTTCCGATGTGGATCGCACACACTCATTTAGTTCAACCATGTGCGGAGCAATTGCCAGGTTAAAACAAAAATATCCCATTCTGAATCGGCATGCAAAAAGCAAATTCGCCACAATATTCAATTGAACATATAGTGTCCACAGGAAGAACATTCACCAGATTTCGCAACAATTGCAATTGAACATATGGTAGCTAAATTCCAGTGATTTATCCACACATATATGCATTACGTAATTAATCATAGTGTACGAAATACGAAGACCTCATCAGATGGAAAACAATGGATCCATGTGTATATGTTTAGCGGCTAACTCTTACTCCATGTTTCAGGAGAAGGCATGTTGAAATCTTCATTATCACCATTGGGATTGATGTAGTGATTCAGGATGAAGTCACTATTAAATCTCTGAACCATCAGCAATTCACCAGCCGGGAGCGGTTCAGGGGTCCTCGGTTGTAAGATGTGTTGTGGTATTTTTAAGATCAGAATGTGCCATATGAGTGGAGTAGAAGATAGTAAATAAGATATACTTACTGGTACTAATTCGCGAGGATCCACTACAAAAAAAAGACACATCCGTGACATTTTGGGCCAAACGAATTTTTTTCCTGTCATACTTATGACACTTCTATGACGATAATTATGACAAAACCCGATATCATCATAGATGTGGTGGGCTCCTACTTTGATGACAAAAAATCATGACAGAAAATGGGCTTTTCGTCCTGGGCGGTCCGAAGACGCAGCTGCATGACATTCTTTGTGCCGTCCATGACGGAAAAAACCATGGTAGAAGCGAGGGCGAGGAAAATATCAGGGTGGTCCCGGTTACGGTGGGTGGTCGAGGCCGAGCGATGCGCATTTCTCTCGTACACGCACACGTGTGGGTGCGAGGCGTTGGGCTCTAACTGAACCCGAGAGAGGCATTCGCCTACTGAACCCGAGCGATTGCACTGCAGGCTACGCGTTACTAAACTGGAGCGATCGATCGATGGCTGTTAACTGAACCCGATCGAGTGATTCCTTCGCTATTTCTACTAACTAAAGCCGATCGATGATGCCTTTGGATGAAAAGTGAGCGTTGCTTGGGGGTTTGGATGAACAGTTCCCAGTGAGGGTGAATGAACAGGACTCTGTGGTGTTGCCTCTGGATGAACAGGACCCCGATCGATCGAGTCGGTTGGGGCTGGAAGAACAGGACCCCGTGGAGGGCTGGATGAACAGGACCACCCCATGGAGGGCTGGATGAACAGTAGATGGTGGAGGGCTGGATGAACAGTAGCCCGTGGAGGGGTGGTTGAACAGGAGCCCGTGGAGAGGGCTGGTTGAACAATAGCCGGTGGAGTAGCGCGCAGTGGAGGCTGGACGAACAGGAGCCCATGGATGAACAGTCGCAAGTGGAGGCTGGAGGAGGTCGACGGTGGATGAACAGTAGCCCGTGGACGCTGGAGGGGGCGATGGTGGAGATGAACAGTATCCCGTGGAGTCCCATTTTGCGGTACGCAACACCCCTCCCAATGAACAGGACCCCCGTTTCGACCGTAGCGCTCCAACACAAGTCCGTTTCCTCCATTTTGCGGTACACCACACCCCTCCCGATGAACAGGACCCCCGTTTCGACCGTAGGAGGTCTGTTTCCTCTATTTTGCGGTACACCAGACCCCTCCCGATGAACAGGATCTCGTTTCGACCATGGCCAGTCGAACACAAGGTCGTTTCCTCCGTTCTACGATACACCGGGCCTCATTTCCATCAGCTATTCCGTCCAAGCCCTCCCGATGAACACGACAACGCATTCCGTTCCAACCCAGCCGGTTGGCTCCCCATGAACACGACGACGACGATGATGTTTCTCCTTTCTGACCCAGCCATGTACACGAGCCCTGGCCGTACGTATGCGCGAGTAGGCGTTCGAGACCCTGCCCGTATGTACATACGTGGCCGTATTTTCTTTCTTGCACACTGGCCGATGTACGTACGTGTACATGCTACGTGCGCGCCTCTACTACGACACATGCGCGCCTCTACATTGACCAGTATGTACGTACAGTTCGCGACCAGAATGACAACGCTACGTACGCTTCGACCAGGTGGGTCCCGACTATCAGGCACTTCCTTGCGTGCGAAGATATAGCTGGTGGGTCCCAGCAGTCAGGGGGGCAAATCGTTTTTTTTTGCCCGGACGCACTTCCTTGCATGCGAAGATGTAGCTGGTGGGTCCCAGCAGTCAGGGGGTATACGTTTTTTCGCGAAATACGGTGGCCCGTCTGGTGGGTCCCCGCTGTCTGGTGGAGGAATAATTATTTTGCGTGTAATAAGGAGGCACTTCCTTGCGGCTGCCGTGGACCCAGCTGTCAACCTCTCCACGTACAGTACTCTTCCGATGGAAGTCGGTCATTGACCACATTGACGATGCCGCGCCGACAGCACCACGGGGGTGGACGATGGCGAGGCCTAGGAAGGGGACGACGCGGAGCCGGGGAAGACGCGAAAGTGGATACCCACGCGGAGAGGAGTACGAGTGTTCACTGGTTCGGCTGTGGTGTGAGGCTGCTGTCGCCGTAGAATAACAGGGGGTGTGGGTGAGTGGAGGGATGGCCTGGCCAGCGATGGGAGTAGTAGGGCAGTGAGGCCTCCGCGGTAGCACAGCCGGCCACGGGAGGCGGGAGCAGGCGGCACGACCGGCACTGGTTTGGGCGGCTGGAGCAATAAGACCAGAGGTTGAAGAAGCACGACTGTCGTTGGATGGACATCGTATGGTCACTGCAGCTAGAATCGTTTATATTGACTAAGTTGACAAAGCCCTTGGTACGCATCAACTTAGTAGGTCCACAGGTCAGCTTCCGAAACGGTGCGCCCCAGATGTCAGGGGGAGGAGTCATTTTTTGGGTGGGTGAAGCTAGAATAGAATAAGCACGGCATCCGTTGGATGGACATCCAACGACCCCTACTGCTAGAACCGTGTGTTGACTATAAGTTGACAAAGCCTTGCATACGCATCAACTCTTTTTTTTAGGGGTCGCGTCAACTTAGTAAGGCCACAAGTGTGTGGCGGAGAACTTATAGCCCATTTGAGATTTGTAAGATTGTGCAGCCAATTTTTGAATTCTAATGGAATTTACTACAGCCTATTTACAGTTTGTTAAAAGTACAGCCCATTTCAACCAACCGTTCAAAACAAAATTCAATAAAATTTCCCACATTTTGATGGGATCCGAAATATTTTTATCCCGAAATTTCTAGTCGGATTAAATACAATTTCAATATAAATTTATATTACGTAAAAATCCAACAAAACATTGCGCTCGCAACAATTAATGAAATTAAAATTTTCAATATCCAAAAATAATATTTTATAAAGTAATTATGTGTTTGGTGCATTTTTTATAGTTATTGCCCAGTTTTTATAATTACATCCCATTTATTATTTCTTAAAGCCCATTTTCTTGTTAAGCCTAATGCATCCCTCCTAGGAAAGATTTGCAGCCCAGCGGGGCGGAGAATAACAACTTGACCTTGCTTGAGTATTCCTAAAAAAAGTATAGCTGGGCTAGCCATTTTCAGCTTGAAAAAAATTAATATATAGGCTGGATATCTGGCCTGGGCTAGACGGGCCACAGCCCGCCCAGTTAATACCTGCAGCGATGTTTTCATTGTTGTTTAGAGGAGAAAAATTAATATCTGGGCTAAACATCGCTGAAGAAAAACTCTGTAGTGCTCACAGCTCAAAAACACAAATACTGCTCGAGCTGCTTGGTCCCAGCTTTCGGCCGCTTTTTGTGCAATTCTCTCGTTTATTGACTACATAGGTTGACAATGGTGTGGGATCGTGATGTCAGGAAACTAGGAGGAAGCAAAAAAATTATAGTTTTATATACTAATAAGGAGGCACTTGCGTACGTGTGGCTAGGTCCCCATTGTCATCCTCTCCAAGTAAAGTCATCTCCTCATCCTCATGTCCATTGACCATGTTGACAACGCGAGACGGCGGCGCCACGGCGAGCGCAACAACTCGAAGGAAGACAGAGAGGGCCTCGCGGGCCCTACGGATGGTCTGATACAACGCCCGCTACTCATTCGGGAAGCCAGGATCATAGGGCCACATGTCCGCGACGACATTGTCGTTCTCTTGTTCACCGATGCTCGTTGAGGAGACGGAGGTTGCGGCACAGGTCCACCTGCGCTGGTAGCTCTTCCGCCATTAGGGCGTCGAAGTGCGGCCGCACCTGCTCTATGGTGAACACGGCATGAATCGGCTTGGACAGTGGCGTCGGCTCCTGGTCGGAAGCTACGTCCATCGTCTGATTGTCGTCGCTCAGCTCGACAAGCTAGCTGGCGAGCCAACATGTCCGGCTGCTGGACCGACCCGCTGCCAAGCATGAGTCTGACTGCCCTGGCCCACCTAGACCGCCTCCCTCTCCCGTGCGTGCTTTCCGCCCGAAACGGTCAGCGACGCCCGCTCCGCTAGCTTCCCGGTGCAGGCGATTGCTCCGCCTTCAAATGTCACAAGTGCCATCCGTCCGTCCTTCTGCCGCCCACATTAATGATACGCGGTTGCCAAGGCGGCTACTCCTGTGCCACACGTCCGTCCCTCCACCGCCCACCATTGCTATATAAACTGCTGCGCCGGCCATAGCCGCAGTCATCCGCATTCGTTCCCTTTCTCCTGTCCACACCACTACTGCCCACCATGCCTTCCACACGCTCCAGCGCTCTTCGAGACGGGTGGAAGATGGACCACAAGGAGATGGCAGCCATTGCTGCTGACTGGCTGGACGGCAGGCAACCGGAGGACGATGACGTCCCAATGGAGAACATGGTAGTCGATGATCCGGTGCCAAACCCCTCCTTCACGTCATCCTCGCCGGTGCATTGCACCATGACCATGGGCGAGGCTTGTGCCCAATATATGGACACGGTGAGGCAGAAGCGTGAGAGTAGTTCCGGGAGGCATAGGTCGACGCCGCCTACAACCACCATCTCCTCCAGGAGCACCTGCAGGCGGAGGAGCAGATCGCCGCGGAGCGGGCGGAGCAGGAGGCGCTGCTTGACTCGTACCGCTCTGCCCGCGAGGGTCGCCTCGAGCGCTGGCGGTACCGCATGCGGGTGGGGAGGCTGCGGCAGCCTACAAAGAGGGCGATGAAGCAGGCGAGGCACTGTGTGGTGAGACCAAGGACGAGGCAGAGGACAATGCCGGCTCCGATGAGTCCCCGCTCTGCTGGCGTCGACGAGGCCCTGCTCCGCCGAGGCCCCGCGGCGCCAACAACGAGGCAGAGAACACTGTCGGCTCCACCGAGGCCCCGCGGCGCCAACAACGAGGCTGAGGACACCGCCGGCTCTACCGAGGCCCCACCCTGCCGTCAACGAGGGGGAGGATTTCCCCCGCTCCGCCGAGGCGCCACCCGCCGGCAACGAGACAAAGGACATCACCGGCTCCGTCGAGGCCCCGCCCCGCTGCCAACGAGGCCACGCCACACAGAAAACGAGGAAGAGTAGAACACGGTAGGTCGCCGCCGCTCGGGTCCAAGTAAGGCCACCGCTGCTACCCTCCGGTTGCTGGCACTAAGTTGTACATCCTAGAGCCATTATATGATTACAGGATGATTGAAGACGGCTCCGTGGTTGAGCAAGCTCATGAGATACAATCATTTGCTAGAGAACTTGAGCACTTCAGTTGTATGCTACCAGACACAGGTGGGTAGCTTCGGTTAATTAATTATACATCCAGCGCACCCCTTTTTAGTTGAAGAATGTATGAAATGTAATGAAATCCGCATGTTTATATGAAATTCGACCGTGAATGAATGAATTTATTTCGATTAGTTCGAATTCTTGTATCACTGGCATTGGATGAACATGCAAAACAATACGTACTAGCATTATTCCCAGGGTGATTGCCTCATTTGCAGCAGTTTTACATGTACTCCATCCGGTCCTTTCTAGTCTGCATACTAGTTTTGTCTGCAGTCAAAGTATCTCTACTTTGACCAATCTTATAGAAAAAAGTATGCACTTTCACAATGTGCAAAGTAAAAAGGAACAGAAGGAGTACAAAGAGTTTGAGCAGCTTTTTAGCGTTCCTGTACATTGCAATCAAACACACAAGCCTAGGAATTCATAGAGAACATTCAAAACAATCGATGATTATGCATCTCAGCGATTCACATGTCATAGCCAATATTTAATTCACAACTAAAGAATAAAGAAAAAATGGATCAATGCTACTGACAGCAAAGGGCGTCCTATTCGAAAATATCAAATGCATATCTTCTTGCTAAAAATCAATGAGCAAAATTTGACAAGGTTGTCCCATTCCAAAATATCAAATGCCTACGATTGTGGAATGGGCAGGGTTTGCCATCAGTTCAGACATTGACATGGCACCTCGTGCTAAATAAACCAGGTATTCTTCTTGTGCAGTTCCACCAAAATCAACCAAATTCGCTCGGCACCTCCTTTCTTGTGGTGGAAATGAATGATTCGATGTATTCATGAACATTTTGTGCAGTTCCCATTGAAATCAAGCTGAGCACCGCTATTTGCACAAATACAAAAAAATGACTAGTATAAAGCAAATTGTACTATGAATTGACAGTTTAAACAGGCACCTACATGGTCCATGTAGAGCACACTTTTAGAAAAATGGAACTCACCAGAAAGAATCCTAGAACAACATTGTACTCACGCATCACGGCATGAAAATGGAGATTTGTCATTCCTTCTGAGTTGAAGTTAGTTTGGTCTTGTGGGGGGGTGATGTAACCATCCTTCAACTGCTCCTTCTGATGACAAGATAGACAGTGCTTCTTCATCCTGGCATAATCGGAACTAGTCACTTCACGTACTCATATTCTTCTTCAGAGGAGGATAATCCTGTTGTGCAAAGACTAGAGGACAACTAAATGCTAGCATCCCTGTTTGTCGAAAAAAGGAAAGGAAATATTTAAAATAGCACAGATGAAGCACTTCTCAAGGACAATACCACTTTTTGATGATAGTATCTAAACAGTAGCACAACACCAATAGAGATGACAAAGCTCAATCATATGGATGAAATCAGTGGGCGAGTACCAACCTTTGTCAGGAGGCTTATTGTGTAGAGCATACAGATGAAGCATTTCTCCGGAACCATCTGTTGCTATCTAGTATGGTGGCCATGCTTACTATATACTCATCGATTAGTTTAATGTTTCCAACATCTTCTTGTGTAGTTCCACTAAAATATATGGTATCTTCAAAGAAGATCCTTGTTGGCACAAGTAGAGATAATTACGTATTACATTAAGAGTGGCATCAAATCAGTGGCAAAACAATTGCTCGTTCCAGCCATAGCAATAAATTAAGATGCAAAACTATATCATTACTTGTGTCACCATAGTTCCAGTGTCACCACAGTTCCAGTGCTTCATTACAGCACCGGGAGTTGATTTTTGTTTTTCTTCCGCTTGTTCTTCCCCTTCATCACTTGGTTCAATAACAGACAAGCTTTGCCTTTAATGTTAGATTTGGCATGTCAATTAGGTTGCACAAGTATAGCACTAAATAATGACATTAATTTTCGGATGAAAGTGGCAAAATACATGCCAAGAATTGTGAAATATCCTTATATTACCTCAATGGGATATTACGGTGCACATACAGATTGGAAGTATTGTCTCCATTTGTGCAGTTCACTAAAAGCAAGCAACTTTACCGTACAAGTAGCACAACATATGGAAGCACACTGGAGAATCATGTGAAAGAAGGCTAGTACTGCTCATGACACGGAATTCAAACAACTCACAAGAAGAAGATCTGAACCAAATTTGCTAACACGGATAGGAAGTAAGATCTCCTCTTGTGCAGTTCCACTAAGATCAAGCAATCAAGCAACGTTGTCGGTGTGACATTTTGGTTGAACTGCACAAAACACTCTTAAAACAAAAGTGTTTTGTGCAGTGCCACAAAAGGTCACAATGGCAATGAGGTGAAGTAGATAACCCTGTTTACACAGAGGTGCAAAGGAAACAACTAGTGGTCAATAACGATGATGACACATAAGCCAACAAAAAGAAGCATCTACCTTATCTAAATGGGAAATAAAGCAAGACAGTAGCATTTCTCAAACGGTGGCATTGATTAATATTAACAGAGAGATTATATTAATAATAAAATTCGTTAAACATGTAATTTGCTTTTAACTGTAGCATTGCATCAATTTTCCAACGGCGTTATTAGAGGGTGTTTGTTTACAGGGACATTTTGGTGGAGGGACTACAAAAACTCCGTGTCAGTCCCATCTAAACCAAACAGGAGGGACTTTTAGGGACTAAAAGTGGGCATTTGGGACTAAAGAAAAAAGACCCTGCCACGCATCACACCTTGTCTCTATTAGTTCATTACTAGGGGTAACATGGTATTTTAGCATGTCATTTAATAACCTCTACTCCATGTTTAGTCTCCGGAACCAAGCAGGTAGGGACTAGGGAGTTTTTAACCAAACAGGGCCTTAGATTAACAACAGCTAAAGAGTTGCACGGAACAGTGGACGCACCAGCACCATGTGCATCTACCGATGTACAGGGGTGATGCACAGTCTGTTGCAACAAAGAACAAACAACCAAATTAGAGCGTATTTGTGTTGGTCCCAGTTTTTTTATCTTTAGACACCTTTCCCTATGTGAGCGCAGCAAATCTAGTCCTGCTCAAACTCTACAGCCATGTCCAAAACAAAACAAAAGATCAATTCGTTACAGATGTGCGTACTGTGTTTGTCATTGTTTTCCCTTTTCGACCAACGTAGGTGCTGGATAGCCAGTCTGTACTAGTACTTTCCCCCCTTCCTTTTCTCTTTGAACCACGTCCTAGATTTATGCTATACACCTTTCCCCACTACTTTCCCCCATTCCTTTCCTCTTTGAACCACGTCTTAGATTCATGCGATACAACTTTCCCCCTTCCTTTCCTTTTTGAACCACGTCCTAGATTCATGCTATACAACTTTTCCCACTACTTTCCCCCATTCCTTTCCTCTTTGAACCATGTCCTAGATTCATGGTATACAACTTTCCCCACTACTTTCCTGTTTGATCCAACACCTAGATTCGAGTGCAGAAGCGGAAAAAACCCACATGCAGCTAGAGCAATGCATGTGGAATAAGTAAATTATACCTTAAGGTTCTTGGGGTGTGGTTCGGTGGGCGACTGGAGGCCGTTCGGCCCACACTATGTACGGTGGCGAAGAAGGGGTCGGAGGCCCTCCCGCGCTGCCGCTGGGTGAAAGTGAACAGCTGCGCCGGTAGTGGATTCCCTCCCTTGCCAACGGCGACATCATTAAGCCTCCTTCCCTTCCCGGCGGAGAGATCATGCCTGCTCTTTGACCAGCACTAAGGGGAGAGAGAGAGAGAGGCCAACGAAGTCTTATTTAGATTTGGAGAGGGTGAGAGTGTGTGAAGAGAGCAACTACAAGCAGACCAGCAGTGAGGGGAGAGAGAGAGAGGCCAACGAAGTCTTGTTTCAATCTGGAGAGGGTGAGAGAGTGTGAAGAGAGCAACTACAAGCATTGAGGCTCCAGCGTGTATATATATACTCGAGAGAGTGTGAAGAGTGCAAACCTTAGAAAACAAGTGTCGAGGCTGCAGCTGATCATATAGCTCCGTATCCATCCAGTTTGAGCAGTCAAAGAATCCTCCTGGCACGAATTATGCTCAAGTGTAGTTATCGAACCCGAGACCTCAAGTTTGATGAGCGAACAGGCTAACCAGCTACACAACCCTCCCGTTATGTTCAATGAGAAGAAAATAACCTTTTATACATTCCTTCATTCGTGTGACAAGCATGCCGTGTTTTTTTGTGTGGGAGTCATTGGGATTTAAATCATAATCATGTCATGTGGCTTTGGTGGTAAGACTATCCACAGTGGTGCAGAATAATGCATCCTTAGTCACCTTACCTCTCTCCACATAGTATGTTGGGTCCCACCAGTCAGAGGGTGAAACAAACAAATTAATAAGAAAAATTAAAAGCGCCAGTGGTGTATCTTACCTCACACATCTTGCTACTGCTCGGGAACACTGTCCAATTGATCCCTCTGTTCGCTCACGTACTATTTTAAGTGAATCCTTATTATAACATGCACACAATTTTGGGCGCTTGTATTCGACCTAAGTCAGTGTGCCATCATATCTCATACGACTCCCTCCGTCTAGGTGTAATAGTCACGTTAGAAGCTGTAGCGGGACCAAGGTGCAAGCAGATTGGAGGAGAAGGAGAAACTTGACCGGTCATTCCTCCAATGAAAGCCCTAATTTCTGTCTCTAAACGCAACAATTAATCCAAACAACTAAGAGATGCCGTTTTAGCTACCATGCAGGGCCACATATTAACTCTCATGCAAGCTGACTTTGATTTCTTGACTGATCAACACGTAGTTGCGCTCCATGCATTGGGTTTCTGTGGGAGATAACAAGGCAGAGTAAGGAGCGTTTGGTTACATTGCTTAGGCTGGTCATAGTGGTGAGTAACTTGGACTAGTAACATGCATATGTTACTAATCTATGTTACTACTACGCGAAGTTTGCCGTCGGAAGCGAGCCGATCTGGCTCTCCTGAGCTAGCAAGGTTTTTCTAGCCCACCCAAGCTAGCTGGCCCACAAGAGCTAACATATTTTAATAGTTCCAAACGCCTAACCTTGCCTGGCTATGCTATAATATGTTCTTGCTAAGGATCCAAATGCTCCCTAAGTAACAACGCTCGCTAGCAACGAGGCCAGGAGGGGATTGAGATGCGCAGTTAATGGACGACGCCTAAACATTTTGGGAATATCTGATTTCTATAAGATGACTTAACACCTAGACGGAGGGAGTACTACGCCTCAGTCCAGGTTTGATGGAATATTCGCCACCTCTTCGCTTCGTGTACGTACTCCATTTGTATCTCACTTCCTGTGGCTTCGCACTCGCACGATTTTCCTATTCTATGAACTTGTGTGTGTGTGTGTGTGTGTGTTTAACAACATGTGTGTGTTAGAGAGAGCGACAGATCGACCTACTCCTATGGAGAGATGGTGTGTAGTGTACGATTTTAGCCGCGAGAGTCGGTGCATCCTCTCGTTTCCGGGCATCCGGTAGAGGGGCAGGCGGACAGCTGCCACGCCCGCTCCTGACCAGCCTGGCCCACCCAAAGCCCCTCCATCGCCCGTGCGCGCTTCCCGCCCGAAATGGTCAGCACCACTCCACAGAATTGGTGTCGCATTCATGCCCGGGCAGAGCAGACACGACCTCTCACTAGCGCCTGCGTTGAAGGGAGAAGCGGATTCAAGAGTGATGGTTGCTTCATCCGTCCAACTTACTGCTGGGTCTATGTGATTTGACGGTTCATTGGTCATTATTACTAAGGTGGTAGGACTGCTGGATGTCCCACGATTTCGGCAAAAGGAGGTACTACTAGATTACAATTTTCTCCATTCTTGCGGCGGAGGAGTGCAAGAGCAGTGAAAACATGCAGGCTCAGTGATTACACGGCCCACCTCACACTATCACCATATTTTCTGGACACCGTGTGACACCTAACTCTTTACATAGTACTCCCTCCGTTCCTAAATATATAAGTCTTTGTAGAGTTTCCACTAGGTGGACTACATATAGAACAAAATGAATGAATCTACACTTAAAATGCATCTATATACATCCGTATGTGGTCCATGGTGAAATCTCTACAAAGACTTATATTTAGGAACGGAGGAAGTGCTAGTATAGTACGTACTGTAATTTATCAGCGAGATAGTACAATGCTATGAAGCTTCCAGCTTCTGTTACATGTATCTTGAGTCCAAGGTTGCCTGTTGCAACATTTCATCAAATACAAAGGAGACTAACATGCATGTTATTGCATCTCAATTATTGACAGATCATAGCAAATATGTACTCCCTCCATTCCAAAATAAGTGTCTCAACTTTATGCAGGGGGTGTTTGTTTCCAGGGACTTTTTAGTGTAGAGACTAGAAAAAAGTCCCTCTTAGGAACTTTTTAACCAAACGGGAGGGACTACTAGGGACTAAAACTTGCTTTTTGGGACTTAATGAAGAAGACTCTCAAGGAGAGTCTCTTTTGGGACTTTTCCCACAATGCCCCTCCCTGCACCCATTGCCCCGCCGCCCCATGATGTTGTTTGGTTGTTATTTTCTGTATACTTGGGGTAACATGGTCATTCAATAACCTCTAGGGAGGGACTAGGGACTTTTTAGTCCCTGAAAACAAACAGGGAGGGACTTTTTAAGGAGTAGGGACTTTTTAGTTGGGACTAGAAAAAGTCCTAGGACTTATGAACCAAACAGGGCCTCAATATGGACTACATACAGAGCAAAATGAGTGAATCTACACTCTAAAATACGTCTATATACATCAGTGTTTGGAGTATGTACTAGTAGTTCATATTGATATCTACTAAAGGACATATATATTCCAAACAATATGATAATCTCTCTAACCAAGGTAGTAGGGACGAGGAGTAAACGGAGGGAGTAGTAAATTTTTCTCCTCGTCCTGTGAGCCACCACGCGCGTGGGCGAGGGAGCGGGCGTAAGGCGTACAGTACTACTACTAGTAAGCAAGCTTCACCTCATCCTACGAGCCACCGCACTCGTTGGCGGGGGAGACGGCGTACTAAGCAAGCTTCTCCTTGTTCCGCGAGTTGACGGGACACATCAAAAGTACTCCAGTGTATAGAGCCTTGCCTCTAAGGTAGGCCCCACATAGTTTGCCTCTTTTTTAACATAACGCGTCAATTCGCAATTTGTTTGTTCACCCGTGGTAGATGATCCTCCCTCCATCTAGTGGACAACCAGTACACGTGTCAAATTACCACATGGGCTGCCTTTTCGTAGGGAAATGAGCTCCATCGTGTACCCGTGCGGGTGTGGTTGGGAAAGAGACGGGAGTACGTGCACCGTGCGTGCACCTCTTCTCTTCGTGCACGTCCCCCACCTACGTTGGTGTGTGTGAGAATACAAACCTAGACAAATGTCTTGTGCGTTCGTGAGTATTTTTGTTTTGGGGGGAGGTTGATTTCGTGAATGTATTTGTGGGAATATGTGTCGATGACATCTGAAACAAAAATTTTCATGCAATGTGTGTGAAATGGAGGCCTATCCATATCATATATAGAGGGTCGGGCGATCCATGAGAAGAGAGGGAGGGGTCATAGATATCGATAGAGTCAAAGAGAGGATCAAGTGGGTGGGTGCGAGATCGATGAAGAGAGCCATCGAAATTGTGTGTGTGTGCAAGTCAAAGATATAGGGCGACTGACCTACCAGAACATTAGAGGGCACATGTCAAGTTTGTGTGTGGCAGGGAGACATGACTAGAGTGCTCGATGTATCGGGGTGTGTGTGGGGGGGGGGAGGGGGTGGGGGGAGGGGTAGGCAGAGGCCTAACTATAGAGGTAGAACGACTCATGTATGTGTTGAGAAGGAGAGACCCAGCTATGTCTTGAGGGAGATCGGTCGACATCCATACATAACTGAAGGATGGGAAATAGGATGGGACAAAAAGAGAGAGGAGAGAGCGAGGGAGGCAGAGGGGTAGAGTGTTGGATGGGTGATGGAGTTGCTTCTCGAAGATAGTGGGAGAGGCCTACTAGACAAACTGAGGGTGGAACTGCAATATTATCAATAGGAGTGGGGATGTGTTTATGTGTGTGCCTGTGCGTGATAGATCAGTCGGGACGCATCCATGGATGATGAAGGGGAACCATGTGTTTGGTAAGAAAACCTAACTAGATCGGTAGATCAATTGTTGTTTGTCGGAGGAAGGGAGAGACATAACTAATGAGGTACGAGTTATAACGACCTAGCTAGCTATATGTATAGCGGGAGATCGGTCGGTGTACGTCCATTTGTTAGAGGCAAATAAGGCCCGGCGAGATGGATAGACAGAGAGAATGGAGTTAGAAGGTGGTGCGAGAGGCCCAGCTACTAGCTAGATAGGGGGAGGAGTGTGCGGTTGTGAGATCGATGAAAAGAGGGGCGAGAATTTACACGTGTGTGGGACCGTATGAGAGACACGAGGCAAGGACACATAAAGGAGGAGATTGAAGGTGCGTGTGTATGTTGTAGGCAGACATCACTCGAGAGGTTTATCGATCGGTGTGTGTCGGAAAGGAGTTGTGGAGAGTGTGGGAGAATGACCTAAAGAAAAAAATGAATGTGTGCGATGGATAGAATGCTGAGGGAGGGGGAGGGCGAGGAGGGCGTGTGCATGCACGAGAGAAAGTTAGTGGTGGCTACAAAGGTTAGAGGATTGTGAGGATTGTGTGGGTATAAGAGACTAACAAAGATCATAATTTGATATGAAAGTGGATTCATATATTTGAATAGGAGATCATAGTGTTTTAAACATATGCATGGACGAATATAGCGGTGATATGCGTGTTGTGGTTTTGCACATGTTATACCATAATGTGATAATGCATGGCATTTGCAACTCACAGCTAAATGTCGAACAATCTAAACCATACTATACATCGAACAATCTCACATTTTATTTGAATTTTTGATAATGTGTGGCGTTTGTAGCTTACAACTAAATATCGAACAATCTAAACAATACTATATATCGAACATTCTCACATTTTATCTGAATTTGTGGTAATATGTGGTGTTTGCAACTCACATCTAAATACTTGTAGGCATAGGGGGCGGGGCACCATACATAATGTGATAAACACATTATACATATGAGACATGGTTTAGATTATGAAGATCTAGCTAGAGCTTGAAATGTACTATGATTTGAAATCAACATAAAGTGGATTCAAAAAATTGAGTTCGAGTTCATATAGTACACATAGTTCATATGTAACTCGAGACTAATCATGTGGTGTCCTGTGAAGATAATACACAAATGATGGTTTAACTTGACAATAATAATGATTGTAGATCTAATTAAAACAGAGAAACGAATTCAAATGCTTTGACTTCACAACAATCATTATTATAGATCTTATGCAAATAGAGAAACTAATTCAAATTTAGTTCATATTGAAGCGGTAGTATATACGTTTGGAATGCACTAAAACGTTCATTTGAGTAGTACGTTGCATGCATTATACATGTAGCGAAATATTTTAATTGAACATAACATGAATTCAGAGTTTTGAATGACATTTGTAGTGCGAATAGATTTGGTATAGTACATGTTAGGCTTGTCCGAAAATTTCAACCCGCGCCTTGTTAGCCCGAAATATTTAAGATATATCTTTGTCTCGTTGTGCTCCGACAACACCCTCCATCTCAACCCGCGCCTTGTGTGACGCCCCGAGACCGTTGCGCCAGGTGTCTTCCAGTTATTCGTTGTCCTTGCCATGTCATTTTCTTGCGTGTTGCATCTTTTTCATGTCATCATGTGAATTGCATCATCATGTTTTCAAAACTTGCATTCGTTCAGGTTCCCCCAGTCCGTCCGTTGTCCGTTCTGAGCCCAGACACACTTGCACGCGCCCGCGACACGTCCGAAATATTATTTTATAAGTGGCCGGAAAATGTTCTCAGAATGGGTTGAAAGTTGGCATGCGGTCTTTTTATGTTGTCAGTAGGTCGCCTGCCAAATTTCATTGCATTCGGAGTCCGTTTGACGCCCCAACGGATAACTATAGCGGCAGTATAGCCGGTCTAACGTCGGACGTTTTCGGTCTCCGAAAATAGTTGCCGGGTCTCTCTCTCTCTCTTCTCTTCTCTCAGCGCGAGCCCTTCTGCACAGCCCACAAGTTCCAACCGACCCCTCGCGTGCATGTCCGAAACTTCCCCGGACGCGACCCGGACAGTCGCCACCGTTGGATCCGGATCATCCCCAAACGTCTACAAAACGTCTCCGTTTTGTTAATTGGACTCCCTAGCTATTTATTCGCGAACGTCCGATTGCGATCAGAGGAACGAGGTAGCCCCTAACCTAACATGTGATGTATATATACTCCACTCCTAGTCTTTTTGGACAAACCCTAAAATATAGGGACTTGTCCCGTCAAGCCGCCGCCATCCACCTCGGGATCCCTTCGAATCCATTTCCACCAACCGAAGCCGCCTCATCCTTCCTCGTTTTCCCCGTCAAGCCAACCGGTGGCCTCCCTGCGTAGCAGCGCCCCTGGCCCTGATCCAGCCACCCGAGGCCCAGCCTCCTCTCGCTCTCATGCGTGTGCACACGCTCAGGAGCTCGAGCAGGGGAGCCTCGATTCCGCTGCTCCCTGCAACCTCCTGCTGGAGTCCCCGATCCCCACCGCTGGTCGCCGCGGTCGCCTCTCGCCATTTCGTCGCCGGTGAGCACTGACCCAGGTCGCCGCGCTCGTTGCCTCCTCGCTCCTCTGCTTCAATCTCCTTCTCACTCGCCCGATCCTTTCACCTCTTGCTGCCCGTGGAGAGGCACCGCCGCCGGAGTGCCGCACCTCGCCGCCCCATCGCCGGCCGGCCTCGTCGTCGCTGGAAACGGGTCGGCCTTCCTCGGATCTGGTTGCCCAACCGTTCCACCTGCCAGATCCACCAAGTTCCCCGCCGATGTTGCCGTTCCCCTGCGATGACGCCTCGGCCTCCTCTGTGCTTGCACTTGAGGCCCCGAGCTCCTCCAGGTCCTCCCCGTTCGCTGCTCCCTGCCATCCTCGAACCCCCGCCCGGATTCATGCCGCTCCGTCGTCCGCCGGCGTCCTGCCCTGCTGGAGCCGCAGCGCCGCCCCTGCCTGTGCTTCTTTCGAACCAGGGAAGAGGACGAGCGAAGCCAGGCTGCGTTGACCTTTCGATCGAGCCAAACAGGCCGACCCAGCGCGCCCCTGCCGGCCTCCTCCTCTCCACAGTTCTAGGCCGAGGCCCATGGTGAGCAGCACCCGAGTCCCCCTTGCACTATTGGGCTGCCCAGTTTCGGCCCATGCGTGTTTTTTTTCCTGTTGTGTTTTTTTCCTTTTATCCCAGAGATTGCGGTTTTACAAAAAAGCCCTTGTTGATCATGCATTTAATATCTCACAAACCGTGCATCGGATTAAAATAAATTATATATGAAACTTGCTTAGAATTTCATCTAGTTTAATAATATGCAACTTTCATCCATGTTAAAAATGTTTAAACTGCTGGTTGTGTAATTTTGCTCCTATGCCATGCTAAAATGCTTTATTTCATAACTAAATAACCGTAACTCGGAATTTAATAATCTTTATATGTAAATGGGATGGAAAAATGCCTAGTTTAACATGGTGCTCTCATCTAGCATGGTTAACAACTCTAAAATTATGTTTAGGGCAGAACAGTACCAAACCTAATATATGCATATGAGGAGTTTCCGGACTTGCTGTTTTGTTGTTCCGGCCTCATTTAAACTTGCCTAGATTAGATAGTTTCATCATGCTTCACCTCTTGCCATGATAACAACATTTAATCTTGTTGGGTACATAAACGAGAGAGAACTAAATAAGTCATGTGGTGTTTTCTTCAATATGCAACTCTGTTGTATAATGAGCTCCACTAAATTTGTAGGATTGTTTGTGCACTTTGCCATGCCATGCCTTATTAAACCGGACATGCATCATACTTGTTTGCGCATCGTGCCATGCTTATGTGGTGGTTGTTTACTATGTTGTTTGCTTTCTTTCCGGTGTACTTCATCTCGGTAATCCGGTAACGTCGTGTTGTGAGGATTCGTTCGACTACGTCCGTTTGTCTTCTTCACGGACGCGTTCTTCTTCCTTGCGGGATTTCAGGCAAGATGACCATACCCTCGAAATCACTTCTATCTTTGCTTGCTAGTTGCTCGCTCTTTTGCTATGCCTATGCTGCGATACCTACCACTTGCTTATCATGCCTCCCATATTGTTAAGCCAAGCCTCTAACCCACCTTGTCGTAGCAAACCGTTGTTTGGCTATGTTACCGCTTTGCTCAGCCCCTCTTATAGCGTTGTTAGTTGCAGGTGAAGATTGGAGTTTGTTCCTTGTTGGAACATGGATATTTGTTGGGATATTACATTATCTCTTATTTAAATTAATGCATCTATATACTTGGTAAAGGGTGGAAGGCTTGGCCTTATGCCTGGTATTTTGTTCCACTCTTGCCGCCCTAGTTTCCGTCATATCGGTGTTATGTTCCCATATTTTGCGTTCCTTACACGGTTGGGTTATAATGGGAACCCCTTGACAGTTCGCTTTGAATAAAACTCCTCCAGCAAGGCCCAACCTTGGTTTTACCATTTGCCACCTAGCCTTTTTCCCTTGGGTTAGGCCAGCCCAAGGGTCATCTTATTTTAACCCTCCCCGGGCCAGTGCTTGTCTAAGTGTTGGTCCGAAACAGAGCCACTTGCGGCGCCACCTCGGGGAAACTTGAGGGCTGGTTTTTAGCTGTACGTAGTGTTCATCCGGTGTTGCCCTGAGAACGAGATATGTGCAGCTCCCATCAGGATGTCGGCGCATCGGGCGGTCTTGCTGGACTTGTTTTACCATTGTTGAGGAAGGTTTAAACCGGGATTCCGAGTCTGATCGGGTCTTCCCGCTAGAAGGAATATCCTTCGTTGACCGTGAGAGCTTGTGACGGGATAAGTTGGGACACCCCTGCAGGGATTTGAACTTTTGAAAGCCGTGCCCGCGGTTATGGGCAGATGGAAATTTGTTAATGTCCGGTTGTAGAAAACCTGAAGTTAACCTTAATTAAAATACATCAACCGCGTGTGTAACCGTGATGGTCTCTTCTCGGCGGAGTCCGGGAAGTGAACACGGTGTTGGAGAAATGCTTGACGTAGGTTGTTCTAGGATCACTTCTTGATCATAGTTGTTCGACCGTGCTTTTGCTTTCTCTCCTCGCTCTCTGTTGCGTATGTTAGCCACCATACATGCTAGTCACTTGCTGCAGCTCCACCTCATACATTTTACCTACCTATAAGCTTGGATAGTCTTGATCGTGAGGGTGTGAGATTTCTGAGTCCCCGTGACTCACAGATACTTCCAAAACCAGTTTGCAGGTGCCGATGATACTGTGCAGGTGACGCAACCAAGCTCAAGGAGGAGCTCGATGAAGACCTTGTCCTTTGTGTTGTTTCGATCTAGTTGATTAGTAATGGTGCCCAGTTGGGGCGATCGAGGATCTGTGTAGCATTTGGGGTAGTCTTCTTTTATTTTGGTTCCGTAGTCGGACCTTGAGTGTATTTGGATGATGCAATGCTTTATTCATGTAATTGTGTGAAGTGGCGATTGTAAGCCAACTATGTATCTTTTTCCCTTATGTATTACATGGGTTGTGTGAAGATTACCTCACTTGCGACATTGCTTTCAATGCGGTTATGCCTCTAAGTCGTGCTTCGACACATGGGAGATATAGCCGCATCGAGGGCGTTACAAGTTGGTAATCAGAGCCTTCCCCGACTTTAGGAGCCCCCCTGCTTGATCGAATCGCTGGCGTTGTTTAGTCTAGAAAAATGTTTTGAATCATTTAGGATTATATATATCGGAGAGTACGAATTCTTTTTACTCCTCAGTCCCTTCGTCGCTCTGGTGAGGCATCCTGACGTAGAGTTTTGACTCTTCTCTTCTCAGATTTCACTAAAAAAATTAGGATCACGCGGGTATCTTGGAATCGTTCCGATGGTTTTGTGACGAGAACATTGTTCTTGGTGCCTCCTGACATTTAGGGGTTGTGGCAGTGTCCCGGGGAGTTGAGCTCCGAGGTGTTGTCGTCACAATTTTATCGTTGAGATTCTGGAATACCTGAGTTTCGCCGACATCGAAAATCTCTTTTATGCAGTTATTGGTGAGATAACCTCAATGCCACCCAGTACTAGGGCGGGAGTTCGGGAGTATTGCCATAACTCGTATAAAGGATGCTTTTCAAAGGTTGAGGTAAATGATTTCGAAGGCTTCTTGGTTATGTGTTGAAGGATGGATACAGCTGGATGTAGGATTTGCTAGTTTTGGGTGAGATATTATGCTTCCCCTGTATCCCCAACACCTGATTGCATAACCGGAAAGTTTCGGGAGTTTATAAGTGGGAATTCAAGTAGCTCTTAGGATATCTTTCCGACGGATGTATGATATGAAATTGGGGTTCACGTCTTGTGGTCCGCTGTCGGTGTACAAAAAGAGGGGTACACTTTTTGTACCCCTATAAGTGTGCACGGGCAGTCAGAGCCACGGGCACCACCACACTGAGAAAGGAAAGGGAGGTGAGCCAAGGTAAGGCCGAAGCTCAGGAGAAGCAGAACGACGCCAAGACTAAGACCACAAAGAGCAAAGGGGAGAAGCGGACCCCCCCCCGGCAAGATCCTTGCCGGGAGGCGATTTTTGCAAACCCGGCAAGACCCTTGCCGTGGCAGCTCGCCCCACACCTACGGAGTAAGTCACCCTTGAGTCCACTGCCCCCATGGGGGCAAGGATTCGGGAGACATCCCCGTGGTGGCTTGCAGATCTTTGTGAAGACATTCAAGATCAGATACACCCTTTAGAAGATGATGATCCTTGGCGGGATCCCAGCCAAGGAGGACCACAAGGCCCCCGGCAAGAGCCTTGCCGGGGATGACAGCAGGCGCCACGGCAATACCCTTGCCGGGGCCCCGGCAAGGCCCTTGCCAAGAACACCCGTAGGGCCACCATCAGGCCCATGCCAGTCAAACCTCCACCGCCATTCGCATGCAACTGCCGACCCAACCAGCTGGTCAGGCACCTGCGTGGCGGCATGCGGATCTTCGTGGAGACCCACCACTGTGCCACTTCAGCTGCCTGCCTGCATACATGGCACCGCGGGCGCCGCTGGCCAGGGCGTGTGTCGACATGAGAGGGAGCGGCGACGGACGAGACAGGGCTCTCCCCCGTCCCCGATAAAGCAAGGACACCTGGGCAAGATGCATTAAATGCGCCTTGTCATGTAATGCGAGGGATAACCTCACATCACTATACCCTTTCCACCTCCTATGTGCCACTGTGGCCACCCCTTTTCGTATAAAAGGAGGCCCGAGGTGACCAGGAGGAGGATTGGGGCTTTTTGGAGCTCCTCACGCCCCATAGCTAGCTCAAGAACACTGATATACAATCCACCAAAGCAGGAGTAGGGTTTTACGCATCCTCATAGCCCGAACCTGGATAAACGAACCGTGTGCTATCTGTTTGATCCGCTCTTCTCATGACCCCACGCCCCGCAACCGTAGTAGGGATTCTTGTGATCCCATAGGTGTCGTTCCCACCGACATCTTTGGCGCGCCAAGTAGGGGGTCGCAGTTGTGAGAATCGGCTCTAGCAGTTAGCCCGGCACTCCTTCATCTTCGGGACCCTTTGAAGAAGAAAGGAGGCCAGAAGATCGACACTCGAGCGATCGCAAACAGAAGCTAAGTTACACTGAACCTTTATTTATGGTACCCTTCTTATTTGAGGTTATTCCCCCCCGGAGATATTTGCTTTGTATGAGAAACCTGCATGCCAGGGGGCTCTACCATGATAAGTCACCGCTCGGCGTCGGCATTGATGTACACCTCGATCAGGGTGTCGAAGAATTGCTGCACATCCTCGTCCTTCGGCTCCTCCCAGCTTGGGACAGGGCCGTGCGCATTACAGTTCGGCATCATGGCGATGATCTCGGACCGACGCGAATTGTTGCACAACGGGACCACCCCCGCTGGCAGATTGAAAAATGGCCCCTTGAGGGCCTTGCCAACCTCTGCGGCAGCCCTCGTGGCCTTGCCGGTCCGCTCGACCTCGCCATCGCGACCCACATCAAGCTGGAAAAGCCGCTGGCAGAAGTGGGCATGCGCCAGCACTGTGAAGTTGTGATCGAGGCCGGGGCGGAGTCGCATAATGTCAGCCGGGTTCGTGAAGAGCCAAGCTGGCCTCCCCTTGTTGTGCAACGGTGCGATCCGGCGATGAATGAAGTCCGCCCCGATCATCTCAAGGGTGAGTCCGGCCTGGGTGAGCCGGAGAATCCTGGTGGTGGCGACGGTGAGCCTCCCATCGGCGGCGTCGACATCGCTCCAATCGCTACCACGGTCCGGCGGCACTCGGCGGACCATGCAGAACCCCGGCGGGTTTTCATCTTCAATCCAGCAGCACCGGCCACGCCATTCCTCCCACCTCTCCTTCACGGCACCGTCTAGGTACGCCCCCTTGGATCTTGGGATCCAGGTGATGCAACTGGAGACGGCTCCTCCCGGCTGGATTCGAGGGAAGAAGTAATGGCGGAAGAGCGCCGTGTTGGGCTGCACCCCGGCAAAGCCTTCGCAAAGATGCGCGAAGAAAGACATGCACGCCACCGCATTCGGAGTAAAATCCAAGAGGCGAAAGCCGAAGGTGTGCATAACGTCACAGAAGAAATCGGAGAAAGGAGGGCATAACCCGCAAGAAAGATAATCAACAAAGAAGGGGTACCGATTTGGGGCAGGATCAGCGCAAGCGGCAGGAATGACGCGCGTCGCCGGGTGTCCCGAACCCTCTCCCCCCGTCTTCACTCCCCATAGGGGCTTGAAGGAGGCCCGGAGCTCTTGAACATCAACCGTCAAGGGGAAGAAGAAGGCGGACTTCGTCCGGTCCCCCCACAGCGCGCTCTCCGGCGGCTCCACCGTCCCGGCGCCCTTAGCCACCCCCTTGCCCTTGGCGAATTTGGGAGCCATGGCGACCAAGAAGTTCAGAGGGCTGAGGAAGGGGGATGGCGAAGCAACGACGGCGGACGACGACGGAAGCTTAGGAAGGAAGGAAGAGAGGAAACGGCGGCTCTGAGATTGGAAAAGGCGCGAGGAAAGAGGAGAAAGTGAGCAGCGCGCCCGCGGTTATTCCTTCTTATGGGGGAAAAACGCAGGCCGCCTCCTTTCACATTAACTGTGATGTGACGCATGCCCGCGGGAAGCAACCCCATGCATGCCGCCCACATCACACACGCCTCCCCACGCTGTGCCACACGCGGGAAGCGTGGGAAGCGCAGCGCGCGAAGAGACTTACCGCGGTAAGAACCGCCCCGCCTGCCCGCGCACTGTTTTTGGGCCTAGCCCAACGACGCGATTGCGCTTACGTGTGGCCCAGGCCCGGGGGCTCCTGTCGATGTACAAAAAGAGGGGTACACTTTTTGTACCCCTATAACTGTGCACGGGCAGTCTGAGCCACGGGCACCACCACACTGAGCAAGGCAAGGGAGGTGAGCCAAGGTAAGGCCGAAGCTCAGGAGAAGCAGAACGACGCCAAGACTAAGACCACAAAGAGCAAAGGGGACGAAGCGGACCCCCCTGGCAAGATCCTTGCCGGGAGGCGGTTTTGGCAAACCCGGCAAGACCCTTGCCGTGGCAGCTCGCCCCACACCTACGGAGTAAGTCACCCTTGAGTCCACTGCCCCCATGGGGGCAAGGATTCGGGAGACATCCCCGTGGTGGCTTGCAGATCTTTGTGAAGACATTCAAGATCAGATACACCCTTTAGAAGATGATGATCCTTGGCGGGATCCCAGCCAAGGAGGACCACAAGGCCCCCGGCAAGAGCCTTGCCGGGGATGACAGCAGGCGCCACGGCAATACCCTTGCCGGGGCCCCGGTAAGGCCCTTGCCAAGAACACCCGTAGGGCCACCATCAGGCCCACGCCAGTCAAACCTCCACCGCCGTTCGCATGCAGCTGCCGACCCAACCAGCTGGGCAGGCACCTGCGTGGCGGCATGCGGATCTTCATGGAGACCCACCACTATGCCACTTCAGCTGCCTGCCTGCATACATGGCACCGCGGGCGCCGCTGGCCGGGGCGCGTGTTGACACGAGAGGGAGCGGCGACGGACGAGACAGGGCTCTCCCCCGTCCTCGATAAAGCAAGGACACCTGGGCAAGACGCATTAAATGCGCCCTGTCATGTAATGCGAGGGATAACCTCACATCACTGTACCCTTTCCACCTCCTGTGTGCCACTGTGGCCACCCCTTTTCCTATAAAAGGAGGCCCGAGGCGACCAGGAAGAGGATTGGGGCTTTTTGGAGCTCCTCACGCCCCATAGCTAGCTCAAGAACACTGATATACTATCCACCAAAGCAGGAGTAGGGTTTTACGCATCCTCGCGGCCCGAACCTGGATAAATGAACCGTGTGCTATCTGTTTGATCCGCTCTTCTCACGACCCCGCGCCCCGCAACCGTAGTAGGGATTCTTGTGATCCCATAGGTGTCGTTCCCACTGACATCCGCCTATCCATGGTTGGTTTTACAGTGGTCTCATTGTGTCTTAAAGAGTCCTTGGCTATGCCGACTCGGGGACGCTTCGTATGTCATGTGCACTGCCTTGTACATGATGGTGTTGTACGATCGAGCCCGTGTGGGCCCCACCATGAAAAATTCGGACGAAATCTCTATCATATGTTTGTTCCGGCTTATTCTGCAAGCCAATCCTTGTTTTGTTTTGAGTGGTGGTATTCGAGTTGCTTCGAAGTCAAATGTTGATTCCATACATTTCCCCAAATGGTGTTCTCATACTCCTATGTGAATACCAAACCTTCATGATAATCGAGACTATCATGTCAATCCTTTTCAACTGGTGTGCTTCTCTTCAAGTGGATCCAATCATTTCAATATCAGCAAGATCTATTACTAGTTCTTCTCAATGGCGTTTGTTTCATCCGTTCCAAGTTGTGTTTGTTTTTTCCCACCCTCACACCCTTGTTTGCCTTGAAGGATTCAGATTTCTTAATCACTATCCATTTTATTCATGGAAGTCTCTCCATTCTTTTTCCTTCATATTTTTACCCGGTGTTTCTCATGAAGATGCTCTACTCGTTCTTCATTCTCCATTGTTTTCTTCTCCGGTGGATTCAATTCAAGCTTTTGGTGTTGATCGTATCCTTTCCTCGTTTCAGAAGCTTTATCATACCGGTGCTCATCATATTTATTCATTTCTCACTATTCAATTATTTCGGAGTGCTGAAGATATCTCGGAAGGCTCGTCTTTTCCTTCAAGATCCGTTCAAACCTATTCCGAGGTTGTTATCTCATTCAAGCCATTTTATTTAACCGGTGCTTTCTCTCTTTTAAATCGTTCGACGATGTTTCTTTTGAGTGGGCCCTAACCCACAGGTCTTTTCCCAGGATCTTACCTGACTCTTCTTATTTTCCCGGAGCTATCCTCAAATCTCTTTTTGAAGTTTGACATAAGAATGATTGTCATCAGTCTTGTGTTTTTCTCCAAGATCTTTCAAATTCTTTTCATCATTGGTTCAACTTTTCTATTATTCTTTATTCCGGAGTGTCTCAACAATTCACGGTGGTGTTTCTCGTCGTCATTCTCGGATTTTGAAGACCGAAGAAGAGTTTATTTTAAATATTGCCCCATTCTCTGCCATCCTCTCATAATTGTTTTCGGTTGTGAGATTTTTTTCACCCATCCGGAGCAATTCAAGATTCTGTTCAGTTTGATTATCCGGAGCCCATCATCTAAGACTTATTCATTCTTAGCTTTCAGCTATGGTTCTCCAAATCTTACCGATGCATCGATCAAATACCCTCTAATCAGTTCATGATCTCTTTGTTCTTTTGTATCTAAACTCTCTAATGTATGTTCATTCATTTGCTAATTCTTACCGGTGATTCATCCTTTTACTTCATTCGTTGTTCAATTCTTACGGTGGTTCGTTCAAGAGTTCTCGTCATTCGTTATCATATCAATTTATTCGTTGTTTTCAATCCTTCCGGTGGTTCGTTGAAGACCTTCTCAAGTTTGTGCTATATCTATATTAATCCCTTCTACGAGAATAAGCAATATGCCAAATCCGTTCATTGTCATCAATTTAATTGGTGAAGGATGAGCATAACATAATTCTTATTCTTGATTCACCCAAGTGATTAATTCCTTATTCCAGAGGTTCATCATATCACATTCTCGGTTCGAGAGGCTTTATCTTTTCTTTTCCGGAGTTCCAAGCCTTTCCACTTTGTCTCGTCACGAAGCTCCTTCTAAATCATTACAAGGTTTCACTTTATGTTTTCAACTGCTCTTTCTTTCCGTTTGATCATTCTATTGTTTAACGGAGTTCTTCATGGAGGTTCTACATGATAGTTCATCAAGGACTTAATCCGTTCTCGAAACATTCATCAAGATTATTTTTAGAGGAGTTCAAGCTTTCTTCTTCTTGCAATCCGGAGTGCAATTCTTTCTACCATATTATTGGAGGTGGTATTATGTCATTCTTGATAATTTGGGTTCATGTTTCATGATTCACATGTTGTTAGGAATGAGGTATTTTAAATCCATCAATCTCTTCTTTGGAGTTACCTTGGGTTATGTTTCACCTAAAGTTTTCCCTAACAATTGTTGCTGTTAATGGTGATAATATATGATCCAAGTTCTTCATCTATCCTCCTGGTGAGATAACTTTCTCGTCTCCTTGTTCATATCAATCCTATTCTTTTTCCCGTGAGTGGTGGGTTGTCACCTCATAATTCGAGATGTATTCCATAAGACCATATCAAGATTATTCTTTTCATTGTTGGTTTTCCAACAATTCCGTTCTAGCATTTGTTGTAAGTGTGCTCCCTCAAGATCTTGTTTTTCCCTTCGTTCATTCCAGTCCATTCTCACTTTTGTTCCGGAGGCATTGTATTGTTGCTCTCTTCAACCCATCTTCTTGTTTTGTCAGGATCGTGTTCTTTTCTTGGTTTATCCATTTAACCGGAGTATTGTGTCCCTTTTGCTCAAGTCCTTTAATTTTATCAAGTCTTTCATCTCTTTTCAACCGGAATGCTACCCGAATCGGTTCTTCCTTTTCCTCTTCCTTAACGGAGTACTTTCAACTTCGTTCATATCGGTTGTATTCTTTTCTCGAAATGGCTTAACCTTTGCAAGGTTCTTTGGTTTCACTCGTTTTTCAAAGAAGCAACTTAGTTTACCTCTTCTCTTTCTCCTTCGTTTGTCCCTCCGGTGCCATTCTAGATCTCGGGACGAGATCCTCTCGTAGTGGTGGAGTGTTGTGACGCCCCGAGACCGTTGCGCCAGGTGTCTTCCAGTTATTCACTGTCCTTGCCATGTCATTCGCTTGTGTGTTGCATCTTTGTCATGTCATCATGTGCATTGCATCATCATGTTTTCAAATCTTGCATTCGTTCGGGTTCCCCCAGTCCGTTCGTTGTCCGTTCTGAGCCCAGACACACTTGCACGCGCCCGCGACACGTCCGAAATATTATTTTATAAATGGCCGGAAAATGTTCTCAGAATGGGTTGAAAGTTGGCATGCGGTATTTTTATGTTTTCAGTAGGTCGCCTGCCAAATTTCATCGCATTCGGAGTCCGTTTGACGCCCCAACGGATAACTATAGCGGCAGTATAGCCGGTCTAATGTCGGATGTTTTCGGTCTCCAAAAACAGTTGTCGGGTCTCTCTCTCTTCTCTTCTCTCAGTGCGAGCCCTTCTGCACAGCCCACAAGTTCCGACCGACCCCTCGTGTGCATGTCCGAAACTTCCCCGGACGCGACCCGGACAGTCGCCACCGTTGGATCCGGATCATCCCCAAACGTCTACAAAACGTCTTTGTTTTGTTAATTGGACTCCCTAGCTATTTATTCGCGAACGTCCGATTGCGATCGGAAGAACGAGGTAGCCCCTAACCTAACCTGTGATGTATATATACTCCACTCCTAGTCTTTTTGGACAAACCCTAAAATATAGGGACTTGTCCCATCAAGCCGCCGCCATCCACCTCGGGATCCCTTCGAATCCATTTCCACCAACCGAAGCCGCCTCCTCCTTCCTCGTTTTCCCCGTCAAGCCAACCGGCGGCCTCCCTGCGTAGCAGCACCCCTGGCCCCGATCCAGCCACCCGAGGCCCAGCCTCCTCTTGCTCTCATGCACGTGCACGCGCTCAGGAGCTCGAGCAGGGAGCCTCGATTCCGCCGCTCCCTCAACCTCCCGCTGGAGTCCCTGATCCCCACCGCTGGTCGCCGCGGTCGCCTCTCTCCATTTCGTCGTCGGCAAGCACTGACCCAGGTCGCCGCGCTCGTTGCCTCCTCGCTCCTCTGCTTTGATCTCCTTCTCACTCGCCCGAGCCTCTCACCTCTCGCTGCCCGTGGACAGGCACCGCCGCCGGAGTGCCGCACCTCGCTGCCCCATCGCCGGCCGGCCTCGTCGTCGCTGGAAACGGGTCGGCCTCCCCGGATCTGGTTGCCCCACCGTCCCACCTGCCGGATCCGCCAAGTTCCCCGCCGATGTTGTCGTTCCCCTGCGATGGCGCCTCGGCCTCCTCTGCGCCCGCACTTGAGGCCTCGAGCTCCTCCAGGTCCTCCCCGTCCACTGCTCCCTGCCGTCCTCGAACCCCCGCCCGGATTCATGCCGCTCCGTCGTCCGCCTGCGTCCTGCCCCGCTGGAGCCGTAGCGCCACCCTTGCTTCTGCTTCTTTCGAACCAGGGAAGAGGACGAGCGACGCCAGGCTGCATTGACCTTTCGATCGAGCCAAACAGGCCGACCCAGCGCGCCCCTGCCGGCCTCCTCCTCTCCACAGTTCTGGGCCGAGGCCCGTGGTGAGCAGCACCCGAGTCCCCCCCTACACTATTGGGCTGCCCAGTTTCGGCCCATGCATGTTTTTTCCTGTTGTGTTTTTTTCCTTTTATCCCAGAGATTGCAGTTTTACAGAAAAGCCCTTGTTGATCATGCATTTAATATCTCACAAACCGTGCATCGGATTAAAATAAATTATATATGAAACTTGCTTAGAATTTCATCTAGTTTAATAATATGCAACTTTCATCCATGTTAAAAATGTTTAAACTACTGGTTGTGTAATTTTGCTCCTATACCATGCTAAAATGCTTTATTTCATAACTAAATAACCATAACTCGGAATTTAATAATCTTTATATGTAAATGGGGTGGAAAAATGCCAAGTTTAACATGGTGCTCTCATCTAGCATGGTTAACAACTCTAAAATTATGTTTAGGGTAGAACAGTACCAAACCTAATATATGCATATGAGGAGTTTCCGGACTTGTTGTTTTGTTGTTCTGGCCTCATTCAAACTTGCCTAGATTAGATAGTTTCATCATGCTTCACCTCTTGCCATGCTAACAACATTTAATCTTGTTGGGTACATAAACGAGAGAGAACTAAATAAGTCATGTGGTGTTTTCTTCAATATGCAACTCCGTTGTATAATGAGCTCCACTTAATTTGTAGGATTGTTTGTGCACTTTGCCATGCCATGCCTCATTAAACCAGACATGCATCATATTTGTTTGCGCATCGTGCCATGCTTATGTGGTGGTTGTTTACTATGTTGTTTTCTTTCTTTCTGGTGTACTTCGTCTCGGTAATCCGGTAACGTCGTGTTGTGAGGATTTGTTCGACTACGTCTGTTTGTCTTCTTCACGGACTCGTTCTTCTTCCTTGCGGGATTTCAGGCAAGATGACCATACCCTCGAAATCACTTCTATCTTTGCTTGCTAGTTGCTCGCTCTTTTGCTATGCCTATGCTGTGATACCTACCACTTGCTTATCATGCCTCCCATATTGTTAAGCCAAGCCTCTAACCCACCTTGTCATAGCAAACCGTTGTTTGGCTATGTTACCGCTTTGCTCAGCCCCTCTTATAGCGTTGTTAGTTGCAGGTGAAGATTGGAGTTTGTTCCTTGTTGGAACATGGATATTTGTTGGGATATTACATTATCTCTTATTTAAACTAATGCATCTATATACTTGGTAAAGGGTGGAAGGCTCGGCCTTATGACTGGTGTTTTGTTCCACTCTTGCTGCCCTAGTTTCCGTCATATCGGTGTTATGTTCCCGGATTTTGCGTTCCTTACACGGTTGGGTTATAATGGGAACCCCTTGAAAGTTCGCTTTGAATAAAACTCCTCCAGCAAGGCCCAACCTTGGTTTTACCATTTGCCACCTAGCCTTTTTCCCTTGGGTTAGGCCAGCCCAAGGGTCATCTTTATTTTAACCCTCCCCGGGCCAATGCTTGTCTAAGTGTTGGTCCGAAACAGAGCCACTTGCGGCGCCACCTCGGGGAAACTTGAGGGCTGGTTTTTAGCTATACATAGTGTTCATCCGGTGTTGCCCTGAGAACGAGATATGTGCAGCTCCCATCAGGATGTGGGCGCATCAGGTGGTCTTGCTGGACTTGTTTTACCATTGTTGAGGATGTCTTTCAACCGGGATTCCGAGTCTGATCGGGTCTTCTCGCTAGAAGGAATATCCTTCGTTGACCGTGAGAGCTTGTGACGGGCTAAGTTGGGACACCCCTGCAGGGATTTGAACTTTCGAAAGCCGTGCCCGCGGTTATGGGCAGATGGGAATTTGTTAACGTCCGGTTGTAGAAAACCTGAAGTTGACCTTAATTAAAATACATCAACCGCGTGTGTAACCGTGATGGTCTCTTCTCGGCGGAGTCCGGGAAGTGAACACGGTGTTGGAGTAATGCTTGACGTGGGTTGTTCTAGGATCACTTCTTGATCATAGTTGTTCGACCGTGCTTTTTCTTTCTCTCCTCGCTCTCTTTTGCGTATGTTAGCCACCATACATGCTAGTTGCTTGCTGCAGCTCCACCTCATACCTTTTACCTACCTATAAGATTAGATAGTCTTGATCGCGAGGGTGTGATATTGCTGAGTCCCCGTGACTCACAGATACTTCCAAAACCAGTTTGCAGGTGCCGATGATACCGTGCAGGTGACGCAACCAAGCTCAAGGAGGAGCTCGATGAAGACCTTGTCCTTTGTGTTGTTTTGGTCTAGTTGATCAGTAGTGGTGCCCAGTTGGGGCGATCGGGGATCTGTGTAGCATTTGGGGTAGTCTTCTTTTATTTTGGTTCCGTAGTCGGACCTTGAGTGTATTTGGATGATGCAATGCTTTATTCATGTAATTGTGTGAAGTGGCGATTGTAAGCCAACTATGTATCTTTTTCCCTTATGTATTACATGGGTTGTGTGAAGATTACCTCACTTGCGACATTGCTTTCAATGCGGTTATGCCTCTAAGTCGTGCTTCGACACGTGGGAGATATAGCCGCATCGAGGGCGTTACACCTTGCTATTCCAAAATTACAACACGCGCGAAAACTCCCACCTCATGTGAAATCCCGACACGCGAAATGCCCGTGGTACCCCTGAACCGAAAGAACCGCCTCAAATTGGTGGGGGTACTTTCTTAACTTACCCCACATTTCGAACAAGCCCGTACCTAAGCCATGGTTCCCCACTTGCATCCCATCCGTACACCCATTCATACACCGAGGCCGGGAAAACCAGCGAAGCCCCACACCCTCCTCTGTCCGCCACCCATCCGGAGCCTCTTCCTCGACGACGTCGTCCACATCAACACCTCGACGTCCCTCATCCACCGTATCGGATGAGGATCCGTCGTTGATCTGGTCGTCCCGCTGGTTCAGCCACCCTGTCCTCCACCTCCAAGGAGCTGCCCCGATGTTCCCGTCGTCTTTTGCGCCACCTCCATTCCCACACCGCCGTCTTCACATGCACCACCGGAAGAGCATCATCATCACCGTTTCCTCTGATGAATCTGCGGCCTACGGCGCCACCAAAGAGGTTGTACACTAATCGCCGCATTTTCTTCTTGATTCGATCTCAAGGTGCTGTCGGCGCTCGGTCCCGAGCCGACACGGCGCGGCTCCATCCACGGCGGCGGCGCTGGCCACTTCCTCCACGACGTCGCTCCCTCGGCGGCAACGTCCACATCAGTAGGAGCTGCTGCTGCTTTAGCTCTCGATCGCGCTACTGCTCTGCTCTTGCTCTCGGTCCCCTGCCTTGTCTGCTCTTGCTCTTGCTTGCGATGTTGCTCCGATTTAGCTGCACTTCAGTCGATTGAATCGAATTTTGGGTCAGTCGATTTTTAGGGGGGGCTCGCCGGAGTTAAGGAAGAACCAGCCGAAGTGGGGAGGGGGGCTCGCCGGAGAGGTACCTCACTATCTATCTTAGGGTTCAGGGTGGGGGCGGTGGCATGGGAATCACTGGAGAAAAAGCTCGGCACGGGGGGGGGCTAGAGGGATGGCCGGGGCGGCGGTGGACCGGCGGTGTGGAGTGTTTTCGGGGCGGGCGGGGCGGCGCACCACCGGCCGTGGGCGGCGGGGGTAGCTGTTTGGCCGGTGGTGGCTGGCGGCTCAGGGGGTGGAGGTTGAAGATGAACTGCAGGCCCTTGATTTTGTATCCAACGGCTGCAAAATCGACTGACCAGAGATGAAAAAGTCAGTCGACTGACGTGTAGCCTCACCTCTAGTGCGTTCAGTTTCGACAGTAAAATTTAGTTTCGACAGCAAAATTCAGTTTCGACAGCAAAATTCAGTTTCGACAGTTAAGTTCAGAGATGAGCGGCTGATGTATTTTACATCTAGCACTCTGTGGTTATGTATTTTACGTCATCTATTGGATATGCTATTAGAATTCCACTCAGGTTAACGTTGTCTCTCTTGTCTTGCTCCAGCCTCGGCGTTGTATAACTCACCGGAGCTGCTTCAACGACGAAACCCTCCATCACAGCGGAGCAGTACCTCGGGCTCCATCTCCAGACGCCTAAGATCTTCTTCCCCTCCTCCGACATCCAAGTCAGTCGGAGCATCCTCACCGGCCAACCCAATCACGCTGAGATCGACATGGCTTCGCCAAAGAGGTTGTACACTTGTTGCATCTCTTTTTTACTCTACATGTTATATATATTGTCCACTGAGCACACGGAGTAACGGAAAAAACGATTATTTTATCCTACTATATGACAAGCAGTGAGGTACCAGGCAACTTAGCTATCCGTGATGTACTCTCTTGAACGGCATCATTATTTATCTCTGCGTGTTTGAGCTGTGCATTTGTCGATGGCCCTGGGAGCTGAGCTAGTAGGGCAATGGCCTGGGTCCAAAGTACTAGAAGTAGCACAAAAACATTTTTTGTGTAGGCTTTTCCTTGCTCAAGCCAGCCTACTAGAATCGCCAGTGCTTGAAAGGAAAAGTGAGTGAAAAACATAGGAATTGGAAAGTTTCCTATGGTACTACTTTTCATGAATTTGGTGCAAAGGAATGGAGCAAAGGAAAACTGTAGGATTTGTTCCTTTAGTGTCTCCTTGGAAGAAAAACCGTAGGAATTTTAATTTCCACTTGTCCTCCTTTTCAAATTCCTATTCATGAAACACAAGACTAAGAGATAGTAGCATAATAGCATTATAACCGTACATTTTCTTGTGGTTTTACTTAATCTCACCATGCTTCTTTGCATCATGTGTTCTTCCAATTCTTGTGAACTAAACACCCAGATTGGCAAAAATCCTGTGTTTCAAATTCTCTGTTTTGCACGTGCATTCCTATCCTATTCCTGTCTATTTCCTATTCCTGCATTGTTAGAATCCTTAAATTCAAACAAGCCCTTACACAATTACTTCTGTTACACATATGTGTCAAAGAAAACCTTGTGTGGTTTGTCCTGCTCCTGCGGTGCTGTGTTCCACCCCAGCTCAGCTGCTCCAACAACGGAAGGGTTCACCACAACAGGGATCCGCTCTTCAGACTGTCTTTGGCCGCCTCAGATCTTCTTCCCCGCCGCCGGCAGCCACGACAACTGCATTACCATCATCAACTGAGCATATGACCTTGAGGACTACACGGGTCCGCAAGAGAGGTCGCACTCTCCCGTGTCTGCTTACGTTATGCATCGCTTAATATGATGACATGCTACTTTATCGTCGTGTTCACCTATTAGACTCCGAGTCGGGTCCAAACTTATGCTGAAACTTGAGTTTTTAAATGGTTGTGGTGTATATATTGGGGCAGCAATCAGTACTATCTGCCTACTATCTGGTTAATCTCGGGTGTCTACTATGAGTTTCATGTTGGGTGCAAACAAACATTAAAGGAGCCATTATCTGTATTTTTTAACTAAAGCTATTATCCGCCTGCTATCATTGGTTTTGGGTCTATCCACAGTTTTCTACCATCACTCTAGATTTGTGCATGCACTCCTTACATAATCTCACTATGTTTTGTTCCTATGCATGCCAGTTGTTGTACACAATGGAACTGAACATGTAGAGCAAAAGAGATGAGCCTTGCGTGGCAATAAAATTTCATGCAGACGTCGCTCCATGGTGGGCGCAAAGGCAGCCCCCCTCCACCCATTTCGGATCGTAATCAAGAGGAAGATAACTGTTCTGAGGGGGATTCAGAAGCAGAAGACCACTCCTATTTACCCCATGAGGTCTTCACTCTAACTTGGCATGCTGATGTTGGTAATATCATGCATATGGTGCCTTGCATTGCTTACTGTATACATCAAAGATGTCATCTGCTTAGTTTAGACATGCTTTGTGTCAATGCCATCTGGTTAGTTTCTTTATCGTATATGTGAATCATGCAATGCCATCTTGTTTAGCCAGGCATCATATATGTGAATTTTGCAATGCCACCCTGGTTAGCCAGTCATCTTATATGTGAATTATATCATGACATCATTTTTTATTACGTGTTAAATTTGTCAACATTTTAGTACATTCAATTACTCATCCTGTGCATCAGCCATTCGGCGCAGTCATGGAAAAATCTGGAGTGGAAACAAGGTCTTCAGAGTAGACAATGCTATCCGACGAAGCGCATGTCTTGCTGGTTACAGATAGCTCCTCAGAGGAGGATTCAGAGATAGATGACCAGTCCTATCCCCCCCCCCGAGGTGCATGCTCTAACTTGGCAGGATTATGTTGCTCATATCGTGTGTATGGTATCTTGCATTGCTATGTCATTTGCTTAGATTAGACATGCTTTGTGTGAATGCCACCTGTTTAGTGTCTAATTACCATATATGTGAATTATGCAATGCCACCTTGTTGCAAGACATTATATATGTGAATTATGCAATGCTATCTTGTTGCAAGGCATTATATATGTGAATTATGCAATGCCATGCTGTTTAGCCAAGTGTCATATATGTGAATTATATCGTGTCGTCCTTTTTTTGTATTTCTCATTGCTTTTGTCGACAATGTTTGTATATTCAACTGCTCTTCCTGTGCATTAGCCATTTGAATTGGTGATGGAGAAATCTGGAGTGAAAACAAGGTCTTCAGAGCAGACAATGCTACCTGCTGAAGCAGATATCTTGCTGGTTACAGATAGCTCTTCAGAGGAGGATTCAGAGGCAGATGACCAGTCCTATTATCCCCCTGAGGTGTATGCTCAAACTTCGCAAGGTTATATTACTCATATCATGCATATGTTGTATGGCAATGCTTAGTTTTTACATCATATACACGATATTGAATGACATCTCCTTAGTAGACACATCATATATGCGATTGCCCTCTGCTCACTTCCTTAGTATATAAATCATATATTTGAATTATATCATGCCATGATGTTTACATAGATAGCATGTACCTAAATTATGGCATGCCAACCCATTTTCTAAAGACATAATATAGTTATATCATCTCATCATGTTTACATAGTCATCATATTTTGAATTATGTCATTCTATCCGTGAATTATATCATGCCATCATATTTCCATCGACGGCACATTTGTGATTTATGGCATGACAACCACTCTAATAGACACATCGTATAGTTATATCATGTCATCCTATTTACATAGCCATCATATTTTGAAGTATGTCATTCTATCCTGTTTAGTTAGCCATCATACTTGTGAAATTGTGTCATGCTATCCTGTTTAATTAGCCATCATATATGTGAAATTATGTCCTGCTATTCTGTTTGGTTAGACCACATAAATGTGAATTATTTCATGCCCTGTTTTCTTCCCTACTATCCATTGCACCTGTCTATCTTACAATGTCTGTACATTCAATTACTTCTTTTATTTATCAGCCATTTCAATTGGAGGGGGTGATGGCAGTATCTGTGGGAGTAAAAACACGGTCTTCAGAAAAGAAGTGCTACATGTCGATGGAGATAGAACCATAGTTGTACTTGCCCAAGAACCAGCCCCACCACACATAACCCAGACTCACGCAGATTGTACCCCTACCCGGTTGGACAGAGAACCAGCTACACCCCTTCTAACCCCAACCCTAGCAGATAGTAACCCAGTTCCCGTTGACATAGCACCGTCTCCACCACAGAGCACCCAAACATGAGCAGTTAGTAAGGCAACTGCAGTGCCCAAAGCACGAGGACCACCACTCCGAACCCCAAGTCAACGCTTTAAGCAGAAGAAGAATTGTTCTCAGGTCCGGTTCCGTAGCTATGATTCATACTACTTTGCACTTGCATCACTGTATTTACTCATACCAACTAATTTCAAATTTGAAGGATGCAATTGAAACTCCAGTGACGCAACAGGTATGTTTTAAACCTGTTTCTTTAATGTGTTTGCTGTTGTAACTTGCTCTATGTTGATTTCAGTTTCAATTGAATAAACAGTTGTGTTCTCATGCCATGCACATTACAAGTGTTGTTATTGTTGTGTAGTTTCCCACACTTCTATTCTGTCTATGCTGCTTTGTCTTAAATAGATATGATTCGAACTGTATCTATCTTGATTTGGCAACATAAACTAGAATGATATAGACCATACAGTGACCATACTACATAGATATATGTTTGTTTCATGATGTTATCCTGTCCACCTTACTACTGAACTAGTTTACCAAAATGAGTTTCATATACTACATTGTAAACCTGTTATGTGTTTGTTTGTTTCTCTTTTAGAACGCGGATAAAATATTGGAGAAGAGTACCCCGTTATGCAATGGTAAAGGAAGCAATGCAGATAAGGTTCAAGATAGTGAGACATCCCTGTTGGTCTCCAAGAAAGCTGATAAAAACTATATTGAAGACACTGAGACAACCCCAAAGTCCTGTCTTGATGTAGTGTTCGAGTTATTGGCTACTACTGCTGGCACCAGCTCTTCGAACTCGCTGCCTGAATCAATTCGGCTTCTTGAGTCTCAACTTCAAGTTGAAAGACATCGATCAGATGTTATGCGACAGGAAGCCGAAGGACCGAGGAAGTCCCTGCAGAATTCAGATGCATACTTTCTCGTGCAACAGCAAGTGCTGGAGGATTTAAGCGCCAAACAAGAGAAAGTTAATAAACTTGCTAAGCCTCTTGCCAGCATTATGGGTACCCAAGTTATTGTTTCTTGAGCTCTTCTAGAGTAGTTTCAGTTCTGGACTTGTTTTGTTGCGGTGTTTATATGCTGCTTTGTTCCCTATATTTGCACTGGTGGCAAATTTTGATGCCCAGTGGATGTAATATGTGTAATAGCCGTGATAGCCTAGCGTAAGTTGCTTGCTAATTTATTTCCTTATTGTCTTGTTTATTTGTTTTCTTGTAGTCAGTGCAGTTCTTTTTTGCGCCTTGCTAGTGGCCGCAATAACCTATTTTTTTAAAACTAGGCCACAATAACCATGGGCTACATATTTACTGTAGTTAACATGGGGCTCCTATGGGCCGTAGAAACAATGGGCCTTCTACGGGGCGTAGAAACAATGGGCCTTGTACGGGCCGTAGACACAATGGGCCTTCTACGGGCCGTGTCATCAATGGACCTTCTCCGGGCCGTATGATCGGTTGGCCAAACATGGGCCAACAACAGACCACATTATGGCCGTAAATGGGCTATAGTTGAAATCGTCCGCTCATGGGGTTGACCATAACAGGCCGTTGTTAATCGACCCTATTTGATGATGCTATGAAAATAGCCCAACGTATTAACGGGCCACAAACGGGTCGACTTTAACCACGGGCTGAATTTGGCCCACAAGCAAAAAATGATAGTAACCAGCCGTAAGTAAAAGAATACAAGAATTGAGCCCAAGAATAAATGGGCCCTGAGAAGGCCGAAAGATAACATGGGCTAGAAAAGGCCCAACGGAATAATGGGCCGTTAATGGGCATAAAGTCATACACTGTTCATTACGGGCCAGTTTCACCACGTGCAGTTAATGGGCCGAGGGTTACTAAGGGCCTCATATGGGCCGAAAGACGTCATGGGTCATATATGGGCCGGAAGTTAAAACGGGCTGGAATTATATTGGACGGCCCAGATGACGCTACTGGGCCTAATTCGGATAGGCCATAAACGGGCCCTGGGTTAGCGGGTTGTAAATGGGCTATATGCGAACAGGCCATTAATAGGCTTGTCGTGGGCCGGCCCGCCACCTTTTGACCAAGTCAAACGGGTCGGCCTTTTCATAGGAATGGGCCTCTATTGGGCCATGCCACGTGTTGACGTATCATAGGCGCTTTGGGTCCAATGAGTGGATGACATCTGTCCCAACGGTGAGCTGACACGTGTTTGCTCCAACCAATGATGATTTTACACGTGGAAAATCCCCATTGGTCGGGGCTGTTAACGGGTTATCGGATCCAAAACCGGACCCAATAGCTTAACAGCGTTCCGTTACGGTGGATGCCACGTGTCGATCACCCTTGACGAAAGCACTTCTGTGATACACGATTTATTGTTATGGAAGTGGACACTTCCGTGATGATAGTTTTGGTAATGTCATGGAACACTTCTACGACAGCACAGGTATGACTATCTTGATTCTATCATAAATTTGTCATGGATGTACATGCATGAAAGAAAACGTGACCTACTGTGACAAACACGTATCATCACAGAAGTGTATTTTTTGTAGTGTAGGCAGGCCCAGATACTTATCTAACAAAGCTTCAGTTAAAATATCCAATATTCCACAAACACTCTCCCTGTCGTAACTCCAGTTGGGCTGAAAAAAATACTGGATTTTCATGTACTTACACGCTGACCTGAACTAGAGCAATATGTGTCTAGAACCCTCTTCAAGGTATTTGCATTATGATCAGTCGCTTTCAACAAAATCAGGGAGTCATCAGCAAAAAGAAGATGAGAGATATAAGGTGCATTTCTGGATACTTTTATACCTTCAACTCCACCAATGTCTTCCTCATGAGCCAGCATGCTAGAAAGACCTTCAGAACAAATTAGAAATAGATAAGGGGATATTGGGTCCCCCTGATAACCCACAAGTATAGAGGATCAATTGTAGCTCTTTTCGATAAGTAAGAGTGTTGAACCCAACGAGGAGTAGAAGGAAATGACAAGTGGTTTTCAGCAAGGTAATGTCTGCAAGTGCTGAAATTGTAAATAGCAGAGTAGTTTGATAGTAAGGTAATTTGTAACGAGCAAGTAAAGATAGTAGTGACAAAAGTGCAGCAAGGTAGCCCAATCCTTTTGAGGCAAAGGACAGTCCAAAACGATCTCTTATGATAAGCAAAGCGTTCTTGAGGGTGCACGGGATTTTCATCTAGTCACTTCCATCATGTTGGCTTAATTTGTGTTCAGTACTTTGATAATTTGATATGCGGGTGGACCGGTGCTTAGGTGATGTTCTTACTTGAACAAACCTCCTACTTATGATTAACCCTCCCGCAAGCATCTGCAACTACGAGAAAAGTATTAAGAATAAATTCTAACCATAGCATTAAACTTTTGGATCCAATCGGTCCCTTATGGAATAGTGCATAAACTGGGGTTTAAGCTTCTGTCACTCTCGCAACCCATCATCTAATTGCCACTCCACAATGCATTCCCTTAGGCCCAAATATGGTGAAGTTTCATGTAGTCGACGTTCACATGACACCACTAAGGGAATCACAACATACATACTATCAAAATATCGAACACATATCAAGTTCACATGATTACTTGCAACATGACTCCCGTGGACTCAAGAACAAAAATAACTACTCACAAACGATAATCATGCTCAAGATCAGAGGGGTATTAAATAGCATAATGGATCTGAACATATAATATTCCACCAAATAAACCATATAGTAATCAACTACAAGATGTAATCAACACTACTAGTCACCCACAAGCATCAATCTATAGTTCCGGTAACAAGATTGAACACAAGAGATGAACTAGGGTTTGAGAGGAGATGGTGTTGTTGAAGATGTTGATGGAGATTGCCCTCCCCAAGATGGGAGAGTTGTTGGTGATGATGATGATGATGATTTCCCCCTCCGGGAGGAAAGTTCCCCCGGCGGAATTGCTCCGCCGGAGGGCAAAAGTGCTCCTACCCAAGTTTCACCTCGAGACGGCGGCGCTCCATCCCGAAAGTCCTCCCTCTATTTTTTATAGGTTACAAAAATGACCTATATACGATAAGATGGGCACCAGAGGTGGGCCTGGGTGAGCACCACCCACCAGGGCGCGCCTGGGCTCCCTAGCGCACCCAGGTGGGTTGTGCCCACCTGATGGGCCCCTCTGGTAGTTATTTGCTCCAATATTCCTCAAATAATCCATAAAAATCTCCGTGAAGTTTCGGGTTGTTTTGGAGTTGTGCAGAATAGGTGGCCTGACGTAGCTTTTCCAGGTCCAGATTTCCAGCTGCCGGAATTCTTCCTCTTTGTGTATACCTTGCATATTATGAGAGAAAAGGCATTAGAATTACTCCAAAAAGCATTATTATGGATAAAAACATTATAAATAACAGTAAGAAAACATAATGCAAAATGGACGTATCACCCCCCCCCCCGCCTCAGACCCCTTGTTGGTATGAACTCCTTAGTTTCTGTGTCATTGAATCTAATTCTATAGCTCACAGAAGAAACACATTCCATGATCAGCTCCACCCATTGTGACTGAAAACCCAATTTTAACATCATTTGTTTCAAGAAGCTCCATTCTACCCTATCATATGCCTTTAGCATATCCAATTTCACAGCACAAACCCCATTAGAACTATGTGTCTTCTTCTTAATCGCATGAAAACACTCATAAGCTACCAGCACATTATCAGTGATTAACCTACCTGGGACAAAAGCACTCTGTGTTGGAGATATCACCTCAGGTAGGATCTCCTTTAGTCTATTAGCCATCATCTTGAAAATAATCTTATAAACCACATTACACAAACTAATGGGTCTGAACTGGGTTATTACCTCAGGGCTATCCACCTTAGTAATAAGCACATCATTTGTGGAGTTCCACCCCTCAGGAATTTTTTTGTTATTGATCGCCTCAAGGATTTCTTTTGACAACTCATCTCCTATAATATGCCAGAATCATTTGAAGAATATAGCATGAAGACCATCTGGACTAGGAGCCTTCATGTCACCTATTTGAAAAAAGAGCTTTTCTCACTTCTTCTTTTGTATACGGTGCCATCAAAAATCTATTCATTTGTGATGTGACTATTGGCTTAACTATAGCCAACAAGCCCTCATCTATGTCCCCTGCATCAGAATTAAAGAGACTCTGAGAATAATAAAGAATGAGGGGTTTGTGGTTATTATTCCCCTCTACCCAACCATCATTAGTATTCTTCAATTTTTAATTAAATTGCAACGTCTACGTGCCGACGCAAACTAATTAAAATATTTTGTGTTCTAGTCACCGCGACGCAACCAGTTCACCCGCCCGTGTTGGGCCCAATAGATTTCCTCCTGCTCGAGGAGGTTCTCAATAATCAGCGTGAGCTCCTTCTACTTCGCCTTAGTTTCAAATGTATATGGATCACACATTACATCATCCAACTCCTTCTAAGCAGTTCGCAAGCACACACGAGGGCCCTTCAGTACCTTCCGATCCCACGAGTGTAAGTCTCTATGTACTACCGCAAGTTTCTCATTGGTCGTTGGACAAAGGCCTCGAACAATAGCTTTTTGCCAAGCCGTTTTCACCACTTCTTCCACTGACTCTTCTGCCAACCAATGCACCTCGAATTTTTGGCCAGCACTTGACCGTGTTGCCACCACTCCTACCAGGTAATCCGTGTCAAGGCAGATCGGCGATGATCTGACTTAGCCATATCCAGGTTACACAATCCACAAAGTGGGTGCATCTCCATCCTTACGTCGTATCTATAATTTTTGATTGTTCCATGCCAATATTATACAACTTTCATATACTTTTGACAACTTTTTATACTATTTTTGGGACTAACATATTGATCAAGTGCCTAGTGCCAGTTCCTGTTTGTTGCATGTTTTTTGTTTCATAGAAAATCCATATCAAACGGAGTCCAAATGGGATAAAACTGACAGAGATTTTTTTGGAATATATGTGAATTTGGGAAGTGAAATCAACGCGAGACGATGCTCGAGGGGCCCACGAGGTAGGAGGCAGGTGCGCCCCTGACCCTTGTGGCCACCCCGTAATGTGGTTGGTGCCTTTCTTTCGCCGCAAGAAAGCTAATATCCGGATAAAAATCGTGTCCAAAATTCAGCCCAATCGGAGTTACGGATCTTCGGAAATTTAAGAAATGGTGAAAGGGCAGAATCAGGAGCGCGGAAACAGAGAGAGACAGAGAGACGGATCCAATCTCGGAGGGGCTCTCGCCCCTCCCATGCCATGGAGGCCATGGACCAGAGGGGAAACCCTTCTCCCATCTAGGGAGGAGGTCAAGGAAGAAGAAGAAGAAGGGGGGATCTCTCCCCCTCTCTTTCGGTGGCGCCGGAACGCCGCCGGGGCCATCATCTTCACCGCAATCTACACCAACAACTTCACCGCCATCATCACCAACTCTTCCACCCTCTATGCAGCGGTGTAACCCCTCTTTTAACCGCTGTAATCTCTACTTAAACATGGTGCTCAACGCTATATATTATTTCAGAATGATGTATGGCTATCCTATGATGTTTGAGTAGATCTGTTTTGTCCTATGGGTTAATTAATGACCGTGATTGGTTTGAGTTGCATGTTTTATTATTGGTGTTGTCCTATGGTGCTCTCCGTGGCGCGCAAGCGTGAGGGATCCCTGTCATAGGGTTTGCAATATGTTCATGATTTTCTTATAGTGGGTGACGTGAGTGATAGAAACATAGACCCGAGTAAGTAGGTTGTTTGCGTATGGGAATCAAGAGGACTTGATGCCTTATAATGCTATGGTTGGGTTTTACCTTAATGATCTTTAGTAGTTGCGGATGCTTGCTAGAGTTCCAATCATAAGTGCATATGATCCAAGAAGAGAAAGTATGTTATCTTATGCCTCTCCCTCAAATAAAATTGCAATAATGATTACCGGTCTAGTTATCGATTGCCTGGGGACAAATAACTTTCTTGTGTGACAACAAGATCTCTACTAAAACTAACTTAGTTGTGGCTTCATCTAAACAGCCCCTACTTTTTATTTACGCGCTCTTTATTATCTTGCAAACCTATCCAACAACACCTACAAAGTACTTCTAGTTTCGTACTTGTTCTAGATAAAGCGAACGTTAAGCATGCGTAGAGTTGTATCGGTGGTTGATAGAACTTGAGGGAATATTTGTTCTACCTTTAGCTCCTCGTTGGGTTCGACACTCTTACTTATCGAAAGAGGCTACAATTGATCCCCTATACTTGTGGGTTATCAAGACATTTTTCTGGCGCCGTTGCCGGGGAGTTATAGCGTGGGGTGAATATTCTCATGTGTGCTTGTTTGCTTTATCACTAAGTAATTTTTATTTGATGTTAGTTGTTCTCTATCTTTAGTTATGGATATGGAACACGAAATACCGAAAAAATAGGTTTACTTGCTACTCATGGAGATGGGGAACCTCCTAAAACCCTCGATGCTCATTATGTGAAAGATATTATGTACTACTTTGATAATCCTGAGAAAACCCCATTCAACTTTATAATGGGAGTAACGTTGGATCAACGTGAATACTTTAGGGATTATCGCTTGACTCAAAAAGGGAAATTATTATGGGATCAAATTTATATGTTGCATTGGTATGCTCGGCAACTATGCTTGAGATATGATTATACTTGTTGCTCTAGGATGAAGGCTCCACACCTTCCCTTTTCATTTGAATCTAATGATGATGAAACCTTGGCTTCTTATGCTAATGGTATATATGATTATCATGATGTGGAACAAATAGAAGAATTTGTTGCTTTTATGGGTGCTTATGAAATTGAATCTTTGTTTAAAGAGTTTGAAGATTTTGATGATTCAGTTTATAGACCTGGAAATTTAGCTATCCTTAAATATTGCTATGAGAATTATAAATACAATTATGATATTGATGAATTTATTGAGAAAGTCTCCGCTGTCCAAGAAGAGACTAATATTTTGCAGGAGTCTATGGAAGAAGAAATTGATGAAACTGTGAGCTCATTGGATGAAAAAGATGATGAGGAGAGCAAAGAACAAAAGGAGGAAGAGCGGATTAGCTACCCGTGCCCACCTTCTAATGAGAGTAACTCTTCAACTCATACATTGTTTAATTTCCCTTCGTGTTTACTGAAGGATGATTGCTATGATGATTATTATGATCCCGTTAATGCTTTTGAAATATCCCTTTTGATGATGCTTGTTATGCTTGTGGCCAAGATGCCAATATGAATTATGCTTATGGAGATGAACTTGCTATGGTTCCTTATGTTAAACATGAAATTGTTGCTATTGCACCCACGCATGATAGTCCTATTATCTATTTGAATTATCCCGACTACACTATATCGGAGAAGTTTGCCCTTATTAAGGATTATATTGATGGGTTGCGTTTCACTACTACACATGATGATTTTGATAGATATAATATGCATGTGCTTGCTGCTCCTACTTGCAATTATTATGAGAGAGTAACTATATCTCCGCCTCTCCATGTTTCCAATATGATAAAATTGCAAGAAACTGTTTATACTATGCATTGGCCTTTACTATGTGTGCATGAATTGTTCTTTTATGACATGCCGATGCATAGGAAGAGAGTTAGACTTCGTCATTACATGATATATGTTGCTTTGTTCTCACTACTAAATCACAAATCATTGTTAATTAAAATTGGCTTTGATATACCTTGGGATCCGGGTGGATTCATTACTTGAGCACCTTATGCCTTAATGGCTTTAAAGAAAGCACTACCAGGGAGACAACCCGGAAGTTTTAGAGAGTCATTTATTTCTGTTGAGTGCTTTTATATAGTTTAAAACAAAAAAAATAAAGAGGGGAACCCAAAACTTTTCAAAAAGGAAAGTGAAAGTGAGAGAGACAAGCATTGTTGAAGTGGGGGAGCTCCTTGAACTTTGTTCATGCTCACGGAAACTTTGTGAATCTTGATTATAGAAACTTTTCAACAAAAATAATTATCCCCTTGTACATTTCCATTGTATAATAAAAATAATGTGCCAAGATTTTCCTTTAGGACGTTTACATTGCTAGTTGGTTTGTACGGTGCAGAACAGAAACTTTGGCTGTAGTGCGTGATTTTACATTTTTTTTACTGGAACGTCAAACGGTTCTGAAACTTTTTGCACTGTATTTCTATACAAACTGTTTATTTTTCCTAATTTTTTCAGAATGTTTGGAGTACCAGAAGTATGGTGAATGTTTAGATTACTACAGACTGTCCTGTTTAAGACAGATTCTGTTTTTGATGCATAGTTTGCTTGTTTTGATGAAACTATCAATTTCTATCAGTGGATTAAGCCATGGAAAAGTTACATTACAGTAGCTACAATGCAAAAACAAAATATGAATTTGTTTGCAACAGTACTTAGAGTAGTGATTTGCTTCATTATACTAATGGATCTTACCGAACTTTCTGTTAAGTTTTGTGTGATTGAAGTTTTGAAGTTTTTGGAGAGATCAAGATGGATGAAGGAATAAGGAGTGGCAAGATTCTAAGCTTGGGGATGCCCGAGGCACCCCAAGGAAATATTCAAGGACTCCCAAGCAACCAAGCTTTGGGATGCCCCGGAAGGCATCCCCTCTTTCTTCTAACAATCATTGGTAATTTTACTTGGAGCTATATTTTTATTCGTCACATGATATGCGTAAATCTTGGAGAGTCTTTTGCATTTAGTTTTCACTTTTCTTTGATGCACCATGCTGGTATGAGATAGTACTTGGTTGATTTATAGAATGCTCAATACACTTCACTTATATCTTTTGAGTATGGCTTTATAGAATGCTTCATGTGCTTCACTTATATCTTTTGAAGTTTGGATTGCCTGTTTCTCTTCACATAGAAAACCGCCATTTGTAGAATGCTCTTTTGCTTCACTTATATTTGTTAGAGCGTGGGTATAACTTTTGTAGAAAGAATTAAACTCTCTTGCTTCACTTATATCTATTTAGAGAGATGACAGGAATTGGCCATTCACATGGTTAGTCATTAAATCCTACATAAAACTTGTAGATCACTGAATATGATATGTTTGATTCCTTGCAATAGTTTTGCGATATAAATATGGTGATATTAGAGTCATGCTAGTGGGTAGTTTTGGATTTTAGAAACACTTGTGTTGAAGTTTGTGATTCCCGTAGCATGCACGTATGGTGAACCGTTATGTAACGAAGTTGGAGCATGAGGTATTTATTGATTGTCTTCCTTATGAGGGGCGGTCGGGGACGAGCGATGGTCTTTGCCTACCAATCTATCCCCCTAGGAGCATGCGTGTAGTACTTTGTTTTGATGACTAATAGATTTTTGCAATAAGTATGTGAGTTCTTTATGACTAATGTTGAGTCCATGGATTATACGCACTCTCACCCTTCCATCATTGCTAGCCTCTTCGGTACCATGCATTGCCCTTTCTCACCTTGAGAGTTGGTGCAAACTTCGCCGGTGCATCCAAACTCCGTGATACGATACGCTCTATCACACATAAGCCTCCTTATATCTTCCTCAAAACAGCCACCATACCTACCTATCATGGCATTTCCATAGCCATTCTGAGATATATTGCCATGCAACTTCCATCATCATCATATACATGACTTGAGCATTCATTGTCATATTACTTTGCATGATCGTAAGATAGCTAGCATGATGTTTTCATCATTGCTACGCTAGATCATTGCACATCCCGGTACACCGCCGGAGGCATTCATATAGAGTCGTATCTTTGTTCTAGTATCGAGTTGTAATATTGAGTTGTAAGTAAATAAAAGTGTGATGATCATCATTATTAGAACATTGTCCCATGATCAAAATAAAAGTGGCCAAATAAGCCCCCCCCCCAAAAAGATAGAGGCCAAAGAAGCCTACAAAAAAAAGAAAAAAGGGAAGGGACAATGTTACTATCCTTTTACCACACTTGTGCTTCAGAGTAGCACCATGTTCTTCATATAGAGAGTCTCTTGTGTTATCACTTTCATATACTAGTGGGAATTTTCATTATAGAACTTGGCTTGTATATTCCAACGATGGGCTTCCTCAAATGCCCTAGGTCTTCATGAGCAAGCAAGTTGGATGCACACCCACTAAGTTTCAGTTTGAGCTTTCATACACTTATAGTTCTTAGAGCATCCATAGCATGGCAATCCCTACTCCTCGCATTGACATCAATTGATGGGCATCTCCATAGCCCGTTGATTAGCCACATCGATGTGAGACTTTCTCATTTTTTTCTTCTTCACACAACCTCCACCATCATATTCTATTCCACCTATAATGCTATGTCCATGGCTCACACTCATGTATTGCGTGAAAGTTGAAAAGGTTTGAGAATATCAAAAGTATGAAACAATTGCTTGGCTTGTCATCGGGGTTGTGCATGATTTGAATGCTTTGTGTGGTGAAGATGGAGCAAAGCCAAACCATATGATTTTGTAGGGATAACTTTCTTTGGCCATGTTATTTTGAAAAGACATGATTGCTTTATTAGTATGCTTGAAGTATTATTGTCTTAATGTCAAATGATAGACTATTGCTTTGAATCACTCGTGTCTTAATATTCATGCCATGATTAGATTACATGATCAAGATTATGCTAGGTAGCATTCCACATCAAAAATTATCTTTTTTTATCATTTACCTACTCGAGGACGAGCAGGAATTAAGCTTGGGGATGCTGATACGTCTGCGTCGTATCTATAATTTTTTATTGTTCCATGCCAATATTATACAACTTTCATATACTTTTCGCAACTTTTTATACTATTTTTGGGACTAACATATTGACCCAGTGCCCAGTGCCAGTTCCTGTTTGTTGCATGTTTTTTGTTTTGCAGAAAATCCATATCAAACGGAGTCCAAACGGGATAAAAACTGACGGAGATTTTTTTTGGAATATATGTGAATTTTGGGAAGTGAAATCAACGCGAGACGATGCTCGAGGGACCCACGAGGCAGGGGGCGCGCCCCTGACCCTCGTGGCCACCCCGTAAGGCGGTTGGTGCCCTTCTTTCGCCGCAAGAAAGCTAATATCTGGATAAAAACCGTGTCCAAAATTCAGCCCAATCGGAGTTATGGATCTCCGAGAATTCAAGAAACAGTGAAACGGCAGAATCAGGAGCGCGGAAACAGAGAGAGACAGAGAGACAGATCCAATCTCAGAGGGGCTCTCACCCCTCCCATGCCATGGAGGCCATGGACCAGAGGGGAAACCCTTCTCCCATCTAGGGAGAAGGTCAAGGAAAAAGAATAAGAAGGGGGGATCTCTCCCCCTCTCTTCCGGTGGCGCTGGAATGCCGCGGGGGCCATCATCATCACCGCAATCTACACCAACAACTTCACCGCCATCATCACCAACTTGTAGCGACCATACCTCAAACAGTCTGATCCCTGTGCATCAGTGTCATCCCTGGATCAGTAATGCTAACATGCACAGTACTTGAGGATTTATAACAGAGTAGCAATCACACACTTATTACATCGAATGTCTCAAAAGAGAACTTATTACAATAAATATGGCTTAAGGCCATCTAATACGACAACAGCAGAAAGCTTGGAAGATAAAGTGATTCCATCAACTCCAACGGCATCACTGAGTGAAAGACAACGACCTATGGGTCCTTACTCGTCGTCTGAAAAGTCTGCAACATGATACGTTGCAGCCCGAAACAAGTCAGCACATGGAATATGCTGGCAATGTAACACAAGAGAGTGATGAACAGAATAATGCTATCACTACATGCATATATTGCTGGTGGAGGATGTATGGTTAATATGTTTTGCAGAAAGCCAATTTTTCCCTACAACAAAGGAATAAATTTTATTTAACTATCATGGTGGTTGTTAAACATTGAGAAGGTTCACCCAACTCAATCCCAATTAAGCATCATCATTAAACCCAATCAAGTTATAATAAGAGTGATGAGATCCACATGATAATCCAAGAACTAGATACTCAACATGTCCATAACCGGGGACACGACTAACCATGATTAGTTTGTACACTCTGCAGAGGTTTGTGCACTTTTCCCCACAAGACTTGATCTCCTCCATTGGATTTCTCACACTACATAATGTTTGAGAAACGGATGACCGAGACACGGTCTTTCCGATGAGGTCCCCTTAACCGATAGATAGGCCTGTACACCTACAATCCCCTACATCTGCTAGCCCATCATGGAAAGGTTTCCCACAACTTACTCAACTATGTCAGAGCCCATAATGGCATGTGGCTGCACACGGAAGTTTCTAGCATGAATAATCTTATGATCCCTTTGAGCCTAGGTGGCAGTCCATAGGAGAATCACACGGTACCCCGGGATTTCCAAAAATACAGGCGGCACTGGGTTCCCCAGGTGCCTCAATCCACCCAGATGTGTATTAAAGTTGCCACCTTAAGTTAACCATTAATTAACAATACTCACATCTGTAATGAATACACTCAAACCCAAACCACGTCTACGAGCATAGCATAGCAATATAAGCAACGTAGAAGTAACTCCCAAAGGTTTGGTAATAAATAGGACAATAGGTACTACCTCATCTACTTCTCATAACCCACATATTAATCAGATCCTAATCATGCAATTGTTTGAGGATTGATCTAATGCAATAAAACTAGGTAGTAAAGAGGTATGATCAAAGTGTTACTTGCCTTGCTCATGATCCGTGAAACCTAGAGACTCGTAGTAGCACGCTTCGCACTCCGGGTACTCTATCGCAAACAAACAAGCATACAATAAGCAATCAAACAAAGATGCACGGGTAAAACTCAAATAAGAAGATCTAACCAGAAAGTTCAACTTAAGAACTCCGGTTTGCAAAAAGAATCAAATCAAACAAAGCAACAAAACTCAAACTGCGAAAGAAACAAGCTTCGATTACTAATCTGGACTAAAGTCAAATTTTTACAGTAGCAAAAACTTGTTTAAGTTGATTAAACAGAAAGAGGGCTTCGAGACGAAACTCTAGGCGCTTGAATCGCCTGATTCCGATAAACGAGCGAAAAGATAAACTAAAACGAAAATCGGATTAGAAATCACGATCGAAAATAATCATAAAAAAATCCGAGAAAAGAAAAACTGACGAACAGGCTAACGAACGAACGTTCGCTGTCTGCGGCTAAACGGTGAAAATTGTTCGTTAAACAAACGAACGGGCGTTCGCTAAATAAATAAACCAACGGAAACCCGATCTAAAAAATAAACCGGAACATTAAAAACGGATCTAGATCTAGGGTTTACTGGAATAAACCGAAGAAAAAAACGACGGCGGCGGTCAACTCCGGCGGCTGCCCGGGGAGCGGCAGCGGCGGCGCGGGGCTCGAGGCGCGGCTAGGGTTCGGCGGCGGCTGGGGTGGGCTGGGGCTAGCGGGGTCGCGGGCTTATAAAGCCTGGGGCGAGGCGGAGTCCGGGTCGCCCACGACGGCCCAAGTCGGTTCGACCTCTTTTTTAAAAATAAATCCGCGCGGAAAAATGAAGAAAAGAAATACTAAACGGACTCCAAAAATCCTGAAATAAATTTTCCCCGTCCTCTAAAACTCTATCGGACAAGGTGAACATTTATTTGGGACTCTAATGCAATTTTGAAAACACATATTTTTCCTAATTCAAATAAAATAGCGATAAAACTCCAAATAAAAAATTATATTTGATTTTAATATTAAATCTCCAATATTTCTTTATTTTGAGGAAGTCATTTTATCCTCTCTCTTTTATTTTTATAAAAGGAATATTTGAAGAGAAAATACTTAAAATCAAATGATCCTCTTTTTCAAAATTCGAGTAAACTCAAATATGAAAATAACGAAATTCCCAACTCTCTCCGTGGGTTCTTGAGTTGCGCAGAATTTCTAGGATCAAGCCAACATGCAATAAAATATGATATGCAAAGATGATCTAATGCATAACATTCTAAATTGAAAATTTTGGGATCTTACAAACCTACCCCCCTTAAGATGAATCTCGCCCTCGAGATTCGGGTTGGCTAGAAAATAAGTGAGGGTGATCCTTCAGTAGGTCTTCCTCTCGTTCCCAGGTGGCTTCATCCTCACTATGGTGGCTCCACTGAACCTTACAGAACTTGATAACCTTGCTGCGTGTGACTCGGCTAGCAAAATCAAGAATCTTGACTGGTTTCTCCTCGTAAGTCAAGTCGCTATCCAATTGAATCGCTTCCAGTGGCACTGTATCTCTCAGAGGGATATCAGCCATCTTTGCGTGGCACCTCTTCAACTGAGAAACGTGGAACACATCGTGAACTCCTGATAATCCTTTGGGCAATTCTAACTTGTAAGCAACTTCTCCCATACATTTCAAAAATTTGTATGGTCCCACAAAACGTGGTGCTAACTTTCCCTTAATTCCAAAGCTCTTCGCTCCTCGAAGTGGTGATACATGAAGATACACTCTGTCTCCAACTTCGTAAACTATCTTCTTGCGTTTAGAATCCGCATAGCTCTTCTGCCTGGACTGGGCTACTTTGAGTCTATCGCGAATCAGCTTAGCCTTCTATTCAGACTCTTTAATCAAATCTGGTCCAAACAATTGTCGGTCTCCAACTTCATCCCACAACAATGGTGTCCCGCACCTCCTTCTGTACAATGCTTCGAAAGGGGCCATCTTGAAACTAGCTTGATAGTTTTTGTTGTAAGAGAACTCTGCGTAAGGCAAATTTTCGTCCCAACTAGATCCATAATCTAGCGCACAAGCTCTCAACATGTCCTCCAAAATCTGATTGACTCTCTCAGTCTGTCCATCTGTCTGCGGGTGAAAAGCTATACTGAACTCTAGCCTGGTTCCCAAAGTTTCATGCAATTGATTCCAAAACTTTGAGGTAAACTGGGTTCCTCTATCTGATACAATGGTCCTCGGAACTCCATGCAAACATACGATCCTGGTCATGTATATCTTTGCCAACTTAGCACTGGTGTAAGTGGTCTTCACTGGGATGAAATGAGATACTTTCGTCAAACGATCGACTACAACCATTATCGAGTCATAGCCTGAACGAGTCCTGGGCAATCCTGTGATAAAATCCATGCCTAGCTTGTCCCACTTCCATTCGGGTATCGGAAATGGTTGTAGCAATCCTGCTGGCTTCTGATGCTCTGCCTTCACTCTCTGGAATACATCACAAACTGCTACATACTCCACAATATCCTTCTTCATTCCGGTCCACCAGAAACTATCCTTCAAATACAGGTACATTTTAGTATTTCCTGGGTGAATCGAATATGGCGAATCATGGGCCTCCTGCAAAATCAGCTTCCTGATATCCTGATCATTTGGCACATATACGCGGTCCTCGAACCATAAGGTATCATGCTCATCCTCACAGAATCCTTTAGCCTTTCCTTTGCTCATACTTTCCTTTATCTCGGCAGTCTCCTTGTCCGTCTTATGAGCCTCTCTGATCTTATCCATCAAAGTAGACTAAATCTCCAATGCTGCTACATAGTGTAACACCCCGGATGTAACTTTCCCAATTTGTACTCCAACTCTTGCCGTTTCCGGCGTTAAGTTATTTTATTTTTCTCGGGTTCGGGTCTTTGTCTCCATGTGTTGTTTTCGTTGTCATGCATCTCATATCATGTCATCATGTGCATTGCATTTGCATACGTGTTCGTCTCATGCATTCGAGCTTTTTCCCCGTTGTCTGTTTTGCATTCCGGCGCTTCGTTCTCCTCCAGTGGTCATTTCTACCTTTCTTTTGTGTGTGGGGATTAAACGTTTCCGGATTGGACCAAGACTTGCCAAGCGACCTTGGTTTACTACCGGTAGACCGCCTGTCAAGTTTCGTACCATTTGGACTTTGTTTGATACTCCAACGGTTAACCGAGGGACCGAAAAGGCCTCGTGTGTGTTGCAGCCCAACACCCCTCCAATTTGGCCCAAACCCACCTAAGCCTTCTCCATCATCTAGAGCGTTCGATCACGATCACGTGGCCGAAAACCGCACCTCATTTGGACTCTCCTAGCTCCTCCTATGCCTATTTAAAGATCCCTCGAAAATCTCCTTCTCCTTCCCCCCCGAAAACCCTAGATCCACTCATCATCGCGCGCCGCCGGACAAAATCCCGCCGACGAACATTGTCCGCTTCCCCGCCAGCCATCCGGGCGTGCCACGTGGCGACCCGGCCGCCCCACTTCGCCGCCTCCTCCGCCGGCCCGCCGCGGCCCGTCGCGGGCCCCCGCGGCCCATCCCGCCGCCGCCGCACGGGGGCGCCCGCCCGCGGTCGCCTCCTCAGTTCCCCGCGCCGCCCGCGCCGGCTGGAGTGCGCCGCCGCCTCCGCCGCTCCGCCTCGACGCCAGCGCCCGCCACCCCGCCGCCACCTCGACCCGGCCCGCGCCTCGCCGCCCGAGACGCCGGCCCTTCTCTCCGGCGACCCCGCCGCCCTCCGCCGTCCTCCTCGTCGCCTCCGGCCGCCCCCGCGTCTAGTCCGGCAAGAACTCCGGCGAGGTCGGCGTCGAACCTCGGGAACCGTGTGCCCCGATCCAGATCTGAAACTTTAGGGTTGGCCTCGATTTTTTTTCTAAGTCCTGAGATTTCATATCCATGTCCCCATGTTCATAGCCTCGTAACTTTGCATCCGTAACTCCGATTCATGCATATAGCATATCAAAATGTTCATCTCAGAGAGTACATCATTTCAATACATTGCATCATTTTCATTTGTGTTCATCTTGATACCCGAAATGCTATTAGAAGAGGGCTACTTGGGATAATTGTCAGTTCTGCTACTCCATTTAGCTTTTTGTCATTTTTGCCATGATTATTGTGTGCATGATATGCCCTGATGCTCTACATATGTTTTGTTAAGGGTTTTGTCATCTTTCCAGAGGTGCAACCCATGTATTTTTGTGATGTGTGTGGTGACTAGCACAAGCTTGCCAAGTGGTGCACTTGGTAATTCTGATTTCAGGGACTTGGCAATTCCACTAAGTCCTTGATCCGTTTATCTCATGTTGCCATATGTTCATGTTGTTTCCTAGTGATCCATGCCTCTTTTGAGGATGATCAGTAAGTATGTTTTATTAATCTTGTAGTGCTCTATCCATCCATGTCTTTGTTTGCAATTATGGAGCACCCTAGCTTGAGTCAATCGAGCTCTACTTTTGCTACTTTGTGAATCTGGGCAGATTGTCAACTTGTTTGCAATTTTGCCGATGATGTTGTAGTTGATCCATGCATGCTATGTTATTGTTCTTTCCATGTCTAGCTTGCATTTTATGTATTCTTGATGGATGTATTCTTAGCTTATCATGACTTGCTCTGTAGTGAGTGCATCAAGCTCGTAAACATGCCTACTTGATATCTGTTTTCAGCATGCTCCAATTTTTCACTAAGTCTGAAAACTGATTATGTTTTTGCTATGTTCGCATGCTTGCAATTGTATTTTATGATCCCTTTTGGCTCAAGGTCACTAAGGGACTTTTGTTAAGCTCTTTGAATAGCTCCGTGCCATGCTTTACTTTGACATGTTCAGGTCCTGTAGCATGTAGTTTTGTTGCTCCGAAGAGTGCTACCTGATCTGAAATTCCAGACAAGTGTTAATTTCACGAAGTCTGAGATCTGTTTGCCATATGCATTTTTGCCATGCTTGTTTGAACCTGTTAATGGATGAATTGGCCGTAGCTCAGTGCTAGACTTTTGTTAAGAATCTTGTATGCATCCCTGCCATGTATTTTTTGTCATGTTTGAGTGCTGTAACATGTTCATCTCATTGCATTTAGATGGCTACTTGCTGTAAATCGCAGACTGGTGTCATATTTGAATCGCTTGCCATTTCCAAACCGTAACTCCGATTCCGGCGTTATTTATATCGTTTTCAAGAGATTTCATCTCATCTTTCCAGTGGCACACTTGGATTTCCAAGTTGAGGCCAGGTTCTTGCATGTTCCTGTCACATCTTGCATATGCATCCCGCATCGCATCCCGCATAGCATATCATCTTTGCATCATCTTGTTTGGTCCTTGCACGTGGTTGATTGTGTCCTTGTTGTTTGTTTGTCTTGTTTGGGTAGAGCCGGGAGACGAGTTCGCTAACGAGGATCCCGTTGAGTTTGCTTTCGAGGATCCGGCCAACTCTGACAACTGTGCAGGCAAGATGATCATACCCTCGAAATCACTACTATCTTTGCTATGCTAGTTTGCTCGCTCTTTTGCTATGCCAATGCTACGATGCCTACCACTTGCTTTCAAGCCTCCCAAATTGCCATGTCAAACCTCTAACCCACCATGTCCTAGCAAACCGTTGATTGGCTATGTTACCGCTTTGCTCAGCCCCTCTTATAGCGTTGCTAGTTGCAGGTGAAGCTTGGAGGCCGTTCCTTGTTGGAACATTTATTTGCTTGTTGGGATATCATTATATTGCCATGTTATTTTAATGCATCTATATACTTGGTAAAGGGTGGAAGGCTCGGCCTCTCTCCTAGTGTTTTGTTCCACTCTTGCCGCCCTAGTTTCCGTCATATCGGTGTTATGTTCCCGGATTTTGCGTTCCCTACGCGGTTGGGTTATAATGGGAACCCCTTGATAGTTCGCCTTGATTAGAGATTTTCCAGCAATGCACAACCTTGGTTTTACCATTTGCCACCTAGCCTCTTTTTCCCTTGGGTTTCCGGAGCCCGAGGGTCATCTTATTGTAAACCCCCCCGGGCCAGTGCTCCTCTGAGTGTTGGTCCAAACTAGAGTCCTGTGCAGCGCCCCCTCGGGGAAACTCGAGGTTTGGTTTTAGTTGTATGGAGTGCTCATCTGAGTGTGCCCTGAGAACGAGATATGTGCAGCTCCTATCGGGATTTGTCGGCACATTCGGGCGGTGTTGCTGGTCTTGTTTTGACCTGTCGAAGTGTCTTGAAGAACCGAGATACCGAGTCTGATCGGAACATCTTGGGAGGAGGTCTATTCCTTCGTTGACCGTGAGAGCTTGTCATGGGCTAAGTTGGGACTCCCCTGCAGAGATTTGAACTTTCGAAAGCCATGCCCGCGGTTATGGGCAGATGGGAATTTGTTAATGTCCGGTTGTAGATAACTTGAACCTTAATTTAATTAAAATGAATCAACTGAGTGTGTTACCGTGATGGCCTCTTCTCGGCGGAGTCCGGGAAGTGGACACGGTGTTGGAGTAATGTTTGCGCAAGTTGTCCCCTAGTTTCTCGCTCGCGCTTTGCCTCCTCTTCTCGCTCTCTTTTGCGAATAGGATAGCCACCATATTTGCTAGTCGCTTGCTGCAGCTCCACCTATATTTACCTTACCTTACCTATAAGCTTAAATAGTCTTGATCGCGAGGGTGCGAGTTTGCTGAGTCCCTGTGGCTCACAGATTACTATTACACCAGATGCAGGGCCCGATGATTCCGCTCCAGGAGACGCGTTTGAGCTCAAGTGGGAGTTCGACGAAGACTCTCAACGTTACTATGTTTCCTTTCCTGATGATCAGTAGTGGTGCCCAATTGAGGGTGATCAGGACCGTGTCGCATGTTGGGTTATCTTTTATTTTGGCGCCGTAGTTGGGCCATGAGTGTTTGGATGATGTAATGTTATTTATGTACTTGATTGACGTGGCGAGTGTAAGCCAACTATGTTATCTCCCCTTTATCATTTATATTACATGGGATGTTGTGAAGATTGCCTAACTTGCAACATATGCCTTCAATGCGATTATGCCTCTAAGTCGTGCCTCGACACGTGGGAGATATAGTCGCATCGAGGGTGTTACACATAGCCTCTCGGAACTATCTCCAAACATAGCTCGCGAAGATCCTCCGCTAACTCCTTGGGTAATTCTCCGGTCATGAGTGTATTGACATGACTCTTGCGGCTCAACGCATCGGCTACTACGTTAGCCTTTCCGGAATGATAATGCAACTTCATATCATAATCCTTAATGAGTTCCAACCATCTCCTCTGCCTGAGATTCAACTCCTTCTGCATGAAGATATACTTCAAACTCTTGTGATCCGTGTATACCTCACAATGGTTTCCGATGAGAAAATGTCTCCAAGTCTTCAACGCATGCACTACGGCTGCTAACTCCAAATCATGTGTAGCATAATTTAACTCATGGGGTTTAAGCTGTCGTGAGGCATATGAAACAACTCTTCCCTCCTGCATAAGTACGGATCCAAGTCCTCGACAAGAAGCGTCGCAATACACTTCATAATCCTTGCGTTGATCTGGCAGAATCAACACTGGTGATGTAACCAAGCGTTTCTTCAACTCCTGAAAACTAGCCTCACATTCCTCAGTCCATTTGAACTGTTGTCCTTCTTTAACAACTCCGTCATAGGCTTTGCAATCTTCGAGAAATTCTCAATGAACCTCCGGTAGTATCCTGTGAGTCCAAGAAAACTCCGGATCTCTCCAACTGACATGGGTGCCTCCCAATTTGTCATAGTGACAACTTTGGTGGGGTCAACCGCTATTCCTTCTCCGGATATAACATGTCCAAGGAATCCAACTTCCTTCAACCAAAACTCACACTTGCTGAACTTGGCGTATAGCTGATGTTCTCTGAGCTTTTCAAGTACTAAACGTAATTGCTCTTTATGCTCCTCTTCATTCTTCAAGTAGACCAGAATATCATCAATGAACACCACAACGAACTTATCCAAAAACTCCATAAACACCTTGTTCATCATGTTCGTAAAATAGGTAGGTGTGTTAGTCAGGCCGAATGACATAACGGTATACTCATATAGCCCGTACCTTGTGGTAAAAGCTGTCTTAGGTATATCCTACTCTCGAATCTTTAGTTGGTGGTACCCTGATCGCGGATCGATCTTGGAAAATACCTTAGCTCCTTGCAGCTGATCAAAAAAATCATTGATCATTGGCAGTGGGTACTTGTTCTTGATCGTCACCTCATTCAATCCTCGATAATCAACAACCATCCTCAACGATCCATCTTTCATCTCCACTAGAAGTACTGGTGATCCCCAAGGTGACGAGCTTGGGCGAATATATCCTTTATCCAGTAACTCCTTAATCTTCTTCTTAATTTCCTCTAAATCCTATGCGGGCATCCCGTACGGTCTCTTAGATATTGGCCCATTGCCTGGCAAAAGCTCAATTAAAAACTCGATGTCTCTATCTGGTGGCATGCCTGGCAACTCTTCTGGAAATACATCCGCGAAATCCTTCACCACTGGTACTTCCTCCTGTACAACTCCTGATAAGGAATTTACTTGAGTCCTATTCGGCACATGCCGGGATACATACTTGATCCTTCTTCCTTCTGGGGTGGTGAGCAAAATTGACTTACTGGCGCAATCGATGTTTACTCCATACATCGATAGCCAATCCATACCCAGAATCACATCCAAACCTTGCGACTCCAAAATTATCAGATTTGAGGGGAAAACATGCCTACCTATGGTCAATGGCATCTGAAAACATCCTTGGCTTGCCATATACTCTGCTCCTGGCAAGCTCACTAACATAGGTGTACTAAGAACTTTGGTGGGCAGCTTATACTTATCCACAAATCCCCTTGATATGTATGAATGCGATGCACCAGTATCAAAAAGAACGATTGCAGTAAAAGACTTAACCAAAAACTTACCTATTACTGCATCTGGCTGGGCTTCAACCTCCTCCATGTTAACGTGGTTCATTTGTCCCCTGTTGAAAGGGTTGGGCTTCTTCCCAGAACTTCCATTGTCGTTTCCATTCTTAGCTTCAGGACATTCATTGGCGTAATGTCCAGTCTTCTGGCACTTGTAGCAAGTAACGTGGCTTAGATATTTCTTAGCGGGTGTTGCTGGGTTGGAACGGTTCTGGCCGTTGCTTCCTCCATTACCATTCCCAATCTTGGGGCCACTATGGTTGTGTGAACTTCCTCCAGTGTGATTGTGACCTCCATGGTTATGCTGAAAGGGTCCTCCCGAGTTCGAGGTAAAACAGGATCTCTCCTGAGCTCCAGAATTATACTTCCCTTGTCCATACTTCCTCTTGCGGTTGTCAATCTGTTGTTGCTTCCCTTCAATCATGAGAGCTCTATCTACCAACTGTTGGTAGTTATTAAAGGTTGCTACCATCAACTGCATGCTCAGCTCATCATTCAGTCCTTCCAAAAACTTCTCTTGTTTAGTTGCATCCGTAGCAACGTCATCTGGGGCATAACGTGCTAGCTTGCTAAAGTCATCCACATACTGGCCAACGGTGCTTCCTCCTTGGCGTAAGTTGCAAAACTCACGCTTCTTCATGGCCATAGCTCCTGCTGATACATGGGAAGTGCGAAAAGCCTGCTGAAACCGGTCCCACGTAACAGTGTCGATGGGATAGGTGACAGTGTAATTCTCCCACCATGCTGTTGTGGGTCCATCAAGCTAATGTGAGGCAAAACGCACTCTTTCCGCATTTGTGCATCCTGCAGTGGTTAACTCCCTTCCAATCTTGCGGAGCCAATCATCTGTAACTATCGGCTCTGTGCTACTAGAGAACACCGGCGGATTCAGCCTTAGAAAAGGGGCTAAGTGATCAACAGGTGGTGGTGGTGGTGGGTTGTTGTTGTTGTTGTTGTTCCCCTGATTCTGATTCTGGACTAGTATCTGCATCAATGCATTCTGCTGCTGGATCAACTGAGTGAGCTCCGGTGGGAAAGCAAATCCATTGTCGCGTCTCGGAGGCATCTGATGGGTTTAGAAAAGATGAGAAAACAGAGTAGAACGGGGTCTACGGGGAAACACTACCCATATGCACATAAGACAAACACAATCATATCACTCAATCAATCAAGCAAGGGCATACAATCGGTCTAGAACTATCATTACAAAAGTGCTCGGACTATACTATATACATGGTGGAATACTACTACTATTTTGGTGGTCGACTAGAAAAATTGATCGGTAGAAGACTCCATAATATCCGCTCCAGCTTCATCAACAAAGTCATCATCGCTATCGTCGGGGTCCGAGTCGGTGTCTTCGATGATGATGTAGTTCTCTGGGCAAGTGGAATCATCACCTTCTCCTCCTGGCGCGGGGTCTCCCATGAAGACTCCTAGCTTCCTTGTCAGGTCATCATTCTTCTCCACTAGTATGACGATTTCCTCCTCATAATCTTCGTGAGTTGCCTTGAGTTTCTCTTCAAGCTCGGTGATCCTTGTCATTGCCTTCTTCAAATCTATCATGCCTGCGCACATCTGGTTCTCCTAGCGGCGTATGTGCTGGTTTAACTCCTGGATGAAAGCAGCAATTGATCTATCCTTCCTGGTGCTGATCATCTCCCATTGCTTATCTCGACGCCCACAAATCTGGTAGATAGTATCCTTGAGATCCTTGTGGTAAACTTCTCCAATGCGTCCCATGGTGATGTGGGCTGCCATACTCTTTCCTAGACTCCAGGTTGGTGCATCAAAGGAAAACTCTATGGGCTCAGTGACTGGCGTAAATGCCCTTCCTGGAACTTGAACTTGAATCATCCAGCGCTCCTCTTATGGTAAAGTGGCGTTGTAAGTCCCGGTGAAGGTTGGTATTCCGATGTTCAGGTACCTGATACGTCTCCAACATATCTATAATTTTTGATTGCTCCATGCTATATTATCTACTGTTTTGGACTATATTGGGCTTTATTTTCCACTTTTATATTATTTTTGGGACTAACCTATTAACCGGAGGCCCAGCCCAGAATTGCTGGTTTTTTGCCTATTTCAGTGTTTCGGATAAACAGAATATCAAACGGAGTCCAAACGGAATAAAATCTTCGGAAACGTGATTTTCTCACCGAAGGTGATCCAGGAGACTTGGACCCTACTGCAAGGGATCAAAGAGGTGGTCACGAGGGTGGGGGCGCCCCCCTAGGGGGCGCCCCTGCCTTGTGGGCCCCTCGGTGCTCCACCGACGTACTCCTTCCTCCTATATATACACACGTACCCCCAAACGATCAGAACAGGAGCCAAAACCCTAATTCCACCGCCGCAACTTTTTGTATCCACAAGATCCCATCTTGGGGCCTGTTCCGAAGCTCTGCCGGAAGAGGGCCGTCATCACGGAGGGCTTCTACATCATCCTAGCCCCTCCGATGAAGTGTGAGTAGTTTACCTCAGACCTTCGGGTCCATAGTTAGTAGCTAGATGGCTTCTTCTCTCTCTTTGAATCTCAATACAAAGTTCTCCCCCTCTCTTGTGGAGATCTATTCGATGTAATCTTCTTTTTGCGGTGTGTTTGTTGAGACCAATGAATTGTGGGTTTATGATCAAGTCTATCTATGAATAATATTTGAATCTTCTCTGAATTATTTTATGCATGATTGGTTATCTTTGCAAGTCTCTTTGAATTATCCGTTTGGTTTGGCCAACTAGATTGGTAGTTCTTGACATGGGAGAAGTGCTTAGCTTTGGGTTCGATCTTGCGGTGTCCTTACCCAGTGACAGAAGGGGCAGCAAGGCACGTATTGTATCGTTGCGATCAAGGATAACAAGATGGGGTTTATTTCATATTGCATGAATTTATCTCTCTACATCATGTCATCTTGCTTAAGGCGTTACTCTGTTTTTAACTTAATACTCTAGATGCATGCTGGATAGCGGTCGATGAGTGGAGTAATAGTAGTAGATGCAGAATCGTTTCGATCTACTTGTCACGGACGTGATGCCTATATACATGATCATGCCTAGATATTCTCATAATTATGCACAATTCTATCAATTGCTCAACAGTAATTTGTTCACCCACCGTAGAATACTTATGCTTTTGAGAGAAGCCACTAGTGAAACCTATGGCCCCCGGGTCCATTCTCATCATATCAATCTCCATCACTTTTATACTGCTTTGCTATTTACTTTGCCTTTACTTTTTACATTGCATCTTTATATCAAAAATACCAAAAATATTCTATCTATCAGATCTCACTCTCGTAAGTGACCGTGAAGGGCTTGACAACCCCTAATCGCGTTGGTTGCGAGTAGCTATCGCTTTGTGCAGGTACGAGGGACTTGAGCGTGGGCTCCTACTGGATTGATACCTTGGTTGTCAAAAACTGAGGGAAATACTTATGCTACTCTACTGCATCATCCCTTCCTCTTCGGGGAAAACCAACGCAAGCTCAAGACGTAGCAGTACCTAGTGACTTCCTTCAAGTGGCGTCCAAAAGGTGTGTCTTCATCCGTCTATGTAAACTTGTTCCTTGCGTCCGCCATCCTAAAGAGTAGAAAATGGAGAGGAGTCAGAAATGAGAAGAGAGTAGTGATCTAGGGCTTTAGCTTAGTGGTCGTGTCCTACAATCAACGTGTGCTCTGATACCATCTTGTAGCGACCAGACCTCAAACAGTCTGATCTCTGTGCATCAGTGTCATCCATGGATCGGTAATGCTGACATGCACAGTACTTGAGGATTTATAACAGAGTAGCAATCACACACTTATTACATCGAATGTCTCAAAAGAGAACTTATTACAATAAATATGGCTTAAGGCCATCTAATACAATAACAGCGGAAAGCTTGGAAGATAAAGTGAGTCCATCAAATCCAACGGCATCACTGAGTGAAAGACAACGACCTATGGCTCCTTACTCGTCTTCTGAAAAGTCCGCAACATGATACGTTGCAGCCCGAAACGGGTCAGCACATGGAATATGCTGGCAATGTAACACAAAAGAGTAATGAACAGAATAATGCTATCACTACATGCATATATGGCTGGTGGAGGCTGTATGGTTAATATGTTTTGCGGAAAGCCAATTTTCCCTACAACAAAGGAATAAATTTTATTTAACTATCATGGTGGTTGTTAAACATTGAGAAGGTTCACCCAATTAAGCATTATCATTAAACCCAATCAAGTTATATTAAGAGTGATGAGATCCACATGATAATCCAAGAACTAGATACTCAACATGTCCATAACCGGGGACACGGCTAACCATGATTAGTTTGTACACTCTGCAGAGGTTTGTGCACTTTTCCCCACAAGACTCGATCTCCTCCGTTGGATTTCTCGCACTACATAATGTTTGAGAAACGGATGACCGAGACACAGTCTTTCCGATGAGGTCCCCTTAACCGATAGATAGGCCTGTACACCTACAATCCCCTACATCAGCTAGCCCATCATGTAAAGGTTTACCACAACTTACTCAACTATGCTAGAGCCCATAATGGCATGTGGCTGCACACAGAAGTTTCTAGCATGAATAATCTTATGATCCCTTTGAGCCTGGGTGGCAGTCCATAGGAGAATCACACGGTACCCCGGGATTTCCAAAAATACAGGCAACGCTGGGTTCCCCAGGTGCCTCAATCCACCCAGATGTGTATTAAAGTTACCACCTTAAGTTAACCATTAATTAACAATACTCACATCTGTAATGAATACACTCAAACCCAAACCACGTCTACGAGCATAGCATAGCAATATAAGCAACGTAGAAGTAACTCCCAAAGGTTTGGTAATAAACAGGACAATAGGTACTACCTCATCTACTTCCCATAACCCACATATTAATCAGATCCTAATCATGCAATTGTTTGAGGATTGATCTAATACAATAAAAATGGGTAGTAAAGAGGTATGATCAAAGTGTTACTTGCCTTGCTCATGATCCGTGAAACCTAGAGACTCGTAGCAGCACGCTTCGCATTCTGGGTACTCTATCGCAAACAAACAAGCATACAATAAGCAATCAAACAAAGATGCACGGGTAAAACTCAAATAAGAAGATCTAGCCAGAAAGTTCAACTTAAGAACTCCGCTTTGCAAAAAGAATCAAATCAAACGAAGCAACAAAACTCAAACTACGAAAGAAACAAGCTTCGATTACTAATCTGGACTAAAGTCAAATTTTTAGAATAGCAAAAACTTGTTTAAGTTGATTAAACAGAAAGAGGGCTTCGAGACGAAACTCTAGGCACTTGAATCGCCTAATTCTGATAAACGGGCAAAAAGATAAACTAAAACAAAAATCGGATCAGAAATCGCGATAGAAAATAATCGAGAAAAAATCCGAGAAAAGAAAAAACTGATGAACAGGCTAATGAACGAACGTTCGCTGTCTGCGGCTAAACGGTGAAAATCGTTCGTTAAAACAAACGAACGAACGGGCGTTCGCTAAATAAATAGACCGACGGAAAACCGATCTAAAAAAATAATCCGAAACATTAAGGAAACAGATCTAGATCTAGGATTTACCGGAATAAACCAAAAAAAAAACGGCGGCGGCGGTCAACTCCAGCGGCGGCGGCGTCCGGCGGCGGCGGCGTCCGGTGGCGGCGCGGGGCGCGGCAACGGCGGTGGCGCGGGGCTCGAGGCGCGGCTAGGGTTCGGCGGCGGCTGGGGTGGGCTGGGGCTGGCGGGGTTGCGGGCTTATAAAGCCTGGGGCGAGGCGGAGTCTGGGTCGCCCACGGCGGCCCAAGTCAGTTCGACCTCTTTTTTTTAAATAAATCCGCACAGAAAAACGAAGAAAAGAAATACTAAACGGACTCCAAAAATCCTAAAATAAATTTTCGACGTCCTCTAAAAATCTACCGGACAAGGTGAACATTTATTTGGGACTCTAATGCAATTTTGAAAAACACATATTTTTCCTAATTCAAATAAAATAGCGGTAAAACTCCGAATAAAAAATCATATTTGATTTTAATATTAAATCTCCAATATTTCTTTATTTTGAGGAAGTCATTTTATCCTCTCTCTTTTGTTTTTATAAAATAAATATTCGAAGAGAAAATACTTAAAATCAAACGATCCTCTTTTTCAAAATTCAAGTAAACTCAAATATGAAAATAACAAAATTCCCAACTCTCTCCGTGGGTCCTTGAGTTGCGTAGAATTTCTAGGATCAAGCCAAAATGCAATAAAATATGATATGCAAAGATGATCTAATGCATAACATTCCAAATTGAAAAATTTGGGATGTTACACAACTCTTCCCCCCTCTATGCAGCGGTGCAACCCCTCTTTTACCCGCTGTAATCTCTACTTAAACATGGTGCTCAACACTATATATTATTTCCCAATGATGTATGTGTCAGGACCCCGATTCTAAGTCACACCGATCTAGCCTGTGACACCTCATATCACTTTGCGTCCTCACGCACGGTATCCCCACGGGTGTTGCCTTACCATGGCCCGGGACCGTTTGCGCCTTTTGGCTCACGTATATGATAGTGTCGCTAGCATCCATATGACAGAGAACCCGGGCCGACATGACTAGTCGTGAACCCAAGGTGGCACTAACATACGGGGACAGGCATACATGAATCAACATCGAGCATGTCGGTCAGCAGCGTGCGAATCCGGGCTGTAGCACTGGGCTAACAGGACTCCGGGAACCCGGGCTGTAACAGGCTAGGCAGGACTCCGGATGTCACCGCGTGACATTTCCCCGAAGGGACAGACACAAGAACGAAGTGAATCACATGTCGGCCAGTCAAGTGTTCCGGAGCAGTAGTGCTGGGCTAGCAGGACTCCGGTGAACCGGGCTGTAGCGGACTACTATGGCTCATGGAAGCACTAGACTACATTTCCCCATAAGAGAGGCTGCCAAGGATAAACAACTAGATTGTTGGATCCCACACATACCAAGCATTTCAATAATACACACAATATGCTCGATATGTGTAAATACAACATGGCATCACAACATAACTCTACAACTCAAGTATTTATTCCTTAGGCTCCGAGGAGTGAGATATTACAAACATGGGTCTCATGACCCAACAATCAGAGCATACAAGTCAAAACACATACAGAAGCTTAACATGTCTGAGTACAGACATCTACAAATGAAAAAGGCTGAGAAGCCTGACTATCTACCAGATCCTGTCGAGGGCAAAAGATCGTAGCCGAGGTATCAAGCTAAACGTCGAAGTCCACACGGAACTACTAGCGAGACTGACGTCTCTCTACAAAACATAAGATAGGCAAACGTGAGTACAAATGTACCCAGCAAGACTTACATCAGAACTAGCTACATATGCATCAGTATCAACAAAGGGGCGGTGGAGTTTGACTGCAGCAAGCCATCTTTGACTCAGTGGCTAACCTGAACTACGACTGCAAGTAACTCTTTTGAGGTGGCGCACACGAGTCCACAAATTCACCATACCAATACACCACTATGGATCCGCTCCCGTCTCCCTACGAGAACGCCATCCATAGCACTCACGCATATCTTGCGCATTCTAGAGTATCCATTTTCACTTGTCTATGAACTATGCAAGGGGTCCAAGTTTCCATATCCGAGGAATCCGGCTATTCGAATAGATAATGATAACCCTGCAGGGGTGTACTTCTTCACACATGCTCTCGCCACTTACCACCATGTACACGTCGTGTATCTTGGCAACCTTCAAGTGGAAGCCTGGTGAGGGAGTCGGCCACGACCTGACTAACCAACAAGTCTCTAGTCCAGGTTTATCGCCTATTCGAGTTCCATCCGCAAGGAGATCCGGCCGGGGTGTCGCTCACGGCCCCAAATGATGTGAGCAGGGTTCCCAAGCCCACCATCCGGGTGCCACTTGGTACACCGGGCCACTGTGCCTAGTCTGTCCCCAAGCCCACCTGTACCGGGTGCCACTTGGTAGACTACTAACACTACCTACAAACACCAGAAACTAGTTGCAACTCCTGGACAGAGATCAAGTTGATTAATAAGTCGAGAGAGCTTGGAGCGCCCGGAGCCCAATGTGTGGTAGTAACTGTTCATGGATCACAAACACAGAACTCAGTTCCTGAGGACGGTTTCAATGAGACAACCCACCATGTACTCCTACATGGCCTCTCACCGCTACCTTTACCAAATCGTGTTCACACACTTAGCTCTCAACAGTAGGACATGTTCACCACATTCCAATTCATTCCTGATGAATTAGACCCGAATCAACTCTAAGCAGTAGCAGGCATGACAACAAGCATGAATGAGTAGGCACATCAGGGCTCAAACAACTCCTACTCATGCTAGTGGGTTTCATCTATTTACTGTGGCAATGACAGGTCATGCAGAGGAAAGGGGTTCAACTACCGCAGCATGTAACATTGAATCGTTGTTGTCCTAATGTAGTAAAAGAGAGCACCAGCGAGAGAGTGGGATTGTATCAGAATGAACAAGGGGGTTTTGCTTGCCTGGCACTTCTGAAGATAGAATAGCTCTTCATCGGTGTCATCGATCACGTCGTCGGAAACAACGTCTACTGAGAGGGGGCAATTACCAGCAAACAAGGAAGAATACAATCAATGCAATGCAACAATATGATGCATGATCATGACATGGCAATATGTTGTGATTTGGGCTAATGCAACAGAAAGTCATTTTAATTTAAGTGGAATTCAAAACTATATCAAATTCCAACTCCAAACCTATTATGAAATTTGCCCTAATCATGTTTCATCCTAAACAGTGAGGTTAACTTGCTCAAACATGCATGAAAATGGTACAGATGGATTCCTTGAATTTTTCTGATAATTTTTCATATATAAATTATTTCATTTGGAGTTACGGTTGAATTTCTATGATTTTTAGAAGTTTTGGGTATTTTCTGAAATTTATAAATCATTTCTGATTTAATTTAATTCCAGAAAACAATTACTACGTAAGCATGACGTCGGTGTGACATCAGCAAGTCAACAGAGGTGGTCCAGGTCAAACATGACAAGTGGGACCCGCACATCAGTGTAATAGGGTAGGGTTAGAGGCTGACCAGTGGGTCCGGGTCAACGTACACGTCAGCATAGTCAAAGCTGACGTGTGGGCCTGCTGCAATTAGATTAACCTTAATCTATTATTGTTAGTCGATTAGTTAGGCAGTGGGGCCCGGCTGTCAATGTAACTAGGGGGTTGGTTAGTACGTCATTAGCCACTAATGACGGTGCCACGTCGGCACGGCCGGAGTTAAACCGCCGGCGACGTCCAGAGACGGCGGCGATGCTCGGGTTTTGTTTTCCGGCGACCATATGGGCGGTGAAGTGCATCTACGCGACGAGGAGGCTCGTCCGCGTCGGGTGGTGCACGCAGCAGCAGCTCCGGTGGCCTAGGTCGACGGCGGCAGCAACTTGCACGGCGGCCGGAGCTCGGGTTGATGCGGGCGCGGGGCTGCAGGGTACGGCGAGGCCAGCTGAGGGGATCTACAGCCTCCTGGTACATCTAGGAGCTCGCTAGGCTCGTCGGCTTGAGTGGAGCGGCACGGCAGTGCCATGCCCGGCGTCCATGGCGGACGGCGGTGCTCGGTACGGTGGCTAGCACGGCTACGGCAAGCGACAAGCCACGGGGACAGGGGGAAACGGCGGAGGAGCTCACTAGGAGGTCGAAGCGCAGCTCAGTGGGCTCGGGGTCGACCTGGAAGCGGTGAATTTGTCGACGGCGTCCGGCGGCCGTGCGGAGAAGACGAGCTCGAGGACGAGGCTTCAGGGCGTCCGGGGTCCTGCGGTTCGGCGTAGAGGTGTGCAGCAGCGAGGCGAAGCTCGTGGGATAGCTAACTGGCCATGGGGAGATCGGTGGACGCGGCGAGCGGCGGCGGTGGCAACGGATCCGTTCGGGTTGCCGCGAGAGAGAGAGCAGAGGAGGGGAAAGAGGTCCAGGGAGAGAGGGGAGAGGACGAGGGGGTCGGGGGGTGTGCGTGGCGGCGACTAGGCAGTCAAGGGGGGCACACAGGCAGGGAGGAGCCAGCGCGGCTCGCCTGCGCATCGGGCACGCAGCTGCTACGTAGCTGCTTCTCCTCCTGGCAGGAGGAAGAAGACAGTGCTGCCCCTGGTGGGCCGGGCTGGCTTTGGCCAGTAGGCCACTACAGTGGTGGGCTGCACGGTAAGGTTTCCTCTTTCTCTCTCTCTTTTCCATTTTTGTTTTCTATTTATTTGCTCTGTTTTGATTTAGTAAAAATACTAAATCATTTTATATATTCCTGAAATAAATTGTGGGCATTGTTAGAATTATTTCCAACAACTCTCAACCACTTCCAGAATTATTTGGGCATTTTAATATAGTTATAGCATTTAAATGCCCAAATTCAAATACTTTATGATTTAATTCAAAAATCCAAATTGATCTAGAAAAATGTGCACCATTTTTTTCAGAGGTGTTGGACCAATTCAAAAATGATGAACATTTCTAAAGGGCATTTTGGGATCATTGAAAAGATTTGAATTTGAACCTAGTTGAATTTCATTTGCTGCTAGGGTTTATCATCCCCCCATTTCAAAGTTTCATAAAAATTTAGACATGATGCATGGAGGCTAAAGCAAGACAGGCAAGGCCAGAACTGGGGCTGTGACAGTATGGCTATCCTATGATGTTTGAGTAGATCTGTTTTGTCCTATGGGTTAACTGAAGATCGTGATTGGTTTGAGTTGCATGTTTTATTATTGGTGTTGTCCTATGGTGCTCTCTGTGTCCTACAAGCATGAGGGATCCCCGCTGTAGGGTTTGCAATATGTTCATGATTTGCTTATGGTGGGTGGCGTGAGTGATAGAAACACAGACCCGAGTAAGTAGGTTGTTTGCGTATGGAAAAAAAGAGGACTTGATGCCTTATAATGCTATGGTTTGGTTTTACCTTAATGATCTTTAGTAGTTGCGGATGCTTGCTAGAGTTCCAATCATAAGTGCATATGATCCAAGAAGAGAAAGTATGTTATCTTATGCCTCTCCTTCAAATAAAATTGCAATAATGATTACCGGTCTAGTTATCGATTGCCTAGGGACAAATAACTTTCTTGTGTGACAACAAGCTCTCTACTAAAACTAACTTAGTTGTGTCTTCATCTAAACAGCCCCTACTTTTTATTTACGCGTTCTTTATTATCTTGCAAACCTATCCAACAACACCTACAAAGTACTTCTAGTTTCATACTTGTTCAAGGTAAAGCGAACGTTAATCGTGCGTAGAGTTGTATCGATGGTCGATAGAACTTGAGGGAATATTTGTTCTACCTTTAGCTCCTCGTCGGGTTCGACACTCTTACTTATCGAAAGAGGCTACAATTGATCCCCTATACTTGTGGGTTATCAATATCCTATATCTTGCAACAAGCAATCTGCAAGTGCGTCCTGGAAAGCTTGAAGCTGAGACTGATGTCGTGGAGCTCCACCTTCCTTCTCTGACAAGAAAAGGATCTCGTTGAAATCACCAATCGGCATCCATGGAAGGCTTGATTGTGCATGAATATCACGTAAGAGCTGATAAGTTCGCTCTTTATTGTCCCCACTCGGCTCACCATACACTCCCTACAATCTCCAAACTTTCCCATCTGGTTCCTCTATCGACACATCAATGCAGCTAAAGGTAGTAGTCCGGGAGTACAACCTAACCTCTTTCTTCCACACAAGTAGCAATCCGCCTTTTCTGCCATCAAGACTTGGTGCAACAATCTTGTGGTCCATCCCCAATTTCCTCATTAGAACCTCTGCCTTATCTTCGTCTAGGTGTGTCTCAGACAGAAAAACACACATCCACGTTATGCCGCCTCTGGATGTCCAAAAGTGAGCGAACCGTTCGGGCACCCAGGAGGCCCCAACAATTCCAACTTATAAGCTTCATTGCTCCCGGTGACCCTTCACGGAGGAGGACAACGGTGGATCAGTTGCTGCCTCGAAAGAGCCCAATTTCAACCTTCAGTTATCTTAAATCTTTTCCTTCCTCAATGAAACCAAACTCAACATGAGAAAGTACCAGCTCCACCAAATCAAATTGTATCAGCACATAAAGAGATCAACGCATCCAAGCTATGAAATGCTAGAGCACCACTTCCCCACGCGAATCTTACAAATCCATGCACGGCATGCTCCTTGGATTAAACCCAGCTGAGCAGAAAACTAATCTACTATGATGACCTGGACGGCCATAACCTCGTAGTGGAGAGAGAGACCAGCGACGACACCTCACAACGTCAACCTGGGACAGAAAGCACCGGCCCTCGCGCCACCGCCAAGGAGGCAACCGGCGGCGGACCAGCCAAACCCTAGCCGCATGGAAGATCGCCTCTAACCTCTACGTACCGGTTGATCTACCTCGAGATCGTATGTTGTGTTCTAAACCCTAAGGCTAGCAATTGTGATTGTGTCCCTATGGACTAAATTCCCTGGCTTATATTGGCACCAGGGGTATCTAGAGTTACACATGATCAGTTGTCAACTAGGGATAATCATGTCGATAGATGAAGTGGTCCTTGAAGTACACACCAAGTTTTCAGCTGAGACCGTTTTGATCACATATGAGTTTGTGGCTTCTGGAGTCCTTCCTTGTGAGATTAGTGCGCCATAAGCTTGGCCCATGGATTGTGGGCCAACTAGGTTGGTACCCCTTAGTACAGGACACCGTCACACGGAATCCTTTCAATTTTTACATTTTTTTTCGAAATCCTTGAACTTTTTCCGGATTGATGAACCTTAAATTGATGAACTTTTTCACTTTCATGAAATATTTTTAAAAAAATTGCTGAACTTTTTTATATCCGTGCACTTTTTCAAAATTGTTGAACTTTTTTGAAATCCATGCACTTTTTTCAAGATCGATGAACTTTGTTTTGGAAATCAGTGAACTTTTTTCAAAATTGCGAACTTTTTTTTCAAAATTGATGAACTTTTTTTCAAAATCGATGAAATTTTTTCAATTTGTGATTTTTTTCAAAATTTGATGAACTTTGTTTTTCAAAGTCGATGAACTTTGTTCAGAAACCCTATGAAGTTTTTTGAATTTCATGAACTTTTTAAAATTTTGAATTTTCCCCCATATTTGCGAACTTTTTATTGCAAATGAATGAACTTTCTTTTCAAATGAATTTGTTTTCATTTTTTCAATTTTTTCCGTTTGTCTACAGTAGTAAAAGCGGTTGACTTTGGGCCCAGCTGACCGGTCAACCATCCTCCCGTTCGAAGAGATTATTATTATTATTATTATTGATGAAAAAACGATCGCAGAGAAGAGCGATCGAAGAAACAGCGAGCGACACGAGGGAGCATAGGCCCTTGTTGGGCCAGGCCCATGGCGAGCAGCGCTGCAGAACAGGACCGCCCCGCAGAGAAGAACAGGACCGCCCCGCTGGGAAGCCCCTAGTCAGCGCTGCAGGCGCCCGTTAACGAGTTGGCGCCTGCAGCGTCGCTGGCAAGGGCCGGCCCAACGCGCGCTTGCACTCAATCGCTTTTGAAGTAAAAAAAAAAGGCAATAAAACCTGAGGATAGCTGGGGATTTGAAATCTAGATTGCTTCGTTGCAAGTGCACCACACTAACTACCAGAACAAACTAACTTTGTTGTCTTCTACAAGAAAACAGTTCTACCTAACCTTTTCGTGCAGTAAAACATTAATATATACTCAATATAAATTATCTCAAAAGAGAAAACATAAATTCGAAAAAAAGTTCATCAAATTTTAAGCAAAGTTCAAAAAAATGAAAAAGGTTCATCGATTTTCAAAAAAAAGTTCATTGAATTCGAAAAAAGTTCACCAAATTCGAAGAAAAGTTCACCGGATTCAAAAAAAGTTCATCAAATTCAGAAAAAGTTCATTAGATTCGAAAAAAGTTCATCGGTTTCGAAAAAAGTTCATCGAATTTGAAAAAAATTCATCGCATTTAAAAAAAGTTCATCAAATTTAAAAAAGTTCATGTAATCTGGAAAAAGTTCATTGAATTTGAAAAAAGTTCATGTAATATGAAAAAAGTTCATCAATTTTTAAAAAAAGTTCATCGAATTCAGAAAAAGTTCGCCAAATTTGAAAAAAGTTCATGTAATATGGAAAAAGTTCATCGATTTTAAAAAAAATTGTTCATCAAATTTGAAAAAAGTTCATGTAATCTGAAAAAAGTTCATCGAATTCAGAAAAAGTTCTTCAAATTTGAATAAAGTTCATGTAATCTGAAAAAGTACAACAATTTAAAAACATGACATTCTTTTAAAAAATCACGCATTAAAAAAAGGAAAAATGAATAAAACCGTCAAGATTCGCGAACCAGAAGAAACAAAATAAAAAGAAAGAGCGACTTAAGGCCTGATCGAAATTCCACCAGCTCCACGAAATTCCAGGAGCTGTGGAGCCAGGAAATAGCTGCTCTGCAGTTTTCAAGTGCAACTCCATCAACTCCGGGAGTGGAGTTGTGGAGTGAAGGTGCTCCGAACAGGGCCTTAGACTAGCCACAATGAATAGTAACATACACTAGTAACATACACATATCCCTAAACTATATTACTACCTTCATAGTGGGTAGTAACTTAAAGATGGTAACATGCAAAGATTCATTTATTAGGTTATAGACTCATATTGCATTGGGACATGTGATGTTACAGTAACTAGCTAAGTTACTACTACTACCTTTCTCCTCATTAACTCATTGCCACATAAGCAAATTTGTTGAGTTGGACTCAATGTTACTGTTGAAGTTACTCCCACTGTGGCTAGTCTTAGCTTAGCTCACAACAAGCTCGATGTCATAGAGGTTGGAGCGCAGCAATCATAACGAGTCCGGCGTGGGTTCGATTCCCAGTTCTCTCACTTTTTAACGTTTCTGCAAAACTAGATTGGGCCGGCCCAGCTTGGACTGCTGCAGGCGCCCGTTTGTAAATTGCATTGTAACGGGGGCCTGCAGCACTAAATAGGAAATGCCCCTCAAGGGGTACCTTGGACTAGTCGCTCGCATCAATTGCTGTGCAACCAAAAGTCTAAAACATGGTTTTAACCAAAACACGGTCCAATCATATCATTTTTTTTTGAGGAGCGTCCAATCTTATCATTTTCGCTCACCTTGGGAACATAAGACTATGGAAACCAACAGACGCCATTTAAATCTCACCGTTCCTTTAAATCCCAAGTAAACCAACAGATATGGTGCCACTCTCTCTCCGAAACAAGAAGATCGTATACCATCGGAAGAAGAGAGAGATCCACAACGATCCGTATTCATCGTAACCGTAGCAACACTGGCCGTAAAATACGCCAAACTCAGTAACTTCCCACCTTCCCAACCAAAAAGCTCGCGCCACAGCAATGGAGGAGCCCGTGGGGAAGGCGCAGCAGCCCTGCAGCATCTGCATGGAGCCCATGGCGCCTTCTGACGCCCACCGCGGCGGCAGCGGGTGCGCGCACGCCTTCTGCCGGGCGTGCCTGGTGGGCCATGTCCGCGCCAAGGTCGAGGCCGGCGCGGCCGTCGTGCGGTGCCCCGGTGTGTCCTGCGCCGGCGCTCTCGACCCGGAGCTGTGCCGCGCCGCCCTCCCGGCCGACCTGTTCGTGCGGTGGTGCGGGGTGCTATGCGAGTCCATGTTCCTCGGGGCGCGGCGGACCTACTGCCCTTTCCCTGACTGCTCCAAGATGATGGTGGCCGACGACGACGGTGGCGGCGCGTCCGAGGGGTGCGTCACGCAGTCGGAGTGCCAGGTGTGCAGGCGGCTGTTCTGCGCGCATTGCGCGGTGCCGTGGCACGCCGGCGTGAGCTGCGCCGAGTTCGCGCAGCTCGGCGCCGGGGAGCGCGGCCGTGAGGATCTGCTGCTCGTTGAGGCCGCCAGGGAGTGCAAATGGAAGCGCTGCCCGCGGTGCCGGTTCTACGTCGAGAAGTCCCATGGCTGCCTGCACATCACATGCAGGTACGTACTAACACCTACTGTAGATGAATTTGCGACACGCCCATATGCATGCTTCTCTAATTTAGGAGCTATAGGCTGACCTCTAACTTCTGACGTGTAATGTCGTAGCAGTAATTTTCTGGTGCAGAACAACACTTGGTTTCTGTGGAGTATTTGTTTGTGACTTTTATCTGAAGTTTTAATAGTGAGGAGCATGGGCGGAGCTACGTGAGGGCCAAACTGGGCCTTGGCCCGCCCAGCCCAGGAGAAAATAGGGAAGGAAGACAGAAAAACTGGGCCTAAAAATCAAGTGTTCAGTGTAGGTTTTGTGTCTGGCGCCCAACAATCGGCCCATAGCTCCGCCACTGGTGAGGAGTAACCCTTTCGTAGTAGTGGGGGCATAACGAGCAGCGCATTTTGGAGATTGAGCTTCATGAAGGCCTTGGACCAACTCTAGCAAATGCCATATAATCTCAACCCGTAAAAACCGTTTGTGGCTCCATGTAAACTGACTTTGTTGTACCGCACAGTGTCGGGCAAAACAGATGTCGCAAACCCATACTGTAAGGGTTTGTAGCATCTATTCCGCCCTGACGCCACGCCGTACTGTAAATCCGTGCCGCAAATCATGGTTTTAGGCAATATAACTTAAATAAAAACAAATGTTCAAAGTTAAATGTTTTAACATCATACAATACATTAATTTTCTCAAATAGAACAAATGTTCAAATCTGAATAATAAATGGTCCGGAATTATTACAATAACGAATGTTCCAGAATTAAAACAATTGTTCAAATCACACATGAAAACAAATATATCGAATTAATAAAATGGGAGTCTATTTCCCATAGAATTGCCACTGATACTCAATGAGATCATTGCAGAGCTGCTGGTGTGTGTCATGGTCTTAAATCTGTCGGTAGGTTTCATGAAATGCAGTTATCTCATCTGGGTTTCTGGTAGGCTTGACACAACTGCCAATATTATCACAGAAAAAACGTTTAAATCCCTCTCATCCTCGTTGATCATGTTGTGTAGAATTACACATGTAGTCATGATATTTGAGTATCCCTGAAGCGAGCAGGACCTCGATCGATGGCAAGCTGAGGTTCCAACACACCAAATGCCCTCTCAATATCTTTTTCGGCATGCTTTCTTGTGCTCGGGCGGAAATAATTTGTATTTTGCTTGCACTAAATCCTACCAATCTGGCGGCATTTCTCAACGAGTGAAGAAACGACAATTTTGCTTGCAAGCTTCCACAATGCGAACAAAAAGAGACCTATGCATTCGATAACGCCTACGTGTAAGAGATGACCCAGATAGGTTGGTACCTCGGCAAAATAGTCTTTTATGAGCAATTTGTGGCCGCAAGCTCGGTTGCGCGGAATTGCAAAGGAGGTCAACCATCGATCTGTGGCACTTCTTCTTCTTCTTGCGGGCTTCAGATTTGTCGACGAGATGCAACAAGAGGACGTGCTTGGCATATCGTCAAAAAACATCTCATCTATGTCCAATCATCCGACTCTGACGACGAGGACCAACTCCAAATATCATCCATCTATGAAAATAAATTCACGAGTTCATCAAAAATCGCCCGTTGGCCGAATTGAAAATCTGTAGAAAAGCTACAAATCTTACCTTTCACTGGAATCAAATCCTGCCCAAGCAAAGACGAAGCAGCCGCAACCCCCTTCCCCCCCATCGCCGACCGAAATTCGCGACCCTGCAACTCCCTTCTTCTCCACTGCAGCCGCCGCTTCCCCTACTTCCTCTCGCCTCCCTGCAGCTCGTGCGGACGGCGGCCGCTCAATCGTGGCCAGAGCAACTGGATCTGCCCGCAACGTGGTAGCACTTGAAGCTACCGGACGGATCCATGGCGATGGCAGTTACAGCCCGCCCGTGGCAAGAAATGCCCCCAGCTTTAATCTTGGTGGAGAAGATGCAGGTGGGGAAGGCCAAAGCTCTCCACGGAGCAAGGTGGTCGGAGGAAGAAAAAGTCATCGAAGACTTGGGGAGGGTGCGGCGGCCGAATGGCGGGTGTGCGCGGAAATTTCCCTCCGCCAAGTCGCACGTGGGATAGAAGAAACCGCAAAGGAGGAGGTGAAAACAGGAGATTTGAGGGTTGCAGGGCAATTTTTAGAGCTCTCCGCAAAAAACAATTGCAGGACGACTAGACATACGGTACCTGTCTGGGACTTTTTTTTTTCCTGGTACCATATATCGGCGGTTATTTGCGGGCCGAGCGGATATAGCAGATCTGCTAGAGTTGCTCTTAATTTTGAAATTATCAAAATTCAAACTCTTTCACTTTTTAAAAATTCTGAGAAAATTACACATATATACAAGGATGTAATGTGAATTTTTAGGATGAAATACCTTGAATTGCAAGCAGAAAAAAAAGCATGTTCTTTGAGAATGAATAGTACATGTGCTAAAAAGGCCCAGATTTTTTTTGTGTAGTACTCATTTTAAGGTATTTCGACCTGAAAATTTACACATGTGAATTATGTCTTTAGGTATATGTGTATTTTTTCTTTTTTTTTAACTAGAAAGTTTGAATTTTGAAGTTTTCAAATTAAGGCTTCAATAGAGTTCGGTCTCTAGTTGCCATTTTTGGGGCTATAACTCCGCTATACAACTACCATAGCTTTTGAAGAGTCCTGTCACAATAGCTATGTATATAGAGCAATTTTAACATGGTCTCTCTTGTGCATTGAATATCTTAACCGTTGATTTTATGAAGTAGGAGGCCCAATTAATTAACATGTGTATGTCATGTACTCTTTCCGTTCTTAAATATACCCCTTTTAAAGATTTCAATATAAACTAGATGTATATAGACGTATTTTAAAGTGTATATTCACTCATTTTACTCCTTATGTAGTCCATATTGAAGGGAGTATATGATGCTTGATCGGTCGAGATGTAGGCGGACGTGTCCGCATCCGTCCGCGAAGCCAAAAGTATATGAATCCTTGTTATTTTAATTATCATGCTAGCTCTAATTATGTTTATGCGGATTTTGTCGGGATGCATCCCCATTTGATCGTTGCTTGATTTTTGAATATATAGAAGTGCATTTAGATGTGCTCTAAGTATCATATATCTAAGTCCTATGTCATCACTAAGATTCGTACAAGCAGTTTCTTTTTCTTTATGATGCCTGATCAGTGTTTGACTTTTTTATGGCTGAACATGTATATGTGATATATCATACTTCCTTCGTCCGAAAATACTTATCATCAAAATGAATAAAGGGAGATGTATCTCAAACTAAAAAACGTCTAGATACATCCCCTTTTATCCGTTTTGATGACAAGTATTTCTGGACGGAGGGAGTATGTGCCTGATTGTATGTTTTTTTTTTCATGTTTTCATGATTTATGAAAAAATACTAAAACAAACTGCTACATGGTCTGCTATTTAGAACTTTGCTTGATCCCATGACAGGTGCGGCTTTGAGTTCTGCTATGGATGTCAAAAGCCGTGGAAACTCGAACACGACGGCTGCCCTGGAGAATGAAGTGTGTGCCCGTATTGAGTGTTCAATGTGAGCAATGACAATTTGACAACCCACTGTATGCCCGTTGAAACTGAAGCGGGCAACGCGAGGAGATTTCATGGACATGATATATCATTCATCCATCAATGTCTTATGGAACATGATCAAGTTTACTTTTTATTTTGAGCGTGCCGAATCCATTTTAGAGGCTTAATTATTGGCTAACATTGTCATTCTCAGACTTCGAGCATATGTTAGTTCCCTGAGTTGATTCTTCAGACCTTCAAGCATTGTTTTTGTTCCCACCATGTCCGGTGCTTAGGCGTCGTTCGGTTTGAAGAATTTTTTTAGAAAAAACATAGAAACAAAGATTCCGGAGAAAAAATTTCTATATATGCATTCGGTTTGTACGAAATGCGTACAGGAATTTCATAAGAATACTACTCATTTCCTGTGTTTTTGAAGGAAACTACACATTCACTCAAAGCTCATTTTGCGCGTAGGAATGAGGCAAGTCAAATTCTTAGGATGGCAAGTGCCATCCTATCAAATTTCTATACTACTCCTAATTCCTACGTTTTGATTTCCTCCAAACCCAATGAGCCCTTAACACAAAATCTTTCCAGCTATACATATGCAATGTCTTTCACTTATCAGGAAAAGCACGAAGATGAATGCAGACCAAATATGACATTCGGATATAATTCATCTCTGAAGAATTGCGCATATCCAAACAGACTACTTTGCTCATTATTATAGTACACCAACTGAACCAAATATGGCATTCATTCATGAATAAGAAAACTGAATCCGTTCTATATCTGCAGATATAATTCATCTCTGAAGAATTGCGCATATCCAAACAGACTTACTTTGCTCATTATTATAGTACATCAACTGAACCGAATATGACATTCATCCAAGAATAAGAAAAACTGAGTACGTTTTATATCTGCAGAGCTTTACAAATAATCCAACGAAAAGAACTTTCAACTGGTTACAGGGATTGTCGCTACTACATGGAATTTGCACCCAAGATGGAAATGCTTTGCTCATCACATTATGCAGCAATTTTCTGTTGATTCAAGCATCTCAGGAGATCTGCAAAACAGTAAAAATCCCTAGTTAATCAGTACTTCAGTGTAAATAAGGGTGTGCATCAAAAAGTAAAGTACTACTAGCATCCTTTGGTTTGCCAACAACAATACGATGTGCATCAAAAAGTAAAGTACTACTAGCATACTCTATAATTAAACAGACAGGCTAATTAAATCACAAGACAACTTCTTTAACACTGATTTACTAATTTCATTCCATAATCAGTTGATCACCAATTTACCATGTGCACATGTGTTCTGCCTACAGTATGCTCATACGAACGACTATCATTATGGAAAGGCCTAATAGCATGTTAGCACAATTGAAATTGAGCTAAAAGATTAAGGAAATTGGCAAATAATAACCTCCATTTTTGAGTAAACACAATAAGAAGTGGTATTTACAATCACAGATGTGCACTCAGTAGTATTAAGTTTTTTATTAGAAAATTCTCTACTTAACACTGTCACAAAATTAATGCTAATTCAGGCAGCCTATTGTCTTGCAGTTCGAATCCAGAAGCAAAGACGTTCTGTTTCCCAACAAATAGAAGATAAATGACCATTACAAAAGAACAAGATCAACAATACATCATTCCGCCTGTCAGTGTTCAATAAGACTTTTTACAACTCACACCATTAAAAGAAGATTACATGATCTTCAGTAATAAAGTTTACCATTGTTCATCACAAGATACAAGTAATAAATAAATTATTATCTAGAGATACTATATCACATAAAACAAAATAAAGATACGAGTAGCCCACAAGCATATAAACTTCAGTTCAGAGGACGTGCAAATAAAAGCAGTAATGACAGCGTTCTGGTTTAAAATGGAAATGACTGCAAGACTTACAGTTGTCCCAACTTGCTCAGATCCAGATCCGGAACAATATCTTGAACAAGATCACTGGGGGGCTGACCACATTCTTGCATGTTTTGCATGATCTCAAAAACCTTAGACATATTCTCAGGCTCATGTTCATAGACCTCATTAAGTTTCAGCATGAGTTCAAGCTGATTGCTGTAACGCTCATATTCTTCTTTGCTTATCTTGCTTTTGTTATCCTCCAGCCATTTTGGGTACTTCTCTACAATGTCCTTCATGGGTTCGTAAAGAATCTCCTTGGAAAGAAGTTGTTTCATCATTGTTTCAACAATAGAGTCCATATCCTGCAGAAGATGAGCAAAGTAAAGCAATTGATTCACAGTTGTATGAATACAACATAAGTTAACCGCACTTTATCATCAAACATTCTGTTTTGTAACTTTCTAACGACAAACACTAAATTAACAGCTTCTTTGCATGAAATTCTCAAATTCCCATGGTTGAGCCATACAACTAGTAAATAACCAATAATATATACGACTTCTTCCCAAATAAACCAACAATATGCCAATGATGGTGCCGTAGTTTACTAGGGAGTCTGATATTTTCAAATCCCATGCCTAGAAAAGAAATATTGGTAAGATACATACTCCTGTAATATGTGTTGTCTTAAAAACTTCTTAGCAGTATCCATGCATGCCCAAAATTTGCGATTCCATTACAACTGAAGACATCACATTCACATGTTCTAGGATTGGAGCGAACTTATTACACCATCCAAACTGCTATTCAATTTAAGGAGTATGCCTTCCAAAACCAGATTTACATCAATGGATTCCTTCACCCCTATGCCAATGAGTTCATTTAGCTTTCTCAGGCAAAGACTCTCAAATAAACTAACAAAAATCCGTATGCCAGTACACCATTACATCCTAATTCTGTATCCCCACGAAGTGCTGGTTCACCCAATGGTTTTAAGCATGTCACATCTTTGACCAACATATATTAAGCAGCCTATTCTGTAAAACCCTCTGATATCTCCGTATTCTAAGGCTCAGTTTGCGGGGTAAAACAAACACTAAAATAGGGAAAAGTAGAACCTAAATTGCATGAACATGCATTGTAAATGAAGCATACCTGCACTCAACATGTTTTCTCTTTAAAACATTTTAGTAATAGCCAGGCATATCCAAAATTGACAATATAGGAATTGGAGCTAACATACGACATCACCTGAGTAGCTATAAATTAAGGGAGTATGCAGAGTAAAAATCAAATTACATCAATGGCTTCCTCATTGCAGGCAACTAAATTAGCTTTCTACTCGCAAAAAAGGAAAAAGTACATTAGCTTTCTCGAGCAAAGATTCTTAAGCTAATGAATATCCCTAATAAAATGCCAATACACCGTTGCATCCATCCCAGCAATTTCGACCGTTTTTAGCATATCACATCTTTTAACAGCGTTGATTGAGCAGTCCCCGAAGTCATCCGGACTCTTTTCTAAGTTCAAATGAACATGCATCGTACACCAATCATACCTGCCCGCCAGCGAACTCCTCGAACTGCTTCACAAAGTCCTCCATCATCGCCTCGTCATCCAGGCCTGCGATCCCCCCGGTGGCCGTCTCGAGCCCCCGGACCGCCTCCCGCGTCTCGCGCGTCAGCTTCTCGAGCGCCTCCGACGCGTGCGCGCCCCTCGGCGGCGGCTGGGGTTGCCTCGCCGCGCGCCTCCTTGGCGCCCTGGGGTCAGGCAGCGACATCCCCAGGCCCCTCACCGGCCTCGCGCTCCCGGACGACGACGATGCCGATGCCTCGCCGCTGCTGCAGAGAAGGGACATCGTCACAGATTCAGTCAAAATCCTCGCGAAATAGTTTTGACTCGGCGGGTACTAGAGGTGGACCTTTTGGGGGCGGCGGCGAGATCGAGGCTGGTGAAGTCGTCGAGGGCGCTGTCGAGGAGCTGGTCGAGGTCGTCCGCGGCGGCGGCGCCGGCGCTGGAGCTGGGGTTGGAGGAGGCCATGGAGGGTCGGGCCTCAGAGTCGGAGAGACGCCGCGGCGTGGATGGGGCTCCTGATTCGGGGGTTTCGGCGGAAGGGGTGTGGGAATTGGGCTTGGGATTCAGGGGTGGGAAATAAAGAGGAACGCGAGGAGGAGGAGGAGGAGGAGGCGGGCGAGCAGAGGCAAGGTAGTCCTAACGAGCACGGCCGGCAGTGGATCCCTTCTCCGACTAGCAAGGATAGCCTTCGCTATCTCAGCCGTCGGATCGTCATCCTGGGACGCAGGAACCGTACAAATTTAGGCTGTATTTGGATGCAAAGTTCTTTTATAAAACCACTAAATTAGAGCTCGTGGGCACAAAATATCGCCTTAGATTACCAGGTGAATGCAAGTGCGTACATAATAAACATGTGACCCCTTTGTGTGATTTCGCATCACCATGCACCCATCACTCACTCATCATCACAACACAACCAACAAAAAAATCGGTTGTTCGTACTATGTCGCGCCAGAGTTTACTGACAGGACATTCATTCTGTATAGTTCCCTATATAAAATACGTGATTACACAATTCTTCTAAGGGTTGTGTTAGGCATCAACCGGCTGATCCGCTCGTGGATCGGCCGGCTTGATAGCCGTTTGATCCGCCCCTGATGCGTGATGGCTCGAGATTTTACCAGTTTTAGTACAGAGATTTGATACGACCTTTATCGGAGTTTTGTTATTTCTCGCATCTTTTTAACGTTAACCCTTCAACAAAGAAGGAAAGTTTTTTTGTTATGCAGAAAATATACTTTTGAAAGAAAACCAATTAAAATCTTATCAAATGAAGCCAAATGGAGCAACTTTCACATTGAGCAGATTTGCACCAGCACACCTAGAGTGCAAGACGACCCGTGGTACGCTTGTACCCAGGATCATACCAGGCGCCGTCAGCTCCCTCTCATCTACGGAAACAACTTTCGTGAAGGAGCAGATAGCATCATAGGGACACAGTCGCCGCCACACCATCCAGAACAGAGAAAGAAGAGACCCGGAGAAGAAGAAACCCACGAGATCATTTTCTTCTTGTTTCTCCATCTTTATTCCCTTTCAGCGCATCAACGCCATAGGGAGAGCAATTCCAAGTTGTAAGACTAGGGTTTATAACTTTATTTGTATTCATCTTGAGACTAAGACTTGTTTAATTGTTCATCTTATTGTGGATTTTCACGATATTGTCAATATGATTTCTCTTAAATTACTCTATGAGATGTTTGGTGATTCTTGCTTACTCTCTCGTAAGAGTGGTTGGGTAACCCCCAAGTGTACGGATGAAGTAACCTAGCAATAAGTATTTTCCTCATTTGAGAACCAAGGTTTATCAAACCACAAGGAGTTCTTTCAGCAAACAAAGTCACGGTTACTTGCACACAAAATACAACACACTCTTGCCCCTAACATTTTAAGAAGGATGTCAAGCTCCTTGTCCTACTAGTTAGAAGGGTAAATTGCACGGTGTGGTAGGAATTGGTAGGTATATAAAATAAAATAAATAATATGGCAAAGAATAATATTTTGTAGATGTTTTCAGTAATGGAAAATAGACCCCTGGGGCCATAGGTCGGCTAGTAGCATTTCTCCAAGCAGATAAGTGTGGTGGGGTGACCAAATTACAGTTGGGCGGCAACTAAATTATAATATTTCTACTTATGGATATGATCATCCATGGTATAATCTTGTACGGGCATTACGTCTGTGATATGTAAACCGTTATCCAGCTGCATCTACAACCAATACTTCACCCCAAGACCGCTATCCAACATGCATCTCGAAGTATTAAGTTCATGACCAACAGAGCATTGCAATAAGCATGATGGCATAATGTAGACAGTAAAACTATTATCTAAGTGTGATAAAGAAACCATCATTTTATCCTTAGTGGAAACAATGTAATACGTGTCCAATCCCCTAATGCCACTGGGATCAAATTCACTGTGAGATTGAATCCACTACTATGCACCACTTCCTTTCAAGAACTACCTAGCAATCTTGGCCAGAGACGACAAATAGATCGGAAAGCATACATAGCCACTTAATTATACATTAGAGAAACTTCTAAAGATATAATATAATTCAATGAACAATCTGATCATAAAGTGACAATTCATCATACCCCAACAAACATAACCACCTATTACATCATATTGATCCCAAGCATGTGAGGCAGCTCACGGGAACTTTGTATTGAATCACAAGGGAAAGACGATGCTATCTAGCTACTGATATGTCCTAAGAAAACTACTCACACATGACCATTGAGGAAGCAAGATTGATGACGATGGTTCTGATGATGGATTCCCCCTCCAGCAGGGTCCCGGAACAACCCTCTAGATTGGATATCCTCAGAACAGAAACTTCCAGAGGCGGAAAAAATCAGAGAAAAATGATACTGAGGGTTTCTCGATTAATGGGATTTATATGTGATAGAATGGGCGTAAGGTGGTGCATAAGGGTCCCATGCGGCCTAGTGCTACTTGTGAGTTGTGTTGCGATTTCTTCAAAGAGGAGAGGATGATGCGGTACAGTAGAGACAAGTATTTCCCTCAGTTATGAAACCAAGGTTATCAATCCAGTAAGAGAACCAAACAACGACTCGTTAACAGCACATGCACACAAACAACAAATATTTGCAACCCAACGCGAACAAGGGGTTGTCAATCCCTTGACGGTTACAAGCAAGATTAAACTGTATAGTTTTTGATTGATAGATCGAAAAAATGCAAAATAAAAGAAATAAAAGAAAATTTCAACAAGGTATTTTTGGTTTTAATATATGATAAAAGATAGACCCGGGGGCCATAGTTTTTACTAGAGGCCTCTCTCTTGAAAATAGCATATGATGGGTAAACAAATTACTGTTGGGCAATTGATAGAAAAGCAAATAATTATGACGATATCCAAGGCAATGATCATGTATATAAGCATCACGTCCGAGACAAGTAGACCGAAACGATTCTTCATCTACTACTGTTACTTCACACATCGACCTCTATCCAGCATGCATCCAGTGTATTAAGTTCATGGGAAAACGGAATAACGCCTTAAGCGAGATGACATGATGTCACTACTGGAATCAGACTATTTGCCGTCAGTCGTTTTTTTGCCGTCCGCTAGCTGACGGCAAAGACGTTCTTTGCCGTTAGCTGACGGCAACGAACTGGCTGACGGCCGACACTATTTGTCGTGAGCTAGTTGTTTGCCGTCAGTTAGCGGATGGCAAAGAGGTGGGGGTGGGCCGTTGCATTAAGCTGCCTCCACTTGACCTCACCCACCTCTTTGTCATCCGCTGGCTGACGACAAAGTGTCTTTGTCGTCTGCTAGCAGACGGCAAAGGTGTTCTACCTAACGGCCCACCCCTCCTCCTCTCTCACTTCTCTCTCTCTCTCTCTCTCTCGATCTAGGGTTTCTTCCTGTCTGCCCCCGGCCACACCCCGCCGCCGCCCCGATCTAGGGTTTCTCCCCGTCTGCCGCCTCTGCCTGCGACGCCCGCAAGGCGAGCAGGTAGCCGGGGCTGTCGTCGGGGTCCCCTTCCTTGCGCAGTGCGACTAGATACGGTGGGATCTCAACGGCGGGAGGAGCGGAGGGTCCGACGATCGCGGGTGCCAGACGGCGGGCCGACGTGACGGCCGGAGGGCGACGGCGGGAGTGGCCATCGCGGAGCGGGGCAGTTCAGGAGCCGCCCGCCTCCCGCCAGAGCTCGCCGACGACCGCTCAATAATCCTTTCCATCCCAAAAGCTGTGGCAGCCGGCGATGTTCCAACGGCCGCCGCGGTGGCTACGGAGTTCGTTCGGCGTCGCACCGGGGCCCCTCGTCGGGTAGCCGTCGGCGGTGATGTGGAACTCACGCCGCAGACGGTAGCCCGGCGGCACCATTAGTCCCACGTCGATGAGCTCGTCGGTCTCCGGTATCCCGACGCTCGACGGCCACGAGACACCCCTCGAAGGACCGCCGCTGCCGCCGGACGCCATGGTCGCTGCCGAGAGAGGAAAGGGCATCGGGGTGGAGGAGGGTGACAAGAGAGGGAAGGGCGCCGGGGGGTGGAGTGAAGGGCGTCGGTGTGGAGGAGGGAGGCCGACGAGGGCCTATATAGGCGGACGGGCGGCGGGGTAGGTAGGCGGCGACCCACCGTAGTAACGACGACCTTAATGGCGCGTCGGGAGACGTACGGGCGAGCCGCACGACGTGTGTGCTGACGTCCGGGAGCTGACGTATGTGCTGACGACTCAGTTCTTTGCCGCCGGTGGAAGACGGCAAAGCCTCCCGTTAGCCACCTAACGAGGCTAACGCATGGTTTTTGTCGTCCGTGTTCTTTGCCGTCCACCACCGATGGCAAAGGGCCTTTGTCGTCCGCTTTGAGGAAGCAGACGACAAAGAACATGTTTACCGTCACTCTCTTTGCCGGGCAGGTTTGTCGTCCGCTTTTGGTGCCTTTGCCGTCTGCCATGGCGGGCGACAAATAAGCTGATTCATGTAGTGTGTAGACAAGATAAACTCGCGTATGAAATAAATCCCAACTTTTAACCCTTAATAGCAATGATACAAATGTGACATGTACCTTTCTATCACTGGGATTGAGCACCGTAAGATCGAACCCATTACAAAGCACCTCTTCCCATTACAAGATAAATTAATCTAGTTGGCCAAATCAAACCAATAAATCAGAGAAGAAATACGAGGCTATAACAGTCATGCATAAAAGAGTTTAGAGAAACTCAAATAATATTCATGGATAGATCTAATCATAAACTCACAATTCATCGGATCCCAGCAAACACACCGCAAAAAGTCATTACATCGAATAGATCTCCAAGAACACTGAGAATAACATTGTGTTGAAGACCAAATAGAGAGAAGAAGCCATCTAGCTACTAACTACGGACCCATAGGTCTGTGGTAAACTACTCACACATCATCAGAGGGCAGCAAGGATGATGTAGAGCCCCATCCATGATCGAATCCCCCTTCGACAGAGTGTCGGAAAAGGCCTCCAGATGGAATCTCGTGGTTCTAAAACTTGCGGCAACGAAAAAAGTATTTCGTGGACTTCCCTGTTGGTTTCACGATTTTAAAAAAATTATAGAGGCGGAGTTAGGTCAAACGGAGCCATGTGGGCCCCATAAGCCACCAGGCGCGCCCTGGTGCCTCGTGGGCCCATGCTTCATCATCTGATCTTCTCCCAAAGCTTCTACTGTCTCTTTTGTCCAGAAAAAATCTCCAAAAAGTTTCGTGGTATTTGGACTTTGTTTGGTACTGATATTCTGCGAACAAAAAACAAGCAAAAAAAGCAACTGGCACTGGGCACTAAGTTAATAGGTTAGTCCCCAAAAAATGATATATAATTGCTTGAAAGTGTATATAAAGCATCCAAGATTGATAATATAATAGCATGAAACAATAAAAAATTATAGATACGTTGGAGACATATATCACCTAGCCACGTGGGTGCCCCCTGAGCACGTGGGGGCCCTTGGATGGCCCTCAACAGCATCCGACACTTCCTGGATTCCTCATGTCTTGGAAATAAAATCATATTAAATCCCTAGAGTTTTTTTTGACCTGCGTAGATATGGATTTTTTGGAAAAGACAAAAACATGCAGAAAACAACTGGCTTTGGGCATTGAATTAATAGTTTAGTCCAAAAAATGGCTATAAAAAGTATCTAAAAGTGGTTAATAGCATGAAACAATCAAAAATTATAAATGCGTTTGAGACGTACCAGTTCTCCCGCTATGCGTGGGAGTTGTAGGTGATTGGTCATATTCATTTGAGCCGATTCTATATATCATCAATTGTGGTTATAGTTTTACAATTATTTAGTAAGATGTTTATTTGTGGTGAGCGTAGTGCAAGTTTTCCAATTTAAGGGCTCGGGAAACATGACCCAAAGACCTACACAGGTATGATGACCCCACAAGTATAGGGGATTGCAATAGTCTTCGAGGATAGTATGTATTTCACCCAAATTTATTGATTCGACACAAGGGGAGCCAAAGAATATGTGTAAGCCTTAGCAGTTGAGTTGTCAATTCAATCACACCTGAGAAGTCACTTCCTTGCAATAATTTATTAGTAGCAGAGTAATATGATAGCAGTGGAAATAGTAGTAGCACTAGTAAGTAGCAGTTTTGTGGCAACTGTAGTAGCAACAACGATAGTAACTTGAGCAAAGACAATATTATAAAAGTGTAGGCATGGATTAATGATGGATATTTGGATGATATTCATCAAGTAACTATCACAACCTAGAGCGATACACAATAGCTACAATTCATCAACCATATGTAGGCATATATTCCATATATAGTCATAAATGCTTGCGGTAAGAACTTGCATGACATCTTTTGTCCTACCCTCCCATGGCAGTGGGGTCCTAATGGAAACTATGGGTAAATAAGGTGCCCCTTTTAATAGAGAACTAAAAAAGCATTAGCAGACACTGAATACATGAACTTCTCAAACTACCATCATCCCCGTAGAGTATCCCAATTGTTGTCACCTTAGGGTCTACAGTTCATAACATTAATAGGTGCATATAACTAGCAGATAAGATCATGAACTCCGATATAATTGGAAGAAAAAAATAGGTTCAGATTTGAAATCATGGCACTCTAACCCTTGTGACAAGCATTGAGCATAGCAAAGTCATAGCAACATCAATTTCAGAACATAGTGGATTCTAGGGATCAAACCCTAACAAATTGACACAGTTACATGATGAATCTCATCCATCTCCATCTACCTCCAGTATGCCTACGATGGAATTACTCACTCCCGATGGTGAGCATCATGAGGTTGTTGATGAAGAAGTGTTGTCAATGACGACGACGGCGATTTCCCCTCTCTGGAGCCCTGAACGGACTCCAGATCAGGCCTCCCGACGAAGAACGTGAAGTGGTGACTCCTCCGTATCGTAAAACGCAATAAAACTTTCTCTCTAAATTTTTTCTTGGGGTGACGGTATATATTGGCTTGGAATTAGGTCAAGCGAAGGCTCATGGAATTCACAAGCTCACATGCCGTTCCCTGGGGGTTCGGCGCGCCCCCTGAGCTTGTGTCTCCCTGGTGACCCACTCTGGTAGTTCTTTGCGCTAGTATTTCTTATATATTCCAGAAAAAATCTCAGTAATTTTTTGTCCAATTCCAAGAACTTCTATTTCTGCACAAAAATAAAACCAAGATAGTTCTGCTGAAAACAATGTTAGTCAGGGTTAGTTTCATTCAAATCATGCAAATTAGAGTCCAAAAAAAGAGCAAAAGTATTTGGAAAATTAGATACGTTAGAGACGTAGCAACTCCTCCAAGCTTAACTGTTGGGGAACACAGTATTTCAAAGAAATTCCTATGAACACGCAAGATCTATCTAGGAGATGCATAGCAACGAGAGGAGAGAGTGTGTCTATGTACCCTCATAGACCGAAAGCGAAAGCGTTGAGTAACGCGGTTGATGTAGTCGAACGTCTTCGCGATCCAACCGATCAAGTACCGAACGCACGGCACCTCCGTGATCTACACACGTTCAGCTCGGTGACGTCTCTCGAACTCTAGATCCAACTGAGGCCGAGGGAGAGTTTCGTTAGCACGATAGCGTGTTGACGGTGATGATGAAGTTACCGACGCAGGGCTTCGCCTAAGCACTACGACAATATGACCGAGGTGGAAATCTGTGGAGGGGGGCACCGCACACGGCTAAGAAATCAACTTGTGTCTATGGGGTGCCCGTTCCCCCATATATAAAGGAGGGGAGGAGGGGGCCGGCCGGTCGGCCTCAAGGGGCAGGGCTTTGCCTACTAGGAGTAGGTTCCCCCCTTTCCTAGTCCAACAAGGAGGGGAAGGAAGGAAGAAGGGGAGAGAAGGAAGGTGGGGGGCGCCACCCCCACCCCTTGTCCAATTCGGACTGGGGGGTGCGCGCCACCTCATGGCCGACCCTCTCTCCTCTAAGGCCCATGGTGGCCCATTAACTTCCGGGGGGGTTTCGATAACCCCCTGGCACTCCGGTTTTATCTGAAACTCTCCGAAACACTTCCGGTGTCCGAATAACATGGTCCAATATATCAATCTTTATGTCTCAACCATTTTGAGACTCCTAGTCATGTCTGTGATCACATCCGAGACTCCTAACAACTTTCGGTACATCAAATCACATAACTCATAATACATATCATCATCGAACGTTAAGCATGCGGACCCTACGGGTTTGAGAACTATGTAGACATGACTAAGACTCATCTCCGGTCAATAACCAATGGCGGAACATAGATGCTCATAAGTGTTCCTACATATTCTATGAATATCTTTATCGGTCGAACCGCATAACAGCATACGTTGTTCCCTTTGTCATCGGTATGTTACTTGCCCGAGATTCGATCATCGGTATCATCATACCTAGTTCAATCTCGTTATGGGCAAGTCTCTTTACTCATTTCGTAATGCATCATCCCGCAACTAAATCATTAGTCACATTGCTTGCAAGGCTTATAGTGATGTGCATTACTGAGAGGGCACAGAGATACCTCTCCAACAATCGGAGTGACAAATCCTAATCTCAATCTATGCCAACTCAAAAAACACCATCGCAGGCACCTGTAGAGCATGTTTATAATCACCCAATTATGTTGTGACGTTTGATAGCACATTAAGTGTTCCTCCGGTATTCGGGAGTTGCATAATCTCATAGTCATAGGAACATGTATAAGTTATGGAGAATGCAATAGCAATAAACTAAACCATCATAGTGCTAAGCTAATGGATGGATCTAGTCCATCACATTATTCTCTAATGATGTGATCCCGTTCATCAAATGACAACTCATGTCTATGGCTAGGAAACTTAACCATCTTTGATTAACGAGCTAGTCTAATAGAGGCATACTAGGGACACTCTGTTTGTCTATGTATTCACACATGTACTAAGTTTCCGGTTAATACAATTCTAGCATGAATAATAAACATTTATCATGATATAAGGAAATATAAATAACAACTTTATTATTTCCTCTAGGGCATATTTCCTTGAGTTTCCTACTTGCACTAGAGTCACTAATCTAGATTACACGGTAATGATTCTAACACCCATGGATCTTGGTGCTGATCATGTTTTGCTCGTGAGAGAGGCTTAGTCAATGGGTCTGCAACATTCAGATCCATATGTATCTTGCAAATCTCTATGTCTCCCTCCTTGACTTGATTGCAGATGGAATTGAAGTGTCTCTTGATGTGCTTGGTTCTCTTGTGAAATTTGGATTCCTTTGCCAAGGCAATTGCACCAGTATTGTCACAAAAGATTTTCATTGGACCCGATGCACTAGGTATTACACCTAGATCGGATATGAACTCCTTCATCCAGACTCCTTCATTTGCTGATTCCGAAGCAGCTATGTATTCCGCTTCACACGTAGATCCTACCACGACGCTCTGCTTAGAACTGCACCAACTGACAGCTCCACCATTCAATAAAAATACATATCCGGTTTGTGACTTAGGGTCATCCGGATCAGTGTCAAAGCTTGCATCGACATAACCGTTTACGACGAGCTCTTTGTCACCTCCATAAACGAGAAACATATCCTTAGTCCTTTTCAGGTATTTCAGGATGTTCTTGACCGTTTTCTAGTGATCAAATCCTGGATTACTTTGGTACCTCCCTGCTAAACTAATAGCAAGTCACACATCAGGTCTGGTACACAACATTGCATACATGATAGAACCTATGGCTGAAGCATAGGGAATGACCTTCATTTTCTCTCTATCTTCTGCGGTGGTCGGGCATTGAGTCTGACTCAATTTCACACCTTGTAACACAGGCAAGAACCCTTTATTTGCTTGATCCATTTTGAACTTCTTCAAAACTTTATCATGGTATGTGCTTTTTGAAAGTCCAATTAAGTGTCTTGATCTATCTCTATAGAGATTGATGCCCAATATGTAAGCAGCTTGTAGCGACCAGACCTCAAACAGTCCAATCTCTGTGCTCTGGTGTCATCCCTGGATCAGTAATGCTGACACCACACAGTACTTGAAGGATTTATAGCAGAGTAGCAATCACACACTTATTACATTGAGTGTCTCAAAAGAGAACTTATTACAATAAATATGGCTTAAGGCCATCTAATAACGATAACAGCGGAAGGCTTGGAAGATAAGTGAGTCCATCAACTCCAACGGCATCACTGAGTATAGAACCACGACCTAAAACTCCTTAATCATCGTCTGAAAAGTCTGCAACATTAACGTTGCAGCCCGAAAACGGGTCAGCACATGGAATATGCTGGCAATGTAACACAGAGAGAGTAATGGAATGAAACAGCTATTCTATATGCATATTTGGCTGGTGGAAAGCTCTATGGTTACAGTTTTGTGTAAAGCCAATTTTTCCCTACTACAAAGGAATAAAATTTATTTAACTATCATGGTGGTTGTTAAACATTGAGAATGGTTGACAGCATTCTCAATCCCAATTAAACATCATCATTAAACAAACCCAGTAAAATTAATTTTTGAGTAACATGTTGAGATTCACATGATAATCCAGGTACTAGATACTCAAGATGTCCATAACCGGGGACACGGCTAACCATGATTAGTTTATACACTCTGCAGAGGTTTGCGCACTTTTCTCCACAAGAATCGATCTCCTCCGTTGGATTTCTCGCAATACATGGTGTTTGAGAAACGGATGACCGAGACATAGTCTTTCAGAAGCACTAGCACCTTACGATGGGTAGACCGTACCACCTACATCCCCTACATCTGCTAGTCTACCATTGTAAGAGTTCACACGACTTAGTCAACTATGCTAGAGCCCATAATAGCTTGTGGCTGCACACAGAAGTTTCTAGCATGAATAATCTCATGATCCCTTTGAGCCTGGGTGGCGGTCCAAAAGAAAACAGGCAAATCCTGGAATACCCAGGTGCCTCAATCAACCCAGATGTGTGTTTAAATTGCCACCTTAAATAAACCATTAATTAACAATCTCACATCTGTCATGGATACACTCATCCAATCCACGTCTACTAGCATAGCATAGCAATAATAAGCAAACGTAGAGTAACTCCCAAAGGTTGGATAATGATCAGGTAATAGGTTCTACCTCAACTACTCCCCAAACCCACAATTTAATTAGATCCTAAAACATGCAAGGTGTGAGGATTGATCTAATGCAATAAAACTGGATAGTAGGAGGTATGATCAAAGTGTTACTTGCCTTGCTGATGATCCGGGAAACCTAGCGATTCGAAGTAACAAGCGGCGCACTCCGGGTACTCTATCGCAAACAAACAAGCACACAATAAGTACTCATCTAATGCACAGGTAAAACTTAAATAAGAGATCTAACCAAAAAGTTCAACTTAAGAACTCCGGTTGGCAAAAAGAATCAAATCGAACGAAGCAACGAAAAACAAACGACAAAAGAAACAGGCTTCGTTTACTACTCTGGATCTAAGGCAATTTTTACAGTGGCAAAAACTTGTTTAAGTTGGTTAAACAGAAAGAGGGTTTCTAGACGAAACTCCAGGCGCTTGAATCGCCTGATTCCGATAAACGAGAAAAAAGTTATACTAAAACGAAAATCGGATGAGAAATCGCGATCAGAAAAATCGCGGATTTAATCCGAGAAAAAAAACGACGAACGTTCGTTAAAACGAACGAACGGACGAACGCTCATTGTTTAAATAAACCGGAAAACCGATCTATTTAAAAAAACGAAACTAAAAAAACGACAAAACCGTCAGAAAACCGAACGGTTTTTTTAAAAAAAATGGCGGCGGGATCGAGGTAAACCTCGGCAGCGGGTCCGGCGGCGGCTCCGGCACGGGGCGGCGGGGCGGCTCCGGCAGCGACGGCGGCGGTGGCGCAGGGCGAAGGCGGCGCGGCGCGGCTAGGGTTTGGGGGGGCTTCCGGCTGGGCCTCCCCGGCTTTTAAAGCCGGACGGGCCTTAGTGTCCGGGTCGGACACGGCCCGTAGGTCGGTTGCGCGTTTTTTTAAATAGTTACGCTCATAAAAAAACAAAAGAACTACGAAACGGACTCCAAAAATCCCGAAATAAATTTTCCCCGGCTTCTAAAATCAAGCCGCACAGGATGAACATTTATTTGGGGCCTAAATGCAATTTTGAAAAACACACATTTTTCCTAAATTCAAATAAAATAGCAAATAAAACCCAAAAAAATCTTATTTGATTTTTTTTCATTAAATCCTCAATATTTCTTTATTTTGGGAAAGTCATTTTATTCCCTCTCTCATAATTTTTATAATAGAAATAATTGAAGATAAAATAAATAAAATCAAATGATCCTATTTTCAAAATTTGAGGCAACTCAAATATGAAAATAACGAAATCCCCAACTCTCTCCAAGGGTCCTTGAGTTATGTGAAATTTCTAGGATCAACCGAAATGCAAAAATTATGATATGCAATGATGATCTAGTGTATAACATTCCAAATTGAAAATTTGGGATGTTACAAACCTACCCCCCTTAAGATGAATCTCGCCCTCGCGATTCAAGTTGGCTAGAAAATAGGTGAGGGTGGTCTTTCAGCAAATCTTCCTCTCGTTCCCAGGTGGCTTCATCCTCCGTGTGGTGGCTCCACTGAACCTTGCAAAACTTGATAACCTTGCTGCGGGTGACTCGACTGGCATATTCTAGAATCTTAACTGGTTTCTCCTCATAGGTCAAATCACTGTCCAACTGAATTGCTTCTAGTGGTACCGTATCCCTCAGCGGTATGTCAGCCATTTTTGCGTGGCACTTCTTCAACTGGGATACATGAAACACGTCGTGAACTCCTGGCAGTCTTTCAGGTAATTCCAACTTGTAGGCTACTTCTCCCATACGCTCCAAAACTTTGTATGAGCCTACAAAACGTGGCGCTAGTTTTCCCTTAACTCCAAAGCGCTTAACTCCTCGAAGTGGAGATACTCGAAGATAAACTCGGTTTCCTACTTTGTAAACTGTCTCCTTGCATTTAGAATCTGCATAACTCTTTTGCCTGGACTGAGCTACCTTCAGCCTATCGCGAATCAATTTCATTTTCTGTTCAGACTCCTTTATCAGATTCGGTCCAAACAACTGGCGATCTCCAACTTCATCCCAAGACAATGAGATCCTGCACCTTCTTCCGTACAAGGCTTCGAAAGGGGCCATCTTCAAACTGCTTTGATAGTGTTGTTGTAAGAGAACTCTGCATATGGCAAATTCTCATCCCAACTAGATCCATAATATAGCGCACAAGCTCTTAGCATATCCTCCAAAATCTGATTGACTCTCTCGGTCTGTCCATCTGTATGTGGGTGGAAAGCTGTGCTAAACTCCAGTCTAGTTCCCAAAGTCTCATGCAACTGATTCCAGAACTTTGAGGTAAACTGGGTTCCTCTTATCTGATACAATGCTCCTTGGAACTCCATGCAGACATACGATCCTGGTCATGTATATCTTTGCCAACTTTGCACTGGTATAGGTAGTCCTCACTGGAATGAAATGAGCTACCTTTGTCAAACGATTGACTATAACCCATATTGAGTCATAGCCTGAACGTGTTCTGGGAAATCCTGTAATAAAATCCATGCCTAGCTTATCCCACTTCCATTCGGGTATCGGCAATGGTTGTAGCAATCCTGCTGGCTTCTGATGCTCTGCCTTCACTCTCTGACATACATCACAAACTGCTACATATTCCGCAATATCCTTCTTCATTCCGGTCCACCAGAAAATATCCTTCAAATCCAAATACATCTTGGTATTTCCTGGATGAATCGAGTATGGTGAGTCATGGGCCTCTTGCAGAATTAGCTTCCTAATCTCTGGATCATTTGGTTCTCTGGATCATTTGGTACATAGACACGGTCTTCAAACCATAAGGCATCGTGCTCATCCTCACGAAATCCCTTAGCTTTTCCTTTGCTCATTTTCTCCTTAATAGAAGCAATTTCCTTGTCAGTCCTTTGAGCTTTTATGATCTTATCCATCAAAGTAGACTGAATCTCCAATGTTGCTACATAGCCTCTTGGAACTATTTCCAAACGTAGCTCTCGTAGATTTTCAGCTAACTCCCCTGGTAAATCTCCCGTCATTAGGGTGTTGACATGGCTCTTACGGCTTAATGCGTCAGCTACTATGTTAGCCTTTCCGGGGTGATAATGCAATTTCATATCATAATCCTTGATGAGCTCCAACCATCTCCTTTGTCTGAGGTTCAACTCCTTCTGTGTGAAAATATACTTCAAACTCTTGTGATTCGTGCACACCTCGCAATGGTTTCCAATCAGAAAATGTCTCCAAGTCTTCAGTGCAAGCACTACGGCTGCTAACTCCAAATCATGTGTAGCATAATTTAGCTCATGAGGCTTAAGCTGTCGTGAGGCATATGAAACAACTCTTCCTTCCTGCATAAGCACTGCTCCAAGTCCTCGACATGAAGCGTCACAATACACCTCATAATCCTTGGTCTGATCCGGTAAAATCAACACGTGTGAGGTAACCAAACGTTTCTTCAACTCCTGAAAACTAGCCTCACATTCCTCCGTCCATATGAACTTGGTATCCTTCTTCAACAACTCCGTCATAGGCTTCGCAATCTTTGAGAAATTCTCAATAAACCTCCGGTAGTATCCTGCGAGTCCAAGAAAACTCCGGATCTCTCCAACTATGGTTGGTGCTTCCCACTTGGTCACGGTATCAACTTTAGTGGGATCTACTGCTATACCTTCTCCGGATATAACGTATCCGAGAAATCCAACTTCCTTCAACCAAAACTCACATTTGCTAAACTTGGCATATAATTGATGTTCTCTGAGCTTTCCAAGAACCAAACGCAAATGTTCCTTATGCTCCTCTTCGTTCTTCGAGTAAACCAGGATATCATGAATGAACACTACAACAAACTTATCCAAGAACTCCATAAACACCTTGTTCATCATGTTCATAAAATATGCAGGTGCGTTAGTCAGGCCAAATGACATAACGGTATACTCGTACAGCCCATACCTGGTGGTAAAAGCCGTCTTGGATATATCCTGTTCTCGAATCTTCAACTGGCGGTATCCTGATCGCAGATCAATCTTGGAAAATACCTTAGCTCCTTGCAATCGATCAAACAGATCATTGATCATCGGTAGTGGGTACTTGTTCTTGATGGTTACTTCATTTAATCCTCGATAATCGACAACCATCCTTAACGATCCATCCTTCTTCTCTACTAGAAGTACTGGCGATCCCCAAGGCGATGAACTTGGGCGAATATATCCTTAATACAGTAACTCCTTAATCTGCTTCTTAATTTCCACCAAATCCTTTGCAGGCATCCTATATGGTCTCTTTGATATTGGCCCTGTGCCTGGCAAAAGCTCAATCAAAAACTCAATATCTCTATCCGGTGGCATGCCTGGCAACTCTTCTGGAAATACTTTGGGGAAATCCTTCACTACTGGTACTTCCTCCTGCACAACTCCGGTTAAACAATTTACTTGAGTCCTCTTTGGCACATGTCGGGATACATACTTGATCCTTCTCCCTTCTGGGGTGGTAAGTAAAATTGACTTACTGGCACATTCAATATTCCCTTCATACTTTGACAACCAATCCATGCCTAATATTACATCCAATCCTTGGGATTCCAACACTATAGGGTTTGAGGGAAAAACATAGTTACCAATTCTTAATGGTAACCGATCACACCATAGATTAGCCATATATTCTGCTCCAGGCGAAGTTACTAACATGGGTGACCTAAGGGCTTGGGTTGACAGTTTATACTTATCCACAAATCCCCTTGATATGTATGAATGCGATGCACCAGTATCGAAAAGAACGAGTGCAGTAAATGACTTAACCAAAAACTTACCGATTACTGCATCCGGCTGCTCTTTAACCTCCTCCAAGTTAACGTGGTTCACCTGTCCCCTGTTGAAAGGGTTCGGCTTCTTCCCAGAGCTTCCATTGCCATTTCCATTCTGGGATTCAAGACATTCATTGGCATAATGTCCGGTCTTCTAGCACTTAAAACAAGTGACTTGGCTCAGGTCTTTCTTGGCTGGGGTTGATGGGTTGGTGCGGTTCTGGCCGTTGCTTCCTCCATTCCCATTACCATTCCTGGGGCCATTGTGATTGTGCGAGCTTCCTCCTCCATGGGTATGCTGAAAATGTCCTCCCGGCCTAGGGGTAAATCGTGGCTTCTGCTGAGCTCCTGAATTGTACTTTCCTTGTGCATACTTCCTCTTGCGATTCTCAATTTGCTACTGTTTCCCTTCAATCATAAGAGCACGATCTACCAACTCCTGGTAGTTGTTGAAGGTTGCTACCATCAACTGCATGCTCAACTCATCATTCAGTCCTTCCAGAAACTTCTCTTGCTTTGCTGCATCCGTAGCAACGTCATCTGGGGCATAACGTGCTAATTTACTAAAGTCCTCCACATACTGGCCAACTGCCCGTCCTCCTTGGCGCAAGTTACGAAACTCTCGCTTCTTCATGGCCATAGCTCCTGCTGAGACATGGGCAGTACGAAAAGCCTGCTAAAACTGGTCCCATGTGATAGTATCGACAGGGAAAGTGGCTGTGAAATTTTCCCACCATGAGGCTGCGGGTCCTTCAAGCTGATGTGCGGCAAACTTCACCTTTTCCGCATCCGTGCATCCTGCTGTGATCAACTCTCTAGCTATCTTGCGGAGCCAATCATCTGCTACTATCGGCTCGGTGCTACTGGAAAACACCGGCGGATTCAGCCTAAGAAAACGGGCTAAGTGATCAACAGGTGGTGGTGGTGGTGGGTTGTTGCTGTTGTTGTTCCCCTGGTTCTGATTCTGGACTAGTAACTGCATCAATGTGTTCTGCTGCTGGATCAACTGGGTGAGCTCCGGTGGAAAGGTAAATCCGGGGTCTCGTCTCGGAGGCATCTGAGGGTTTAGAAAAGATGAGATTTAAGAATAGAGGGGGGTCTAAAGAGAAAACACTACCCATATGCACATGAGGCAAAAGCAAACAATTCACTTCATTCAATCAATCAAACAAGGGCATACAATCGATCTAACTATCGCAAAAGTGCTCGGACTACTATATTTACATGGTGGACTACTACTACTGTTGGGGTGGTCTACTAGAAATATTCTTCGGTTGCAGACTCCATGATATCTGCTCCAGCTTCATCAACATAGTCATCATCGCTATCATCTGGATCCGAGTCGGTGTCATCGATGATGATGTAGTCTTCCGGGCAAATCTCCTTGGGTTCTTCGTCTTCTTCTACTGGTGTAGGGCCTCCCATAAATATTCTAATCTTCTTGATCAGATCGTCATTCTTTTCCACTAATACTTCAATTTCTTCTTCAAAATCTTCACGTGTAGCCTTGAGTTCTTCCTCCAGTTCCTTGATTCTTGTCTTTGCCTTCTTCAGGTCTATCATGTCGACGCACGTTTGGTTCTCCTGAAGTCGAATGTGCTGGTTTAACTCCTGGATAAAAGCTGCAATGGATCTATCCTTTCTGGTGCTGATCATCTCCCAGTGCTCATCTCGGCGCCCACAAATCTGGTAGATAGTATCCTTGAGATCATTGCGGTAGACTTATCCAATGCGTCCCATGGCAATGTGAGCTGCCATGCTCTTTTCTAGATTCCAAGTTGGTGCATCGAAAGAAAACTCTATGGGCTCAGTGACTGGCATGAACGTCCTTCCTAGAACTTGAACTTGAATCATCCAGCGTTCTTCTTCAGGTAGAGTGGCGTTGTAGGTTCCGGTGAAGCTTGGTACTCCTATGTTCAGGTATCTAGTGACTTCCTTCAAGTGACGTCCAAAGGGTGTATCTTCATCCGGTTGAGTGAACTTGTTTCTTGCATCCGCCATCCTAAAAGAGTAGAAAAGATGAGAGGTCAGAAGAGAAGAGAGTGAACAGTGATCTAGGTCTTTAGCTTAGTGGTCGTGTCCTACAGTCAGCGTGTGCTCTGATACCATCTTGTAGCGACCAGACCTCAAACGGTCCAATCTCTGTGCTCTGGTGTCATCCCTGGATTAGTAATGCTCACACCACATAGTACTTGAAGGACTTATAGCAGAGTAGCAATCACACACTTATTACATCGAGTGTCTCAAAAGAGAACTTATTACAATAAATATGGCTTAAGGCCATCTAATAACGATAACATCAGAAGGCTTGGAAGATAAGTGAGTCCATCAACTCCAACGGCATCACTGAGTATAGAACCACGACCTAAAACTCCTTAATCATCATCTGAAAAGTCTGCAACATTAACGTTGTAGCCCGAAAACGGGTCAGCACATGGAATATGCTGGCAATGTAACACATAGAGAGTAATGGAATGAAACAGCTATTCTATATGCATATTTGGCTGGTGGAAAGCTCTATGGTTACAGTTTTGCGTAAAGCCAAATTTTCTCTACTGCAAAGGAATAAAATTTATTTAACTATCATGGTGGTTGTCAAACATTGAGAATGGTTGACAGCATTCTCAATCCCAATTAAACATCATCATTAAACAAACCCAACAAAATTAATTTTTGAGTAACATGTTGAGATTCACATGATAATCCAGGTACTAGATACTCAAGATGTCCATAACCGGGGACACGGCTAACCATGATTAGTTTATACACTCTGCAGAGGTTTGTGCACTTTTCTCCACAAGACTCGATCTCCTCCGTTGGATTTCTCGCACTACATGGTGTTTGAGAAACGGATGACCGAGACATAGTCTTTCAGAAGCACTAGCACCTTACGATGGGTAGACCGTACCACCTACATCCCCTACATCTGCTAGTCTACCACTGTAAGAGTTCACACTACTTAGTTAACTATGCTAGAGCCCATAATAGCTTGTGGCTGCACACGGAAGTTTCTAGCACGAATAATCTCATGATCCCTTTGAGCCTGGGTGGCGGTCCAAAAGAAAACATGCAAATCCTGGAATACCCAGGTGCCTCAATCCACCCAGATGTGTGTTTAAGTTGCCACCTTAAATAAACCATTAATTAACAATCTCACATCTGTCATGGATACACTCACCCAATCCACGTCTACTAGCATAGCATAGCAATAATAAGCAAACGTAGAGTAACTCCCAAAGGTTGGATAATGATCAGGTAATAGGTTCTACCTCAACTACTCCCCAAACCCACAATTTAATTAGATCCTAAAACATGCAAGGTGTGAGGATTGAGCTAATGCAATAAAACTGGGTAGTAGGAGGTATGATCAAAGTGTTACTTGCCTTGCTGATGATCCGGAAACCTAGCGATTCGAAGTAACAAGCGGCGCACTCCGGGTACTCTAACGCAAACAAACAAGCACACAATAAGTACTCATCTAATGCACAGGTAAAACTCAAATAAGAGATCTAACCAGAAAGTTCAACTTAAGAACTCCGGTTGGCAAAAAGAATCAAATCGAACGAAGCAACGAAAAACAAACGGCAAAAGAAACAGGCTTCATTTACTATTCTGGATCTAAGGCAATTTTTACAGTGGCAAAAACTTGTTTAAGTTGGTTAAACGGAAAGAGGGTTTAGAGACGAAACTCCAGGCGCTTGAATCACCTGATTCCGATAAACGAGTGAAAAGTTATACTAAAACGAAAATCGGATCAGAAATCGCGATCAGAAAAATCGCGGATTTAATCCGAGAGAAAGAAAAACGACGAACGTTCGTTAAAACGAATGAACGGACGAATGCTCACTATTTAAATAAACCGAAAAAACCGATCTATTTTAAAAAAACCGAAACTAAAAAAACGACAAAACCGTCGGAAAACTGAACGGTTTAAAAAAAGCGGCGGCGGGATCGAGGTAAACCTCGGTGGCGGCGCGGGGCGGCTCTGGCGGCAGCAGCGGCGCGGGGCGAAGGCGGCGGCGCGGCAAGGCAGCGGCGAAGGCGGCGTGGCGCGGCTAGGGTTTGGGGGGCTTCCAGCTGGGCCTCCCCGGCTTTTAAAGCCGGACGGGCCTTAGTGTCCGGGTCGGACATGGCCCGTAGGTCGGTTGCTCGTTTTTTTAAATAGTTACGCTCAGAAAAAAAACAAAAGGACTACTAAACGGACTCCAAAAATCCCGAAATAAATTTTCCCCGGCTTTTAAAATCAAGCCGCACATGATGAACATTTATTTGGGGCCTAAATGCAGTTTTGAAAAACGCACATTTTTCCTAAATTCAAATAAAATAGCAAATAAAACCCAATAAAATCTTATTTGATTTTTTTCATTAAATCCTCAATATTTCTTTATTTTGGGAAAGTCATTTTATTCCCTCTCTCATAATTTTTATAATAGAAATAATTGAACATAAAATAAATAAAATCAAATGATCCTATTTTCAAAATTTGAGGCAACTCAAATATGAAAATAACGAAATCCCCAACTCTCTCCGAGGGTCCTTGAGTTATGTGAAATTTCTAGGATCAACCGAAATGCAAAAATTATGATATGCAATGATGATCTAGTGTATAACATTCCAAATTGAAAATTTGGGATGTTACAGAGCTTCACCGAGGTCTTTCATTGAAAAATTCTTAGTCAAGTATCCTTTTATGCTATTCATAAATTCAGTATCATTTCCAATCAACAATACGTCATCCACATATAATATCAGAAATGCTACGGAGCTCCCACTCACTTTCTTGTAAATACAGGCTTCTCTGAAAGTCTGTATAAAACCATATGCTTTGATCACACTATCAAAGCGTATATTCCAACTCTGAGATGCTTGCACCAGTCCATAAATGGATCGCTAGAGCTTACACACTTTGTTAGCACATTTTGGATCGACAAAACCTTCTGGTTGCATCATATACAACTCTTCTTTAAGATATCCATTAAGGAATGCAGTTTTGACATCCATTTGCCAAATTGTATAATCATAAAATGCGGCAATTGCTAACATGATTCGGACGAACGTAAGCATTGCTATGGGTGAGAAGGTCTCATCATAGTCAACTCCTTGAACTTGTCGAAAACCTTTCGCAACAAGTCGAGCTTTGTAGACAGTAACATTTGTTGGGGAACGTAGTAATTTCAAAAAAATTCGTACGCACATGCAAGATCATGGTGATGCATAGCAACGAGAGGGGAGAGTATTGTCTACGTACCCTCGTAGACCGAAAGCGGAAGCGTTAGCACAACGCGGTTGATGTAGTCGTATGTCTTCACGATCTGACCGATCAAGTACCGAACGTACGGCACCTCTGAGTTCAGCACACGTTCAGCCCGATGACGTCCCTCGAACTCCGATCCAGCCGAGTGTTGAGGGAGGGTTTCGTCAGCACGACGGCGTGGTGATAATGTTGATGTTCTACCGACGCAGGGCTTTGCCTAAGCACCGCTACAGTATTATCGAGGTGGACTATGGTGAAGGGGGCACCGCACATGGCTAAAAGATCAAACAGATCAATTGTTGTGTCTATGGGGTGCCCCCTGCCCCCGTATATAAAGGAACAAGGGGGGGGGGGTTCAGCCGGCCAGGGAGAGGGCGTGCCAGGAGGAGTCCTACTCCCACCGGGAGTAGGACTCCCCCCTTTCCTAGTTGGAATAGGATTCGGGAGAAGGAAAAGAGAGAGGGAAAGAAGGAAAGAGGGGCCCGGCCCCCTTGCCCTAAACCAATTCGGTTTGGGCCTTGGGGGGCGCGCCCCACACTCCCCTTGCTTCCCTCTATTTTCACTAAGGCCCATGTAGGCCCATTAAGCCCCCGGGGGGTTCCGGTAACCTCCCGGTACTCCGGTAAAATCCCGATTTCACCCGGAACACTTCCGACATCCAAACATAGGCTTCCAATATATCAATCTTCATGTCTCGACCATTTAGAGACTCCTCGTCATGTCCTTGATCACATCCGGGACACCGAACAACCTTCGGTACATCAAAACACATAAACTCATAATATAACCGTCATCGAACTTTAAGCGTGCGGACCCTACGGGTTCGAGAACTATGTAGACATGACCGAGACACGTCTCCGGTCAATAACCAATAGCGGAACTTGGATGCTCATATTGGCTCCTACATATTCAACAAAGATCTTTATTGGTCAAACCGCATAACAACATACGTTGTTCCCTTTGTCATCGGTATGTTACTTGCCCGAGATTCGATCGTCGGTATCTCAATACCTAGTTCAATCTCGTTACCAGCAAGTCTCTTTACTCGTTCCGTAATACATCATCCCGCAACTAACTCATTAGTTACAATGCTTGCAAGGCTTAAGTGATGTGCATTACCGAGAGGGCCCAGAGATACCTCTCCGACAATCGGAGTGACAAATCCTAATCTCGAAATACGCCAACCCAACAAGTACCTTCGAAGACACATGTAGAGCACCTTTATAATCACCCAGTTACGTTGTGACGTTTGGTGGCACACAAAGTGTTCCTCCGGTAAACGGGAGTTGCATAATCTCATAGTCATAGGAACATGTATAAGTCATGAAGAAAGCAATAGCAACAAACTAAACGATCAAGTGCTAAGCTAACGAAATGGGTCAAGTCAATCACATCATTCTCCTAATGATGTGATCCTGTTAATCAAATGACAACTCATGTCTATGGTTAGGAAACATAACCATCTTTGATCAACGAGCAAATCAAGTAGAGGCATACTAGTGACACTCTGTTTGTCTATGTATTCGCACATGTATTATGTTTCCGGTTCATACAATTCTAGCATGAATAATAAACATTTATCATGATATAAGGAAATAAATAATAACTTTATTATTGCCTCTAGGGCATATTTCCTTCAGTCTCCCACTTGCACTAGAGTCAATAATCTAGTTCACATCGCCATGTGATTTAATACCAATAGTTCACATCACCATGTGATTAACACCCATAGTTCACATCGACATGTGACTAGCATAGATACGAGTGAGAAACTCTCATCGTAGTCAACACCTTGAACTTGTCAAAAACCTTTTTGCGACAATGCTAGCTTTGTAGATAGTAACACTACTATCACCGTTCATCTTCCTCTTGAAGATCCATTTAATCTCAATGGCTCGCCGATCAAAAGTCAATCAAAGTCCATACTTTGTTCTTATACATGGATCTCATCTCAGATTTCATGGCCTCAAGCCATTCCGTGGAATCTGGGCTCATCATCGCTTCCTCATAGTTCGTAGGTTTGTCATGGTCAAGTAACATGACCTCCAGAACAGGATTACCGTACCACTTTGGTGCGGATCTCACTCTGGTTTACCTACGAGGTTCGGTAGTAACTTGATCTGAAGTTACATCATCATTAGCTTCCTCACTAATTGGTGTAGTAGTCACAGGAACAGATTTCTGTGATGAACTACTTTCTAATAAGGGAGCAGGTACAGTTACCCCATCAAGTTCTACTTTCCTCCCATTCACTTCTTTCGAGAGAAACTCCTTCTCTAGAAAAGATCCATTCTCGGCAATGAATATCTTGCCTTCGGATCTGTGATAGAAGGTGTACCCAACATTTTCTTTTGGGTATCCTATGAAGATGCACTTCTCCGATTTGGGTTTGAGCTTATCAGGTTGAAACTTTTTCACATAAGCATTGCAACCTCAAACTTTAAGAAACGACAACTTAGGTTTCTTGCCAAACCATAGTTCATACGGTGTCGTCTCAACGGATTTAGATGGTGCCCTATTTAATGTGAATGTAGCTGTCTCTAATGCATAACCCCAAAACGATAGTGGTAAATCGGTAAGAGACATCATAGATCGCACCATATCTAATAAAGTATGGTTACGACGTTCGGACACACCATTACACTGTGGTGTTCCAGGTGGCATGAGTAGTGAAACTATTTCACATTGTTTTAACTGAAGGCCAAACTCGTAACTCAAATATTTTACTTCTGTGATCATATCATAGAAACTTTTATTTTTGTTACGATAATTCTCCACTTCACTCTGAAATTCTTTGAACTTTTCAAATGTTTCAGACTTGTGTTTCATCAAGTAGATATACTCATATCTGCTCAAATCATCTGTGAAGATCAGAAAATAATGATACCTGCCGTGAGCCTCAATGTTCATCGGACCACATACATCAGTATGTATGATTTCCAACAAATCTGTTGCTCGCTCCATTGTTCCGGAGAACGGAGTCTTAGTCATCTTGCCCATGAGGCATGGTTCGCAAGCATCAACTTATTCATAATCAAGTGATTCCAAAAGCCCATCAGCATGGATTTTCTTCATGCGCTTTACACCAATATGACCTAACCGGCAGTGCCACAAATAAGTTGCACTATCATTATTAACTTTGCATCTTTTGGCTTCAATATTATAAAAATGTGTATCACCACGATCGAGATCCAACAAACCATTTTCATTGGGTGTGTGACCATAGAAGGTTTAATTCATGTAAACAGAACAACAATTATTCTCTAACTTACATGAATAACTGTATTGCAATAAACATGATCCAATCATATCCATGCTCAACGCAAACACTAAATAACATTTATTTTAGGTTTAACACTAATCCCGAAAGTATAGGGAGTGTGCGATGATGATCATATCAATCTTGGAACCATTTCCAATACACATCGTCACTTCATCCTTAAATAGTCTCTGTTCATTCTGCAACTCCCGTTTCGAGTTACTACTCTTAGCAACTGAACCAGTATCAAATACCGAGGGGTTGCTATAAACACTAGTAAAGTACACATCAATAACATGTATATCAAATATGGCATTTGTTCACTTTGCCATCCTTCTTATCTGCCAAATACTTGGGGCAGTTCCGCTTCCAGTGACCAGTCCCTTTGCAGTATAAGCACTTAGTCTCAGGCTTAGGTCCAGACTTGGGCTTTTCACTTGAGCAGCAACTTTCTTGCCATTCTTCTTGAAGTTTCCTTTCTTTCCCTTTGCCCTTTTCTTGAAACTAGTGGTCTTGTTAATCATCAACACTTGATGATCTTTCTTGATTTCTACCTTCATCGATTTCATCATCATGAAAAGCTCGGGAATCGTTTTTGTCATCCCTTGCATACTATAGTTCATCACGAAGTTCTACTAACTTGGTGATGGTGACTAGAGAATTCTGTCAATCACTATTTTATCTGAAAGATTAACTCCCACTTGATTCAAGCGATTGTAGTACCCAGACAATCTGAGCACATGCTCACTGCTTGAGCTATTCTCCTCCATCTTTTAGCTATAAAACTTGTTGGAGACTTCATATCTCTCAACTCGGGTATTTGCTTGAAATATTAACTTCAACTCCTGGAACATCTCATATGATCCATGCCGTTCAAAACATCTTTGAAGTCCCGATTCTAAGTTGTTAAGCATGGTGCACTAAACTATCAAGTAGTCATCATATTGTGCTAGCCGAACGTTCATAACGTCTGCATCTGCTCCTGCAATAGGCCTGTCACCTAGCGGTGCATCAAGGACATAATTATTCTGTGCAGCAATGAGGATAAACCTCAGATCACGGATCCAATCCGCATCATTGCTACTAACATCTTTCAACTTACTTTTCTCTAGGAACTGTAACATCCCAAATTTCCAATTTGGAATGTTATACATTAGGTCATCATGCATATCATATTTTATTTTGCTTTTGGTTTTGATCCTAGAAAATCCTAAGCAACTCAAGGACCCACGGAGAGAGTTGGGGATTTCGTTATTGACATATTTGAGTTTTCTCAAATTATGTAAACAGGATCATTTGATTTTATTTATTTTATCATCAATTATTTCTATTACAAAAATATGAGAGAGGGAATAAAATGACTTTCCGAAAATATAGAAATATTGAGGATTTAATAAAAAAATCAAATAAGTTTTATTTCAGAGTTTTTCGGTATTTTTATTTGAATTTAGGAAAAATGCGCATTTTTCAAAGTTGTAGTTTGGGCCCAGATAAATGTTCACTTTATCGGGCTTGATTTTAGGAACCCGGCAAAATTTATTTCATGATTTTTGGAGTCCGTTTAGTATTTCTTTTTATTTTTCTTCCAAGCGGAATTATATAAAAAAAACGCGAACCGACTACGGGCCGTATTCGGTCTGGACTCCGCCGGCCGAGGCCTTTAAATAGCGGCCGAGGCCCGCGAGAGAGAGCCCGCCGCCGCCGCCTAAACCCTAACCCTAGCTCCAGCCCCGCCGCCCGCCGCCGCCGCCGCCGGAGCCGCGCGACTTTCGAGGTTCGCCGCCGCCTCGTTTTCCATGCAGTTTTTTTTTTTAAAAAATAAAAAAAATTCTGTTTGTCGTTTTCTTTTTTTGTCGGATTTTCCGCGGTTATTTTCTGATCGCGATTTCTGATCTGATTTTCGTTTTAGTATAACTTTTCGCTCGTTTATCGGAATCAGGCGATTCAAGCGCCTGGAGTTTCGTCTCAAAACCCTCTTTCCGAATAACCAACTTAAACAAGTTTTTGCTACTGTAAAATTTTCCCTAGATTCATATTACTAGAACGAAGTTGTTTTCTTTCGCCGTTTGATTTCTTTTGTTTCGTTCGATTTGATTCTTTTTGCCAACCAGGGTTCTTAAGTTGAACTTTCTGGTTAGATCTGCTATTTGAGTTTTACCTGTGCATTAGATGAGTACTTATTGTATGCTTGTTGTTTGTCTGCGATAGAATACCCGGAGTGCGCCGCCTGTTACGTTGAATCTCTAGGTTACGCGGATCATCAGCAAGGCAAGTAACACTTTGATCATACCTTTTCTACAACCCAGTTTTATTGCATTAGATCAATCCTCACACATTGCATGATTAGGATCTAATTAAATTGTGGGATGGGAAGTAGATGAGGTAGTACCTATTACCTGTTTATTATCAAACCTTTGGGAGTTACTTCTACGTTTTCTTATTATGCCATGCTATGCTAGTAGACGTGGATTGGGTGAGTGATATCCATGACAGATGTGAGATTGTTAATTTAATGGTTTATCTAAGGTGGCAACACAACACACATCTGGGTGGATTGAGGCACCTGGGGTTTCCAGAACTTGCCTGTTTTCTTTGGACCGCCACCCAGGCTCAAAGGGATCATGAGATTTTTCATACTAGAAACTTCCGTGTGCAGCCACAAGCCATTATGGGCTCTGGCATAGTTGACTAAGTTGTGCGAACTCTTACAGTGGTAGACTAGCAGATGTAGGGGATGTAGGTGGTACGGTCTACCCGATCGTAAGGTGCTAGCGCTTCTGAAAGACTATGTCTCGGTCATCCGTCTTCTCAAACACCATGTAGTGCGAGAAACCAAACGGAGGCGATCGAGTCTTGTGGGGAAAAGTGCGCAAACCTCTGCAGAGTGTAACAAACTAATCATGGTTAGCCGTGTCCCCGGTTATGGACATCTTGAGTATCTAGTACCTGGATTTTCATGTGAATCTCAACATGTTACTCTAAATTAATTTTGATGGGTTTTAATGATGCTACTTTAATTGGGATTGAGAATGCTGTCAACCATTCTCAATGTTTAACAACCACCATGATAGTAATAAATTTTATTCCTTTGAAGTAGGGAAAAATTGGCTTTACGCAAAAACTGTAACCATAGAGCTTTCCACCAGCCAAATATGCATATAGTATAGCTGTTGCATTCCATTATTCTCTATGTGTTACCTTGCCAGCATATTCCATGTGCTGACCCGTTTTCGGGCTGCAACGTTAATGTTGCAGACTTTTCAGATGACGACTAAGGAGTTTTTAGGTCGTGGTCCTATACTCAGTGATGCCGTTGGAGTTGATGGACTCACTTATCTTCCCAGCCTTCCGCTGTTATCGTCACTAGATGGCCTTAAGCCATATTTATTGTAATAAGTTCTCTTTTGAGACACTCGATGTAATAAGTGTGTGATTGCTACTCTGCTATAAATCCTCCGAGTACTATGTGGTGTCAGCATTACTGATCCAGGGATGACACCGGAGCACAGAGATCAGACTGTTTGAGGTCTGGTCGCTACAGGAACATATCAAAAATAAAACAGGGGAGCTAAACGCGAGCTATTGATCTACAACATAGATATGCTAATACTACTAGGACTAAGTTCATGATAAATTTAAGTTCAATTAATCATATTACTTAAGAACTCCCACTTAGATAGACATCCCTCTAATCCTCTAAGTGATCACGTGATCCATATCAACTAAACCATGTACGATCATCACGTGAGATGGAGTAGTTTCAATGGTGAACATCACTATGTTGATCATATCTACTATATGATTCACGCTCGACCTTTCGGTCTTCATGTTCCGAGGCCATATCTGTTATATGCTAGGCTCGTCAAGTTTAACCTGAGTATTCCGCGTGTGCAACTGTTTTGCACCCGTTGTATTTGAACGTAGAGCCTATCACACCCGATCATCACGTGGTGTCTCAGCACGAAGAACTTTCGCAACGGTGCATACTCAGGGAGAACACTTATACTTTGATAATTTAGTGAGGGATCATCTTATAATGCTACCGTCAATCAAAGCAAGATAAGATGCATAAAAGATAAACATCACACGCAATCAATATAAGTGATATGATATGGCCATCATCATCTTGTGCTTGTGATCTCCATCTCCGAAGCACCGTCATGATCACCATCGTCACCGGTGTGACACCTTGATCTCCATCGTAGCATCGTTGTCGTCTTGCCAATTTTATGCTTCTACGACTATCGCTACCGCTTAGTGATAAAGTAAAGCATTACAGGGCGATTGCATTGCATACAATAAAACGACAACCATATGGCTCCTGCCAGTTGCCGATAACTCGGTTACAAAACATGATCATCTCATACAATAAAATTTAACATCATGTCTTGACCATATCACATCAAAACATGCCCTGCAAAAACAAGTTAGACGTCCTCTACTTTGTTATTGCAAATTTTACGTGGCTGCTACGGGCTTAGCAAGAACCGTTCTTACCTACGCATCAAAACCAAAACGATAGTTTGTCAAGTTGGTGCTGTTTTAACCTTCGCAAGGACCGGGCGTAGCCACACTCGGTTCAACTAAAGTTGGAGAAACTGACACCCGCCAGCCACCTGTGTGCAAAGCACGTCGGTAGAACCAGTCTCGTGTAAGCGTATGCGTAATGTCGATCCGGGCCGCTTCATCCAACAATACTGCCGAACCAAAGTATGACATGCTGGTAAGCAGTATGACTTATATCTTCCACAACTCACTTGTGTTCTACTCGTGCATATTACATCAATGCATAAAACCTGGCTCGGATGCCATTGTTGGGGAACGTAGTAATTTCAAAAAATTTCCTACGCACACGCAAGATCATGGTGATGCATAGCAACGAGAGGGGAGAGTATTGTCTACGTACCCTCGTAGACTGAAAGCGGAAGCGTTAGCACAACACGGTTGATGTAGTCGTACGTCTTCACGATCCGACCGATCAAGTACTGAACGTACGGCACCTCGGAGTTCAGCACACGTTCAGCCCGATGACGTCCCTCGAACTCCGATCCAGCCGAGTGTTGAGGGAGAGTTTCGTCAGCATACGGCATGGTGACGATGTTGATGTTCTACCGACGCAGGACTTCGCCTAAGCACCGCTACAGTATTATCGAGGTGGACTATGGTGGAGGGGGGCACCACACACGGCTAAAAGATCAAACAAATCAATTGTTGTGTCTATGGGGTGCCCCCTGCCCCCGTATATAAAGGAGCAAGGGGGGTGCAGCCGGCCAGGGAGAGGGCGCGCCAGGAGGAGTCCTACTCCCACCGGGAGTAGGACTCCCCCCTTTCCTAGTTGGAATAGGATTTGGGAGAAGGAAAAGAGAGAGGGAAAGAAGGAAAGAGGGGGCCGGCCCCCTTGCCCTAAACCAATTCGGTTTGGGCCTTGGGGGCGTGCTCCACACTCCCCTTGCTTCCCTCTATTTCCACTAAGGCCCATGTAGGCCCATTAAGCCCCTGGGGGTTCCGGTAACCTCCCGGTACTCTGGTAAAATCCCGATTTCACCCGGAACACTTCCGACATCCAAACATAGGCTTCCAATATATCAATCTTCATGTCTTGACCATTTTGAGACTCCTCGTCATGTCCTTGATCACATCCGGGACTCCGAACAACCTTCGGTACATCAAAACACATAAACTCATAATATAACCGTCATCGAACTTTAAGCGTGCGGACCCTACGGGTTCGAGAACTATGTAGACATGACTGAGACATGTCTCCGGTCAATAACCAATAGCGGAACCTGGATGCTCATATTGGCTCCTACATATTCTATGAAGATCTTTATCGGTCAAACCGCATAACAACATACGCTGTTCCCTTTTTCATCGGTATGTTACTTGCCCGAGATTCGATCGTCGGTATATCAATACCTAGTTCAATCTCGTTACCAGCAAGTCTCTTTACTCGTTCCGTAATACATCATCCCGCAACTAACTCATTAGTTGCAATTCTTGCAAGGCTTAAGTGATGTGCATTACCGAGAGGGCCCAGAGATACCTCTCCGATAATCGGAGTGACAAATCCTAATCTCAAAATACACCAACCCAACAAGTACCTTCGAAGAAACCTGTAGAGCACCTTTATAATCACCCAGTTACGTTGTGATGTTTGGTGGCACACAAAGTGTTCCTCCGGTAAACGGGAGTTGCATAATCTCATAGTCATAGGAACATGTATAAGTCATGAAGAAAGCAATAGCAACAAACTAACCGATCAAGTGCTAAGCTAATGGAATGGGTCAAGTCAATCACATCATTCTCCTAATGATGTGATCCCGTTAATCAAATGATAACTCATGTATATGGTTAGGAAACATAACCATCTTTGATCAACGAGCTAGTCAAGTAGAGGCATACTAGTGACACTCTGTTTGTCTATGTATTCACACATGTATTATGTTTTCGGTTAATACAATTGTAGCATGAATAATAAAAATTTATCATGATATAAGGAAATAAATAATAACTTTATTATTGCCTCTAGGGCATATTTCCTTCAACATTACCGTTAGCGTCAGTCTTCTTCTTGAAGATCCATTTATTCTCTATGGCTTGCCGATCATCGGGCAAGTTAACCAAAGTCTACACTTTGTTCTCATGCATTGATCCCATCTCAGATTCCATGGCCTCAAGCCATTTTGCGGAACCTGGGCTCATCATAGCTTCCTCATAGTTCGTAGGTTCGTCATGGTCAAGTAACATGACTTCCAGAACAGGATTACCTTACCACTCTGGTGCGGATCTTACTCTGGTTGACCTATGAGGTTCGGTAGTAACTTGATCAGAAGTTTCATGATCATCGTCATTAGCTTCCTCACTAATTGGTGTAGGAATCACTGGAACTGATTTATGTCATGAACTGCTTTTCAATAAGGGAGAAGGTACTGTTACATCATCAAGTTCTACTTTCCTCCCACTCATTTCTTTCAAGAGAAACTCCTTCTCTAGAAAGGATCCATTCGTAGCAACAAATATCTTGCCTTTGGATCTGTGATAGAAGGTGTACCCAATAATATCCTTTGGGTATCCTATGAAGACACATTTCTCCGATTTGGGTTCGAGCTTATCACATTGAAGCTTTTTCACATAAGCATCGCAGCCCCAAACTTTAAGAAACGACAACTTGGGTTTCTTGCCAAACCAGAGTTCATATGGTGTCGTCTCAACGGATTTCGATGGTGCCCTATTTAACGTGAATGCAGCCATCTCTAAAGCATAAGCCCAAAACGATAGCGGTAAATCAGTAAGAGACATCATAGATCGCACTGATGACCCACAAGTATAGGGGATCTATCGTATTCCTTTTGATAAGTAAGAGTGTCGAACCCAACGAGGAGCAGAAGGAAATGATAAGCGGTTTCCAGCAAGGTATTCTCTGCAAGTACTGAAATAAGTGGTAACAGATAGTTTTTGTGATAGGATAATTTGTAATGAGCAACAAGTAACAAAAGTAAATAAAGTGCAGCAAGATGGCCCAATCCTTTTTGTAGCAAAGGACAAGCCTGGACAAACTCTTATATAGAGAAAAGCGCTCCTGAGGACACATGGGAATATCATCAAGCTAGTTTTCATCACGCTCATATGATTCGCGTTCGGTACTTTGATAATTTGGTATGTGGGTGGACCGGTGCTTGGGTACTGCCCTTACTTGGACAAGCATCCCACTTATGATTAACCTCTATTGCAAGCATCCGCAACTACAAAAAAAGTATTAAGGTAAACCTAACCATAGCATGAAATATATGGATCCAAATCAGCCCCTTACGAAGTAACGCATAAACTAGGGTTTAAGCTTCTGTCACTCAATAGCAAGACTTCTCCCATGTCCTCGGGAACAAACGTAACTACTCACAAAGCATATTCATGTTCATAATCAGAGGGGTATTAATATGCATATATGATCTGAACATATGATCTTCCACCAAATAAACCAACTAGCATCAACTACAAGGAGTAATTAACACTACTAGCAACCTACTATAGTACCAACCCCGGACTTGGAGGCAAGAATTGGATACAAGAGATGAACTAGGGTTTTGAGAGGAGATGGTTATGATGAAGATGTTGATAGAGATTGCCCTCTCCCGATGAGAGGAGCGTTGGTGATGACGATGGCGATGATTTCCCCCTCCTGGAGGGAAGTTTCCCCGACAGAACAACTCTTCTGGAGCCCTAGATTGGTTACGCCAAGGTTCCGCCTCGTGGCGGCGGAGTTTCGTCCGAGAAGATTGACGAAGCTATGTACCTAGGGTAGGGTCATGGACCTATCCAAACTGCCCTACCCAAGGACATCTCTAGAAGAAATCACCTTTCAATCGACTTGGAGGTGTTCCACTCGACAGACTCGAAGACACTCGACCAAGAAGCGATCACGACCAAGACCAAACCACTCGATGGCCAGGAGACCTAAAGGCACTCCGCACGCTAACGGTTGGTTATTAAGTAGCTTTTATGGTCATCATGGCACTTTATTAAGGGCGTTACCAGTAACGCCCGACCTTAATGTATTTAAAACCCTGCACAACTGAGGGCCGGAGGGGTCCGGCGAACTCTATATAAGCCACCCCCCTCCTCAGTGTAAAGGGTTCGCACCCCTGTAATTCATACACGCATAATCCAGTCGACCGCCTCCGGGCTCTGAGACGTAGGGCTATTACTTCCTCTGAGAAGGGCCTGAACTCGTAAATCTCGTGTGCTTACAACTTCTCCATAGCTAAGACCTTGCCTCTCCATACTTACCCCCCTACATTACTGTCAGACTTAGAACCACGACAGTTGGCGCCCACCTTGGGGCTGGTGTTTTAGCGATTTGTTGGAGGAGTTGCGATCTTTTCCGATCCGAATCATCATGGTTTCTGGCAGAGTTTTGGTGGAGGGCCGCGAGATCCGTCTCGGCGCGCTCACGTTCATCGCCGACGACTCCGCTTGGCTTCAGGAGGCTCCGCTCGACGTGGACGCGCTCCCTGTCCGCGGGGCGACGCACTTTCGCGCGTGTGTCCGCGGCGTCCTCTTGCGGCAACCGTTGACCCACTATCGGTCGGCTCCTGTGTTGTCCCCCCTCCCTGTTTCCCGCCGGCGCAAGTGCTCCGTCGGTCGAGACTTCAGCAGTGGGTGAGACACGCGGTGGCACGCCAGTCGGCCACCCCTCAAGTCGCGGTGATCGAGCCCGATGAATCCCTCTACGGCCTGTTCAATCTGTCGACTGGCTCTGCAGAGACCGCATCCGAGTGCGATAGCAGTGATCCGGCGGCGGAGGTTCTGATGGTCGATGGACCGCCCAGTCCTCCCGGTTTTCCCCGCACCGACGGAGGTGCAGGTGGAGGTGACCCGTCGCGTCCCCACGAGGAATATCTCCCCGAGCCTCTCACATCGCTGCAGAGAGAAGAACTTCGTCACCAGAACATGGATGCACTGCACACTCCTATCGTTGGAGAAACCCCTGAGGCTCGTGCCTTGGAGGACGTGCGCCTGGCAAACTTGGTTGAGCACACTCGACTGGAGAACCTCCAGCGAGCACTCGATGAGTGTGCGCGACAACGGGTTCCCGAATCCAGTCGACGTCAGCTCTTTCCGCCCCCGCAGGTATATCGAACTCCGATTCAGAATTTAGCAGCTGCATCCCGTATAGCAGAGTTGATTCAGCCTTCCCAGTCGGAGGCTGGCAGAGGCTTGCTGCAGATCAGAGCGTTACTCTGGGCAGCAGGAGACTAGAATTCTGCTGTTTCTCAGTCGCGGAACAGGATTCATAGCAGATCCGTTGCTGCAGACACAGTCCAGTCGGCTCATAGCCCAAGATCGCCCCCGAGGCGTGAGGGACGTGGGGACCGGCGTAATTAGTACGGGAACCGTGAGCAATATGATCACCGATTCGATCGTGATGATCGACGTCGAGTGCCCACCCCTCCCCCGAGGAGCGGGTCGTATGCGCCTCGACAGAAGGATGACAGGCGCCCTCGTAGTGTTGGGCGAAGGATTCCAGTCAACCCCAGGGAGCCAGGCTTTGATGCGAGATCCATTCTTGTTCAAGGTTTGGTCGACAGGAACAGAGCTCGCCGAGAAGAGATGCACCTACCAGCAGCAGAGTACATGTTTCGGGGCCAAAGTGCTTTAGTAGAGCCATCAGGGCCGCTGTGATTCCTCCCAACTTCAGGTTGGCAACTGGAGTCAGTAAGTTCACTGGTGAGTCCAAGCCCGATACTTGGCTTGAAGACTACCGAGTGGCCATCCAGATTGGCGGCGACAATGATGAAGTGGCCATGAAGCACCTGCCTCTCATGTTGGAGGGCTCGGCCAGAGCGTGGCTGAACCAGTTAGCACCCAACAGCATTTACACTTGGGAAGATCTCGCCCGAGTGTTTTTCACCATATTTGAAGGAACATGCAAGCGACCGGCAGGGCTGACAGAAATGCGGTCTTGCGTGCAGAAGCCGAATGAAACTTTGAGGGATTACATCCAGAGATGGATCACGTTACATCACACGGTAGAGAATGTGCCTGACCACCAAGCAGTCTGTGCCTTCAAAGAAGGCGTCAAGTACAGAGAACTGAATCTGAAATTCAGTCGAACCGAAGATATGTCTCTAAATCGGATGATGGAGATTGCCACCAAATACGCTAATGGTGAAAATGAGGATCGACTCAGGAGTGGCAAGCTCAAGTCAGTCGCTCAAGAAACTGGAGGAAATTCCAATCGGAAACAGAAGTGGAAAGCCGAGCCAGTTGCTCCTGGGGAAGCCTTGGCCGTAACTCAAGGAAAGTTTAAGGGGAAACCCAAAGGACCTTGGAACCCCAAGAAAGTTAAAGACCAGGACGGAAATGATGTGTTGGATTTGCCATGCCTCGTCCACACCAAGAAAGATGAAGAAGGTAATTTCATTTACCCGAAATATACCACTCGATAGTGTCGACTCTTGATCCAGCAGTTCCAGGGCAAGCAGCCCAAAGATAAGGAAAAAGAGTCGGACAAAGTTGAGGACAAGGAAGATAGTGACGATGGATACCCCCGGGTCAATTCCACCCTGATGATTTTTGCTGATGTTGAAAGCAAAAGTCGACTGAAAGTTATCATCCAAGAGGTGAATATGGTTGCTCCAGCGACACCCAGTTATCTGAAGTGGTCTCAGACTGCCATCACATTCGACCGATCCGATCATCCAACGCACATTGCCACCCTTGGGAGGCAAGCTTTGGTGGTCGACCCAGTTGTTGAAGGCACTCGACTGACCAAAGTCTTGATGGATGGTGGCAGTGGTTTGAACATACTATATGCTGAGACGTTGAAAGGGATGGGCATTCCGATGTCCAGACTCAGTACCAGCAACATGAGTTTCCATGGAGTCATTCCTGGGAAGAAGGCTGAATCACTCGGCCAGATTGCTCTTGATGTGGTTTTCGGTGATTCCAAGAATTACCGCAAAGAAAAGTTGACGTTTGAAGTTGTAGACTTCCAGAGTGCCTATCACGCTATTTTGGGCAGGCCGGCTTATGCACGCTTCATCGCCCGACCATGTTATGTGTATCTCAAATTGAAGATGCCCGACCCCAAAGGTGTGATCACTATTACGGGCAATCGGAAGAAAGCAGAAGAATGTTTTCAGAAAGGTTCAAAGATCGCTGATGCTCAGATGGCAGTGGTGGAACTGCAGGAATATCAGAAGACTGCAGACCCGAGTGATTGTTGCGAGCCAAGAAGCCCGCTACGGAATCAGCTTTTCAGTCGTCTGGCGAAACGAAGACAGCTCACATCCACCCGACCGATCCCAGCGCTGCTCCAACTCATATCTCAACAACACTCGACTCCAAATAGGAAGAAGCGCTCATCCAGTTCCTCCATGAGAACTGGGACATTTTCGCATGGAAGCCTTCTGACATGCCGGGTGTTCCCAGGGAGCTGGCCGAGCACCGCCTAAGAGTCGACTCAAAAGTAAAACCTGTCAAGGAACATCTCTGACGGTCCGCCGTCTAGAAGAGAAAGGCTATTGGCGAGGAGGTGGCTCGGCTCTTAGCAGCAGAGTTCATCCGAGAAATCTACCACTCCGAGTGGCTCGCCAACGTTGTCATGGTCCCCAAGAAGGACAAGTCACTTCGCATGTGCATTGACTTTAAACATATCAATCGGGCCTGCCCGAAAGATCATTTTCCTCTCCCCCACATCGACCAGATAGTCGACTCGACTGCGGGATGTGAGCGACTGTCTTTTTTAGATGCCTATTCCAGGTACCATCAGATTCGTCTGTATGGACCTGACGAGATCAAAACAGCTTTCATCACTCCATTCGGGTGCTTCTGTTATGTTACCATGCCGTTCGGCCTCAAGAATGCTGGAGCCACATTCATGAGGATGATTCAGAAGTGTTTGCTCACTCAAATCAGTCGGAATGTGGAAGCATACATGGATGACATTGTGGTCAAGTCACGGAAGGGTTCCGACCTGCTGACTGACCTTGCTGAAACCTTTGCCAACCTCAGGAGGTATGATATCAAGCTTAATCCATCAAAGTGCACATTCAGAGTTCCTGGCGGAAAATTACTCGGTTTTCTCGTTTCCAAACGGGGAATCGACGCCAATCCATAAAAAGTCGGTACTATACTCCGAATGAAAAGTCATGTGCGAGTGCACGACGTCCAGAAGCTTAGTGGTTGCTTGGCCACTTTAAGTCGATTCATATCTCGTCTCGGTGAAAAGGCATTGCCTCTGTACCGATTGATGAAGAAGTCCGACAAGTTCGAGTGGACTCCCGAAGCTGATGCAGCGTTTGCAGAGCTCAAAGCTCTGCTCTCCACCCAGCCGGTGCTTGCTGCCCCAATCAGCAAGGAGCCTTTGCTGCTTTACATCGCAGCCACGGGACAAGTCGTCAGTACGGTACTTACGGTCGAGCGGGAAGAAGAAGGAAAAGCCTTCAAAGTTCAGCGCCCAATATATTATATTTCTGAAGTTTTGACCCCGTCGAAGCAAAGATATCCTCATTATCAGAAGCTTGTATATGGGATTTATATGACCACAAAGAAAGTTGCTCACTACTTCTCTGATCATTCCATTACAGTCGTCAGCGATGCTCCATTGTCAGAGATCCTGCATAACAGAGATGCAACTGGTCGAGTGGCAAAATGGGCGATTGAACTCCTTCCTCTAGATATCAAGTTTGAGGCAAAGAAAGCTATCAAGTCCCAGGCAATAGCAGATTTTGTTGCCGAGTGGATTGTACAGCAACTGCCGACTCAGGTTCACTCGGAGCATTGGACCATGTTCTTCGACGGTTCCAAAATGCTGAATGGTTCCGGTGCCGGGGTGGTGTTGGTATCCCCCCGAGGAAATAAGCTCAGATATGTTCTTCAAATCCACTTTGATTCCTCCAATAACGAGGCATAATATGAAGCACTTATATGGGTTGCGCATGGCCATTTCACTCGGCGTCCGTCGCCTCATGGTCTATGGCGACTCAGATTTGGTGGTTAATCAGGTGATGAAGAAGTCCAGCCATGACTGGCTATTGCAATGCAATGAGAAAGCTGGAGAAGAAATTCGAGGGGTTAGAACTTCATCACATACCCCGACTGAAAAATCAAGCAGCTGATGATTTGGAAAAAATAGGTTCCAAAAGAGAAGCCATTCCCAGCAATGTGTTTTTGGAACACATCCACACACCATCAGTTCAGAAGGATCCCTTCACTGAAGAGGCCCCGCAGTCAAAAAGTGCCACGGATCCGACTGAAGTTGAAGTTCCAGCTGTGGTCGACCTGATCATGGAAGTCTTGGTCATCACTCCCGACTGGACAATACCGTACATCGCGTACATCCTAAGGAAAGAACTCCCAGAAGACGAAGAAGAGGCTCGATAGATCGTCCGTCGATCCAAGGCCTTTACAGTCATAAAGGGACAGTTATATAGAGAAAGCGTGACTGGAGTCAGTCAGAAGTGTATTACACCAGAAGAAGGTCAGATGATCCTTGATGATATCCACTCGGGGACCTGTGGTCATCATGCGTCCTCTCGGACCATTGTGGCTAAAGCATACCGAGCGGGATTCTACTGGCCAAGAGCAAATGAAATGGCGAAAGAGATAGTCGACAAATGTGAAGGATGTCAGTATTACTCCAATATGTCGCACAAGCCCGCGTCAGCCCTGAAAACCATTCCACTCGTCTGGCCCTTCGCTGTTTGGGGGCTGTACATGGTTGGACCACTAAGAACAGGCAGGAGAGGCTTCACTCATGTGCTAGTAGCAGTCGACAAGTTCACCAAATGGATTGAAGCTAAGCCTATCAAGAATCTTGATGCTTGCACTGCTATCAGTTTCATCAGAGAGTTGACATTCAGATATGGAGTTCCGCATAGCATTATCACTGACAATGGGTCAAACTTTGATTCCGACAAGTTCAGGGCCTTTTGCACCTCTCAGGGCACACGAGTCGACTACGCTTCGGTCGCTCACCCCAGTCGAATGGACAAGCAGAAAGAGCGAACGGCTTAATTCTCAAAGGACTGAAACCTCGATTGATGCGCGATCTCAAGCACGCAGCAGGAGCATGGGTCGACGAGCTTCCATCAGCTCTTTGGGGATTGAGGACAACCCCGAACCGATCGACCGGAAGAACCCCATTCTTTCTGGTCTACGGAGCCGAAGCAGTCTTGCCGAGTGACCTGCTTGACAACGCCCCCCGAGTCGAGCTCTACTCTGAAGACGAAGCAGAACAAGCCCGGTAGGACGCAGTCGACCTCCTGGAAGAAGAAACAGAAATGGCCATGATCCGATCGACCATCTATCAGCAAGGGTTCCATGCCAGAAATGTGAAGAGCCGAGCCTTCCAAGAAGGAGACTTAGTCCTCCGAGTGGATCAGCAGAAATCACACAAACTCGCTCCTACTTGGGAAGGCCCCTTCATAGTCACCAGAGTCCTCCACAATGGAGCGTACCACCTCTACAATGTCGATCGCCAGATTGATGAGCCACGAGCCTGGAATGCGGAGCTACTTCGCCCCTTTTATACTTGAATTCTCACTCGGATGAGATGTAATAAGAAAAACTCCTGTAGTTTATTTGTCAAAGACAAGAGCGTTATAATTTTCTCAGTGATTGTTATTGTTTTTGTTTGCATGAGAAATCCCCCAGTGGGTGGCTTAGCTGCGAATCCGCTTCGCCTAAGTTTGTAAAAATAATTTCCTACCGAGTGGTGAGCCAGCCTCCCACTCGGGGGCTTAGCTGCGAACCCGTTTCGCCTAAGTATTTGAAAATCCTACCGAGTGGTGAGCGACCCTCCCACTCGGGGGCTTAGCTGTAGTCCAGTACTCACCTAAGTATCTGAAAATCCTACCGAGTGGTGATCCAGCCTCCCACTCGGGGGCTTAGCTGCAGTCCAGTACTCGCCTAAGTATTTGGAAATCCTACCGAGTGGTGAGCCAGCCTCCCACTCGGGGGCTTAGCTGCAGTCCAGTACTCGCCTAAGTATTTGAAAATCCTACCGAGTGGTGAGCGACCTTCCCACTCGGGGCTTAGCTGTAGTCCAGTACTCGCCTAAGTATTTGAAAATCCTACGGAGTGGTGAGCGACCCTCCCACTCGGGGGCTTAGCTGCAGTCTAGTACTCGCCTAAGTATCTGAAAATCCTACCGAGTGGTGAGCCAGCCTCCCACTCAGGGGCTTAGCTGCAGTCTAGTACTCGCCTAAGTATCTGAAAATCCTACCGAGTGGTGAGCCAGCCTCCCACTCGGGGGCTTAGCTGCAGTCTAGTACTCGTCTAAGTAATTGAAAATCCTACTGAGTGGTGAGCCAGCCTCCCACTCGGGGGCTTAGCTGCAGTCCAGTACTCGCCTAAGTATTTGAAATCCTACCGAGTGGTGAGCGACCCTCCCACTTGGGGGCTTAGCTGCAGTCCAGTACTCGCCTAAGTACAAAACACATCTCAATCCTCAAGGACGACGAGGTGCAGGTCAACTACCACCTTCTCCTTGGGAGCTTCGCCACAAATACAACGTGCGCTCCATCCCACTCTGCAGTGACGAGGTGCAGGTCGACTGCCACCTTCTCCTTGGGAGCTTCGCCACAAATACAACGTGCGCTCCATCCCGCTCTGCAGTAACGAGGTGCAGGTCGACCGCCACCTTCTCCTTGGGAGCTTCGCCACAAATACAATGTGCGCTCCATCCCACTCCGCAAGGACGACGAGGTGCAGGTCTACTGCCACCTTCTCCTGGGGAGCTTCGCCACAAATACAATGCGCGCTCCATCGCCGACCCGCAAGGACGACGAGGTGCAGGTTTACTGCTTCCTTCTCCTTCGGAGCTGCGCCACAAATACAAAAGTTGTCTCGAATGAAGAACGAGTTCCACTCGACGGGGGATTCATGAAGATATTCAACGATAAACCAAGTTCAGATAAATCCTAAAAGTTCCGGACCACAGATCAAAGTGCTCGGGCATTCAGCCCGAAAGAGTTTAACGGTTACAAAAACCACTCGGCGTTCTGAGGCAAATTTAAGGTGGGGCATAAAAGTTTGTTCACTCCACAGGAGGAGGGCTGGCAGGCTCGACGAACTCGTCCAGGTCGATGCCGTTGGCGATCCAAGTGGCTGCAGCGATGAAAGTCTCCATAAAAGTTTGGAAGTCATGCTTCTGGGTGTTGGCAACCTTGATTGCTGCCAGTTTATCTTGTCGCACCTCCTTGCAGTTGACACGAACCAAAGACAGAGCCACGTCCACACCACACCGGGCAGAAGATTTCTTCCACTCCTGCACTCGGTCAGGGATCTCGTTAAGTTGAGTCATCAGGGACTCAAGATCATTCTGGAGCGTGGCCTCTGGCCAAAGTGCCGGGTCGATCCGTGACATGGCGACCTTCAGTCGAGCCAAGTAGTCCACAACACCGTTGATGCGGGATTCCAGTCGGAGCAGATTCATGGCAGTTTCATCTTTCACGGGAGAATTGATTGGGTCCAAACCTGGCTCAATCCGCCCAGTCTCCTCCTCGAAGTTTTGGCAAAACTCTGCATTCACGGTCCAAGGATAAGTCAATTTTCGTATGCCGAGTCGACAAAAAACATCAGTCGGAACAAAATGCATACCTTCAAGCTTGATGAACAACTTCTTCGCAAGGCTCCTCAGATAGCTCTCCAGATCGTCCCTCCTGCGAGCGATGCTTTCCATCTTCTCGTACAGGTTGAGATTGTCCTTCTTCAAGCGCGTGCACTCCTTGTTGGCTTCATTCAAAGCATATTTCATCTTGGTGTTCTCTTCTTCCAACTGGCCGACCGAAGCCAGTTTCTGTTCAGCCAGAGCGGTTCTGTCGTCAGCTTCCTTTTGAGCAGCAGCCAAATCCTAATCCTTCTTCGCCAGAGCTTCTCTTAGTTTTTCTGCGAAGAAACGGTGCTTGATTCAGAAGGAGCAGAAAGGTACTCAAGCCTAAGACAAACCAGTCGACAAGCTCGTCTTACCATTGGCGTCGTCCTTGACCTTTTGCAGCCCTGTCTTGGCCAATTCCAAGTCAAGGTTCAGTTGGATCTGCTGTTTCTCCAAATCAGCAAAGCGAGCTCCAAGATCACAAGATTTCTGTAATCAGGGAGAAGTTATTTTACAGCGAAAAATGACAAAGACAATAAATACTAAGACTACGGTCAACTGCCCGCAGTCCACCATAGTCTCGGGGACTACACCCAGTGGGTGCACTTTGCGTGCCCCCACCGGTTATGACCCACTCGACCGGCCCGCCGGAGTCGAGTGCAAGGAGTAAAAAAAAGAAGGGGGGGGAGAGAAAGAACTCAGACCACAGTCGACTGCCAGCAGTCGACCGCGGTCTCGGGGACTACACCCAGTGGGTGCACTTGGCGTGCCCCCACCGGTTCTGATCCCACTCGCCCAGACCGAGCGGAAGAGACAAACTACCAGTTCGGTTTACACTCGACGCGGCCAGATCACATCGAGCGAAGAATCAAAATACAAAGACTATAGTCGACTGCCAGCAGTCCACCGTAGTCTCGGGGACTACACCCAGTGGGTGCACTCAGCGTGCCCCCACTAGTTCAAAAATTCAATCGACGCACGCAGTGGGTGTACAGATGGAAAGATTTTCGGAAAAAGAGTCTTCAGATAGCATATCCTAACAGAACAAGCGGCGACCAACTGACCTGAACGTTGCTCTGGAGAGCCGAGCTGGCATCGTAGGCGGCCTGACTGGCGTCCCGCATCGTCTTCATCTTCTCCATCATAATGCCCGCCTGGCGTATGGCTTCCTTGGCAGCATTCACTTCGTCCTCTGGGACATGATGGGTCGCAAAAACCGAAGGTGGGTCGACAGGGGCCTGAGCAGTCGACGAAGAAGGCAAGGCACTCGACAATGGCACGGCGAAGGTAACAGAACCTCGATTGGCATCACCAGCGTCCTGAACGACTGGTTCCGCCCTCGGCGTCAACTGTGGCACCTTGCTTGCAGGAGCTTGCTTATTCTTCCTCGTCAAAGGCCTCTCGGGCTCTTCATCATCATCATCGGGGAGGTCAATAACGTTAGGAGCTGTTCAAAGTTCAATCGACAAAATCACATCACCCAATGGTACACGTTGCAGTTGAGTCGACCAAAATAAAGACAAAATGGCAGAAATCATACCCATATTAGAAGTGACCGCATCCTCCATCACCTCATCATCGTCCCTGTAAGCTGAGGTCCCGGAAGTAGCAGCGCTGCCAGTTCCAAAGTTCGTCCGGTTAAAACAAGAAAAACAAACAACACAGGGCGTCGAGTGAATATAAAGGGAGACACTCACGCAGAAGCGACGGGGATGTCAATCTTAATCTTCGGCAACTCCTTCCGAAGCTTCGGCTCTGCGACTTTGGGATGCTTTGACACTTTTTCAGTTGGAGTTGGCAAAGAGGTCCGAGGACGCTTTGAAGACTGACCAGCTTGAGCAATCGCCTTTTCACAGGCGCTCGGTCGTTCTTGGTCAAGTTTGGACTGCCTCTCCCTGCGAGGAGGCGACTCGACTTCTTCTTCGTCACTTGGGTCGTCGCTTTCTTCGTCCCCTCCACCGTCAGAATCCCATTCGCCACTGTTGCCGCCGGTCGCCTCTCCTTCCAGGTCCTGCTCTTGCTCTCCGTTGGGCATTGAATACATTTCAATAATGGCCTGAAGGAAAGCAGGGAGAACAAAGTCAATCGACGCAGTATAGGCAGCTGCGCGAGTGAATTCAGATTACAAACAAAAGCTCAGAGTCGGACCTTCTCTGGTACTTGGGACTGGTCGAATGGAGGAACTCTCCTGGCTCCCCTGGGGTTGTCCTTGTTTCAGGTCATGCCCGACAGCCACTTCTCCAGTGTGTCGTCATCGACCTCCTCTGGGTGAATCCGAGTGGAGTCTTCAAGACCCGAATACATCCACATCGGATGGTCTCGGGCTTGAAGAGGCTGGATGCGCCGCAAAAGTAAGACCTTCAAGAGATCCATACCGGTGACCCCGTCACGGATAAGCTGGACCACTCGCTTGACCAGCACCCTCACCTGCGCCTTCTCCTCCGGGAGCACCTTCAAAGAGGAGGGTTTCCTCACTCGGTCCATGGTAAAGGGAGGGAGGCCAGTCGACTGCCCTGGCGTCGACTGGTCTTTACAGTAAAACCAGGTCGACTGCCATCCGCGAACCGAGTAGGGAAGAATCATGGCCGGAAAGGAACTTTTCCCTCTCATATGAACACCAAGACCCCCACACATCTGAATCACTTGAGTTCTCTCGTCACTCGGATTGGCCTTTTTCACCGTCTAGGAGTGACAAGTGAAAATGTGCTTGAAAAGACCCCAGTGAGGCCGACAACCCAGGAAATTCTCACACAAAGAAACGAAAGCGGCGAGATAAACGATTGTGTTGGGAGTGAAGTGGTGGAGTTGTGCCCCAAAGAAGTTCAGAAATCCTCGAAAGAAAGGGTGAGGAGGCAAGGAAAATCCATGGTCGACGTGGGTGGCAAGGAGAACGCGCTCACCCTCCCGAGGTTGCGGCTCGGATTTCTTCCCCGGAAGCCGCGTCGATTCATAGGGGATCAGCCCTCCTTCGGCTAGGTTGTCGAGGTCTTCTTGGGTGATTGTCGAGCGGATCCAGTCGCCCTGGATCTAGCCCTTCGGCAGGCCGGTTCACGAGGAAGATCCACCCCGACTGGTCGCCTTCCCTTTCGCCTTGGCCGTCACCTTCTTCGCCCGCTCCAGATCCGCCGTCTTCTCCTTCCCCATCATCGCCGGCGAGACGCGTACGGAGCGGTGGCACTGGGACGAGAGAGAGCGCGACGAAGGAGCCTGAAGAGGAGAAGAGATAATGGGGACACACTGTTCGAGAGACCCCGATCCGACGCCTTATATGAGGCCGCTTCCAAGTGGCTGACTGGTAGGCCCGGGCGGTCCTGTCAAATCCCGTAGCAATGGCGCGCGCGATACGTGGCGAAAAAGGTGGCGCGAGGATCGAGGAGGCTCCGCCCTATCCCATCCGATTACTGCAGCCTCCCCCGTCCCACGCGCTTCCCAAAATTCGGATCCCATGAAATCTGCAGGCAGCAGAACAACTTGTCAGACCGAAGATCTCCTCCACACCGTCACTCGGAGCCTTTCAAGTAAAGAAACTCACTCGACAAAAAACTAAGAATGGATCAAGGCGACTGAAAAGGAAGTTGCTGTCATCACTCAGGTTCATTGATCCGAAACCAGATATGCTCATGGCATGAAAAATGAGTCGGGGAAATTCTCAACTCCTTCCCTACTCAAACCTCGATCCATTCGGGGGCTAATGATGAAGCTATGTACCTAGGGTAGGGTCATGGACCTGTCCAAACTGCCCTACCCAAGGACATCTCTAGAAGAAATCACCTTTCAATCGACTTGGAGGTGTTCCACTCGACAGACTCGAAGACACTCGACCAAGAAGCGATCACTCGACCAAGACCAAACCACTCGACGGCTAGGAGACCTAAAGGCACTCCGCACGCTAACGGTCGGTTATTAAGTAGCTTTTATGGTCATCATGGCACTTTATTAAGGGCGTAACCAGTAACGCCCGACCTTAATGTATTTAAAACCCTGCACAACTGAGGGCCAGAGGGGTCCGGCGAACTCTATATAAGCCACCCCCTCCTCAGTGTAAAGGGTTCGCACCCCTGTAATTCATACACACATAATCCAGTAGACCGCCTCCGGGCTCCGAGACGTAGGGCTATTACTTCCTCCGAGAAGGGCCTGAACTCGTAAATCTCGTGTGCTTACAACTTCTCCATAGCTAAGACCTTGCCTCTCCATACTTACCCCCCTACATTACTGTCAGACTTAGAACCACGACAAAGATGGCTTCTATTTTTTTCCCATTGAAAGACTTCATATAGCAGAAGATGGCCACCGGAGGGCCACCAGGGGGCCCACGAGGTAGGGGGCGTGCCCAGGGGGTAGGGCGTGCCCCCACCCTCGTGGGCAGGGTGTGGCCCCCTGGTGAAGTTCTTGCTCTCAGTATTTTTTTTATATATTTGGAAAACGCCTTCTGTGGAGTTTCAGGACTTTTGGAGCTGTGCAGAATGGGTCTCTAATATTTGCTCCTTTTCCAGCCCAGAATCCCAGCTGCCGACATTCTCCCTCTTTATGGAAACCCTATAAAATAAGAGAGAATAGGCATAAGTATTGTGACATAAAGTGTAATAACAGTCCATAATGCAATAAATATCGATATAAAAGCATGATGCAAAATGGACGTATCAACTCCCACAAGCTTAGACCTCGCTTGTCCTCAAGCGAAAGCCGAAATCAAAAAATATGTCCACATGTTTAGAGATAGAGGTGTCGATAAAAATAAAATACGGACATGAGGGCATCATGATCATTCTTAGAACAGCAACTTATATAATTCTTGTCATATAATCTCTTATGCTAGAGTAATAATTCAATCACAACTTCAACTATGAATCGTAAACTTCATTGGGAACTAACAAACTATAATCTCAGTCATTGGAGCAATTGCAATTTATCATAACATAGGAAAGAGTCAATATATAAGAGCTTTTCAGCAAGTCCACATACTCAACTATCATATAGTCTTTCACAATTGCTGACACTCATGCAATACTTATTGGTATGGAGTTTTAATCGGACACAGAGAAAGATAGGGGCTTATAGTTTTGCCTCCCAACGTTTAACCTCAAGGGTAATGTCAACAATAATAGTTCATGAAAACTCACATCCAATTAGCCATATATACCAGGATCTTTCCAACATACTGTGCTTGCCAAAGGATAAAATGTAAAAAGGAAGGGTGAAGATCACCATGACTCTTATGCAAGGTAGGAGATAAAAGTAAAAGATAGGCCCTTCGCAGAGGGAAGCAGAGGTTGTCATGCGATTTTATGGTTGGATGCACAAAATCTTAATGCGAAAGAACGTCACTTTATATTGCCACTTGTAATATGGACCTTTATTATGCATTCTGTCGCTTTTATTTCTTCCATATCACACGATCGTATAAAGCTTATTTCTCCCACACTAATAAGTCATACATATTTAGAGAGCAATTTTTATTGTTTGCACCGATGACAACTTACTTGGAGGATCTTACTCAATCCATAGGTAGGTATGGTGGACTCTCATGGCAAAACTGGTTTAAGGGTATTTGGAAGCACAAGTAGTATCTCTACTTGGTGCGATGAATTTGGCTAGCATGAGGGGGAAAGGCAAGCTCAACCATGTTGGATGATCCATGACAATATAATTTATATCAGATGTAAGAAAACATAACCCATTACATTGTCTTCCTTGTCCAATGTCAACTCTTTAGCATGTCATATTTTAATGAGTGCTCACAATCATAAAAGATGTCCAAGATAGTATATTTATATGTGAAGACCTCTCTTTCTTTATTACTTCCTATTAATTGTAACGATGACCAAAACTATGTATGTCAACTCTCAACAACTTTTATTCATCATACTTTTTCTATGTGAGCTCATTACTCTCCATAAGATCCATATGATCTCTTTGTTTCGTTTTTTATTTATTTCTCTTTTCTTTTATTCACTTAGGATCATGGCAAAATAATCAAGCCCTTGACTCAACACTAATCTTTATTATATATAGCTCACGGACTCAGTTACATAGAAGGATCATAAAGCAAAACTCACAACTAGATCATGCTAAAACTTTATTCTACTAGATCAAGATATTACCAAAAGGATCGAACTAAGAAAAACAGTAAGGATAAAAGTGATGGTGATACGATACCGGGGCACTCCCCCAAGCTTGGCAGTTGCCAAGGGCAGTTCCCATTTAGAGAGAAGTTTTCCTGCAAAAAATCTTAAATGAGAGTTGTATAGCAATACATAATCACCTACATTAAACTCACACTTTTGTATCCTTTTATCATGCCATCTTTTAACTTTTTCTTTAAACAACTTGGCATTTTCGTAGGCTTGGGTTCTCCATTCATCGAGTGAGCTAATATCAAATGACCTCTTCTCACCGGCAAGTTTAAAATCATAATTGAGCTCTTTAATAGCCCAATATGCCTTGTGTTCTAGTTCGAGAGGTAAGTGACATGCTTTTCCATAAACCATTTTATACGGAGACATACCCATAGGATTTTTATATGCAGTTCTATAGGCCCATAATGCATCATCAAGTTTCTTGGACCAATTCTTTCTAGACCTATTGACAGTCTTTTGCAAAATTAATTTGAGCTCTCTATTACTCAATTCTACTTGACCACTAGACTGTGGGTGATAAGGATGTGCAATTCTATGATTAACATCATACTTAGCAAGCATTTTACGGAAAGTACCATGAATAAAATGTGAACCACCATCATTCATTAAATATCTAGGGACTCCAAATCTTGGAAAAATAACTTCTTTAAGCATTTTAATAGAAGTGTTATGATTAGCACTACTAGTTGGAATAGCTTCTACCAACTTAGTGACGTAATCAACAGCAACTAAAATATGTGTATATCCATTAGAGGCAGGAAAAGGTCCCATATAGTCAAAGCCCCAAACATCAAATGGTTCAATAACGAGTGAATAGTTCATAGGCATTTCTTGACGTCTACTAATATTACCAATTCTTTGACATTCATCACAAGATAAGACAAACTTACGGGCATCCTTGAAGAGAGTAGGCCAATAAAAACCAGATTGCAATACCTTATGTGCAGTTCTATCTCCAGCATGGTGTCCTCCATAAGCTTTGGAGTGACACTTGCGTAGGATCTATTCCTGTTCATGCCTCAGTTACACAACGTCTAATAATACCATCTACTCCTTCTTTATAAAGATGTGGGTCATCCCAAAAGTAATGCCTCAAATCATAGAAGAACTTTTTCTTTTGCTGGTATGTGAAACTAGGTGGTATGAATTTGGCAACAATGTAATTAGCATAATCAGCATACCATGGAGCAGTATGAGAAGCATTTATGACATTTAATTGCTCATCAGGAAAGCTATCATCAATGGGTAGTGGGTCATCAAGCACATTTTCTAACCTAGACAAGTTGTCTGCAATGGGGTTCTCAGCTCCCTTTCTATCAACAATATGTAAGTCAAATTCTTGTAGCAAGAGAACCCATCTAATAAGTCTAGGTTTAGCATCTTTCTTTTCCATATGATATTTAATAGCAGCATGATCAGTGTGAATAGTTACTTTAGAATCAACAATATAAGGTCCGAACTTATCACAAGCAAATACAAATGCTAAGAATTCTTTTTCAGTAGTAGCATAATTTCTCCGAGCATTGTATAGAGTTTTACTAGCATATTGAATAACATTTAATTTCTTATCAACTCTTTGCCCTAGAACAACACCTACAGCATAATCAGTAGCATCACACATAATTTCAAAGGGTAAATTCCAATCAGGGGGCTGAACAATAGGTGCAGAGATCAATGCTTTCTTAAGTATTTCAAATGCTTCTACACAATCATCATCAAAGACAAATGGTATATCTTTTTGTAATAAATTAGTCAGAGGCCGAGAAATTTTTGAGAAGTCCTTAATGAACCTCCTATAAAATCCGGTGTGACCAAGGAAACTTCTTATACCTTTGATGTCCTTGGGACATGGCATCTTTTCAATAGCATCAACCTTGGCTTTATTAACTTCAATACCTCTTTCAGAAACTTTATGCCCCAAGACAATACCTTCATTAACCATAAAGTGACACTTCTCCCAATTCAAAACAAGATTAGTTTCTTCACATCTCTGCAAAACTCGATCAAGGTTGCTCAAGCAATCATCAAAAGAAGATCCATAGACGGAGAAATCGTCCATGAAAACCTCACAAATATTTTCACAAAAGTCAGAGAATATGGCCATCATGCATCTTTGAAAGGTAGCAGGTGCATTACATAAACCAAAAGGCATACGTCTATAAGCAAAAGTACCAAAAGGGCAAGTAAAAGTAGTCTTTGATTGATCCTTAGCTGATACATGTATTTGAGAGAAACCAGAATAACCATTTGGAAAGCAAAAATGTGTATGTTTAGATAATATTTCTAGCATTTGATCGATAAATGGTAAGGGGTAATGATCCTTTTTAGTGGCCTTATTTAATTTGTGGAAATCAATTACCATCCTATAACCTGTAATAATTCTTTGAGGAATCAATTCATCTTTATCATTAGGAACGACAGTAATACCTCCCTTCTTAGGGACACAATGGACAGGACTTACCCACTGACTATCAGCAACGGGATAGATTATACCCGCCTCAAGGAGCTTTAGTATTTCCTTTCTTACCACTTCTTTCATTTTAGGATTCAGTCCTCGTTGATGATCACAAACTAGTTTAGCATCTTCTTCCAAATTTATTTTATGTTGACATAGAGTGGGACTAATGTCGTTAAGATCATCAAGAGTATACCCAATAGCAGCACAGTGCTTCTTTAGAGTTTTCAATAATCTCTCTTCCTCATGCTCTGAAAGGTTAGCACTAATAATAACAGGATATATCTTTTTCTCATCAAGATAAGCATATTTGAGAGTATCAGGCAACAGTTTAAGCTCAAACACGGGATCACCCTTGGGTGGAGGAGGATACCCTAGGATTTCAACAAGCAAATTGTGTTTCAGAATAGGTTCCTGTTTAAAGAATACTTCATCTATTTCCCTTCTTTCATTCATAAACATATCATTTTCATGGTCTAGCAAATATTGTTCTAAAGGATCACTAGGAGGTACGACAATAGAAGCAAGACCAATAATTTCATCCTTACTAGGTAATTCTTCTTCACGGTGTTGTCTACTAAATTTAGAGAAATTAAATTCATGAGACATATCATCTAAACCGATAGTAACAACATCCTTTTTGCAATCTATCTTAGCATTAACAGTGTTTAAGAATGGTCTACCAAATATAATGGGACAAAAGCTATCTTGTGGGGAACCAAGAACAAGAAAATCAGCAGGATATTTAGTTTTCCCACACAATACTTCAACATCTCTAACAATTCCCATTGGTGAAATAGTATCTCTATTGGAAAGTTTAATTGTGACATCAATATCTTCTATCTCAGCAGGTGCAATATCATGCATAATTTCTTTGTATAAGGCGTAAGGTATTGCACTAGCACTAGCACCCATATCACATAAGACATGATAACAATGATCTCCTATTTTAACAGAAATAATAGGCATGCCTACCACAGGTTTGTTTTTATCTTTAGCACAAGGTTTAGCAATTCTAGCAGTCTCATCAAGGAAGTGAATAACATGCCCATCAATATTATTAGACAAGAGATCTTTAACAATAGCAATATTAGGTTCAACTTTAACTTGCTCAGGAGGTGTATAAGTTTTCATATTGCTTTTACGAACCATAGTTGAAGCTTTAGCATGATCCTTTATCCTAACAGGAAAAGGTGGTTTCTCAACATAAGCAGTAGGAACAATAGGATCATTATAAGTGACAGTCTTTTCTTCAACTTTAATAGGTGCAGCTACTTTTACTTCTATGGGAGGATGATATTTAAACCACTTCTCCTTGGGGAGATCAACATGAGTAGCAAAAGATTCACAGAAAGAAGCTACTATCTTAGAGTCAAGTCCATATTTAGTGCTAAATTTACGGAAAACATCGGTATCCATGAAAGATTTAACACAATCAAACTTAGGTGTCATACCTGACTCCTTACCTTTGTCGAGGTCCCAATCTTCAGAGTTGCGTTTGATTCTTTCCAATAAATCCCATTTGAATTCAATAGTCTGCATCATAAAAGAGCCAGCACAAGAAGTATCAAGCATGGTGCGATTGCTATCAGAAAGCCGAGCACAAAATTTTTGAATAATCATTTCTCTTGAGAGCTCATGATCGGGGCATGAATATAACATTGATTTAAGCCTCCCCCGAGCTTGTGCGATGCTTTCTCCTTCGCGAGGCCAAAAATTATATATATAATTGCGATCACGATGAACAAGATGCATAGGATAAAACTTCTGATGAAATTCCAATTTCAATCGTTTGTAGTTCCATGATCCCATATCATCACATAGCCTATACCATGTCGATGCATCTCCCTTCAAAGATAAAGGGAAGACCTTCTTCTTAACAACATCTCCGGGTACACCTACAAGCTTAAATAATCCACAAACTTCATCCACATATATTAGATGCTCATCAGGATGCTTTGTTCCATCTCCTACAAAAGGATTAGCTAGCAGTTTTTCTATCATACCCGAAGGAATTTCAAAGCAGACATTTTCATTTTCAGTAGGTTGAGGAGCAACTCTTTGCTCTACTGGTCGGGGTGAAGATACTCCGAACATCCTCAGAGGATTACTTTCCATAGTAACAAGTGACAGTAAATTTCAGCACACTATATAAATTTTTCCTTACCAAATTCCACCTACCAAAGGTGCTTCACTCCCCGGCAACGGCGCCAGAAAAGAGTCTTGATGACCCACAAGTATAGGGGATCTATCGTAGTCCTTTCGATAAGTAAGAGTGTCGAACCCAACGAGGAGCAGAAGGAAATGATAAGCGGTTTCCAGCAAGGTATTCTCTGCAAGTACTGAAATAAGTGGTAACAGATAGTTTTTGTGATAGGATAATTTGTAATGAGCAACAAGTAACAAAAGTAAATAAAGTGCAGCAAGATGGCCCAATCCTTTTTGTAGCATAGGACAAGCCTGGACAAACTCTTATATAGAGAAAAGCGCTCCCAAGGACACATGGGAATATCGTCAAGCTAGTTTTCATCACGCTCATATGATTCACGTTTGATACTTTGATAATTTGGTATGTGGGTTGACCGGTGCTTGGGTACTGCCCTTACTTTGACAAGCATCCCACTTATGATTAACCTCTATTGCAAGCATCCGCAACTACAACAAAAGTATTAAGGTAAACCTAACCATAGCATGAACCATATGGATCCAAATCAGCCCCTTACGAAGCAACACATAAACTAGGGTTTAAGATTCTATCACTCTAGCAACCCATCATCTACTTATTACTTCCCAATGCCTTCCTCTAGGCCCAAATAATGGCGAAGTGTTATGTAGTCGACGTTCACATAACACCACTAGAGGAGAGACAACATACATCTCATCAAAATATCGAACGAATACCAAATTCACATGACTACTAATAGCAAGACTTCTCCCATGTCCTCAGGAACAAACGTAACTACTCACAAAGCATATTCATGTTCATAATCAGAGGGGTATTAATATGCATATAGGATCTAAACATATGATCTTCCACCAAATAAACCAACTAGCATCAACTACAAGGAGTAATTAATACTACTAGCAACCTACTAGTACCAACCCCGGACTTGGAGGCAAGAATTGGATACAAGAGATGAACTAGGGTTTTGAGAGGAGATGGTGCTGATGAAGATGTTGATGGAGATTGCCCTCTCCCGATGAGAGGAGCGTTGGTGATGATGATGGCGATGATTTCCCCCTCCCGGAGGGAAGTTTCCCTGGCAGAACAGCTCTGCCGGAGCCCTAGATTGGTTCCGCCAAGGTTCCGCCTCGTGGCGGCGGAGTTTCGTCCGAGAAGATGGCTTCTCATTTTTTCCCATCGAAAGACTTCATATAGCAGAAGGTGGCCACCGGAGGGCCACCAGGGGGCCCACGAGGTAGGGGGGCGCGCCCCCACCCTCGTGGGCAGGGTGTGGCCCCCTTGGTGAACTTCTTCCGCTGATTATTTTTTATATATTCCGAAAACGTCTTCCGTGAAGTTTCAGGACTTTTGGAGCTGTGTAGAATAGGTCTCTCATATTTGCTCCTTTTCCAGCTGATACGTCTCCATCGTATCTATAATTTTTGATTGTTCCATGCTAATATTCTACAACTTTCATATACTTTTGGCAACTTTTTATACTATTTTTGGGACTGACATATTGATCCAGTGCCCAGTGCCAGTTCCTGTTTGTTGCATGTTTTTTGTTTCGCAGAATATCCATATCAAACAGAGTCCAAACGGGATAAAAATTGACAGAGATTTTTTTGGAATATATATGATTTTTGGGAAGAAAAATCCATGCGAGACGGTGCCCGAGGTGGCCACAAGGCACGGGGGCACGCCCCTGACCCTCATGGGCCACCCGTAAGGCGGTTGATGCCCTTCTTTCGCCGCAAGAAAGCTAATATCCGGATAGAGATCATGTTAAAATTTCAGCCCAATCGGAGTTACGGATCTCTGGGAATATAAGAAACGGTGAAAGGGAAGAATCTGAGAACGCAGAAACAGAGAGAGACAGAGCGACATATCCAATCTCGGAGGGGCTCTCGCCCCTCCCACGCCATGGAGACCATGGACCAGAGGGGAAAGCCTTCTCCCATCTAGGGAGAAGGTCAAGGAAGAAGAAGAAGGAGGGGGGCTCTCTCCCCCTCGCTTCCGGTGGCACCGGAGTGCCACCGGGGGCCATCATCATCACCGCGATCTACACCAACACCTCCGCCATCTTCACTAACATCTCCATCACCTTCCACCCTCTATCTACAGTGGTCCACTCTCCCGCAACCCGCTGTACCCTCTACTTGAACATGGTGCTTTATGCTTCATATTATTATCCAATGATGTGTTGCCATCCTATGATGTCTGAGTATATTTTCGTTGTCCTATCGGTGGTTGATGAATTGCTATGATTGATTTAATTTGCTTGTGGTTATGTTGCTGTCCTTTGGTGCCCATCATATGATTGCGCGCGTGGATCACACCCTAGGGTTAGTTGTATGTTGATAGGACTATGTATTGGAGGGCAAGAGTGACAGAAGCTTCAACCTAGCATAGAAATTGATGCATACGGGATTGAAGGGGGACCAATATATCTTAATGCTATGGTTGGGTTTTACCTTAATGAACGTTAGTAGTTGCGGATGCTTGCTAATAGTTCCAATCATAAGTGCATAGAATTCCAAGTCAGGGATGACATGCTAGCAGTGGCCTCTCCCACATAATACTTGCTATCGGTCTAGTAAAGTAGTCAATTGCTTAGGGGAAATTTCACAACTCCTACCACCAATTTTCCACACTCGCTATATTTACTTTATTGTTTCTTTATCTAAACAGCCCCTACTTTTTATTTATGTACTTTTATTATCTTGCAAACCTATCCAACAACACCTACAAAGTACTTCTAGTTTCATACTTGTTCTAGGTAAAGCGAACATCAAGCGTGCGTAGAGTTGTATCGGTGGTCGATAGAACTTGAGGGAATATTTGTTCTACCTTTAGCTCCTCGTTGGGTTCGACACTCTTACTTATCGAAAACTGTTGCGATCCCCTATACTTGTGGGTTATCAAGACCTTTTTCTGGTGCCGTTGCCGGGGAGCAATAGCGTGGGGTGAATATTCTCGTGTGTGCTTGTTTGCTTTATCACTAAGTAATTTTTATTTGCTGTTCTTAGTTGTTTTCTATCTTTAGTTATGGGTAGGAAACGCAAAATACCAAAAAAATTAGTTGTACCTACTGAACCAATGGTTGAAGAACCACTCAAAATCTATCACACTACTGAAGCCTATTACTTGGATCATCTTCGATCCCTATGTGCTCGTGCTGAAACCCCAACTAGCTTAGTTGAGGGAAAATCTTTAGATGAGCATGCTTGTTATGTGCGACACCGAATATCTGAAAAAGGGAAAATTTTACTGGGTCAAATTCATCGTTTGCAATGCTATGCTTGGAATTTATGCGAAATATATGATATTACTTGTTGTTCTGAAAACCCTAAGAAACACCTTCCCTATCAATGTGAGTTTAGTGATAATGGAATCATATCTTCGTATGCTAAGGGTGTTTATAGTTACTATGATGTTCGACAAATTGAAGAATTTGTTGCTTTTAAGGGTGCTTATGAAATTGCTTATTTGATTGAAACATATGATGCTACTCTTTACAAATCTGAAAATTTTGACATACTTAAATATTGCTATGATAATTATGCTTCTAATGCCTCTGTTGAACCATATATTGAGGACTACCCCGCTGTCCATGAAGAGACTAATATTTTGCAGGAATCTATGGAAGAAGAAGTTGATGAAACTGTGAGCTCATTGGATGAAAAAGATGATGAGGAGAGCGAAGAACAAAAGGAGGAAGAGCGGATTAGCTACCAGTGCCCACCTTCTAATGAGAGTAACCCTCCAACTCATACATTGTTTAATTTCCCTTCGTGCTTACCGAAGGATGATTGCTATGATGATCGTTATGATCCCATTGATTCTCTTGAAATATCCCTTTTTGATGATGCTTGCTATGCTTGTGGCCAAGATGCCAATATAAATTATGCTTATGGAGATGAACTTGCTATAGTTCCTTATGTTAAACATGAAATTGTTGCTATTGCACCCACACATGATAGTCCTATTATCCTTTTGAATTCTCCCAACTACACTATATCGGAGAAGTTTGCCCTTTTTAAGGATTATATTGATGGGTTGCCTTATACTGTTGCACATGATGATTTTGATGAATATAATATGCATGTGCTTGCTGCTCCTACTTGTAATTATTATGAGAGAGGAACTACATCTCCACCTCTCTATGTTTCCCACATGATAAAATTGCAAGAAACTGTTTACACTATGCATTGGCCTTTACTATGTGTGCATGAATTGTTCTTTTATGACACGCTGATGCATAGGAAGAGAGTTAGACTTTGTTGTTACATGATATATGTTACTTTGTGCTCACTACTAAATTATAAATCATTGTTACTTAAAATTGGCTTTGATATACCTTGGGATCCGGGTGGATCCATTACTTGAGCACCATATGCCTAGCTTAATGGCTTTAAAGAAAGCGCTGCCAGGGAGACAACCCGGAAGTTTTAGAGATTCATTTATTTCTGTTGAGTGCTTTCATATAGTTTAAAAACAACAAAAATAAAGAGGGCAACCCAAAACTTTTTCAAAAAGGAAAGTGAAAGTGAGAAAGACAAGCATTGTTGAAGTGGGAGAGATCCTTGAACTTTGTTCATGCTCACGGCAACTTTGTGAATCTTGATTACAGAAACTTTTCAATAAAAATAATTATACCCTTGTACAATTACATTGTATTATAAAAATAATGTGCCAAGCTTTGCCTTTAGGATGTTTACATTTGCTTGATAATTTGCACGGTACAGGACAGAAACTTTGGCTGTAGTGCGCGATTTTACATTTTTAGCTGGAATGTCAAATGGTTCTGATTCTTTTTGCACTGTCTTCCTATACAAATTTTTTATTTTTCCTAATTTTGGAACAATTTTTCAAGTATCATAAGTATGGTGAATGTTCAGATTATTACAGACTGTTCTGTTTTAGACAGATTCTGTTTTTGATGCATAGTTTGCTTGTTTTGATGAAACTATCGATTATATCAGTGGATTAAGCCATGAAAAAGTTATACTACAGTAGACACAATGCCAAAAAAAAATATGAATTGGTTTTCAACAGTACTTAGAGTAGTGATTTGCTTTATTATACTAACGGATCTTATCGAGTTTTCTGTTGAAGTTTTGTGTGGATGAAGTGTTCGATGATCGAGAAGGTCTCGATGTGAGAAGAAGGAAGAGAGGAAAGAGCTCAAGCTTGGGGATTCCTGAGGCACCCCAAGTAAATATTCAAGGAGAATCAAGCGTCTAAGCTTGGGGATGCCCCGGAAGGCATCCCCTCTTTCTTCAACAAGTATCAGTATGTTTTCGGATTCGTTTCGTTCATGCGATATGTGCAATCTTGGAGCGTCTTTTGCATTTAGTTTTTTATCTTTCTTTTATGCACCATGCTGGTATGAGATAGTCCTTGGTTGATTTATAGAATGCTCTATGCACTTCACTTATATCTTTTGAGTATGGCTTTATAGAATGCTTCATGTGCTTCACTTATATCATTTGAAGTTTGGATTGCCTGTTTCTCTTCACTTAGACAACCGCCATTTGTAGAATGCTCTTTTGCTTCACTTATATTTGTTAGAGCATGGTCATATCTTTTGTAGAAAGAATTAAACTCTCTTGCTTCACTTATGTCTATTTAGAGAGATGACTTGAATTGGTCATTCACATGCTTAGTCATAAAATCCTACATAAAACTTGTAGATCACTGAATATGATATGTTTGATTCCTTGCAATAGTTTTGCGAAATAAAGATGGTGATATTAGAGTCATGCTAGTGGGTAGTTGTGGATTAGTAGAAATACTTGTGTTGAGGTTTGTGATTCCTGTAGCATGCACGTATGGTGAACCATTATGTAACAAAGTCGGAGCATGAGGTATTTATTGATTGTCTTCCTTATGAGTGGCGGTCGGGGACGAGCGATGGTCTTTTCCTACCAATCTATCCCCCTAGGGGCATGCGTAGTAGTACTTTGCTTCGAGGGCTAATAAACTTTTGCAATAAGCACATGAGTTCTTTATGACTAATGTTGATTCCATGGATTATACGCACTCTCACCCTTCCACCATTGCTAGCCTCTCTAGTACCGTGCAACTTTTGCCGGTACCATAAACCCACCATATACCTTCCTCAAAACAGCCACCATACCTACCTATCATGGCATTCCCATAGCCATTCCGAGATATAATGCCATGTAACTTCCATCATCATCATATACATGACTTGAGAATTTATTGTCATATTGCTTTGCATGATCGTAAGATAGCTAGCATGATATTTTCATGGCTTGTCCGTTTTTTGATGTCATTGCTACGCTAGATCATTGCACATCCTGGTACACGGCCGGAGGCATTCATATAGAGTCATATCTATGTTCTAGTATCGAGTTGTAAGTAAATAAAAGTGTGATGATCATCATTATTAGAGCATTGCCCCAGTGAGGAAAGGATGATGGAGACTATGATTCCCCCACAAGTCGGGATGAGACTCCAGACTTTAAAAATAAATAAAAGAGGCCAAAGAAGCCCAAATAAAAAGAGAGGCCAAAGAAGCCCACCAAAAAAACAAAAACACAAAAAAAAGAGAGAAAAAGAGAGAAGGGGCAATGTTACTATCCTTTTTCCACACTTGTGCTTCAAAGTAGCACCATGTTCTTCATATAGAGAGTCTCTTGAGTTATCACTTTCATATACTAGTGGGAATTTTCATTATAGAACTTGGCTTGTATATTCCAACGATGGGCTTCCTCAAATGCCCTAGGTATTCATGAGCAAGCAAGTTGGATGCACACCTACTTAGTTTCAGTTTGAGCTTTCATATACTTATAGCTCTAGTGCATCCGTTGCATGGCAATCCCTACTCACTCACATTGATATCTATTGATGGGCATCTCCATAGCCCGTTGATACGCCTAGTTGATGTGAGACTATCTTCTCCCTTTTGTCTTCTCCACAACCACCATTCTATTCCACCTATAGTGCTATATCCATGGCTCACGCTCATGTATTGCGTGAAGATTGAAAATGCTGAAGCGTGTTAAAAATTATGAACCAATTGCTCGGCTTGTCATCGGGGTTGTGCATGATGTGAGTATTTTGTGTGGTGAAGATGGAGCATAGCCAGACTCTATGATTTTGTAGGGATAACTTTCTTTGGCATTGTTATTTTGAAAAGACATGATTGCTTTATTAGTGGGCTTGAAGTATTATTGTTTTTATGTTAAATGATAGACTATTGCTTTGAATCACACGTATCTTAATATTCATGCCATCATTAGATATGTGATCAAGATTATGCTAGGTAGCATTCCACATCAAAAATTATCTTTTTTATCATTTACCTACTCGAGGACGAGCAGGAATTAAGCTTGGGGATGCTGATACGTCTCTGTCGTATCTATAATTTTTGATTGTTCCATGCCAATATTTTACAACTTTCATATACTTTTGGCAACTTTTTATACTATTTTTGGGACTAACATATTGATCCAGTGCCCAGTGCGGTTCTTGTTTGTTGCATATTTTTTGTTTCACAGAATATCCATATCAAACAGAGTCCAAACGGGATAAAAATTGATGGAGATTTTTTTGGAATATATATGATTTTTGGGAAGAAAAATCCACGCGAGACGGTGCCCGAGGTGGCCACAAGGCAGGGGGGCGCGCCTGCCCCCTGGGCGCACCCCTGACCCTCGTGGGCCACCTGTAAGGCGGTTGATGCCCTTCTTACGCCGCAAGAAAGCTAATATCCGGATAGAGATCATGTTAAAATTTCAGCCCAATCAGAGTTACGGATCTCCGGGAATATAAGAAACGGTAAAATGGAAGAATCTGAGAACGCAGAAACAAAGAGAGACAGAGAGAAAGATCTAATCTCGGAGGGGCTCTCGCCCCTCCCACTCCATGGAGACCATGGACCAGAGGGGAAACCCTTCTCCCATCTAGGGAGAAGGTCAAGGAAGAAGAAGAAGGAGGGGGGCTCTCTCCCCCTCGCTTCCGGTGGCACCAGAGTGCCACCGGGGGCCATCATCATCACCACGATCTACACCAACACCTCCGCCATCTTCATCAACATCTCCATCACCTTCCCCCCTCTATCTACAGCGGTCCACTCTCCCGCAACCCGTTGTACCCTCTACTTGAACATGGTGCTTTATGCTTCATATTATTATCCAATGATGTGTTGCCATCCTATGATGTCTGAGTAGATTTTCGGTGTCCTATCGGTGGTTGATGAATTGCTATGATTGATTTAATTTGCTTGTGGTTATGTTGCTGTCCTTTGGTGCCCATCATATGATTGCGCGCGTGGATTAGACCCTAGGGTTAGTTGTATGTTGATAGGACTATGTATTGGAGGGCAAGAGTGACAGAAGCTTCAACCTAGCATAGAAATTGATGCATATATACGGGATTGAAGGGGGACCAATATATCTTAATGCTATGGTTGGGTTTTACCTTAATGAACATTAGTAGTTGCGGATGCTTGCTAATAGTTCCAATCATAAGTGCATAGAAGTCCAAGTCAGGGATGGCATGCTAGTAGTGGCCTCTCCCACATAATACTTGCTACCGGTCTAGTAAAGTAGTCAATTGCTTAGGGGCAATTTCGTAACTCCTACCACCACTTTTCCACACTCGCTATATTTACTTTATTGTTTCTTTATCTAAACAGCCCCTACTTTTTATTTACCTACTCTTTCTTATCTTGCAAACCTATCCAACAACACCTACAAAGTACTTCTAGTTTCATGCTTGTTCTAGGTAAAGCGAACGTCAAGCGTGCGTAGAGTTGTATCGGTGGTCGATAGAACTTGAGGGAATATTTGTTCTACCTTTATCTCCTCGTTGGGTTCGACACTCTTACTTATCGAAAACTGTTGCGATCCCCTATACTTGTGGGTTATCACCAGCCCAGAATCCCAGCTGCCGGCATTCTCCCTCTTTATGGAAACCTTGTAAAAATAAGAGAGAATAGGCATAAGTACTGTGATATAACGTGTAATAACAGTCCATAATGCAATAAATATCGATATAAAAGCATGATGCAAAATGGACGTATCACACACCATATCTAATAAAGTGCGGTTACGACGTTCGGACACACCATTACGCTATGGTGTTCCAGTTGGCGTGAGTTGCAAAACTATTCCACATTGTTTCAAATGAAGACAAAACTCATATCTCAAATATTCACCTCCACGATCAGATCGTAGAAACTTAATTTTCTTTTATGATGATTTTCCACTTCACTCTGAAATTCTTTAAACTTTTCAAATGTTTCAGACTTATGTTTCATCAAGTAGACATACCCATATCTGCTCAAATCATCTGTGAAGGTCAGAAAATAACGATACCCGCCATGAGCATCGACACTCATCGGACCGCATACATCAGTATGTATTATTTCCAATAAGTCTGTTGCTTGTTCCATTGTTCCGGAGAATGGAGTCTTAGTCATCTTGCCCATGAGGCATGGTTCGCAAGCATCAAGTGATTCATAACCAAGTGATTCCAAAAGCCCATCAGCATGGAGTTTCTTCATGCGCTTTACACCAATATGACCTAAACAGCAGTGCCACAAATAAGTTGCACTATTATTATTAAACTTATATCTTTTGGCTTCAATACTATGAATATGTGTATCACTAGTATCGAGATTCAATAAAAATAGACCATTCATCAAAGGTGCATGATCATAAAAGATATTACTCATATAAATAGAACAGCCATTATTCTCTGATTTAAATGAATAACCGTCTTGCATCAAACAAGATCCAGATATAATGTTCATGCTTAACGCTGGCACCAAATAACTATTATTCAGGTCTAATACTAATCCCGAAGGTATACGTAGAGGTAGCGTGCCGACCGCGATCACATCAACTTTGGAACCATTTCCCACGCGCATCGTCACATCGTCCTTAGCCAATCTTCGCTTAATCCGTAGCCCCTGTTTCGAGTTGCAAATATTAGCAACAGAACCAGTATCAAATACCTAGGTGCTACTGTGAGCATTAGTAAGGTACACATCAATAACATGTATATCAAATATACCTTTCACTTTGCCATCCTCCTTAGCCGCCAAATACTTGGGGCAGTTCCGCTTCCAGTGACCAGTCCCTTTGGAGTAGAAGCACTCCGTCTCAGGCTTAGGCCCAGACTTGGGCTTCTTCACTTGAGCAACAACTTGCTTGCCGTTCTTCTTGAAGTTCCCCTTCTTCCCTTTTCCCTTCTTCTTGAAACTAGTGGTCTTGTTGACCATCAGCACTTGATGCTCCTTCTTGATTTCTACCTCCGCAGCTTTTAGCATCGCGAAGAGCTCGGGAATTGTCTTATCCATCCCTTGCATATTATAGTTCGTCATGAAGCTTTTGTAGCTTGGTGGCAGTGATTGAAGAACTCTGTCAATGACACTATCATCAGGAAGATTAACTCCCAGTTGAGTCAAGTGGTTGTGGTACCCACACATTCTGAGTATATGTTCACTGACAGAACTATTCTCCTCCATCTTGCAGCTATAGAACTTATTGGAGACTTCATATCTCTCAATTCAGGCATTTGCTTGAAATATTAAATTCAACTCCTGGAACGTCTCATAAGCTCCATGACATTCAAAACATCGTTGAAGTCCCGATTCTAAGCCGTAAAGCATGGCACACTGAACTATCGAGTAGTCATCAGCTTTGCTTTGCCAGACGTTCATAACATCTGGTGTTGCTCCTGCAGCGGGCCTTGCACCTAGCGGTGCTTCCAGGACGTAATTCTTCTGTGCAGCAATGAGGATAATCCTCAAGTTACGGACCCAGTCCGTGAGTTGCTACAATCATCTTCCAACTTAGCTTTCTCTAGGAACGCATTAAAATTCAACAGAACAACATCATGGGCCATTTATCTACAATAACATAGACATGCAAAATACTATCAAGTACTAAGTTCATGATAAATTAAAGTTTAATTAATCATATTACTTAAGAACTCCTACTTAGATAGACACCCCTCTAGTCATATAAATGATCACGTGATCCATATCAACTAAACCATGTCCGATCATCACGTGAGATGGAGAAGTTTTAAATGGTGAACATCACTATGTTGATAATATCTACTATATGATTCATGCTCGACCTTTCGGTCTCAGTGTTCCAAGGCCATATCTGCATATGCTAGGCTCGTCAAGTTTAACCCGAGTATTCTGCTTGTGCAAAACTGACTTGCACCCGTTGTATGTGAACGTAGAGCTTATCACACCCGATCATCACGTGGTGTCTCGGCACGACGAACTGTAGCAACGATGCATACTCAGGGAGAACACTTATACCTTGAAATTTAGTGAGATATCATCTTATAATGCTACCGCCATACTAAGAAAAATAAGATGCATAAAGTATAAACATCACATGCAATCAATATAAGTGATATGATATGGCCATCATCATCTTGTGCTTTTGATCTCCATCCTCAAAGCACCGTCATGATCACCATCGTCACCAGCTTGACACCTTGATCTCCATCGTAGCATCGTTGTTGTTTTGCCAACTTATTGCTTCGACGACTATCACTACCCCTTAGTGATAAAGTAAAACAATTACATGGCCATTGCAATTCATACAATAAAGCGACAACCATATGGCTCCTGCCAGCTGTCGATAACTGTGTTACAAAACATGATCATCTCATACAACAATTTATGCAATCAAGTCTTGACCATATCACATCACAATATGCCCTGCAAAAACAAGTTTAGACATCCTCTACTTTGTTGTTGCAAGTTTTACGTGGCTGCTATGGGCTTAGCAAGAACCGATCTTACCTACGCATCAACAACCACAACGATTTTTTGTCAAATGTGCTGTTTTGACCTTCAAAAAGACCGGGCGTAGTCACACTCGATTCAACTAAAGCTGGAGAAACAAACACCCACTAGGCACCTATGTGCGAAGCATGTCGGTAGAACCAGTCTCATGAACGCGGTCATGTAATGTCGGTCTGGGCCGCTTCATCCAACAATACCGCTGAATCAAAGTATGACATGCTGGTAAGCAGTATGACTATTATCACCCACAACCTTTTGTGTTCTACTCATGCATATAACATCTACCCATAGACCTGGCTCGGATGCCACTGTTGGGGAACGCAGTATTTCAAAAAAAATTCCTACGAACATGCAAGATCTATCTAGGAGATGCATAGCAACGAGAGGGGAGAGTGTGTCTACGTACCCTCGTAGACCGAAAGCGGAAGCGTTTGTTAGGGAACATAATATTTCAAAATTTTCCTACGCAAACGCAAGATCCATCTAGGTGATGCATAGCAACGAGCGGGAGAGTGTGTCCACGTACCCTCGTAGACCAAAAGCAGAAGCGTTAAGTAACGCGGTTGATGTAGTCGAACGTCTTCGCGATCCAATCGATCAAGTACTGAACGCACGACACCTCTGCGATCTGCACACTTTTAGCTCGGTGACGTCCCTCGTACTCTTGATCTAGCTGAGACCGAGGGAGAGTTTCGTTATCATGACGGTGTGGTGATGGTGATGATGAAGTTACCGACGCAGGGCTTCGCCTAAGCACTACAACGATATGACCGAGGTGAAAATCTATGGAGGGGGGCACCACACACAGTTAAGATCAACTTTGATCTGTTCTAGGGTGCCCCTCCCCATGTATATAAAGGAGGGAGGGGGAGGCCGGCCGGCCCTCATAGGCGCGCCAAGGGGGGAGGAATCTGTTGGGGAACGTAGTAATTTCAAAAATTTACCTACGCACACGCGGAATCATGGTGATGCATAGCAACGAGAGGGGAGAGTGTCATCCACGTACCCTCGTAGACCATTAAGTGGAAGTATTATGACAACGTGGTTGATGTAGTCGTGCGTCTTCACGATCGACCGATCCTCAGTACCGAACGTACGGCACCTCCGCGTTCAGCACACGTTCAGCTCGGTGATGTCCTGCGAACTCACGATCTAGTATAGCTCGGGGAAGAGTTTCATCAGCACGACGGTGTGGTGACGATGTTGATGAAGCTACCGCAGCAGGGCTTCGCCTAAACACCGCTACAGTATGACCGAGGTGGATTATGGTGGAGGGGGGCACCGCACACGGCTGGGAGAGATCTTTGTGATCAACTTGTGTGTCTAGAGGTGCCCCCTACCCCTGTATATAAAGGAGCAAGGGGGAGGCCGTCCGGCCCTTGTTGGTGTGCCAGGAGGAGGAATCCTCCTCCTAGTAGGAGTAGGATTCCCCTCTTTCCTACTCCTACTAGGAGGGGGAAAGGAAGGGAGAGAAAGAGAAGGAAAGGGGCCCCCCTCTCCTAGTCCAATTCGGACCAAAGGGGAGGGGCGCGCTGCCTGCCCTAGGCCAGCCCCTCTCTCTTTCCCTTATGGCCCAACAAGGCCCATTAGCCCCCAGGGGGGTTCCGGTAACCCCTCCGGTACTCCAGTAAAATCCCGATTTTACCCAGAACTCTTTCGATGTCCAAATGTAGGCTTCCAATATATCAATCTTTATGTCTCGACCATTTCGAGACTCCTCGTCATGTCTGTGATCATATCCGGGACTCCGAACTACCTTCGGTACATCAAAACATATAAACTTATAAAACTGATCGTCACAGAACTTTAAGCGTGCGGACCCTACGGGTTCGAGAACTATGTAGATATGACCGAGACATGTCTCTGGTCAATAACCAATAGCGGAACCTGGATGCTCATATTGGTTCCTACATATTCTATGAAGATCTTTATCGGTCAAACCGCATAACACTATGCGTTGTTCTCTTTGTCATCGGTATGTTACTTGCCCGAGATTCGATCGTCGGTATCCCAATACTGTCGGGGATATACTCCGCGGCGTAACCCGACACGAAGTATAACCCGGCCGGACTTGGCGACTCACTGGTAACCTGGCGGGCAGGATACACGGATGACAAGGCCCGAGGCCCAGAAGGCCGGTTCATACTATGGTGGGCCGGTTTACAAGGAAAGGAATAAGGAATATTCCCTTATAAAGGAAGCAAGATTACGATTCCACTTATAATAGAGTAATCCTAATCCTACTAGGACTAGTCATGTAACCTGCCCCTTCAACATATATAAGGAGGGGCAGGGCTCCCCAAAGAGGGACAAGCAAGAAGAAACAATCTCTAGGGCTAGACACAAAGAGCCGGTTTACTGGCGACTCTCTCGTGATGATAATGAGACCTAGCCACAAATAACATGTAAGGTTGTTACCGGATGATGTTTCCCGGGGCTCAAAGATGTCTAAACCCTTGTCTTGTGTTGCGTATCTCGATTCCGCTCAACCCCTCTCAAGCTACCACATAGATGCGTTGGCCTCACGACTAAGTCCTCACACTAGGACATCTGCCATGATAATTCCACGACAGTTGGCACCCACCGTGGGGCCTGCGCACGGTGGTGTTAAAATTCTTGAAGGGATTTCTCCTAGGGATCGAGAAGCTCGTGATGTGATCAGATGAAGAAGAGCCGACATGTAACAATCATACGGAACGACCCGGCGTGACGCAGCCTTATGCCAGAGCCGGCAAATTCGTCGTTCATCTACAACAATTCACAGACAAGAAGGATCGCGTGTGCCATTGCACGCATTGCCAGGCGATCCATCCAAGTTTGATTTTCTACTGATGTGCCTCGCACGTGACCAGGCAATCGGTCCGGGCCAATTTCAATTAGGTTGTCCGATGAAGAAGCTGAATCGATGCCAAGTCGCCGCTTCTGCTGTGCATCACAAGTCTGCAAGTGGTCGAGACCCGTCCAAATATGCTGTTGAGATTTGACAGATCGCTGTGGCTATAATTCCATGATAGGGAAATCACTTGGGGGCTTGGTCGCATTTGAACCATAGCTACACCTCTTGATCGGCGTGAAGCCAGAAGGAGAACACTTAGGGGCCAAAGAGAGTGTTGCAAAAGCACAACTCAAACATAGGCACCCACTGAGCACAGCTCAAATATTGCTTGGGGATTCTTTGCTTCGCAATGAACAAAGAATCTACACTTGTAATAGGCTATCAAGCCACGACTTGGAAGCCAGGTGTATTGACCTAAAACCTCGGGTTATCCTGCCTTTTTAAGCAAGCCACTCCGTCCAGGTAAACCTGGTATGACCCGCCGAACTTTTGACAAGTCAATCTCATAGACCATGAACTTGTCAAAGTTAAAATGACGATTGGTTAAAGATTGAGGTCCATCTTAAAAGGCTTTGTAAAATGGTTTAACTTAGTGGCCTGACAGCCCATGAAAAGCCTCGATTTTGGGCCTGGCAGCCCATAAAAAGCCTCGACTACAAGTTTTCTTATGCTTTTATTTGCCAAGTTTTTTCTCCTTTGATGAGATTTATAATGTTTTTGATAAACCGGCGATCATTAACCCGGCTCGGCTTTCAACTACAAGTTGTTAGTACATGATCAGTTATAATCCGGCGCTTACTAACCCGGTCTGGTTTTGACTACAAGTCGCCAGTATTATATATGGATAATCCGGTGTTTAATACAACCCGGTACGGTTTTACTATAAACCGGCAAGACATGGGAGGAGTTATTAGTACTCAATATTTGGGTTATCACCCTTACTACAAAAAGTTGGTAAACCGACGATGTGATTCAATGTCACAGGTATGATATATTTCATATTTGATTATTCTTAAAGTGCAGCCTTAGTTATAAACCCGGGTTATATGTCGGGCATTATGACCCGTCCGGCGGTAAACCGCCAGGACACTTTTGTGACGCCCCAAGACCGACGCTTCAAATGCCTTCCTTGTTTTTCCGAGTTTCGTCGGGTGATTTTGTTTTGTCTGTTGCATCCATCTTTGCATCATGTGCATTGCATCATGTCATCTTTCCATCATGTCATTAATCTTTGCAACTCAAATAAATAAACCGTATGGATCTTCGGTCCATTTAAACCGAGGGAATTCACATGGTGATTCTCTTTATAACATATCCTCCCGATATTAGGGAGCTATTTTAAATATTCCGTTTTTCGGAATCACCCATAAACACACTTGCAAAATAAAACCCCAATGCCTTTGTTATCACAACTCTTGGCCTCTAACTTTGCCATATATCCTTTCTTCATTTTCCGGAGCTCCACCTAAATTCTCAACATTTTTTTTGGGCACTTCAAAAAACCTGTCCGAGTTCAAACCTTTTGAATTAAATTCAAAGGAATTTGAATTTAATCTTTCCAACATGGCCATTCCTAATTTCTTGGATCAACACATTTTTTTGCGTGAGTCCAAGAAATTTAACCTCTTGCTCAAATTCTTTCACTAATCCCTCTCCTTCCTTTTCTTCTCTCTATTTTTTCTTTCTTTTCTCCTTGTTTCTTCTAAGGAGTGTAAGAGAGAGAGAGAGAGAGGGAGAGGAGCACCAGGCCCAGTCGTGGTCGGCAGCCCAGCCAGGCCGACCGGCCACCCAGGCCCATATGCCCCTCCTAGGCCCGCACCCCTCCTAACCCTAGTCGCTCCCTTGCCCGATCCACCCCCTCATCTCATGATCCCCTCGTCCTCTCCCTCGCGATCCCCTTGCGCCGACACTCCCTCCTCTCGATCTCTCCCTCTCCATCGCTCGTGTAGCCACCCGCAGGAAAGGAGAGGAGTGAGACCCCTCAAGCCAACCACCCCGCGGTCACGTGAGCTCGAGTGCCCGCATGGCCATGGCATCGCCGCCCTCGACCCGGCTCACCCTCGACGTCCTCTCGCCGGAACCCTTCCTCGCCGCGCCCTCAAGCGCCCCGCCTCCCGCAGCCGGTCCAGGACCTCCCTCGCCGCCTCCTCGTCTACCCGGCGCCACCGCATCGTCAGCTTCGTCACCAGGGGAGGAGCCCCTCGACCCGTCCGTCCTTGGCCCTGCCTCTGCTTAGCGCAGCCGCCTCTCCGCCGTCGTCGAGCGCGCCATGAACCCTGTTTCCACTACCTCGATCTCCGCCCGCCATCCTTCTCTGCTGCCTTGGCCGCCGGCAACCGGATCAACCATGTGTGTCCTTCCCGTCCCTCCCGTCCTTGCCGCTGGATCGGGCCTGCTCTGCCCGGCTCCTCTCACCTCGACTGTCCGCACTCACTTCCTGCCGCAGGTTCTCGTCTCTGCTTCGATCAAACGCACGAAGCTATCACCGCCTGCTTCGTCAGTTTCAGTACGCGAGTGCTGCTCGCGTGACCGCACCATGAACCGCCTGAGTTCGACCACCTCTGCAGCCTCCTGTTGCTATTTGTGTACCTCCACTTGCTATTGCGGTTGATGCTAAGCTCGACCACATAACAAGAAATAACACCAAGTACCAGGTCAACAAGGACCGCCAAGCATCTTCTCTGTGATTTTTCTGCCAAGTACCACAACGACGCGTCAAGTACCTCTACCGCCGTCTACGAGAACGCCAAGTACCTCTCTGAAAAACGAACATGCACCACTACGCCCGGAGGCCTCGAACCCGTCAAGTCCGGCAATGATTGTGTACAACTACCGACGACATGCATGTTGCCAAGTACCCTCTCCGGATCGCCATGTTTGACTACTTATGACATATACCACTACCATCGCCGAGATCGCGAGAACCTCTACTTCCCCTTCAAAACGTGTACCACTACCGCCGCCCGAACGTCTACAGAACATGTACCATCGACCCTCGAAGACCCGTGGACGTCAAGTTCCTTGTGTTGACCCCGAACACCTATGGAGTGTGAATATCTACGTCGCGAGAACGCCTACTTCCCTCTACGAACATGATCCGTTCCGATAATGCACTCTTCGAAAGGTATAACCATCGAGACGACCACCCGTGGACCGAATGCATGCGTGTTGAATGAGATGAACCCCGCATTTGCACCATGTCTGATATTGTCGCTTGCATGGTCCTCCTCGTTGCCATGCCGTCCACCCGTGGGAACCCGGTAACCGGGATCACCCCATCATCTTGCATGGCACGCTCCCGTCACACTTCCTTTTGCACCGGCATCTCAATCGAGTTACCGGAAGCGGAATGTTGCCGTGGCATCATTTTCGTTGTCATTGCCGTGGCACCCTTTCGTTTCCGCCACGGTGACAAATGCTTCATAATATGCTCTTGTTAACATTTTCATAAAACTTGCATAAAACTTGGACATGTCATCCGCATCATGATAATAACATTTAATATGTTTAAAATTGTTGTTTGCATTAAATTGCTAAATGCATATGGGGATTTACCAGAATTTTTGTTTGATGTTTCTGGCCTCATTTAAAATGCCTAACTGTGTATTTTACTCATGTTTCACCTCTTGCCATGTTAAGAACATTTAATTTTGTTGGGTACATAAACGGGAGAGAACTAAATAAGTCATGTGGTCTTTCGTCAATATGCAACTTGTTGCATATTTAGCTCCACTTAACTTGTAGAGTTGTTTGTGCACTTTGCCATGCCATGCCTCATTAAACCGGACATGCATCATACTTGGTTGCGCATCATGCCATGCTTATGTGATGGTTGTTTACTATGTTGCCTGCTTCTTTCCGGGGTGCTTCTCTCGTTAGCTTCGGTTTCGTTCCGGAGTTGTGAGGATCCGTTCGACTACGTCCGTTCATCTACTTCTTGGACTCGTTCTTCTTCCTTGCGGGATTTCAGGCAAGATGACCATACCCTTGAAATCACTTCTATCTTTCCTTGCTAGTTGTTCGCTCTATCGCTATGTCGTGCTACCTACCACTTGTTTATCATGCCTCCCATATTGCCATGTCAAGCCTCTAACCCACCTTCCTAGCAAACCTTTGTTTGGCTATGTTACCACTTTTGCTCAGCCCCTCTTATAGCGTTGTTAGTTGCAGGTGAAGCTGAAGTTTGTTCCATGTTGGAACATGGATATGTTGGGATATCACAATATCTCTTATTTAATTAATGCACCTATATACTTGGTAAAGGGTGGAAGGCTCGGCCTTGTGCCTGGTGTCGGTGTCAAAACCGGCGGATCTCGGGTAGGGGGTCCCGAACTGTGCGTCTAAGGCGGATGGTAACAGGAGGCAGGGGACACGATGTTTACCCAGGTTCGGGCCCTCTTGATGGAGGTAATACCATACGTCCTGCTTGATTGTTCTTGATGATATGAGTATTACAAGAGTTGATCTACCACGAGATCAGAGAGGCTAAACCCTAGAAGCTAGCCTATGGTATGATTGTATCTTGTCCTACTGACTAAAACCCTCCGGTTTATATAGACACCGGAGGAGGCTAGGGTTACACAAGGTCGGTTACAAAGGAGGAGATATACATATCCGTATTGCCTAGCTTGCCTTCCACGCCAAGTAGAGTCCCATCCGGACACGGGACGAAGTCTTCAATCTCGTATCTTCATAGTCCAACAGTCCGACCAAAGGATATAGTCCGGCTGTCCGGAGACCCCCTAATCCAGGACTCCCTCAGTAGCCCCTGAACCAGGCTTCAATGACAATGAGTCCGGCGCGCAGTGTTGTCTTCAGCATTGCAAGGCGGGTTCCTCCTCCGAATACACCATTGAAGAATTTGAATACAAGGATAGTGTCCGACCCTGCAAAATAAGTTCCACATACCACCGTAGAGAGAATAATATTTCCACAAATCTAATTTGTTGACACGTTTTGACAGCATGACATCATGCCATGGCCCGGTTATTATTCGAACCGCTTTTCTCAGCCAGCTCCGCACATATCACGAGGCGGTTTTCTTGACACGTCTTGTTAAAGCAGAGATCGTGTTCCCCTTATCACGGGATTCTCATCAATACGGACGTGGGTAACCCAACCGCGCCATCAATTACGGCGCCTGGGGAATAAGCGGTTTCGCCAGGCAAGTGGGGAGGCACATCGCCTCTTCCGCCCTTATAAAGGGACGAAGATTTACTTTTTCCACCCACGCCTTCTTCTTCCTCGCTTACCCATTCCCGCACACTCGAGCTCTAGCGCCCGAGCTCGCGTTCTTCTTCTGAAACCACTCCAAGCATGTCCAGAGTAGGAGGCAAGTGGATGGTATCCTCCATCACGGAGGAGAACATCGAAGAGTTACAGGAAGCCGGATACATGGCTGCGGATATCGCGCACCGGCTGCCAAATGCGGGGCAGATCGTCCCAATGCCCGAACCCCATGAGAGGGTAGTTTTTCTTACCCACTTTGTCCGCGGACTGGGATTTCCTCTCCACCCGTTCGTCCGCGGGCTCATGTTCTACTATGGGCTGGATTTTCATGATCTGGCCCCCAACTTCATCCTCAACATCTCGGTGTTTATCGTCGTGTGCGAGGCCTTCCTCCGCATCAGGCCCCACTTCAGCTTATGGCTGAAAACCTTCAATGTCAAATCGAAGGTGGTGGGAGGCCAGCAAGCAGAGTGCAGAGGCGCCATGGTGGGCAAGATGCCTAATGTCACCTGGGTCGAGGGCACCTATGTGGATACCATAAAGGGGTGGCAATCGGGGTGGTTCTACATCACCGAACCGCGCGACTCCAACTAGGTGGCGGCCCCCAAATTTCGATCCGGAATCCCCACGCGGCTCACCTCCTGGAAAAAGAAGGGCCTGTCCTGGGGCTCTTCGGTAGAGTTGACCGGACTCCAGACCTGCATCCAGAACATGACAAACAGAAAAATCAAGCTTGTCAATGTGGTCCATGTTATGCTCTTCCGCCGGATCCTTCCGTGCCAAAGACGGGCATTCAATTTGTGGGAGTTCGACTCGGCCAAGCACCAGACGCTGCGAGAGCTCTATGACACGACACACGAGGACATATGGAGGGTGCTGTTCAAGAGTGCTGAGATGCCTCCCTCCCTCACCGAGGACCGCGGACTTAGCGCAAAGCGCCATGCCAATCCGGTAGGCTTTTATATCTCTCTGGGTATTTATTTGCCCCGGTTTAGTTATGTGCTGGATCTAAGCTTCCATGTCATTAACAGGACTGGATAGAGACAGCGGAGTAGCTTGATTGTCCAGCCCCCCTGCCCGAAGATCCTGCAGATGCTCTTCTAACGAAGATGCTGACTCCGGCACCTTATGAGGTGCCGGCAAAGAAGGCCAAGAAGAAGGCCACGGGGACCCGAAAGGGTCTCCGGCGCAAGGTTGTATCGGACTCATCGTCCGATGACTCCGATGCGCACTCCTCCCACGGAAACGAGGAGGAGGAGGAGAAAAGTTCTCCCCCCAGTCGGGGGAGACAAGAAAAGGAAGGCCGACCCATCCGGGGAGGCCGAAGGGTCCAAGAAGGGAATAACCCTCCCTCCGGACTGTGCCACGACGGCCGCCGACAGCGGCGATGAGTGGCTACCCAGGGACAAGCCCCTGGCGAAGTTGTAAGTGTCCGGACACCATATCACTTCATGGTATGTTTTATTGTACTACCTTTCCTCATGCCGAACATGATTATGCAGTCTGTCCCGAGCTCATGTTGATGTACCCTCGTCGAGCGGCTCTTTGGACTCGTCGGATATGAACAGTGGTTCTCTTCCGACCGCTTCCACCCCTTGCCCTACGGACAATGCCGAGGTGTTGTCTCAAAAGGCACTGAGCCAAGGGGAGGTGGTCCTGGGGGCACCTCGCGGCGACTTCCCGGACCCTGGGTACCAAGGGAGCAAGGCTCCTACAGGCTTCGAGTTCGGGCCCTAGCCGGACACTGCGCCAGAACCTTTGATGGTTCCGAACTCCGGAAGGCGGCCCCCCATCAAGGGGGGCCAACCATCCATGCCGGTGTCCCCTATCCAACCAGAGGCACCGGACAACCTGCTGGAAGCGCTTCGCAGTGCTTCCATCGAAGAAGAGCACCTCACTATCGTGAGTGCGGTGGTCGAGAAGGTTCAGTCCGCCAAAAACGGACTGACCGAAGCTTGCGCTAGCCTCCTAACAGGCTTTGAGGTAAGCAATCAAAATATAAGAAAATATTACCGCATAGATAGTAGCCCCTGATGCTCTGTTCGGCGTTCACGAAGAAAAGCCGAATAGAGGATCAAATGATGACTCAGGAGTCTAATTAGATTATGTCTATGTGTATGTGCAGGCTTCACTGCTGGCCACTGCCGCACGTACTGTGGAGGTCTCTGCACTGAAGCAGGACCTGAAGCGGTCCGAGGACGAGCTCGGCCTTACCAATAGGCAGCTCGAAGAGAGCAAAGGTAAGAAATACCCCTGTCTATATAGTTAAAAAGAAGTTTGGGTGTAATGTAATAGGATCATCATGGATTTTTCAGGGGCCACGACCGAGGTGGCTACCCTGAGGAAAGCGTTGTCTGAGGCTGAAGACAAAGCAGCCAAAGAACGCATTGAACGGGAGAAGCAAGAAGCCCGAGTAGGCAAGGTGCAGCAAGAGCTCGAGGCTCTCGCCAAAAAGCACGAGTCCTTGGAGCTTGACTCTAAGACGCGAGAGTCCGAGATTGCGCAGGTGCTTGAAAGCATCCGGAGCGCCAAGGCTGAAGCCCACAAGGCCCTCCAGGAAATTGATGCGATGAAGAAGATAGCAGCGGGTAAGGCATTCATTATGCAAAGCAAGCACGTGAAGGAGAGTTTCCTTTTTCTTACCCGAGTTCGGAGCTCTCCAGGAGCATTTGCAGATCTTCCCCGCAGTGCCCTGAATGTCGCGGAGTTTTACCGGGCTGAGGAGGGTGAAAGTGCAACTATCCCTAGGTGGTTTTGGTAATTCATAACAACATATAGCTCATTGAGCTAATGCTATTCCAAGATGACTATTTCAGGAAAGCTCAATGATTGGCATGGCATGGATGTGAAAGTGGAACCCTCAAAATGCTAAGGACAAAAGTTTGGCTCAAGCTCAAAAGCTCAAGACTCTTCATTTTATATTTTAGTGATCCAAGATCACATTGAGTCCATAGGAAAAGCCAATACTATCAAGGAGGGATGAGGTGTTGCTTAATGAGCCTCTTGCTTCATGTGCTTAATGATATGCTCCAAAACCCTCAACTACTTTCCCACTTCCACATATGACCTAAACCCAAAGCCAAACTCGGACCTACCGATTATTCCTATTCGGTGCCACCGAGTTTCACTTGTCATAAGCCACTGCCAAACCCTAACAATTCGGTTCTACCGATAGGGATCTCGGTCTCACCGAGATGGGATTGCAAACTCTCTGTTTCCCTTTCGTAACTTTTCGGTCTCACCGAAAGAGCGAATCGGTCCCACCGAGATTGCAATGTAAATTCAGTGTTTCCTTTTTGTAACTTTTCGGTCCCACCGAAAGAGCAAATCGGTCCCACCGAGTTTGCCTGACCAACTCTCTGGTTAGCTAATTACCAAAATCGGTCTCACCGAGTTTGTGTAATTGGTCTCACCGAGATTACGTTATGCCCAAACCCTAACCATATCGGTCCTACCGAGTTGCATGTCAGTCCCACCGAAAATCTCTAACGGTCACTAGGTTTACCTTTTTGGTCCGACCGAGTTTGTTGATTCGGTCCCACCGAGATTGGAAAACTGTGTGTAATGGTTGGATTTTGTGTGGAGGCTATATATACCCCTCCACCTCCTCTTCATTCATTGAGAGAGCCATCAGAACACATACACAATTCCAACTCATATGTTCTGAGAGAGAACCACCTACTCATGTGTTGAGACCAAGATATTCCATTCCTACCATATGAATCTTGATCTCTAGCCTTCCCAAGTTGCTTTCCACTCAAATCTTCTTTCCACAAAATCCAAATCCTATGAGAGAGAGTTGAGTGTTGGGGAGACTATCATTTGAAGCACAAGAGGAAGGAGTTCATTACCTACACACCATTTGTTACTTCTTGGAGAGTGGTGTCTCCTAGATTGGCTAGGTGTCACTTGGGAGCCTCCGACAAGATTTTGGAGTTGAACCAAGGAGTTTGTAAGGGCAAGGAGATCGCCTACTTCATGAAGATCTACCGCTAGTGAGGCAAGTCCTTCGTGGGCGATGGCCATGGTGGGATAGACAAGGTTGCTACTTCGTGGACCCTTTGTGGGTGGTTGCTTCTTCGTGGACCCTTCGTGGGTGGAGCCCTTCGTGGACTCGCGCAACCGTTACCCTTTGTGGGTGGAGCCCTCCGTGGACTCGCGCAGCCGTTACCCTTTGTGGGTTGAAGTCTCCATCAACGTGGATGTAGGATAGCAGCACCTATCCGAACCACGGGAAAAACATCCGTGTCTCCAATTGCGTTTGAATTCTCCAAACCCTTCCCTTTACATTCTTGCAAGTTGCATGCTTTACTTTCCGCTGCCAATATACTCTTTGCATGCTTGCTTGAATTATGTGATGATTGCTTGACTTGTCCTACAATAGCTAAAATCTGCCAAGAACTAAAATTGGGAAAAGGTTAAGTTTTTATTTGGTCAAGTAGTCTAATCACCCTCCCTCTAGACATACTTTCGATCCTACAAGTGGTATCAGAGCTTTGGTCTCCATTTGCTTTGATCTCCATAGCTTTTGGTGGTCATAGCCTTGGTTTCACAACCTAGGAGAGTATGGCGTCTAGCGAGGGAAATTATCACCGTAGAGGTCCTTACTTTGATGGTACTAATTTTGCTAGTTGGAAGCATAAAATGAAAATGCATATTCTTGGACATAACCCTGCCGTTTGGGCTATTGTGTGTGTTGGTTTGCAAGGTGACTTCTTTGATGGGAAAGAACCAAACCGTGAAGCTACCGCGGATGAGTTGAAGATGTTGCAATACAATGCTCAAGCTTGTGATATTCTCTTCAACGGATTGTGCCCCGAAGAATTCAACAAAATCAGCCGTCTTGAGAATGCAAAGGAAATTTGGGACACTTTGATTGATATGCACGAAGGTACCGACTCCGTCAAGGAATCCAAGTTGGATGTGCTTCAAAGTCAACTTGACAAGTTTAAAATGAAGGATGGTGAAGGTGTCGCTGAAATGTACTCTAGGCTTGCTCTCATCACAAATGAGATTGCCGGCTTAGGAAGTGAAGAGATGACCGATAGATTCATCATCAAGAAGATTCTAAGAGCCTTGGATGGAAAATATGATACCGTGTGCACATTGATCCAAATGATGCCCAATTACAAAGATCTCAAGCCAACGGAGGTGATTGGAAGAATTGTTGCTCATGAGATGTCACTTAAGGATAAAGAGGAACTTCACAACAAATCAAGTGGTGCCTACAAAGCCTCATGTGAAGCCCCTACATCATCAAGTGAGAAACAAAACTTCAATGAAGAATTGAGCTTAATGGTGAAGAACTTCAACAAGTTCTACAAGAGTAGAAGCAAAGATAGAAGCTTCAAGTCAAGGTCCTACAATGACAAAAGATCTTCTAGTCGAGAGCGAAACTACTACAGTTGTGGAAGACCCGGACACTATTCCAATGAGTGTACGGCTCCCTACAAGAGAAGAGAAGATTCTCCAAAAAGAAGAAGCAAAGAATCACCACCAAGAGAGAGAAGGAGTAGAGATGATCGTTATGAACGAAGATACTCATGGAGAAGCAAGGATTCGGAAAGGAAGGAAAAATCATCAAGAAGCTACACAAAACAAAGACATCAAGCTCATGTTGGTGAATGGGTATCCGGCTCCGACTCTGACAGCCACTCCGAGAGAAGTTATCACTCCGACTCCGAAGATACTCAAGATGAAGGTGTTGCTGGTCTAGCACTTGTGTCAACCAACTCCTACGACATATTTGACTCATCAAATGAAGGAATTGGAAGATGCTTCATGGCCAAAGGTCCTAAGGTAACACACCCCGAGTATGTTGATTTCAATAGTGATGAAGATGACTTGTTAGGTGATGATTTGCTTGTTGACAACTCTAGTGATGAATACTATGATGAAACGTCAATTAATCATGCTAATCAAGATAAAATGAATGACAATGATAAGGAGAAGATTGAGGCTCTAACTAAAGAACTAAACACTCTTAAGTTAGCTCATGAAACTATCTTCGAAGATCATCGAGAACTTTTAAAAGCTCATGAGAAATTACGCTTTGAAAAGCTCAATCTTGAGCAAGAGCATGAGTTCTTAAAAGCAATCAATGATGATCTCCGCAAGAAAAGTTCTTCTTACATTGCCAAGCGTTTACTCTTATCCACTTACATGCCTCAAGTCAAGTCTAGTAACAAGAACAAGAAAGATTCTTCCTCTAGCAGTAACAATGATCATGCTAAATCCAATATTGTTGCTTCTAGTAGTTCTCTTGATTCCACTAATGATTCTCTTAGCCAAGTTACACTTGAGCAAGAAAATAGCTTATTGAAGGGAATTATAGAGAAAGGAGTGTACAAAAGCCTTGCCGGGAGTAAGCAATTCGAGGAAATTGTGCGCAAGCAAGGAATGCACAGGAAGAATCAAGGTGTTGGTTTTGAACGAAAGTTCAATGCCAATGGAGTTGAGTGGGAAGAAGATCAATACCCCAAGACAAAGTTTGTTCCTCAACAAGAGAAGTATGATACTTCTTTCAAGGGGACACAAGCTCAAGATGATCTTCCACCACAAGACTACAAGAAAAAAGGCAAGGACAAGCTTCAAGAGGAAATTGATGCATTTGAAGAAGCTCCTAAGACCTTAGTCAAGTGGATTCCCAAGACTACTTCAAGTTCCACTTCATCAAGTACGACTACAACTCCAAGGATTCCCATCAAGATGGTGTGGATCCAAAAGAAGAAGAACTAGAGAGTTCTTGAGGGTGACTCCGCCAACACACTTCACTCTTATCATTTTGGCAAGAACAAGTGCAATCAACTTCCACATCTTGCACTAGTTCAAGGAGTCACAAACCCTCTTGTTGGTAAGACAAGGGACAAGGTAACCTAAAAGTTTTCATGGACATCATCTTGTGTGTGCATCACTCTATGTCTATGGATATCCTTGTTTGTTCCTTGTGGGACTAACCCATGTAGGTATTGAAAGTGCAATTCACTCAAATGGATAGCTCCAAGTGATCTACATCAACATTGAGCATCCACATCTTCAACATCTACATGAAGTCATCATCAACAAAAACCCGAGGTTAGTTCATCCCTCTAAGGGGGGATATCACATCTAGGGGGAGCTTTACTCTAAGACTTGAGCTAAAGCAACTCTAAAGATGTGAACACAACAATGCTTTATGTAAAAGTGGTAACCCCACTTGAGCTTAAACGATGAGTATGACCTATGATCAAGTGTTCTCACTTGACTCCTAAGTCAATATACTCATATATAGATGACCTTGTCATCGCAAATTGCTTGATAGATGCTAGAATTGGTTGTGCATGCCTTGTCACATATTTCATTTGCCATCTTATCGTGTGAGCATGCTGGTTGCATATTTTACTCATTCGAGGACATCCACTTGTTGTTTTGATTGTTCGGTTTTATTTCCTTTTGCCAAGTGGATGGACAAGAATGCCTAAGAACCTCCTCTAGCTATCTATGCTTTTCTCGTCTCAAACTCTATTCATGCTACATCACAAAATTTGATCAAGTCAGATTCGAACCACTCTGTGTGAGGAGCGCTCGGAGTCCCCGATTCGTCATAGACTTAAACTTCCAAAACCTCTTTATGATTCTCGGTCTGACCGATACCCCACTTTCGGTCCTACCGAGATCATTAAGTTGATCTAGGTTTTCAATCTCGGTGCAACCGATTTGAACCTTTCGGTCACACCGAGTTGCACAACTGTATACAGTTTTGCATCTCGGTGCCACCGAGTCGTTCCACTCGGTCACACCGACAGTGTCGGGTTATATATAGTCACGGGCAAAATTTGGAAATTTCTCCGAACCCCTTCGCCCGCGCGATAGCCTGCTCTGCCAACGTGGTCTCCGGATCGTCTTCTCGCCGCCAGCCGCCTCCAGTCGCTGGTCTCCATCGCCGTCAATGGGAATTCTACCCCGCCGTTGCCGCCGTAGCGAGTCTCCGCCGAACTAGGGTATGGACTCGATCTTTGTGCTATTCCCCAATCCGATTCCTAGCACATTGTGATCATATTGATTCTAACCACGTTTGATAAACTTCTATCCAGTCAATGAACTCGTAGATTAGGTTTGATTCGAAAATTCTAGGTTTAGGTTTCCGCCGAAACCATCTTGGACCCACCGAGTTGAAAAACTCGGTCCCACCGATTTGGCTTATGCCATTGCACAAGTGAGACTCGGTCTGACCGAGAATTACTTATCGGTGTGACCGATTTTGGAACTTTGTGAAACCCTAGCAGTCTCGGTGCCACCGAACTGTGACTCGGTCCAACCGGGTTCACTAGTTTAGGTTCCAAAACTGCTTCGGTATCACCAAGTTTGAAAATCGGTAGATCCGAGATTATTTCAGTGGGAAACTAAAACTAAGTTTTTGAGTCATTCTTTTGCAAAAATCTCTGCATTTTGTGATGCTCATCTATTCTACCTCATCTATAAACTGTTCACAGGGTCAGCAGTCAGCTTGTTCATCATGTCAGACCAGAGTGATAGCCAGAACATGTCAGAAGAGCAAGTGCAGATGAGTGAGGGCACTAGTCCCTCAAGCTCTTCAGATGATGGCAGCAGAAGTACTCCTAGCAATCTGCCAAAAGCTGCCACCAGACAAAGGAAGAAGAGAACCTCAGAATCAGAGGATGAGGATTATGTGGCAGAAGAGGAAGCAACTTCAAAGAGAGTAGTGCTTGAGAAGGAACATGGCTCAGCTCAAGGCACAAAGCCAGGCCTGAAAGTCAAAAGGCCACCAGGCAGGCAGCCTATGTCAAAGGCCAGGGCTTCAACTGAAAAGCCTGCACCCAAAGAGCTAGTCGCTGCTGAAGGAAAGAAAAGGAAGGAAAGGGTCAAGAAGACCGTAGCCAGAGTTCTTGGAAAGGCTTCCATCATGGAAGAGGAAGAGGAAGAAGAGGTTGCTGCACCGGCACCTAAGGCACCTAAGCTTATGGGTGATGCTATCAGGACAGGGGCTGCCACATCTAAGCCCAAAGAAGCACCCAAAGCTGCCTCCAAGCCCAAGTCTGCACCAAAGAGAAATACAAGGAGCATACCTGCAACTGAGAAGAACAAGGCCCCAGTGCCTGAAGCTGCAGAAGAAGATGATGAAGAGCAAGTACTCAGAAAACTCAAGCCCAAGATCCCAAACCACAACGATGCTCATCCTGTGGCTGAGGATATGAAGCTCAGGAGAGACTCAGGGCTCAGGAAGTGGAGAGAAGCAGACCCGTATGCTTCAAGGAGAAGAACTGTTGTGGATTACAGATTTCACACCAACGAACAGCAGGACTTCTATGAGACAGTGCTGCTTGATAAGAAGCCAATAGTCTGTGATATGAGATGGGTTGACTGGCAATACATCAAGGACAACGAAGAGCACTACCCTGGAGTGCAAGACAGCTTTAGTGCTTGTGGAGTTGCAGACTTTGTTGGGCAGAAGCTCACAAAGTGGAATGAGGAGTTTATCATGCAATTCTACTCCACATCACACTTTTATCCAGATGGTAGGATAACTTGGAGGTCTGAGGGTACGAGGTACCAATCTACAGTTGCTGAATGGGCATAGCTCATCAATGCCCCTGAAGAGCATGAGGATGACTTGGACATTTATGCCAAGAAGAAGATGGACCACAACTCTATGTCCAATATGTACAAGGAAATTCCAAATGAAGCACTTGACACTTTCAAGTTTGGCTCAGTGCACTATCTTCTGTCAGGGCTGCCAACTATTAATTGGATTTTGAGGCACACCCTATTGCCCAAGTCTGGAGATCACAAGATGATCAGGGGCCACACGATCAACTTGCTTCATATCTTTGACGTGCCACAGAAATTCAAAGTCATGAGCCTTATGATTGAAACAATCAAGAGGACTGCAGCAGACCAGAAGAGGAGTTGTGGATATGCCCCACAAATTCAGGAGCTCATTAACTCCAAGATGGGCACGGGCATATACTTATTGGACAAGGAACACCTGCCCATCCGTCCAGATTTTGAAGATAATCAAGTTGTTATGACTGAGAATGAACCATCGTCTGCACAAGCACAAGAAAAGAAGGAGAAGGCAAGGAAGGAGAAAGCTGCCAAGATGCCAACTCAAGAGGAGGCATCTGAGTATTTCTTGAAAACCAAACAAGAGCAGCTTGGTTACGTAATTGCATCCACCATGTGGATTGAGAAAGGACTAGCCACCCTAACTCAGAACCAGGCAAGCCTAGAGAGAATCATGGAACAAACGTTCTATGACTTGGATGTCAAGGTGACAGAGATTCAGACTGGAGTGGAACAGCTCCAGGATGACATGCAGGAGAGGAGAGGCAGGACTACAACTGATGCCTTTGCCAGAGTGCCAAGAGGTCCGAGGTCGTCTGCAATACCAGTTCCTGACACAAGAGCAACTGCCTCAGCTCCAGCCATAGCACCAGCCCAACCTGCTCCAGCGTCTACTTCAGCGTCTACGGAAGCCTTCGTCCTTGGAGTGATCCGGACTCCACCACCACCTGAAGATCAAGCCTGAGCGTCGATCTAGCACTATGCATTTTATAGGAACTTTTTGGTAACTTGTTGCCAAAGGGGGAGAAAATGTATAGATCATAGGCTTCGAGAGAGAGAGTGTTGCTTTTTTCTCTCTCTTGCTTTATTTGGTGGTTTTTCGAACTTTGTTTGCTTTTGAGTGCTTGAGATACTATGTCATTGCTCGTGAGACATTGATGATCATGTGTTTGATCATAAGCTACACTAAATGTTTGCTTAATGCTATTATCTTATCTATCTTATGTGATCATTCACTATTCTTGGTGATGAGTGCATGTATTTCATTCTTCTAATTTTAAGCGCTCCACCAAGATGTATGTGACATGGAAGAGTAACCCATGACTCTAACTCTTTGTGCATTTGCAGTCCAAAGCAAATTTTAAATATGCACAAATTTAGGGGGAGCTCTTACTTATCACATACTTCTCAAAGCGATGATATATTTCATGCTTATTATCATTTGTCGAAGCTTTGATCTATATGTTGTCATCAATTACCAAAAAGGGGGAGATTGAAAGTGCAACTATCCCTAGGTGGTTTTGGTAATTCATAACAACATATAGCTCATTGAGCTAATGCTATTCCAAGATGACTATTTTAGGAAAGCTCAATGATTGGCATGGCATGGATGTGAAAGTGGAACCCTCAAAATGCTAAGGACAAAAGTTTGGCTCAAGCTCAAAAGCTCAAGACTCTTCATTTTATATTTTAGTGATCCAAGATCACATTGAGTCCATAGGAAAAGCCAATACTATCAAGGAGGGATGAGGTGTTGCTTAATGAGCCTCTTGCTTCATGTGCTTAATGATATGCTCCAAAACCCTCAACTACTTTCCCACTTCCACATATGACCTAAACCCAAAGCCAAACTCGGACCTACCGATTATTCCTATCCGGCGCCACCGAGTTTCACTTGTCATAAACCACTGCCAAACCCTAGCAATTCGGTTCTACCGATAGGGATCTCGGTCTCACCGAGATGGGATTGCAAACTCTCTGTTTCCCTTTTGTAACTTTTCGGTCTCACCGAAAGAGCGAATCGGTCCCACCGAGATTGCAATGTAAATTCAGTGTTTCCTTTTTGTAACTTTTCGGTCTCACCGAAAGAGCAAATCGGTCCCACCGAGTTTGCCTGACCAACTCTCTGGTTAGCTAATTACCAAAATCGGTCTCACCGAGTTTGTGTAATTGGTCTCACCGAGATTACGTTATGCCCAAACCCTAACCATATCGGTCCTACCGAGTTGCATGTCAGTCCCACCGAAAATCTCTAACGGTCACTAGGTTTACCTTTTTGGTCCGACCGAGTTTGTTGATTCGGTCCCACCGAGATTGGAAAACTGTGTGTAACGGTTGGATTTTGTGTGGAGGCTATATATACCCCTCCACCTCCTCTTCATTCGTTGAGAGAGCCATCAGAACACATACACAATTCCAACTCATATGTTCTGAGAGAGAACCACCTACTCATGTGTTGAGACCAAGATATTCCATTCCTACCATATGAATCTTGATCTCTAGCCTTCCCAAGTTGCTTTCCACTCAAATCTTCTTTCCACAAAATCCAAATCCAATGAGAGAGAGTTGAGTGTTGGGGAGACTATCATTTGAAGCACAAGAGCAAGGAGTTCATTACCTACACACCATTTGTTACTTCTTGGAGAGTGGTGTCTCCTAGATTGGCTAGGTGTCACTTGGGAGCCTCCGACAAGGTTGTGGAGTTGAACCAAGGAGTTTGTAAGGGCAAGGAGATCGCCTACTTCGTGAAGATCTACCGCTAGTGAGGCAAGTCCTTCGTGGGTGATGGCCATGGTGGGATAGACAAGGTTGCTACTTCGTGGACCCTTTGTGGGTGGTTGCTTCTTCGTGGACCCTTCGTGGGTGGAGCCCTTCGTGGACTCGCGCAACCGTTACCCTTTGTGGGTGGAGCCCTCCGTGGACTCGCGCAGCCGTTACCCTTTGTGGGTTGAAGTCTCCATCAACGTGGATGTAGGATAGCAGCACCTATCCGAACCACGGGAAAAACATCCGTGTCTCCAATTGCGTTTGAATTCTCCAAACCCTTCCCTTTACATTCTTGCAAGTTGCATGCTTTACTTTCCACTGCCAATATACTCTTTGCATGCTTGCTTGAATTATGTGATTATTGCTTGACTTGTCCTACAATAGCTAAAATCTGCCTAGAACTAAAATTGGGAAAAGGTTAAGTTTTTATTTGGTCAAGTAGTCTAATCACCCCCCTCTAGACATACTTTCGATCCTACAAGTGGTATCAGAGCTTTGGTCTCCATTTGCTTTGATCTCCATAGCTTTTGGTGGTCATAGCCTTGGTTTCACAACCTAGGAGAGTATGGCGTCTAGCGAGGGAAATTATCACCGTAGAGGTCCTTACTTTGATGGTACTAATTTTGCTAGTTGGAAGCATAAAATGAAAATGCATATTCTTGGACATAACCCTGCCGTTTGGGCTATTGTGTGTGTTGGTTTGCAAGGTGACTTCTTTGATGGGAAAGAACCAAACCGTGAAGCTACCGCGGATGAGTTGAAGATGTTGCAATACAATGCTCAAGCTTGTGATATTCTCTTCAACGGATTGTGCCCCGAAGAATTCAACAAAATCAGCCGTCTTGAGAATGCAAAGGAAATTTGGGACACTTTGATTGATATGCACGAAGGTACCGACTCCGTCAAGGAATCCAAGTTGGATGTGCTTCCAAGTCAACTTGACAAGTTTAAAATGAAGGATGGTGAAGGTGTCGCTGAAATGTACTCTAGGCTTGCTCTCATCACAAATGAGATTGCCGGCTTAGGAAGTGAAGAGATGACCGATAGATTCATCATCAAGAAGATTCTAAGAGCCTTGGATGGAAAATATGATACCGTGTGCACATTGATCCAAATGATGCCCAATTACAAAGATCTCAAGCCAACGGAGGTGATTGGAAGAATTGTTGCTCATGAGATGTCACTTAAGGATAAAGAGGAACTTCACAACAAATCAAGTGGTGCCTACAAAGCCTCATGTGAAGCCCCTACATCATCAAGTGAGAAACAAAACTTCAATGAAGAATTGAGCTTAATGGTGAAGAACTTCAACAAGTTCTACAAGAGTAGAAGAAAAGATAGAAGCTTCAAGTCAAGGTCCTACAATGACAAAAGATCTTCTAGTCGAGAGCGAAACTACTACAGTTGTGGAAGACCCGGACACTATTCCAATGAGTGTACGGCTCCCTACAAGAGAAGAGAAGATTCTCCAAAAAGAAGAAGCAAAGAATCACCACCAAGAGAGAGAAGGAGTAGAGATGATCGTTATGAACGAAGATACTCATGGAGAAGCAAGGATTCGGAAAGGAAGGAAAAATCATCAAGAAGCTACACAAAACAAAGACATCAAGCTCATGTTGGTGAATGGGTATCCGGCTCCGACTCTGACAGCCACTCCGAGAGAAGTTATCACTCCGACTCCGAAGATACTCAAGATGAAGGTGTTGCTGGTCTAGCACTTGTGTCAACCAACTCCTACGACATATTTGACTCATCAAATGAAGGAATTGGAAGATGCTTCATGGCCAAAGGTCCTAAGGTAACACACCCCGAGTATGTTGATTTCAATAGTGATGAAGATGACTTGTTAGGTGATGATTTGCTTGTTGACAACTCTAGTGATGAATACTATGATGAAACGTCAATTAATCATGCTAATCAAGATAAAATGAATGACAATGATAAGGAGAAGATTGAGGCTCTAACTAAAGAACTAAACACTCTTAAGTTAGCTCATGAAACTATCTTCGAAGATCATCGAGAACTTTTAAAAGCTCATGAGAAATTACGCTTTGAAAAGCTCAATCTTGAGCAAGAGCATGAGTTCTTAAAAGCAATCAATGATGATCTCCGCAAGAAAAGTTCTTCTTACATTGCCAAGCGTTTACTCTTATCCACTTACATGCCTCAAGTCAAGTCTAGTAACAAGAACAAGAAAGATTCTTCCTCTAGCAGTAACAATGATCATGCTAAATCCAATATTGTTGCTTCTAGTAGTTCTCTTGATTCCACTAATGATTCTCTTAGCCAAGTTACACTTGAGCAAGAAAATAGCTTATTGAAGGGAATTATAGAGAAAGGAGTGTACAAAAGCCTTGCCGGGAGTAAGCAATTCGAGGAAATTGTGCGCAAGCAAGGAATGCACAGGAAGAATCAAGGTGTTGGTTTTGAACGAAAGTTCAATGCCAATGGAGTTGAGTGGGAAGAAGATCAATACCCCAAGACAAAGTTTGTTCCTCAACAAGAGAAGTATGATACTTCTTTCAAGGGGACACAAGCTCAAGATGATCTTCCACCACAAGACTACAAGAAAAAAGGCAAGGACAAGCTTCAAGAGGAAATTGATGCATTTGAAGAAGCTCCTAAGACCTTAGTCAAGTGGATTCCCAAGACTACTTCAAGTTCCACTTCATCAAGTACGACTACAACTCCAAGGATTCCCATCAAGATGGTGTGGATCCAAAAGAAGAAGAACTAGAGAGTTCTTGAGGGTGACTCCGCCAACACACTTCACTCTTATCATTTTGGCAAGAACAAGTGCAATCAACTTCCACATCTTGCACTAGTTCAAGGAGTCACAAACCCTCTTGTTGGTAAGACAAGGGACAAGGTAACCTAAAAGTTTTCATGGACATCATCTTGTGTGTGCATCACTCTATGTCTATGGATATCCTTGTTTGTTCCTTGTGGGACTAACCCATGTAGGTATTGAAAGTGCAATTCACTCAAATGGATAGCTCCAAGTGATCTACATCAACATTGAGCATCCACATCTTCAACATCTACATGAAGTCATCATCAACAAAAACCCGAGGTTAGTTCATCCCTCTAAGGGGGGATATCACATCTAGGGGGAGCTTTACTCTAAGACTTGAGCTAAAGCAACTCTAAAGATGTGAACACAACAATGCTTTATGTAAAAGTGGTAACCCCACTTGAGCTTAAACGATGAGTATGACCTATGATCAAGTGTTCTCACTTGACTCCTAAGTCAATATACTCATATATAGATGACCTTGTCATCGCAAATTGCTTGATAGATGCTAGAATTGGTTGTGCATGCCTTGTCACATATTTCATTTGCCATCTTATCGTGTGAGCATGCTGGTTGCATATTTTACTCATTCGAGGACATCCACTTGTTGTTTTGATTGTTCGGTTTTATTTCCTTTTGCCAAGTGGATGGACAAGAATGCCTAAGAACCTCCTCTAGCTATCTATGCTTTTCTCGTCTCAAACTCTATTCATGCTACATCACAAAATTTGATCCAGTCAGATTCGAACCACTCTGTGTGAGGAGCGCTCGGAGTCCCCGATTCGTCATAGACTTAAACTTCCAAAACCTCTTTATGATTCTCGGTCTGACCGATACCCCACTTTCGGTCCTACCGAGATCATTAAGTTGATCTAGGTTTTCAATCTCGGTGCAACCGATTTGAACCTTTCGGTCACACCGAGTTGCACAACTGTATACAGTTTTGCATCTCGGTGCCACCGAGTCGTTCCACTCGGTCACACCGACAGTGTCGGGTTATATATAGTCACGGGCAAAATTTGGAAATTTCTCCGAACCCCTTCGCCCGCGCGATAGCCTGCTCTGCCAACGTGGTCTCCGGATCGTCTTCTCGCCGCCAGCCGCCTCCAGTCGCTGGTCTCCATCGCCGTCAATGGGAATTCTACCCCGCCGTTGCCGCCGTAGCGAGTCTCCGCCGAACTAGGGTATGGACTCGATCTTTGTGCTATTCCCCAATCCGATTCCTAGCACATTGTGATCATATTGATTCTAACCACGTTTGATAAACTTCTATCCAGTCAATGAACTCGTAGATTAGGTTTGATTTGAAAATTCTAGGTTTAGGTTTCCGCCGAAACCATCTTGGACCCACCGAGTTGAAAAACTCGGTCCCACCGATTTGGCTTATGCCATTGCACAAGTGAGACTCGGTCTGACCGAGAATTACTTATCGGTGTGACCGATTTTGGAACTTTGTGAAACCCTAGCAGTCTCGGTGCCACCGAACTGTGACTCGGTCCAACCGGGTTCACTAGTTTAGGTTCCAAAACTGCTTCGGTATCACCAAGTTTGAAAATCGGTAGATCCGAGATTATTTCAGTGGGAAACTAAAACTAAGTTTTTGAGTCATTCTTTTGCAAAAATCTCTGCATTTTGTGATGCTCATCTATTCTACCTCATCTATAAACTGTTCACAGGGTCAGCAGTCAGCTTGTTCATCATGTCAGACCAGAGTGATAGCCAGAACATGTCAGAAGAGCAAGTGCAGATGAGTGAGGGCACTAGTCCCTCAAGCTCTTCAGATGATGGCAGCAGAAGTACTCCTAGCAATCTGCCAAAAGCTGCCACCAGACAAAGGAAGAAGAGAACCTCAGAATCAGAGGATGAGGATTATGTGGCAGAAGAGGAAGCAACTTCAAAGAGAGTAGTGCTTGAGAAGGAACATGGCTCAGCTCAAGGCACAAAGCTAGGCCTGAAAGTCAAAAGGCCAGCAGGCAGGCAGCCTATGTCAAAGGCTAGGGCTTCAACTGAAAAGCCTGCACCCAAAGAGCCAGTCGCTGCTGAAGGAAAGAAAAGGAAGGAAAGGGTCAAGAAGACCGTAGCCAGAGTTCTTGGAAAGGCTTCCATCATGGAAGAGGAAGAGGAAGAAGAGGTTGCTGCACCAGCACCTAAGGCACCTAAGCTTATGGGTGATGCTATCAGGACAGGGGCTGCCACATCTAAGCCCAAAGAAGCACCCAAAGCTGCCTCCAAGCCCAAGTCTGCACCAAAGAGAAATACAAGGAGCATACCTGCAACTGAGAAGAACAAGGCCCCAGTGCCTGAAGCTGCAGAAGAAGATGATGAAGAGCAAGTACTCAGAAAACTCAAGCCCAAGATCCCAAACCACAACGATGCTCATCCTGTGGCTGAGGATATGAAGGTCAGGAGAGACTCAGGGCTCAGGAAGTGGAGAGAAGCAGACCCATATGCTTCAAGGAGAAGAACTGCTGTGGATTACAGATTTCACACCAAGGAACAGCAGGACTTCTATGAGACAGTGCTGCTTGATAAGAAGCCAATAGTCTGTGATATGAGATGGGTTGACTGGCAATACATCAAGGACAACGAAGAGCACTACCCTGGAGTGCAAGACAGCTTTAGTGCTTATGGAGTTGCAGACTTTGTTGGGCAGAAGCTCACAAAGTGGAATGAGGAGTTTATCATGCAATTCTACTCCACAACACACTTTTATCCAGATGGTAGGATAACTTGGATGTGTGAGGGTACGAGGTACCAATCTACAGTTGCTGAATGGGCACAGCTCATCAATGCCCCTAAAGAGCATGAGGATGACTTGGACATTTATGCCAAGAAGAAGATGGACCACAACTCTATGTCCAATATGTACAAGGAAATTCCAAATGAAGCACTTGACACTTTCAAGTTTGGCTCAGTGCACTATCTTCTGTCAGGGCTGCCAACTATTAATTGGATTTTGAGGCACACCCTATTGCCCAAGTCTGGAGATCACAAGATGATCAGGGGCCACACGATCAACTTGCTTCATATCTTTGACGTGCCACAGAAATTCAAAGTCATGAGCCTTATGATTGAAACAATCAAGAGGACTGCAGCAGACCAGAAGAGGAGTTGTGGATATGCCCCACAAATTCAGGAGCTCATTAACTCCAAGATGGGCACGGGCATATACTTATTGGACAAGGAACACCTGCCCATCCGTCCAGATTTTGAAGATAATCAAGTTGTTATGACTGAGAATGAACCATCGTCTGCACAAGCACAAGCAAAGAAGGAGAAGGCAAGGAAGGAGAAAGCTGCCAAGATGCCAACTCAAGAGGAGGCATCTGAGTATTTCTTGAAAACCAAACAAGAGCAGCTTGGTTACGTAATTGCATCCACCATGTGGATTGAGAAAGGACTAGCCACCCTAACTCAGAACCAGGCAAGCCTAGAGAGAATCATGGAACAAAAGTTCTATGACTTGGATGTCAAGGTGACAGAGATTCAGACTGCAGTGGAACAGCTCCAGGATGACATGCAGGAGAGGAGAGGCAGGACTACAACTGATGCCTTTGCCAGAGTGCCAAGAGGTCCGAGGTCGTCTGCAATGCCAGTTCCTGACACAAGAGCAACTGCCTCAGCTCCAGCCATAGCACCAGCCCAACCTGCTCCAGCGTCTACTTCAGCTCCAACTCCAGCGTCTACTTCAGCGTCTACGGAAGCCTTCGTCCTTGGAGTGATCCGGACTCCACCACCACCTGAAGATCAAGCCTGAGCGTCGATCTAGCACTATGCATTTTATAGGAACTTTTTGGTAACTTGTTGCCAAAGGGGGAGAAAATGTATAGATCATAGGCTTCGAGAGAGAGAGTGTTTCTTTTTTTTCTCTCTTGCTTTATTTGGTGGTTTTTCGAACTTTGTTTGCTTTTGAGTGCTTGAGATACTATGTCATTGCTCGTGAGACATTGATGATCATGTGTTTGATCATAAGCTACACTTAATGTTTGCTTAATGCTATTATCTTATCTATCTTATGTGATCATTCACTATTCTTGGTGATGAGTGCATGTATTTCATTCTTCTCATTTTAAGCGCTCCACCAAGATGTATGTGACATGGAAGAGTAACCCATGACTCTAACTCTTTGTGCATTTGCAGTCCGAAGCAAATTTTAAATATGCACAGATTTAGGGGGAGCTCTTACTTATCACATACTTCTCAAAGCGATGATATATTTCATGCTTATTGTCATTTGTCGAAGCTTTGATCTATATGTTGTCATCAATTACCAAAAAGGGGGAGATTGAAAGTGCAACTATCCCTAGGTGGTTTTGGTAATTCATAACAACATATAGCTCATTGAGCTAATGCTATTCCAAGATGACTATTTCAGGAAAGCTCAATGATTGGCATGGCATGGATGTGAAAGTGGAACCCTCAAAATGCTAAGGACAAAAGTTTGGCTCAAGCTCAAAAGCTCAAGACTCTTCATTTTATATTTTAGAGATCCAAGATCACATTGAGTCCATAGGAAAAGCCAATACTATCAAGGAGGGATGAGGTGTTGCTTAATGAGCCTCTTGCTTCATGTGCTTAATGATATGCTCCAAAACCCTCAACTACTTTCCCACTTCCACATATGACCTAAACCCAAAGCCAAACTCGGACCTACCGATTATTCCTATCCGGCACCACCGAGTTTCACTTGTCATAAGCCACTGCCAAACCCTAGCAATTCGGTTCTACCGATAGGGATCTCGGTCTCACCGAGATGGGATTGCAAACTCTCTGTTTCCCTTTTGTAACTTTTCGGTGTCACCAAAAGAGCGAATCGGTCCCACCGAGATTGCAATGTAAATTCAGTGTTTCCTTTTTGTAACTTTTCGGTCTCACCGAAAGAGCAAATCGGTCCCACCGAGTTTGCCTGACCAACTCTCTGGTTAGCTAATTACCAAAATCGGTCTCACCGAGTTTGTGTAATCGGTCTCACCGAGATTACGTTATGCCCAAACCCTAACCATATCGGTCCTACCGAGTTGCATGTCAGTCCCACCAAAAATCTCTAACGGTCACTAGGTTTACCTTTTCGGTCCGACCGAGTTTGTTGATTCGGTCCCACCGAGATTGGAAAACTGTGTGTAATGGTTGGATTTTGTGTGGAGGCTATATATACCCCTCCACCTCCTCTTCATTCGTTGAGAGAGCCATCAGAACACATACACAATTCCAACTCATATGTTCTGAGAGAGAACCACCTACTCATGTGTTGAGACCAAGATATTCCATTCCTACCATATGAATCTTGATCTCTAGCCTTCCCAAGTTGCTTTCCACTCAAATCTTCTTTCCACAAAATCCAAATCCAATGAGAGAGAGTTGAGTGTTGGGGAGACTATCATTTGAAGCACAAGAGCAAGGAGTTCATTACCTACACACCATTTGTTACTTCTTGGAGAGTGGTGTCTCCTAGATTGGCTAGGTGTCACTTGGGAGCCTCCGACAAGGTTGTGGAGTTGAACCAAGGAGTTTGTAAGGGCAAGGAGATCGCCTACTTCGTGAAGATCTACCGCTAGTGAGGCAAGTCCTTCGTGGGTGATGGCCATGGTGGGATAGACAAGGTTGCTACTTCGTGGACCCTTTGTGGGTGGTTGCTTCTTCGTGGACCCTTCGTGGGTGGAGCCCTTCGTGGACTCGCGCAACCGTTACCCTTTGTGGGTGGAGCCCTCCGTGGACTCGCGCAACTGTTACCCTTTGTGGGTTGAAGTCTCCATCAACGTGGATGTAGGATAGCAGCACCTATCCGAACCACGGGAAAAACATCCGTGTCTCCAATTGCGTTTGAATTCTCCAAACCCTTCCCTTTACATTCTTGCAAGTTGCATGCTTTACTTTCCGCTGCCAATATACTCTTTGCATGCTTGCTTGAATTATGTGATGATTGCTTGACTTGTCCTACAATAGCTAAAATCTGCCAAGAACTAAAATTGGGAAAAGGTTAAGTTTTTATTTGGTCAAGTAGTCTAATCACCCCCCCTCTATACATACTTTCGATCCTACAAGTGGTATCAGAGCTTTGGTCTCCATTTGCTTTGATCTCCATAGCTTTTGGTGGTCATAGCCTTGGTTTCACAACCTAGGAGAGTATGGCGTCTAGCGAGGGAAATTATCACCGTAGAGGTCCTTACTTTGATGGTACTAATTTTGCTAGTTGGAAGCATAAAATGAAAATGCATATTCTTGGACATAACCCCGCCGTTTGGGCTATTGTGTGTGTTGGTTTGCAAGGTGACTTCTTTGATGGGAAAGAACCAAGCCGTGAAGCTACCGCGGATGAGTTGAAGATGTTGCAATACAATGCTCAAGCTTGTGATATTCTCTTCAACGGATTGTGCCCCGAAGAATTCAACAAAATCAGCCGTCTTGAGAATGCAAAGGAAATTTGGGACACTTTGATTGATATGCATGAAGGTACCGACTCCGTCAAGGAATCCAAGTTGGATGTGCTTCAAAGTCAACTTGACAAGTTCAAAATGAAGGATGGTGAAGGTGTCGCTGAAATGTACTCTAGGCTTGCTCTCATCACAAATGAGATTGCCGGCTTAGGAAGTGAAGAGATGACCGATAGATTCATCATCAAGAAGATTCTAAGAGCCTTGGATGGAAAATATGATACCGTGTGCACATTGATCCAAATGATGCCCAATTACAAAGATCTCAAGCCAACGGAGGTGATTGGAAGAATTGTTGCTCATGAGATGTCACTTAAGGATAAAGAGGAACTTCACAACAAATCAAGTGGTGCCTACAAAGCCTCATGTGAAGCCCCTACATCATCAAGTGAGAAACAAAACTTCAATGAAGAATTGAGCTTAATGGTGAAGAACTTCAACAAGTTCTACAAGAGTAGAAGCAAAGATAGAAGCTTCAAGTCAAGGTCCTACAATGACAAAAGATCTTCTAGTCGAGAGCGAAACTACTACAGTTGTGGAAGACCCGGACACTATTCCAATGAGTGTACGACTCCCTACAAGAGAAAAGAAGATTCTCCAAAAAGAAGAAGCAAAGAATCACCACCAAGAGAGAGAAGGAGTAGAGATGATCGTTATGAACTAAGATACTCACGGAGAAGCAAGGATTCGAAAAGGAAGGAAAAATCATCAAGAAGCTACACAAAACAAAGACATCAAGCTCATGTTGGTGAATGGGTATCCGGCTCCGACTCTGACAGCCACTCCGAGAGAAGTTATCACTCCAACTCCGAAGATACTCAAGATGAAGGTGTTGCCGGTCTAGCACTTGTGTCAACCAACTCCTACGACATATTTGACTCACCAAATGAAGGAATTGGAAGATGCTTCATGGCCAAAGGTCCTAAGGTAACACACCCCGAGTATGTTGATTTCAATAGTGATGAAGATGACTTGTTAGGTGATGATTTGCTTGTTGACAACTCTAGTGATGAATACTATGATGAAACGTCAATTAATCATGCTAATCAAGATAAAATGAATGACAATGATAAGGAGAAGATTGAGGCTCTAACTAAAGAACTAAACACTCTTAAGTTAGCTCATGAAACTATCTTCGAAGATCATCGAGAACTTTTAAGAGCTCATGAGAAATTACGCTTTGAAAAGCTCAATCTTGAGCAAGAGCATGAGTTCTTAAAAGCAATCAATGATGATCTCCGCAAGAAAAGTTCTTCTTACATTGCCAAGCGTTTACTCTTATCCACTTACATGCCTCAAGTCAAGTCTAGTAACAAGAACAAGAAAGATTCTTCCTCTAGCAGTAACAATGATCATGCTAAATCCAATATTGTTGCTTCTAGTAGTTCTCTTGATTCCACTAATGATTCTCTTAGCCAAGTTACACTTGAGCAAGAAAATAGCTTATTGAAGGGAATTATAGAGAAAGGAGTGTACAAAAGCCTTGCCGGGAGTAAGCAATTCGAGGAAATTGTGCGCAAGCAAGGAATGCACCGGAAGAATCAAGGTGTTGGTTTTGAACGAAAGTTCAATGCCAATGGAGTTGAGTGGGAAGAAGATCAATACCCCAAGACAAAGTTTGTTCCTCAACAAGAGAAGTATGATACTTCTTTCAAGGGGACACAAGCTCAAGATGATCTTCCACCACAAGACTACAAGCAAAAAGGCAAGGACAAGCTTCAAGAGGAAATTGATGCATTTGAATAAGCTCCTAAGACCTTAGTCAAGTGGATTCCCAAGACTACTTCAAGTTCCACTTCATCAAGTACGACTACAACTCCAAGGATTCCCATCAAGATGGTGTGGATCCAAAAGAAGAAGAACTAGAGAGTTCTTGACGGTGACTCCGCCAACATACTTCACTCTTATCATTTTGGCAAGAACAAGTGCAATCAACTTCCACATATTGCACTAGTTCAAGGAGTCACAAACCCTCTTGTTGGTAAGACAAGGGACAAGGTAACCTAAAAGTTTTCATGGACATCATCTTGTGTGTGCATCACTCTATGTCTATGGATATCCTTGTTTGTTCCTTGTGGGACTAACCCATGTAGGTATTGAAAGTGCAATTCACTCAAATGGATAGCTCCAAGTGATCTACATCAACATTGAGCATCCACATCTTCAACATCTACATGAAGTCATCATCGACCAAAACCCGAGGTTAGTTCATCCCTCTAAGGGGGGATATCACATCTAGGGGGAGCTTTACTCTAAGACTTGATCTAAAGCAACTCTAAAGATGTGAACACAACAATGCTTTATGTAAAAGTGGTAACCCCACTTGAGCTTAAACGATGAGTATGACCTATGATCAAGTGTTCTCACTTGACTCCTAAGTCAATATACTCATATATAGATGACCTTGTCATCGCAAATTGCTTGATAGATGCTAGAATTGGTTGTGCATGCCTTGTCACATATTTCATTTGCCATCTTATCGTGTGAGCATGCTGGTTGCATATTTTACTCATTCGAGGACATCCACTTGTTGTTTTGATTGTTCGGTTTTATTTCCTTTTGCCAAGTGGATGGACAAGAATGCCTAAGAACCTCCTCTAGCTATCTATGCTTTTCTCGTCTCAAACTCTATTCATGCTACATCACAAAATTTGATCAAGTCAGATTCGAACCACTCTGTGTGAGGAGCGCTCGGAGTCCCCGATTCGTCATAGACTTAAACTTCCAAAACCTCTTTATGATTCTCGGTCTGACCGATACCCCACTTTCGGTCCTACCGAGATCATTAAGTTGATCTAGGTTTTCGATCTCGGTGCAACCGATTTGAACCTTTCGGTCACACCGAGTTGCAACAACTGTATACAGTTTTGCATCTCGGTGCCACTGAGTCGTTCCACTCGATCACACCGACAGGGTCGGGCTATATATAGTCACGGGCAAAAGTTGGAAATTTCTCCGAATCCCTTCGCCTGCGCGATAGCCTGCTCTGCCAACGTGGTCTCCGGATCGTCTTCTCGCCGCCAGCCACCTCCAGTCGCTGGTCTTCGTCGCCGTCAACGGGTATTCTACCCCGCCGTTGCCGCCGTAGCGAGTCTCCGCCGAACTAGGGTATGGACTCGATCTTTGTGCTATTCCCCAATCCGATTCCTAGCACATTGTGATCATATTGATTCTAGCCACGTTTGATAAACTTCTATCCAGTCAATGAACTCGTAGATTAGGTTTGATTCGAAAATTCTAGGTTTAGGTTTCCGCCGAAACCATCTCGGACCCACCGAGTTGAAAAACTCGGTCCCACCGATTTGTCTTATGCCATTGCACAAGTGAGACTCGGTCTGACCGAGAATTACTTATCGGTGTGACCGATTTTGGAACTTTGTGAAACCCTAGCAGTCTCGGTGCCACCGAACTGTGACTCGGTCCAACCGAGTTCACTAGTTTAGGTTCCAAAACTGCTTCGGTATCACCAAGTTTGAAAATCGGTAGATCCGAGCTATTTCAGTGGGAAACTAAAACTAAGTTTTTGAGTCATTCTTTTGCAAAAATCTCTGCATTTTAAGATGCTCATCTATTCTTCCTCATCTATAAACTGTTCACAGGGTCAGCAGTCAGCTTGTTCATCATGTCAGACCAGAGTGATAGCCAGAACATGTCAGAAGAGCAAGTGCAGATGAGTGAGGGCACTAGTCCCTCAAGCTCTTCAGATGATGGCAGCAGAAGTACTCCTAGCAATCTGCCAAAAGCTGCCACCAGACAAAGGAAGAAGAGAACCTCAGAATCAGAGGATGAGGATTATGTGGCAGAAGAGGAAGCAACTTCAAAGAGAGTAGTGCTTGAGAAGGAACATGGCTCAGCTCAAGGCACAAAGCCAGGCCTGAAAGTCAAAAGGCCAGCAGGCAGGCAGCCTATGCCAAAGGCCAGGGCTTCAACTGAAAAGCCTACACCCAAAGAGCCAGTTGCTGCTGAAGGAAAGAAAAGGAAGGAAAGGGTCAAGAAGACCGTAGCCAGAGTGCTTGGAAAGGGTTCCATCATGGAAGAGGAAGAGGAAGAAGAGGTTACTGCACCAGCACCTAAGGCACCTAAGCTTATGGGTGATGCTATCAGGACAGGGGCTGCCATATCTAAGCCCAAAGAAGCACCCAAAGCTGCCTCCAAGCCCAAGTCTGCACCAAAGAGAAATACAAGGAGCATACCTGCAACTGAGAAGAACAAGGCCCAGTGCCTGAAGCTGCAGAAGAAGATGATGAAGAGCAAGTACTCAGAAAACTCAAGCCCAAGATCCCAGACCACAACGATGCTCATCCTGTGGCTGAGGATATGAAGCTCAGGAGAGACTCGGGGCTCAGGAAGTGGAGAGAAGCAGACCCGTATGCTTCAAGGAGAAGAACTGCTGTGGATTACAGATTTCACACCAAGGAACAGCATGACTTCTATGAGACAGTGCTGCTTGATAAGAAGCCAATAGTCTATGATATGAGATGGGTTGACTGGCAATACATCAAGGACAACGAAGAGCACTACCCTGGAGTGCAAGACAGCTTTAGTGCTTGTGGAGTTGCAGACTTTGTTGGGCAGAAGCTCACAAAGTGGAATGAGGAGTTTATCATGCAATTCTACTCCACAGCACACTTTTATCCAGATGGTAGGATAACTTGGATGTCTGAGGGTACGAGGTACCAATCTACAGTTGCTGATGGGCACAGCTCATCAATGCCCCTAAAGAGCATGAGGATGACTTGGACATTTATGCCAAGAAGAAGATGGACCACAACTCTATGTCCAATATGTACAAGGAAATTCCAAATGAAGCACTTGACACTTTCAAGTTTGGCTCAGTGCACTATCTTCTGTCAGGGCTGCCAACTATTAATTGGATTTTGAGGCACACCCTATTGCCCAAGTCTGGAGATCACAAGATGATCAGGGGCCACACGATCAACTTGCTTCATATCTTTGACGTGCCACAGAAATTCAAAGTCATGAGCCTTATGATTGAAACAATCAAGAGGACTGCAGCAGACCAGAAGAGGAGTTGTGGATATGCCCCACAAATTCAGGAGCTCATTAACTCCAAGATGGGCACGGGCATATACTTATTGGACAAGGAACACCTGCCCATCCGTCCAGATTTTGAAGATAATCAAGTTGTTATGACTCAGAATGAACCATCGTCTGCACAAGCACAAGCAAAGAAGGAGAAGGCAAGGAAGTAGAAAGCTGCCAAGATGCCAACTCAAGAGGAGGCATCTGAGTATTTCTTGAAAACCAAACAAGAGCAGCTTGGTTACGTAATTGCATCCACCCTGTGGATTGAGAAAGGACTAGCCACCCTAACTCAGAACCAGGCAAGCCTAGAGAGAATCATGGAACAAAAGTTCTATGACTTGGATGTCAAGGTGACAGAGATTCAGACTGCAGTGGAACAGCTCCAGGATGACATGCAGGAGAGGAGAGGCAGGACTACAACTGATGCCTTTGCCAGAGTGCCAAGAGGTCCGAGGTCGTCTGCAATGCCAGTTCCTGACACAAGAGCAACTGCCTCAGCTCCAGCCATAGCACCAGCCCAACCTGCTCCAGCGTCTACTTCAGCTCCAACTCCAGCGTCTACTTCAGCGTCTACGGAAGCCTTCGTCCTTGGAGTGATCCGGACTCCACCACCACCTGAAGATCAAGCCTGAGCGTCGATCTAGCACTATGCATTTTCTAGGAACTTTTTGGTAACTTGTTGCCAAAGGGGGAGAAAATGTATAGATCATAGGCTTCGAGAGAGAGAGAGTGTTTCTTTTTTTTTCTCTCTTGCTTTATTTGGTGGTTTTTCGAACTTTGTTTGCTTTTGAGTGCTTGAGATACTATGTCATTGCTCGTGAGACATTGATGATCATGTGTTTGATCATAAGCTACACTTAATGTTTGCTTAATGCTATTATCTTATCTATCTTATGTGACCATTCACTATTCTTGGTGATGAGTGCATGTATTTCATTCTTCTCATTTTAAGCGCTCCACCAAGATGTATGTGACATGGAAGAGTAACCCATGACTCTAACTCTTTGTGCATTTGCAGGCCAAAGCAAATTTTAAATATGCACAAATTTAGGGGGAGCTCTTACTTATCACATACTTCTCAAAGCGATGATATATTTCATGCTTATTATCATTTGTCGAAGCTTTGATCTATATGTTGTCATCAATTACCAAAAAGGGGGAGATTGAAAGTGCAACTATCCCTAGGTGGTTTTGGTAATTCGTAACAACATATAGCTCATTGAGCTAATGCTATTCCAAGATGACTATTTCAGGAAAGCTTAATGATTGGCATGGCATGGATGTGAAAGTGGAACCCTCAAAATGCTAAGGACAAAAGTTTGGCTAAAGCTCAAAAGCTCAAGACTCTTCATTTTATATTTTAGTGATCCAAGATCACATTGAGTCCATAGGAAAAGCCAATACTATCAAGGAGGGATGAGGTGTTGCTTAATGAGCCTCTTGCTTCATGTGCTTAATGATATGCTCCAAAACCCTCAACTACTTTCCCACTTCCACATATGACCTAAACCCAAAGCCAAAGTCGGACCTACCGATTATTCCTATCCGGCGCCACCGAGTTTCACTTGTCATAAGCCACTGCCAAACCCTAGCAATTCGGTTCTACCGATAGGGATCTCGGTCTCACCGAGATGGGATTGCAAACTCTCTGTTCCCCTTTCGTAACTTTTCAGTCTCACCGAAAGAGCGAATCGGTCCCACCGAGATTGCAATGTAAATTCAGTGTTTCCTTTTTGTAACTTTTCGGTCTCACCGAAAGAGCAAATCGGTCCCACCGAGTTTTCCTGACCAACTCTCTGGTTAGCTAATTACCAAAATCGGTCTCACCGAGTTTGTGTAATTGGCCTCACCGAGATTACGTTATGCCCAAACCCTAACCATATCGGTCCTACCAAGTTGCATGTCAGTCCCACCGAAAATCTCTAACGATCACTAGGTTTACCTTTTCGGTCTGACCGAGTTTGTTGATTTGGTCCCACCGAGATTGGAAAACTGTGTGTAACGGTTGGATTTTGTGTGGAGGCTATATATACCCCTCCACCTCCTCTTCATTCGTTGAGAGAGCCATCAAAACACATACACAATTCCAACTCATATGTTCTGAGAGAGAACCACCTACTCATGTGTTGAGGCCAAGATATTCCATTCCTACCATATGAATCTTGATCTCTAGCCTTCCCAAGTTGCTTTCCACTCAAATCTTCTTTCCACAAAATCCAAATCCTATGAGAGAGAGTTGAGTGTTGGGGAGACTATCATTTGAAGCACAAGAGCAAGGAGTTCATTACCTACATACCATTTGTTACTTCTTGGAAAGTGGTGTCTCCTAGATTGGCTAGGTGTCACTTGGGAGCCTCCGACAAGATTGTGGAGTTGAACCAAGGAGTTTGTAAGGGCAAGGAGATCGCCTACTTCGTGAAGATCTACCGCTAGTGAGGCAAGTCCTTCGTGGGCGATGGCCATGGTGGGATAGACAAGGTTGCTACTTCGTGGACCCTTTGTGGGTGGTTGCTTCTTCGTGGACCCTTCGTGGGTGGAGCCCTTCGTGGACTCGCGCAACCGTTACCCTTTGTGGGTGTATCCCTCCGTGGACTCGCGCAACCGTTACCCTTTGTGGGTTAAAGTCTCCATCAACGTGGATGTAGGATAGCAGCACCTATCCGAACCACGGGAAAAACATCCGTGTCTCCAATTGCGTTTGAATTCTCCAAACCTTTCCCTTTACATTCTTGCAAGTTGCATGCTTTACTTTCTGCTGCCAATATACTCTTTGCATGCTTGCTTGAATTATGTGATGATTGCTTGACTTGTCCTACAATAGCTAAAATCTGCCAAGAACTAAAATTGGGAAAAGGTTTAGTTTTTATTTGGTCAAGTAGTCTAATCACCCCCCCCTCTAGACATACTTTCGATCCTATAGAGGGGAGGTCAACGGAGAAGTTGTTCTGGTCTCAGTATAGTGGGACCGAACTCCCCGTGCCCTTGAGCGACCAGCTGAAGCAGTTGGTCGAGCTTTACAAGGCGGCCGAACAGGCCATGAGGGGCCTTATAGTCCGGATGTGGCCTGGCGAGCCCCTGTCCGACAGCTACTTCAGCCTGGTGAGGCGGCTTGTGGAAGCATGCCCACGGCTTGAAGTCATCAAGCGGTCCGTCTGCATCGAGGGTGCACACAGGGCTTTTGCCCGGGCGAAGGTGCACTAGGCGAAGCTAGACGCCGTGAAGCTGGTGAAGGAGGGGCCGCCGAAGGGCAAGGAGCATTGCTGCCCCGAGAATTATTATGAGAGTGTCCTGAAGGGTTCCCACCTAGTGGCAGATGAGTGTGCCAAGGATGTAATTTTTGAATGAACATGCTCATGTGATCCTGTAATATGAAACGAGTTCGTTTGCGCCATGCGACGCTTTCTTAATTTAAAATATTACCTTCTGTGCGGCCGTTTATAAAATCTGAGAGTTGGCCAGTCGTTGGCTTATGCCCCCATGTAACAAGTACTAGGGTGTTCGGGGTAAACCTGAGCACTCTTTACCCCAATTTTGGGTCCTTCAAAGGAGGTGTTCGGCGCAACGAACCAGGCAATCGGGCTATAATGCTTTATCACTCTCACTTAGCCATAGAAGTCTATGATTTTAAATTTTTGGCGAAGCCCCTGGTATTCGGAGGGCCAAATTTGGGGCGCTATACACGCCTAAGAGGGACAAGGCCGACTCCTCGCCTGAAGCAGAAAAAGTCTTTAAGGACTTGAGACCTCTCGAACAGCGACCAGTCTCTCGCCTTATCATGACAGTCAGTTTTTGGCTTTCTCTACTGAGGTGCTCGTCCGGAAGAACCGGGACACAATCGCAGTAGTTCTCCCACCGCTACCTTAGCCGATATAGCGGAACATAAGGTACCAAAGCGCGGGAGTCGGGCAACCCAACATTTGACCAAAGACATGATTTGGAGCTGATGCATATAATGCTATAAGTTCGGGGGGTCACATTGTCGAAAGTGTTCGGACTTCTTGCGCCGTATTATGGGGTAAACGAGGACCCCTGGCAAACGACGCACGTGCGGGTGCGGATTGTCATAAATGGACATATAAGAGAAAGAGAAAAACTTAAATTATGCAATGACAGATTACTGATATGCATTGTTATTTAAATGATACGTCGAAGCGTACTTGGTACAAGTAGTGCAATAAGCATAAAGTAGGGCAATTCAAAATGTCCTATCCCAAGGCAAGCTACACATAAAATAGTGAAAAGCGGGTATATCAATTATTACTAGAGACCACCTAGCGGTTCCCGTGTTCATCTTAGCTTCTTGCCGCCTTGGTTGTTGCTTCCGGAATGTGTCCGGCAATCGTACCGCTGGAAAGGGCTTCCAGAGAGTTAGGCCGTGAAAGAGAAAACGAATGTCAAAGGTATACAACCCCTAGTGTGGTTAAGCCACAATGCGGGGCGTGTCCTGATCATGCCCCCGCCTATGTCCATGGTATTTTAATGCGTAGTTATGTACGCGCGGCACGGATTTGGTTGCTTCACTGGGACTGGGACGGGGGCCGAATTGCTAGGAGAGCTCTGATCGTGCCAAGCGATCCTGTTGCAGTTTGTTCTGGACTCGCTTGAAGGTGTCCGGGGGCCGTGACGCCAAATGAGTGGTCTGCCTGAACAAGCTGCTTTGTGCCTCTACTGCAAGGGCCGCAGCGTGCTCTTCCGTACGGAGCGAGCGTTCTGTGTTTCCATTTACTGTTATGACCCCGCGAGGTCCTGGCATCTTGAGCTTGAGGTATGCATAATGCGGCACTGCATTGAATTTTGCAAATGTTGTTTGTCCGAGCAATGCATGATAGCCACTACAAAACGGGACGATGTCGAAGATTAACTCTTCGCTTCGGAAGTTATCCGGTGATCCGAAGACCACTTCTAGTGTGATTGAGCCTGTGCAATGGGCCTCTACACCTCGGATGACGCCTTTAAAGGTGGTTTTGCTGGGTTTGATCCTCGAGGGATCGATACCCATTTTTTGCACTATATCCTGATAAAGTGGTTCATGCTAATGCCGCCATCCATAAGGACTCGAGTGAGGTGAAATCCGTCAATGATGGGGTCTAGGACTAGTGCGGCGGATCCGCCATGACGGATGCTTGTGGGGTGATCCCTGCGATCGAAGGTGATCGGGCAAGCAGACCATGGGTTGAACTTTGGCGCGACGGGCTCCGTCGCATAGACGTCCCTTAGTGCACGCTTCAGCTCCCTCTTGGGAATGTGGGTTGCGTATATCATGTTCACCGTCTTCACTTTGGGGGAAACCCCTTCTGTCCTCCTGTGTTCGGCGGCGGGGGCTCCTTCTCGTCATCGCTATGCAGCCCCTTGTCCTTGTTTTCGGCATTTAACTTGCCGGCCTGCTTGAACACCCAGCATTCTCTGTTGGTGTGATTGGCTGGCTTGTCGGGGGTGCCGTGGATTTGACACGAGCGATCCAGTATGCGATCCAGACTGGACGGAGCCGGAGTATTTCTTTTGAATGGCTTTTTCCGCTGACCGGATCTAGAGCCTCTGAATCCGGCATTGACTGCCGTATCTTTGGTGTTATTGCCGTTATTGCGGCGCTTTGGTCTATTACGACGCTGCCTATCGTTAACATCTTTGGTATCCGAGGTATCCGGATTCCTCGATGTGTTGTTGCTGCGAGCCAGCCAGCTGTCCTCGCCCGTGCAAAAGCGGGTCATGAGTGTCGTGAGGGCTGCCATAGATTTTGGCTTCTCCTGGCCGAGGTGGCGGGCGAGCCACTCGTCGCAGATGTTATGCTTGAATGCCGCTAGGGCCTATGCATCTGGACAGTCTACAATTTGATTTTTCTTAGTCAGGAACCATGTCCAGAATTGTCTGGCCGATTCCCCTGGTTGCTGGGTTATGTGTCTCAAGTCATCAGCACCCGGTGGCCGCATATAAGTGCCCTGAAAGTTGTCAAGAAATGCGTCTTCCAGATCCTCCCAACTGCTGACGGAATCTGCTGGAAAGCTATTCAGCCAATGCCGAGCTGGTCCTTTGAGTTTTAGTGGGAGGTACTTGATGGCATGTAGATCATCACCGCGAGCCATGTGGATGTGAAGGAGGAAATCCTCGATCCATACTGCGGGATCTGTTGTGCCATCATATGATTCAATATTTACGGGTTTGAAACCCTTCGGGAATTCATGATTCATAACTTCATCAGTGAAGCATAGGGGGTGTGCGGCACCTCTGTGCCAGGCTATATCCCGACGTAGTTCATATGAGTCTTGTCTGCTGTATTCGGCCCGGCCGGATTTACTCTTGGTGTATCCGACGCGACGATGGTCGTCTCGTGTGGGCGCACGTGCCCGTGCCCCGTATATTGGCCTTGCGATTTTTGCCTTACTGTCCAAGATGTCTCGCAAGTCCTCTGTGTTGCCCCGGGCCTTAATATTTTTGACTGAGTGGCGACGGGGTGTGGTCTAAACTTTAGGCTGAAACGCCTCTCTGGCTCGGCTGCATAGTGGCCGGTCAGCCGCATCGTACGCAGGTGAATGAGGTTTCAATGCTTCCTCCTCAAGGTGAGGTAGCAACCTGCATTTTGGGTAACTGTTGGACGGGCGCTCGAGTTCATGCTCCTCAGACGCAAGGACTTAGGTCCACCTGTCCGCTAGCAAGTCTTGATCAGCTTGAAGCTGTTGCTATTTTTTCTTAAGCCTATTTGTCGTGGCTTTAAGCTGGCGCTTGAAGCGTTCTTGCTCGACGGGGTCCTCAGGCATGATAAACTCGTCGTCGCCGAGGCTCGCCTCATCTTCAGAGAGAGGCATGTAATTGTCCTCCTCCGGTTCTTCATCTGTTGTCTGCTCTGGAGGGCTAGCTTGTTCGTCCTCTAGATCTACACCATGCTGGAGGGGATTGTTGTTGTCTTCAGCGCTATCCGGAGTGTTATTATCTCCTACGCAGGTATCACTGCTCTTGCTGTGGCGGGACTTAGAGCGGCGCCGCTGACGTCGGCGCTTGGGTTGCTTCTTGGAGGGGTCATCCTCCGATGTCTCGTCGCCATTGCCTTCTTTGGGGGTGTCCACCATGTATATATCATATGATGAGGTGGCGGTCCAGCGCCCTGATGGCGGTGGTTCCCGTTCGTCTCCAGCTTTGTTGTCCATACCATCGAAGTCTTCAGAGTTGAAGTCGAGCATGTCGGTTAAGTCCTCGACAGTGGCTACTAAGTGGGTGGTGGGTGGGCAGCGAATTTCTTCGTCGTCCGCATCCCATTCTAGTCGGACATAGTTCGGCCAGGGTTCTCCTGACAGGGAGAGAGACCTTAATGAATTTAGCACATCTCCGAAAGGCGAGTGCTGAAAGATATCCATGGAGGTGAACTCCATGATCGGCGCCCAGTCGGACTCGACGGGCACGGATGTGAGCGGCTCGGAGTCCGTGGCCGGAGATGAATCCAATGGTTCAGCGACATGGCTCTCATAAGGGGTGAAGTCAGTATCAGCTCTATCGCCATTGAGAGTGCGGCCTCCATGGCGGGGTCCATCCCTCCGCTCTCGGATGGCGTGACTTGCTCCGGATTGAAGGCCGGAGTGGTTGCGGATGCGATCTCTCGAACATTGTCCGACTGCAGAGTTACATCATGCTCGTCACAACTATGCAACGCGTCCGACATGGGCTCGAATCCGTTGAAGATCAAGTCTCTCCGGATGTCGGCCGTGTAGTTCAAGTTTCCAAATCTGACCTGATGGCCAGGGGCGTAGCTCTCGATCTGCTCTAGATGGCCAAGCGAATTGGCCCGCAGTGTGAAGCCGCCGAATACGAAGATCTGTCCAGGGAGAAAAACCTCACCCCGGACCGCATCGTTACCGATGATCGAAGGAGCCATCGAGCTTTATGGTGACGACACAGTGGAACTCTCAATGAAAGCACCAATGTCGGTGTCAAAACTGGCGGATCTCGGGTAGGGGGTCCCAAACTGTGCGTCTAAGGCGGATGGTAATAGGAGGCAGGGGACACGATGTTTACCCAGGTTCGGGCCCTCTTGATGGAGGTAATACCCTACGTCCTGCTTGATTGTTCTTGATGATATGAGTATTACAAGAGTTGATCTACCACGAGATCAGAGAGGCTAAACCCTAGAAGCTAGCCTATGGTATGATTGTATCTTGTCCTACGGACTAAAACCCTCTGATTTATATAGACACTGGAGGGGGCTAGGGTCACACAAGGTCGGTTACAAAGGAGGAGATATACATATCCGTATTGCCTAGCTTGCCTTCCACGCCAAGTAGAGTCCCATCCGGACACGGGACGAAGTCTTCAATCTCGTATCTTCATAGTCCAACAGTCCAGCCAAAGGATACAGTCTGGCTTTTTGGAGACCCCCTAATCCAGGACTCCCTCACCTGGTGTTTTGTTCCACTCTTGCCGCCCTAGTTTCCATCATACCGGTGTTATGTTCCTTGATTTTGCGTTCCTTATGCGGTTGGGTGTTATGGGAACCCCTTGACAGTTCGATTTGAATAAAACTCCTCCAGCAAGGCCCAACCTTGGTTTTACATTTTCCTAACAACCTATTACCCTTCCCTTGGGTCGGCCAACCAAAGGGTCATCTTTATTTTAACCCCCCCGAGCCAGTGCTTCTCTAAGTGTTGGTCCGAACTGAGCCGCCTACGGGGCCACCTCGGGGAAACACGAGGGCTGGTTTTACTCGTAGCCTGTCTCATCCGGTGTTGCCCTGAGAACGAGATACGTGCGACTCCTATCGGGATTGTCGGCACATCGGGTGGCTTTGCTGGTCTTGTTTTACCATTGTCGAAATGTCTTGTAACCGGGATTCCGAGACTGATTGGGTCTTCCCGGGAGAAGGAATATCCTTCGTTGACCATGAGAGCTTGTGATGGGCTAAGTTGGGACACCCCTACAGGGTTTTGAACTTTCGAAAGCCGTGCCTGCGGTTATGGGCAGATGGGAATTTATTAATGTCCGGTTGTAGAGAACTTGACACTTAACTTAATTAAAATGCATCAACCGCGTGTGTAGCCGTGATGTCTCTTATCGGCGGAGTCCAGGAAGTGAACACGGTTCTTGTGTTATGCTTGAACGTAAGTAGATTCAGGATCACTTCTTGATCACTTCTAGTTCACGGCCGTTGCGTTGCTTCTCTTCTCGCTCTTATTTGCGTAAGTTAGCCACCATATATGCTTAGTGCTTGCTGCAGCTCCACCTTACTACCCCTTCCTACCCATAAGCTTAAATAGTCTTGATCTCGCAGGTGTGAGATTGCTGAGTCCCCGTGGCTCACAGTTACTTCCAAACAGTTGCAGGTGCCGATGATATTAGTGCAGGTGACGCAACCGAGCTCAAGTGGGAGCTCGATGGAGATCGTGTTCGTTGTGTTATTTTGTTTCCTGTTGATCAGTAGTGGAGCCCAGTTGGGACGATCGGGGATCTATGCATTTGGGGTTTGTCTTCTTTTATTTTGGTTTCATAGTCGGACCTTGATTGTATTCTGGATGATGTATGTTTATCTTGTATTTGTGTGAAGTGGCGATTGTAAGCCAACTCTTTATCCCTTTCTTATTCAGTACATGGGATTGTGTGAAGATTACCCCTCTTGTGACAAACCTACCATGCGGCTATGCCTCTAAGTCATGCCCCGACATGTGGGAGATATAGCTGCATCATGGGTGTTACAAGTTGGTATCAGAGCCTTCCCCGACTTAGGAGCCCCCTGCTTGATCGAATCGTTGACGTTGTTGAGTCTAGAACAAAATGTTTTGATTCTTAGGATTATATATATCGAAGTGTAGGATTCTTCTTACTCCTCAGTCCCTTCGTCGCTCTGGTGAGGCCTCCTGACGTAGAAGTTTTGAGTCTTCTCTCCTCAAATTTCATGAACTTTTTTTAGGATCACGCGGGTATCTTGGAATCATTCTGATGGTTTTGTGATGAGAACATTGTTCTTGGTGCCTCCTGACATTTAGGGGTTGTGGCAGTGTCCCGGGGAGTTGAGCTCCGAGGTGTTGTCGTCACAATTTTATCGTTGCAGTTCTGGAATACCTGAGTTTGCCGACATCAAAAATCTCTTTTATGCAGTTGTTGGTGAGATAACCTCGACACCACCTAGTACTGGGGCGGGAGTTTGGGAGTATTGCCATAATTCGTATAACGGATGCTTTTCAAAGGTTGAGGTAAACGATTTCTGAAGGTTTCTTGGTTATGTGTTGAAGGATGGATACAGCTGGATGTAGGAATTGTTAGTTTGGGTGAGATATTATGCTTCCCCTGTATCCCCAACACCTAATTGCATAACCATAAAGTTTCGGGAGTTTATAAGTGGGAATTCAAGTATCCCGTAGGGTATCTTTCCGACAGACACATGATACGATATGGGGTCTATCATATGTTTGTTCCGGCGTATTTTGCAAGCCAATCCTTTGTTTTTGTTTTGGTTTGTGGTATTCGAGTTGCTTCGAAGTCAAATGTGGATTCCATACCCTTCCTAAGCAGTGTTCTCATATTTCTTTGGGAATACTAATCCTTCCTGATCATTGAGTTTGTCATCTCAATTTCTTCTCAACCGGTGTGCTCTTCTTCAAGTGGATCTGATTATTTTCAACATCCGCGAGATCAACTCCAAGTTTTTCTCAACGGTATCCATTCCATCTGCCCACGTTGTCTTTGTTTTTCCTGCCCTCCCACCCTTTTTTCTTCAAGGACTCAGATTTATTAATCAAGTATCCATCTTATTGATGTGAAGTCTCTTCTTTCTTTCCTTTCAATGTTCTTATCCGGTGATTCTCAGGAAGATACTAAGGAAGCCTCAAGTTCGTCACTCTTCACTCGTTTTCTTCTCAGGTGGATTCAAGTCAAGCTTTGTCGATCATATCCTTTCCTCATTTCAAATGTTTTCTTATGCCGGTGCACCTCTTAAACTTTCACTTCTCGTTATTCAATTGTTCCAGAGTGCTGAAGATATCTCAGAAGATTCACTGTTACATTCTCGATCCGTTCAAGTTATTTCGAGGTTGTTATCTCATTCAAGCTATTTAATTCAGCCGGTGAGATCTCTCTTCAAAATCATTCAAAGGTGTATCTTTTGAGTGGGCCCTAACCCACAGGTCTTTTCCCAGGATCTTACCTGACTCTTCTAATTCTTTCCGGAGTTATTCTCAAATTCTTTTCCAAGTTTGACGTAAGAATGAATTATCATCAGTCAAATGTCTTTCTCCAAGATCTTTCAAATTCTTTTTTTTGTTGATTCAACCTTTATATTCTTCATTATTCCGGAGTGTCTCAACAATTCATGGTGTTGTTTCTCATCGTCTTTCTCGGATTTTAAAGACCGAAGAAGAGTTCCTCTTAAATTCTTACTCGTTCTCTCAAAGATTCATAGTTCAAGCTTGATGTCGTCCTCTCATAATTGTTTTCGGTTGCGAGAATCATTTTCATCCTTCCGGAGCAATCTAGGAGTCTTTTCAGTTTCATTCTCCGGAGGCCGTCATTTCAGAAGATTTATTCATTCTCAGCTTTCAGCTCTCATTCTAAAATCTTACCGGTGCATCGCTCAAGTATTCTCTAGTCAGCTCGTGATCTCTTCGTCATCTTGTATCTAAATTTCCCCAAGTATCTTCGTTCGTTTTCTAATTCTTCCCGGTGAATTGTGCCTTTCCTACCTTCATTTTCAATTCTTACGGTGGTTCGTTCAAGATTTCTCTTCCTTCATTATCATATCAATTCATTCGTTGTTTCAATCCTACCGGTGGTTCGTTGAAGACCTTCTCAAGTTTACGCTATATCTCTCCTGAATCCTTTCCAATGAGAATGAGTAGTATGCCAAATCCATTGTGTGTCATCGATTTAATTGATGAAGGATAAGCATAATGTAATTCTTATTCTTGTTTCATCAAGTAAATTCAATTCCTTATTCTGGAGGTTCATCAAAATTCTTGTTTTCAGTTGTTCATCTTTCTTTTCGGAGTGCCAAGTTTTCTCGATTATGTCATTGCTAAGCTCCATCTAAATCATTGCAAGGATTCACCTTGTGTTTTCAACTTCTCTTTCCTTTCGTTTGATCATCCTTTTGTTACCGGAGTTCTTCATGGAGGCTCTACATGATGGTTCATCAAGGATTTAATTCCTTCTCGAAGTGTTCATCGAGATTCTTTTCAGAGGAGTTCAAGCATTCTTCATCTTGCATTTCTAAGTGCAGTTCTTCCCATCTTATCTTTTGAGGTGGTGTTATGTCATTCTTGACAATTTGAGTTCGTGTTTCATGATTCGCATGTTGTCAAGAAAGAGATATTTTAAATCCAACAATCTCTTCATTGGAGTTATATTGGGTTATATTTCACCTAAAGCTTTTCCTAAGGATTGTTTCCATTTATGGTGTTTATAAATGACCCAAGTTCTTCATTTATCCTCCAAATGAAATAAGTTTCTCGTCTCCTTGTTGATATCAATCCAATCTATCGTTTCTGTAGTGGCAGAATTTCACCTCATTGTTTTGAGATTTTCTCCATAAGCCCACTACAAGCTTGTTCTTTTCGTTGTTGGTTTTCCAACAACTCCGTTATAACCTTCTTGGAAGGGTGCTTTCCAAGCTCATCTGTGGCAGAAGTTGTCATTTTCTTCTCAATTCTTTCCTTGCCAACGATTCAACTTCTATTCTTTTGTTCCGGAGGCATAGTGATGTTGCTCTCTTCATCCATCTTCCCATTTTTGCCAAAGATCATGTTCTTTCCTTTTGCTTATCAATTTAACCGGAGTGTCGTGTCCTTCATTCTAGTCCTCTCATCTTGTCAAGTTCAAGTTCAATTCCTTTCATTTACAGTCGGAGTGTTGTCCAAATTATATCATTCTTATTCCGTCTTTATCTTGTTTTAACCACAGTGTTGTCGTAATTGATCCTTATCATTCCTTGTGCATCTCATTTCTACCGGAGTGCTTGCTTGTACTTCTTGTCTATTGTACCCCTTTTCTTATGTCTTTCAACCTACAAGGTTCTCGTATGTTCCTTATTCCTCTTTTCTAACGAAGTGTTTTCAACTCCGTTCATCTTCGTTGTATTCTTTCTTTCTTTCAATTTGTTCAACCTCTCAAGGTTCATGGTTTCACTCGTTTGCCAAAGAAGAAACTTAGTTTTACCTCTTCTCTTCTTCCGTTTCCCTCCGCTGCCATCCTAGATCTCGGGACGAGATCCTCTCGTAGTGGTGGAGTGTTGTGACGCCCCAAGACCGATGCTTCAGATGCCTTCCTTGTTTTTCCGAGTTTCGTTGGGTGATTTTGTTTCGTCTGTTGCATCCATCTTTGCATCATGTGCATTGCATCATGTCATCTTGCCATCAAATAAATAAACCGTATGGATCTTCGGTCCATTTAAACCGAGGGAATTCACATGGTGATTCTCTTTATAACATATCCTCCCGATATTAGGGAGCTATTTTAAATATTCCATTTTTCGGAATCACCCATAAAAACACTTGCAAAATAAAATTCCAATGCCTTTGTTATCACAACTCTTGGCCTCTAACTTTGCCATATATCCTTTCTTCATTTTCTGGAGCTCCACCTAAATTCTCAACATTTTTTTGGGCACTTCGGAAAACCTGTCCGAGTTCAAACCTTTTGAATTAAATTCAAAGGAATTTGAATTTAATCTTTCCAGCATGGCCATTCCTAATTTCTTGGATCAACACATTTTTTGCGTGAGTCCAAGAAATTTAACCTCTTGCTCAAATTCTTTCACTAATCCCTCTCCTTCTTTTTCTTCTCTCTATTTTGTTTCTTTCTTTTCTCCTTCTTTCTTCTAAGGAGTGTAAGAGAGAGAGAGAGGGAGAGGAGGACCAGGCCCAGCCGTGGTCGGCAGCCCAGCCAGGCCGACCGGCCTCCCAAGCCCATATGCCCCTCCTAGGCCCGCACCCCTTGTTGGTGTCAAAACCGGCATATCTCGGGTAGGGGGTCTCGAACTATGCGTCTAAGGATCAATGGTAACATGAGACATGGGACACGATGTTGACCCAGGTTCGGGCCCTCTTGATGGAGGTAATACCCTACGTCCTTCTTCATTGATATTGATGAATATGAGTGTTACAAGAGTTGATCTACCTCGAGGTTGTATGTTGTGGTCGAAACCCTACAACTATGATGAGTAATGTCATAATCCTCTATTGACTAGCCTGGCCTCGGCTTATACAACATACCAGAGGCCTAGGATAACAAGAGTCCTAGTCGAATACGTCAGTGGAGAGGAGTCCTTGTCTTGATCACCAAGTCTTGTGGAATCTTCCTCGCATATGTCTTCGGCTGTCCGAACTGGCCCATGAGTAAACGACCATGGGGGTCCTCGGCCCAATCCAACTGATTGGGAGACGATGTGGTGAGTACCCCCTAGTCCAGGACACCTTCAGCATCCCCCTGAACCGGTCTTCAAGTTGGGGACGCTCCTCGGTTCTTCCGAACTATTCTTCGTCTTCGGTCGTCGGTCTTGAAAACTGGTTCAACAAATCTTCACATCTTCTATCTTGAGGATTGCCGAGCTAAATCTGAAGATCTCACACGTCGGGTATCCGAGAGCCCTTTAATTCTTCGGCCTTTATCAATGCCTTGTTATTTTTATGCCACACCTTGGGTTTGAAGTTGTTACCGGGCGGCAGTGTCCGCTTGCGTCCGAGCTCCAACGCTGGACTATATTCGAGGTATCTTTTGCAGACGAGCACCAACGCCAGACCGCTTCCGAGCTCCAACGCCGGAATGTATCCGAGCTCCAACGCCAGACTATGTCCAAGCTCCAGTGCCGGACTATATCCGAGGTGTCATAGATCACCTTGGTTCAAAAAAGTTGAAGGAGTTTAGCCGAGCTTAATGCCGGGAATGCCCTCTATGGAGCCAGCCACTGGAGCCCGAGCTTTATGCCGGACTGCTTCCAAGGTGGTGCACCACCCCGACTGTGGGCCGATTTTTTGTCAATATTTTTGATTGGTGCAATTTATTCTCTGCCGAGATATATAGCCAGTAGCCCTCAAGGTGTGTATCGGTCTAAAACCCGAGATGCACCTGAAGGATGACATGAGACCGCTAATCCCAGTAGCCGCTGAGACTCAGGTTGATTTGCAAAATCGGTCTGAGGATCAACTCCTAGCTCGACAGAATACTTCGGGACACAAAAATCGGTGTGCAGAGTCCTCGAGACTCAGGTTGGGTGCGGCCGACCAACCTGAGGATCATAATCTCCTCAAAAACTATATTGCACTTAAATTTTCTGCACTGAATTGCCAATGCAGTAGCCCCCAAGACACTAGTCGGGTGGCAACACCAGATCAGGGGTCAATGTGCCCTTTTAATATTAGTAAATGATAAGCCCGGAGCCCAGTAGCGCCCGAGCCTTAATGCGGGCACAGGTGGCCGAATTAAGGATCGATATCCAGAGTAAAATCACAAATTATGTGTAATGATTCTATGTATCCAAGTACTTTACATCATTAATGCTCGGATCCGCATTGTACAAAACTTTGTTGACCGACCATCGGCTTCCACCTCCTCGGCCAGTAGCCGAGAGTGTTTGTCCTACTTTATAAATCCTTTATGAGCGCAAAGATTTACGACAAACAAGGCAATCTGGTCATACGGTTTTATAAACAAAGGTATGCGGAGAGATATGTTATATTATTGTTTAACATAAGAAATGTCTTCCAAATAAAATAGTCCCGATATCGGTTCCTTTCTTTGGGTTGTCATGCTAAGCATGATCATGAAACCTCAGCTCTAATGTAAGAGCAAAATATTGAGGATTTAGTTTGGGAGGCCACTTACTAGCCCCCGGTAGTGTTCGGCGATAGTCGAGGTCGAGCCGTAAACACTTCGGCCAATGTTATGAATGGCCTGTCATTTAACACAGTCATCGGATCGATGACCAGTTTACCCTTATTGTGACAGTCAATTTTCAGCTTTCTCCACTGAGGTGCTTAACTATGTGAGCTAGAAGCACAATCGCAGTGGTTCTCCCTTTGCACACCTAGCCGAACAAAGCGGAATGTAGGAGGCAAGCGCAGGAGCCAGGCAACCCAACTATTGACCGAAGACACAATTCGAAACCAATGCATATATTGCAATATCCGAGAATGTTTTTGTTGAATCTCTAAAGGTGTCCGTCGTTGCACTATGAGACTTGTGCTGAAAACACACAAATAGTTTGAAAGTTCCATAAGCTTGGAAAACCAAAAAACGTCAGTAAAAACTTGACGTCCGAACAAGATCAAGTGTCCGGTGCCAATCCGAAAATTGGAAAAATATTGTGCTTCTGTCGTGCTTTAACATGACACATCCGATCTCATGACTTCACGCGGGCCAGCCTACGGCTTCAAGCTCCTCATCAAAAAGGCAGAGTACTTCTCCGAGGTCAGTTTAGCAAACTAAACTCAAGTCGCTTTCAGAGAGAAGACATGCTATCTGGCTATTGACCATAAACTCGAGTCGAAAAAGGAGCGGGTAGAAAAAGACTTTGCAACGACCAAGAAGAAAACACATTTACTATAAAACAGCTCATATAAATTTTAGGAGCCCCCAAGTGACTTGGGTAAAAGAATTTTATGTATAATGATTGTATGTACCGAAGTACTTATATCATATATGTGTTCACCCGAACTTTAAACGCATCTTAACCGACCGTCGGCTTCTCCCTCTTCGGCCAAGGGCCGAAAAGTGTCATGTACTCCACCTGTCGAGAGTATCGACGGTGTTTTCGATGACCAGGCAATCAAGCCATAAGGCTGTAACAGACAAAGCGCGCTCAGGGAACTTATGCTATATTATTGATGAAGTGTAAGAAGCATCTTTGAAGAAAATAGTACCCCCACCGATACCTTTCTTCGGTGCTCATTATTACTATGAGACTTGTGCAATAGATTTTTTGTACTCATGAGTTCCGTTGTGTGCCGACCATGATTGAAAACAACAAGAGTGCTAGCTTTCGGCTTCACCCAGTCTGAGGTCAGAGCTCGGATCACCCGGTCGTGACAATCGCAGAGGTGCTCCCTTTACTCCCTAGCCGAACAATTGGGAACATAGGGGTAAACACAGGAGCGAGGCAACCCAGCTTGCAAATCGCTTAGGTCAATATGGTGCATATTGTGGCGTAATACACGAACAAGGAATGAAGCTGTACAAGTATAATCATATGCTAGAGGAAAAGCTCCATCAAGGGAGCCCCCAAATAAACGGGATATTTGAATATGCCCTTCACAAACAAAGTTTTGACAAGGAACTTTGTCACAAACAACTTTGTGCCGAAAAGTATAATGCTTGGTCGAACCGAACAAAATTTAAAACTAAAAGTTTTTGAGCATGAAAGCAACTTAGCTGGTTAATGTGCTCGGTGTTGATGACGCGATTCGGGCTTGTGGTGGGACGAAGATGCCCATTGATCTGTGACAGATCCGACAAGGTTCGTAGTCCTCGGCATGGCCGAGGTCCCAGCCCCCGGGCCCGAGGTGTCCGGGCAAGGAGTTCGACACTCCGGAGTAGTGACCACCTAACGCAGTCAAAATCGATTACCTGCACACATAAAACAGTGCGGTCCAGGAAATAATAATAATATATATATATATATATACATAATCCTTGCATAATTGCTTTACGCAAAAATAATTTATTTAAAGAAATGTGGCCTGGCGCCGAAGCCAATGTCGATGCAGGGCGTCAGCGTGACGCAGTGAAGGCGTGACAAAGCCTGAATTTGCAGGGCGGTCCGGGCTCCGAATGCGGCGTTCACCGAACTATGTACGAAAACCGACCGAACCACCACGCAACCGTTTTTAATGTGGCCGCCATTTGATAGACCTGTGTACAGATGATGGAACAAACCAGAGTAATAATTTCTTAAGAAAAATAAACCCAACAAGCAAAAATTGTTGGGAGTAATAGCACCTGGTTTATTTGTTGTAGCATTCCGAAGAAAAGTGGCTCCCAAAATTGGGAATCGATCCGCACACCCATTGCCTGATGGGCGATAGAGCGATGGCCTGGTGATGCTGGCAAAGGTTGGCCTGCCGAGGCGAAGCCCTCGGCCCAGCTAACGTGACGAAGCTGGTCGGCTGGTGACGCCGAAGTCACCGGAGTATGTTGATGAAGAAATAGCCAAGTCCCCGGTCTGGCCGAGTGGACAGAGCAGGCCGGTGAGGAGTTGTTGTAGCTGCTATGTCAGCCGAGGTGTTGAAGTAGTTCGGTGTGATGGACATTGGCTCGAAGAAGCAACATTGCGGCCATGCCGACCCAGGTCGTAACTTGTGACGCGACCAATGCTGGTTTGATGAAGTGACCATGCGGCGATGTCAGTGTGCCTGCTCCATGTAATCCGTGGGGCAGTGATGTTGGTTATGATTTATCCTCGGCGATTCCGAACTCTTATTTGGCTCGCCGATGTGAGGATCCGAAGAAGTTGAGCTCGGCTTAAAAATCGATGACATGTCTAGTGCAGGTCGGCAATCATGGAGCTATGTTGCCGGACTGGTTTGACACCAGCGTGATGGCGAAGATTACCTCAGAGGAGGATTAAAATTTTATGGGCGCATGTTAAAAACAATGCACAATACCTTAGAAGAAAATTCCTTTTAAAAAGGTTGTCAAATATCACGTTCATAAAGAAACATGAATTCGGGTCGGATCCGTATTCGCGCAGGAAACAGATGTGAAAAGTGATGCACTAATCGAAAGGTTCCCGGAGTTTGGACGGTCGGATCGAGCTGAAAGTTTGAGGGGTGGTAGATATTGGAATTCCGCAGAAGATGAACGATTGGATCTTCCAAAGGACTTCCGAGCTGGGCTCTGGAGACCACGCCCTAAACTCGTCCATATTCCCGTCTGGATTTGACAGGGCTTCAGTATATCATAGATTGTCAGAGATTCCTCCATCGAAACTCGATGAAATTTTCTAGGTTTGTTGTAGACTCGATTCCGCACAATTCCACCAAAGCGATCGTTAAAAGGACACTCAAGGAGGCGGTGGCGGCGGATACGCGTTCACTGTCCAGAAAAACAGCACGGTCGCCCGAGGGCAATGTTGACGTTGAGCCCCCGAGCTCTATGGACGATTCCTCCATGATCTTGATAGAGGTCGGAGTTGGTGTTGATGAAGGCCCTCGTCCGAACATGACGATCGGAGGCAGGGCACATTCCTCGGTTAAGCCAAGGTGACCAGTCGAGCCGGTGACGAAGATGTCGACGTCACAGTTAATCTGCAAACGAGCCATCGATCCTTTTGCCGATCACACAACGGAACTCTCAATGAAAGCACCATTGTCGGTGTCAAAACCGGCAGATATCAGGTAGGGGGTCCCGAACTATGCATCTAAGGATCGATGGTAACAAGAGAGATGGGACACGATGTTTACCCAGGTTTGGGCCCTCTTAATGGAGGTAATACCCTACGTCCTGCTTGATTGATATTGATGAATATGAGTGTTACAAGAGTTGATCTACCTCGAGATCGTATGTTGTGGTCTAAACCCTACAACTATGATGAGTAATGTCATAATCCTCTATTGACTAGCCTGGCCTCGGCTTATATAACATACCAGAGGCCTAGGATAACAAGAGTCCTAGTCAAATACGTGGGTGGAGAGGAGTCCTTGTCTTGATCACCAAGTCTTGTGGAATCTTCCTCGTATATGTCTTCGGCTGTCCAAACTAGCCCAGGAGTAAACGGCCATGGGGGTCCTCGACCCAATCCAATTGATCGGGAGACGATGTGGTGAGTACCCTGTAGTCCAGGACACTATCACCCCTCCTAACCCTAGTCGCTCCCTTGCCCGATCCACCCCCTCATCTCACGATCCCCTCGTCCTCTCCCTTGCGATCCCCTTGCGCCGCCACTCCCTCCTCTCGATCTCTCCCTCTCCATCGCTCGTGTAGACACCCACAGGAAAGGAGAGGAGTGAGACCCCTCAAGCCAACCACCTCGCGGTCCCATGAGCTCGCCTACCCGCACGACCATGGCATCTCCGCCCTCGACCCGGCTCTCCCTCGACGTCCTCTCGCCGGAGCCCTTCCTCCACCTCTGCACCGGTCTCCCACGACAGCCTCGTCGTGCCCTCAAGCGCCTCGCCTCCCGCAGCCGGTCCAGGACCTCCCTCGCCGCCTCCTCGTCTACCCGACGCCACCGCATCGTCAGCGTCGTCGCTAGGGGAGGAGCCCCTCGACCCATCCGTCCTCGGCCCCTGCTTAGCGTAGCCGCCTCTCCGTCGTTGTCGAGCGCGCCATGGACCCTGTTTCCACTATCTCGAGCTCTGCCCCGTCATCCTTCTCTGCTTCCTTGGCCGTCGACGACCGTATCAACCGTGTGTGTCCTTCCCGTCCCTGCCGCTGGATCGGGCCTGCTCCGCCCGACTCCTCTCGCCTCGACTGTCCGCACTCACTTCCTGCTGCAGGTTCTCGTCTCTGCTTCGATCAAACGCACAAAGTTGTTGCCACCCGCTTCGTCAGTTTCATTACGCGAGTGCTACTCGTGTGACTGCACCATGAACCGCCTGAGTTCGACCACCTCTGCAGCCTCCTGTTGCTGTTCGTGTACCTCCACTTGCTGTTGCGGTTGACGCCAAGGTCGACCACAGAACAGGAAATAACACCAAGTACCAGGTCAACAAGGACCGCCAAGCATCTTCTCTGTGATTTTTCTGCCAAGTACCACAACGACGCGTCAAGTACCTCTACCGCCGTCTATGAGAATGCCAAGTACCTCCATGAAAAACGAACATGCACCACTACGCCCGGAGGCCTCGAACCCGTCAAGTCCGACAATGATTGTGTACAACTACCGATGACATGCATGTTGCCAAGTACCCCTTCCGGATCGCCATGTTTGACTACTGATGATATATACCACTACCATCGCCGAGATCGCGAGAACCTCTACTTCCCCTTCAAAACGTGTACCACTACCACCGCCCGAACGTCTACAGAACATGTACCGTCGACCCTCGAAGACCCATGGACGTCAAGTTCCTTGTGTTGACCCCGAACACCTACGGAGTGTGAACATGTACATCGTGAGAACGCCTACTTCCCTCTACAAACTTGATCCGTTCCGATAATGCACGCTTCGAAAGGTATAACCATCGAGACGACCGCCCGTGGACCGAATGCATGCATGTTGAATGAGATGAACCCCACGTTTGCACTGTGTCTGAAATTGTCGCTTGCATGGTCCTCCTCGTTGCCATGCCGTCCACCAGTGGGAACCTAGTAACTGGGATCACCCCATCATCTTGCATGACACACTCCCGCCACACTTCCTTTTGCACCGGCATCTCAATCAAGTTACCGGAACCAGAATGTTGCCATGTCACCATTTCCGTTGTCGTTGCTGTGGCACCCTTTCGTTTCCACCACGGTGACAAATGCTTCATAATATGCTCTAGTTAACATTTTCATAAAACTTGCACATGTCATCCGCATCATGATAATAACATTTAATATGTTTAAAATTGTTGTTTGCATTAAATTGCTAAATGCATATGGGGATTTACCAAAATTGTTGTTTTATGTTTCTGGCCTCATTTAAAATTCCTAACTGTGTATTTTACTCATGCTTCACCACTTGCCATGTTAAGAACATTTAATTTTGTTGGGTACATAAACAGGAGAGAACTAAATAAGTCATGTGGTGTTTCATCAATATGCAACTCGTTGCATATTTAGCTCCACTTAACTTATAGAGTTGTTTGTGCACTTTGCCATGCCATGCCTCATTAAACCGGACATGCATCATACTTGGTTGCGCATCATGCCATGCTTATGTGATGCTTGTTTACTATGTTGCCTACTTCTTTCCGGGTTGCTTCTCTCGTTAGCTTCGGTTTCGTTCCGGAGTTTTGAGGATCCGTTCGACTATGTCCGTTCATTTACTTCTTGGACTCGTTCTTCTTCCTTGCGGGATTTCAGGCAAGATGACCATACCCTCGAAATCACTTCTATCTTTGCTTGTTAGTTGTTCGCTCTATCGCTATGTCGCGCTACCTACCACTTGTTTATCATGCCTCCCATATTGCCATGTCAAGCCCCTAACCCACCTTCCTAGCAAACCGTTGTTTGGCTATGTTACCACTTTTGCTCAGCCCCTCTTATAGCGTTGTTAGTTGCAGGTGAAGCTGAAGTTTGTTCCATGTTGGAACATGGATATGTTGGGATATCACAATATCTCTTATTTAATTAATGCATCTATATACTTGGTAAAGGGTGGAAGGCTCGGCCTTATGCCTGGTGTTTTTTTCCACTCTTGCCGCCCTAGTTTCCGTCATACCGGTGTTATGTTCCTTGATTTTGCGTTCCTTACGCGGTTGGGTGTTATGGGAACCCCTTGACAGTTCGCTTTGAATAAAACTCCTCCAGCAAGGCCCAACCTTGGTTTTACATTTGCCTAACAACCTATTACCCTTCCCTTGGGTCGGCCAACCCAAGGGTCATCTTTATTTTAACCCCCCCGGGCCAGTGCTTCTCTAAGTGTTGGTCCGAACCGAGCCGCCTGCGGGGCCACCTCGAGGAAACTCGAGGGCTGGTTTTACTTGTAGCCTGCCTTGTCCGGTGTTTCCCTGAGAACGAGATACGTGCGACTCCTATCGGGATTGTCGGCACATCGGGTGGCTTTGCTGGTCTTGTTTTAGCATTGTCGAAATGTCTTGTAACTGGGATTCCGAGACTAATCGGGTCTTCCCGGGAGAAGGAATATCCTTCGTTGACTGTGAGAGCTTGTGATGGGCTAAGTTGGGACACCCCTGCAGGGTTTTGAACTTTCAAAAGCCGTGCCCGCGGTTATGGGCAGATGGGAATTTGTTAATGTCCGGCTATAGAGAACTTGACACTTAACTTAATTAAAATGCATCAACCACGTGTGTAGCCGTGATGGTCTCTTCTCGGCAGAGTCCGGGGAGGGAACACGGTTCTTGTGTTATGCTTGAACGTAAGTAGATTCAGGATCACTTCTTTATCACTTCTAGTTCATGACCGCTGTGTTGCTTCTCTTCTCGCTCTTATTTGCGTAAGTTGGCCACCATATATGCTTAGTGCTTGTTGCAGCTCCACCTTACTACCCCTTTCCTACCCATAAGCTTAAATAGTCTTGATCTCGCGGGTGTGAGATTGCTGAGTCCTCGTGGCTCACAGTTACTTCCAAACAGTTGCAAGTGCCGATGATACCAGTGCAGGTGACGCAACCGAGCTCAATTGGGAGCTCGATGAAGATCGTGTTCGTTGTGTTGTTTTGTTTCCTATTGATCAGTAGTGGAGCCCAGTTGGGACGAACGGGGATCTATGCATTTGGGGTTTCTGTTCTTTTATTTTGGTTCCATAGTCGAACCTTGATTGTATTCTGGATGATGTATGTTTAACTTGTATTTGTACGAAGTGGCAATTGTAAGCCAACTCTTTATCCCTTTCTTATTCAATACATGGGATTGTGTGAAGATTACCCTCTTGCGACAAACCTACCATGCGGCTATGCCTCTAAGTCGTGCCCCGACACGTGGGAGATATAGCTGCATCGTGGGTGTTACAACTTTAAACTTGTTGTATGCAGAAATAGGTTGAATAAAGCATGATTATAAATCACCGGCGTTTATTAACCCGACCTGGCTTTCGACTATGAGTCGCCAGTATGATGATAATTTATCCTGTGTTTATTGACCCGGCCTGGCTTTCGACTATAAGTCGCCAGTATATATTTGTATTGCGCAATTGGAATCATGCGCTTATAAATCATTGGGTATATTATTCAAATCTTTAATAGCCAACATGGCTGGATTTTTACTATGGTTATCAATAACCAGTATTATGATTGAGGTTTTCAAAGTCACTTTACCGTAATGGATATTATTTTATTGATGGATATGATTTATTCTACAATGGAAGGAATAGTCCCGAGTCGCTGCAGGCTTACGACCCAGCACTTGGGGGCTACATTATTCAAATTGAGATTACATCAAATATGCAAGTCCCATGTCACTGCCAGCATGCACCATGGCACTTGGGGGCTAATGCAAAGTCATTTTCTCATCACCTTATTGAAGACTCGACTCATCACATTGTAATGAGCCGGCCCTTGGGGGCTACTAATTGCTCCTGTCAACAATTCAAGGTACACAAGTCTTAATCCATTATATTGAAGGGTCCACTGCTCAGTTGGTAAAGCACAAAGCTCTTAGCCTTGTGGACGTGGGTTCAAGCCCCATGATGGGGGTTATATCATATGATGTTTTTTCCAAGAAGTATATATAAAGTCCCAACTCAATATTATCTTACTGAGCCGGCCCTTAGGGACTACATTGGTTGAAGTTTTTATGAGTATAAGGCAATTACAAGTCCCAGGTTGCTGCAAGCACAACAACCTGGCACTTGGGGGCTACGCATGTGGAATATTCAGTTGTGACTAGTGACTAAGATGAACAATCTGGATTTCTTCAAGGTTGCAACATTTAAATTGAAACAACTCTTAAGCTATCACTACGTTCTCCTCTTAAGACTTGGGGGCTACAGGTAATATGCATATAAAGGAGGAACATCTTCAAATTCTCAGTTTTGGGCAAATCAGGAAGATTAATTGTGTGACTCGGTATTGGCAAAAATCATAACCCGGTGTCTATAAACGGTCATGACCCGGGATCATCAGTTTTTATAACCCAGCAATTTTGGCAATGATAAACCGGCAAGCTCTACATTTTCAAACCGGCTGATATCAGTTGAATATTTGAAGACCAATATTTTTGTCAAATCAGAGCATTGAAGACCGATTCAAATGGATTCTTTATTTACAAAATATCTTCTGCAAGCAAATTGATTATGAAGCTAGTATATTGACTCGGATTTTTCAGAAGAAAGAAATGATAAGGACTAAAGGATGATCAAGTGCCGATTTATAAGACTATTTGAACCGGAGCACAACCCGCCAAATTTGTTCTTGTGTTTATGTTGCAGATCAGTTTAACATGGATAAATCCAAATTAAAATGGGGGCTAATGTCGGGGATATACCCTGCGGTGTAACCCGACACGAAGTATAACCCAGCCAGACTTGGCGACTCACTGGTAACCCGGCGGGTGGGACAGACGGATGACAAGGCCTAAGGCCCAGAAGGCCGGTTCAAACTATGGTGGGCCGGTTTACAAGGAAAGGCATAAGGAATATTCCCTTATAAAGGAAGCAAGATTAGGATTCCACTTGTAATAGAGTAATCCTAATCCTACTAGGACTAGTCATCTAACCCGCCCCTTCAACATATATAAGGAGGGGCAGGGCTCCCTAGAGAGGGACAAGCAAGAAGAAACAATCTCTAGGGCTAGACACAAAGAGCCGGTTTACCGGCGACTCTCTCGTGATGATAATGAGACCTAGCCACAAACAACATGTAGGGTTGTTAACGGATGATGTTTCCCGGGGCCCGAAGCTGTCTAAACCCTTGTCTTGTGTTGCGTCTCTCGATTCCGCTCAACCCCTCTCAAGCTACCACATAGATGCCTTGGCCTCACGACTAAGTCCACACACTAGGACATCTGCTGTGGTAATTCCACGACAAATACCTAGTTCAATCTCGTTACCGGCAAGTCTCTTTACTCATTCCGTAATACACAATCCTGCAACTAACTCATTAGTTGTATTGCTTGCAAGGCTTATAGTGATGTGTATTACCGAGATGGCCCAAAGATACCTCTTCGATAATTGGAGTGACAAATCCTAATCTTGATCTATGCCAACTCAACAAGTACTATCAGAGACACTTGTAGAGCACCTTTATAACCACCCAGTTACGTTGTGACATTTGGTAGCACACAAAGTGTTCCTCTGGTATTCGGGAATTGCATAATCTCATAGTCATAAGAACATGTATAAGTCATGAAGAAAGCAATAGTAGTAAACAAAAACGATCAAGTGCTAAGCTAACGGAATGGGTCAAGTCAATCACCTCATTCTCCTAATGATGTGATCCCATTGATCAAATGACAACTCATGTCTATGGTTAGGAAACTTAACCATCTTTGATCAATGAGCTAGTCAAGTAGAGGCACACTAGTGACACTATGTTTGTCTATGTATTCACACATGTATTATGTTTCCGGTTAATACAATTCTAGCATGAATAATAAACATTTATCATGAAATAAGGAAATAAATAATAACTTTATTATTGCCTCTAGGGCATATTTCCTTCAGTCTCCCACTTGCACTAGAGTCGGTAATCTAGATTACACAGTAATGATTCTAACACCCATGGAGCCTTGGTGTTGATCATGTTTTGCTCATGGAAGAGGCTTAGTCAACGGGTCTGCAACATTTAGATCCATATGTATCTTGCAAATCTCTATGTCTCCCACATGGACTTGACCCGGATGGAGTTGAAGCGTCTCTTGATGTGCTTGGTTCTCTTATGAAATCTGGATTCCTTTGCCAAGGCAATTGCGGCAGTATTGTCACAAAATATTTTCATTGGACCCGATGTACTAGGTATGACACCTAGATCAGATATGAACTCCTTCATCCAGACTCCTTGATTCGCTGCTTCCGAAGCAGCAATGTACTCCGCTTCACATGTAGATCCCGCCACGACGCTCTGTTTAGAACCGCTCCAACTGACAGCTCCACCGTTTAATATAAACACGTATCCGGTTTGTGATTTAGAATCGTCCGGATCAGTGTCAAAGCTTGCATCAACGTAACCATTTATGATGAGCTCTTTGTCACCTCCATAAACGAGAAATATATCCTTGGTCCTTTTCAGGTACTTCAGGATGTTCTTGACCGTTGTCCAGTGATCCACTCCTGGATTACTTTGGTACCTCCATACTAGACTAATGGCAAGGCATACATCATGTCTGGTACACAACATTGCATACATGATAGAGCCTATGGCTGAAGCATAGGGAACACATTACATTTTCTCTCTATCTTCTAAAGTGGTCGAGCATTGAGTCTTACTCAACTTCACACCTTGTAATACAGGCAAGAACCCTTTCTTAGCTTGATCCATTTTGAACTTCTTCAAAACTTTATCAAGGTATGTGCTTTGTGAAAGTCCAATTAAGTGTCTTGATCTATCTCTATAGATCTTGATGCCCAATATATAAGCAGCTTCACCGAGGTCTTTCATTGAAAAACTCTTATTCAAGTATCCTTTTATGCCATCCAGAAATTCTATATCATTTCCAATCAACAATATGTCATCCACATATAATATTAGAAATGCTACAGAGCTCCCGGTCACTTTCTTGTAAATACAGGCTTCTCCAAAAGTCTGTATAAAACCATATGCTTTGATCACACTATCAAAACATTTATTCCAACTTCGAGAGGCTTGCACCAGTCCATAAATGGATCGCTGGAGCTTGCACACTTTGTTAGCTCCCTTTGGATCAATAAAACCTTTAGGTTGCATCATATACAACTCTTCTTCCAAAAATCCATTCATGAATGCAGTCTTTACATCCATTTGCCAAATTTCATAATCATAAAACGCAGCAATTACTAACAATATTCAGACGGACTTAAGCATCGCTACGGGTGAGAAGGTCTCATCGTAGTCAACTCCTTGAACTTGTCAAAAACCTTTCGCAACAAGTCGAGCTTTGTAGACAGTAACATTACCGTCGGCGTCTGTCTTCTTCTTGAAGATCCATTTATTTTCAATGGCCTGCCGATCATCGGGCAAGTCAACCAAAGTCCGCACTTTGTTCTCATACATGGATCCCATCTCAGATTTCATGGCCTCAAACCATTTTGCGGAATCTGGGCTCATCATCGCTTCCTCATAGTTTGTAGGTTCGTCATGGTCAAGTAACATGACCTCCAGAACAGGATTACCGTACCACTCTGGTGCAGATCTTGCTCTAGTTGACCTACGAGGTTTGGTAGTAACTTGATCTGAAGTTTGATGATCATCATCATTAGCTTCCTCACTAATTAGTGTAGGTGTCACAGGAACATGTTTCTGTGACGAACTACTTTCCAACAAGGGAGCGGGTACTGTTACCTCATCAAGTTCTACTTTCCTCCCACTCACTTCTTTCAAGAGAAACTCCTTCTCTAGAAAGGATCCATTCTTAGCAACAAATGTCTTGCCTTTGGATCTGTGATAGAAGTTGTACCCAATAGTTTCCTTTGGGTATCCTATGAAGACACATTTCTCTGATTTGGGTTCGAGCTTATGAGGTTGAAGCTTTTTCACATAAGCATCGCAGATCCAAACTTTAAGAAATGACAACTTCGTTTTCTTGCCAAACCATAGTTCATAAGGCGTCGTCTCAATGGATTTTGATGGTGCCCTATTTAACGTGAATGCAGCCATCTCTAAAGCATAACCCCAAAATGATCGCGGTAAATCAGTAAGAGACATCATAGATTGCACCATATCTAGTAAAGTACGATTACGACGTTCGGACACACCATTACGTGTGGTGTTCCGGGTGGTGCGAGTTGCGAAACTATTCCGCATTGTTTCAAATGTAGACCAAACTCGTAACTCAAATATTCTCCTCCACGATCAGATCGTAGAAACTTTATTTTCTTGTTACGATGATTTTCCACTTCACTCAGAAATTCTTTGAACTTTTCAAATGTTTCAGACTTATGTTTCATTAAGTAGATATACCCATATCTGCTTAAATCATCTATGAAGGTGAGAAAATAACAATACCCGCCGTGAGCCTCAACGTTCATTGGACCACATACATCAGCATGCATGATTTCCAACAAATCTGTTGCTCGCTCCATAGTTCCGGAGAACGGCATTTTAGTCATCTTGCCCATAAGGCATGGTTCACAAGTACCAAGTGATTCATAATCAATTGATTCCAAAAGTCCATCAGTATGGAATTTCTTCATGCGCTTTACACCAATATGACCTAAACGGCAGTGCCACAAATAAGTTGCACTATCATTATCAACTCTGCATCTTTTGGCTTCAATATTATGAATATATGTATCACTACTATCGAGATTCATCAGAAATAGACCACTCTTCAAGGGTGCATGACCATAAAAGATATTACTCATATAAATAGAACAACCATTATTCTCGGATTTAAATGAATAACCGTCTCGCATTAAACAAGATCCAGATATAATGTTCATGCTCAACGCTGGCACCAAATAACAATTATTTAGGTCTAAAACTAATCCTGAAGGTAGATGTAGAGGTAGCGTGCTGACGGCGATCACATCGACTTTGGAACCATTTCCCACGCGCATCGTCACCTTGTCCTTAGCCAGTCTTCGCTTAATCTGTAGTCCCTGTTTCGAGTTGCAAATATTAGCAATAGAACTAGTATCAAATACCCAGGTGCTACTGCAAGCTCTGGTAAGGTACACATCAATAACATGTATGTCACATATACCTCTGTTCACCTTACCATCCTTCTTATCCGCCAAATACTTGGGGTAGTTCCGCTTCCAGTGACTAGTCTGTTTGCAGTAGAAGCACTCAGTCTCAGGCTTAGGTACAGACTTGGGTTTCTTCTGCTGAGCAAGAACTTGCTTGATGTTCTTCTTGAAGTTCCCCTTCTTCTTCCCTTTACACTATTTCTTGAAACTGGTGGTTTTGTTAATCATCAACACTTGATGCTCCTTTTTGATTTGTACCTCCGCGGCCTTTAGCATCGCGAAGAGCTTGGGAATTGTCTTATTCATCCCTTGCATATTATAGTTCATCACGAAGCTTTTGTAGCTTGGTGGCAGTGATTGAAGAACTCTGTCAATGATACTATCAACAGCAAGATTAACTCCCAGTTGAGTCAAGTGATTATGATACCCAGACATTTTGAGTATATGCTCACTAACAGAACTGTTCTCCTCCATCTTGCAGCTATAGAACTTATTGGAGACTTCATATCTCTCAATCCGGGCATTTGCTTGAAATATTAACTTCAACTCCTGGAACATCTCATATGCTCCATGACGTTCAAAACGTTGTTGAAGTCCCGGTTCTAAGCCGTAAAGCATGGCACACTGAACTATCGACTAGTCATCAGCTTTACTTTGCCAGCCGTTCTTAACGTCATTAGTAGCATCTGCAGCAGGCCTGGCACCTAGCGGTGCTTCCAGGACGTATTTCTTCTGTGCAACAATGAGGATAATCCTCAAGTTACGGACCTAGTCCTTGTAATTGCTACCATCATCTTTCAACTTTGCTTTCTCAAGGAACGCATTAAAATTCAATGGAACAACAGCACGGGCCATCTATTTACAACAACATAGATAAGCAAAATACTATCAGGTACTAAGTTCATGATAAATTTAAGTTCAATTAATCATATTACTTAAGAACTCCCACTTAGATAAATCCATATCAACTAAACCATAATCGATCATCACATGAAATGGAGTAGTTTTCAATGGTGAACATCACTATGTTGATCATATCTACTATATGATTCACGCTCGACCTTTCGGTCTCAGTGTTCCGAGGCCATATCTGCATATGCTAGGCTCGTCAAGTTTAACCCGAGTATTCTGCATGTGCAAAACTGGTGATGCATAGCAACGAGACGGGAGAGTGTCGTCCACGTACCCTCGTAGACCGTTAAGCGGAAGCATTATGACAACGCGGTTGATGTAGTCATGCGTCTTCACGATCGACCAATCCTCAGTACCGAACGTACGGCACCTTCGCGTTCAGCAATCGTTCAGCTCGGTGACGTCCCGCGAACTCACGATCCAGTAGAGCTTGGGGAAGAGTTTCGTCAGCACGACGGTGTGGTGACGATGTTGATGAAGCTACCGCAGCAGGGCTTCGCCTAAACACCGCTACAGTATGACCGAGGTGGATTATGGTGGAGGGGGGCACCGCACACGGCTGGGAGAGATCTTTGTGATCAACTTGTGTGTCTAGAGGTGCCCCCTGCCCCTGTATATAAAGGAGCAAGGGAGAGGCCGTCCGACCCTTGTTGGTGCGCCAGGAGGAGGAATCCTCCTCCTAGTAGGAGTAGGATTCCCCTTTTTCCTACTCCTACTAGGAGGGGGAAAGGAAGGGAGAGAAAGAGAAGGAAAGGGGGGCGCCGCCCCCCTCTCCTAGTCCAATTCGGACCAGAGGGGAGGGGGCGTGCTGCCTGCCCTAGGCCGGCCCCTCTCTCTTTCCCTTATGGCCCAACAAGGCCCATTAGCCCCAGGGGGGTTCTGGTAACCCCTCTGGTACTCCGGTAAAAATCCCGATTTTACCCGGAACTCCTCCGATGTCCAAATGTAGGCTTCCAATATATCAATCTTTATGTCTCGACCATTTCTAGACTCCTCGTCATGTCTGTGATCATATCCGGGACTCCGAACTACCTTCGGTACATCGAAACATATAAACTCATAAAACCGATCGTCACAGAACTTTAAGCGTGCGGACCCTACGGGCTCGAGAACTATGTAGACATGACCGAGACATGTCTCCGGTCAATAACCAATAGCGTAACCTGGATGCTCATATTGGTTCCTACATATTCTACAAAGATCTTTATCGGTCAAACCACATAACACTATACATTGTTCTCTTGTCATCGGTTTATTACTTGCCCGAGATTCGATCGTCAGTATCCCAATACCTAGTTCAATCTCGTTACTGGCAGGTCTCTTTACTCGTTCTGTAATACACTATCCTGCAACTAACTCATTAGTTTAATTGCTTGCAAGGCTTACAGTGATGTGTATTACCGAGAGGGCCCAGAGATACCTCTCCGACAATCGGAGTGACAAATCATAATCTTGATCTATCCCAACTCAACAAGTACCATCGGATACACTTGTAATGCACCTTTATAATCAACCAGTTATGTTGTGACATTTGGTAGCACACAAAGTGTTCCTCTGGTATTCGGGAGTTGCATAATCTCATAGTCATAAGAACATGTATAAGTCATGAAGAAAGCAATAGCAGTAAACAAAAACGATCAAGTGCTAAGCTAACGGAATGAGTCAAGTCAATCACATCATTCTCCTAATGATGTGATCCCATTGATCAAATGACAACTCATGTCTATGGTTAGGAAACTTAACCATCTTTGATCAATGAGCTAGTCAAGTAGAGGCACACTAGTGACACTATGTTTGTCTATGTATTCACACATGTATTATGTTTCCGGTTAATACAATTCTAGCATGAATAATAAACATTTATCATGAAATAAGGAAATAAATAATAACTTTATTATTGCCTCTAGGGCATATTTCCTTCAGAATCCTCCTCCTGGTAGGAGTAGGACTCCCCCTTTCCTAGTCCTACTAGGAGAAGAAGGAAGGAGGGGGCGCCGCCCCTCCCCCTAGTCCAATTCAGACTAGGCCCATGGGGGGCGGCGGCCAGCCCTTGGCAGCCTCTCTCTCCCCCCTAGGCCCAATATGGCCCATTACTTCTCCAGTGGATCCGATAACCCTTCCGGCACCCCGATATATATCTGGTGACCCCTCGGAACTCATCCGGTGTTCGAATATAGTCATCCAATATATCAATCTTTATGTCTCGGCCATTTCGAGACTCCTCATCATGTCCGTGAACACATCCGGGACTCTGAACAACCTTCGGTACATCGAAACACATAAACTCATAATACCGATCGTCATCGAATGTTAAGCGTGCGGACCCTACGGGTTCGAGAACTATGTAGACATGACCGAAACTCATCTCCGGTCAATAACCAATAGCAGAACCTGGATGCTCATATTGGTTCCTACATATTCTATGAAGATCTTTCTCGGTCAAACTGCATAACAACATACGTTGTTCCCTTTGTCATCGGTATGTTACTTGCCCGAGATTCGATCGTCGGTATCTCAATACCTAGTTCAATATTGTTACCGGCAAGTCTTTTTACTCATTCCATAATGCATCATCCCATAAGTAACTCATTAGTCACACTACTTGCAAGGCTTATAGTAATGTGCATTACCGAGAGGGCCCAGAGATACCTCACCGATAATCGGAGTGACAAATCCTAATCTCGATCTATGCCAACTCAACAAACACCATCGGAGACACCTGTACATCATCTTTATAATCACCCAGTTACATTGTGACGTTTGATAGCACACTAAGTGTTCCTCTGGTATTTGGGAGTTGCATAATCTCATAGTCATAGGAACATGTATAAGTTATGAAGAAAGCAATGCCAATAAACTAAACGATCATAGTGCTAAGCTAACGGATGGGTCAAGTCAATTACATCATTATCTAATGATGTGAACCCGTTCATCAAATGACAACTCTTGTCCATGGCTAGGAAACTTAACCATCTTTGATTAACGAGCTAGTCAAGTAGAGACATACTAGTGACACTCTGTTTGTCTATGTATTCAGACATGTACAAAGTTTCCGGTTAATGCAATTCTGGCATGAATAATAAACATTTATCATGATATAAGGAAATATAAATAACAACTTTATTATTGCCTCTAGGGCATATTTCCTTTAGTCTCCAACTTGTACTAGAGTCAATAATCTAGATTACATTGTAATGATTCTAACACCCATGCAGTCTTGGTTCTGATCATGTTTTGCTCTTGAGAGAGGCTTAGTCAATGGGTCTACAACATTCAGATCCGTATGTATCTTGCAAATCTCTATGTCTCCCTCCTTGACTTGGTTGCGGATGGAATTGAAGCGTCTCTTGATGTGCTTGGTTCTCTTGTGAAATCTGGATTCCTTTGCCAAGGCAATTACACCAGTATTGCCACAAAATATTTTCATTGGACCCAATGCACTAGGTATGACACCTAGATCGGATATGAACTCCTTCATCCAGACTCCTTCATTTGCTGCTTCTGAAGCAGCTATGTACTCCGCTTCACACGTAGATCCCGCCACGACGCTCTGCTTGGAACTGCACCAACTGACAACTCCACCATTCAATAAAAATAAGCATCCGGTTTGTGACTTAGAGTCATCCGGATCAGTTTCAAAGCTTGCGTCGACATAACCGTTTACGACGAGCTCCTTGTCACCTCCATAAACAAGAGACATATCCTTAGTCCTTTTCAGGTATTTCAGGATGTTCTTGACCGCTGTCCAGTGATCCACTCCTGGATTACTTTGGTACCTCCCTGCTAAACTAATATCAAGGCACACATCAGGTCTGGTACACATCATTGCATACATGATAGAACCTATGGCTGAAGCATAGGGAATGGGCTTCATTTTTTCTCTATCTTCTGCAGTGGTCGGTCATTGAGTCTGACTCAACTTCGCACCTTGTAATACAGGCAAGAACCCTTTCTTTGCTTGATCCATTTTGAACTTCTTCAAAAACTTTATCAAGGTATGTGCTTTGTGAAAGTCCGATTAAGCGTCTTGATCTATCTATAGATCTTGATGCCTAATATATAAGCAGCTTCACCGAGGTCTTTCATTGAAAAATTCTTATTTAAGTATCCTTTTATGCTATTCAGAAATTCAGTATCATTTCCGATCAACAATATGTCATCCACATATAATATCAGAAATGCTACAGAGCTCGCACTCACTTTCTTGTAAATACAGGCTTCTCCAAAAGTCTGTATAAAACCATATGCTTTGATCACACTATCAAAGCGTATATTCCATCTCTGAGAGGCTTGCACCGGTCCATAAATGGATCGCTGGAGCTTGCACACTTTGTTAGCACCTTTTGGATCGACAAAACCTTCTGGTTGCATCATATACAACTCTTCTTTAAGGTATCCATTAAGGAATGCAGTTTTCTCATCCATTTTCCAAATTTCATAATCATAAAATGCGGCAATTGCTAACATGATTCGGACAGACTTAAGCATCGCTACAGGTGAAAAGGTCTCATCGCTGTCAACTCCTTGAACTTGTCGAAAATCTTTCGCAACAAGTGGAGCTTTGTAGACAGTAATATTACCGTCAGCGTCAGTCTTCTTCTTGAAGATCCATTTTATTCTCTATGGCTTGCCGATCATCGGGCAAGTCAACCAAAGTCCACACTTTGTTCTCATACATGGATCCCATCTCAGATTTCATGGCCTCAAGCCATTTCACGGAATCTGGGCTCATCATCGCCTCCTCATAGTTCGTAGGTTCGTCATGGTCAAGTAACATGACCTCTAGAACAGGATTACCGTACCACTGTGGTGCGGATCTTACTCTGGTTTACCTACGAGGTTCGGTAGTAACTTGATCAGAAGTTTCATGATCATCATCATTAGCTTCCTCACTTACTAGTGTAGGAATCACAAAAATTGATTTCTGTGATGAACTACTTTCCAATAAGGGAGCAGGTACAGTTACCTCGTCAAGTTCTACTTTCCTCCCACTCACTTCTTTGAGAGAAACTCCTCTAGAAAGGATCCATTCTTAGCAACGAATATCTTGCCTTCGGACCTGTGATAGAAGGTGTACCCAACGGTCTCTTTGGGTATCCTATGAAGTCACATTTCTCCGATTCGGGTTCGAGCTTATCAGCTAGAAGCTTTTTCACATAAGCACCGCGGCCCCAAACTTCAAGAAATGACAACTTGGGTTTCTTTCCAAACCACGGTTCATATGGTGTCATCTCAACGGATTTAGATGGTGCCCTATTTAACGTGAATGCATCCATCTCTAAAGCATAACCCCAAAACGATAGCAGTAAATCAGTGATCAATTGAAAGTACATCGGGATATTTACGCCAAACTGCGAGTGTCGTGTTCTCCACATGGACTAGGCGATGGCAACTATACTCGGCTAAAGCTAGGTAATGCGGTTCAGATTATCATTGCATGAAAATAAACCTAAACAATCTAAGACTGTTCCAGAAAATCGTCGGTAAAGAAAATGAAAAGAACCAAAGGGAAGTTTAGATTGTACTCTCTGTCTTTTTGGTATTATAGTTTTACTTGAAAAAGTAAACACTGACACAAGCATACAAAAATGACCGGAGGAAAACAACAATACTAGAACACATATGTTAATCTAACAAGCGTAAGACTGCTGAGCCCCCTTTCTCCTCGGTCCACAGAGAAAAAAAATGTAGGACTGGTGCCGACAGCGCGGAATCTTATTAGTGGATCAGAAGACTATGGTGACCCATAGATCTTCAGATGTTGATTTGCAGAGCAGGGCCGGAATGCGGGGATTGCATTCTTCGAGAAGTATCATATCTTCTTTCCCTAGGGAGAAAGTAGAAACCAGAAATGAGTGGAGGTTCGATCTCTCACCCAAAGCAATTGGGGCTGAAGCATAAAAGAGAAGGAAGAAGAGATCTTATTAGTTTAGTTAACCCTTTGTCCAGCCCTTAGCATCTCAAGAATGCGCTCTTCTCAAGCAAATCCAAATAGGTGTTGGTTTGCGCAAAGGAAGCTGAAGTGGATGGAGGGTAAAAACTAAGCAAAAGGAGAAGAAGCAGATAAATAAATTGTGGAAAGTATAAAGTGTTGACTCGTGCGAGTCACTCCTTCTTCGCTTTGACTTCTTGGCTGGCTTGATGCTCAGTCTGGCCAATGGGATGACCCCCTTTTCTCTACTTTGTTAGCTTTGCGAATGAGAAAGGTTCTTTTAGGTGAGCGAGAGTGCCAAGATGGGAACCTATTCTTCGATTGACTACCGTGCTTCTTATCTTTTTCCAATACTACGTCAATTGCTAGCTGTCAGCATAGGTAGTATTTTGGTACCAACATGCCAAGCTAGCGGAATTCTTTACAGGGAAACAACATCTTGAACAGAGGCAAGAAACAAAATTACAGGACATAAAATAGACAAACACACACACATATATATTTATATAGAACAGGTACTTGAGCTAACATATGGACTGAAATTAAACACATTCACTGGAAAATCACAAGCATAAATGTCACTGGTACATAGCTAGTACAGAGACTAAAAATTGAACATCAAATAAACTGGAGTAAAGTTACTAGTACGGGACAGATTACAGTAGATGGCAAGAAACAAATGCATAGGGCTAAACATACACATACGCCAGCAGAGTACTAATCAACAGATCCATGAGACATGGAGCAGGTTTCAAGAACTCTTCAAATCTTAACCTTACAAAGTCTTAAACATCTTAATTTTATAGAAATTTCAGAGAGAGAGAGATACACACACAGAGAGAGAGCAGCAGCAGCAGCAAGTTGGAGAATTTGAGCGGAGGAGGAGCAGCAGTAGGGACGAGGGGAGGAGCAGCAGCGACGGGGTTCAGAGAGAGAGAGATGGCCTAGTGGCCAGGGGCGTAACTCTCGATCTGCTCTAGATGGCCAAGCGAGTTGGCCCGCAGTGCGAAGCCGCCGAATACAAAGATCTGTCCGGGGAGAAAAGTCTCACCCTGGACTGCATCGCTATCGATGATCGAAGGAGCCATCCAGCCTAACGGTGACGACACAGAGGAACTCTCAATGAAAGCACCAATGTCAGTGTCAGAACCAGCGGATCTCAGGTAGGGGGTCCCGAACTGTGCATCTAAGGCGGATGGTAATAGGAGGCAGGGGACACGATGTTTTACCCAGGTTCGGGCCCTCTTGATGGAGGTAAAACTCTACGTCCTGCTTGATTTATTCTTGATAATATGAGTAGTACAAGAGTTGATCTACCACGAGATCAGAGAGGCTAAACCCTAGAAGCTAGACTATGGTATGATTGTATGTTGTCCTATGGACTAAAACCCTCCGGTTTATATAGACACCGGAGGGGGCTAGGGTTACACAAGGTCGGTTACAAAGGAGGAGATATACATATCCGTATTGCCTAGCTTGCCTTCCACGCCAAGGAGAGTCCCATCCGGACATGAGACGAAGTCTTCAATCTTGTATCTCCATAGTCCAACAGTCCGTCCAAAGGATATAATCCGGCTGTCCGGAGACCCCCTAATCCAGGACTCCCTCAACTACCGACGGTGTTGAAGAAGCGGAATGCCCATAATGTGCCTTCCTGCATGCCATAGGCACAAACCACTTTTGTCCAACCCCTTGTGACGATCGCCCACCCATCCTTCACCGCCTTCAGGAAGACTTCTAGAGCATTATCATGGTAGCATGAATTATATACTTTAACCTTAGTTGCCTCCACTCCGGTCATGTAGTTTGTAAGGTAATCATCAGTAAATAGCTTCAAAAACCACTGAAAAGAGAAAAATATCAGATACTGAGGTCTAATAGAGTAACTTGTTGTGGGTAGTGGAAAAGGCAACACATTACTTACCATCCTAAAGTTCACTGTTGTCTTCGACAAAGTGTAAATAAAGAGCTTAATTCCAATCACCCGTTTCTTTCTCCTAACAATCCTTTTTAGTTTCCTCACTTGATGCTTGTTCATGAATATCTCATTGCCCCATACGCATAAGGGATCGAAGCGTGGATCAGTACCCCTCATATATGTACCTACAAGCAACCAGTAAATGTTAGAAGCTAAACTGAGATTGCACAAATGATGTAAAATACAACTACCTATGTTCCTAAGTACAAGTATTTTTTTTTGAGATTTCAATATGAACTACATACGAATGTATATATAATTATAGATATAGTTTAGATTAGAATCTAGATTCACTCATTTTTCTCCTTATGTAGTCTATATTGGAATCTCTAAAAATACTTATATTTAGGAATATATGGTGTATAAGACATGGGATGCAGCTAAGCTCGACGGCAAACAACAGCATCGCCCATTGTAGCCCTGTGTAAGTACATGGAAAGCCAATGTTAACTACAACAGGGTTAACATCCACCAAAAATAGCAAATGGTAATAAAATGGTAGCATATGTAGTGATATCTTCATTTCGAAAGAGTAGCACGGCAGCAAAGGGACGGATTAAAAAATGGATACAACTGTTAATTGCAACAAGCTTAACAACATCCTAATTCATGTTTTGTAAGTTTGTAGCCATTGAAATACAACTCTTTAAAAAGGGATACAACTTTTAATTACAACAGGCTTAATGCCCATTGAAACCGGTACTGATAAAAATGCAATTGGCAGAGTTAAACATCATAGGGCAGGTGCTGCCAGAGTAGATAATGGCCTGGTTGTCTATAAAAAGATAGGCAAAATAGCTCAAACGTGTTAGGCATGTTTACTACAACATGCTTAATACATCGACAATACAAAACATAGCCATTAATTGCAACTGGTATTGGTAAGATTGAACTGGCGGGTACATACTTGGTAAGTCCTGAGAGGTAGTTGCTGGGGCACTTCATCTTGGCCAGAGCCCGCCCAAATTCAGCAGCGGTGGAGGCGAGCTGTTTCTCCGGGTCGAAGCGTGGATTAGTGCCACTGACATGTGTACCTACAGGCAACCAGTAAATGGTAGAAGTTAAACTGCAAATGCACAAATGATGTGAAATACTACAAGACATGGGATGCAGCTAACCTTGACGGCAAACAACAGCATCGGCCGTTATGACCCTGCGTAAGTACATGGACAAGCATGTTAAGTACAACAGGGTTAGCATCCACCAAAAATAGCAAATGGGGCTGCATCTCTAGTATATCTTCATTGCGGAGAGTAGCATGGTAGCAAATGGACAGATTAAAAAATGGATACAACTGTTAATTGCAACAGGCTTAACAACATCCTAAGTCATGTTTTGTAAGTTTGTAGCCATTGAAATGCAACTGTTTAAAAATGGATTCAACTATTAATTGCAACAGGCTTAATAGACATTGAAACCGGTACTGATAAAAATGCAATTGGCATAGTTAAACATCACAAGGCAGGTGCTGCCAGAGCAGAGAATGGCCTAGATGTCTATAAAAAGGTAGGGATAGTAGCAAAAATGTGTTAGCATGTTTACTAGAACATGCTTAATACATCAACCATACAGAACATAGCCATTAATTGCAACTGGTTTTGGTAAGATTGAACTGGTGAGTACATACTTGGTAAGTCCTGAGAGGTAGTTGCTGGGGCACTTCATCTTGGCCAGAGCTCGCCCAAATTCAGCGACGGCGGAGGCGAGCTGTTCCTCCGGGTCGAAGCGTGGATCATTGCCACTGACATGTGTACCTACAGGCAACCAGTAAATGGGTAGAAGTTAAACTACAATTGCACAAATTATGTGAAATACTGTAAGACATGGGATGCAGCTCATCTCGATGGCAAACAAAAGCATCGGCTGTTATGACCCTGCATAAGTACATGGACAAGCATGTTAAGTGCAACAGGGTTAGCATCCACTAAAAATAGCAAATGAGCAGCATCTCTAGTGATATCCTGAGTCAGGTATTGTAAGTTTGTTGCCGGTATTGGTGAAATTGAGCTGGACACGGTAATATTTGAACATCACATAGTGTGTAGTACTGAAATAAACAAGGCACGAACATGCTTAATACATCAATCGTACAAATCATAGCCGTTGCAAGTGGTATTGGTAAGATTTAGCTGGTCAGATCTTACCTATTAAGTCCTAGGGGGTAGTCGCTGGGGGAGTTCATCTGGGCCAGAGCCTGCACCATGTCGGCGGCGGCGGAGGTGAGGTGTTCCTCCGGGTCAACACACACAACGGCCATCGCGCCATGGACCGTCATCAGCTCCTAGCGGGGGAGGGGGATTTGGAGGCATGAGGATGTTTCGCAGGCGCCATTTAAGCAATCAGGCCGGGGACGTGATAGAGATCGGTGGGTTACCTGACTGGATCCGAGCAGAACGTAGATGTGGTTGAAGTTGTGGTTGCGACGGCGGTGGTTTGAGATGCCGGTAGGGGGAGGCGCGAGGGAGGGGGGATACTGAGGGGAAGGGGATGTGGTTCGAGGAATAGTTCTGAAATCGCGTGCCTAATGAAAATTTCGGTGTGAAATTTGAAACTTGGGCGAGGGAAACACACAATGCAGACGAAGCGTGTAAAATACTCGTGTGCGAGAAAAAAGAAAGTTGGTAGATCCCGTCTCCAAAAAAATGTACACGTGTACTTGATTTTTTTTCAGTCAATGGTACGCCTTGTTTATTAGGAAATATCGCACAGGTAACTAACTTATGGGTCATTAATGCAAAAAACGCAGACGGGTATGGCATAGAAACCGTGTGTTTTGTGATCTTCTAATGATTAACGCAAAAAACGCACACGGGCACACATGCTAATCAACGCTGAAAGCCCTCAAAGGATGCTCTTACCGACATTGTACGTTAATACTACAAACTTAAAGTACTACTAGTAATTTTCTCTAATACTACAAACTTAACCTACTTCTCACATGCTGCCATCAGGGCATGCTAGCCAGACGTCGGCGTTCTCCTTCCCGGCCTTGTAGGCAGCAGCCCTCCGTGCTTCGATCTCCACCAAGCTCTCCTCACCACGGCGTGCGACCTCTTTTTTCTTATGGCGGCGGGACTCTCTTTTCTTGACTGCTTTTTGCCTTTTCCGCTCCTTCTGTGCGACTTTGGCCGCCTCTAGATCCACCACCCATTCGGCCATGGAAGCCTCAAAGTCCGCCCATGTAACTGTTTGGCCGCCGGCGGTGATGAACTCGGCGCGGCGAGATGCCATCGTTTCCTTACCATGTGCGTGGTCGCGGGCGGCGAGGAACGCGGCGCAGCGGGATGCCATCGCTTCATTACCAGTTACTGTGCACCGCGGTGCCATGGACGACGCCTGGAAAGAGCTCTGGGATGGAGGGGCCGGGCAGCCGTATAGTGCGGTGGTATTCAAGAGCTCAACCACAAATGACAACAGAAATTTGGCTTTGAAAGCACAAGTGCTCCCTAGGTGGTTTTGATAATTGATGACAACATATCTCTTGTTGTACTAAAATTTCGATCTAGCATGTTTCAGATAAGTTCAACAATGGAGTGGCATGGACTAAAGGTTGTGGGAACTCCTTCAAGATGCTAAGGACAAAGGATTGGCTAAATCTTCAAGCTCAAGACTCATCATTTTACATTTTAGTGATCCAAGATCACATTGAGTCTTTAGGAAAAGCCAATACTATCAAGGAGGGATGAGGTGTTGCTTAACGAGCCTCTTGCTTCATGTGCTTAGTGATATGCTCCAAAAACCCTCAACTACTTTCCCATATCCACATATGACCTAAACCCTAAGCCAAACTCGGTCCTACCGATTCTTCCTATCCGGCGCCACCGAGTTTCACTTGTCATTAGCCACTGCCAAACCCTAGCAATTCGGTTCTACCGATAGGGATCTCGGTCTCACCGAGATGGGATTGCAAACTCTCTGTTACCTATTGCAATATTCTCGGTCCCACCGAGATTGCAATGTAAATTCAGTGTTTCCTTTTTTGTAACTTTTCGGTCTCACCAAAAGAGCAAATCGGTCCCACCGAGTTTGCCTGACCAACTCTCTGGTTAGCTAATTACCAAATTCGGTCTCACCGAGTTTGTGTAATCGGTCTCACCGAGATTACGTTATGCCCAAACCCTAACCATATCGGTCCTACCGAGTTGCATGTCAGTCCCACCGAAAATCTCTAACGGTCACTAGGTTTACATTTTCGGTCCGACCGAGTTTGTTGATTCGGTCCCACCGAGATTGGAAAACTGTGTGTAACGGTTGGATTTTGTGTGGAGGCTATATATACCCCTCCACCTCCTCTTCATTCAAAGAGAGAGCCATCAGAACACATACACCATTCCAACTCATATGTTCTGAGAGAGAACCACCTACTCATGTGTTGAGACCAAGATATTCCATTCCTACCATATGAATCTTGATCTCTAGCCTTCCCAAGTTGCTTTCCACTCAAATCTTATTTCCACCAAATCCAAATCCTATGAGAGAGAGTTGAGTGTTGGGGAGACTATCATTTGAAGCACAAGAGCAAGGAGTTCATTACCTACACAGCATTTGTTACTTCTTGGAGAGTGGTGTCTCCTAGATTGGCTAGGTGTCACTTGGGAGCCTCCGACAAGATTGTGGAGTTGAACCAAGGAGTTTGTAAGGGCAAGGAGATCGCCTACTTCGTGAAGATCTACCGCTAGTGAGGCAAATCCTGTGTGGGCGATGGCCATGGTGGGATAGACAAGGTTGCTTCTTCGTGGACCCTTTGTTGGTGGTTGCTTCTTCGTGGACCCTTCATGGGTGGAGCCCTGTGTGGACTCGCGCAACCATTACCCTTTGTGGGTGGAGCCCTGTGTGGACTCTCGCAACCGTTACCCTTTGTGGGTTGAAGTCTCCATCAACGTGGATGTAGGATAGCACCACCTATCTGAACCACGGGAAAAACATCCGTGTCTCAAATTGCGTTTGATCTCTCCAAACCCTTCCCTTTACATTCTTGCAAGTTGCATGCTTTACATTCCGCTGCTCATATACTCTTTGCATGCTTGCTTGATATGTATTGTGTGTGTTGAAATTGTGCCTAAACTCCACTTAAACCAAAAAGCTTAAAAATTGCAACTTTAGCAAGAAGTGTCTAATCACCCCCCTCTAGACACATCTACTTCTTGATCCTACAAGTGGTATCAGAGCGTTGGTCTCCATTGCCTTGGTTTAATCACCATTGGAGGAAGATGGATGTGTCTACTCTAGGGAGTCTTAGACATAGAGTGCCTATTCTTGATGAAAAGTATTTTCATGAGTGGAAAGATGAGATGCTTGTAATCTTCAATCAATATGATTTGAACAAGTATATTGCTAGCCCTTGTGCACTTCATATTAATCCTTTGCATCCTACCCTAGATGAAGATATTGACATGATTCGCAATCTTAGAACTATTGAGCTCATCATTAGAGGATTGCCCAAAAACTTGATTGCTAGTTTGCCTACTCAAAATTGTGCCTATACTATATGGAAATTTCTTGAGGAACGATTTCCCGATCATTCCTTGAAAACTTTGGATGAAATTTTCCATAAATCTATTGCCTTGAGTAAGATGAATTCTAGTGATCCTAGTTTTGGTAAATGTCTATTTGAACTTACCAATCTTAAGCATGCTAAAGGAGATGTTGGAATCATTAATGATATCATATTCAAAGCTATAAGAATTCATAAAAGTGACCACTTTGATGATCATTTATCTAATGAATTACCCTCTCTAGGAAATGATGAGTCACAAGATCATGATGAACATGAATATTATGATGATGATGATAGTGACTTCAATCTTGATGATGCAATGAGACATTTTGGTCTTATGGCAAATCTTCGGGGAGGAAAGGAATGGGTTCTTGATAGTGGATGTACTGATCATATGACCGGAGATGAGGAGATGTTTCGTGAGCTTGCTGAAAATGACGGCCCTCGAAAATATGTCACCTTTAGTGATAATTCAAAGGGTAAAGTGGTTGGCCTTGGTAAGGTGGCCATCTCACATGATAGTTCCATTCAAAATGTCATGCTCGTTGAATCTCTTGGCTACAACTTACTTTCAGTATCTAGACTTGCTGATTTCGGTTTGAATGTCCTATTTACTAAGGTAGATTGCCAAGTATTTCGTCGAGAAAATCATAAAATGGTCTTTACAGGTATGCGTAGAGGTGATCTGTACATTGTCGATTTCTCTAAAAAGGCACAACCTAAAACTTGCTTTGTTGCTAAATCCTCAAAAGGTTGGTTGTGGCATAGACGACTAGGTCACGTTGGTATGACAAACCTTGACAAGCTTATTAAAGGAAATCATATCCTTGGAGTCAACGATGTCATATTTGATAAGGATAGACTTTGCAGTGCTTGTCAAGCAGGTAAACAGGTTGGAGGAAGACATCCCATGAAGAACATCATGACCACAAGGAGGCCACTCGAGCTACTTCACATGGATCTTTTTGGTCCCAACGCCTACAAGAGTCTCGGTGGAAATTCCTTTGGTCTAGTTATAGTTGATGATTTTTCAAGATTTACGTGGGTGTTCTTTCTTAATGACAAGTTGCAGGTCCAGAAGATCTTCAGAAACTTCGCTAGGAAGGCCCAAAATCAGTTTGATGTGAAGATCAAGAAGGTTCGGAGTGACAACGGAACAGAGTTCAAGAACGCAAATGTGGACACCTTTCTTGACGAAGAAGGGATTTCACACGAGTTCTCGGCTACGTACACACCTCAAAAAAATGGAGTTGTTGAGAGGAAGAACCGGACGCTCATCGAAATGGCAAGAACGATGCTTGATGAATACAAGACGCCAAAGCACTTTTGGGCAGAAGCGGTTGAGACAGCTTGTCACACAACAAATCGCTTATATCTTCACAAGCTACTCGGCAAGACGGCATACGAGCTTCTCACCGGTAACAAACCCCAAGTTGGATACTTTCGAGTATTCGGCTCAAAGTGCTACATTCTTGATAAGCATCGTCGTTCAAAGTTTGCTCCTAAATCTCATGAAGGTTTTCTACTTGGTTATGTCCCAAACTCTCACACTTACCGTGTCTACAACAATTTCACCCGAAAGGTTGAAGAGACGGTAGATGTGAAGTTTGATGAATCTAATGGCTCGCAAGTAGAGCAATTGCCAATTGATGTAGGAGACAAAGACCCTTCAGAAGCAATTCAAGACTTGTCCATTGGCAAAATTCGTCCAACGGAGGTGAAGGAGAGTACTTCATCCGTCCAAGTGGAAGCTTCTACTTCACGACAAGGTGAACCAAGAATCGACACGGAAGCATCCACAAGTGGGACACACCAAGATGAAGAAACGAGGAAGTACGTCAAGATGAACATCAACAACCTCCTTCTCCACCACAACAAGAGAACGACGACGTCAACAATGAAGAAGGCCAAGAAGAAGAACAAGATGAAGAAGATGTTCAACGAAGACCCAAGCAAAAGCTCTCACGAGTTCGAGCAAGAATTGCCAAAGATCATCCCGTCGAGCAAATCCTCAATGATATACAAACCGGGAGAATCACTCGCTCAAAAACTCGTTTAGCTAACTTTTGTGGAAACTATTCATTCATCTCTAGCATTGAACCTATGAAGGTTGAAGAAGCATTGGATGATCCGTATTGGATAAACGCTATGCATGAAGAGCTACATAATTTTGAGAGAAACCAAGTTTGGACATTGGTCGAGAAGCCCGACAACAACCACAACATCATTGGTACCAAATGGGTGTTCCGCAACAAGCAAGATGAAGATGGACAAGTGGTTCGCAACAAAGCACGTCTCGTCGCCCAAGGGTACACACAAGTCGAAGGTATGTACTATGGTGAGACGTATGCTCCCGTTGCTAGACTTGAGTCCATTCGCATCTTACTTGCCTATGCTAATCACCATAATATCACCTTGTACCAAATGGACATTAAAAGTGCTTTTCTAAATGGTGAAATAGAGGAGGAAGTTTATGTCAAACAACCTCCCGGCTTTATCAATCCTAAGAAACCAAATCATGTTTACAAACTTCACAAAGCTCTTTATGGTCTTAAACAAGCTCCTAGAGCATGGTATAAATGCTTGACCAAGTTCCTTACTACAAGTGGTTTTGAAATTGGTAAAATTGATTCTACTCTTTTTACTAAAAGGTTAATGGAGAACTATTTGTATGCCAAATTTATGTTGATGATATCATATTTGGTTCAACTAACCCTCTCTTTAGTGAAAAGTTTGGAAAGCTAATGTCAGAGAAGTTTGAGATGTCTATGATGAGTGAACTCAAATTCTTTCTCGGGTTGCAAATCAAGCAAACTAAGGAAGGTACATTTGTCTCTCAAACAAAGTACACCAAGGACTTATTCAAGAAGTTCAATATGCAAGAATGCAAAGGTATGTCTACACCCATGCCTACTAGTGGACATAATGATTTAACCAAAGATGGTGAACCGGTTGATCAAAAGGTTTATCGCTCTATGATTGGTTCATTGTTATACCTATGTGCTTCACGTCCCGATATTATGCTAAGTGTGTGCATGTGTGCACGATATCAAGCTGCTCCTAAACATTGTCATCTTAAGGCTGTGAAAAGGATAGTGAGATATTTAATCCATACACCAAATTTTGGCATTTGGTATCCTAAGAGGTCTTCTTTTGATCTTGTTGGCTATTCTGACTCGGATTATGCCGGAGACAAGGTTGATAGAAAGTCCACTTCGGGTACTTGTCAATTTCTTGGTAGATCTCTTGTGTCTTGGTCTTCCAAGAAACAAAACTCGGTATCCTTATCCACCGCCGAAGCGGAATACATTGCCGCTGGTTCATGTTGTGCTCAGTTACTTTGGATGACCCAAACTCTTAAAGATTATGGGATTTATGTGAAACTTGTTCCACTGCTTTGTGACAATGAAAGTGCTATCAAAATTGGTCATAGTCCTGTACAACATTCTTGAACTAAGCATATTGAAGTTCGTCATCATTTCATTTGAGATCATGTTGCTAAGGGTGACATCAATCTTAAGCATGTTCGCACCGACAAGCAATTAGCGGATATATTCACTAAACCACTTGATGAGAAAGTGTTTTGAAGGTTGAGAGGAGAATTGAACATCATTGATGCTTCGAACTTGGAGTAGAAACTCCATTGGATACATGCAAGACATGAGCTTATGACTAATCCATGATATATCTCTTATAATAACTATCTTGTCTTGGATATATTTGCACCTTGCATGTTGCCTAACCCATGTAGGTGCTTGGTTGAATCTAATTCCATGAGATTGCGACTCACTCACATCTTGAGCAATCTCTACAAGACCAAGACTCTACACAATAGTGGTTGAAGACAAGGAAGCACAAAACCATTCAAACATATCCTTTGACAAACTCTTGTGATTGTCATTTTTGGATACACAAGTGCTCTTCCTTGCAAGAACTAACCCATGTAGGTAGATGAACTCAAACTCCAAGTGGTGCTCCCAACTCTTGATGAGCTACATCAACCTTGAGCACCCACACAAGTTCAACTACATGAGCAAGAACCACACCACCACCCAAGGTATGTTATTCCATCTTAGAGAAGCTTTACTCCAAGACATGAGTCAAAGCAACTTAACAAGGTGAGAATACATCAAGATGCTTAAACGAAAAATGGTAACCCCATTTTTGAGCTTAAAACGATGAGTATGACCTACAATCAAGTGTCCTCACTTGACTCCTAAGTCAATATACTCTAACATAGGTGACTATGTCACCGCCCAATTCTAGATGAAGTTCTCTTGTGTTCCTTTCTGAGTTATTGCATTTGTCCCTTGCATATTTGTTTCCTTCTTTTTCAAAAAAAACTTCATCTAGAAACTTTCACTCTTTTCTTTTTGGTTTTTGTTCTGCATATTTCTGCATCAAATTCCTTGCAAATCTTTCAGCTAATTCATTGCAAATCTTTGTGAGATCTTACTTGACTAGTGAGCTGAGGTGACCAGTGTTTTTCTCTGTGATGAACTCGGTTTCACCGAATTGCCATTTTCGGTCCAACCGAATCCCTTCGGTACTACCGAAACATGCCACTCGGTGCCACCGATTTCGCAACAGGAAAAACAGTTTGCCACATATTCTATATTTCTTCTGATCCAGCTCCACTCAATGAATCTTGTCCTCTACAAGCATCACAGTTTTATTCCCTGCTTTGTACTGAATCTCAAGGACCAAACCTATTCGACGGATTCCAAGAAAAACCTTCTTGGAAATTGATGTCAAAGGGGGAGAGAGAGATCACATCAAAGCTTATCATCAGGGAGAGAGAGAGATCACATCAAAAGCTTATCACCTACAAAGGAGAAAGTACTAACGGGGAGAGAATACTCAAGGATCCCATATATTAAGGGGGAGAAAGAAATCTCCAAGGGGGAGAGAATACTCAAGGATCCCAGATGCTTGATGTTCAAGAGGAGAGATGCCACATGTATTTTTGGGGGAAAGACATGTTCATATGAACTCATTTGAATTAAGTTCTATTCATATCTTTCAGCTCTGATTTTCTGTTTCCTATCTTCTCCCAATATCCCATGTAAGATTCAGGGGGAGCAAGACACCTAAGGGAAAGAAATCAGTCAAATTCATTGCATATCTTTATTCTTGGAGACATGTTGAATTCAATGTGGTACCTTGTACTCACTCTCTACATGTCACCCCAGTCTTGGTATTCTTGTGGTTTCTTTTGTTTGCTCCGGCTAGTGGATGTACCTGTGTTATCTAACTTTGTTTGTGCAGGTTCATTTCATCCTAAGCCAACTCAAGACCACAAGGTAAGTATATGCATCAAAATCATGAGTATGAGGAGTTCTTGCTTATGTACATACTGTTTGCAAGAAGGACTCATGAGCATGAAGGTATTTTCCTTGATAATCTTTTGCTCTGATGCATATGGCCAAGATACATGTAACACATTGCCTACTCTGTCATGGTTATGCTCTCACATGCCTCTATATTTCATATTTACATGAGTGCATACATGTAGGGGGAGCCTATGCTTGTTACATGTCCTTCCAAAGCTTTACTTGCTGTTCTTTATATCTTTATCTAAAAGCTTTGATGTATGTTTCCATCAATTACCAAAAAGGGGGAGATTGAAAGCACAAGTGCTCCCTAGGTGGTTTTGATAATTGATGACAACATATCTCTTGTTGGACTAACATTTCGATCTAGCATGTTTCAGATAAGTTCAACAATGGAGTGGCATGGACTAAAGGTTGTGGGAACTCCTTCAAGATGCTAAGGACAAAGGATTGGCTAAAGCTTCAAGCTCAATACTCATCATTTTACATTTTAGTGATCCAAGATCACATTGAGTCTTTAGGAAAAGCCAATACTATCAAGGAGGGATGAGGTGTTGCTTAATGAGCCTCTTGCTTCATGTGCTTAGTGATATGCTCCAAAAACCCTCAACTACTTTCCCATATCCACATATGACCTAAACCCTAAGCCAAACTCGGTCCTACCGATTCTTCCTATCCGGCGCCACCGAGTTTCACTTGTCATTAGCCACTGCCAAACCCTAGCAATTCGGTTCTACCGATAGGGATCTCGGTCTCACCGAGATGGGATTGCAAACTCTCTGTTACCTATTGCAATATTCTCGGTCCCACCGAGATATGCAATCGGTCCCACCGAGATTGCAATGTAAATTCAGTGTTTCCTTTTTTTGTAACTTTTCGGTCTCACCGAAAGAGCAAATCGGTCCCACCGAGTTTGCCTGACCAACTCTCTGGTTAGCTAATTACCAAATTCGGTCTCACCGAGTTTGTGTAATCGGTCTCACCGAGATTACGTTATGCCCAAACCCTAACCATATCGGTCCTACCGAGTTGCATGTCAGTCCCACCAAAAATCTCTAACGGTCACTAGGTTTACATTTTCGGTCCGACCGAGTTTGTTGATTCGGTCCCACCGAGATTGGAAAACTGTGTGTAACGGTTGGATTTTGTGTGGAGGCTATATATACCCCTCCACTTCCTCTTCATTCGAAGAGAGAGCCATCAGAACACATACACCATTCCAACTCATATGTTCTAAGAGAGAACCACCTACTCATGTGTTGAGACCAAGATATTCCATTCCTACCATATGAATCTTGATCTCTAGCCTTCCCAAGTTGCTTTCCACTCAAATCTTATTTCCACCAAATCCAAATCCTATGAGAGAGAGTTGAGTGTTGGGGAGACTATCATTTGAAGCACAAGAGCAAGGAGTTCATTACCTACACAGCATTTGTTACTTCTTGGAGAGTGGTGTCTCCTAGATTGGCTAGGTGTCACTTGGGAGCCTCCGACAAGATTGTGGAGATGAACCAAGGAGTTTGTAAGGGCAAGGAGATCGCCTACTTTGTGAAGATCTACCGCTAGTGAGGCAAGTCCTGTGTGGGCGATGGCCATGGTGGGATAGACAAGGTTTCTTCTTCGTGGACCCTTTGTGGGTGGTTGCTTCTTCGTGGACCCTTCGTGGGTGGAGCCCTGTGTGGACTCGCGCAACCATTACCCTTTGTGGGTGGAGCCCTGTGTGGACTCTCGCAACCGTTACCCTTTGTGGGTTGAAGTCTCCATCAACGTGGATGTAGGATAGCACCACCTATCCGAACCATGGGAAAAACATCCGTGTCTCAAATTGCGTTTGATCTCTCCAAACCCTTCCCTTTACATTCTTGAAAGTTGCATGCTTTACATTCCGCTGCTCATATACTCTTTGCATGCTTGCTTGATATGTATTGTGTGTGTTGAAATTGTCCCTAAACTCCACTTAAACCAAAAAGCTTAAAAATTGCAACTTTAGCAAGAAGTGTCTAATCACCCCCTCTAGACACATCTACTTCTTGATCCTACAGGCTTCCCTTACAATTTTGCTCATTCATTATCGCACACGGTTCATCTCCGTCGCTTCTGAAAACAATGTGCGCTGAGCCTATTGTGTGTTGTGTTATGATTGGCCGGAACCCCAGCCACACGGATCGCGCGTGTGCACCGTTGGATGCGCCGCAATCGAACGGCAATCCACGTCCCTCACATCACACCCGTGCACCTGTAGCTGGATTGGATTTATATGCGCTAAATGCCTAGAAAATGCACATAATCCCCAAAATATGGTAAATGAGCCCGGAAAAATGCCAAATTTGAACACGGTGATTTGCAGGGTGTATGTTCGTTGTAGAAAAAATGCCAGGGCAAAGAATGAAGAAAAATTGGATTCCCCTTCAATCTTGATGGTTTGATTTATGAAAGGCATGCATGACAACATAAGCCAAACCTTCTCAAATTTTTACTAAGACATGGTGAGGTCATACCATGGCACCATACCAGGTGTCATGTTTTTTAAGCATTTATTTCATTTTTTATAGTTGAAAACCCAACAAACAGACATTTGTGGTTGACTATTGCCACACATTTCATCAAAATATCTGTCCATTCCTTGTAAAAGGCATGAGAATTTACTAAATGGCACGAGCATGGTTTTCTAGGCCGTTCTTGTGGACCCTTTCATGCATTGATTGTTTGAACTTGAATTTTGCGCATTAATGCCTAGGAGATGCACATAATCCCCTAAATATGGCAAATGAACCGGGAAAAGTGCCAAATTTGAACACGATGATTTGCAGGTTGTATGTTCATCGTAGAAAAAAACTCGTGGGCAAAGGACAAAGGAAATTTGGACCCACCCTTCAATCTTGGTGATTTCCCCCTTGAAACCATGAAACTTCCTCGGTGATGGTTTGATTTATGAAAGGCGTGCATCATGACATAAGGAAAACATTCTCCAATTTTTACCAGGGTATGGTGAGGCCATACCATGGCACCAAGCCAGGCGTCATGTTTTCCAACCACATGTTTCATTTTTTGTATAGTTGTTAACCAAGTAAACGATGCGTTTATGGTTGACATTTCCTTGAAATATCTTCCCATTCCTTGTAAAAGGCATGAGAATGTGCTAAATAACACGAGCATGGTTTTCTAGACCGTTCTTGTGCACCCTTTCATGCACCGATTGTTCGAATTTAAATTATGTCCATTAATGCCTAGAAAATGCACATAATCCCCTAAATATTGTAAATGAGCCCGGGAAAATGTCAAATTTGAAGACGTTGCATTTGAGGCGGTATGTTGATCATTGGAAAAAAACTGAATGACAAACTAGGACATAAATAAGGACTCTCCTTCAATCTTGGGGATTTTCCCTCTCGAAAGGATGGAACTTCCTCGGTGATGGTTCGGGCGTGCATGACGACATAAGCCAAACCTTCTCAATTTTTACCAGGGCATGACGAGGTCATACCATGGCACCATGCCAGGCGTCATGTTTTTAAGCATTTATTTCATTTTTTCTATAGTTGAGAACCCAACAAACAAACATTTATGGTTGACTATTGCCACACATTTCATCAAAATATCTGTCCATACCTTGTAAAAGGCATGAGAATTTACTAAATGGCACTAGCATGGTTTTCTAGGCCGTTCTGGTGGACCCTTTCATGCATCAATTGTTTGCACTTGAATTATGCACATTAATGCCTAGGAAATGCACATAATCCCCTAAATATGGCAAATGAACCTGGAAAAGTGCCAAATTTGAACACGGTGATTTGCAGGTTGTATGTTCATCATAGAAAAAAACTCATGGACAAAGGACAAAGGAAATTTGGACCCCCTTCAATCTTGGTGATTTCCCCCTCGAAACCATGAAACTTCCTCGGATGATGGTTCATTTTATGAAAGGCGCGCATCACGACATAAGGAAAACATTCTCCAATTTTTACTAGGGGCATGTGAGGCCATACCATGGCACCACACCAGGCATCATGTTTTCCAACCATGTGCTTCATTTTTTGTATAGCACAAGCATGGTTTTCCAGACCGTTCTTGTGCACCTTTTCATGCACCGATTGTTCGAATTTGAATTATGTGCATAATTAATGCCTAGAAAATGCGCACAATCCCCTAAATATGGTAAATGAGTTCAGAAAAATGCCAAATTTGAACATGTTTCGTTTGAGGTCGTATGTTGATCATTGGGAAAAAATCTGAAAGACAAACTAGGGTGGACATTTGGATTCCCCTTCAATCTTGGTGATTTCCCTCTCGAAAGCATTGAACTTCCTCGGTGATGGTTCGATTTATGAAGGGCATGCATGACGACATAAATCAAACCTTCTCAGCTTTTAACCAGGGCATAGTGAGGCCATACCATGGCACCATGCCAGCCGTCATGTTTTTCAAGCACATATTTCATTGTTCAATAGTTGATAACCCAGTAAATGACGAGTTTGTGGTTGACTCCATTAAAATCTCTGTCCATTCCTTGTAAAAGGCTTGAGAAATTACTAAATACCACGAGTATGGTTTTTCCAGACCGTTCTTGTGCACCCTTTCATGCACCAATTGTTTGAATTTGAATTACATGCATTAATGCCTACAAAATGCACATAATCCCCTAAATATTGTAAATGAACCCGGAAAAGTGTCAAAATTTGAACACGGTGATTAGCAGGGTTTATGTTCATCGTAGAAAAACTCATGTATGAAAGAAAAAGGAAATTTGGATTCCCATTCAATCTCGGTGATTTACTATCGCACACGGTTCATCTCCGTCGCCTCTGCAAACCGTGTGTGTTCACTCACACATGCAAAAGGAAAAGAAAACCCTTGCCCACTTTGTCCCCACTCACTCACCGCGGACTCCTCCGCAACTCTGCACCCTAAGCTCGACGGCTGTTGGCGGCGACCGTAGGTCGCGCTCCAAACGGCACCGGATTTCGCCTCCACCGCATATCTGCACCGACATTCTAGACTCTGTTCGACTGGGGTTTTCTGCGGAATTGGGCCGGGGATTTTTCTCATGGAGAAGGTAATCAACTTAATTAGCGAAATATTCACTCATCTCCTATCGCAGTCCGTTCGTCGCTGTTAATCAACCGGCAGAAATCACCATGGAATCATTTTTGTTCTAGCTAATTCGTGGGTGTTCATTCATGTTTGCATAGTGCGAGCACAAATCGGGCAACTGTGGTCGTGGCCAGTCGGAAACGAAGTTCTATCTCACCATTCCGGATGACTTCAGGGAGCACTCGGTATGTTCAATCTCAACCTACCACGGTCGGCATGGCCTAAATTTGTGAACATATACCGTCTGTTGCTACATTATCTATATATTTGCATCAAATCTTTGTTACATTGTCTATTTTTAATTCTATATTTTTGTACTTTTCTTTCATCTATATATGGATATGTTCTATCAGTTACTCCCATATTTGCATCTTGCTCGGTTATTTCAATATATCTAATTTACGATCTTAATTTTCATGTCAAGCAGTACATCCCTTGCTTTCCAAGAACAGGAGTAGAAGGAAATCTTGGGCTTTACTTTGCTGATGACTCCCAGGATGTCATATTGACAAAGCAACATGGTTTTACAATGATGGTTAGCGTAAAACTTGATAAAGATGGTGACTCCTATTTTAATGCGGACCTTTCGATAAAAATGTCTAAGTGTTATGAACTGAAAGCTGGCAATAAAATTCTAGTGTGTGCACCACAGCCTGGTCTAATTAACATGGATGTTTACTTCCCCAACATCATTAGCCGATCAAAGTCTGATCAAGGTTAGTGTACTTTCAACTTTCTCCATGCTGTCATATTACTATTTAAGCAACCAATTGATCACTATTTAAGCAACCAATTGTGATATCATATTCTAACTCCGTTCCTAGGCAGTAAAAAATTCTATTTACCAATTTATGCGCACTATATATTCTTCTGCCATGTTCTGAATAAATAATACCTTTCCACCTTTTAAGCAGGATATGCTGGATGCATAGTGAATGATCTATATGTTACTAAGCATATCAAATTTCACTGGAAGGACTTGAAGCATGTCATAAACTTTGTTGATAATCTGTATGAACGCTGGATTTTGGATGTGATTAATTAGACCTATGGTGCACACACTGAACAAGACCAATTATGTGCACAAAGCGCTGGTAAAAATTCTTATTTTAATGTTGATGGTCATAAACTATATATATCTTCAATGATATGTTACAATTGTTTTTTATTCTACATGTCAACAGAAATTTCCCCCTGTAGCCGTTCCCGAATCGATTTCCCTGCGTGGTCGAATTACACTTGTGCCTGCTAATAACGCCAAAGTGATTGCAAGGTACTGCATTTCCCACAAAAATGGAACCATCCAAATTAACAAGTTCTCGCTTCTCGTGGCAATGCATCCATATTGGAAAATTAGAGACATTGTTCTACTCCTGCTCTACCAAGGCACAGGAGGGCTCTTCCTTTTCATTGACGAGATGCCGAGTCGCCGTGATCAAGCTGCTTCCAGTGGATAGTTGTGGTTGTTGGCCCTCAGCCTCTTAAAATGTGCTAGCTGTTACTATATATGTTAAGTATGTAGATATGGACCATATGGTTGTTGGCCCTTAGCCTCTTACGCTGTCCTCCAATGCACAGGCTCACTGGGAAGCGAGCCCTTTGACTTCCATGGCCACCCGCCTTCCTCTCCATTAATGGTGCCCGAGCCGCTGTCACTATAAAAATATACACTTCCGTGATGAGACGTGTTTGTCACAGTAGGTCACGTTTTCTGTCATGCATGTACATCCATGACGATTTTATGACAGAATCAAGATAGTCATACCTGTGTTGTCATAGAAGTGCTCCATCACATTACCAAAATTATTATCACGGAAGTGTCCACTTCCATGATGATAAATCGCGCGTCATAGAAGTGCTTTCATCAAGGGTGACCGACACGTGGCATCGACCATAACGGATCGCCGTTAAGCTATCGGGTCCGGTTTTGGATCCGATAACCCGTTAACAGCCCGGACCAATGGGCATTTTCCATGTGTAAAATTCTCATGGGCCGACGGAACAACGTGTCAGCTCCTCGTCGGGACAGATGTCATTCACTCATTGGACAGGAGGAGCCTATGATACGTCGACACGTGGCACGGCCCAATAGAGGCCCATTCCGGTGAAAAGGCCGGCCCAACTAAAGGCCCACCATGTTTTTTCAGACACTAGTGGGATGGCCCATTAACAGCCTGCCATGTTTTGGGTCAAATTGAGGCCCATATCAGATCAGGCCTGTCACAGCCTGCCGAGTTTTGGGCCAAATTACGGCCCATAACGGATCAGGACCGTTAACAGGACACTATACCTTTGGGCCCATTCTAAGACAGGTTTGTATTTCAGCCTGTTAAATGCCCGTTTACCAGTTCAGCCTGATAATAGTTTCGGCCTGTTAGCGGCCCGTGGAGTATCTGGGACGTTGTCGGCCTGGTTTAACTTTAGGCCATTTAACGGCCCACGCAGAAACTGGGCTTTTCTTGTCCGAAGTAACTTTAGGCCTCTTAATGGCCCGTAGTCTTCGTGGATAAATTTCAGCCCAACTGGCCTATCGGCCTGTTAATGGCCCGTGTAACAGTTGGGCCTAATTACAACCCGTGTTGAATCTGGCCTGCTTACAGCCCATCTGATAATGGCCCATGACACTTTTGGGACCTTGGCCCGCGTGGATACCGGCCTGCTTAAAGCCCATAATTTTATTGGGCCAAACAGGCCCGTGATATATTTTGGCCTGTTAATAGCTCGTCCTATTTGGGCCCAACATGGGCTTTAGGCAGTTTCAGCCTGTATTGGCCCGTGAATTTTTGGGCTCAACGCTAGCCCAATCTAGGTTTTAGCGTGTTAAAAGCCCATGGTATTCTCTGGCCCAGCTGGCCAGAACTTTACTCGGCCTGTTAAAGGCGGCAAACTACTATAGGTTTAGACCTGCTAATGACCCAAGATGATTATAGGCCCACGTTTTGGCCCATATGAGTAACGGGCCGGCCTGAAGATCGACAACACTGAGATCCACTGAACCTTCCGGCCTAAATTACAGCATACCGACCAAAGAATAAACCTAGACTATACAATAAAGAAATTACGGCATATTACATCCACTGGGAATCAAAGTTCGCTAGCGGTGATAATAAAGCGCAACATGACCGCGGATTACATACACTGGGCATCAAAGGTCGCCACCAGTGCATATAAACGCGTCAACGAAAGAATATACAAAACTGAGAGCACTTCAGAAGGCACTAGGCCTGGCAAGGTGGGGGCCCGCAAGCAGTCGAACAAGCTGATAAGACCTCAGTTGTGTCAATGATAGATGCTTCATCCCTAGCTATATGGCACCATAATGCGCACGGCAGTCCCCTAACATCTTCATTATATCTTTGACTTCAAGTCGGAGCTGAGCTGAAGCAAGCCTTTCCGCTTTAAGTTGAGACTGAAGAAGTTGAACTGATTGAGGCAGTGACTGCATAAAGGTTGTCTCACACCTGCTGGTGAGTAGCTTCAACTCACTGTCTTCATCAAGACATGACCTTGGGGTCATCTCATTGTCCTCAAGATGGTTTGGCTCACTATCTTCCCTAAAGTTCTGCCTGGCATAAGAGATACGACTCTGAAAGAGAAATAAGGAGACACATAACAAGTTTCACAATTATATAAGCAAATAAATGGATCTATTCTGCATAAGGAACATGTTTTTACAACTATAATTTAAAACTGGTAGTTGTTGCAAACATCCAATCAGATGTAAACAGCAAAGTAAACAGTAGTGGAGGAAATGATGCCTATCCAAATCTATACTAGAACAAAGTTTGAAGGCTTGAGAAGGATGAACTTACATTACATGTTAACACGGGCTCGACAAAGCCCTTCTCCATGTTGATGGAAGGATAATTCAATAAATTCCCCAAAGAAAATTCTTTATAAGCGTTGCCATTATTCTACATTTTGCAAAGAGTAAATATAGATCAAATAATATTGGAAGAAATAGAGGATAATGAAGTTCAGGTGCAGACCGATGATACATAATCAAATAGCAATTAATTAAGTACATCGTTACAAGGCAAAAGGTACTGGCAAGAGGAATGCAGACATCAACGTGTGCAGTGGCATTGGCTTTATTCAATATATTGGTAAGAGTAAATGTAGATATGATAATTTGAGGAAAGTGGAGGGCAGGGCAGATAAGATGCAGAGTAATGCTAGACAATCAATTATCTCGCGATGCAAGTACAGTAATACCACCACCGTCCGTTATTACGTGTCTCTCAAATGGATGTATCTAGCACTATTAAGTTCTAAATACATCCAATTGATCAACAATTAATTCGATACAGAGTGAGTACATGACAATAGGTACTTACATGAGCAATCCAAAACTTCATAACCATTGTGTTAATTCTACATTTATCTAAGAGTAAATATAGATCTTACAATTTCAAGCAAAGGGAGGATAAAGAAGCGAACATTTCAGTGATGCTACATAATCAAGCAGCAATGAGTGTAAGTATGCTGACAAAGGGCAAGAGGTACTGACAAGAGCAATGCAGAACCCAGCATTGTCTTGAGATCCTATGATCCTTTGAGCATGGAGATTCATCTGAAATTAGTTTTCATACAAGAGAGAAGGTAAGGCACATGCAGAAATTTAGGAGTTCAATTTTTGAATTGATATCATAGACAATACCTGACGCTGGGCGCTCAGCAGTTCTAATAGGGGTTTGGCCACTAGAGTAGGGGTAAAGTGTGGTACAGTTGGGCCTGTGTTTTCTATGGCTGCTGATCTATCTGATTTAACAGGTATCACTACCTTTTCTGAATACCTAGTTTGTACTCCTTGAGGATCTGCACTCACCCTCTTCCTTTTGGACATCTATTATGAAAGAACAACATTTGACTGGAAAAACATAGTATGACGACACATGGAATAGGTACAGAAAATGGATAGGTATGGCATATACTCATATATGATGCTTAAACTAAGCAGATGGTGTAACAAAGTATAAGTAATGCAAGAGGTCAGATGCAAAATATGTGCGACCAATACAACCTTGCCAAGTTAGAGCAAGCACCTTGATGGGTGAATAAGATAGGCCATCCTCCACCATGCCAAGTTTGTTAGCCAGTGGATTGTTCCGCAATATTCCTCTCGTGCGCCCATTCTCATATTCATTTTGATAATGTTCAATACCTGACATGCATGAAAACATAAAACAAGTGAGATTATCTTTGTAATGCAGAAGTGATTCTAATCCAATACTTCCTCCCTGTAAACCACTTTGTGCTATCTCTGCAATTCTTCTAAGAGGTGCCATGCATGCTGTAATTTGTTGTGTGCATTAATATAATGTGGCCTACTGCTGAAAATATGATAGCTCCAGAAGTGATGATACTTCGCAGGTGACAGCTTCAACATATAGTAAAGAAGAACAAGTCGACCTGACCTGACAGATTCAAAATATACTAAGGGAGAATAACTCGACCTGGCCAGTCGACCGCAAGAGAAGAGGATCATCTTAAAGAAGAGCAGAAGAGCAAGCAGATTGAAGATATCACAAGTCTTTCTATACAATGTCGGTTGGCCACCCAAGATGAACCAGAGCGCATGGAGAAATACTATTCCTTCCGGTCTCTCCATATGTGGCTCACATGCATTTCGAAACTAAAGTAGGAACATATAGTTGACTAATTAAACATCTCTCAGTTTTACTAATATCAGCATAATATCATATTTGAATTTGTACAACTAAGCTTGTTTAGCTCGATGGGTGGAGCAGTGCTATTACGACACGAACCATGTAGGCTGATCGTGGTCATCATAAACTGGGGAAACCGTAAGCATGATGAGTATAGTGTTGACCGTGGCAGTGGGATGGTAGATCTGAAGCTGCAAACTGTGCAAAGGGTAGTTAGCAACCGATGTTTGCTTTGAAATAACAGCTAAGATTTGGTATGGACAAGAAAGTACAGTCAACAAGTGACAAAGAAATGCAATTCTGCTGTCTCTCTATATGTCGCGGCATGCATTTGGAAACTCAAGTGGGACCTTTAGCTAACCAATTAAATGTGTCTGTTAACTAATATCAGTATCATATCAGAATCATATTTGAACAACTAAGCTTTGGAATTTTGAGTGTTGTGTTGTTTAGCTTGAAGGGTGGAGTAATGCTAGTACGACAGAAAGCACCTACGCATATCATAGTAGAGTAGATAAAAGGGGAAAACCCTAAGCATCAAGAGTAAAATCAGGAAAGTGGAACTAGCTGGACCAGTGGGTGGCGCACATGCTTTTCGAAACGGATATAGGAACATTAGGTGACCAATTAAACGTTCTCTGTTTTAGTAATATGAGCATCATATCAGATTCGTATTTCAACATGTAAGCTTAGGAATTATGAGTGGCATGTTGTTTCACTTGATGGGTTGAGGTCTCAAGGAGCAGTGCTAGCACGACACGAAGCAGTGAAGCACCTACGATGATGGTAGTGAATACAAAGGGGGGAACCATAAGCTTTACGAGTATAGTGACTGTGCCATGGTAGGTCTGAAGGTGCAAACCGGACAAAGCTACTTCGCAACCAATGTTTGCTTTCAACTAGCCACTATGATTTGGTACGGACAAGAAAAGTACAGTAAACAATTTACGATCTATTTTCCGTGTGAGACCAATAACTTAAGTGCATATGGAAGAGTACCACCTCTCTTGCAACGCCGTGTAGGCCCCTGCTGATTTGTTGAGGGTGTTGCGGGTGCGATGGCTGTCGGCGGTGGGGAAGAAGACTTTAGATGGCAGACGGCCGGGTCGGGGGATAAATCCTGTTGCAGTGGACGAGGCGGTCATAGGAGCGGCAACGGCAAGGTGGATGACGGTGCCGATGAAGCGAGACAACGCGATGAAAGGATCCTGGTTCGGCGCCATGGATGAGAGACGTCCATCTCTTGTAGTGGACGATGGGGTAGGGGTAGCGGCTCCGGCAAGGTGGAGGATGGGGTGGCGGACGGAGGAGGCTGGCCGCAGTGGGGAGGTTGTCGTGGCGCCGACGGTGTATGAATGGGGAAATGGAGGGGGAGGGGGGATCTCAAACTTTGGGACGCGCTTGTCTGAAATGTGGGAAAGTTACGAGCTTATCCCCCGTTTAAAATTTCGGACATCATGTCGGTTGGGGATAGGACGGTAATCTCGCATCTCCCAAATATTTGCTGGTAATGATTTCGGGCGAGGAGAGGGCGTTTTGCCGCCCACAGTTGGCGCCCACGGTGTATGAACGGAGCTGACAGGCAGGGCAGTTGTGTCACGTCTGAGGGAAGTTACACATCTGCCCCTATTTAAAACATTAGCCTACATCGATTTCGGACGAGGAGAGTTTGCTTTGCCGCCCACCGTGGATGAATGGGGAAATGGAGGGAGAGACACTTGTCTTTCGGACAAGCTTGAATCAAATGTGTTTTGCCGCCCAGGTTTGGCGCCCACCGTGTCTGAATGGTCTCAGAGGCCGTCGTGTCACGTCTGATTGAAGTTACTAGTCTACCCCTATCGACAACAGTGTAAATCCGGTCGATAAGGATGTCAAGTGTCAGAGGTAGACAGTAATTTCCATCTCGAAAACACTTGCTTCGGGCAGCCCACAAATGATACTAGGTGTTTAGCCGCTTCGTTTAAAACTTGGGAGAATTAGCATTCACGTTTGCCCTGGGCCCTGGTAACTAAATCCAAATCCAATTTTTATTTGATTACGAATATCCACAGATAATTCTAAGTTTCGTTACTTATTTCTTCAAAACCACAACAAAGATTTATTCGACGTTTATATATGATTATGATTCAGAAATGCCATGATCTTCGAATTCAGTAGGTTGGATACACTTTGAGTCAAACAGTTATTTCATCCAATACAATATGCTCACACGAAAAACAGTTCACCTTATGTCAATCATACAAGTACTGAGGATTAGCTCGCCTACAAAATTCGGATCATTACAACTCATGGACAACATAGGGGGTCTTACAACATAATCCATTCAGAGACATGACACAACATGCAAGTACAATAATCTAACGACAATTTCAATTGGTATCTAAAGAAGAACTGGGATTACCCTGGGCTTCAGATAGCAGAAGCAGCAGGACCTCCTCCGTCTTCAAATGCAACATTCTTACTTCCTCCAATTCTTGGGTTGCTTGCATAATGCGTGCAGCTAATTGCATGATTTCCAGCTTCAAGATCGAGATTACCTCATTCATGGCAACCACACCATCTCTTTCTACCTCTAGTAGAGCCTCAAGAACTATAATATCTATGCTCAGACTGCTCTCCGGCGGTGTTGCCTCTGAACTGGTACCATCTGGTAACATGGATGGCACACTGCTTCCACAAATAGATTCTGGGGTTGTACAGTGTGTCCTAGTGTGAACGGCATCCTGAAAGGTTTCCACTGGACATAAGTAAGAGATGGTTATCGCATGATCTAGGCAGTAAGCTTACATGGTGAATGGCATACCAATTATTCCCGAGCATGGCAAGCTATATTTAAATGGTTCGAAGCAGCATCAGCCGAAAAGAGATTAAAATGGTAAGATGAAACTAGGGATGTAAGTGGCAAATAAACGACATCCGCCAGTCCCATTTAGTTAGTTTTTGCTAGCTCCCTAGTTCATTTTCCTCAAAAAACAAAAACTCTTTTGAACTATCATACCACTAGTGGACTTTAATCGGGATTAAACGGGACCCAGTTGACATCCCTAGTTGAAAGGGAGTGTACCACCGCTATATTTAAGTTGCCAAGGCATCTAAGCAGTTGAAATAATCAAAGAAAGCACTTAAAAGTGTGGCCTCATATAAACTACGAAGATAGTCTTGTGATGAAGTTTAGAGGAAAAGTGAAGGACTCAAATGAACTAGGCATGCATTTCTTTATGATAGTACAAAAGGCACTGCTGACATATTGGCCAACTCAGGTATAGCGTAACAAGTAACAAACAAGCATTCGAATCAAGCAATACAGCAAAGCAGTCAACTGAACTATTTGTAATTCTATAGGATTACAGGTTGAGGGCACAAGCCAAGAAAGCAGCCCACACACATTAAATTTCACATGTACTAAAACACACTGGCTTACCATATGTTGCTGTGAAGCCTCGCTGCTGTTGCAATGTTCTTTGAAGATACCGTCAGCATCCCATGGTTGCAAATCTAGTTGTTGTAGTTTATTCTGCACCCTCTATTTAGGTAAAATTAATTTTAATCGCATGCACTGGTTCGAATTGATCATCAATGGTTCATCTAAACTAATGAAAGAAGGGTGTGTGCATACACGACACTATATCTGCTTCCCTCTATTTTTATGCTTGTTCGAGGTGCCAGCCCCAAAAGAACAAATATTTTGCTTGGTGGGGTTGGCAGCTCCATAATTAATAGAAGCATCAAATTAGTCATGCAACTTGGGAAGATCAAGAACACACAAAAAAGTAATGAAAAGAGGCTCGGAGCAGTGATGTAATAGCTAGCATCAGAAAATGTAGGGTAAAATGAACAAAAAGCAGCGGAACCACATGCTAGTTTGCTGATGTGTAATTAAGCATAGAGAACATGAAGTAGTCTGATGGAACCAACAGGTGGCATCAGAACAACACCATTATCATAAATATAGCATACAAGAAGTAAAATAGTAGGCAGTGATATCTAGGAAGTACAGTAATACTTAGGACAAAACTAAAGCATATTAACTATATGTGTAGTGGTATGTAACTTAGCACATGTAACATGTTCACTGCCAAAAGTATGGCCCTACAGGGGCAAGCAGAATAACGCGTCTCATGAAAAATTGAATGATGTCCTGAAGAAATTCAAAGGTGCGGTGCTTATGCTAAGAAAGTGAACATAGGTGCCGGCCGTTGGATAATAGTACCTGATTGTCGGTGGCGTATGGGTATGTTGTCATACTTGATAGTTAAGGATCGTCGATGGTGCTCGTGTTGTGGTTCAGTTTGGTTCGGCTGTCACCATCGCTCAAGCGGCTTCGGTGCTTCGGTTGCGGCACCTGTCGACATGCAAGAAAGCTCATCTGTGGTAAGTGAACAGTTGCACGATCAAGAAGAAAAAAAACCTAAGGAGTATAAATCAAAATAACCTGATGATGCTGCAGCGTCAGTAAAGCAAGGCCGGTGGAGTTGAATATGGCGTCCGTGGAGCAGGTCCGGTGCAGTGGACGAAGGCTTAGTCGGGCGCGGTGTATAGTGCTTTCGGTGAGGCGGATCTGTTGCGGCGGACGAGGGCTTGTATGAAGGGTCGGCAATGGGGCGGACGAGGGAGTCAGTGAAGGGCCTACACTGTGGTGGACGAGGGCGCCGGTTAAGCAGATCCGGTGCGGTGGACCATGATGGCGGTCAAGGAGATCTGGAGCGGTGGACAAGCCAGTCGCTAAAGCGACTCCGGTGAAGTGGTGAGTTGGCAGTTGGGGGTTCCAAGGTGCGGAAGTTAGATCTGGCAGGGTGTGAGGTCCACCGCTACGGCGGAGGACTAGATTCGGTAGCTTGTCGGGGTTGGGGGTCGGGGAGGGGAAGGGGAGGGGCTCTGGGAATAATGTTGGGGGCAAATAGGGGAAAACAATGGAGTTACCAAAGCAGCCCTTTTCCGTTCATGTGGCAGGGGTAAAATAGGAATATCGCAGGGCTAAAATTTTGGGCGCGAGATATTTCGATGTGAGCGGGAAGTTTCAAAGCTTTTGGCGTCTGAAATTATAAGTGTTCTGCTCTCGTATGACCGACTATGATACCATGGCCGAGAATTTATTTGTTTTGCACGCAAAAAAGTGCAAGTTTTGAAAATCAATGTCTCCAACTCGAAACTTAGATTGTCCATTCAATTCAAATATGGATCATTGAGCTAGTAAAAGCGAAGAATGTCGTGCAGCCGCGTCTCCGGCCTGCCCAGGACAAAAAGCCCATTTTCTGTCATGACTTTTTGTCATAGAAGTAGGACCCCACCACATCTATGATGATACCGGGTTTTTTCACAATTATCATCGTAGAAGTGTCATAAGTATGACAGAAATTTTTTCGTTCGGCCCAAAATGTCACGTGTCGGCGTTCTGGGAACGGGGGTCCACAGATTTGCCTGCCTGCGGCCTGCGGCGTGGCTCAAGTGGGGGCCCAGCGCGGCCCATCTTCATCAGCTCAAGCTCAAGACCCTCGCGAGGGGCCAAGCCTCGCGGGGCGGACGACGGGAAGCTTCCTCAGAGACAGCCCCATCAGGCAGGCTCGCGAGGAGGCGGAGAGATCAAGGCGGGGATACCTCGCGAGGAGCCCGTGATGCAAGCCATGACGATCGAGACCAGGCGGGCGCCAGGCGGGCGCCGGCCTGCGCAGTGTCCTTGTTTCCCCTTTGGTGCAAAGGGGGCAAGCACAGGCCAAGGCATCAGGCAAAGGTTACCATTCTAGTGCAACGAGACCAAGACCAGCAGAGCGGCATGACGAAGGTCACTGTGGAGCCCAAGACGGCGTCATCACCAGAGCTTTTGGCAGCCGAAGACCACCTTTGGTCAGGATAACTTATACTATATGTTCCCCTTCAAAATGGCCAATTGTTGGCGCCCTTCCCGCTCATTATTTGGGGAGAGGCCCAGGGCCTCTATAAGTAGAGCTAGCCACATAGAGTAGAGGGAGAGAGAGAAATCCGGTAGAACCCTAGCAGAGAGAGAGGGAGGCGACTGAACTCACCCTAGCAGTTCATCGCACCAGCTCAAGAACACCTCTCGCGAGGCTGTTCTTCCCTTGTATTGTTCATCATCAGCCCCTGAGGCAATCCACCACACCACACACTGGAGTAGAGTATTACACCACAACGGTGGCCCGAACCAGTATAAACCTGGTGTCCCTTGTGTTGTTCGTTGTTTCTAGCTTAGATCACACGAGGAGATTGGAGGTAGATTGGTAGGGGAAAGATCTCCGCGCTCACCCTAGTGTTCGAACCTCAAGGGTCTGCCGGAACCCGAAATCCGAAATTTGGCGTGCCAGGTAGGGGTGCGCCGGAATCCTTCTTCCTCCGCATCACGTTCCGTCGCCTCACCGTTCAGATGTCAAGCGACCCGGCAGCCAACGCCGACCGCTGGGCGGCGTGGCCCGCCCACGCCGTGGCACCAGCCCAGGGCGACCTCAACCTTGCGCCTCAGGCAGCCTGCGCTTCGCAGGGCGCTGCGGGGCGCGAGCGACGCGGCCAGGCGTCGCCTGCCCTCACACCACGGCAGGTGTGGGCCGCGGCAAGGGCCTCAGACCACACCGCGGCCACAGCGCCGTACACCCAACGGGAGCAAGCGAATTCCAGGGCCGCGCTCACGGTGGCCCGAGAGCTGCTACAATGCCGACTACTGGAGGGCGGCCATGATGTGTTGTTGGAGCGAGTAGCTGAGCTCCTGGATGCCGCCGCCTCAGGAAAACCTCCTTTCTGCGTCTGGTTGCCACCCCAGACCCAAGGCGGACCGCATGGTGGCATCGTGCGCACGCACACGACTTCCAGTGGACTCCAGGGCCCGTTCAGCGTCAACACCTCCGCCGGCGCCGGGCGACAGGCCACGCCAGCCTCTTCTCAGGCCAGCGAAGGGGTGCACGCCGTGGCCTTCAGCCTTGGCGGACCGCCGCGCCATCACCCCCAAGACGGCGCTCCAAGCCAGACTGCGTGGCATGCAGGGCGCTACGGCGAGGCCCACGAGGCGATGGCCCTAGAAGCTTATGTGCCCCGCATGGTGGGTCACGGGTGCACACTGGAAGAAGACCATGGCTCATTCCTCGAGCCAGGCTAGGGCGAGGAGACGCCAGAAGCCGAGCTCTTTCAGGAACCGCAAGAGAGCCTCGACAACCGCACCGGCGACGGCAACTATCGGGTACCACTCATCCCTCAGGAGCAGGCTTATGCTAACCATGGCTCGCAGGAGATACAGGTCGCCGCAGCAGGTGGCTGCCCCAATTTTGCAGCCTCATACCCCTCAGGAGGAGGGCGCAGGGGCTGCAGGAGAGGGGCCGAGATTCGGGTTTGTCACCGCGGATGTCGGAGCAAGGCGTTCTCAGGAGGTAGGCCCGCTGCCGGGGAGGTGCCCCAGGGCCTGCCCCGGCAGGGGACCCATGGTCGTTGGGGGGACCGCTGGCGACCGCTCTGCCTCATTGGCGTCGTCCTGGTTTCCGGTCGCCGTCGATGGCGGTAGAGTGTGGCACAAGGCGGGGCCCTCGTCTGGCGATATGAAGCAAGGTCGGTACCTGTGAAGAAGGCCCAGTGCCTGTGAAGCTCGGCGCCCATGACACTCTCACGTAATAATGAGTGGGGCTGTACATGCCTCGGAGTCTCCAGAGAGCCGCCCTCAGGCCTCGGGGGCTCCCGCCCACGCCCAGTGGCAGCACTTAGCTCCGCGCTGGTGAGAAGACATCGAAGACTAGACTAGGTGCCGGACGCGGCCTTTTGCTTTTGCCTTTCCTTGTTGACAAGTTATTCGATTTGGATTTAAGTTGGATTTGAGCTCGATGTTTGCGTGTGTTTGGGGGAAGGGGTGTTTAGTCTTGTTCGAGCAATCTCTCGCGTTCTGGTTTCGGCTTTGCATCCAAAGTCAGCATCGGCTGCCCCCCCCCCTCGCGAGTCGGGCCGGGCTAGGCATGTTTACAACCAGGACCGCTGTCGCCGCGCCCTTTCCGGAGATTTTCATCGCGGGATCCACAAGTGAATCAGAAGACACCCGAGGTGCACCAGCCCCCGCAGGCCCGCTCGGGACTCATCAGGGTCGGAAGGTATACAAGTCAGCTGACCCATCACTGGGCCAGCGGCTAAGTTCACACGCAACATTATGCTTACCAGGGTACTAATTGCAAACCTTTACATGAGGGGATTCCCCTCCCAAAATGCTCTTACATCCTTCAGGGCCAAGCCCGAACCTTCTTCGTGCAGTTTAAACTGTAGTGACATGCGGTCAGTTGGACATATCACTCACCACGTCTTCTTGGGCATCCTTGGAGGCATCACTGGCGTTGTCGACATTGCCGCCGCCGCCAGCATCTCCATCAGCGCTAGGCTCGTCCACAACGCTGTCTTCATTGGCACCCACGACCACGCCGTCGTCATCAGACGCAAAGGCCCTGACGAGGGCATCCACGTTGTCCTCCACCCACCGCGCCAGGTCGCCCCGGACGGCAATGGGCACAGGTGATATGGTAGCGTCGAAGTCGAAGTGAGGGTCCCTGTCCTACAGATGGCTGAAGACGCGGGAGAAGGCACGCCCGAGCAAGGCTAGGCTCCTCTCTTCGACAAGACAAAGGGACCTCTCAGATCGGCTTTCCAGAAGCATCACCACATTAGTGAAAAATGGGAGGTTGCCGGCGTAGTTGACCTCGTGCGGCTCCTTGGCGGCAGCCTCGCAGATATAGCCCAAAGCTGTGTTGGCCCTCTCCCCGAGCGTTTGAAGCATGGGGGCATGCACATGCTCCAGAACCCGCCACCGACGGATCTCATCCTCATTCCGCTGCAAGACGGCCTCGGCGTCATCAACCCTCCGTTGGAGAAGAAGCTGCTCGGCCCGAGAAGAGGACAGCTCCGCCTGCGCCACGCTAAGGGCGGCTGCGGAGGAGTCCGCACGCTGCGTCACTTCGGTCAGTTTGGCCCTGAGGGCCGCGGTCCTGCCCTCAGCCTCGGCCTTGATCAGCCCCAACCTCATCTCGTATTCACGCTCGAAGGCCGAGCAAGCTTTAGCCATGCGACGATCGACTTCTTCCTGGGCCCGGGCTTCGCGCGCGGCAATGTCATCCTCCGCCCGAGCCACCAGGCGCTCCCTCATGTCCAACCTCTCAAGGTCAAGGTTGCGCTCAGCGGCCTCCAGCGTCAGCGCCTCCTCGCGCTTCAGAAGCTTCGCCCGATCTACAGGGGCCCCCTCCATCGACTCAAGGGCCGCCTGGCGCAGTTCCACTTGCTGCTCCAGGGAGTTGCCCCAGGCCAGGAGCTCCCATGCGCACTCCTCTGCATCCTTGCGCCGTCGGTCTGCTTCCCGAGCCTCCTCGACGGCCTGGGAGCAGGCATCCCGCGAAGCTGCCAGCGATGCTTCAGCCTTCGCGTTTTCGAGATCACGTTGGTGACGCACGAGGGCGATGGCTACCTTTAGTTTGCGCCTCACCTCAGCAAGGCGCAAACCATCGGCCTCGAGGCGCGCATCCTCGTCAGCAAGCTCTGCCCCGATCCGGCTCATCGCATCCGCCGCCCTCTGGAGGAACTCTTCACGAAGGGCGCGTCGCTCCCGAGCGTGCCTGAGCACGTCTTCCGCATCACCCTCTTCCACCGGAGCATGCGGAGGGCCCCGAGGCGGCAGGCCCCCTCCCGGCGCTGGGCTGGGGGCTGGCACCCTAGCCATCGCCGAATGGACCTCTCTGGGAATCCAGCCTTGCGTAGGTCCACTCACGGAGGAGGAGCCAAAGACAGACTTCAGCCATTCACCATCTATGATCAGAGGAAGAACACGGGGCAAGCCGGATGTGCCCCAAGAGGACTCATGAAGAAAGGACAGTGGGTGCGCAGGCTCGAGGCGCCATATGGAATGGACCACTCCATCACCTGGTCTGGCAGTAGGGGTGCCGCTCGAGCTCGACAAGCCCAGGGCCAGCGAAGAAGGCGAAGCTTGGGGGATGGCTCCCGGGCTGGCTCAGCGGGTTCCACAAGGCAGGGCCTGAAAGGGCCACAATCAGTCGCAGGGATAGCAAAGTAAATGAGCAAGGAAAGAAGAAGACTTACTCGTCCATGGCGAAGTACTTCCTGTGCTTCAACAAGCGGCAAGGACGGTCATTGCCACCAGAGGCCTCCTTCCTCTTGCGGAGGGCCTCGAAGTCTACCCGGAACCGACCTAAGCGCCCGGCGCAGGGGTCGGCCCCTGGAATGGAAGAAGCGTCAAGATGATCAGAACTGGAGGAGTCAGCCTGGGGAGCGCCGTCAGGCGTCGCCTCGCGAGGAACGGCTGGGGGATCGGGAGCCCCGCCCTCAGGAACCACAGGCCGCAACTCCGCACCTGCCACCACTCCAGGGTGGGCCTCGAGAGACGCCGCCTTCGAGGCTTCTCGCGGCATCAGCACCTCGACATCGGGCACCTCATCCCTCATCGGTTCTCCTCTCCCTGACCTGTCGCCCAAGGAAGGACCGCCATGGGCGGCAGGAGAAGCAACCACGGTGGCTGGGTTCTCGCGGGGCCCCATGAGGCCAGCCAGGCGTAGTGCCCACTCATCGAAGCCGGGCATCTGCCTCACAAAATCGGGCTTGCCGGAGCAATACAAGAGGACACCATTACTCTGAAGGCTGCCTGGGGAAGGATCGCCAGTCAAGACCCTGAGCACCGTCGGCAGCACTTCAGGCACCAAGTCCTCCTCCTGAAGACGCATGCGGTCTCCATGCCCCGCAAAGTCCCACATCCGGCGAGAGTGGCGCTTAAGAGGAGCAATGCGACATTGGAGGAACTCCTTCACCACCTTGGGCGATGTCACATTGAGAGCCCTCAAACTCTGGAAGCGGCGCCAGAAGAAGGCGAGCTGGGGGCTCGCGAGCACCTCATGGTCCCAACCCGCGTGAGGAACAGCCGGCGAGGTCGGGTGCGAGAGAAAAGGGTTGGGCACTCCAACGTCCACATACAGCCACCGCTCTCTGAACCTGGCCTCAGAAGGAGGAAGGCCGAAGTCGATCCCTAAAGCGGCTGTCTCTGGCACGGCTAGGAAGCTCACACACCCTGAGCACTGAGTGGGATCGCTTAGGTGCAAGGAAAAGAAGTGGCGCAGCAGGGCGACGGAAGGAGGAATGCCTATCATCGCCTCGCAAACAAAAGCAAAGACAGCCAGAAGAGTAATGGATTCCGGCCCGAGGTGCATCATGCGGATCTGATAATGGGAGAGCACCGCGTTGAAGAAGGCGGAAAAGGGGGGAACCAGACCCACCCATAGGGCATCGGCGAAGAATCAGACCTCCGTGACGATCCTATCAAGGGAGGCATGGGACACAGGCCAGGCCGTGGTCCTGCCGCACTCATTGAAGATAGTTGCAAGGGTGGAGCGGACCTTGTCCAAAGCTTCTGGATTGAGTATGATCGACCGGGCGACGGCGGGGGTTGTCGCCGAAGGTGTGCGGGGCGAAGGCGCGGGCTTCTTTCCCCTTCCTTTCTTCGTCGGCACCATGGCGGTGAAGAGGAGGGAGAACTCGAGCCGAGTTGGTGGCGGAGGCTGGAGCTCAAAGAAGAAGGAAAGGTAGGAGGCGGTCGAGCAGTGCAGAGAAGCAACAACTGTGTGCAACTATGGGTCCGCTTAGCCGGGCACGTAACAAGCGTCGTGGGGAAGCGCAGACGCCCACGTCCAGTCAATCGCCACGTGGCGCCCGAGGCCGCAGACTTTCTAGGCCCGCGGCGCTTCGTGCTTGCCCCTTCGCTTCCCTGCTAGGCCAAGCCCGGGCGCGCCTTGGGTCCGGGGGCTACTATCGGCGTTCTGGGATTGGGGGTCCCCATACTTGCCTGCCTGTAGCGTGGCTCAAGTGGGGGCCCAGCGCGGCCCATCTTCATCAGCTCAAGCTCAAGACCCTCGCGAGGGGCCAAGCCTCGCGGGGCGGACTATAGGAATCTTCATCAGAGGTAGCCCCATCAGGCAGGCTCGCGAGGAGGCGGAGAGATCAAGGCGGGGATACCTCGCGAGGAGCCCGTGACGCAAGCCATGACGATCGAGACCAGGCGGGCGCCGGCCTGCGTAGTGTCCTTGTTTCCCCTTTAGTGCAAAGGGGGCAAGCACAGGCCAAGGCATCAGGCAAAGGTTACCATTCCGGTGCAACGAGACCAAGACCAGCAGAGCGGCAAGACGGAGGTCACCGTGGAGCCCAAGACGGTGTCATCCCCAGAGCTTTTGGCAGCCGAAGGCCACCATTGGTCAGGATAACTTGTACTATATGTTCCCCTTCAAAATGGCCAATTGTTGGCGCCCTTCCTGCTCATTATTTGGGGAGAGGTCCAGGGCCTCTATAAGTAGAGCTAGTCACACAGAGTAGAGGGAGAGAGAAATCTGGTAGAACCCTAGCAGAGAGAGAGGGAGGCGACTGAACTCACCCTAGCAGTTCATTGCACTAGCTCAAGAACACCTCTCGCGAGGTTGTTCTTCCCTTGTATTGTTCATCATCAGCCCCTGAGGCAATCCACCACACCACACACTGGAGTAGGGTATTACACCACAATGGTGGCCTGAACCAGTATAAACCTGGTGTCCCTTGTCTTGTTCGTTGTTTCCAGCTTAGATCACGCGAGGAGATTGGACGTAGATCGGTAGGGGAGAGATCTCCGCGCGCACCTCAGTGTTCGAACCTCAAGGGTCTGCTGGAACCCGAAATCCGACATCACGGATGTGTCTTTTTTTTGTAGTGTGTTTAATACGGGCGTCCTTACTGTTCGCCTCCCATTCCCCTCCCCCCCCCCCCCGCAGACCTCCACTGCCATGGTGCAGAATGATCATCTGCCACTAGTCTTCAAGTTTGGTCAAGTCAACACCGAGCTGGAGGAGATAGAAAATAAGGAGGAATGGGGCCTCATGGACATGGCCCAGAACGAGCTGGCCGCGGCGGTTGCTACCCCCGCTCCCATCCACGCGCCCGCGCCATCGGCCATCCCGGTAGCATTGGCGGGACTGGTTGCCGAGCACTATCACAGAGCTGGAAAGCGCGAGCGTCAGTGAGGTCTCCGTGGACCCGCGCGAGCTCGTGTACATGCCAGCGCCAGCGCCCGTGCCCGTGCGCGCCCCTCCACCCACCGTGCCACCGGCCCCCGTGAGTTTGGCTGCATCTGCCGCGCCCATGCGCACCCCTCCACCCACCGCGGTGCCGATCCTCGTGCGTTTGGCTGCACCCGCCGGGCCCGTGCCCGTTGTCGGTGTCAAAACCGACGGATCTCGGGTAGGGGGTCCCGAACTATGCGTCTATGGTCGATGGTAACAGGAGACAGGGGACGCGATGTTTTACCCAGGTTCGGGCCCTCTCTATGGAGGTAATACCCTACGTCCTTCTTGATTTATCTTGATGAATATGAGTATTACAAGAGTTGATCTACCACGAGATCGTAATGGCTAAACCCTAGAGGTCTAACTTGTATGGTTATGATAATGAGTCTATCCTCCGGACTAAGTCCTCCGGTTTATATGGACATCGGGAGGATCTAGGGTTACACAAGGTCGGTTACAAAGAAAGGAATCTACATATTTGGCCACCAAGCTTGCCTTCCACACCAAGGAGAGTCCCATCTGGACACGGGTGCAGTCTTCGGTCTTCGTGTCTTCATAGCCCATCAGTCCGGCCCATGGCTAACAGGCCGGACGCCTGAGGACCCCTTAGTCCAGGACTCCCTCAGTAGCCCCTGAACTTGGCTTCAATGACAACGTATCCGGCGCGTAGATCTGTCTTTGGAATTGCAAGGAGGGTTCCTTCCTCCAAACTCCAGGATAGTCTTTGGACGTATCGACGTGTCCAGACTTGTAACACACACCACACACAACCGTAGAGAGAATATAATATTCCTCGAGTCTAATCCGCTGACAACTTTTTTACAACATGACATCACGTCTGCCCGGTCACTATATCGAACCATTTTGTCTGCCATCCCGTGTTTTGAGATGTGATTTCCATTGGCACGTCTTGTCAAAGCAGAGATCGTGTCCCCTTATTGCGGGATCCTCGTCAATATGGGCGTGGGTAACCCAACCGTGTTGTTTATACAGCCCTTGGGAGTAGGCAAATTTCAAGGCGAGTGGGGAGGCGTTCAATATTCACTGCCTTTATAAGGAGATAAGAATCCCTTTTCTTCACCCGCGCCTTCTCTCTTCCTTTGCCCTTCCACTCTTGAGCTCCAGCACCCAAGTTCTCATATGTTTCCCACTCGAGCAAGCACCCAACCATGTCCGGATCCAGAGGTCAAGGCAAGTGGATGGCCTCCTCCGTCAAGGAGGAGGACGTCGCCGAGCTTCGGGCGCCGGGTATCTGGCGAAGGGAATCGCACACCGCCTTCCAGCCCAGGGACAAATCATTCCCACGCTGAAGCCCAACGAGAGGGTAGTATTCATCCCTCATTTCCTCCGCGGGTTAGGGTTTCCACTCCACCCCTTCGTCCGCGGGCTAATGTTCTACTACGGGATAGACTTCCACGACCTATCCCCGAACTCCTTTCTCAATATCTCGGCGTTCATCATCGTGTGTGAAGCCTTCCTCCGCATCCAACCCCACTTCGGGCTGTGGCTCAAAATCTTCAATGTGAAGCCGAAGGTGGTGGATGGCCAGCACGCGGAGTGCGGAGGCACCATGGTGAGCAAGATGGCCAACGTCTCCTGGCCAAAAGGAAATTTCGTGGAGTCTATCAAGGAATGGCAGAAACAATGGTTCTACGTTACCGAACCCCGCGATGCCACCTAGGCCGCGGTTGCCGAATTCAACTCCGGAGCTCCCATGCGAGGCACCTCTTGGGTTGAGAAGAGCCCGAACTGGTGTTCGTCAGACGATCTGACAGCGCTTCAGACGCACATTCAAAGCATGGTGGACAAGGATGTCAAACTTGTCGATGTAATCCAGGTGATGCTAGTTTGTCGAATTCTCCCCTGCCAAAGCCGAAGTCACTCTCTATGGGAGTTTAATCCGAAGAAGCACCAAACCCTAGAGAGGCTCTTCGAAACAACGCATGAAGATGCCTGGAAGTTGCTCTTCAAGGGCAACAAGATACCGCCGGCCACAACCTCGGACCGCGGGTACATCGTTAATCGCTCCGCCAGCAAGGTAAGTCTTTACTGCATCGTTTACTTGCTTGTTTCAAGGGTGATATCTAAGCTTTTATTATCATGGCTTCCTCAGGAGTGGATGGAGAAGGCGAAGCGGATCCAATGTCCGGCTCCGCTGCCTGAAGAACCAGTCATCCCGCGTTTAGCCAAGATGGTGGTGCCGGCTCCCTATAAGGCGCCAGAGAAGAAGGCCACAGGGAAGGCCAAGGGGGGCCAGAGTGGCCCCGCCGCAAGGGTGTTTCGGACGCGACGTCCGAAGATAAGACCCGCTCCTCCACCGCTGAAGACGACGAAGATGAGGAGGAGGAGGAGAACAACCTTCCCCATGATGAGGGGAGGAAGAAAAGGGCGACTTCCATGAATCTGGAGGCGGAGACGTCCAAGAAAGGGAAGAGCTCCCTTGCGGATAACTCCACGTGAGATGTCAACAGCAGTCCGGAGAGACGCCCCCGCACTAAGTCTCGGGCCGCATCGTAGGTGCTAAGACCCATATCCGCCCATAAACCAAGTCTTTCCTCTTTGTTGTATTGATATAATTAGTTATGCTATTGCAGTCCAGCCCACGACAGCTCCCAGCGATCCTCATCACGAGGTTCACTGGACCCAAAGGCGATGGCCAGCGATTCACCGCAGGCCGCTCACTCCCCCAAGGCCAAGGACGATGCGGAGGTGCTGTCCCGAAGGACTGTTCCAGGCGAGGGAGGGGCTCAGGAGGCGCCAGAAGGCGAAACCCCCGTCGCCGGACACCAGGGGGAGTCAATCCCCATGGAGACTGGTGGGAAGGGCCGTATTCAGTTCGGCCCTCAGCCGGACTCGATTCCGGAGACCGATGCGGCTTCGGAATTCAGCACGCAACCTCCTTCGAAAGAAGGGGGATGCCTGTCCTGCCGGTGACCCCTGTCCAACCAGGGGCACCAGATAATCTACTGGAAGCGCTGCGAGGCGCTTCCATTGTGGATGAGCACTGTGTCCTTATGGGCACGGTAATTGAAAGGGTTCAGTCCACCAAGAGCGGACTAACTAAAGCCTACAGCAGCCTGTTGATAGGTTTTGAGGTAAGCGGCGCAAAAAGGAGAAAATCCCAATATATACAGTAGCCCCTGAGACACTGTCCGGTGTTTGGAAAGAAAAAAATGGACAGAGGATCAATCTCCTATTACAGGAAACTAACTAAATTTGTCTAAAATGTATGCACAGGCGTCGCTATTGGCCGCAGCTTCGCATACTGCTGAAGTCTCTGAACTGGAGCGGAGACTGGCGGGGGCCGAGGAGGAGCTGGGCCAATTGAAGAGGCAGCTCCAAGAAAAATATGGTATGTAATAACCTGATGTGTATTGAAAGGAGTAAAATGATATATATATATATATATATATTGACCGAGGTGTCATGATGCATAGAGAAGCGACGATCGAGGTCGAGGCCCTGAGAAAGGCCTTGGCCGAAGCCGAGGGGAAGGCTGTCAAGGAGCAGGCCGCCCGTAAGCTCAAGGCCCGGGTCACTGAGGTTCAATAGGAGCTCCAAGACGCGGTGCGGAAGTGCGAGACCTTGGAGCGTGATGCGTCGGCTCAAGAAGCCGAACTCGCCAAGGCTTGTCAAAGTGCGGAGGCAGCCCGGAATGAGGCCCAAGCCTCCCTCCAAGAAATCCAGGAGGCTAGGAAGATCGGGGCAGGTAAGGCATTCAATATGCAAAGCAAGAGTGTGAAGATGAAATATCGTTTACTAACCCGGATTCGGAATTCTCCAGGGGCTTTTGTTGATCTGCCACGCAGTGTCACTGACGCCGCGGAGTTCTTCCGAGCCGAAGAAGGGAGTTCCACAGAGAAGCTGTTCTGGTCGCAACATCTCATGCCAGAACATCCGGTGCCCTTCGGTGATTAGCTGAAACAGCTGGTCGAACTGCACAAGGTGGCCGAACTGGCCATGAAGGACATGATAATCCGGTTGTGGCCAGCCGAAGCTATACCCAGCAGCTATTTCGGCCTCGTGAAGAAGCTGGTGGATGCCTGTCCACGGCTGGACGTCATCAAGCGGTCCGTCTGTATCGAGGGCGCGCGTCTGGCCTTCTCCTATTGCAAGGTCTGGTGGGCGAAGCTGGATGCTGTCAAGTTAGAGACCGAGGGGCCGCCGGAGGGCAAGGAGCACCGCACACCCGAGCGATACTTCAACGATGTCTTGGAGGGGTCCCGCATTGTTGCGGATCATTGTGCGGAAGACACTATCTTTGAATGAATGTATTGGAGATCCCTCTACCTTGTATGATACAACAAAGTGATTATGCAACATAATGCTTGTTATGTTTTTAAATTTTTACTTCTTGTGCGGCCGTGTTGTATGAAATCTGAGGGTTAACCAGTCTTCGGCTTCTGCCCCCACGTAGGTAGTACGGGGGTGTTCGAGATGGAATCTAAACAATCTTGATCCAATTAGATGGTCCTCGAAGGAGTTGTTTAGCGCAATGAACCAGCCAACCAGACTATGTGGCTGTAACGCCCTCACTTAGCCATAGGAGTTCGACAATAAAAACATGGGCGCAGCCCCTATTATCCAAACTACAGTGCTATAAGCGTCTGATCGGGAAGTAGCAATCCTTCACGTAATGCGGAAGAAATCTCCAACGATTTGTAACCTCCGAACAGCTGACCGGCTCTTGCCGCATCATGAAGGTCAGTTTTCGGCTTTCTCTACTGAGGTGCTCCTTTGGGTAAACCAAGGCACAGTCGCAGTAGTTCTCCCTTTACTACCTTAGCCGATATAGAGGAACGTAAGGTAGCAAGCACAAGAGCCGCGCAACCCAACTATTGACCAAAGACATGATTCGGAGCCAATGCATATAATGCTAAATTCGGGGTGCCGAACTATACTTATAAAAAGTGTTCGGACTTTTGTTGCCGTAATGTGGGGTGCTATGAAGCCCCTGGAAAACATCACACGTACCAAAGTGTACGGGTGCTGCCTGATAGGGTTATCCATAGGGGAGCTGAGAGAAAAGAGAGAAAGAAACAAAATAGGTGCAAAGGTAAAAGGCTGGGGCCCTAAAGCTCCAGCCACAAACTGTTCTCATTGTAATTTAATTAGTACGTCAAGGCGCATTGATACAGGTAGTGCGATAAGCAACAGGCTATTTGACATGCCGAAACCAAGGGAGAGCTGCATGTGGGTCCTGAAAAATAGGTAGAGTTATCGTTAACGGAATCACCTAAAAAGTCCCCCATATGTCTGCGTTTCCCGCCGTCTTGGTGTGTTTATCCTTCAAGAGGACCGATGACCAAACCACTAGATGGGGCCTGTGGGATTGAGACCTGAAAAGGAAACAAGTAAAAGTGAAAGTACGTGTGTATCAGATGTCGGTTGAGCCATACTATGGACCACAAGCTAGCTATGCCTCCGTCGATGCCCATGGGATTTTGAGTGCGTAGTTATGTACGCGCGGCACGAATGCCACCACTTGATCAGGACTAAGACGGAGGCCGGATTGCTAGTCGAGCTCCTCACAAGCCGAGCTCTCCTGTTGCAGAGTAGTTCGGACCCTCTTAACGGTGTCCATGGGCTCGGCAGCCAAATTAAGGTTCTGCTTAAGAAGGCCACTCTGTACTTCTGCTGCTAAGGTAGCTATGTGCTCTTCTATACGGAGGGAGCGTTCCGTATTTCCATTGACCGTTATGACACTGCATGGACCGGGCATCTTGAGCTTGAGATAATCATAGTGTGGTACTGCATTGAATCGAGCAAACACAGTTCGTCCGAGCAGTGTGTGATAGCCGCTACGGAATGGGATGATATCAAAGATTAACTCCATGCTTCGGAAGTTGTCCGGAGATCCGAAGACAACCTCTAGTGTGATTGAGCCTGTATAGCGGGCCTCTACACCTGGTATGACTCATTTGAAGGTAGTCCTGGTGGGCTTGATCTGTGATGGGTTAATGCCCATTTTTCGCGCTGTATCCTGATAGAGCAGATTGAGGCTTCTACCTCCATCCATAAGGACGCGAGTCAGGTGGAACCCATCAATTATTGGGTCTAGGACCAGTGCGGCTGAGCCACCGTGATGGATACTGGTCTGATGATCCCGGCGATCAAAAGTGATCGGGCATGACGACCATGGATTAAATTTTGGGGCGACTGGCTCTATCGCGTACACGTCCCTGAGAGCACGCTTGCGCTCCCTCTTGGGGATGTGGGTAGCGTATATCATGTTCACCGTTTTGACCTAAGGGGGAAACTTCTTCTGTCCCCCTGTGTTCGGTTGCCGGGGCTCTTCGTCATCGCCCTCGCTTTGCGGTCCCATTTCCCTGTTCTTGGCGTTTAATTTGCCAGCCTATTTAAAAACCCAGCAATCTCTATTTGTATGATTGGGTGGTTTGTCCGGGGTGCCATGAATCTGGCACGGACGATCAAGTATGCGGTCCAAGCTGGATGAGCCTGAATTATTCTTTTGGAGCGGCTTCTTCCGCTGACCGGACTTAGAGCCACTGAATCCGGCATTGACAGTCATATCCTCGGTGTTGTCACTGTGTTTCGACGCTTGTATCTGTTGCGTCGAGAGTTGTCTTTGTTATTTTTAACTTCAGGGGTACCGGCATCGCTTGCATTGTTTTTGCTACGGGACAACCAACTGTCCTCGCCTGCACAAAAGCGGGTCATGAGTGCCATGAGGGCCACCATAGATTTTGGCTTTTCTTGGCCGAGGTGGCGAGCGATCTATTCGTCGTGGATGCTGTGTTTGAAGGCTGCTAGGGCTTCGGCATCCGGACAATCGACGATTTGGTTCTTTTTAGTTAAGAACCTAGTCCAGAATTTCCTGGCAGACTCTCCGGACTGTTGAACTATATGGCTTAAGTCATCAGCGTCTGGAGATCGAACATATGTACCTTAGAAGTTATCGAGGGAGGCCTCTTCCAAGTCCTCCCAGTTGCCAATAGAATTTTCAGGCAGACTGTTGAGCTAATGCCGAGCTTGCCCCTTTAGTTTTAAAGGGAGGTATTTGATGGCGTGGAGGTCATCACCGCAGGCCATATGAATGTGGAGAATGAAGTCTTCGATCCACACCGCGGGGTCCGTGGTTCCATCGTATGATTCTATATTCACGAGTTTGAACCCTTCTGGGAATTCATGATCCATGACCTCATCAGTGAAGCAATGAGGGTGTGCAACGCCTCTATATCGGGTTGTATCGTGACGTAGCTCTGATGGAGTCCGTCTGCGGTTTTCAGCCCGCGCGTGACTAAGTTTGTCACGTCCGAATAGGTGGCCGTCGTTGCGTGTCGAGGCACATCCTCGCGATCCGTAGATTGATATGGTATGTCCTGCTTTATTGTTCAGGTTTTGCCGGAGGTCATATGTATGGTCGTGGGCTAATTTACCTCTACCTGTGAGATGAGGCGGGGCGGGCTGGTGTTCGGCGTGAGTTGCCATTTTGTCCCGACCACGTGGTGGTCGGTTAGCCGCATTGTACGATGGTGGTATGTATTCCGGTGCCTCCTCGTCAAACTGAGGCAGCAATTTGCACTTTGGGTAGCTTTTGGTTGGGCGCTTGAGGCCGTATTCTTCGGCTGCTAGGACATCGATCCATTTATCATTGAGCAGATCTTGGTCAGCTTGAAGCTGATGCTGCTTCTTTTTCATGCTCCTTGCAGTGGCTATTAGTTGGCGTTTGAAGCGCTCCTGCTCAAGAGGTTCCTCAGGCACGATGAAATCATCGGTGCCGAGGCTCACCTCATCCTCGGAGAGCGGAAGATAACTTCCATCCTCTGAGTCTTCTTGCGTGGCCTGTTTACCAGTGCTAACCTGCCCATCTTCCCATTCATCTTGTTCATTAGCTGTTTCAACAGGGCCTTCGTTGTCTTCGGCACCTTCTGGAGTGTTATCTTCTCCTGTGCTGGTGTTGTTGTCTTTACTGCGGCATGACTTAGAGCGGTGCCGCTAACGCCGGTGCTTGGATTGTATTTCGGAAGGTTTATCCTCAGCAGGATCTTCCTTGTCATCAACGTTGTTATCCTTTGGTGCATCCACCATGTATACATCATACGAGGAAGTGGCCGTCCAGCGTTCGGTGAACGGCAGGTTCTGGGCCTCTTCTTCTCCGGCATCGTCATCCATACCGTCGATGTCCTCGGAGTCATAATCAAGTGTGTCAGTCAAATCCTTGACCGTGGCTATGAAGTGGGTGGTGGGTGGGAAGCAAAATTCTCCACCGTCAGCCCCTAGTTCGGACCGGATAGAGTTCGGCCGTGTGTCCTCCATCAAGGATAGGTTTTTAATGAGTTTAGCATGTCGCCCAAAGGAGAGTGCTGGAAGATGTCTACGGTGCTGAATTCGAAGATCGATAAATGATCAAGTTTGGCATCTGCGGGCTCACATAGTTCGGAACTTACGACCAGAGACGAGTTCGGGGTTCCGGTGGCACAGGTATCGTGTGAGATCAAGTCTATGTGCGGCTCCAACACCGGGGAATCTGTGGCCTCTGTGGCGGGGTTGAGCTTCTCGTCCTTGGATGGCGCAGTATGCTCCGGATCTACGGCCAGAGCGGTTACAGGAGCTGTCTCCTGGGTGCAGCCCGATGACAGATTTAGGCCATGTCTCTCGGGGTGACCAGGAGTGGTAGCCGCGGTCTCGAATTCGGCAAAGATCAAGTCTCCACGGATGTCCGCAACGTAGTTCAAGCTCCCAAATCTGACCTGATGGCCAGGGGTGTAGCTTTCGATCTGCTCCAGATGGCCAAACGAATTCGCCCGCAGTGCGAAGCCGCCGAACACAAAGATTTGTATGGGGAGGAAAGTTTCTCCTTGGACAGCGCCATTATTGATGATTGAAGGGGCCATCAAACCTTTTGGCGACATCATAGTGGAACTCTCAATGAAAGCACCAATGTCAGTGTCAAAACTGGCGGATCTCGGGTAGGGGGTCCCAAACTGTGCGTCTAAGGTCGATGGTAACAGGAGACAGGGGACACGATGTTTTACCCAGGTTCGGGCCCTCTCTATGGAGGTAATACCCTACGTCATGCTTGATTGATCTTGATGAATATGAGTATTACAAGAGTTGATGTACCACGAGATCGTAATGGCTAAACTCTAGAGGTCTAGCTTGTATGGTTATGATAATGAGTCTATCCTCCGGACTAAGTCCTCCGGTTTATATGGATGCCGGGAGGATCTAGGGTTACACAAGGTCGGTTACAAAGAAAGGAATCTACATATTTGGTCGCCAAGCTTGCCTTCCACGCCAAGGAGAGTCCCATCCGGACACGGGTGTAGTCTTCGGTCTTCGTATCTTCATAGCCCATCCGTCCGGCCCATGGCTAACAGGTCGGATGCCCGAGGACCCCTTAGTCCAGGACTCCCTCACCCGTGCCCATGCCCGTGTGCCCCCCCCCCCCCAGAGGCATGGGACGCTGCCGTCGACCGCTACCTCTCAGCGGCGCCAGTTGCCGTCCTCCCGCGCCCCGCCCGTCGATCGCGCGACGACATGATGTTTGATTTACATGTGAAGAACATTTTGTGCTGCCTTGAATACTTCAACAACGACGTCCCGGAGGACGACAACGACAACGACGGCGCGGCACGCCGCCTCCGCCGCTGCCGGAAATATTTTTTTAGGGTTTAATATTGTATCTCAAATTCTCGATCATATGAATATAAATTCGTAGAGTGACTGAATGAAAGATACGGTTTGAACAAACTTGCGTTTTTCTCTCTTAATGTATAGACTTATCAAACAATTTCTTTTGAAAAAACGTCAACGGTTTTTAAGTAAAAAACACTGATCACAAATGTTTTAGTTAGAAAACCCGTATGCAAACCGACAGCTTCCCCAGGAAGCCAAGGGAAAATGTGTCGAGCAGAATTTCTGCATCCCTTCAACGCAAACAGTTGTTTTGCATGATCCATGTGCAACCACATACAAACAATTGGGTAAGATTTGCATATCTGTCATTTTGGGTATGTTGCCATTTCTCAAACTAGAAAGATTGACATTTATTTATCTAGTAACATTGCCATTTGTCAACCTTGTAACACTGCGATTTGTCAAAATATGCAGCTACAAATCACTAGCACTATCTAATTTTCGCAACTAAAATCACTAGCACTGTTCATATGGACACCACTAGCAGGCGTGAGTTCATGGACGCATATGCAAATGTACCATTGATTACATACAACAAGTCATCAACCCATAACGACAACAAGGATACACGTTGGATTATAGATCATTTCCAACAAAACATTCTAGTAAAGTTTTTATCACACAACAAATAACAAAGCGATGAAATGAACTTCAGCTCAACCACTCGCCGGCGTTGGAAATGCTTGCTTTGAACCAGAAGTGATTCTCTGGGAAGGGCCAGCTACTGTCAATCTCGAGACCAACGTGAGACTGATCATCTAGGCTGAAGCGGCCTATTTCAATACCCATATTGGGATGGTAGGGAATCATAGTAATGTCCGAGGTATAGATACATTTGCTTCTCATAAATGGTAGTAACGTTGTGTCAACAACAGCTGGATCGCCTTCCACCATCATTGGATAGTTTTGTCCAAGGAAGAGCGAGTTTCCTCCAAGACTTTGAATACTGAACCAGGGAGAAGGTGTTGGCGCTAGTACACCAGTATCCATCCCGAATACCCTGCAATGGATGTTGGAATAGGTCCGGAGAGTGCAACCATATGAGACAACACCTGCTTCCTTAGTAACAACAGCAGTGCCCCGTATACATACAAGAAGAGGTGATCCATCGGAATAAGTTGCCAGGTGCCACTGAGTATATGGATCCTGCTCGTCCTCATGCTCATGAATAAAATTTTCAAGTATAGGTGGTGGAATGTTCACAAGACCTTGGAAACACAAGAAGGTTAATTAGTAAAGGGAAACTAGCTAACCCGCATGCATGTGGATGAAACAATTATAATTACGGTGGAAGACAAATGTACCGAAATCATGAGGATTCCATGCAAAAATAGTGCCAGGAGTGGTGGCAGCAAACACAAGACCCTCGTATTGAATTGCATCACAGTACTCATCCGTGTATAGAAACTGATTTTTGAGCAATATCCATCTAGTTGAACCATGAAGGACGGCAACAAGCTTGTCGAAGATAGAGACAACATAAGCATTCCTATAACCCCAAGAGCGATTGGTAACTCGACAAATTGCTATCTTCCGTAGACGACAGTCGGCATGATCGTATTTGAACTCACATAAAATACCGGTGTACTCAACCTCTGGGCAGTCGTCTGAGATTTTTTGAAGTGGAACCCGGTGACGAGTGTACACATTCACAAGTTCCCACTCACAGTTGTACCCAATATAAACAACCAAATCTCCATTTGCGCCTGCCCAAGCCTTGCCCTCAAGCGATGGCATCTTAACATCATACGTATCATTATCAAGTGGCATCAACTTACACAAGGCAAGGCTTCCCTCATCCCCGCGCCAGTGAGCAGGGTCACGACGAAGAAAATAGGGGAGATCAAATCGCTCCTGAACCCTTGGGTTCCTTGTAATGATGTTATTAGTTGAGTCGAGAATGGTCTTGAACGAACCTGCCATGCTAGCCAAGGTGATGATGTCGCACCGATCAATGAGTTCCTCCGCCGTGTCATCATTCAGATCGGGGCAAGAATAACGGGGTCGTTTCCGGCTTGTTCCCTCCATGGAGAAGACGATCAAACAATGGCAGAAGGAAGGGTGAAGGAAATGGAGGAGGGAGGAAGAGCTAGCGTGCGACAACAGTTCCCAATCGAGAGGTAAAGGCGAAGAGTCAGTGGACGGTTGCCACGGTACACGAAGAGGCACCTGGGGAGCGAATGGTTGCCACAGAGGTCACACACCGACGACAAGGGCCGAGTGAACCGCATGCAATCCCATCGCACAACACACACATCTTGTTAAGTTGAACCATTTCTATACTCTTGTGTCAACGCAAACAGTTCATCCGAGTGAACCGCATGCCGTATATCACACACCTTGATCTGGCTGACCGTTTCTTTTGTGCTGCCTAATCACAAACAGTTCATCCGAGTGCACCGTATGATGTATATCGCACACACCTTCATCTGGCTGCCCGTTTCTTTTGTGTTGCCTAATCACAAACAGTTCATCCAAGTGAACCGTATGTTATGTATCGCACACGCCTTCATCTGGCTGCCCGTTTGTTTTGTTCCTCCTCATCGCAAACAGTTAATTGAACTGAACCGTATGCCCTTCATCGCACACGCAACTAAAACTTGAACCGTGTTTGATGCATCCGTCATCGCAAACGTTTTATACATTTCTGACGGTTTTCATACATCACCGTTTGCGATTATGGCATCGCACACAGTTTCTCGAAGGGTCTCTGATTGTAGTGTCGCGTTAGCAGCATCCTGAAGTAGTGTGCAATCAAATCAGTGATATGATATGGCCATCATCATCTTGTGCCTTTCGATCTCCATCTCCAAAGCACCATCGTGATCACCATCGTCACCGGCTTGACACCATGATCTCCATCGAAGCATCGTTGTCATCTCGCCAACTATTGCTTCTATGACTATCGCTACCGCTTAGTGATAAAGTAAAGAAATTACATGGCGATTGCATTTCATACAATAAAGCGACAACCATATGGCTCCTGCCAGTCGCCGATAACAGTGTTACAAAACATGATCATCTCATACAACAATTTATATAATCACATCTTCACCATATCACATCACAACATGCCCTGCAAAAACAAGTTAGACGTCATCTACTTTGTTGTTGCAAGTTTTACGTGGCTGCTATGGGCTTCTAGCAAGAACCGTTCTTACCTACGCATCAAAACTACAACGTAGTATAGTGACTGATTTTTGATCTTTAGAAAGAACCATGTTCATTGAAACCGATTCAACTAAAGTTGGAGAAACAGACACCCACTAGCCACCTGTGTGCGAAGCACGTTAGTAGAATCAGTCTCGTGTAAGCGTACGCATAATGTCAATCTGAGCCGCTTCATCCAACAATACCGCTAAATCAAGAATCAACTAGTGACGGCAAGCAATATGTATATACCCACGCCCACAACTCCTTTGTGTTCTACTCATGCATATAACATCTACGCATAGACCTGGCTCGGATGCCACTGTTAGGGAACGTAGTATTTCAAAATTTTCATACACACACGCAAGATCCATCTAGGCGATGCATAGCAACGAGTGGGAGAGTGTGTCCACGTACCCTCATAGACTGAAAGCGGAAGCGTTAAGTAACGCGGTTGATGTAGTCGAACATCTTCGAGATCCGACCGATCAAGTACCGAACGCACAGCACCTCTGTGATCTGCACACGTTCAGCTCAGTGACGTCCCTCGTATTCTTGATCCATCTGAGGCCGAGGGAGAGTTTCGTCATCACGACGGCGTGGTGACGGTGATGATGAAGTTACTGACGCAGGGCTTCGCCTAAGCACTACAACGATATGACTGAGGTGAAAATCTGTGGAGGGGGGAACCGCACACGGTTAAGACCAACTTTGATGTGTTCTAGGGTGCCCCCTCCCCACATATATAAAGGAGGGGGGCTGGCTGGCCCTCATAGGCGCGCCAAGGGGGGAGGAATCCTCCCCCTAGTAGGAGTAGGACTCTCCCCTTTCCTAGTCCTACTAGGAGAAGAAGGAGGGGAGAAGAGAAGGAAGGAGGGGACGCCAACCCTTCCCCTAGTCCAATTCAGACTAGGCCCATGGGGGGGCGCGGCCAGCCCTTGGCAGCCTCTCTCTCTCTCTCCCCTAGGCCCAATAAGGCTCATTACTTCTCTGGTGGTTCTGGTTCTGATAACCCTTCTAGCACTTCGATATATATCCGGTGACCCCCGGAACTCATCCAGTGTCCGAATATAGTCATCCAATATATCAGTCTTTATGTATCGACCATTTAGAGACTCCTCGTCATGTACGAATCACATACGGGACACCGAACAACCTTCGGTACATCAAAACACATAAACTCATAATACCGATCGTCATCGAACGTTAAGCGTGTGGACCCTACGGGTTCGAGAACTATGTAGACATGACCAAGACTCATCTCCGGTCAATAACCAATAGCGGAACCTGGATGCTCATATCGGTTCCTACATATTCTACGAAGATCTTTATCGGTCAAACCGCACAACAACATACATTGTTCCCTTTGTCATCGGTATGTTACTTGCCCGAGATTTGATCGCCGGTATCTCAATACCTAGTTCAATCTCGTTACCGGCAAGTCTCTTTACTCATTCCGTAATGCATCATCCCGTTGTCGGTATCAAAACCGGCAGATTTCGGGTAGGGGGTCCCGAACTGTGCGTCTAAGGATTGATGGTAACAGGAGACAAGGGACACGATGTTTTACCCAGGTTCGGGCCCTCTTGATGGAGGTAATACACTACATCCTGCTTGATTGACTTTGATGAGTATAGGGGTTACAAGAGTTGATCTACCACGAGATCGTAATGGCTAAACCCTAATTGTCTAGCATGTATGATTATGATTTCCTCTACGGACTAAACCCTCCGGTTTATATAGACACCGGAGGGGGCTAGGTGTAAAACCCTCGATGCGACTATAGCTCCCACGTGTCAAGGCACGGCTTAGAGACATAATCGCATTGAAGGCATATGTCGCAAGTGAGGTAATCTTCACACAACCCATGTAATACATAAGGGAAAGAGATACATAGTTGGCTTACAATCGCCACTTCACACAATTACATGAATAAACATTACATCAATCAAATACACTCATGGTCCGACTACGGAACCAAAATAAAAGAAGAACCCCAAATGCGACAAAGGTCCCCGATCGACCCCAACTGGACTCCACCACTGATCAACTAGAACGAAACAACATAAAGGACAAGATCTTCATCGAGCTCCTCCTGAGCTTGGTTGCGTCATCTGCACGGGCTCATTGACACCTGCAAGCTGGTTTTGGAAGTATCTGTGAGCCACGGGGACTCAGCAATCTCGCACCCTCGCAATCAAGACTATTTAAGCTTATGGGTAAGGTAAAAGGTATGAGGTGGAGCTGCAGCAAGCGACTAGCATATATGGTGGCTAACATACGCAAATGAGAGCGAGAAGAGAAGGCAAAGCACGGTCGAGAAACTATGATCAAGAAGTGATCCTAAAACAACCTACGTCAAGCATAACTCCAACAACCGTGTTCACTTCCCGGACTCCGCCGGAAAGAGACCATCACGGTTACACACGCAGTTGATTCATTTTAATTAAGGTTAAGTTTAGGTTTTCTACAACCGGACGTTAACAAATTCCGATCTGCCCATAACCGCGGGCACGGCTTTCGAAAGTTCAAATCCCTGCAGGGTGTCCCAACTTAGCCCATGACAAGCTCTCACGTTCAACAAAGGAATAGACCTCCACCCGAGATGTTCCGATCAGACTCGGTATCCCGGTACAACACGACATTTCGACAGGGTAAAACTAAACCAGCAACACCGCCCGATGTGCCGACATCCTGATGGGAGCTGCACATATCTCGTTCTCAGGGCAACACCGGATGAGACATCCTACGAGTAAAACCAGCCCTCAAGTTTCCCCGAGGTGGCCCCGTGGTCTACTCAGTTCGGACCAACACTTAGACAAGCACTGGCCCGGGGGGTAAAATAAGATGACCCTCGGGATGCGCGACTCCCAAGGGAAAAAAGGCTAGGTGGCAAATGGTAAAACCAATGTTGGGCATTGCTGGAAAAGCTTTACTTAAGGCGAACTGTCAAGGGGTTCCCATTATAGCCCAACCGCGTGAGGAACGCAAAATCCGGGAACATAACACCGATATGACGGAAACTAGGGCGGCAAGAGTGGAACAAAACACCAGGCATAAGGCCGAGCCTTCCACCCTTTACCAAGTATATAGATGCATTTATTAAATAAGATATATTGTGATATCCCAACAAGTAAACATGCTCCAAAAAGGAAACAACATCTCCATGTTCCAACAAAGAACAAACTTCAATCTTCACCTGCAACTAACAACGCTATAAGAGAGGCTGAGCAAAGCGGTAACATAGCCAATCAACGGTTTGCTAGGACATGGTGGGTTAGAGGTTTGACATGGCAATTGGGAGGCTGACAAGCAAATGGTAGGCATCGTAGCATTGGCATGGCAAAGCGCGAGCAAACTAGCATAGCAAAGATAGTAGTGATTTCAAGGGTATGATCATCTTGCCTGAAATCCCGCAAGGAAGAAGAACGAGTCCATGAAGAAGATAAACGGACGTAGACGAACAGGTCCTCACAAACGCGACGTTATCGGAATCAACCCGAAGAAACAACACCGGAAAGAAGCAAACAATCATGGTAAACAACCACCACATAAACATGGCATGATGCACAATCAAGTATGATGCATGTCCGGTTTAATGAAGCATGGCATGGCGAGGTGCACAAGCAAACCTACAACTTAAATGGAGCTCAATATGCATCGGGATGCATATTGACAAAACACCACATCAATTATTTAGTTCTCTCTTGTTTATGTACCCAACAATATTAAATGTTGTTAAACATGGCAAGAGAGTGAAGCAAAGTAAAACTACCTATCTAGTCAAGGTTAAATGAGGCCGGAAACAACGAACAACAATTCAGGAAACTCCTCATGAGCATATATTAGGTTAGGTCCTGTTCTGCCCTAAACATTATTTTAGAGTTGTTAAGCATGCAAAATGAAGCCACCATGTTAAACTAGGCATTTTTCTACCCCATTTACATATAAAGATTATTAAAATCGGAGCTACGGTTATTTAGTTATGAATTAAATCATTTTAACATGGCATAGGAGCAAATTAATGCAAACAACATTTTTAACATTTCAAACATAGATGAAAGTTGGATATTATTAATCTACACAAAATTCTGAGCAAGTTTCATATATAAAACATTTTAATCCGATGCACCAATTGTGAGTTATTATATGCATGAACCAGAGGGACTAATCTGTAAAATAGCAGTCTCAGGATAAATAGGAAAATCCCAGGCGCTGAAAAAACATACGCGGGCCGAAACAGGAACTGGCCCAACAAGAGAAAAAAAATCAAGAGGAGGGGGCGCTCGGGGGCTGCTCACCCTGGGCCTTGGCCCGGCTGGAGGGGAAGCAGGCCGAGGCGGGGGCGGCGCGCTGGGCCGGACTCGGGCCTGGCTTGGCGCTGCGCTGGCCGGGGGAGCTGGGCCAGCCCACGCGGAGGAGGAGGCAAGCCGAACGAGGCCGGCTGGAGGGGCACGGAAACGGAGAGGCGAGGAGGGGCCAGATCCAGGCGATGCGGGCGGCGTCGGCGGCGAGGCGGCACACGACGAAGGCAGCGGCGGTGCACGGCGAAGGAGGCGGCGGCGCACGACGAAGGAGGCGGACGGACGTGGACGGGCGCGAGGCTCGGGGAGCTCGCGGCGAGCGGCGGCGCGGTCAGGTCTGCGCAGGCCCGCGATGGGCTCGGCGGGCCGCGGCCGCGGGGACGACGACGGCGGACAGATGGCGCGAGGGGAGTGGACGAGGGCGGCGGCGCGATGACGTGGCCTCTCCTGATTGGACGAAGTGAGGTGGCGGGGCAGCGGACATGTCCGACGCGGGAAGAAACGTCCGGCGGCGCGGAGGGAGTTGGATCTAGGGTTTGATCTGCGCGGAAATTTCGGAGGGAGACACATATTTATAGGTAGAGGGAGCTAGGAGAGTCCAAATGAGGTGCGGTTTTCGGCCACGCGATCGTGATTGAACGCTCTAGATGATGGAGCGGAGTTAGGTGGGTTTTGGGCCAAAATGGAAGGGTGTTGGGCTGCAACACACACGAGGCCTTCTCGGTCCCTCGGTTAACCGTTGGAGTATCAAACGAAGTCCAAATGATACGAAACTTGATAGGTGGTCTACCGGTAGTAAACCAAGGCCGCTTGGCAAGTCTCGGTCCAACCCGGAAATGTTTAATCCCCACACATGAAAGAAGGGAAGAAATGACCACCGGAGGAGAACGAAGCGCCGGAATGCAAAACGGACAACGGGGAAAAAGCTCGGATGCATGAGACGAACACGTACGCAAATGAAATGCGCATGATGACATGATATGCAATGCATGACACGCAAGCAATGACAAGGCAACAACAACGAATAACTGAACGACACCTGGCACATCGGTCTCGGGGCGTTACACTAGGGTTGTACAGAGACGGTTTACAGAGAAAGGAATATTCATATCCGCACGCTAAGCTTGCCTTCCACTCCAAGGAGGGTCCCATCCGGACACGGGAGGAAGTCTTATGTCTTGTATCTTCACGACCCATTAGTCCGGCCCATGTCATATAGCCCGGACGCCCGAGGACCCCTTAATCCAGGACTCCCTAAGTAGCCCCTGAACCAGGCTTTAATGACGATGCGTCCGGCACGCAGATTGTGTTCGGCATTGCAAGGCAGGTTCCTCCTCTGAATACTTCAAAGCATCTGACCCGACGAGTTATATTCGGCTGTTCATTTAATGTCATACCCTTTGGCTCCCCCGCCTCTGTCTCTTCTATTTCCACATGTCGAACGAATACAAAAGGTCAGAGTATTTTTTCACATAACACCCTGGCCATAAAAAACGCTTTATAAAGGGATTGGATCTCAGATGACATTCCACACCATGCGGAAAATCCTTAGAGCTCGCTAGGAGAAACCACTCAAACATGGCTAGCGCTCCCAGTTCTTCCTCCCGCCCTCATGGCTCCGAAAAAGGCGATTGGGAGAGATGCTCGGTATCCCATGCCCAGCTGACCAAGCTCCAGGCCCAAGGCTATCTTCCCCCTGTGGATCTAATACCAGTGCGGGTGGGATTAACTTCTTTCACGGGCGAAGCCTTGGCAGAAATTTCCGGAATCCTTCAAAAGGGGAGCGAGTGTGCTTCGTTTCCTTTCTCTTGAGAGGCGTTGGATTTCCAATCCATCCTTTCCTCCGAGGTCTCCTGGAGTACTATGGCCTCCAACTGCACAATCTTGTGCCAGGCTCCATTCTGCATATCGCGGGCTTCGTCGCTCTTTGCGAGCTGTTCCTAGGCTGCGAAGCCCATTTTGAGTTATGGAGAAAACTGTTCTACCTCGTCCCCCACTCCCAAAAGGGATCCATATTGGAGGTGGGCAGCGCCGAGATATGGTGCATAGCCAGAACCGGATACCTGTCCGACACGCCGAAGAAGGCGTCCGAGGAGTGGCCCTCGGAGTGGTTTTATATTGAAGACGTCGCCCTCCCCGGCCCAGTCCGAATGGGCCTTCCCGAATTTTCCAGCGCTCCATTAAAGAAACACCATAGCTGGCGCCCTCGGAGCCGCGAGGAGGAAGATAGCACGGAAGTCAAGATGTTAATGGACAAGATAAAAATACTGGCCCAATCCAGATATCCATGATCGAGGTCATGGCAATTTCCATAACGCGAGGCGTCCAACCACTCCAATCCAGAGGACTCCCCATGTGGAACTATAACGGGGAGGATGATACATCTCGCTACGGGCGTAAGGGTCCGGATGACTTTGCCTCCCTAGCCGCCATGCTGGCGGACCTTTATAAAGGGGAGAAAGAAGAATTCACTCGCCTTAAGTGCCGGGATGGATTCTCCATGTACAACCCCCTAGCCGGGTAAGCTTTCGATCCAAAATCTTATCTAATCCTTGTCTTAAGCCACAACTAGTCGGACTCAAACCGACCATGTTTAACAGGAAAGGCGGAAGGCTACCGCGGGGATCTATAGCCCCGCTCCGTAGCCAAAGAATCATATTTGAGACTTGGATCCCGGATTTGAGGAGGATCCGAATATATTTGTAGAGCTTAAGGAGGGGGTCTTCTATCAGATGAGCTACGATGGCACGGAGGTGACCATTGTAGGTGATTACCCCGGTCTCCTGCCATCTTCCCACGTAAGTGCCCAAGGAGCATCTCCTCCAAAAGAGCTTCCTCGTTATACCTCACCCACCGCACTGTCTCGTGATCTGAAGGGGAGGCGCTCGGCGCGCCATGCTGCACCGGAGGCGTTTCATAAGAGAGCGGCGCCTGCGCCGGGTGGGTCTTCGAAGAGGAAGGCAGATGACAATACGGTCGCGCCTTCATCAAAGAGGTATGGACTCAAATACGCCCCCTGGCAGTCACATCGAACTGTGACATTGTCCGCTATGTTTTATCGGTAAGAGCGTTCGACGGACTATGTCCGGGGACTGTCGGTCGTGCCTCCACCAATCAGGTTCCAGACCCTGCCTCTGGGGCGGGGGCTGATATGGGAGTGACGCCGGCTTGCCCTCCTTTAGAGGATTCGGATGATGTGTCCGTCACGAACTCTGAAGTAGAGAGCACCATGAATCATCGGCGATGGAGGGCCGCTCTTCGCGACCCCCAGCTTTACTGAAGAGGCGTTCAATGCCTTCAGCTCGGCTAATGCATACATTCGAGCTGCTCGGGATGGGCTTGCCAGAGCCACTGACCAGTACTTGAAAGATATGCGGGTAAGTATGCATTGCATAAATCTGGTAACTATATACCAGTAGCCCCCGAGACTTGAAGTAGTTGAAACGACTGATTTAAGGATCATTTTATAAATAGGCACTCAAGGAGAAGAACAACATGCTATCTCAGGAGCTGGAACAGTGCCGGACCTAGCTAACTGCCGTTACCACCGAATTGGGGAAGTCCAAGGAGGCACCGAAGGGTAAGGTTCCCTTTTATCCGAAAAAATCAATCATGTGCCAGTCGTGTTTATATGAAAAAATATTGTTGCATTATACGATGGCAGGCTCATTGGCTGAGATGGAAGAGAAACTAAAGGCCGTACAAGCGGAGAAGGAACATGCCGAAAGGCAAGAGGCCGCCGGTCAACGTGTACTGACACAGACCATGGACGAAAAGAACAAGCTGCAGGATGCCAATACCTAGCTTGGCAAAGAGCTGAAGGTTGTGCGGGCCCAACTAGTGGACGCTGTAAAGGAGAACAAAAAGCTACGAGGCAGCATATTCAGTATGCCTTTCAACTTTATTGTCGTACAGTTTGCTGGGGCAGCTTCTGATAAGTTTATTCCTGTAAGTATTTTGACTGGGTGGCCCAAAGAAGAGGCATCTAGTTTCCAAGGCAATCGGTTACAAGAGTTGTCCGAAGTGTATGAGCGAGCTCGGAAAGCGATGCGAAGCATTGCCAAGGCTTTATGGCCATCCGCATCCCCTCCAGGAAGTATGGAGGAGCTTGGGAAGCTGTTCAAGGGAGCTCGGCGCCGCTTCAGATTATGGAAGATATCTGCTTGTCGGGAAGGCGCATGAGAGGCCTGGGCCATGGTGAAAACACGGTGTACCAGACTTGATCTGAATCATATGGCCCGGGTCGGACCTCGGGGGTCAAATGGACAAGAGATTCCAGTGAGCTTGGTATATGACCAAGTAAAGATAGCCGCGAAGTTTTCACAACAGGACTGTAAGCTAGACAGCCTATTAGATGGTATAAAGGAAGAAGTTTTTGAGTCCAAGTGACTATGTACTTCAATTGACAATTGTGTCCCCTAGCCGAATTGTAAAACGATTGTCATGGCAGACCTTTTCGCTTCGACCTCTGGACCCGAAGGTGCGGAGTGTTTCTGAATACCGGAACGGTAATAAATACCGGGGCATGCGTGGAAACCAGGCGTAGGGGTCATAATTGCTTGAACAGAGAGTTGTATTCGGCTAGCTATGTTATATTACTTATTGATTATAAGAAACATCTTCCAGAGAGAATAGTTCCATTAAGGGTTCCTTTCCCTGGGTGAACATGTGTTAGTAAGAAAACCTGAACTGTGATTCGAAAATTCATAGTATACATAATATCTGGGGGTTCATAGTGTAACGAGGGTAAAATGTCTTTAGTCCGCCGACCGATTATTCCCTTAATAACGCTAGCTTTCGGCTTCACCCAGTCTGAGGTACAAGTCCGGATGACCCGGATGTAACAATCGCAGAGGTGCTCCCTTTATGCCCTAGCCGAACTAACGGGAATGTAGGGCATAAGCACAGGAACCAGGCAACCCAGCTTGGCAAAAACTTAAGTCATAAAGGTGCATATCATGGCGAAGAAAAGGTATATATGAGAAAAGGACATATATGCGGCGAGCTTGATGCTCAGAAAAATGATAATAAGCTTCTATAAAAGAAGCCCCCATGTGTTATGGGTGTGTACATTTAAGGATGTGTACCTCATTAGTGTGCGGTCTAGCCGCACAAGAGCTATAAAGCTAAAGAAAAACATGTAAAGAGAGAGAAAATGGAAAGAACATAAAAAGAAAACAAACAATGAGTCCGGCTCTAGGCGTAGAATCTTCGGAGTCTGGCGGCATTCCACGGGTTCGGCTCTAAGCGATTGTATGATGCATCACGCAGACGGTACGCACCTCCAGTGAGAACTTCATCTATAATGAAGGCACCTTCCCACTTGGGCTTGAGTTTGTCCTTTTTTCTTTTCTGGCAAGCGTAGAACGAGTTCACCAACATTGTAGGTCTTGGCCCGCACCTCCCTGCTTTGGTATCTATGAGCTTGTTTTTTATAGAATGTGGAACGGGCTTTTGCAACATTGCGCTCCTCCTCCAGGGCATCTAGACTATCCTACCGATCTAGCTCGTCTTCTCTCTCTTCGTACATGCGCACTCGAGGTGAATCATGAATAATGTCGCGGGGCAAACAGCCTCCGTGCTGTACACCATGAAAAATGGTGTGTAGCCGGTAGTGCGGTTGGGCGTGGTCCGCAGCCCCCAGAGCACGGAGTCGAGCTCCTCAACCCAATGTTTCTCTGACTCTCTTAAAGATCATACTAGTTTGGGCTTAATGCCGCTCATGATAAGACCATTAGCTCGTTCGACTTGACCGTTTGTTTGGGGTGATAGACGGAGGCATAATCGAGCTTGATGCCCAGGTTAGCACACCATTTTTTCACTTCGTCGGCTATAAAATTGGAGCCGTTATCGGTGATGATGCTATGTGGGACACCATAACGGTGTACGACGCCGGATATAAAGTCTATCACTGCTCCGGCTTCGGCCGTTTTAACTAGCTTGGCCTCTATCCACTTAGTGAATTTATCTACCATGACCAGCAGATATTTTTTCTTATGGCTTCCCCCTTTGAGGGGTCCGACCATATCAAGCCCCCAAACCATGAAAGGCCAAGTAATGGGGACTGTCTATAAGGTGGTAGGTGGCATATGGCTTTGATTGACGAAAAGCTGGCATTCCACACAATGTTGGACAAGGTCCTATGCATCTACTCGGGCCGTCGGCCAGAAGAAACCGGTATGGAAGGCCTTGCTTACAAGGGCCTGGGCTGCGGCATGGTGACCGCCAAGACCAGCATGGATTTCGGCCAGGAGCTGCCGTCCTTCTTCTTCGGAGATACATCTTTGAAGTATTCCGGTAGCACTCTTCTTGTAGAGCTCCCCTTCATGAACTTTGTAGGCTTTCGAGCTCTGAACGATGCATTGAGCCTCATTCTGGTCCTCAGGGAGCTCTCGCCTATTAAGGTAGGCCAAGAAGGGTTCGGTCCATGGGGCAATTACTGCCATTATTAGGTGGGCCAATGGTGTTGTTTCGGTGGCTGATCCCCCGATGATATCGGAATTGTGTTCGGATTATTGGGGTATAACCGGATCTGGACTAGGGTTGCCGCTCTCATCCTGCCACACCACAGATGGCTTGAAGAGCCTTTCCAAAAAAATATGTTAGGCGGGACGGGGTCACGCTTGGCGCCCATGTGAGCAAGGACATCCGCTGCTTGATTACTTTCTTGATCCACATTATGAAACTCGAGTCCCTCGAACCGGGCTGATATTTTGAGTACGGCATTACAATAGGCTGCCATCTTCAGATCTTTAGCATCAAAGTCTCCGTTTATTTGGGATATTGCGAGGTTTGAATCCCCGTGCACCTCTAGGCGTTGTATGCCCATAGAGACAGCCATCCGAAGACCATGCAATAAGGCTTCGTATTCGGCTGCGTTATTGGAGTCTGTGTATAATATTTGGAGTACATGTTGGACTATGTCTCCTGTGGGGGACTTTAGGACAACGCCCGCTCCTAAACCAGCCAGCATTTTAGAGCCATCGAAGTGCATGACCCAGTTGGAATATGTACCATACTCTTTAGGGAGTTCGGCTTCTATCCATTCGGTGACGAAGTCAGCCAATACTTGGGATTTAATGGCTCAACGTGGTTTGTATGTGATATCAAATGGCAAGAGCTCAATGGCCCACTTGGCAATCCGGCATGTAGCATCACGGTTGTTTATTATATCATTGAGTGGTACTTCGGGAGCCACCGTGATCGAGCACTCTTGGAAATAGTGTCGTAGCTTCCGGGATGCCATGAAGACCACATTTGCTATCTTTTGGTAATGAGGGTACCAAGATTTGCATGGTGTGAGGACAGTGGATACATAGTATACCGGTTTCTGAAGTGGGAATTTATGTCCGTCCTCCTCTCGTTCGACGACGGGCACAGCACTCACCACCTGGTGTGTTGCAGAGATGTATAATAACATGGGTTCACCGACATTCGGCGTGGCCAGGATTGGGTTGCTTGCTAAAAGAGCTTTTATTTCTTCCAATCCGGCTGTTGCCGCGTCCATCCACTCGAAGTGGTCGGTGCGTCGTAGTAGGCGGTATAGTGGCAATGCTTTTTCTCCTAATCTGGAGATAAAGCAGCTTAAAGCTGCCACACATCCGGCTAGTTTTTGGACCTGTTTAAGGTCTATTGGTGTAGCCAATTGTGAAAAAGCTCAGATTTTGGCTGGGTTTGCCTCAATTCCTCTATTGGAAACGATGAAGCCCTGAAGCTTTCCGGCGGGAACGCCAAAGACGCACCTTTCCAGATTGAGCATGATGTCATATGCACGGAGGTTGTCGAATGTGAGACGCAGGCCGTCTACTAGTGACTTGACGTGCTTAGTTTTGATGACGATGTCATCCACATATGCTTCGACCGTTTTGCTGATTTGTTTCTCCAGGCACATTTGAAACATGCGTTGGTAGGTGGCGCCGGCATTTTTCAACCCGAAGGGCATAGTGTTGAAGAAGAAAGGCATGTATGGGGTAATGAACGTTGTTGCGGCTTGATCAGATTCCTTCATTTTGATTTTATGGTATCCGGAGTATGCGTCGAGGAAACACAGTGAGTCGTGTCCTGTGGTAGCTTCAATGATCTGATCGATGTAGGGAAGGGGGAAGGGATCCTTAGGGCAAGCCTTGTTGAGGTCTTTGAAATTGACGCACACGTGCCAGGATTTATCCTTCTTTGGTACCATCACCAACTCGTCGTTTGGGTTCAGAAAAGTGTCGTAGTGCTTGCTTGACCGGCTTGTATCCCTTCAATATATTGAGGTTGTGTTCGGCCAACCTGCGTGGGATTTCTGGCATGTCAGAAGGGTGACAGGCAAATATGTCCTAGTTCTTGCACAGGAACGTGCGTAATGATGCGTCGACTGTAGAGTCCAACTATGCCCTGATGGAGGCTGTCTTCTTGGGGTCCGTCGGGTGAACTTGAAATTTGACTATTTTGTCTGCTGGTTTGAAGGAGGTGGATTTGGGGCGCTTATCGAGGATTACGTCGTCTCTATCCACCGTGGAGCATAGTGCGGTCAATTCTTTGGCCGCAAGGGCCTCGGATAGTGCCTCGAGGGCCAGAGATGCGGTTTTGTTTTCAGCGCGGAGTGTTATGTCCAGATCACTGGCGAGAGTGATAATACCGTTGGGCCCGGGCATCTTGAGCTTCATATACCTGTAATGAGGTATGGCTTGAAAGCACATGAATGCGTCCCGCCCTAACAGGGCGTGATATCCGTTGTTGAAAGGGGCCACTTGGAAGGTTAACTCTTTGGACCGATAGTTCTCCGGCGTGTCCAATACCACTCGAGCTTAATTTTTCCCGCGCATCTTGCTTCCCGACTGGGAATGATTCCTCGAAAGGTCGTATCACTTTGCTCGATGCGGCTTCTGTCCATTTGCATTTTACTAAGTGTGTCCTCGTAAATGAGGTTCAATTTGCTGCCGCCATCCATGAGCACTTTAGTGAGCCAAAAGCCATCCACAATTGGCTTGAGGACCAAGGCGGCCGATGCTCGAACTGAACGGAATTTTGGTTCGTCGTTGGCATTAAAAGTTATTGCCGTGTCGCTCCAGGGATTTATTGTTGCGACTTGGCAGATTTCGGCGAGGTCACATAGTGTTCTCTTACGCCGTTTGTTTGAAGCGAAAGCTCGAAGACCGTCAGTACTCTAAGGTCGTCGTGTTCCGGAAAGTGTGGCTCTGAGTTATTTTTGGTGAGGATATCCTCGTCGCTCTTGGCTACTTGCCAGAGTATCCAACATGCTCTAAGGCTGTGGGTTGGTTCGGTATCTGGTGTCATGTGTATTTTCCATGGCCTATCAAGCCATCCTTCAAGAACGGTGCCACGTCCCGTAATGGGTTTAATTTTCTTGCCTACGGGGTCGGGTGCTCCACGAGGGTGCATCCTTTTTGCCCGCCAGGGAAGTGGCGTGAAGGCCAATGGTTCCCAGCGAGCTGTCTGAGTTTTCCAGGTGCTTTCCATTGCGTAGTACTTCTGTACTATGGTTGCCAAGTCAGTGAAGTGCAGTATGCGATGGCGGTTGAGGGCGTTGAGGATTCCTTTATTCGTGCAATTATTGCGGAATGTTGAAATCATGTCCTCATCGCGGCAATCTTTAACCTTGTTTTTGACAAGGAGGAATCTAGCCCAGAAGTGATGGACTATTTCCTGAGGCTGCTGCCGTACGTACATGAGGTCGCATATATCCGGGGGCGGAATTGCTTGGCGAATATTGCTTGTGGTGGGTGGGTGGCGTAATCCGAACCCTGACCCAATGTGTAGTCTGGAGTTTGAAGAACTTTCGAGTTTATTAGTTTGGGATCCAGGATGTCCAATGATTCCTTAGGCTCAACGTCCGACTCTAAGTTCAGAGGACCGGGAGTGTCACCTTGCGGACAAGTATCCGGCTCTATGAGCTCAGAAATCCAAACATAGCTTGTTTTCAGTATAGGGGAAGAGCTGTTGTTGCTTTGCTCCTCTACGACCGCTATCTGATGGGTGATTGGTGGAGATTTGATTTCTCTCTAATTAGGTTTAAGCCTAATCTGATCATAGTCCGTAGCGACTCCCAGGGCAGCGATGCGATCTAGGAGTTCGTTTAAGGACGACAAATCCGCTTGATCCATCTGCTTGGAGTATTCGGAGTCGATACAGAGACGATTTTCGATGACTTGGGAAGTCATCATCAGCTTAAAGGCCGAACGGGCGGCCATGGTAAAGCTGCCTAGCCGGAGGGTTTGGCCGGAGACTAGGGCTCCTACGGAAGTAATACCTTCCTTGATAATAAGGCGGGCCATCAATCCTATTGTCGACGCAACAGAGGAACTCTCAATGAAAGCACCAATGTCGGTGTCAAAACCGGCAGATCTCGAGTAGGGGGTCCCGAACTGTGCGTCTAAGGATTGATGGTAATAGGAGACAAGGGACACGATGTTTTACCCAAGTTCGGGCCCTCTTGATGGAGGTAATACCCTACGTCCTGCTTGATTGACTTTGATGAGTATAGGGGTTACAAGAGTTGATCTACCACGAGATCATAATGGATAAAACCTAATTGTCTAGCTTGTATGATTATGATTGCCTCTACAGACTAAACCCTCCGGTTTATATAGACAACAGAGGGGGCTAGGGTTGTACAGAGTCGGTTTACAGAGAAAGGAATATTCATATCCTCGCACTAAGATTGCCTTCCACTCCAAGGAGGGTCCCATCCGGACACGGGAGGAAGTCTTTTGTCTTGTATCTTCACGACCCATTAGTCCGGCCCATCTCATATAGTCCGGACGCCCGAGGACCCCTTAATCCAGGACTCCCTCACCCGTAACTAACTCATTATTCACATTGCTTGCAAGGCTTATAGTGATGTGCATTACCAAGAGGGCCCAGAGATACCTCTCCGACAATCGAAGTGACAAATCCTAATCTCGATCTATGCCAACTCAACAAACACCATCGGAGACACATGTAGAGCATCTTTACAATCACCCAGTTACATTGTGACGTTTGATAGCACACTAAGTGTTCCTTCGGTATTCAGGAGTTGCATAATCTCATAGTCATAGGAACATATATAAGTTATGAAGAAAGCAATAGCAATAAACTAAACGATCGTAGTGCTAAGATAACAGATGGGTCAAGTCAATCACATCATTCTCTAATGATGTGACCCCGTTCATCGAATGACAACTCTTGTCCATGGCTAGGAAACTTGACCATCTTTGATTAATGAGCTAGTCAAGTAGAGGCATACTAGTGACAATCTGTTTGTCTATGTATTCACGGATGTACTAAGTTTCCGGTTAATACAATTCTAGCATGAATAATAATCATTTATCATGATATAAGTAAATATAAATAACAACTTTATTATTGCCTCTAGGACATATTTCCTTCAGCGTTGAGTAACGCGGTTGATGTAGTCGAACGTCTTCGCGATCCAACCGATCAAGTACCGAACGCACGACACCTCCGCGATCTGCACACGTTCAGCTCAGTGACGTCCCTCGAACTCTAGATCCAGCTGAGGCCGAGGGAGAGTTTCGTCAGCACGACGGCGTGTTGACGGTGATGATGAAGTTACCGATGCAGGGCTTTGCCTAAGCACTACAACAATATGACCGAGGTGGAAATCTGTGGAGGGGGCACCGCACACGGCTAAGAAATCAACTTGTGTCTATGGGGTGCCCCCCTCCACCGTACGTAAAGGAGGGGAGGAGGGGTCGGCTGGCCTCAAGGGGCGCGCCCCAAGGGGGGGAATCCTACTCCTACTAGGAGTAGGTTCCCCCCTTTCCTAGTCTAACAAGGAGGGGAAGGAAGAAGGAAGGGGAGAGAAGGAAGGAGTGGGGCGCCACCCCCACCCCTTGTCCAATTCGGACTGAGGGGGCGCGCCACCTCCTGGCCGGCCCTCTCTCCTCTAAGGCCCATGGTGGCCCATTGACTTCCCGGGAGGTTCCGATAACCCTCCGGCACTCCCGTTTATCCGAAACTCTCCGGAACACTTCTGGTGTCCGAATAACATGGTCCAATACATCAATCTTTATGTCTCGACCATTTTGAGGCTCCTCGTCATGTCCATGATCACATCCGGGACTCCGAACAACCTTCGGTACATCAAATCACATAACTCATAATACATATCGTCATTGAACGTGAAGCGTGCGGACCCTACGGGTTCGAGAACTATGTAGACATGATCAAGACTCGTCTCCGGTTAATAACAAATAGCGGAACCTGGATGCTCATATTGGTTCCTACATATTCTACAAAGATCTTTATTGGTCAAACCGCATAACAACATATGTTGTTCCCTTTGTCATCGGTATGTTACTTGCCCGAGATTCGATCGTCGGTATCATCATACCTAGTTCAATCTCGTTACCCGCAAGTATCTTTACTCGTTCCATAATGCATCATCCCACAACTAACTCATTAGTCACATTGCTTGCAAGGCTTATAGTGATGTGCATTACCGAGAGGGCCCAGAGATACTTCTCTGACAATCGGAGTGAAAAATCCTAATCTCGATCTATGCCAACTCAACAAACACCATCACAGACACATGTAGAGCATCTTTATAATCACCCAATTACGTTGTGACGTTTGATAGAACACTAAGTGTTCCTCCGGTATTCGGGAGTTGTATAATCTCATAGTCATAGGAACATGTATAAGTTGTGGAGAAAGCAATAGCTATAAGCTAAACAATCATAGTGCTAAGCTAACGGATGGGTCTAGTCCATCACATCATTCTATAATGATGTGATCCCGTTCATCAAATGACAACTCATGTATATGGCTAGTAAACTTAACCATCTTTGATTAACGAGCTAGTCTGGTAGAGGCATACTAGGGACACTCTGTTTGTCTATGTATTCACACATGTACTAAGTTTCCGGTTAACACAATTCTAGAATGAATAATAATCATTTATCGTGATATAAGGAAATATAAATAACACCTTTATTATTGCCTCTAGGGCATATTTCCTTCAAACTCATTACTTGTCCACAAGCAATTCGGTTGACAAACTGAAGGTGGTAAAGAAAAAAATTTATAAACTCATTTATTCTTGTTGTTGCATATAAGGTTATCTAGAGATTTACTTTCAACAAAGATCATGAACTAACCATATGCATGATAACACTTAGAATCCATATTTATTCATATCAATAACATAATCAACTAGCGAGCAATAATCATATATCTCAAGTACCAATACTTTGTTAAAACAACTAGGATACGTTATGGTAGAATAGTATCTTGCTAGCCCTTTCCGAGACAGTAAAACATAAATGCAGAGCACCTCCGAAGTTCAAGCAGCGACTACACGTTGTAATTCAGGGTAGAAAACATCCATTCATTGGGTCAGCGAAGTGCAGTATGCGACGGCGGTTGAGGGCGTTGAGGATTCCTTTATCCGTGAAATTATTGCGGAATGCCGAAATCATGTCCTCATCGCGACAATCTTAACCTTGTTTTTGACAAGGAGGAATCTAGCCCAGAAGTGATGGATTGTTTCCTGAGGCTGCTGCTGTACGTACATGATTTCGCATATATCCGGGGGCCAGAATTGCTTGGCGAATATTGCTTGTGGTGGGTGGGTGGTGTAAAATCCGAATCCTGACCCAATGTGGAGTCTGGAGTTTGAAGAACTTCCGAGTTTATCAGTTTGGGATCCGGGATGTCCAATGATTCCTTAGGCTCAATGTCCGATTCTAAGTTTGGAGGACCGGGAGTGTCACCTTGCGGACAAGTATCCGGCTCTATGAGCTCGGAAATCCAAGCATAGCTTGTTTTCAGTATAGGGGAAGAGCTATTGTTGCTTTGCTCCTCTACGACCGCTATCTGATGGGTGATCGACGGAGATTTGATTTCTCTCTAATCAGGTTTAAGCCCAATCTGATCATAGTCCATAGCGACTCCCAGGGCGGTGATGCGATCTAGGAGTTCGTTTAAGGACGACTGTCGGTGTCAAAACCGGCGGATCTCGGGTAAGGGGTCCCGAACTGTGCGTCTAAGGCGGATGGTAACAGGAGGCAGGGGACATGATGTTTACCCAGGTTCGGGCCCTCTTGATGGAGGTAATACCCTACGTCCTGCTTGATTATTCTTGATGATATGAGTATTACAAGAGTTGATCTACCTGATCAAAGAGGCTAAACCCTAGAAGCTAGCCTATGGTATGATTGTATGTTGTCCTATGGACTAAAACCCTCCGGTTTATATAGACACCGGAGGGGGCTAGGGTTACACAAGGTCGGTTACAAAGGAGGAGATATACATATCCGTATTGCCTAGCTTGCCTTCCACGCCAAGTAGAGTCCCATCCGGACACGGGACGAAGTCTTCAATCTTGTATCTTCATAGTCCGACAGTCCGGACAAAGGATATAGTCCGGCTGTCCAGAGACCCCCTAATCCAGGACTCCCTCAGTAGCCCTTGAACCAGGCTTAGTGTCTGGATCCCATAAATGTTGGACTTCTTGGCTTCTGTGCCCAATAAGGGCCATCTTCCACGCGTCGAGCGAATGCGAGGAGCCAGGGCATTTTTACATTCGCCCCCCTAGTCAGGTAAATAAATGGTCTATTAAAGGGATGGGAATTCTTAGATCCAATCCATACCATCCTCCCACGGCGAGAATCCATCGGAGCGTGCTCGGAAAAAATCCATTCCAACATGGCCGACCATCGCAGCTCCTCCTCCCGCCCCTGTAGCCCTAAGCCCGGTGATTGGGAGAGGTGTTACATCCCGCACAGTCGATTAGTAGAGCTGCAGACTCAGGGATTTCTCCCTCCAGCGTATATGGTCCCTGTCTGAGCCGGGCTCGCCACTTATAATGGCGGGGAGCAAGCGGAGAGCTTCCCCAGCCCCTCTAAGGGGGAGCGGGTATTCCTCGTCCCTTACTTACTAAGGGGACTTGGATTTCCTATCCATCCATTCCTCTGCGGGGACCTGGAGTTCTACGGCTCCAACTGCATAATCTCACCCCGGCTTCCATACTACACATCGCTGGTTATGTTGCCCTTTGTGAGCTGTTTCTGGGCTGCGAGGCTCATTTCGAGCTGTGGAAGAGGTTATTTTGCCTTGTGCCCCGCACACAGAAGGGGTCACTTTATCAGGTGGGTGGAGCCGAAATATGGCGCATCGCCGAGACCGGATACCTATCCGGCACTCCGAAGAAGACGTCCGAATACTGGCCTTCGGAGTGGTTTTATATGGACGACGTTCCCCTTCCAGACCCTGTTCGGCGGGGTCTTCCTGAGTTCAACAATGCTCCTCTGAAGAAACACCGAAGCTGGCGCCCACAGAGCCCCCAGGAGGAAGACAACGGAGAAGTCATTTACCTGATGAACCGGATTAAAGCGCTGGCTCAATCAGGATTGATAATAGTCGAGGTTATGTCAATATGCATAATGCGGGGAGTGCAGCCACTTCAATATCAAGGGCACCCCCTGTGGTGTTTTAAACGGGAAGATGATGCCACCCGCTGCAGGCGTAAGGGACCAAACTCCGCTGCTGCTTTAGCAAAAATTCTGTCCGAGTTGTTCAAGGGAGAGGAAGAGGAGTTCATCCGTATCAAGCCATGTGATGGATTCTCCATGTACAACCCTCCAAGCTGGGTAAGTTATACCTCTTTACTCCCATTCTTCCCGCATTCTTCGTCGTAGGTACTCACCTTGCAATTTTACGATAGGAACTGCGAAAAGCTGTAAGGGAGATCAACAGCCCATCTCCACAACCAGAGAACCCTGGCCGGGCCCTCGGTCCCGGACTCGAAGAGGATCCAGAGATATTCGTGGAGCTGCTAGACAGGCAATTCTATCAATTGAGCTGCGATGACACCATGGTGGCCATAACGGCCGACTTTCCCGGACTGCTCCCTGCGTCGCACGTAAGAAAAACCAAAATCCCAGCTCCAAAAATAGGATCCCCTTTTAGACACTTCACCTACCGTACACATATGGTGTTTCACAGGGAAGGCATCCGGGACGTCGTGCCGAACCCACAGCAACTCGCCAACAAGAGGCACCGAAGCCGGGTAGGCCAAAAAGGAAGGCGGTCAGGACGGAGACACCGGCGCAGAGGTATGACACAAAACCTCGCTCTGTGGTTGTCGTCTTTCTCAAAATGTAATGACGTCCATGTTTCTTTAATAGAAAAAACGCTCGCCGGAATATATTCGGAGAGGTTGTCGATCACGCCTCCACCAGTCCGGCTCCAGGGCCGGACATAGAGGTGGAAGCCAATATGGGGCGGACGCCGGATGCTCCTCCTACAGAGGATGCAGATAGACTATCCGCTACAAATTCAGAAGTGGAGAGCGCCATGAATCACAGGCGTCACCGGGCCGTACTCCGTGACGCTTGTTTCTCACCAGAGGCATTTGAAGCCTTCAATTACGGAGACGCGTACATCTGTGCTGCTCAAAATGGTCTAGCCAGAGCCATGGACCAGTATGTAAGGGATATACGGGTAAGAAAATCTGATGATCATATGTATCAGTAGCCCCTGAGACTTGAAACAGTTGACGCGACTGATTTAAGGATCATTATTTGTGCAGGGTCTTATGGAGAAGAATTCCCAATTGTCTCAAGAGTTGGACGAGTGCAAGGCCCAGCTGGAAGCCGCAGTTGCCGCCTTGAAGGAGTCCAAAAAGGGTCCCCCTGGTAACTCTTTTGTCTATTGCAAAGAATATGGGTACCAGATAGTATGCAACAAGTATGCACACCTAACAATAGATGTTGCAGGTGGCCCCGGAGTGAATCCGGAGGCCGTGGAGGCGGATACGCCACGTGATGATCGACAGCGAAATGCTGCCGAGCGCGTGCTGACACAAGTCAGGCAGGAGAAAAATGATCTCCAAGACGCCAATATCCGGCTGGGCGTGGAACTGAAGGATGTCCTAGCCCAGCTTGCGGACTCCGTGAAGGAGAATAAACGGCTTCGGTGCGGCATTTTTAGTAAGTGCTTGAACGAACTTTTTAAAGGAGTTCGGCGAGGAAGCCTGCTAACAGCGTTATGTTTGCATGTATGCTGACGGGTTGTCCCGCGGAAGAGATGCCCGAGTCTTCGGGTGATCTTCTACCAGAGCTCTCACAACTGCATGAACAAGTTCGGCAGGTGATGTAGGTTATTTCTCAAGCCTTGTGGCCATCTGCGTCCCCGCCAGGAGGCATGGGGGAGCTTATAGAGAAGCTCAAGGGAGCGCGGCGGCGCTTCCGATTATGGAAGATATCCACCTGCCGACAAGGTGCAAGGGAAGCCTGGGCTATGGTGAAGACACGATATACCAAGGCGGACCCAAACCACATGGCCGAAGTCGGACCTGTGGGGCCCGATGGGAAAGAGATCCCTGTCAGTTTAGTGTATGATCAAGTAGAATTAGCCGCAAAGTATTCCCAACAGGATTGTAGGCTAGACAGTCTGTTGGATGGTATAGAGGAAGAATTTAATCAGTCTTAGTGATTGTGTACTTCAAGTGACATATGCAATGTCCCTAGCCGGATTGTAAATCATTTGTCATGGCGGACCTTTTCGCTTTGACCTCGGGACCCGATAGTCCGGAGTGTATCCGAATACCCACTCGGTTATGTAAAAACCAGGGCATGCGTGGAAACCAGGCGTAGGGGTCATGAGTGCTTGAATAGACAAGTACCCAACTAGCTATGTTATATTACTTGGATAGTAAGAAACATTTTCCAGGGAGAATAGTTCCGTTAAGGGTTCCTTTCCCTGGGTACGCATGCCCTAATGTGCATGTCCGAACTGCGAGACGCAGGCTAAAAACATCTGGGGGCGTGTAGTAATTTAAATGAAAGTCATCTTTTATTCACCGACCAAATATTCCCTTAAGAACGCTAGCTTTCGGCTTCACCCAGTCTGAGGTACACATCCGGCTGACCCGGCAGTAACAATCGCAGAGGTGCTCCCCTTATGCCCTAGCCAAATTAACAGGAATGTAGGGCATAAATACACGAGCTAGGCAACCCAGCTTGGCCAAAACTTAAGTCATATCGATGCATATATTGGCGAAAAAAGGTACATGTGGAAGAATAACACATGTGAGGGGCATAAAGCCCGGAAGGGTAATTAGATTGAGCTTCTGTTTAAGAAGCCCCCAGGTATATTGAGCGCGGTTAGCACGTCGAGATTGTGTAACCAAGACACAAGTGTAGCCCTTTAGGGCCTTGAAAATAAAAAAGAGAAAGAAAGAGAGAAAAAAACAGATGTGTAAAAAATTAATGGAGGTAAGGATACGAACATAGAGTCCGGCGCTAGGCGTAGAATCTTCGGAGTCTGGCTGCGTTCCATGGGTTTGGCTCGAGTCGATTATCCGATGCATCCCGCAGACAGTACGCTCCACCGGTCAGAACCTGGTCGATAATGAAGGGACCTTCCCATTTGGGCTTGAGCTTGTTCTTTTTCTTCTCCGGCAGGCGTAGAACTAGTTCGCCAACATTATAGGTTTTGGCCCGCACTTCTCTGCTTTGATACCTTCAAGCCTGTTGCTGATAGAATGCGGAACGGGCTTTTGCCACGTCGCGCTCGTCCTCCAAGGCATCCAAACTGTCCTGCCGATCGAGCTCGGCCTCTCTTTCTTCGTACATGCGCACTCGAGGTGAGTCATGAATTATGTCGCAAGGCAGCACCGCCTCAGCGCCGTACACCATAAAAAATGGTGTGTATCCGGTAGTGCAATTCGGCGTGATCCGCAGCCCCCATAGTACAGAGTCGAGCTCCTCTACCCAATGACTGTTTGATTCCTTTAAGGATCGGACTAATCTGGGTTTAATGCCGCTCATGATAAGACCATTCGCTCATTTGACTTGACCGTTAGTTTGCGGATGATAGACAGAAGCATAATCGAGCTTGATGCCCATGTTGCTGCACCAAAGTTTCACCTCGTCGGCTGTAAAGTTCGTGTCGTTGTCAGTGATGATGCCGTGGGGGACGCCATAACGGTGTACAACCCCGGATATGAAGTCTATCACCGGTCCGGATTCAGCTGTTTTGACAGGTTTAGCTTCTATCCATTTGGTGAATTTGTCCACCATGACCCGTAAGTATTTTTTCTTATGGGTTCCCCCTTTAAGGGGTCCGACCATATCAAGCCCCCAGACCGCAAAGGGCCAAGTAATGGGGATTGTTTGGAGGGCGGTAGGTGGCATGTGGCTTTGGTTTGTAAAAAGCTGGCAACCGACACAATGTTGTACCAGATGTTGTGCATCTGCCCGGGCCGTCGGCCAATAAAAACCTGTACGGAAGGCCTTGCTTACAAGGGCCCAGGCTGCGGCATGGTGGCCGCCGAGTCCGGCATGGATTTATTCCAAAAGCTTCCGCCCTTCCTCTTCGGAGATGCACCTTTGAAGGACTCCGGTTGTGCTTTTATTATAAAGCTCTCCCTCGTGGACCTTGTAGGCTTGAGATCGCCGCACTATGCAACGTGCCTCATTTTGGTCCTCGGGTAGTTCCTGCCTAGTTAGGTAGGCCAGGAATGGTTCTGTCCACGGGGCAATGACGGCCATTATCACGTGGGCTGAAGGTGTTATTTTGGTGGCAGAGCCTCCGATTGTGTCAGAGTGTTCGGTATCTGGGGTTGTGGCCGGGTCCGTACTATTTTTGCCGGTGTCCCCTTCCCATACCACAGATGGTTTAAACAGTCTTTCCAGGAAGATGTTCGGTGGGCTAGGGTCGTGTTTAGCGCCGATACGGGCGAGGATGTCCGCCGCCTGGTTATTTTCCCGAGCCACATGGTGGAATTCAAGCCCCTTGAACCGAGCTGACATTTTGAGAACGGCGTTGCGATATGCCGCCATTTTTGGATCCTTGGCATCAAAGTCTCCATTTATTTGGAATATTGCGAGGTTCGAGTCCCCACGCACCTCTAGGCGTTGGATGCCCATGGAGACTGCCATCCGGAGACCGTGTAATAGGGCCTCGTATTCGGCTGCATTATTGGAGTCCGTGTATAGTATTTGGAGTATGTATTGCACTATATCTCCGGTGGGGGATGTCAGGACGACGCCAGCCCCCAGACCAGCCAGCATTTTAGAGCCATTGAAGTGCATGATTCAATTGGAGTATGCGCCGTACTCTTTAGGGAGTTCGGCTTCCGTCCATTCGGCGACGAAATCGGCCAATACTTGCGACTTAATGGCTCGTCGTGGTTTGTATGTTATGTCGAATGGGAGGAGCTCGATGGCCCATTTGGCAATCCGGCCCGTGGCATCGCGGTTGTTTATTATGTCATTGAGTGGTACTTCAGAGGCCATCATGATTGAACACTCTTGAAAGTAGTGTCGTAATTTCCGGGATGCCATGAATACCGCGTATGCTATCTTTTGATAATGTGGGTACCGTGATTTGCATGGAGTGAGGACGGTGGATACATAATATACCGGCTTTTGAAGTGGGAATATATGTCCGTCCATCTCTCGTTCGACGACGAGCACCGCGCTTACAACTTGGTGAGTTGCCACTATATATAATAGCATTGGTTCGCCAACCATTGGCGCGGCCAAGATTGGGTTGGTGGCCAGGATGCCTTTTATTTCTTCTAGTCCGGCCGTGGCTGCGTCCGTCCACTCGAAGTGTTTGGTACGCCGAAGAAGGCGGTAGAGGGGAAGTGCCTTTTCTCCTAATCGGGAGATAAAGAGGCTTAAAGCCGGCACACATCCAGTTAATTTCTGGATTTGCTTGAGGTCAATTGGGATAGCCAACTGCGACAGGGCTCAGATTTTAGCCGGATTTGCTTCAATTCCTCTACTGGAGACGATGAAGCCCAGGAGCTTTCCAGCGGGAACGCTGTAAACGCATTTTTCCAAATTGAGCTTAATGTCATATGTTCGGAGATTGGTGAACGTGAGCCTCAAGTCGTCTATTAAAGAGTCGACGTGTCTGGTTTTAATGACCACATCGTCTACATATGCTTCCACAGTCTTACCGATTTGCTTTTCCAGACATGTCTGGATCATGCGCTGATATGTTGCGCCGGCGTTTTTGAGCCCGAAGGGCATTGTGTTAAAACAGAAGGGGCCATATGGCGTGATAAATGTCGTTGCGGCTTGATCAGACTCCGCCATCTTAATCTGGTGGTAACCGGAGTATGCGTCGAGGAAGCACAATGATTCGTGTCCTGCGGTAGCGTCGATGATTTGATCGATACGAGGGAGTGGGAAGGGATCCTTTGGGCAAGCCTTATTAAGGTCTTTGAAGTCGACACATAGGCGCCAGGATTTGTCCTTCTTTGGTACCATCACCAGGTTTGCTAGCCAGTTCGGATGTTTTATTTCTTTAATAAATCCGGCCTCCAGTAGCTTGGCCAGCTCCTCTCCCATGGCTTGTTGCTTAGGTTCAGAGAAATGTTGAAGAGTCTGCTTGACCGGCTTGAATCCTTTTAGAATATTAAGGCTATGCTCGGCCAATCTACTTGGGATTCCTGGCATGTCTGAAGGGTGCCAGGCGAATATATCCCAATTCGCGCAGAAACTCTCGTAGTGCAGTGTCTACAGCGGGGTCTAACTGTGCCCCAATGGATGTTGTTTTTGTGGGGTCCGTTGGATGGACATGGAATTTAACTATTTCGTCTGCTGGTTTAAAGGAGGTGGACTTGGATCTTTTGTCTAGTATCACGTCGTCCCTGTCCACCGTGGAGCGCAGCGCGGTTAACTCCTCCGCCACAAGGGCTTCGGATAATGCCTCGAGGGCTAATGTGGTTGTTTTGTCTTCGGCACGGAGTGCTATGTCCGGATCACTAACTAGAGTGATGATTCCATTGGGTCCGGGCATTTTGAGCTTCATGTACCCGTAATGGGGTATGGCTTGAAAATCGTGAATGCCTCCCGCCCTAGAAGGGCATGGTATCTGCTACTGAACGGGGCCACTTGGAATGTAATTTCTTCAGACCTGTAATTCTCCAGAGTGCCGAATACCACATCGAGTGTGATTTTCCCAACGCAACGTGCCTCCCGACTAGGGATGATTCCTCGGAAGGTCGTACTGCTTTGCTCAATACGGTTTCTATCTATTTCCATTTTTTGGAGAGTTTCCTCACAAATGATGTTTAATCCGCTGCCGCCGTCCATGAGCACCTTAGTGAGCTGAAAGCCGTCCACAATTGGACTGAGGACCAAAGCAGTTGGTGTTCGGGCTATTCAGAATTTTTGTTCGTCACTGGCATTGAAGGTGATAGCCGTGTCGCTCCATGGATTTATTGCTGCCATGTGGCAGACTTCGGCAAGGCTGCGGAGTGCTCGCTTGCGCCTATTACTTGCGGCGCAGGTCTCGAAGACCGTCAATACTGCATTGTTATCCGTGGGAAGGTGCTCTTAGGTATTTTGGGTGAGGAGATCCTCACCGCTTTTGGCCACCTGCCGGGGTACCCAACATGCTCTAAGGCTGTGTGTTGATATGGTATCCGCTGTACTATGGATTTTGCAGGGCCCGTTAAGCCATCCCTCCAATACGGTTCCACGCCCTGTAGTGCGATTTTGCTTCTTTAAAATTGAGTCGGGCGACTTATGAGAGTGCACCCTTTTAGTCCGGACTGGGGGTTTTTTCAGAGCCGGATTATCCCAAAATTGCATTCGGGTTTTCCAGGCACTTTCCATCGCACAGTATTTCTGTAACATCCCAAATTTTCAATTTGGAATGTTATACATTAGATCATCATGCATATCATATTTTCATGCATTTTGGTTGATCCTAGAAATTTCACGCAACTCAAGGACCTTCGGAGAGAGTTGGAGATTTCGTTATTTTCATATTTGAGAGTTTTCTCAAATTTGAAAAGAGGATCATTTGATTTATTTATTTCATCTTCAATTATTTTTCCAATATCAAAAAAATAAGAGAGGGAATAATATGACTTTCCCAAATTTAGGAAAAATGAAGATTTAATCAATAAGTCAAATTTTAGTTTTGTCGGAGTTTTGTTCGCATTTTATTTGGATAGGGACAAATGCGTGTTTTCAAAAATTGTATTCTAGGCCTGGAGTAAAGTTCATTTTGTTCGACTCATTTTTAGGAGTCAGGGAAAATTTACTTTAGTAATTTTGGAGTTCGTTTAGTTTAGTTTTCTTTTGTTTTTCTGCGGGCGAATCCAGTTAAAAAAAAGGACCAAGGCCAGCCGGGCCAAAGGCCCAGCCAGCGCGCGCGCCAGGCACAGCGCCAGGCCGCCGCCTCCCTCGCTCTAGGCCGAGTCCCAGAGGGACTCTAGGCCGGTTAGCCCCCCCTTTCCTTGTTTTGTTTTCCCTCTTTTGCTTGCCCCCTACCCCAAGTAATCCCCCCCCACCTATATAATACACCCCAAACCCCCCCTCTCCTCACATCAATCCCAAGCCCCTCTCCTCCTTAGCCGCGCCCCACCCCGCGCCCCTCACCCGCTGCCGCCGCCGCCCTATAGCCGCCGTCGCCGCCGTTCGCCGGAGCCTCGCCGAGGTTGTCCCGCGCCGCGTCTCTTTTTCTCCCCTCGGTTCAGTTTTTCTTCTAAACCGTTCCGGTTCTTTCTTAACCGTTCCGGTTTTCTTTCGTTCTTTGTTTCGGTTTTCTTTTCCGAAAACCCTAGATCGGTTTTCGTTCTTCTTTCGGACCGTTCGTCTCAACGAACGTGATCACGGATTATTCCCTGGTTAACGACGCCCGTTCGTTTAATCGTTCTTCTCTTTCTTTTCGTCGGATTTATTCCGCGATCGCGATCTCAGATCCGATCTTCGTTCTAGTCTTTCTTCTCGCTCGTTTATCGGAATCAGGTGATTCAAACGCCTGGAGTTTCGTCTCGAAACCGCCGTTCCGACTAATCAACTTGAACAAGCCTTTGCTATAGTAAAATTTGACCTAGTTCCAACTTGCTAGAACCGAGTTGTTTTCTTCCGCCGTTTGTTTTTCCGTCGTTTGTTCGGTTCGTTCTTTCTTTGCAACCGGAGTTCTTAAGTTGAACTTTCTGGTTCGTTCTCTTGTTCGAGTTTTACCTGTGCATTAGATGAGTACTTATTGTATGCTTGTTGTTTGTCTGCGATAGATCACCCGGATTGCGCCGCTTGTTACTTCGAAACCCTAGGTCTCGCGGATCATCAGCAAGGCAAGTAACACTTTGATCATACCTTTTCTACAACCCATGTTTTATTGCATTAGATCAATCCTCTCACATTGCATGATTAGGATCTAATTAAACTGTGGGATGGGAAGTAGATGAGGTAGTACCTATCACCTGTATTATTATGAAACCTTTGGGAGTTACTTCTACGTTTGCTTATTATGCCATGCTATGCTAGTAGACGTGGATTGGGTGAGTGATATCCATGACAGATGTGAGTTGATAATTTTAATGGTTTATCTAAGGTGGCCACTTAAACACACATCTGGGTGGATTGAGGCACCTGATGTCTATCAGGACTTGCCTGTTTTATTTTGGACCGCCACCCAGGCTCAAAGGGATCATAAGATAATTCATGCTAGAAACTTCCGTGTGCAGCCACATGCTACTATGGGCTCTGGCATAGTTGACTAAGTTGTGCGAACTCTTACGGGGTGGACTAGCAGATGTAGGGGTTGTAGGTGGTACGGTCTACCCCACATGTAAGGTGCTAGTGCTTCTGAAAGACTATGTCTCGGTCATCCGTTTCTCAAACACCATGTAGTGCGAGAAAACAAACGGAGGCGATCGAGTCATGTGGGGAAAAGTGCGCAAACCTCTGCAGAGTGTACAAACTAATCATGATTAGCCGTGTCCCCGGTTATGGACAACTTGAGTATCTAGTACTTGAATATCATGTGAATCTCATCACGTTACTTATAATTAATGTTGTTGGGTTTTAATTGTTCACTTAATTGGGATCGGGATGCCGTCAACCATTCTCGATGTTTAACAACTACCATGATAGTTAAATAAATTTATTCCTTTGCAGTAGGGAAAAACTGGCTTTATGCAAAACGGTAACCATAGAGCTTTCCACCAGCCATATATGCATGTAGTATAGCTGTTTCATTCCATTACTCTCTATGTGTTACATTGCCAGCATATTCCATGTGCTGACCCGTTTCCGGGCTGCAACTTTCATGTTGCAGACTTTTCAGACGACGAGTAAGGTGCTTTTAGGTCGTGGTTCTATACTCAGTGATGCCGTTGGAGTTGATGGACCCATTTATCTTCCGAGCCTTCCGCGGTTACCATTATTAGATGGCCTTAAGCCATATTTATTGTAATAAGTTCTCTTTGAGACAACGATGTAATAAGTGTGTGATTGCCACTCTGCTATAAATCCTTCGATGTACTGTGTGGTGTCAGCATTACTGATCCAGGGATGACACCCGAGCACAGTAGACTTGATCCATTCGGGTCGGGTCGCCACAGAGATGGTATCAGAGCACACGCTGACTGTAGGACACGACCACTAAGTTAAAGCCATAGATCACCATTCTCTTCTCATTTTCTAACTCCTCATCTTTTCTACTCTTTTAGGATGACGAACGCGAAGATTAAGTACGCTCAACCGGATGAAGGCACACCATTTGGATTTCACCTGAAGGAAGTCACCAAGTACCTGAACATTGGATTACCAAGCTTCACGGGAACCTTCAACGCCACTCTGCCTGAAGAGGAGCACTGGAAGATTCAGGCTCACGTTCCGGGAAGGACATTCGCGCCAATCACGAAGCCCATAGATAGTGTTTTCAATGCACCAACCTGGAGTCTGGGAAGGAGCATGGCAGCTCATATCACCATGGGACGCATTGGAGAAGTTTATCAAGAAGACCTCAAGGACACTATCTACCAGATTTGCGGACGCCGAGATGAACAATGGGAGTTAGTCAGCACCAAGAAGGATAGATCTATTGCATCTTTCATCCAGGAGTTAAACCAGCACATTCGACGCCACGAGAACCAGATGTGCAATGATATGATAGAGTTGAATAATGCAAAGGCAAGGATCATCGAGCTAGAAGGAGAACTGAAGTCTACACGCAAGGACTACATGGACGAGATCGTAGCTCTAGCGAGACACAATGGCGATCTTAAGCAGGAGATTGAAGAACTCAAGAGGAAGTTAGCATCCAGGAAGGAAGACATGTACGTCGCATGTCCGGACAACTACATCATCATCGACGACACCGATTCGGATCCAAGTGAACCCAACTTTAAAGACGAAGCTGGAGCAGATATCATGGAGTCTTCCACCGGTTCAAATTTCTAGATGACCACCAAATAGTAGTAGTATTCCCCCATGTAAACACAATAGTTCGAGCACTTTTGCGATAGTTAGACCGATTGTAAGCCCTTGTTTGATTGAATGAAGTGATTTTGTGTGCATTTGCTCATGTGCATTGGGGTAGTGTTTTCCCTTTAGACCTCACTCTATTCTTAATTCTCGTCTTTTCTAAACCCTCAGATGCCTCCGAGACGTGACAATGGATTCCCACCGAAGCTCACTCAGTTGATCCAGCAGCAAAATCAATTGATGCAGATGTTAGTCCAGAACCAGCAGAACAACAACAACAACCCACCACCACCACCACCACCTGTTGACCACCAAGCCCATTTTCTTAGGCTGAATCCGTCGGTGTTTTCCAGTAGCACCGAGCCAATAGTAGCAGACGATTGGCTCCGCAAGATAGGAAGGGAGTTGACCACTGCAGGATGCACGGATGGTGAGAAAGTGAAGTTTGCCGCTCATCAGCTTGACGGACCCGCGGCAGCATGGTGGGAGAATTTCACAGCCACTTACCCAGTTGACACTGTCACATGGGATCAGTTTCAGCAAGCTTTCCGCATTGCCCATGTTTTAGCAGGAGCTATGGCCATAAAGAAGCGTGAGTTTCGCAACTTACGCCAAGGAGGAAGGACAGTTGGCCAATACGTTGACGACTTCAGCAAGTTAGCACGTTATGCCCCAGATGACGTTGCTACGGATGCTGCTAAGCAGGAGAAGTTTCTGGAAGGACTGAATGATGAACTAAGCATGCAGTTGATGGTAGCGAGTTTCAACAACTACCAGGAGTTGGTAGATCGTGCCATCATGATTGAAGGAAAGCAACAGCAGATTGAGAACCGTAAGAGGAAGTATGGACAGGGGAAGTATAACTCTGGAGCCCAGCAGAAGCCCCGTTTTGCCCCTAAACCGGGATTTCAGTTTCAGCACACCCATGGAGGAGGTAGCTCGCACAACCATAATGGCCACAAGAATGGTAATGGGAATGGAGGAAGCAACGGCCAGAACCGGACCACCCCATCGACCCCAACCAAGAGAGATCTGAGTCAAGTCACCTCTTTCAAGTGTTCCAAGACCGGACATTATGCCAATGGATGTCCTGAAGGCCAGAATGGAAATGGCAATGGAAGCTCTGGGAAAAAGCCGAACCCTTTCAATAGGGGACAGGTGAACCACATTAATGTGGAGGAGGTTGAAGATCAGCCTGATGCAGTAATCGGTAAGTTTCTGGTTAAGTCATTTACCGCACTCGTTCTTTTCGATACTGGTGCATCGCATTCATACATATCAAGGGGATTTGTGGATAAATATAACCTGCCAACCCAAGCCCTTAGGTCACCCATGTTAGTGAGCTCACCAGGAGCGGAGTTTATGGCTAGACGATGGTGTGATCGGTTACCATTAAGGATTGGTAACTATGTGTTTCCCTCAGACCTAATAGTATTGGAATCTCAAGGATTGGATGTGATATTAGGCATGGATTGGTTGTCGATGTATGGAGGAAACATCGATTGCGCTAGTAAGTCAATTTTGCTTACCACACCAGAAGGAAGAAGGATCAAGTATGTATCCCGGCATGTGCCCAACAGGACACAAGTAAACTGCCTAACAGGAGTTGTGCAAGAGGAAGTACCAGTGGTGAAGGATTTTCCTGATGTATTTCCTGAGGAATTGCCAGGCATGCCGCCGGATAGAGACATTGAGTTTTTTATTGAGTTATTGCCAGGTACAGGCCCAATATCGAAGCGACCGTACCGGATGCCAGCAAAGGATTTGGTGGAAATTAAGAATCAGATTAAGGAGTTATTGGATAAAGGTTACATTCGCCCAAGTTCTTCGCCTTGGGGATCACCCGTACTTCTAGTGGAAAAGAAGGATGGATCATTAAGGATGGTTGTAGATTATCGGGGATTGAATGAAGTAACCATCAAGAACAAGTACCCACTGCCAATGATCAACGATCTGTTTGATCGGTTGCAAGGAGCTAAAGTGTTTTCCAAGATCGATTTGCGATCAGGGTACCATCAGTTGAAGATTCGAGAGCAGGACATACCTAAGACAGCATTCACCACGAGATATGGACTGTATGAGTATATCGTTATGTCATTTGGATTGACTAACGCACCTGCCTATTTTATGAACCTGATGAACAAAGTGTTTATGGAGTTTTTGGATAAGTTCGTCATAGTGTTCATTGATGACATTCTGGTTTATTCAAGGAATGAAGAAGAGCATAAGGAACATTTGTGTTTGGTTTTGGAGAAACTAAGGGAACATCAGTTATACGCCAAATTCAGCAAATGTGAGTTTTGGTTGAAAGAAGTTGGATTCCTTGGACACGTTATATCCGGAGAAGGTATAGCAGTTGACCCCACTAAGGTTGAGACCGTAACCGAATGGGAATCACCAACGACAGTTGGAGAGATCCGGAGTTTTCTTGGACTCGCAGGATACTACCGGAGATTCATTGAGAACTTTTCAAAGATTGCAAAGCCTATGACTGAATTGTTTAAAAATGATACTAAGTTCAAATGTACTGAGGAGTGTGAGGCTAGTTTCCAGGAGTTGAAGAAACGCTTGGTTACCTCACCAGTATTGATCTTGCCAGATCAGACCAAGGATTATGAGGTGTATTGCGACGCTTCACGTCGAGGACTTGGAGCAGTGCTTATGCAGGAAGGAAGAGTTGTTTCATATGCTTCACGGCAACTGAAGCCTCATGAGTTGAATTAGGCCACGCATGATTTGGAGTTAGCAGCCGTAGTGCATGCATTAAAGACGTGGAGACATTTCCTCATTGGAAATCATTGTGAGGTGTACACGGATCACAAGAGTTTAAAGTACATTTTCACTCAGAAGGAGTTGAACCTCCGACAAAGGAGATGGTTGGAGCTCATCAAGGATTATGACATGAGATTGCATTACCATCCTGGAAAAGCTAATGTAGTAGCTGACGCATTGAGCCGTAAGAGCCATGTCAACACCCTAGTGACGGGAGAAGTACCAAAGGAGTTAGCAGAAAACCTTCATGAGCTATGTCTAGAAATAGTTCCGAGAGGCTACGTAGCAGCATTGGAGATTCAGTCAACATTGATGGATAAAATCAGAGAAGCTCAGAAATCTGACAAGGAGATTGCTGCTATAAAAGAGAAATTGAGCGAAGGAAAAGCAAAGGGATTTCGTGAGGATGAGCACGATACCCTATGGTTTGAGGACCGTGTTTATGTGCCAAATGACCTGGAGATCAGGAAGTTGATTTTGCAAGAGGCACATGATTCACCATATTCGATTCACCCAGGGAATACCAAAATGTATTTGGATTTGAAGGAAACATTCTGGTGGACCGGAATGAAGAAGGATATTGCAGCATATGTAGCAGTTTGTGACGTATGTCAGAGAGTAAAGGCAGAGCATCAGAAGCCAGCAGGATTGTTACAACCATTGCCGATACCCGAATGGAAGTGGGATAATATAGGCATGGATTTTATCACAGGACTACCCAGGACAAAAGCAGGCTATGACTCGATATGGGTAGTAGTTGATCGTTTGACGAAGGTAGCACATTTCATTCCATTTAAGACCACTTACACCAGTGCTAAGTTGGCAAAGATATACATGACTAGGATCATTTGTTTGCATGGAGTTACGAGGAGTATCGTATCAGATAGAGGAACTCAATTTACCTCAAAATTTTGGAATCAGTTGCATGAAACTTTAGGAACCAGACTAGAGTTCAGCACAGCTTTTCATCCGCAGACAGATGGACAGACTGAGAGAGTCAATCAGATTTTGGAGGATATGCTGAGAGCTTGTGCACTAGATTATGGATCTAGTTGGGACGATAACTTGCCGTATGCGGAGTTTTCTTATAACAACAGTTACCAAACCAGTTTGAAGATGGCACCTTTTGAAGCTTTATACGGAAGGAGGTGCAGGACACCGTTGTCATGGGACGAAGTTGGAGATCGTCAATTCTTTGGACCAGATTTGATTAAGGAGTCTGAACGGAAAGTTAAGTTGATTCGCGATAGGCTCAAGGTAGCCCAGTCCAGGCAGAAGAGCTACGCAGATTCTAAACGCAAGGAGACAGTTTACGAAACCGGAGACAGAGTTTACCTTCGAGTATCCCCACTTCGAGGAGTTAAGCGCTTTGGAGTTAAGGGAAAGTTAGCACCGCGTTTCGTTGGACCGTACAAGATCTTGCAACGTATGGGAGAAGTCGCTTATAAGTTGGAATTACCAGAGGGACTGTCAGGAGTTCATGATGTATTCCATGTTTCTCAGCTAAAGAAATGTCATGTCGAGATGGCGGAGGTACCTCTAAGAGATACCGTGCCACTCGAAGCGATTCAGTTGAAGGATGACTTAACATATGAGGAGAAGCTAGTCAAGATTCTCGATTATGCCAGCAGAGTTACCCGTAGCAAGGTTATCAAGTTTTGCAAAGTTCAGTGGAACCACCACTCAGAGGATGAAGCCACCTGGGAAAGAGAAGAAGATTTGCTCAAGGACCACCCTCACCTATTTTCTAGCCAACCCAAATCTCGAGGGCGAGATTCATCTTAAGGGGGGTAGGTTTGTAACATCCCAAATTTTCAATTTGGAATGTTATACATTAGATCATCATGCATATCATATTTTCATGCATTTTGGTTAATCCTAGAAATTTCACGCAACTCAAGGACCTTCGGAGAGAGTTGGAGATTTCGTTATTTTCATATTTGAGAGTTTTCTCAAATTTGAAAAGAGGATCATTTGATTTATTTATTTCATCTTCAATTATTTTTCCAATATCAAAAAAATAAGAGAGGGAATAATATGACTTTCCCAAATTTAGGAAAAATGAAGATTTAATGAATAAGTCAAATTTTAGTTTTGTCGGAGTTTTGTTCGCATTTTATTTGGATAGGGAAAAATGCATGTTTTCAAAAATTGTATTCTAGGCCTGGAGTAAAGTTCATTTTGTTCGACTCATTTTTAGGAGTCGGGGAAAATTTACTTTAGTAATTTTGGAGTTCGTTTAGTTTAGTTTTCTTTTGTTTTTCTGCGCGCGAATCCAGTTAAAAAAAAGGACCAAGGCCAGCCGGGCCAAAGGCCCAGCCAGCCGGCCGCCTCCCCAGCCAGCGCGCGCGCCAGGCGCAGTGCCAGGCCGCCGCCTCCCTCGCTCTAGGCCGAGTCCCAGAGGGACTCTAGGCCAGTTAGCCCCCCCTTTCCTTGTTTTGTTTTCCCTCTTTTGCTTGCCCCCTACCCCAAGTAATCCCCCCCACCTATATAAATACACCCCAAACCCCCCCTCTCCTCACATCAATCCCAAGCCCCTCTCCTCCTTAGCCGCGCCCCACCCCGCGCCCCTCACCTGCCGCCGCCGCCGCCCTATAGCCGCCGTCGCCGCCGTTCGCTGGAGCCTCGCCGAGGTTGTCCCGCGCCGCGTCTCTTTTTCTCCCCTCGGTTCAGTTTTTCTTCTAAACCGTTCCGGTTCTTTCTTAACCGTTCCGGTTTTCTTTCGTTCTTTGTTTCGGTTTTCTTTTCCGAAAACCCTAGATCGGTTTTCGTTCTTCTTTCGGACCGTTCGTCTCAACGAACGTGATCACGGATTATTCCCCGGTTAACGACGCCCGTTCGTTTAATCGTTCTTCTCTTTCTTTTCGTCGGATTTATTCCGCGATCGCGATCTCAGATCCGATCTTCGTTCTAGTCTTTCTTCTCGCTCGTTTATCGGAATCAGGTGATTCAAACGCCTGGAGTTTCGTCTCGAAACCGCCGTTCCGACTAATCAACTTGAACAAGCCTTTGCTATAGTAAAATTTGACCTAGTTCCAACTTGCTAGAACCGAGTTGTTTTCTTCCGCCGTTTGTTTTTCCGTCGTTTGTTCGGTTCGTTCTTTCTTTGCAACCGGAGTTCTTAAGTTGAACTTTCTGGTTCGTTCTCTTGTTCGAGTTTTACCTGTGCATTAGATGAGTACTTATTGTATGCTTGTTGTTTGTCTGCGATAGATCACCCGGATTGCGCCGCTTGTTACTTCGAAACCCTAGGTCTCGCGGATCATCAGCAAGGCAAGTAACACTTTGATCATACCTTTTCTACAACCCATGTTTTATTGCATTAGATCAATCCTCTCACATTGCATGATTAGGATCTAATTAAACTGTGGGATGGGAAGTAGATGAGGTAGTACCTATCACCTGTATTATTATGAAACCTTTGGGAGTTACTTCTACGTTTGCTTATTATGCCATGCTATGCTAGTAGACGTGGATTGGGTGAGTGATATCCATGACAGATGTGAGTTGATAATTTTAATGGTTTATCTAAGGTGGCCACTTAAACACACATCTGGGTGGATTGAGGCACCTGATGTCTATCAGGACTTGCCTGTTTTATTTTGGACCGCCACCCAGGCTCAAAGGGATCATAAGATAATTCATGCTAGAAACTTCCGTGTGCAGCCACATGCTACTATGGGCTCTGGCATAGTTGACTAAGTTGTGCGAACTCTTACGGGGTGGACTAGCAGATGTAGGGGTTGTAGGTGGTACGGTCTACCCCACATGTAAGGTGCTAGTGCTTCTGAAAGACGGTGTCTCGGTCATCCGTTTCTCAAACACCATGTAGTGCGAGAAAACAAACGGAGGCGATCGAGTCATGTGGGGAAAAGTGCGCAAACCTCTGCAGAGTGTACAAACTAATCATGATTAGCCGTGTCCCCGGTTATGGACAACTTGAGTATCTAGTACTTGAATATCATGTGAATCTCATCACGTTACTTATAATTAATGTTGTTGGGTTTTAATTGTTCACTTAATTGGGATCGGAATGCCGTCAACCATTCTCGATGTTTAACAACTACCATGATAGTTAAATAAATTTATTCCTTTGCAGTAGGGAAAAACTGGCTTTATGCAAAACGGTAACCATAGAGCTTTCCACCAGCCATATATGCATGTAGTATAGCTGTTTCATTCCATTACTCTCTATGTGTTACATTGCCAGCATATTCCATGTGCTGACCCGTTTCCGGGCTGCAACTTTCATGTTGCAGACTTTTCAGACGACGAGTAAGGTGCTTTTAGGTCGTGGTTCTATACTCAGTGATGCCGTTGGAGTTGATGGACCCATTTATCTTCCGAGCCTTCCGCGGTTACCATTATTAGATGGCCTTAAGCCATATTTATTGTAATAAGTTCTCTTTGAGACAACGATGTAATAAGTGTGTGATTGCCACTCTGCTATAAATCCTTCGATGTACTGTGTGGTGTCAGCATTACTGATCCAGGGATGACACCCGAGCACAGTAGACTTGATCCATTCGGGTCGGGTCGCCACAGAGATGGTATCAGAGCACACGCTGACTGTAGGACACGACCACTAAGTTAAAGCCATAGATCACCATTCTCTTCTCATTTTCTAACTCCTCATCTTTTCTACTCTTTTAGGATGACGAACGCGAAGATTAAGTACGCTCAACCGGATGAAGGCACACCATTTGGATTTCACCTGAAGGAAGTCACCAAGTACCTGAACATTGGATTACCAAGCTTCACGGGAACCTTCAACGCCACTCTGCCTGAAGAGGAGCACTGGAAGATTCAGGCTCACGTTCCGGGAAGGACATTCGCGCCAATCACGAAGCCCATAGATAGTGTTTTCAATGCACCAACCTGGAGTCTGGGAAGGAGCATGGCAGCTCATATCACCATGGGACGCATTGGAGAAGTTTATCAAGAAGACCTCAAGGACACTATCTACCAGATTTGCGGACGCCGAGATGAACAATGGGAGTTAGTCAGCACCAAGAAGGATAGATCTATTGCATCTTTCATCCAGGAGTTAAACCAGCACATTCGACGCCACGAGAACCAGATGTGCAATGATATGATAGAGTTGAATAATGCAAAGGCAAGGATCATCGAGCTAGAAGGAGAACTGAAGTCTACACGCAAGGACTACATGGACGAGATCGTAGCTCTAGCGAGACACAATGGCGATCTTAAGCAGGAGATTGAAGAACTCAAGAGGAAGTTAGCATCCAGGAAGGAAGACATGTACGTCGCATGTCCGGACAACTACATCATCATCGACGACACCGATTCGGATCCAAGTGAACCCAACTTTAAAGACGAAGCTGGAGCAGATATCATGGAGTCTTCCACCGGTTCAAATTTCTAGATGACCACCAAATAGTAGTAGTATTCCCCCATGTAAACACAATAGTTCGAGCACTTTTGCGATAGTTAGACCGATTGTAAGCCCTTGTTTGATTGAATGAAGTGATTTTGTGTGCATTTGCTCATGTGCATTGGGGTAGTGTTTTCCCTTTAGACCTCACTCTATTCTTAATTCTCGTCTTTTCTAAACCCTCAGATGCCTCCGAGACGTGACAATGGATTCCCACCGAAGCTCACTCAGTTGATCCAGCAGCAGAATCAATTGATGCAGATGTTAGTCCAGAACCAGCAGAACAACAACAACAACCCACCACCACCACCACCACCTGTTGACCACCTAGCCCATTTTCTTAGGCTGAATCCGCCGGTGTTTTCCAGTAGCACCGAGCCAATAGTAGCAGACGATTGGCTCCGCAAGATAGGAAGGGAGTTGACCACTGCAGGATGCACGGATGGTGAGAAAGTGAAGTTTGCCGCTCATCAGCTTGACGGACCCGCGGCAGCATGGTGGGAGAATTTCACAGCCACTTACCCAGTTGACACTGTCACATGGGATCAGTTTCAGCAAGCTTTCCGCACTGCCCATGTTTTAGCAGGAGCTATGGCCATAAAGAAGCGTGAGTTTCGCAACTTACGCCAAGGAGGAAGGACAGTTGGCCAATACGTTGACGACTTCAGCAAGTTAGCACGTTATGCCCCAGATGACGTTGCTACGGATGCTGCTAAGCAGGAGAAGTTTCTGGAAGGACTGAATGATGAACTAAGCATGCAGTTGATGGTAGCGAGTTTCAACAACTACCAGGAGTTGGTAGATCGTGCCATCATGATTGAAGGAAAGCAACAGCAGATTGAGAACCGTAAGAGGAAGTATGGACAGGGGAAGTATAACTCTGGAGCCCAGCAGAAGCCCCGTTTTGCCCCTAAACCGGGATTTCAGTTTCAGCACACCCATGGAGGAGGTAGCTCGCACAACCATAATGGCCACAAGAATGGTAATGGGAATGGAGGAAGCAACGGCCAGAACCGGACCACCCCATCGACCCCAACCAAGAGAGATCTGAGTCAAGTCACCTCTTTCAAGTGTTCCAAGACCGGACATTATGCCAATGGATGTCCTGAAGGCCAGAATGGAAATGGCAATGGAAGCTCTGGGAAAAAGCCGAACCCTTTCAATAGGGGACAGGTGAACCACATTAATGTGGAGGAGGTTGAAGATCAGCCTGATGCAGTAATCGGTAAGTTTCTGGTTAAGTCATTTACCGCACTCGTTCTTTTCGATACTGGTGCATCGCATTCATACATATCAAGGGGATTTGTGGATAAATATAACCTGCCAACCCAAGCCCTTAGGTCACCCATGTTAGTGAGCTCACCAGGAGCGGAGTTTATGGCTAGACGATGGTGTGATCGGTTACCATTAAGGATTGGTAACTATGTGTTTCCCTCAGACCTAATAGTATTGGAATCTCAAGGATTGGATGTGATATTAGGCATGGATTGGTTGTCGATGTATGGAGGAAACATCGATTGCGCTAGTAAGTCAATTTTGCTTACCACACCAGAAGGAAGAAGGATCAAGTATGTATCCCGGCATGTGCCCAACAGGACACAAGTAAACTGCCTAACAGGAGTTGTGCAAGAGGAAGTACCAGTGGTGAAGGATTTTCCTGATGTATTTCCTGAGGAATTGCCAGGCATGCCGCCGGATAGAGACATTGAGTTTTTTATTGAGTTATTGCCAGGTACAGGCCCAATATCGAAGCGACCGTACCGGATGCCAGCAAAGGATTTGGTGGAAATTAAGAATCAGATTAAGGAGTTATTGGATAAAGGTTACATTCGCCCAAGTTCTTCGCCTTGGGGATCACCCGTACTTCTAGTGGAAAAGAAGGATGGATCATTAAGGATGGTTGTAGATTATCGGGGATTGAATGAAGTAACCATCAAGAACAAGTACCCACTGCCAATGATCAACGATCTGTTTGATCGGTTGCAAGGAGCTAAAGTGTTTTCCAAGATCGATTTGCGATCAGGGTACCATCAGTTGAAGATTCGAGAGCAGGACATACCTAAGACAGCATTCACCACGAGATATGGACTGTATGAGTATATCGTTATGTCATTTGGATTGACTAACGCACCTGCCTATTTTATGAACCTGATGAACAAAGTGTTTATGGAGTTTTTGGATAAGTTCGTCATAGTGTTCATTGATGACATTCTGGTTTATTCAAGGAATGAAGAAGAGCATAAGGAACATTTGTGTTTGGTTTTGGAGAAACTAAGGGAACATCAGTTATACGCCAAATTCAGCAAATGTGAGTTTTGGTTGAAAGAAGTTGGATTCCTTGGACACGTTATATCCGGAGAAGGTATAGCAGTTGACCCCACTAAGGTTGAGACCGTAACCGAATGGGAATCACCAACGACAGTTGGAGAGATCCGGAGTTTTCTTGGACTCGCAGGATACTACCGGAGATTCATTGAGAACTTTTCAAAGATTGCAAAGCCTATGACTGAATTGTTTAAAAATGATACTAAGTTCAAATGTACTGAGGAGTGTGAGGCTAGTTTCCAGGAGTTGAAGAAACGCTTGGTTACCTCACCAGTATTGATCTTGCCAGATCAGACCAAGGATTATGAGGTGTATTGCGACGCTTCACGTCGAGGACTTGGAGCAGTGCTTATGCAGGAAGGAAGAGTTGTTTCATATGCTTCACGGCAACTGAAGCCTCATGAGTTGAATTAGGCCACGCATGATTTGGAGTTAGCAGCCGTAGTGCATGCATTAAAGACGTGGAGACATTTCCTCATTGGAAATCATTGTGAGGTGTACACGGATCACAAGAGTTTAAAGTACATTTTCACTCAGAAGGAGTTGAACCTCCGACAAAGGAGATGGTTGGAGCTCATCAAGGATTATGACATGAGATTGCATTACCATCCTGGAAAAGCTAATGTAGTAGCTGACGCATTGAGCCGTAAGAGCCATGTCAACACCCTAGTGACGGGAGAAGTACCAAAGGAGTTAGCAGAAAACCTTCATGAGCTATGTCTAGAAATAGTTCCGAGAGGCTACGTAGCAGCATTGGAGATTCAGTCAACATTGATGGATAAAATCAGAGAAGCTCAGAAATCTGACAAGGAGATTGCTGCTATAAAAGAGAAATTGAGCGAAGGAAAAGCAAAGGGATTTCGTGAGGATGAGCACGATACCCTATGGTTTGAGGACCGTGTTTATGTGCCAAATGACCTGGAGATCAGGAAGTTGATTTTGCAAGAGGCACATGATTCACCATATTCGATTCACCCAGGGAATACCAAAATGTATTTGGATTTGAAGGAAACATTCTGGTGGACCGGAATGAAGAAGGATATTGCAGCATATGTAGCAGTTTGTGACGTATGTCAGAGAGTAAAGGCAGAGCATCAGAAGCCAGCAGGATTGTTACAACCATTGCCGATACCCGAATGGAAGTGGGATAATATAGGCATGGATTTTATCACAGGACTACCCAGGACAAAAGCAGGCTATGACTCGATATGGGTAGTAGTTGATCGTTTGACGAAGGTAGCACATTTCATTCCATTTAAGACCACTTACACCAGTGCTAAGTTGGCAAAGATATACATGACTAGGATCATTTGTTTGCATGGAGTTACGAGGAGTATCGTATCAGATAGAGGAACTCAATTTACCTCAAAATTTTGGAATCAGTTGCATGAAACTTTAGGAACCAGACTAGAGTTCAGCACAGCTTTTCATCCGCAGACAGATGGACAGACTGAGAGAGTCAATCAGATTTTGGAGGATATGCTGAGAGCTTGTGCACTAGATTATGGATCTAGTTGGGACGATAACTTGCCGTATGCGGAGTTTTCTTATAACAACAGTTACCAAACCAGTTTGAAGATGGCACCTTTTGAAGCTTTATACGGAAGGAGGTGCAGGACACCGTTGTCATGGGACGAAGTTGGAGATCGTCAATTCTTTGGACCAGATTTGATTAAGGAGTCTGAACGGAAAGTTAAGTTGATTCACGATAGGCTCAAGGTAGCCCAGTCCAGGCAGAAGAGCTACGCAGATTCTAAACGCAAGGAGACAGTTTACGAAACCGGAGACAGAGTTTACCTTCGAGTATCCCCACTTCGAGGAGTTAAGCGCTTTGGAGTTAAGGGAAAGTTAGCACCGCGTTTCGTTGGACCGTACAAGATCTTGCAACGTATGGGAGAAGTCGCTTATAAGTTGGAATTACCAGAGGGACTGTCAGGAGTTCATGATGTATTCCATGTTTCTCAGCTAAAGAAATGTCATGTCGAGATGGCGGAGGTACCGCTAAGAGATACCGTGCCACTCGAAGCGATTCAGTTGAAGGATGACTTAACATATGAGGAGAAGCTAGTCAAGATTCTCGATTATGCCAGCAGAGTTACCCGTAGCAAGGTTATCAAGTTTTGCAAAGTTCAGTGGAACCACCACTCAGAGGATGAAGCCACCTGGGAAAGAGAAGAAGATTTGCTCAAGGACCACCCTCACCTATTTTCTAGCCAACCCAAATCTCGAGGGCGAGATTCATCTTAAGGGGGGTAGGTTTGTAACATCCCAAATTTTCAATTTGGAATGTTATACATTAGATCATCATGCATATCATATTTTCATGCATTTTGGTTAATCCTAGAAATTTCACGCAACTCAAGGACCTTCGGAGAGAGTTGGAGATTTCGTTATTTTCATATTTGAGAGTTTTCTCAAATTTGAAAAGAGGATCATTTGATTTATTTATTTCATCTTCAATTATTTTTCCAATATCAAAAAAATAAGAGAGGGAATAATATGACTTTCCCAAATTTAGGAAAAATGAAGATTTAATGAATAAGTCAAATTTTAGTTTTGTCGGAGTTTTGTTCGCATTTTATTTGGATAGGGAAAAATGCATGTTTTCAAAAATTGTATTCTAGGCCTGGAGTAAAGTTCATTTTGTTCGACTCATTTTTAGGAGTCGGGGAAAATTTACTTTAGTAATTTTGGAGTTCGTTTAGTTTAGTTTTCTTTTGTTTTTCTGCGCGCGAATCCAGTTAAAAAAAAGGACCAAGGCCAGCCGGGCCAAAGGCCCAGCCAGCCGGCCGCCTCCCCAGCCAGCGCGCGCGCCAGGCGCAGTGCCAGGCCGCCGCCTCCCTCGCTCTAGGCCGAGTCCCAGAGGGACTCTAGGCCAGTTAGCCCCCCCTTTCCTTGTTTTGTTTTCCCTCTTTTGCTTGCCCCCTACCCCAAGTAATCCCCCCCACCTATATAAATACACCCCAAACCCCCCCTCTCCTCACATCAATCCCAAGCCCCTCTCCTCCTTAGCCGCGCCCCACCCCGCGCCCCTCACCTGCCGCCGCCGCCGCCCTATAGCCGCCGTCGCCGCCGTTCGCTGGAGCCTCGCCGAGGTTGTCCCGCGCCGCGTCTCTTTTTCTCCCCTCGGTTCAGTTTTTCTTCTAAACCGTTCCGGTTCTTTCTTAACCGTTCCGGTTTTCTTTCGTTCTTTGTTTCGGTTTTCTTTTCCGAAAACCCTAGATCGGTTTTCGTTCTTCTTTCGGACCGTTCGTCTCAACGAACGTGATCACCGATTATTCCCCGGTTAACGACGCCCGTTCGTTTAATCGTTCTTCTCTTTCTTTTCGTCGGATTTATTCCGCGATCGCGATCTCAGATCCGATCTTCGTTCTAGTCTTTCTTCTCGCTCGTTTATCGGAATCAGGTGATTCAAACGCCTGGAGTTTCGTCTCGAAACCGCCGTTCCGACTAATCAACTTGAACAAGCCTTTGCTACAGTAAAATTTGACCTAGTTCCAACTTGCTAGAACCGAGTTGTTTTCTTCCGCCGTTTGTTTTTCCGTCGTTTGTTCGGTTCGTTCTTTCTTTGCAACTAGAGTTCTTAAGTTGAACTTTCTGGTTCGTTCTCTTGTTCGAGTTTTACCTGTGCATTAGATGAGTACTTATTGTATGCTTGTTGTTTGTCTGCGATAGATCACCCGGATTGCGCCGCTTGTTACTTCAAAACCCTAGGTCTCGCGGATCATCAGCAAGGCAAGTAACACTTTGATCATACCTTTTCTACAACCCATGTTTTATTGCATTAGATCAATCCTCCCACATTGCATGATTAGGATCTAATTAAACTGTGGGATGGGAAGTAGATGAGGTAGTATCTATCACCTGTATTATTATGAAACCTTTGGGAGTTACTTCTACGTTTGCTTATTATGCCATGCTATGCTAGTAGACGTGGATTGGGTGAGTGATATCCATGACAGATGTGAGTTGATAATTTTAATGGTTTATCTAAGGTGGCCACTTAAACACACATCTGGGTGGATTGAGGCACCTGATGTCTATCAGGACTTGCCTGTTTTATTTTGGACCGCCACCCAGGCTCAAAGGGATCATAAGATAATTCATGCTAGAAACTTCTGTGTGCAGCCACATGCTACTATGGGCTCTGGCATAGTTGACTAAGTTGTGCGAACTCTTACGGGGTGGACTAGCAGATGTAGGGGTTGTAGGTGGTACGGTCTACCCCACATGTAAGGTGCTAGCACTTATGAAAGACTATGTCTCGGTCATCCGTTTCTCAAACACCATGTAGTGCGAAAAAACAAACGGAGGCGATCGAGTCATGTGGGGAAAAGTGCGCAAACCTCTGCAGAGTGTACAAACTAATCATGATTAGCCGTGTCCACGGTTATGGACAACTTGAGTATCTAGTACTTGAATATCATGTGAATCTCATCACGTTACTTATAATTAATGTTGTTGGGTTTTAATTGTTCACTTAATTGGGATCGAAATGCTGTCAACCATTCTCGATGTTTAACAACTACCATGATAGTTAAATAAATTTATTCCTTTGCAGTAGGGAAAAACTGGCTTTACACAAAACGGTAACCATAGAGCTTTCCACCAGCCATATATGCATGTAGTATAGCTGTTTCATTCCATTACTCTCTATGTGTTACATTGCCAGCACATTCCATGTGCTGACCCGTTTCCGGGCTGCAACTTTCATGTTGCAGACTTTTCAGACGACGAGTAAGGTGCTTTTAGGTCGTGGTTCTATACTCAGTGATGCCATTGGAGTTGATGGACCCATTTATCTTCCGAGCCTTCCGCTGTTACCATTATTAGATGGCCTTAAGCCATATTTATTGTAATAAGTTCTCTTTGAGACAACGATGTAATAAGTGTGTGATTGCCACTCTGCTATAAATCCTTCGATGTACTGTGTGGTGTCAGCATTACTGATCCAGGGATGACACCCGAGCACAGTAGACTTGATCCATTCGGGTCGGGTCGCCACAATTTCCGTACTATGGCCGCCAAGTCAGCGAAGTGTGTTATTTCACTGCAACTTATGGCGTTGAGGACTCCCTTGTCCGTGCAATTGTTGCAAAATAACGAAATTGTGTCTTCCTCGCGACAGTCCTTGACCTTGTTCATTACAAGGAGGAATCTGGACCAATAGTGATGTACTGTCTCTTGGGGCGCTTGCCTAATGTGGGAAAGATCGTTTGTATCTGGGTGGGTGGATTTAAGTCCAGACCTTGACCCAATCTGTGATCCCGGGGCAGGGGAGTTTCCGATCTTGGAAATTCGGGCTTCAGGATGTTGCCCTGTGGGTTCGGTATGCGGCCTGATTCTGGATTCAGGGTTAGGGCGGTGTCCTCCCATGAGCGAGTATCCGGCTCGGGGAGCTCGGGAATCCGGACATAGTTCGTCCTCGGGATAGAGGAAGAATCACTGCATTGCTCCTCCACCACCGCTATCTGATGGGTGACCAGCGGAGAGTTAATCTCCCTTTGGTCAGGTTTAAGCCCGATCCGATCGTAGTCTGTAGTGACTCCCAGAGTGACCATGTGAACCAAGAGCTCGTTCAAAGAGGAGAGCTCCATCGGATCCATCTGCTCGGCAAATTTCGAGCCGATGTGGAGGCTATTTTTGATGACCCGAGAAGTCATCGTCGGCGCCGCGGCCGAGCGAGCGGTCATGACGAAGCCGCCTAGTCGGAGAGTTTGGCCTACAGCCAGGGCTCCCCCAGAGGTGATGTTGTCCTTGACAACGAGGTGAGCCATCCTCCTTATGATGACAACATAGTGGAACTCTCAATGAAAGCACCAATGTCGGTGTCAAAACTGGTGGATCTCGGGTATGGGGTCCCGAACTGTGCGTCTAAGGCGGATGGTAACAGGAGGCAGGGGACACGATGTTTACCCAGGTTCGGGCCCTCTTGATGGAGGTAATACCCTATGTCCTGCTTGATTGTTCTTGATGATATGAGTATTACAAGAGTTGATCTACCACGAGATCAAAGAGGCTAAACCCTAGAAGCTAGCCTATGGTATGATTGTATGTTGTCCTATGGACTAAAACCCTCCGTTTTATATAGACACCGGAGGGGGATAGGGTTACACAAGTTTGGTTACAAAGGAGGAGATATACATATTCGTATTGCCTAGCTTCCCTTCCACACCAAGTAGAGTCCCATCCGGACACGGGACGAAGTCTTCAATCTTGTATCTTCATAGTCCGACAATCCGGACAAAGGATATAGTCCGGCTTTCCGGAGACCCCCTAATCCAGGACTCCCTCAATGACGAATCCGCTGGATCCATCTGCTTGGAGTATTCGGAGTTGACACGGAGACGATTTTCAATGACTTGGGAAGTCATCATCGGCTTAAAGGCCGAACGGGCGGCCATGGTAAAGCTGCCCAGCCAGAGGGTTTGGCCGGAGGCTAGGGCTCCTCCGGAAGTAATACCTTCCTTGATAACAAGGCGGGCCATCAATCCTATTGTCGACGCAATAGAGGAACTCTCAATGAAAGCACCAATGTCGAAGTCAAAACCAGCAGATCTCGGGTAGGGGGTCCCGAACTGTGCGTCTAAGGATTGATGGTAACAGGAGACAAGGGACACAATGTTTTATCCAGGTTCGGGCCCTCTTGATGGAAGTAATACCCTACGTCCTGCTTGATTGACTTTGATGAGTATAGGGGTTACAAGAGTTGATCTACCACAAGATCGTAATGGATAAACCCTAATTGTCTAGCATGTATGATTATGATTGCCTCTACGGACTAAACCCTCCGGTTTATATGGACACCAAAGGGGGCTAGCATTGTACAGAGTCGGTTTACAGAGAAAGGAATATTCATATCCTCATGCTAAGATTGCCTTCCACTCCAAGGAGGGTCCCATCCGGACACGGGAGGAAGTCTTTTGTCTTATATCTTCACGGCCCATTAGTCCAGCCCATCTCATATAGTCTGGACGCCCGATGACCCCTTAATCCAGGACTCCCTCACCCATAACTAACTCATTATTCACATTGCTTGCAAGGCTTATAGCGATGTGCATTACCAAGAGGGCCCAGAGATACCTCTCCGACAATCAGAGTGACAAATCATAATCTCGATCTATGCCAACTCAACAAACACCATCGGAGACACATGTAGAGCATCTTTATAATCACTCAGTTACGTTGTGACATGTGATAGCACACTAAGTGTTCCTTCGGTATTCGGGAGTTGCATAATCTCATAGTCATAGGAACATGTATAAGTTATGAAGAAAGCAATAGCAATAAACTAAACGATCGTGGTGCTAAGATAACGGATGGGTCAAGTCAATCACATCATTCTCTAATGATGTGATCCCGTTCATCAAATGAAAACTCTTGTCCATGGCTAGGAAACTTAACCACCTTTGATTAATGAGCTAGTCAAGTAGAGGCATACTAGTGACACTCTGTTTGTCTATGTATTCACACATGTACTAAGTTTCCGGTTAATAAAATTCTAGCATGAATAATAAACATTTATCATGATATAAGGAAATATAAATAACAACTTTATTATTGCCTCTAGGGCATATTTCCTTCAGCGTTGAGTAACGCAGTTGATGTAGTAGAACGTCTTCGCGATCCAACCGATCAAGTACCGAACGCACAGCACCTCCGCGATCTGCACACGTTTAGCTCAGTGACGTCCCTCGAACTCTAGATCCAGCTGAAGCCGAGGGAGAGTTTCGTCAGCACGACGGCGTGTTGACGGTGATGATGAAGTTACCGATGCAGGGCTTCGCCTAAGCACTACAACAATATGACCGAGGTGGAAATCTGTGGAGAGGGGTACTGCACACGGCTAAGAATTGAACTTGTGTCTATGGGGTGCCCCCTCCCCCGTATATAAAGGAGGGGAGGAGGGGGTCGGCCAGCCTCAAGGGACGCGCCCCTAGGGGGGAATCCTACTCCTACTAGGAGTAGGTTCCCCCCTTTCCTGGTCCAACAAGGAGGGGGAGGAAGGAGGAAGGGGAGAGAAGGAAGGAGGGGGGCGCCACCCCCACCCCTTGTCCAATTCGGACTGGGGGGCGCCACCTCCTGGCTGGCCCTCTCTCCTCTAAGGCCCATGGTGGCCCATTGACTTCCCGGGGGGTTCCGATAACCCACCGACACTCCGATTTTATCTGAAACTCTCCGAAACACTTTCGGTGTCCGAATAACATGGTCCAATATATCAATCTTTATGTCTCGACCATTTTGAGACTTCTCGTCATGTCCATGATCACATCCGGGACTCCGAACAACCTTCGGTACATCAAATCACATAACTCATAATACATATCGTCATTGAACGTTAAGCGTGCGGACCCTATGGGTTCGAGAACTATGTAGACATGACCAAGACCCATCTCCGGTCAATAACCAATAACGGAACCTAAATGCTCATATTGGTTCCTACATATTCTACAAAGATCTTTATCGGTCAAACCGCATAACAACATACGTTGTTCCCTTTGTCATCAGTATGTTACTTGCCCGAGATTCGATCGTCGGTATCATCATATCTAGTTCAATATCGTTACTGGCAAGTCTCTTTACTCGTTCTGTAATGCATCATCCCGCAACTAACTCATTAGTCACATTGCTTGCAAGGCTTATAGTGATGTGCATTACCGAGAGGGCCCAGAGATACCTCTCCGACAATCGGAGTGACAAATCCTAATCTCGATCTATGCCAACTCAACAAACATCATCGCGGACACCTATAGAGAATCTTTATAATCACCCAATTACGCTGTGACGTTTGATAGCACACTAAGTGTTCCTCTGGTATTCGGGAGTTGTATAATCTCATAGTCATAGGAACATGTATAAGTTATGGAGAAAGCAATAGCAATAAACTAAACAATCATAGTGCTAAGCTAACGGATGGGTCTAGTCCATCACGTCATTCTCTAATGATGTGATCCCGTTCATCAAATGACAACTCATGTCTATGGCTAGTAAACTTAACCATCTTTGATTAACGAGCTAGTCTAGTAGAGGCATACTAGGGACACTCTGTTTGTCTATGTATTCAACATGTACTAAGTTTCTGGTTAACACAATTCTAGCATGAATAATAAACATTTATCATGATATAAGGAAATATAAATAACAACTTTATTATTGCCTCTAGGGCATATTTCCTTCAAACTCATTACTTGTCCTCAGGCAATTCGGTTGACAAACTGAAGGTGGTAAAGAAAAATGTTTACAAACTCATTTATTCTTGTTGTTGCATATAAGTTTATCTAGAGATTTACTTTCAACAAAGATCACGAACTAACGATATGCATGATAACACTTAGAATCCATATTTATTCATATGCATAATAATATATCTCAAGTACCAATACTTTGTTAAAACAACTAGGATACGTTATGGTAGAATGGTATCTCGCTAGCCCTTTCCGAGACAGTAAAACATAAATGCAGAGCACCTCCGAAGTTCAAGCAGCGACTACATGTTGTAATTCAGGGTAAAAAACATCCATTCATGCTCACACCCAACATTAATTAGACCAAATGCATCTTACACTAAGAATGACAATAACGCTTTCAGGATTGGTGCTTGAATGAGAAGGTGATGACTCAATAAAAGTAAATACATAGGCTCTTCACGGAGGGAAGCAGGGATTTGCTTGTGTGCAGAGCTTAGGGCTGGAAAAAAAGCTCGAAGCTCATGAGCTAAACGAGTAGCTCGTGACTCGGCTCGAATCGACTCGAACTCGAAGAATAACGAGTCGAGCCAAGCTTTAGTTTAAGATCGTTTATAGACCAAGTTAAACGAGCCAATCTCACGAGTACTCGTGTAACTCGTTAGACTCGATACAAAAGATCAGCCACTCCCAATACAAAAAATATATCAGCCACTCAGCATCCTATGTCCTAGGCGCACAACACAAGGCCTAGCCGTTGAAGGCCCAACCTCCTAGGAGACTCATGCGTTACAAGGAAATTACTATTGTTAGTGATATATATATATATATGTTAATATATACATAATAATTTTTATAATATTTGAGGGTTTTATGTTCATATCTTTAACGAGCTTAACAAGCTAAACGAGCCAGCTCGCGAGTTATACGAGTCGAGCCAATCTTGGATTTGAGCTTGTTATAATAATGAGTCGAGTCGAGCCAATCTTGGATTTGAGCTTGTTATAATAACGAGTCGAGTCGAGCTAGCTCGTTAACGAAATGAGCTCTAGCGAGTCGAGCCGAGCTGCCTCGACTCGGCTTGAATTCCAGCCCTACCAGAGCTCATTATTTTAAAATAGAGATAAATTGCATTTTGAGTGGTGTACTTTTCAGTTCATGATTTACGACGGAGTTCCCAATATCTTCCATACTAAACACATTAATGGCGGTTCCCACGCAAAAAAGTTTACTCCCCCTCCATCGTACTGACACAAACCATGGCTAGCAGAATTCATGGGTGCTTGCCAACAATCAACTATCCGGGTGGAGTTTTTTTATAAAGTACAGCACTACTGGGCATCCTAAATACTAGCCACTCTCAAGATGTACGAGCGAATAAACTCCCGTCCTGAGTAAAACACACTTAGCATGGAAGATACTGACTATCCAACCGTTGCATGAGCTTTAGGGCATACAATATAGATGTTTATTAGAAGGTTTAGAGATGGCACATGCAAACAACAACCGTTGCATGAGCTACTCAGGATTTTGGATAAACAAGCAGTATTTCCGCTTAGTATAGGCGAAGGTTAGCAATAGATTGAGAAGCAACCAATTAGAGAGCGACAATGGTCATAATCATACATTTTGAATAATTAACATTGAACACGAGTATGGGGAGGATATAAACACTTTGAACATAAATATCATAGAGACAATATTGGGTTTGACTCAATTACATGTGTGAATATGTGCCAAGTCAAGTCACTTGAATTCTTCAAAGAAGGATACCTGTTGGAAATGTGCCTGCCCTAGAGGCAATAATATTGTATTATTATTTTTCTGTGTTCGTAATTAAGAGTTTATATTCTATACTATAACTGCTATGATCCTTGAATATATGATTCAGTGGAAACTCATATGCACGTGTAGAACGATAAACGGAAAAATAAGATTCCCAGTCTCGCCTCTAAGACTAGCTCAAGTGTTGTTGGTGATCACGTTTTTCAGATCTTATGATATCGTTAAGTGTAACGATAGTTCTAAAATAACATTGAGAGTATGACATTAGAAGAACGATCATATTGAATCGACCCAAACTTGTTTGTTATACTTTGAGATAATATCGTCATAAGTTAATTGCTATAATACGGAGTGTTAACTTGTGATTTTAGTTCCTTGGACCATAAAAGTATCAAAGTCACTTCTTACCGTATGATGAGCTTTGCAGTTGCTCAAACGTCATCAGTAACTTTGTAATCATAAGACAACTTACAGGTTCATCAGAAAGTTTGACAATGGACACGATAGCTTGAGAGTGAAATTTGCTCCTCCAACAATGAAGATATATTCTTAGGGCACTCTCAGTGTGATGGCATCCATCATCGTCTGGCCAGACACAGGTGACTACGTCATGGGGATGCCGGAACATGTCAACAAGAAAGTAGAACAAAACCGGTAACGAGGAGACCGGTATAGTGATCATGTGTATGACTCAAGAGGATACCGAAATATCTCACCTTGGGTTTTTATAAAGTATCGCGAAGGAAAGAGAACATCACATGGTAACCAAAGGTTCACTTGAATGTCATTCGTGTAATCACTGAGCAAGAAAAAGTTTTAAAGAGACTTAGGGGCTCGGATTTTTAAAAAGAACTAGCACTTAAAATACTCAACTCCATGTGACTGAATTTGGTTGACTCAATAGTACCTACGATAGAGTTGTTTAGAGGAATGAATATTTGAGGTGATTGAAGTTATGCCAAAGCTTGTCCGCAATATATTCCATGATGCTTCAGCTTTTTGCTTGTTTCATGTCGTGTCACTATATTTTGCTTTACCTGCGTAAATGTGACTCTGTCACCGCTCTCAAGTTTATGCAGAGAACTCCGCTAGCCTATGAATGATCCATCAAAGTTTCGGCTCAGATTTCGGCTATGAGTTTGTTATTGTTCGTAGTGTCAACACTACAACAAATATCATTCCGTTTTCTCTTGAGTTGTGTGTATGTGATAAAAATTGAACATTGGTCGTTGCGCTCGAAGGAGGCAAATTTTGGTCCATAGTGTACAACCTTAAACAACAAGCAGAAAACCCCCATTCGCATCTATCACTTTTTGGCATAACCCCATCCCCAAAGATTGAAGTATCAATGAACAATGATTGAGTGAAGTACTTAAGAGTCATCAATACAAGAGACTAGTGAGAATTAATGAGATACTTGAGTACTATGTTTTCTTCTAACCAAAACTCCTCGGTTCTATTTGTGTTTGAAAAGCTCCAAAGTAAAATTCATTTTCTTGAGGATGTTTTTTTTGCTTGCTCTGCACCTAGTTAAATATCAAAGGTTTAACTTGAGAATTATTTTTAGTGATATGAGACTACGCGTGGCTAGGCAGTGAGCTCAAGTGCAATCATTCAAATAAAGTAATCTCTTAATTAAGATTTCATGATCTGTGAGAATGGGTATACTATATCTTCGCGAGTCGGTAAGTTCTTTTACTCATTTGTCAACCTCCCTTTCATTCTTCTTATTTCTTAGTTGATCATGGAAGAGCAAGATGCCAAGACTTAAGCTTGGGGGAGTTGATGGCTTGAGGTTTTACCACTTTTAGTAGAGAGTTTTGATACAATTCTCATCGGGTTTTCGGTATTTCTCATATCTTTCTAATGTTGACCCTTCAGAAAGAAGAGAACTTATTTTTCCTTTGTTGTTTAGGAAAATATATTTTTAGAAGGAAACCAATCAAGAACTCATTAAATAAAGCCAAATGGAACAACTTCCACATTGGGCAGATTTGCACCCGCGCATCCTCGGGTACGAGCGCTATACTAGGCGCCGCCAACTCCCTTCCATCTACAAAAATAACTTTCATGAAGGAGGAGGTAACATCAGAGGGACACAACCACCATCACACCATCCAAAACAGAGTAAGAAGAGACCCGGATAAGAACAAGCCCCAAAGATCATTTTCTTCTCATTTTTCTATCTTTATTCTCATTCATCGCATCAACACCATAGGGATATGAATTCCAAGTTGTAAGACTAGGGTTTAAACTTTATTTGTATTCATCTTGAGATTGAGACCTATTCAAGTTCCTAGCCGGGCGCTCTTGGCCCTCGACTAAGCTATCACCTTCAGGCGCGGAGAGTGCCTCTTCCACATGATTTCATAGCGGCGGGGTGACAAACGTCTACTCTTGTCAACATCACACGCAGCTGTCAAAATGATTATTAGCGGCGCATGTAATTTCTGGAAGATGGATGAGCGGCAATTAGGGGTTGTTCGGCAGTCCACCAGCTCCCTGGATTTTAGGAATCTGGGGAGTACCGATTCACTCACTCCGCAGTTTTGAACTAAAACTCCGTCAGCTTCGGGAGCGGCAGCGTGGAATAGAGGGACTCCAAACAGTCCCTGTGTCAAAACTGTTGCTCCCTCTGATCCAAATTTATTGTCGCATCTTTTGGACTAAAATTTTTGTGGGGAATCAAAACTGCTAATTGGTGGGTAGAAACTGGAATTCGCTAAAAAAAACAATACGAACAGGGAATATCAACAAGAAAGGGGGGGCACCAGTTTATTTATCAGCATTTTTTCGAGAGTACGCAAATTGCGTACCTTAGCTTTATAGAAGGCAGAGGGTTAATTACAAGAATTACAACGGGTGGCAATCCCACATTGGGCGCAAACCCAAACTCCACTCCACTCCACACTCTAAGCAACTACTCGGCAATCTGTTGAACTCCTCTCTTTCGAGCCGCTATCCAAAGTCTTAGCTCTCGAGCAATAATGTCTGCGGCTCCCCACTCGTTGGCATTGTTGGAGTGCGAGAACACTCTGCCGTTTCTTTGCTTCCAGAGATTCCAACATATCAAGATGACGAGGGCGTCAAATCCTTTACGGTGCGGTTTGATGATGCGTTTCCTGGAGATAGACCACCATGCCTCCAAGTGATCTTGCTGTGTTGGGAGTATAGAGAGCTCAATGCCTAGTCGCCTGAAGCAAATGAACCAAACTTGGCGAGCATAGACACATTGCAGCAAGATGTGATCCACCGTGTCCTCTTCTTGCTCACAAAGGAAACATGGCGAGCTATGTTCTTGAAGGCCGTGCCTTTGCCTCCTATCGGATGTCCATATGCGGTATTGCAGCGCCAACCAAATGAATATCTTGCAGGTCAGCGACGCCCAACATTTCCATATTGCCGATGAGCATTGAAATCTGATGCCTCCTTCGCATAACATCTTATAGGCGGTGCGGGCTGAGTAGATACCATTGGGGCTCCATTGCCAAAGAGGTTTGTCTTCAGAGTTAGGGTCCAGGTTCATACCAATGACCAGATCCCAAAGCCGGATGAATTGCACCAGGGCATCTGTGCTCATATCCCCAACAATGTCAGTTGTCCATGTATGAAGATGTAGAGCATCCTTAACTGTTCTCCTGTTGGCGATCTGTGTCTTGATCATGGCTCTAATCATCGGGGCCACCTCAGCGATGGAGCTTCCATTGATCCATCTGTCCTTCCAAAACAGCACACGTCTCCCATTGCCCACCTCCCATTTGACCAAGTTGTTAAACACCATGGTCACCTGTTTGTCGGCCATGAGGTTCAGCCCTTGCCATGGCCGGAGATCATCCGTGCGCTTGAGCAATTCCCAACGCAAACGGAGCGCGATTCCTTGCTTGAAAAGATTCAGCACGCCGAGACCTCCTAGGTACTTTGGTCTGCACACACGCTCCCATGCAACCAGGCATTTGCCTCCATGGACCTCCTCCGTCCCGTTCCAAAAGAACTTTCTGCAGCCTTTGTCAATTTTTTCTAACGCCCACTTAGGAGCCTCCGCAATGATTAGGTGGTGTGTAGGCCACGCTCGAACCACGTGATTGACCAGAGCAAGTCGCCCCGGCCTAGTGATAAGCCCTCTTTGCCATCCCGGCATCAGTTGAAGCACTGTGTCAATGATCGGTTGCCAGTCGGATCTCTTCAGTTGCTTGATACTCAGCTGCAACCCTAGGTACTTGATCGGGAATTTCTCCATGGTCCAGGGAAGCACCTCCTTCACCAGTTCCTCCTCATCCTCGGAGGCTCTGATCATGACAGCCGAGGATTTGGCAAAGTTAACGACCAGTCCTGATGCCTGTCCGAAGATTCCAAGAGCTTCCTTTACAAAAACCAGATCCAATCTTGTCGGCCTAATGAAAAGGACAACATCGTCCGCATAGAGAGACAGCCGCTGCAAAGGCGTGCAGCCAGGGATCTTGCTAAGCACCTGCAGCTCTTGAGCCTTGATCATCATCGTAGTAAGCACATCCATAGCAATGACAAAGAGGAGAGGGGAGAGGGATTCTCCTTGGCGTAGCCCTTGCGCATGCATAAATTTCTCTCCCGCATATCCATTGACCACGATTCTGAAACTTGACGAAGTGAGCAGAGTTGCAATCCAAGAGATCCAGCGGGCAGAGAACCCCTTAGCTTGAAGCACCTCAAAAAGAAACGGCCAGGATAGGGTGTCAAACGCTCTCGATATGTCAAGTTTCAGCAGCACACCTTTGGTTTTCCTCTGATGAAGTTTGCGAGCCATTTGTCTAACGAGTAAGAAATTGTCGTGGATGCTTCTACCCTTGATGAACGCCGACTGATTGACGCTCACTATTTCTCCCATCCTCCTACTCAGTCTGGATGCAAGAAGCTTGGAAGCAAGCTTGGGCGCACTGTGAACAAGACTGATCGGCCGAAAGTCCTTGACCTGGCAGGCATCTGGCTTCTTTGGCAACAGCGTAATCAGGGCCTGATTTAGTCTGCCAAATCCCCTGCCATTGTTGAGGAATAACTTGTGGATTGCAGCAATAACGTCTCCTTTAATAATGGCCCAAGCTTTTTGGAAAAAAAATTCCAATGAATCCATCCGGCCCGGGTGCCTTGTCCGCGGGCATGTCCTTGATCACCTTCCAAATTTCCTCCTCATGGAAGATAAGATCTTGATCCGACAGATCAATAGGTGAAATGCCTACAAAGTCAAGATCAATAGTATCCTCGCGAGCCGTAGAACGGCCAAGTAGATCTCTGTATGCCTCAAAGAAGGCACGCTCCTTCTGTTGGGGAATGTAGTAATTTCAAAAAAATTCCTACGCACACGCAAGATCATGGTGATGCATAGCAACGAGAGGGGGAGAGTGTGATCTACTTACCCTTGTAGATCGACAACGAAAGCGTTAACTTGGTTGATGTAGTCGTACGTCTCCATGGCCCGACCGATCAAGCACCGAAACTACGGCACCTCCGAGTTCTAGCACACGTTCAGCTCGATGACGATCCCCGGGCTCTGATCCAGCAAAGCGTCGGGGAGGAGTTCCATTAGCACGACGGTGTGGTGACGATCTTGATGTTCTATCGTCGCAGGGCTTCGCCTAAGCACCGCTACAATATGACCGAGGTGGAATATGGTGGAGGGGGGCACCGCACACGGCTAAGGAGCGATCACGAAGATCAACTTGTGTGTCCATGGGGTGCCCCTTGCCTTAGTATATAAAGGATGGAGGAGGAGGAGGCCGGCCAAGGCTTGGTGCGGCCAGGATGTGGAGTCCTACTAGGACTCCAAGTCCTAGTAGGAGTCCACCAAGAGGGGAGGAAGGGAGAAGGAAGTGGAGGAGAAGGAGAGGTGGCCGGCCCCCTTTTCCCTAGTCCAATTCGGACTAGAGGGGAGGGGGGCGCAGCAGCCCCTTGGCCCTTTCTCCTCTTCCCACTAAAGCCCATCAAGGCCCATTGCTTCTCCGTAACTACCCGGTACTCCGAAAAATACCCGAATCACTCGGAACCTTTCCGATGTCCGAATATAGTCGTCCAATATATCGATCTTTACGTCTCGACCATTTCGAGACTCCTCGTCATGTCCCCGATCTCATCTGGGACTCCGAACTCCTTCATTACATCAAAACTCATAAACTCATAATATAACTGTCATCGAAACCTTAAGCGTGCGGACCCTACGGGTTCGAGAACAATGTAGACATGACCGAGACACGTCTCCGGTCAATAACCAATAGCGGGACCTGGATGCCCATATTGGCTCCTACATATTCTACGAAGATCTTTATCGGTCAGACCGCATAACAACATACGTTGTTCCCTTTGTCATCGGTATGTTACTTGCCCGAGATTCAATCGTCGGTATCCCATACCTAGTTCAATCTCGTTACTGGCAAGTCTCTTTACTCATTCTGTAATACATCATCCCGCAACTAACTCATTAGTCGCAATGCTTGCAAGGCTTAAGTGATGTGCATTACCGAGAGGGCCCAGAGATACCTCTCCGACAATCGGAGTGACAAAACCTAATCTCGAAATACGCCAACCCAACATGTACCTTTGGAGACACCTGTAATACTCCTTTATAATCACCCAGTTACGTTGTGACGTTTGGTAGCACCCAAAGTGTTCCTCCGGTAAACAGGAGTTGCATAATCTCATAGTTACAGGAACATGTATAAGTCATGAAGAAAGCAATAGCAACATACTTAAACGATCAAGTGCTAAGCTAACGGAATGGGTCAAGTCAATCAGATCATTCAACTAATGATGTGACCCCGTTAATCAAATAACAACTCTTTGTCCATGGTTAGGAAACATAACCATCTTTGATTAACGAGCTAGTCAAGTAGAGGCATACTAGTGACACTCTGTTTGTCTATGTATTCACACATGTATTATGTTTCCGGTTAATACAATTCTAGCATGAATAATAAACATTTCTCATGATATAAGGAAATAAATAATAACTTTATTATTGCCTCTAGGGCATATTTCCTTCAGTCTCCCACTTGCACTAGAGTCAATAATCTAGTTCACATCGCCATGTGATTTAACAGCAATAGTTCACATCACCATGTGATTAACACCCATAGTTCACATCGATATGTGATCAACACCCAAAGGGTTTACTAGAGTCAGTAATCTAGTTCACATCGCTATGTGATTAACACCCAAAGAGTACTAAGGTGTGATCATGTTTTGCTTGTGAGATAATTTTAGTCAATGGGTCTGTCACATTCAGATCCGTAAGTATTTTGCAAATATTTATGTCAACAATGCTCTGCACGGAGCTACTCTAGCTAATTGCTCCCACTTTCAATATGTATCCAGATTGAGACTTAGAGTCATCTGGATCAGTGTCAAAACTTGCATCGACGTAACCCTTTACGACGAACCTTTTGTCACCTCCGTAATCGAGAAACATATCCTTATTCCAGTAAGGATAATTTTGACCGTTGTCCATTGACCTACTCCTAGATCACTATTGTACTCCCATGCCAATCAGTGTAGGGTATACAATAGATCTGGTACACAGCATGGCATACTTTATAGAACCTATGGCTGAGGCATAGGGAATGACTTTCATTCTCTTTCTATCTTCTGCCGTGGTCGGGCTTTGAGTCTTACTCAATTTCACACCTTATGACACAGGCAAGAACTCTTTCTTTGACTGTTCCATTTTGAACTACTTCAAAATCTTGTCAAGGTATGTACTCATTGAAAAAACTTATCAAGCGTCTTGATCTATCTCTATAGATCTTGATGCTCAATATGTAAGCAGCTTCACCGAGGTCTTTCTTTGAAAAACTCCTTTCAAACACTCCTTTATGCTTTGTAGAATAATTCTACATTATTTCTGATCAACAATATGTCATTCACATATACTTATCAGAAATGCTGTAGTGCTCCCACTCACTTTCTTGTAAATACAGGCTTCACCGTAAGTCTGTATAAAACTATATGCTTTGATCAACTTATCAAAGCGTATATTCCAACTCCGAGATTCTTGCACCAGTCCATAGATGGATCGCTGGAGCTTGCATATTTAGTTAACACCTTTAGGATCGACAAAACCTTCTAGTTGCATCGTATACAACTCTTCTTTAGTAAATCCATTAAGGAATGCATTTATCCATTTGCTAGATTTCATAAAATGCGGCAATTGCTAACATGATTCGGACAGACTTAAGCATAGATACGAGTGAGAAAATCTCATCGTAGTCAACACCTTGAACTTGTCGAAAACCTTTTGCGACAATTCTAGCTTTGTAGATAGTAACACTACTATCAGCGTCCGTCTTCCTCTTGAAGATCCATTTATTCTCAATTGCTTGCCGATCAGTGGGCAAGTCAACCAAAGTCCATACTTTGTTCTCATACATGGATCATATCTCAGATTTCATGGCCTCAAACCATTTCGCGGAATCTGGGCTCATCATTGCTTCCTCATAGTTCGCAAGTTCGTCATGGTCTAGTAACATGACTTCCAGAACAGGATTACCGTACCACTCTGGTGCAGATCTCACTATGGTTTACCTACGAGATTTGGTAGTAACTTGATCTGAAGTTACATGATCATCATCATTAGCTTCCTCACTAATTGGTGTAGTAGTCACAGGAACAGATTTCTGTGATGAACTACTTTCCAATAAGGGAGAAGGTACAGTTACCTCATCAAGTTCTACTTTCCTCCCACTCACTTCTTTCGAGAGAAACTCCTTCTCTAGAAAGTTTCCGAACTTAGCAACAAAAGTCTTGCCTTCGGATCTGTGATAGAAGGTGTATCCAATAGTCTCCTTTGGATATCCTATGAAGACACATTTCTCCGATTTGGGTTTGAGCTTATTAGGATGAAACTTTTCCATATAAGCATCGCAACCCCAAACTTTAAGAAACGACAGCTTAAGTTTCTTGCCAAACCATAGTTCATATGGTGTCGTCTCAACGGATTTAGATGGTGCCCTATTTAACGTGAATGCAGCTGTCTCTAATGCATAACCCCAAAACGATAGTGGTAGATCGGTAAGAGACATCATAGATTGCACTATATCTAATAAAGTACGGTTATGACGTTCGGACACACCATTACACTATGGTGTTCCAGGTGGCGTGAGTAGTGAAACTATTTCACATTGTTTTAATTGAAGACCAAACTCGTAACTCAAATATTTTACCTCTGCGATCATATCGTAGAAACTTTTATTTTTTTGTCACGATGATTTTCCACTTCACTCTGAAATTCTTTGAACTGTTCAAATGTTTCAGACTTATGTTTCATCAAGTAGATATCCCCATATCTGCTCAAATCATCTGTGAAGGTCAGAAAATAATGATACCTGCTGCAAGCCTTAATATTCATCGGACCACATACATCAGTATGTATGATTTCCAACAAATCTGTTGCTTGCTTCATTGTTCCAGAGAACGGCGTTTTAGTCATCTTGCCCATAAGGCATGGTTCGCAAGCATCAAGTGATTCATAATCAAGTGATTCCAAAATCCCATCAGCATGGAGTTTCTTCATGCGCTTTACACCAATATGACCTAAACGGTAGTGCTACAAATAAGTTGCACTATCATTATTAACTTTGCATCTTTTGGTTTCAATATTATGATTATGTGTATCACTACGATCGAGATCCAACGAACTATTTTCATTGGGTGTGTAACCATATAAGGTTTTATTCATGTAAACAGAACAACAATTTATTCTCTTACTTAAATGAATAACCATATTACAATAAACATGATCAAATCATATTCATGCTTAACGCAAACACCAAATAACACTTATTCAGGTTCAACACTAATCCCGAAAGTATAGGGAGTGTGCGATGATGATCATATCAATCTTGGAACCACTTCCAACACACATCGTCACTTCACCCTTAACTAGTCTCTGTTTATTCTGCAACTCCCGTTTCGAGTTACTAATCTTAGCAACTGAACTAGTATCAAATACTGAGGGGTTGCTATAAACACTAGTAAAGTACACATCAATAACATGTATATCAAATATACTTATGTTCACTTTGCCATCCTTCTTATCTGCCAATCACTTGGGGTAGTTCCGCTTCCAGTGACCAGTCCCTTTGCAGTAGAAGCACTTAGTCTCAGGCTTAGGATCAGACTTGGGCTTCTTCACTTGAGCAGCAACTTGCTTGCTGTTCTTCTTGAAGTTCCCCTTCTTCCCTCTGCCCTTTTCTTGAAACTGGTGGTCTTGTCTACCATCAACACTTGATGTTTTTCTCGATTTCAACCTTCGTCAATTTCCGCATTACGAAGAGCTTGGGAATCGTTTCCGTTATCCCTTGCATATCATAGTTCATCATGAAGTTCTACTAACTTGGTGATGGTGACTAGAGAATTCTGTCAATCACTATCTTATCTGGAAGATTAACTCCCACTTGATTCAAGCGATTGTAGTACCCAGACAATCTGAGCACATGCTCACTAGTTGAGCGATTCTCCTCCATCTTTTAGCTATAGAACTTGTTGGAGACTTCATATCTCTCAACTCGGGTATTTGCTTGAAATATTAACTTCAACTTCTGGAACATCTCATATGCTCCATGACGTTCAAAACGTCTTTGAAGTCCCGATTCTAAGCCGTTAAGCATGGTGCACTAAACTATCAAGTAGTCATCATATTGAGCTAGCCAATCGTTCATAACGTCTGCATCTGCTCCTACAATAGGTCCGTCACCTAGCGGTGCATCAAGGACATAATTCTTCTGTGCAGCAATGAGGATAAACCTCAGATCACGGATCCAATCCGCATCATTGCTACTAACATCTTTCAACACAATTTTCTCTAGGAACATATCAAAATAAACACAGGGAAGCAACAACGCGAGCTATTGATCTACAACATAATTTGCAAAATACTACCAGGACTAAGTTCATGATAAATTTAAGTTCAATTAATCATATTACTTAAGAACTCCCACTTAGATAGACATCCCTCTAATCCTCTAAGTGATCACGTGATCCAAATCAACTAAACCATGTCCGATCATCACGTGAGATGGAGTAGTTTCATTGGTGAACATCGCTATGTTGATCATATCTACTATATGATTCACGCTCGACCTTTCGGTCTCCGTGTTCCGAGGCCATATCTGCATATGCTAGGCTCGTCAAGTATAACCCGAGTATTCTGCGTGTGCAAAACTGGCTTGCACCCGTTGTAGATGGACGTAGAGCTTATCACACCCGATCATCACGTGGTGTCTGGGCACGATGAACTTTGGCAACGGTGCATACTCAGGGAGAACACTTCTTGATAATTTAGTGAGAGATCATCTTATAATGCTACCGTCAATCAAAGCAAGAATAAGATGTATAAAAGATAAACATCATATGCAATCAAAATATGTGACATGATATGGCCATCATCATCTTGCTTCTTTGATCTCCATCTCCAAAGTACTGTCATGATCTATATCGTCACCGGCATGACACCATGATCTCCATCATCTTGATCTATATCAATGTGTCGTTACACGGTCGTCTCGCCAACTATTGCTCTTGCAACTATTGCTATTGCATAGCGATAAAGTAAAGCAATTATTTGGCGCTTGCATCTTATGCAATAAAGAGACAACCATAAGGCTTTTGCCAGTTGCCGATAACTTCAACAAAACATGATCATCTCATACAACAACTTATATCTCATCACGTTTTGACCATATCACATCACAACATGCCCTGCAAAAACAAGTTAGACGTCCTCTACTTTGTTGTTGCAAGTTTTACGTGGCTGCTATGGGCTTAAGCAAGAACCAATCTTACCTACGCATCAAAACCACAACGATAGTTTGTCAAGTTGATGCCGTTTTAACCTTCGCAAGGACCGGGCGTAGCCACACTCAGTTCAACTAAAGTTGGAGAAACAGTCACCCGCAAGCCACCTATGTGCAAAGCACGTCGGGAGAACCGGTCTCGCGTAAGCGTACGCGTAATGTCGGTCCAGGCCGCTTCATCCAACAATACCGCCGAACCAAAGTATGACATGCTGGTAGGCAGTATGACTTATATCGCCCACAACTCACTTGTGTTCTACTCGTGCATATAACATCAAACCATAAAACCTAGGCTCTGATACCACTGTTGGGGAACGTAGTAATTTCAAAAAATTTCCTACGCACACGCAAGATCATGGTGATGCATAGCAACGAGAGGGGAAGAGTGTGATCTACTTACCCTTGTAGATCGACAACGGAAGCGTTAACTTGGTTGATGTAGTCGTACGTCTCCACCGCCCGACCGATCAAGCACCGAAACTACGGCACCTCCGAGTTCTAGCACACGTTCAGCTCGATGACGATCCTCGGGCTCTGATCCAGCAAAGCGCCGGGGAGGAGTTCCGTCAGCACGACGGCCTGGTGACGATCTTGATGTTCTATCGTCGCAGGGCTTCGCCTAAGCACCGCTACAATATGACCGAGGTGGAATATGGTGGAGGGGGGCACCGCACACGGCTAAGGAACGATCACGAAGATCAACTTGTGTGTCCATGGGGTGCCCCTTGCCTCAGTATATAAAGGATGGAGGAGGAGGAGGCCGGCCAAGGCTTGGTGCGGCCAGGATGTGGAGTCCTACTAGGACGGGAGGAAGGGAGAAGGAAGTGGAGGAGAAGGAGAGGTGGCCGGCCCCCTTTTCCCTAGTCCAATTCGGACTAGAGGGGAGGGGGGCGCAGCAGCCCCTTGGCCCTTTCTCCTCTTCCCACTAAAGCCCATCAAGACCCATTGCTTCTCCCGTAACTACCCGGTACTCCGAAAAATACCCGAATCACTCGGAACCTTTCCGATGTCCGAATATAGTCGTCCAATATATCAATCTTTACGTCTCGACCATTTCGAGACTCCTCGTCATGTCCCCGATCTCATCCGGGACTCCGAACTCCTTCGGTACATCAAAACTCATAAACTCATAATATAACTGTCATCGAAACCTTAAGCGTGCGGACCCTACGGGTTCGAGAACAATGTAGACATGACCGAGACACGTCTCCGGTCAATAACCAATAGCGGGACCTGGATGCCCATATTGGCTCCTACATATTCTATGAAGATCTTTATCGGTCAGACCGCATAACAACATACGTTGTTCCCTTTGTCATCGGTATGTTACTTGCCCGAAATTCGATCGTCGGTATCCCATACCTAGTTCAATCTCATTACTGGCAAGTCTCTTTACTCATTCTGTAATACATCATCCCGCAACTAACTCATTAGTCGCAATGCTTGCAAGGCTTAAGTGATGTGCATTACCGAGAGGGCCCAGAGATACCTCTCCGATAATCGGAGTGACAAAACCTAATCTCGAAATACGCCAAACCAACATGTACCTTTGGAGACACCTGTAATACTCCTTTATAATCACCCAGTTGCGTTGTGACGTTTGGTAGCACCCAAAGTGTTCCTCCGGTAAACGGGAGTTGCATAATCTCATAGTTACAGGAACATGTATAAGTCATGAAGAAAGCAATAGCAACATACTAAAACGATCAAGTGCTAAGCTAACGGAATGGGTCAAGTCAATCAGATCATTCAACTAATGATGTGACCCCGTTAATCAAATAACAACTCTTTGTCCATGGTTAGGAAACATAACCATCTTTGATTAACAAGCTAGTCAAGTAGAGGCATACTAGTGACACTCTGTTTGTCTATGTATTCACACATGTATTATGTTTCCGGTTAATACAATTCTAGCATGAATAATAAACATTTATCATGATATAAGGAAATAAATAATAACTTTATTATTGCCTCTAGGGCATATTTCCTTCACCTTCCCCTCCTGATCGGCAATGACATGCCCCTCCGAGTTGATAGCGGGGATGAAATTTTTGGATTTCCTGCCGTTGGCCACCAAATGAAATAGCTTGGTGTTAGCGTCTCCATCTTGCAACTAGTTCAACCTTGACCTATGTCTCGCAATCGTCCTCTCCAGCGAAGCGAGCCCAAGCACCAGTCGTTTGAGAATGTTCCTAAGCCCTCTCTCCTCATCAGATATCACACGAGATTCTTGAGCACAATCGAACCTGAGAATCACCAGGTTGGCCACCGCTATCTAAAGCTTGATGTTCCCGACTCGCCGCTGTCCCCATGTCGTGAGGTGTTTGGCGCAGTTTCTAAGAAGTATATCCAGACGCAAGAAGGGGTCAGTGATGGATTGGTCACAAACCCATCCTTCGGCTACAGGATCCATAAACCCCTCCAGTTTCACCCAAAAATCTCAAATCTGAAATGCCTGCGCGGCTGCAGGTGGTCTTCCATAGAGATATATAGGGGACAGTGATCCGAGATTCCAGTGGAAAGAGCCTGCATCAAGCACTCCGGGTATCCTAGCTCCCAGTCTATCGAAACGAAAGCGCGGTCAATTTTCTTCATCGTAGGAACGCTCCTTCATTGCTCCACGTAAACCGCCTGCCATGGAGGAATAGCTCTTTGAGGGCATTGTCATCCACAAACCGTTTGAATCTCCCCATCATCCTTCTATCTAACAGATTGTTGTTCTTGTCTGCCGCATGGAGGATGAGGTTGAAGTCGCCTATCACCATCCAAGGTCCCAGGCAGAGTGCCCTCCTGTCCGAGAGATCTTGCAAGAACATGACCTTTTGAGGGTCCTCTTGAGGCCCATATACAACCGAAAGCCACCAAGAAGCTCCTTCCCTCGGTGTGACAAATCCCGTGATGAAGTTAGTGTCGCGCACCGTGTTAGAAACCATCGCTATGGAAGAGTTCCAAGCGATGATGATGCCACCTCGAGTGGCCGAAGCCGGCAAGTACGCAAAACCATCGTAAGATGGTCCTAAACATTGCATAATCACATATTGGTCTACATGCTCCAGTTTAGACTCTAGGATGCACCAGATCGAAACATGCATAGAGTCCGCTAGCTCCCTCAACGCATCCCTCCTAGCTGGACTATTAAGGCCACGTACATTCCAGCATACTAACTCCACCGGTGAGTACGACATGGGGAGGCAAGGCTCCAATGTCGGCACCATGCCATCTACGCGGACGAAGCCACGAGCTTCTCCATATCTCCCTCTAGGTTCAACGGTACTGCTTTGCCAAAGATCGCAGCGATCGCCCTTAGTTGTGGTTCTTGGAGTGGTAGTCAAACATATCACGAAGTTGACCAAGAGCTCCCTCCGACACGGCCAGGTCATCATGGGCAATGCCCAGCGTTTTGAGCAGGATCGTTTCGGCCGCAGACGCCTTGGATTTAGATCGTGCCGAGGAGCACACGGATCTGGTGTTACGCCGGGGTGTGAACGGGTCCTGGCCAGCGCGGACGCCACGCATAGCTTCGATCTCCTTTAGCAGCGGGGGGGGGGCAAGTTTCTTGAGAAGCCCAGTGCAGAAAGTTTTGATGTTGCCCAAGGCGACCTGTTCTTTCTCAGTGAGTTTATCTCCTTCCGGCAGAACTCCCGTCCCTTGGACGCCCCATTCCTGCGACGAGACCACGATTTGCATGTCGTGCGACGTAGTCATGTCACATGCACATGCAGCATCAACCAGATCCCTAGGCGGCCCCACCACCACATCAGTCTGGGGCGACCCGTCCTGGTGATCATCGGCGCTGGCACATCCAACCAACGCACCGATATCTGGGCCCGCGGGGCAACTGGGTGGGATGAGCTCCTCCATAGGCTGCCAGCCGTTCGTCTCGGGTTGCGTGGCATGCAGCAATTCTGGCCGGATTAAGTGCGCCTCCGAACCCAGGTTTGTAGCGACAGCAGAGGCTGCCACACCACCATCCTGGGGCATGGGATCCGTCGTGTCCATGAGTGCGGCAGACGGCCCCACTGGTTCCACCTCCTTGGCAGTCATAGACTCAGTCATGTCTGACCTCAGCTCTGGGATCTGCGGCTCCCCCACCGAAGCTGGCTTTGCCAGCCCAGCTACCGATGGGACGGCTAGAGGAACCGGCGTGGGATCCGCAACTGCCAGAACGTGGTCTCTCGAAGGCTCCACCGCAATCTCCACCAAATGATTGGCTTGTCCGCCTACCAAAAGTGTCGGCTCCACCATCTGCGCACCTGGGACAGCGGACACGACCGAGTCAAAAGCACCTCCAACTCCTGTGTTGCTCTGATCCGCCGGCGATGGGATGCCAAGTGTTGGCATCGGATTCGCCAACGGCACCGACGGGCATGGCCTCGGATTCGAAATTCCTGGTCTTCCCGAGCCTGGCACATGAGGGGCCCCATCAGTAGCTTTAACGGACAGCTCTGCCGTCATTGGCGGAATCCTCCAGTCCAAGGGCCCCACACGGCCAGCCAGGGCTTGCCGGTAGGAACGGCCACCGCCGCCTCCTGCCGCCGGACCAAACGAACGCCGACCAGCACCGCGGTCATCCAGAACTCCTCGCGTCCAGGGAAGCACTTGCACGTCACCACCGGGGCCCAGATCGTCGGAGTCATCCGGCAGCCCGCTCTGCCCACTGTCATCCGAGCTCCCTTCCCTTCTCCAAAGATCCGGAGCGGAGAAATCCCTCATCCGCCTGATGTGAATGATGGTGGGGTACTCCAGCAATTGCAGGAAGGATGGACGGCGCGCCGCGGGGTCTGGCATCTGCTCCGGCGGCTCAGGCACCCACAGCCGCTTGGCAACCGGCACCTCGTCCGGATCCACACACCACGCTCGAAGCTTGAACAGAGAGAGATCTTCTCGGCTAGCAGTTTCCGGAGCCAGGCTATCGATCCAGCAAGAATCCCCAAGGAGCTCGGCCGCCATGCCACGCGACCAGGCATGCGACGGAACTCCCTCAATCATGATATCCACCTGTGTGTCCGCATGATCCTGGATTTCGCTTGAGCTTGACGAAGCCAGGGCTTGACGAAGAGCTTGATACTGTCATGCTCGATCACGGGGGCACCCAGCGCTCTGTTCCGGAGCTCATGCGACGCAAATACAACCAGAAAATCCTCGGGGTGGTACTTGTGCATGGAGAATCGGTGCCGCGGTGTGTCAAGCTGGCGTGAGATGGCGACCGCCGCGTCCTCACATGACACCGGCGGCCTAGCTCCGCCAACGTACATCAAAACCGCGAGCTGCAGCCTGCGCTCAAGCTCGTCCATCCCCGGAGAGCGTTGCAGAACACAGATGCCAGCCTGCGCGGCCGGGGAGGCCACGCCGGCCATCACGAGGGGGAGATTGGGCGCAACTGACAGAGCTAACGCACGCGGCGCACTCTGTCCAGGCTCCTGCAATGTCCGCCCCATGGCCGCAGCCGCTGGCGGCGCCGGCATCGTCCCGGACACCTTAGCAATCACAGCGCGACGGAGCTCATCCTCCGGGGTCGGGCTCCTGGGTCTCTTGCACTGCGACGAGACATGCCCCGACAGGCCGCAGCGAATGCAAACAGGGTCGTTGGTGCAGTCTTGCCGCTGATGCCCCTCCTTGAAACAGCGAAAGCAGAGTCCATACATGTCCTGAGGAATCTCGCGGCGCAGAGAAGAAGACGAGGGCGAGGAGCTCCGGCGGCCGTCGCCAGCCTCCTGCTGACGACGGAGCGCCTTCCGGCGACGCCACATGGCCTTCCGGGACGGCCCTTTCTGGCGCCAAGCCTGGTCCGGAGCCGAAGCCCCAGCACCCGCCGGAGCGACACCCGCCGATGAGGAGCGCGCCGAGCCAGGCGACCCCGAGAGCCCCAGCCCAGAGACAATCGGACGCTCCCGAGGAAAGGTCGAGGACACCGAAGGGGGGCTTCGCGAGCCCGAGGCCATCGGAGCAGAGGGTGGACGCCGGGGCCGGAGTGGCCGCCGGCGGGGAGGGAGGTGTGCGCTGGGGCCGGACGATGGCAAGTATTCGCTGGAGTTTTGGCCTTGCTGTTGAGTCATGTTTTTTATTTATCAGCATTGAACGCGAGGGAAAAGGCCTATATCTTGCTTGCGAATTACAATGTCAAGAGACCAACGCAGCCACCGATCAAATTTCTCGGTGGCAAAGAACATGACTAGCAGTACAAGAATATCAATCGACCTAAACGAATTAACAGGGGACGGCGACATCATTCGACCCTAGCTACGGTTTCCAGCGCTGCAAAACTGTCGCCTCGGAAACTACAGTCATCTCCCGTTTGTTCATAGCGAGTGCTTCTTCCACCTCACCAAGGAGTTCAGGAACTCCATCACCTGCACGAGAACCAAACGATCGATCAGGAATCCATTCGTTGAACAGAGCCAGCAGGAGCAGAGCACAAGAAAACTAGAAAGAGCTTTACTTCACACGGGTCCCTGAGCGAGTAGAAGGCTTCGGTTTCCTTGGGCGCCTGCGAGACCAGTATCCCGTACCCGCAGTTCCTCTCCCGGAGCACCTGATGGAACCAACGGGGAAGAAGACCATGAGCTTACAGTTTACAATTGGATCAAAGATCTGAATGGACTGCACAGCTGCCGGAGAAAGAAATGGGAACCTTGAACGCGTCTTCGTCGGTGCGGTCGTCGCCGATGTAGATTGGGATCACGTTCTCGGGGTCACTCAGGCCGAGCGACTGAAGCAGGAACTCGACGGCCTTCCCCTTGTCCCAGTCGATCACCGGACGAACCTCTAAAACCATTCGCCCGTTGGTCACTTTGAGAGTGGGGAAATCCTCCAGCACCTCGTTTACGAGCCGTGCGACCAGCTCCCAGTCCTGCGAGCAGCAAGCAGGCAAAACTGTCAGGCGAATCTGCCGTCCATGGGAGGAGAGACCGAGAGAAGAGGCAAAACAGAGCGTCCAGTGCTCGAGGCGCAGGGTCTCTTTTTTACCTTCTCGTCTACGTTGCGGTAATGAACAGACACGCAGAACTTGTTGTCCTCAACGCTCGCGCCTTCGATTCCTCTCGTAACTTCCAAGAGGGCCTTGGAAACCTGTTGCGAAAAATACCCATTAATACGTACGTACAACACAAGAATCACTGAGCTTTGCATGAATGGAATCCCTGTCATCTTCTGAAGTTTCAGTTGTCCAGTCGACTAAAGTATTACAGTTTGTCAGCTTCATCAGAGTTAAATAAGAAGGAGCGCACCTCATCGATCATAGGCAGAAAATCGCGAGCAGGTTGGAAGAGGTTGGCTTCTTTGCCCTACAAGTAGAGTTAAGAAATTGTGAGTGTTGCGCGCATAAGACAGTGGATTTTATCATCCCTGAAACAAATGAGCAGGAAATGCTCACCTTTTCAGCATTGTGTTCATAATGTGCTGAAGAAGATGTCATTATGTCCATCCCATGACTTCCAGCATAGCAGAGTTCCTTCAGTTTTACGAATTCAAGAACCTGCATAAATTGGAATAAAACTATCAAATTAACCAGCCATTAATTGCATATCACTAGGATTCTGATATCAAACATGCATATATAATATTAACCAGGCATATAATTGCATATCACTGGGGAGGATTCTGATATCAGTACAGGTGACATGTGCAAAGAGTTAGTATAGTCATCAGTACCTTCTTCCGGGACCTTCCACTGACGATGGCGGCGGGGAAGTACTTGGCGACGTTTCTCACAGCAGCTCTCATCTAAGGAGAAAATGTTTTTGGGACAACTATAAGCAGGTGCTCATTTGTTGACAACCAAGAAGTGTTACTAGTTTAAGCAAGTTTTTCTGACATACCACAGGGGACATGACGGCTTTTTCAGGGTCGTCGACGATCGGCGACAGGGTGCCATCGTAGTCCAGGAACACAGCAATCTTCTTGCCTTGTGCACTGGCTACGATCTGCTTGAAGGAAGCCAGAGCAGAGGGGCATTTGGCCTGCAGCACAAGACGCATATCTGTAAGTCTTTCTTCAGAAGAGGCATAAGTAACTAGACTACTGCTCACTAAGTCAATCTTCTTACCATCCATGCACTGTAGGCAGGATCTTCCTCGGGCAGGTTTTCCTGGCCGAAGACCACGTTGTGCTTCTTACGCGGCGACGAGGATTTCATGGCATCCAGCAGCCCGCTCACGAGGACCTCCTCGATCTTGCGCCTGCTGACGTTTACGCCGGCGCCACCAGCGCCGGAGTAACCTCCGGGCCTGACTGAAAACGGCATCATGTTGGAAGGCAGCACTCCCATCAACGACTGGCTCATTGACATCGGATCACTGATGACCGGTGAGCCGTTGCTCAAATCCATCGGGTGGGACGAGGAAAAAATGTGGTCAGAACGGCGGTCGTCTCTCTTTCAGCTGGATTCTCTTAGCCCACTGTCTTGTCGATGAAGAACCACTTCTTCAGCGTTTTCTTGTCACTGCAGGTGTGGAGGAAGTTCATCAAAAGCAGAGTACCTGTGAACTGAGGAGAGAAGGCAGCATAGCGTTAGGCAAAGGGCGTCTGCTCCATGAGAAAAGAGAAGGTAATTCGGGATGATTTGTAGTACAGTACCTTGTCATGCTGAGAGAGATGACACATCTATATCAGAAGAGTGGATTGGCACATAGGAAAAGCCATGCAAAGCCAGCTCCGTTTAACTCCAATGTTCAGAATGATGCAGAGGCCCGGGCTTCAACCTCCTTTTCGAGAAAACTCCGATGTTCAGAAGGTGTCACTGCACGAATTAATCAACAAGAGGACCTTTTCAGTTACCCGGAAAGTTCAAATAGCAGACTAGTTACTTGCACGACGTCGACAACCACACATGGATCAAGTGTCAAGCCATGTTAAATCTGTGTCGTTATCGTGATAGAGGAAGAAAACAACATCCAGGAAAAGCACAAGGAAAAGGGAAACTGTCAAAGTAAAAACTTGCATATAGCTGGGTTGGCATTAACTATGGTTAAGGTACGGTAAACTACTCAATTGCCAAAAGAAATATGATACTTAACCTTGTACTATTAACATTTTCTGAAAGAATATAAACATCTGCAATGATATGCCGGCCCAATCACTGATGTCTGATGCCATGTGTGCTCTGGCCCAGGTGTTAATGCCTTGGTGAGTGTTTCTGTTTCTGCCTCTGAACTTAAGAACGGTAGGTAAACCTAACGCATCTATGTTCTGTACGCAAGTTCAGCGCGATTAAATTGCCAGAGGCGCGAATATGAGAAGAGCGATTGCGCCGCTATACCATGGCCGAAGCATAAGAACCAAGCTATGATGGAAGCATGAGAACGTCAGGTTACAGCAGGTTAGTGGGAAAAGGCCAAGTTTCAAACATTTGACTTGACTATCAGTTCGGTAATTCAACCTTGTCCTCGACGACCAAATCTTCAGCCGAAGATTTACAAGAAACGAAATAATTAAATGAACCTCGCCCATATACACACTGACTGCTAAATGCTAAAAAAACACGCAGGAGATTAGCAAATCACTCAAGAGAAGGGGATTCAATCCAATAGCAGGCTCTGGTCCCCTGGCAAACTGCAACCAGTTGTCTGGCAAATTTCATAGGGACAGAGAGGAGGAGGAGAGTCCCCTAGCAAATTTCAGTCCAGCTTTGGCCCTTGCTGTGCCTTTCGGCAGATGCATCAACACGAAAGAACTTGGAAGAATACTCCTCAAGAACAAATATTTGACCAACCGAGCATTGCATGCGAGCAAGTAAACTAGGCGACTGGCTAGGAGAAGAAGAACATGCACACCTTAGTATGAAAGAGACTTGGATTGGGCGAGAGCGGGGGTCCAACAATACGCGAGGAGAGGAAGGCGGGGAGAGAGGGGGAGAGTGGCATCGATGCCAAGACTATTTATAGAGGCGGAGGCAGGAAAAAGGGCAAGAAAATCTTGAAGAATTCAATGGCGCCTACATGTTTTTGTTAGGCCATGTATATTTGCTAGGTTCACTCGAGGGAGCCCACGCGATTTCAAACCCCTTTCTTTTCTTTTTTTTCATCCAGATTCATCGAACAGGGACACGTGATATAACTGTTGAAAAAGTAGTAAAATTAGATAAATTCACCGGTTGTGGAGCACGTTTCTTCTCCTCGCGTTGCACTACCCTTCACTTACAAAAATAAGTACAAAATATCTACATCTATAATTCTATATCTATTCTACCGTGGTGAGTGCTCAGCATATTTAGCGTGCAATTAGTTACAGTACTTACCAATATTCATGTCAGAGCTAATCATGTAATTAATGCATTAATAATATACTACTCTCTCCGTCACAGTTTAGAAGGCACAGTTAAATTTGCGTGCATTTCCACAATAGACAAGGTTTAGGACGCATTGCATTTATTTTTAGTAGCTAATTAGTACTCTGATATACTATTTCTATATGCATGCGTAGTGTGAATGCTATTTTTTAGCACATCCCACAACCAATAGATAACCACCTAGGTCCCAGAGAATTTCCAAGCGCGCCTTCTAAACCGTGACGGAGGGAGTACCTAATATGTGTGTGCAATCAATGTCTGTCTAGTATGACATGCAAAAAAATATCTGTCCGATATCAACGTGCTTTTTTTTGCGGAAAAATATCAACGTGCATTGCACTTACCCATCTACTAGTACTACTAAGGAGTAGTATTTACTATGGAAAATATATGACAAAAGAAAAATAATACATTCATATTTGAGGTATCCAATCATGTGTTATTAGTTGCGTTTTGAATATTACTGTATATATATAGTGGCAACTTCATAAAATCGTTGGATGGCAACTTTGGGTCTCAACTATCTTTTGATGAAATATAAGCAAGTAAGATGTACTTGCAAAATCCCCGACGATGCAAACAAGGGGATTATAAATCGGACAAGCGGTTTAGCCTGAAGATTTTTTTCGTTCTTTTTGGCGCGGAGCACGATTGCAGTCATGATGCTTCAAGGGTAGGATAGAGGCAAAAAAAATGTTGTATGACTTGGTTCTTCTTTTGCTCTTTTTATGGACTGTCTTGTAAACCACTTAGTGATGAGAAGTCGTGTAAACGTTCGCTCAGTACATTTTCAATATTTTGTTTGACCGATCCCAATAAACATTTTGCATTTTAAGAGGCAAGTTAGGGAAGATTAATAACACCCCTCCCAAGGTGTAATAGCTATTCTGGAAAAAGGGGGATCGTCTACACATTGTGATCTATCTGGAAAAGGAGGATCGCAAGGCTGCATGCTAAAACGTTCAGGTGCATGGACAGTTAGGGCATCTCCAACACTGATCCTCAAACCAGACACCGTATCTGTCCGCGGACCGAGGCAGTCCGCGAACACTAGTGCGGAAGCCGGCCATCCAATCATAGCCGCGTACATTTTAAATCGGATTTCAACAAACTAGATGAATTACATAAACCGGATGATTTTCATCTAAACCAGAACACATTCATTACACTTTCAATATATTTTAATTAAAAAACCGACAAGACCTAAACCTAGCTTACGGCGGCGCCCGTCCCCCATGTCCTTGTTGTTCCCTTCCAGCAATCACCGGGCTCATCTCGTTGTTTCAATGAGCGGGGAAAGCGGACGACGTAGTACTATTCATCAAACCAACATGGCATGATCTCTTGTTCGTTAAGGAAATCCTCACTATCTTTGGAGTGGCATCGGGGCTTAAAGTAAACTTCGCCAAATCATCGGCAATTATGATCCGAGCTGAGACTGAGGATGAAGAGCTCGTTAAGTCGGTGCTGCCCTGGAAGATCACCACCTTTCCATGCAAATACCTAGGCCTCCAGCTAAGCATCAAACAACTCAAGAGATCCGAGTGGCAGCCGACTGTGGATGCGGCCCTTCACATTCTGCCGGGATGGCAAAGGGGCTTGGTGACTAGACCTGGGAGGCTTATCCTCGTCAACCAAGTCATGAGGGCGCGGGCCACACACCACCTTATGGTTGCCGAGGCGCCAAAATGGGCCCTGGAAAGAGTGGACAGAGGTTGCCGGGCTTTTTTCTGGGCCGGGACAGAGGAGGTGAATGGCGGCAAGTGTGTGGTGTCCTGGTCAAGGGTATGCAGGCCAAAACACTTGGGCGGCTTGGGCGTTATTGACTTATCTAAGCACGGCATTGCTTTAAGATTACGATGGGAATGGCTCAGAGGCACGGATGCTTCCAGGCCTTGGCAAGGGATCAACTGGACCGCGGACAAAAAGGTTGCCCACGCTTTTGGGAGCCTGGTTAAATGGAAGGTTGGAGCGGGAGACAAAATTTTGTTCTGAAAAGATCGGTGGCTCCATGGTGCAACCATCACAAAGCTAGCTCCCTTAGTTGTGGCGGCAGTACGTACGCAGGTGGCCAACAGGAGGCTGGTACGTGATGCGGTGTGCACGCATGATTGGATGAACGACGTTGTGGGTGACCTGTGCACGGAGGTTCTTACCCAGTTCATTGGACTTTGGGAGATCATATCGGAGGTTCAATTGGATGCTCAAACTGAGGATAGCCCCATTTGGGCTTGGAATGTGACAGGAGTCTACACCGCATCATCCGCATACAAGATGCTTTGTCAGGGAGGAGTTAGATTTCACTCTTTCGGAGCAATCTGGAAATGTTGGGCGCCACCTGCGTGTAAAATCTTCATGTGGCTGGCCGTGCAATATCGATTGTGGACGTCGGACAGAAGGGCTAGACACGGTTTGCAAGACCAAACATCAAAATGCTACTTCTGTGATCAAGAGGAAGACACGGTTGACCACATCTTGCAGCAATGTGTGTTTTCAAGGCAAGTGTGGTACAGATGCATGACCAGGATGGGGTTGAGGACGGAGCTTTGCCCAACACATGAGTCACGATTGGTACAATGGTGGACGGAAGCTAGAAAACGCATACATAAGCAAACTCGAAAAGGATTCGACACATTCGTGATGCTCATTTGCTGGACATTTTGGAAACAGAGGAACGCGAGAGTGTTCGGATCAAGCCAAGTCAAGAATGAATGGGAAAATATGGACTTGATTTTCGACGATTTGAGGACTTGGGCTACGGCAGGAGCTTTTGGAGGACGACCTATATCCGAGTAGTAGTGTAGCATTAGGAGTGGGGTGGAGGCTTGGTTGGGGTCGGCTTGTGACTACCAACTAGCGCATTTGTAAAACTCTTATACATATTTTCTCCCTTCTATAAAGCTAAGGTACGCCTTTGGCGTACCCTCGAAAAAAAGAGGTGTAGAATGGTGTCGATGCCAAGACTATTAATAGAGGCGGAGGCCAGAAAAAATCTTGAAGAATTCAATGGGCTTACATGTTTTTGTTAGGCAATGTATTTGGCAGGTGCAATCGCGGGGTGCACGTGGATTTCAAACCATTCTGTTTTGTCTAGATTCATCGAACAAGGACTCGTGATAGCTGTTCAAAAAGGAGTAAAATTAGGTCAATTCACTGGTTGTGGAGTATGTTGCCTCTCCGTGCGTTGCACATACCAGATACAGTATCAAAACTTTTATTCAGACAAAGTCGACCAGGAAGATAAATTGTACTCCTTGGATCAGAATTAATTGGCGCGGTCTCTGTATAATGTCTTCATTACATTGTAGAGACTATGTCAACTAATTCGGATTGGGGGAGTGTCAGATTCACTATTTGGGAGCTAAAACATTTAGAATTTTTTAAAAAATCAGAAAGATCTCAATGACATCAGGTTTTTCACAGTATCTGCAAGCATGCAGATTGCAAGGGAAATATGGGTTGCCCTAGAGTGATACAATTATCACGTCCACAGGCTAGTTGTGTCCACTAAAATGAAACAACACTTGTCATCAAAATTATTTTATATCTTTGTATTATCATAAGTAATTCTGTATTATATTCAGCGCCACCAAAGTTATATTTGGAGATTGTATCCATATCTATTACATAAATTATTTGAAAAGGGCTAAGTAACATCACAATGTTTTTGCGTGCAAGAGGACAAACTTATCGATCATACTTTGCTTCTTATAATAGATCACACAATTTTAATGCCAATGTGAATCTGCGCAAGTGCAGAACCTCATTGTGTATACCCTGAGTTCAATCCAGGGTCACATCTTTTGTGTGTACCCTGAGTTCATACTCGCTCTCTCTAATAAATTTGACGGTGTGCATCACAATGAGGACGAAGACTGCCCTTCTTTTTCTTAAAATGATTGTCCGTGAGTTCACTCGGTGGGCAGTATATAGTTGCGACGTTAGCGGGCAACACATACTCCATATATGATGAACCTGATAAAAGAGATTTCATATAATGCATGCAGGGTAAGTTCTGTGGGAAAAAAAACAGTTTTCACCTTTTTCGATTAACTGGTCAATCTGTTTTCGTAAAAAGAACCGATCAATTTGTTTCATTCATCTTCTATCTATTTCAGAGTATACATCCAAACAACTGAATTGAGGCTAGTGAAAACCAAACCCAAATAGGTAATAGCATTACATACATCCAAACGCAACGTAATTGTTCCCTCTAGCTCTAGGAGACCATGGAATCCATGTATATGTCAACGTGTGCATCCAGCAATTACCTCCGGAACTGACGGCCAGCGACCTCTCCACCCACCGGACGGACGCGTAGCCCACCCGCTGGCGGGGCCCGCACGGTCTACCCTCCCACTGACACCCGGTCCGATGCCCCCTCCACGTCAGCCTCAACGCGGCCGCAGCCGCGTCCTTCTCAGCGTGGAGCTGGCGTCGCATCAGCGTCGACGCGCCGGGCCCCCACACCCAGAGCCGGCCCCCCTCCACTCACTACCCCGTCACGGCCGCCTCGTGGTTCAGTCCAAACCGGCCGCCGCCGCAAGGAAACAACCTACCACTACTGCGGCACACGGCACACCACTCCCGCCCAGCCGACCCTCCCACGGTTTACTGACACCCGGCCCGACGGCACGCGGGCCTCTCCCTTTCGCGCGACGACGACGACAGGGACGTGCTCGCGTCCGCGCGCGTCTCCGGACGCGATGGTACGCCGGGTCGGTCGGATTGACCGGTACGATGCAGATGCGCGCGTCCGCTGTTGGTGCTGGGTGCCACCGGCCTGCTTCCGGTGAGCGCTGGAGGCGGAATGCCCCGTCGCCGTCGCCCTCGCCGTCGCCGTCGTGATTATGGCGAAAATCGCACCGGCACCGGCACCGGCGGGGTACAGTGCAGGACGGGCCGGGGTGGGGGACACGAAAAGACTACATGCTTTCGCCTCGCCGTAGCTGTCTGCACGTTCTCGACCCCGACCGTGGCCGCACCAACTTGCTTGCGCTTCTTCCTCCAACTTGCATTATTAACTTGCAACAACGTTGATGTTACCGGTGAAACCTTGCGCGGAAGGAACGGCCCCGACATGTCCTTCGCCGGGAGTAGTGTTGCCGTGCCAGCGTTGGCCCTTGGACGGCGAGAAGAGCCGCCGCGCGCAATCGTAAGGGCCTAATTTCGTTTTCTTCTTCCTTTTTCGTTTGGAAGAAGAAACAGGGCCGAGGGGCAAAAACACAGCGGTTTGCCATGTTTGGTGGCGGGAACCGGGCCAACAAGATGAGATAAACAAATGACGGAGCAGAGGCCTCTGCAAATAAACTAGCATCTCAACAGCATAACCGACGGGTACGATCGATGTTGACATGCATAATACTCCCAGAGCATCTCCTCTCCTTCTCAACACCCACAGAAAAATGCGGCGCCGTTCTCCGTACCTCGAAGGTGAACCGAACCCAGATTTAAAGTAATGGCAATGCAATGCTGCCCCGAGGGCCAACCAAAACATACACAGTCGGTTGCTGAGATGATCATCATATATATTGTTTCTCAGAGGGACGATGCAAGCAAAAGATTTGGTTGATTGATACTCTGACAGTCTGACTGAAACGGACCTCACACATTTCTTCCTCCATAACTGCATCCGCAATAGAATACAGCAACGCTCAACGGCCGGTGGCTAGACTACTTCATGCCGATGTTAACACTAACCTTTTTTCTTTAGAGAGACGCTGTCAACACTATAAACAAAACGTGCAGCTACCACGAGTCGCCTTTTCCCTTTCAATGCCCCAACTAAAACAACAAAACGGTGTGGTATTACGTCGATTTTGAACAGGTGTTAGCACTGAGACGTCAGTGCTGGCGACGTGATGCGTTTTCGGAAATCGATCCAGTCCAGTCGGATCCATGCAGTTGGCCCCCTGGAAGTCAGTGCTGGTAACGTTTTCGAGTCGCCTGGACTGGACGCCCGCCACCTCCATCCACCGCCACCTCCATCCACCACACCTGATGCGCCGCTAGCTGCTGCCAAGAGGCAAGCCAAAAGGAAGAGGAGCATTACAAAATGTTGCATGTGCCAAGAAAGATGGGCACCCGATGTAGCAAAATGCGTGTGCTTGACCATACCTGATAAGGAAATCTCGGTTTGGTCTCCTCGCTACTGCATCGGCCGGTGCTACCGCGCCTCGTGTCTCCCAAAGATGCCTGCAATAGCAATACACGTATGCGGTCAGTCAATAGTCAATAGGATCCTGATGAACTGAATTCAGATCGATTCACGCAGCATTCCAGATGTGCTGATGCTGCAGTGTACATTAACCATCATCGATCGGTGGGCATGGGTACCAAGAAAATTGTTCAACATCAATAGGACAGCAATGAGATCATCATATATATATATACTCATAAGTGCTTTTAAAAACTCGAAAGAGCACATGAAGTAAGGACTACTGATGATCTGGTTGGCCAACAGGAAAAACCTACAATTTCAAGTACATTTAGTAGTTCAGAAGCATGTGAAGCGTGCACCCCTCAGATCTATTAGGTGTTTCAGATAGCTATCAAGCTTAGATCATGGTTAAACAAGTGCAAGCCAGCCAGCCAGCAAACATTGTTGATCTTATCGTCTTAATTTTCCTAATCACTGTCATTAACAAACCCCACATGTCGCATAATGAAAACACAAAGATCTACAGAGGCCTCAGGAGGTTCGTCTTGTCACTATACAAACAAACAAACAAACAAGGCTACAGGTTGTAACTATACCAGCATCAGCCTGGGAGGTCAAGGCTTTTACTAGGGAAGGTTATGATTCCAAAATCCAAAGGCTTAGGCTGTACGACAAAATGGTCCAACTTGGCAGATGGGAAAAGGAACTTCAACTTGCACTTTTGCAGTTCAAAACATTATTATTTGATGTAAATCACATGCAGGAGACAGCTGGCCTGCATGGTCTTGAAAACTATATTATTATCATTTGATGCACTTCTGCAATGCGAGGCTACAAAACTTCCAAGATCTTCAAAAGATTGTGGTAACTAATGAAACAACTTGGCACTTTCTTTCGCATAATTAATTGGGAACATGCAGGACAGTCAGTGCAAACAGTGCTCCAAGATACTCTGACACTACAGCTATGTTAGGCCAAACATGGAAGTCCGCACAAAACTGACCCAGTCAAATAATTACAATTACTTTAGAAGTTTCAAATTTGTTTACATTTTAATTGAGAAAATGTGATATTGAAGAAAACAAATACTCCCAGAAACACTGAAGAGGAAAACAATGGAATAGTCAATACATCAATGCAACTTCATGTTTTTCTTGAGGCCAGAGAAGAAGAGATATGGACAGGATTTCTGCAAGATCTGTTAGTCATCTACAAGTGCAACTGCCAGACTGGAAACAACAAGATCCCTAGAGGGCATAACTCCTCCAAAGTCAAGAGGGTCATTCGAACATAGTGGATCTACTATGGTAACATTTGGATGTTCGAATGCAGTTCTGGAGACCATAACCTAACCCAACAGTCCTGTCCTCACATGGAGCAAACTGTAAAGATACTGTTCTATAGGACCACACAAAATTTATTTACTTAGTATAAGACTGTATGGTTGTAGGTCGACCTATTGATGCACTGGACTGGACCACCAGAATACATACTATTTTGAGTTTCTATATACAAGGCTAGGACTTCCTGTTGCTTTGGACCACCTAGCTTAGGTTTTTGTTCTGACTAATGTGAACTCAGTTCTGCAGGCTGCACCTGGTCCAGTTTCTTGGGAAATAATTATCAATGCTGTATTGCGAATACTTTATGCCCAGCAGCAAGAATACAAACTTAAAAAGTTCAAGGGGCACATACAAGTACAATAATATTGGCCAAGAAGGCTTGGAAGAATCTATGCATCTAAAATACTACTCCCTCTATATCAAAATGTAGGACGTTTTTTGACACTCTCATAGTGTCAAAAACGTCTTATATTTTAATACAGAGGGAGTACATCTTATAAGTATCACCAAGTGCTGATTTTACAAACATAAGCTTAGTATTCGGTACAGACCTGGCGAAAACTAAACTAAACGCTGAATAGCATCCAGTGGTTGGCCTTTCTGATTGATACCAAAGATAATATTTCCAGGGAAGATGATTGCCCATGAACCTATTCCTAGAACATAGCAAAGTTATTGCTGGCTACAGTTTTTGCTCAGCTCAATGAGACATTTCTTTCAGTGGCTGTAAAGTTACTGGTGCTATGCATTGAAGTGATGAATGCACTTACAATTTCACTTTGTTTATGAGTACCAATAGGTCTTTTAATATATTCTTGCTAGAACTAGCAAGTAACACTGGCACCATATGTCTGATTTGACTAGTGATGCGATCTCTTAACGACCGAGGATAACTTTTTGAACTGGAGCCCAGGGGCCTCAATCTATTAATTAAGCAGAAGAGAATTGCCCATTTAATTAGTGGAGAACCGGGTGAAAACTACACGAATGACGCGAACTTACCTTAACACCAAAGGATAGCCTAAACTTTGTTCACAAACCAGCACAGAAGTTTCCTTATCATTGATTAACGAGCCCATATGTGCATAATGAAACACAAAAATGTGCACAGGGTTCGGGAGTTTCCTCTGGTCACTATGCAGACAAGCACAAAAGGCGGCAACAGCTTCCCATTATACCATCATCAGTCTGAGAGGTCAAGGCTTTGGTAGGGCAGCTTACGACAAAATGGTACAACTTGGCAGATGAGAAAAGGAACTTCAATTTGCACTTTTGCAGTTCATCCCTCCTTGCCCACCGCCAACATGACTAAAGATATTATTATTTGATGCACTTCTGCATGCGAGATCACAAAAGCTTCCAAGAACTATATTTGCAGTAACTAATATCTCAACTTGGTATTTTCTTTTTCATAATAAATGGGAAACATGCAGAACTGTCAGGGCAACATGGCAGCAAGATATCATAAGGACTTGAGAAGATTACTTTATGTGGATGTCTATGTTAGACCAAAAGACGTAAAAGATGGAAGACTGCGGAACACTAACCAGGCAAAGCAATTACTTTAGAAGATTCAAAGTATATAATTATCCTAAAAACAAGTTTATAAGATTTATAGAGTACATACTAATTAGGAAAAGGTGATATTAAGGGAAATAAATTTATGTGAATGTCTCATGGATGATGAAAAGGTTGTGTGATGAATGAAATGGAAGACATAGGGCTAGTATACATTCATCTGAACTAAACAAGGGAGGATCATTTTTTGTCAGGCTATAGCAAGGGAAAACAACGTGCACTCATTGTTCTATCAATAAATCTTCACCTTTTTCTTGAGGTTAAAGCAGAAGAGAATAATATGGACATGACTTCTGAGAGATCTGTTATAGTAGTCTAGAAGTACAACTGCCAAACTGGAAACAAGAAGAAACCTGAGGGCATCATTGCTCAAGAGTCAAGAGAGCCATGCAAACATAGTGGATCTGCTATGCAAACATTTGGATCTAGGGAGCATTTTTGGAGAGCATTATGCAACCCAACAGTGCTATATCCTCACATGGAAACACTGTAAAGGTACTGTTCTTTAGACCACAAAAATAAATATCATCCTGAGTTTCTTTATGTACATAGCCAGGACTTCCTGTTGCTTTGGAACTAGCTCAGATTTTTGTTCTGATTAGTGTGTCCGAGCCAAGTTCTACACGCTGTACCTGGTCTAGTTTCTTCGGAAATAGTTATCCAAGCTAATGAAGTAATTTTGTACTCCTGTAACTTAATGTAAGACGTTTTTGCAGTTCAAGAATTGCAAAAGCGTCTTACATTAAGTTCCAGAGGTAGTACCAAACAGCAAGAGTACAAACATAAGAAGTTCAAACAAGAATAGAAGTATAATATTGGTCAAGGAGGCTTTGAAGAATCTACGCATGTAAAATACATCCAGTAACTATCCCCAACAGTTGAATTTATACAAGCATAAGTTTAGTCTTTGGTGCATATCTAAAGAAACAATGCAAACTGCTGAATCGTATCCAGTGGTTAACTGCCTTCCAGCTGATATAAAAGATACAATTTCCAAGGGAAGGTGATTGATGTGGATATATTCCCACAGCATAGCAAAATTATGACTGATTACAGTTTGTGCTGGATCAGACATTTCGTTATGTGGTTGGAAAGTAACTGGTGCTATGCATTCAAGTGAGAAGTGCACTTACAACTATATTTTGTATGCGTACCTAATAACCATTGATATTATCAAATAGGTTTCCAAGTATTCTCTTGCCTTCTTGGCGACCTAGCAATTAAGTGGCTTCGGGTTCACGTTCATCTAGTCTCCAATCTCTTATCGACCTAGGCAACCTTGACCTTAACAACAAAGGGGCCAAACCCTTGTTACCGTCAAATTTACAAGTACACTCGCCCATCATAATCTGATGTAAACCTATGGAGGTTTGGACTTGAAGAATGCCAAAAGATTTGTTTATCAAGAAAAACATAGCAAATGATTTGTAAAAAATCAGTGCAGTAAAATCTTATGTACCAAATAAAACTAGCAAAAGTTGAAGAAATACTAAAATCTTAATGGCACCCTTTAACCGTTTTTGGCAGAACAGCGTGACAACTGACAATAGTTAAGGACATCATGTAGTTCAGCCGATCTTCACAAGATTCTAGTAAAGCTATTCTTTACAGGACGTTCCTTTTCTCTCCAAAGCTTTGAATGCAATATAAACTGTAGTTACAAAGTTAGACTAGGCTGAGTCATATTTGATATAGTACACGGGAGCATTCAAATTAAGTCATTAAACCAACCAATTCACCAAGTGCTGATTCTGACTGGCAATATTAGCAAATGGTCAAGATTACCTGAGAATCAGATTGTTTTTCTTTACCTTCCCTTCGTCCAAGTAATAATCAATCCAGTTAGGGTCTCGGCCATTAGAGGCATAAATATTTGTTCAAGCCCAACACCACGCTAAATACATTGAAACAATGAAGTTCAGACCAGTCACATGCCTTTAGATGCAAATTTATTGAGTTGGGGCAATGGCGCAATGCCCTTACACAATTTCGTCCAATAATTGGTGCATGATTGTTTCCTGACTTCATTACTCGCAGGAACAACATTCAAAGATTTATGACCGTTGCAGATTAAACTTAGTGGCACTGCTGCCTAAAACATAACGAGTTGCCATCTTCCTACAGTGTTCGTCTAGCATAATTTAAGTATATAACCAGGTAAAAAAAAGCACAGAGGCTAGCATAATGCAAGTGAACCTTAGGAGTCATTGAGTAAACAATACTGTCAGAGATTTACATTTGCTAACCAATTACTGACTAAACATTGGAAAAGAAACTAAACAGTGTGTGTCACACCTCATTTTCAGACACCAAGATGCTAGTTATGACTTGTGAGGGCAGAGAAAATCTCAGGTAAAAAATTCACAGGAAAGCAATCTGATGTAAAAATCTGTTAATTTTCAGCAAACTATTTGATGGGCAAATTACTATCGGTTTTGCAAAAACCAACTATTTTATCACCAAAAAGATAGACACAAGCAATATACACGGTAACAATGATACATGTGCACACAATGTGAACAACACAATAATACCGGCATTGTTATGTAACAACAAATATTTTTTAGAGGATAAAGAGCAGGACATGCAGTTTTTGCCAACTTTTCTAATCTGAAAAGAACTAAATGACAAACAATATTCAGCTAAACATCAAAAGAAGATGAAACAAACAGCATAGATTATCTCTTCAATGTTCATGAAAATATAATTCCCCTGCTGCTAACATTTCATCAATCCTATTCAATCCATCCATAACTTCAAGAGATAGTTTGCAAGAGGATTAAGACTCCTAATGCAATACACTAAACAACTTCAGTCACAACATTGTTTTTAAGGCGGTAAGGCGACCTAAGGCGAGCACCACCCGCTCTAGCGCCTAGGCGACGCCTAAGCGCCTAAGGCAGACGCCTAAGCACCTAAGGCGGGCATATTTGTAAGGCGCTGCCCGGGCGCCTTATCGCCTAAGCGTCCAAGGCAGGACGCCTTAAAAACAACTCACAAGACATTCCAGACTTTTCCTCGCACATCTTAGCAAATACTCCAAGGTCCAACATTTCTGTTACAGAGAAGAAGAATCACAGCCAAACATACAGAAGAACGCCATTTTTTTTCTTGGCATTAACCCTTCGTACATACTATTAACGTTGTCTCAATTTTTTTACATGAAGCTTCATTAGTATCAATTCCTCCCAGAAACCAAGATTTGCACAACCCAAAGAACTCAAGAAACAGAATATAAACTAGCGAGCCAAGAAGAGGGGCTAACTACCAGGCGAGGGGCGACAATGGTCGAAGCGGCGGAGCACCTCCGGGTCGTGCATGGAGAGCACGAAGCGCGACAGAGCTTCGAGGAAGAGCGCCGCCTGGTGCCCACCGGCGGCAGCAACGAGATCCGAAAGAACGCCCCGACGGAGCCGATTAGCCTCGAGGGCGACGGCCTTGAGCTCCTCCAAGAACGCCTCCAGGTCGGCCCCGCCAGCCACCTCCGCGGAGGTGAAGACCTCCTGGGCGTGGCGGAGGCGGTCGGAGAGGACGGGGACGGCGGCGCGGATTCGGCGGTCGACGCGGTCGGCGGAGGCGAGGAGCCGCGGCGAAGGCGACAGCGATCGGAGAAGGGAGGTGAGGAGGGAGGGGTGGAAGTCGCCGAGCCAGAGGAAGGGGAGCTCCAGGGGCGACCGCCAATCTCCGGCGCAGATGACCTGGGCGGGGTCCTGGCGGGCGGCCGAGTCGAGGGCGGACCAGTGCGCCTCGAAGTGGGCCTCGACGGCGGCGGCTGCCGATGATAATGGGTCGTTCCAGGCGCCGGGGGAGGAGGAGAGCGCGCGGCGGAGCAACGGGAGGAGCGGCGAGCGGAGGGTGGCGAGCCAGGCCGCGAAGAAGTCCCGCATCGGCCGCCTGGCGCCCGGAGCCCCACGGCCGGGCGGAGGAGGCCTCGGCATGCTTCTGAACGCGGAAGCGGGCGCGGCTGCGCTGGCTCCACGGGAGGCGGCGGGGGCGGGCGATTGGTCGGGTGAGTCCGGTGGGGTTTAGCCGTTTGGGAGTTTCCGTAACGGCCGTCGTCCGTCGCCGCCGCTGGGAGGGAAGGAGGAAAGGACGGAGGTGGGCTGCCAGCCTGCCACTGCAGGGTTCTCCGTCCTGGAAGGAAGTTTTGGCCCGGTCCAGTGCTTCGCGGCGCGTGTGTTTCTCGTCAGACTGAGGGAATTCATCTGCTCAAAACCTATCCCTCAAAGAAAAAAAGAATCTGCTCAAAACCTAACGCTAAAAAAACAATCTGCTCAAAACCTCAAACCCTTTGTCGAGAAAAGCTTTGCTCAAATTACCCATGTGGCCTATCGAGTATACTAGAGAACACATTTGCAAGACACGGACTAAACACATAAGATTTCGACTCGTTTCAGTGCTTGTAGTCATGCTAGGTTGTATACGAAATGGATGTTTTTTTAACTTTTGGTGTTTTTTGTACTAATTTGACAGTTGATGAATAGATCAAAAGTTTCATAGTAAAAAAACGGAATGAGGAAGAAAAATTTGTCCTGCATGCAACACTTAAAAGAACATGGTCAAAGGAAGCAACGCCAATCATTGCTCTTGTAAGTCTACCGAGGCACGAAATGGTGAGGCCGTTGTTTCAACCAAGAGTTGTTCAACACAAATTCCTAAGGCATCATCTTGTGGGCTGCAATTTTCTCTTATCGCATAACATTCTTTAAGAATTATAAAAGCCAAAGTCCTTATGTGTTGCTTTTTTTTTGCTCTTCACTTTGTTAGAGAGGAGCCAATCCTTTGTCGAGAAAAGCTTTGCTCAAATTATCCATGTGGCCTATCGAGTATACTAGAGAACACATTTGCAAGACACGGACTAAACACATAAGATTTCGACTCGTTTCAGTGCTTGTAGTCGTGCTAGGTTGTATACGAAATGGATGTTTTTTTTAACTTTTGGTGTTTTTTGTACTAATTTGACAGTTGATGAATAGATCAAAAGTTTCATAGTAAAAAAACGGAATGAGGAAGAAAAATTTGTCCTGCATGCAACACTTAAAAGAACATGGTCAAAGGAAGCAACGCCAATCATTGCTCTTGTAAGTCTACCGAGGCACGAAATGGTGAGGCCGTTGTTTCAACCAAGAGTTGTTCAACACAAATTCCTAAGGCATTATCTTGTGGGCTGCAGTTTTCTCTTATCACATAACATTCTTTAAGAATTACAAAAGCCAAAGTCCTTATGTGTTGCTTTTTTTTTGCTCTTCACTTTGTTAGAGAGGAGCCAATCCTTTTGCAGGTGGTCACTTTGGTCTACAAGCAGCAAGCATCGGCCATGCTTTAAAACACTTTGTTTTGTTGTACATATGAAACATGCAACCAATGTGTTGTATTCACTTCTATCTACACATATTGCTGATAGTGTATACCAATGGTATGTTCTTAGTTGCTCAATCCAACAAGAGAATATATGTATGTCTAGCACACTCTATTTATTTTCATTGCTAGGAGTAGTTTTATTGAAACATGGTCTACATGTAGCATGGAATCTGTAAAACCCACTTCCAGATAGTTTTGGTGGTGAAAACAGGAAACCTTGCATGTAAAAAAGTTAATTGTGTATTTCACAAAAAAAAAAGTTAACCATGTGTGTGCAACATCATTAAAAAGATATGCCCGCATATTAACAAACAAGGTGCAGAAAACATTGTAAGATCCCACATTTGCTTGCAACACTTTATTGGAAAAAGATTGACAAAGCTTTCTGTAAGTGCATCTAGTGCCCCTTAGTGATTTTGGTGTGTTGAGGACTTATAGGTTAAGGAACTAATGTGTTTTTGAGTGTACACAGGTCTATAAGTCTATGAGGAGTTTGATATTTACAGAGAAAGTCGACCCTTTAAAATGAAGTTCTTCGACTAAAGACTTTGGATTTCTGAAGACTTTGAAAGTGAAGAAATTGGTGCAATCCTGAAGACTTGGTATTCATTCGAGGAACATGAAGCGTGAAGACTTTTGTTTTCGTAGTTTCATTTTCTCTTTCTTGAGTCATAGGAAACACCGTACTGTTAAAGGGGGTCAAGGAAATACTAAGGAAAAATTTCCATGTGATTCTCAACTCAAAATCCTACACCTACCAATCCCTTCGAGTGAAGCCATTGGAAATCTCATATAGTTCAGTCATATTCTTCAGTGACAAAGACGAAGTTCTTCTGGTCTCTGAGGAATTTGTTCTGACTGAGGAGTTAGGAATTCGCCAGTGCGGATTGCCTACACAGTGAGAAACATGATAGCCCTGAGGATTTTGCTACTCAAAATTCCGATCATTGCTGTGCTATGCGCCAGCTGTCCCAAAATATCTACCCACCTAACGGTCATATCATTGAAGGGCATTACGTCTTATCATGTCGGGCTGTTCCCTAGGCTATAAATAGCCGCCCCCTACAACCACTACATGGTTGGCTGCTCCGAGAGAAACTGACACTTGTCATTTGAGAGCATCCCATCCTCCGAGGACTTTGAGCGAAAATCATCAAATGAGGAAAACCCAAACCCAAACACTTACAAACCCAAAGTGATTGAGCATCACTGAAGAGATTGATCCTGCATGGATCCGACGCTTGTTACCTTTGAAGACTGTGCTTCTTCCAGACGGTTAGGCGTCAAGGTCTAGAGCATCCAAGAGGAATTGTGGATCACCGAGTGACCAAGTTTGTGAAGGTTCGGAAGTCACCTGAAGACTTACCACGAGTGATTGAGCGAGGTCTATGTGACCTTAGCTCAAGGAGAATACGGTGAGGACTGTGTGTCCTCAAGTTTAAATACCTAGCCGCTCCAACCAGATGTACAACTGAGACAGCAGTTGGAACTGGTCTACCAAATCATTATCTTCACCAAGCTCACTGGTTCTATTTCCTCAACTCCTTCATTTCCTCATAACTGTGTTGAGTGTTTGTTTGTATCTGTGTTTGAAGACTCTGACTGAAGACTTTCTCAATTTCCTCAGTTCAATTTCTTCAGTCTGTTTGTCTTCATCCTGTGTTATCATGTGCTTACGCTTTATGTACTCTGTGCTTGTCTTCATTTCATCATGAAGACTATGCTTGTGTTCTATTATGTTTACTTTTGAGTACTTATTCCGCTGCTAGTAGTTCTTCGCTAAGGAATTTCCTCACCTGCAAATTCCTCAGTGAAGAATTCATAAAAATTGCCTATTCACCTCCCCTCTAGTCGATATAACGCACTTTCAATTGGTATCAGAGCAAGGTACTCCCTTGTTCTGTGTGATTTTGGTTTAACCGCCTGGAGTTTTAGTTATGTCGATCGCAGGTATGATCAAGGTCTCTGCTGGGTGTCCTACCTTCGATGGGACAGACTACCCCTACTGGAAAAATAAGATGCGAATGCATCTTGAGGCAATTGACAACGATCTCTGGTATGTTGTGGACAATGGTGTTCCCTCAGTCACACCTTCTCTGAATGCCGCTTATGTGAAGAGATTTAAGCAACTCGACTCTCAAGCGAAGAATATCATATGTGGTCATCTGAGCAAAGGACAATATGGAAGAGTGAGTGCTTTGGAAACTGCTAAGCTTATCTGGGATAGGCTGTCCAAAGTCAATGAAGGAGTCTCAACACAGCGTGACTCTCGAGTTGATGTTCTTCGCAATCTCTTCAACCGCTTCAAAAGACTGACAATAAAAATGTTCAGCAGACCTTCGATCGCCTCACTGACATCTCAAATGAGCTTCAAGCACTTGGTACCACTGATATCACCGACCATGAGGTGGTGAAGAAATTGCTGAGATCGCTTGATTCCTCATTTGATACTCTGGCATTGATGATACAAGAACGTGTTGATTACAAGTCACTTGATCCCGCTGATATCCTCGAGAGGCTAAATACTCATGAGTTCCAGCTTGCTGAAAAGAGAGATCTCTATGGTTCGAGCTATGGCAGATCACGTGCCCTGAATGCCAAGGCAGTGTCTGAATCTGAATCTGAAGATTCTGGTAGCAGCCTTGGTGATCCTGAAGATCTGAGCCATGAACTAGCACTGCTCGTGAAGAAATTCCAGAAGTTCTCAAGGTGTGGTCGCTTTGGAAAATCCTCAAGGAGCAATGATTCCTCATCCAGTGACTACAAGAAGAGGCTTTGTCACAAATGCAAGAAACCTGGACACTATATTCAAGATTGTCCTTAGTGGGAAAAGGAATCAAAGAAGAAGAAATATAAGGATTACAGTTCTGATGATGCGAAGAAAAAGAAGAAGTCCTCAAAATCATCATCATCAAAATCCTCAAGGTCTTCGTCTTACAAGAAGAGCAGCTCCAAGAAGGCTCGGGCATTCATTGGCAAGGAAATGGACTCTGAGGCTGACTCTGAGGAACATGAGGAAGAGGAGGCATCTGAGGAGTCTGAGTCTGGTGTGGCGAGCCTGGCTCTCACTACTGCTTTCGTCAGTAAATCCATCTTCAACTCTGAAGAAAATGGCTTCACCAACAAGGCTGATGGAAATAATGATGACTACACTCCCACCTATTGTTTCATGGCAAAAGGTGCCAAGGTACTCAAATACCCCTCCTTGGAATCAAGTGAGAATGAATCTGATGAAAACCTCAAACCCAGCTACTCCAAACTTGCTAAGATTGCTGTAAAACAACAAAAGGCTTTTGAACAGGTTCAAAACATGCTAGACAAAGGTGATGATATGTTGGGTGAAGAAATGGATCGCACTAAAACCTTGACTGAAAATCTTCAGAGACTTCAGTCTAGGTTTGACAACCTTCAAGGTCATCATAACACTCTCTTATCTGATCATGAGAAGCTTTCATATGAATTTCTTCAAAAAAAGCAAGATCTTGAAAAGCTAAATGTGTGTTATGAAGATCTTCAGAATGAGCGTGATTCATTACTTGCTCAACAAATCAGCGTTTCTCAGGAAGAATTTGTTCCTCCATGCTTGAAGTGCATTGAATGTGAAACTGCTAATTCTTCACCAGAATGTTTAAATGCTGCTAATGTTTCAAATTCTTCACATGCCTCTGCTATCACTAATTCCTCATATGAGGGCACTGTTAGTATCACTGACGATGCAGGGCTGAAGGAATTGTACATGACAGGCATGTACAAAAGCCTCAAAGGGCATCAGACTCTTTGTGATGTGCTTAAAAAGCAGATCCTCAACAGGAACCCTAGGAAAGAGGGTATTGCCTTTGAGAGGAAACTCAATGCTGATGGTACATATTGGAAGCCTGAGCAGTACCCCAAAACCTCATGGGTTGCTGCAAAGGGACCTCCAGTTGATCCATCTAACTTATCTGGCTTTGCATGTGAATCTCCTCGTTCTGATGATGAGTCATTTGACTCCAACTATAAACTGTTCAAAAATCAAAATGGTGAAATATTTGCTAGATATGTTGGCACTAACTGCAGGAACGGTCCTCCTATGAAGAAAATCTGGGTTCCCAAAAGGTGCCTTAAAAGTCTTCAGGTGAATGTCCTCAGTACACCACCTGTGAAGAAAAGGAACCTAGATCAAATTCTTCATATGGACCAAATTCCTCAAAAGGATCAAAGTCCTCATATGAATATCATCATGCTAACAACTCTGTTTCGCACGGAAGAGATAAGGGCTATGAATATGAGCATTATTCTTCTAATCATTATGTTCATAATTCCTCGAAGAATTTCTCTGCTTATTCATATGCTTATTCTAACCCCTCTTATGTGAAATAAAATGGACTGGCTTCTATGCCACCTTTCTCGTATGGAGCTCGCAGAGTGATGAACTCTTTGCCACCCCTTCAGATGTGGGTGGTGAAGAAAAAGAACTAATCTCTTCTGCAGGGTCAGGTCTCCAGACGTACGTAATTGTTGAAGAATTTGCTAGAGACCTGAATGTGCCTGAAAGGGTGCAAGCTAATCATAAAGAAATGACCTTTCATTTCTCACGTCCTCATGCTGCTTTATATGTTCTGTTACTTGATGAAATTGATCTGATGAATTGATGTCATATTCTTCACTGATGAAGTATATGAGTTCGTAAGTTGCACTAATTTATCTGCAGGATGATCAACCCAAAGCCATTGAGTGGGTCCTCGATAGTGGATGTACAAATCACATGACTGGTGACAAGAATCTATTGATGGATGCTCCCTTATCACCATCGCATCTGAAGCATATCATCTTCGCTGACAAAGGCAAAAGTCAGGTATTGGGTCTAGGTAAGGTTGCAATCTCAAAGGATCGACACATGGACAAAGTCATGCTTGTCGAGTCCTTAGGATACAACCTCATGTTTGTCTCAATGCTTTGCAATCTTGATATGGTAGTTGTATTTGGCAAGTATCGTTGTGTTGTGATCATGGAAGCTGACAATTCCAAAGTCTTTGAAGGCTTTAGGAGAGGAGACTTGTATATTGTTGATTTTTCTACAGGACCACAACCAGCCGTGTGTCTACTTGCAAAAGCTTTAGAAGGCTGGCTCTGGCATCGACGACTTGGTCATGCAGGCATGAGGAATTTGCACACGCTTGCGAAGAAGAAGCATGTCATTGGCATCGAGAATGTCAAATTCCTCAAGGATCACTTATGCGGAGCCTGTGAAGCTGGGAAGATGACAAAGGCTAAGCATCCAGCGAAGACTATCATGACCACCACTCATCCATTTGAATTGCTTCACATGGATCTCTTCGGTCCTAACCATTATTCTGCAGTCTCAAATGATTCATCTCAATATGGCTTTGTTATTGTTGATGATTAATCTCGATACACTTGGGTACACATTGTTACTTACAAACATGAAGTGCAAGAAGTCTTCAAACGATTTTCCTCGAGGGCTTCAACCAACTTTGGTGTGAAAATCAAGCACATCAGAAGTGACAATGGAACTGAGTTCAAGAATTCTGGTATTGATGACTACCTCGATGAACTTGGTATTACTCATGAGTTATCTGCTCCTTATACTCCTCAGCAGAATGGCGTCGTGGAGCGCAAGAACATGACTCTTGCTGAGATGGCTCGCACTATGCTTGATGAATACAAAACGCCTTGTCGTTTCTGGATTGAGGCAATTGATACTGCGTGCCACATCATCAACAGAGTATATCTTCACAAATTCTTAAAGAAGACTGCCTATGAACTCCTCACAGATAAGAAACCCAATGTAACTTATTTCAAAGTCTTCGATGCTAAATGTTGGATTAGGGATTCTCATCACAACTCAAAATTTGCACCAAAAGCACATGAAGGTTTTATGCTTGGTTACGGAAAGGACTCGCACACCTACAGAGTTTTTAACAACGTTCTTCACAAGGTTGTTGAAACTGTAGATGTGTTGTTCGATGAAACTAATGGCTCGCAAAGAAAACACCTACCTTCTGTGATAGATGAACCAACACCTGAAGAAACTATCAAGTTCAAGGCTACTGAGGATGTCATTCCTACTGAAGAATCTGCTGAAGAATTCATTCCAGAACATGAAGAACGTTGAGCTAATGCACCTGAAGAAAATACTGAAGAAAATGGTGCTGAAGAAAATGCTGATCAAATTCCTCAACGACAACCAGCTCATCCTCGCGTTGCAAAAGAAGTGCAAGTTGAAAAGATCATTAATGACATTAAAGCGTCAGGTCCTCTCACACGCTCAAAAGCTTCTCATTTATCTAAATTTTGTGGGCACTATGCTTTTGTCTCTATCACAGAGCCCACTAAGGTAGATGAAACATTTCTGGAGCCTGAGTGGATTCAGGCCATGCAAGAAGAATTACATCAGTTCGAGCTCAACAACGTCTGGGAACTGGTCAAATGTCCAGATCCTCGCAAGCACAATATCATTGGCACAAAATGGATTTATCGCAACAAGCAAGACGAAAATGGCCTTGTGGTAAGGAATAAGGCACGGCTTGTAGCTCAAGGCCACACACAGGTTGAAGGAATTGATTTCGATGAAACTTTTGCACCTGTTGCTAGACTTGAGGCTATTCGCATATTACTTGCTTATGCTAACCATCATGATATAACTCTATATCAAATGGATGTGAAAAGTGCATTCCTCAATGGTAAGCTTGAGGAAGAAGTATATGTTGCTCAACCCCCAGGTTTTGAAGATCCAAAGCATCCTGACAAAGTCTTCAGACTCAATAAGGCCCTCTATGGCCTCAAGTAGGCCCCACGGGCGTGGTATGATACTTTGAAGGAATTCCTTATGAAGAAAGGCTTCAAACCCGGTTCACTCGACCCTACTCTTTTCACTAAATCTTATGATGGTGAATTGTTTGTGTGCCAAATATATGTTGATGATATTATCTTTGGCTGTACTGACCAACGTTATACTGATGAATTTGGTTATATGATGAGGGAGGAATATGAAATGTCTATGATGGGAGAATTGAAATTCTTCTTAGGTCTTCAAATTCGTCAACAACGCAATGGCACATTCATATCTCAGGAGAAATACCTCAAGGATGTACTGAGGAAATTCGGCATGCAAGATTGCAAAGGTGTCAAAATTCCTATGCCCACAAATGGCCATCTATGCACTGATGAAAATGGTATTGACTTCGACCAAAAGGTATACTGCTCCATGGTTGGTTCTTTATTATACTTATGTGCATCTAGGCCAGATATTATGCTTAGTGTTTGCATGTGTGCCCGATTTCAAGCTACACCGAAGGAATCACACCATAAGACTGTGAAGCATATTCTTCGATATCTAGCTCACACACCAACACTTGGATTATGGTACCCCAAGGGCTCGGCTTTTGATCTCATTGGATATTCTGACTCTGACTATGCTGGTGATCGTGTGGACCGCAAGTCAACATCTGGTACATGTCATTTCCTCGGACGATCTTTGGTCTGTTGGTCCTCGAAGAAACAGAACTGCGTATCACTATCTACTGCTGAAGCTGAGTACATTCCGCTGGTTCTTGCTGTGCTCAATTGCTATGGATGAAGCAAACTCTCAAGGACTACGACGTCAACATGAAGAATGAGCCTCTCTTCTGTGACAATGAGAGTGCCATCAAGATTTCTCACAACCCAGTTCAGCACTCGAAGATAAAGCACGTTCAGATTCATCGTCATTTTTTTTTGTGATCATGTGTTGAAGGGCAACATTTCTATTGAGCATGTGAAGACTGAAGAACAGCTAGCCGATATCTTCACAAAGCCCTTGGATGAGAAGAGATTTAGCAAGTTGCGGTGTGAGCTAAATATCTTAGAATCTTTGAATGTTCTTTGAAAAGGACACTCATCCTAACGCTTATGCAAAATTGATGATTTAGATGTGCAACACATGAAGAAACGTTTTTCTTCAATCAATGAAGAATAACACTCTAAGTGTGAAGAAATTAATGAAGAATTTGATTCTCAGAACCCTACGACAATTGTACGCGGTGTCTGAAATCATCATTCTTATACGGTGAGTCACGCCACCAGCAAAAATTAAAATTCCTCAATTATTCAGATTCTTCAACTTTGCATTGTCTTCTCTATTTCCGTCGTTTTTCTTCATTGGCTATATATATATATATGAGTTTATATCCTCTACAGCATTCACTTATGGCTATTTTTTCAAGTTGGTTTTTCTGCTAAGTGAATGTGATCGGACCCTTCCCCCTCTATGCTATACTTAACCCAATCTGTTCACAAATTCTTCATGTGCGTTCTATTTGAAACTCGTTTAAAATCTTCGCTGTGTCCTTGTCAGCTGAAGAAATTGCGAGCAGAACTTTAAAACCTATCTTATCTAAATTTCCGGCTTTGCCGCTCAAACTGTTCCGCATCCCACAATATACTTATCCATTCACCCACGATCGCACTCGATCTCCACTTCTCAGTATGTGGGTGACACATGTCAAGCGAATGAGAAGGGTCAGGGGAAAGTTCGTCCAAATTCTATGGGCGAACAGTTTTTCACCGTGGCTATAAATACCCCCTTCCCCTTCCTCACTTCCTTTACTCCGCTCGACCTTTCTCCAGCTCGAGCTTCTCAAACCCTAGCGCCGCTGCTACATCATCGTCGCCGGTGAGGAAAAGCTTCACTGCCTCGACCTCATCGCCGTCGTACTCGCGCCGGCCGCGGAAATCTTCACTCCGTCACCGCTATAGCTGTCTTCCTTCGTCAAGTTAGGGCGTGGAAGATCTGCACTGACGAACTTCACATCTCCACATACCAGTTCGTCGTGTTCTTCGTCCAGGGTAATTAAAAGTTACTTTTACTGCCCTCTTTGATTCAAATGATTTCTACAAAATCCTCAAAGGTGTTTTTATTCATATCTTCACACACTAAAGCACCTCACATGTCATCCGTTCTTGATTCGTTTCTCTAAGCTATGTTTTTCTTCAAGATTCCTCAAATGTGTGGATTTTTGATCTACACATCTCTGGAACCTAAGACAAAGAACGCTTAGTGAAATTCTTCAAGACTCTTCTGGTCAAATTCCTCAAACTTGTTCTTTATAAAAAACCTTCTGAGAACGCATATGACCTTTCCAAATTCCCCGCAACTATACTCTGTTCACAGGTACTTATGTCAGCTGCTGAATCACTAGGTTCTCATCAACTTAACTCATTTGCAGTGTTCCTCGAAGAAACGTTGCATACCTCTTCAAAGAATTCAAGTGTTCAAATTCCTCAACTGAAGAAAATGGCTGATGGTAAGAAGACACAGAAAGGAGAAAAAAGGCCTGAGGTCAATACTGCTTTTGAAATCCCCGAGGATATCTATGCTGGGTACTGCACACCCCCTGAGGAAGATAAAAATCAGCGCAAGGTGCGCATTCAAAAGATTGAGAGGAGATGGGCAAGAGAGTGGAGGGAGTACAAATATGTCACTCCCAAATACATGAAGAAATTTGCACTAAATCCTCCATGCCCAAGACCTCCGTTGGCACATGGCCAAATAGCTGACCCCACCAGCCTCAAGCGTGGTGAGGACTATCCTGACGAACGGGCCAAGCGCCAGGCCAAGTTGGCCAAACAAGCAAAAGATGCAGTGAGGAAATTCAATGAAGACTCTGCTGCCGTTGCTGCTGTTGAGGCATCTATAAAGCCGAAGAAGGCCATGCCAAAGAAGCCCGCTCACAAGCCCAGTGCTTCACCAGCAATGCCCTCACGGCCAAGTTCCTCAGCTATGCCCTCACGGCCAGATTCCTCAAAGCCCTCACAGCCAATTCCTCACGCTGCTCCTGCTCCTCCAAAATCTTCAGCCGCTCCGACCAAATCCTCAGCACCTATGCATCTCGCCACGTGCCAAAGGACCACAGACATATCTATTGCCTCAGGAGCTTCTGCAAGTTCCTCAGCTGCTCCCTCTCTTCCGAAGAAGAAGACTACTGCTGGACGATGTCCTCGACCAAGTCCTCACAAGAAACAAGTTGCTTTCCAAGTGCCCTTTGATGATGATGAAGCTGATGATGAAGAATTTGCCGAAATCATCAGAGACAGGCAAGTCAGGGCCGCTAGAGCCAAGGGTACAACTGTGCCTCTTCTTTTGGATCCAAAGTTGATCCTCGAATATATTGATGTTTGGCAGAAGGACCCCAACACTCCCATGCCTGACTTCAAGCTGACTCCTGGCCAAAGTCATATGTTGACTCATTTCATACAAGAAGAGAAATGGAAGTTTGAGAAGGCCAGGAAGATCAACAAAGTGCAGTACAAGAAGGAGCATTATATGAAGAAAAACGTTGTCTCTATGACAACCGAAGAACTGGTCACTATTCAAATTGAGATCAAGAAACCCAGTGGTGAATTTGACGCATACCGGTCTGATTGGCTTGGAGCCAAGGTTCGTTTTGTGAGACTTGCTGATAACTTCACTTCAAATGTTGTAGCCCCAACGCAACAGGAAATTCCTCAGGCTGAAGTATCCGCTCAGCCGACTGAAGAACATGCCAGCACCGCTGATGAAAATCAGGCTGCTGAAGAAAATATGAGTTCCAAGGCTGATGACTGCATTCCAGCCGCTGAAGAAATTGCCAGGGCATCCACTAGTGGTGCGCCTGAAGAAAATGAAGAAGTCAGGGCAACTGCATTAGTTGTACCTGAAGAAATTCAACCCAATTCCTCTGCTCCTCCTGCACCTACACCAACTCCAATCCTTCCATCTGCATCAGATGTGAAGAAGACTAAGACTGCAGAGCGTGCAGCAGTGAAGAAAAGGAAGGCATCAACTTCATCAGATTTTTCAGCCTCGAAGAAGATGAAGCCATTGACAAGCTCGTTTGCAAACCCCATTGATGTTGTTCCTATCTCAACCATGCCATCAAAGGACCTTGTTCCTTTTGATGAAGAATATGTGATTCCAAGTGAATCCGATGAAGAGAATGCCTCTGCTACTTCGTCGGAGCAGATGGATGAAGAAATTGAAGTGGATACAATCCCTTCAACACCAGTTGTCTCCTCGCCTATGCCTCAGTTTACTGTTGAAGAGGCCGGCGTTAAAGAAATGGAAAATGAAGATGTGGACACTGGCTATACCGCACCTGTGCTAAGTGATGAATTTTGGGAAAGTCAGCACCCGAACTCTCCACTCTTCACACCATTGCAATAAATTCCTCAGTCCCCAGAAACTACTGTACAAATGGGATCTGATGAACCACAAGCCACACCGTCTGTCCATGAAGAAATACCAGCCACTAGTGCTGAAGATCATGTAAATGACGAATTGAAGTCCCAGGCTGCCACTGAAGCAGCACCTGAAATTTCTCAGCCTGTGGAACCTGAGATCGAGATCCCTGAGGTTGTGATGCAATTGACTGACACTCCTCACCCCAAGCCAAAGGATCCATTCTCAAAGAAGCAGAAATTCAAGGCTGACGATTTCTTCGGCGAGCACGTATTCTTCACTAACTACAATCCTTATGACTCTACTCGTCTAAGGAGGAAGCGTTTCTGGACTGCAAGCCAGGCCAACTTCTATTCTTCACTGCTTTTCAACAAAGACAAAATCTTCTACCATGAGCATATTCCTCACATGGACATGGAATCATTACCTTGCTTCTCTCCTGTGCTCAGTGTTCTTCATGATGCAGGCCTCCTCAACTTTTGCTCTGACATTGTTGATTGGAATGAAGAGCTTATTCTTCAGTTCTACGCTACATTGCATATCACAGGTGATCCTGAAGATATCAACACCTGGGTCTTGGACTGGATGACCGAAAATACTCATTATAAGGCACATGCCTCTGAATTGCTTCACGCCCTGCCCATCAGTCCACCCAGTGAAGGAGCTCGCTGCCTGTATCATGAACCAGAACTCACAGCTCATTACATGCAAGTGTTAATGAAGCCTTTGAAGCCTGGTCAAGCCCCACGGACCAAATTCCTCGTGAAGGATTTACTCTATGTGCCCAGAACCGTCTATTGCATTCTGACGAGGACAATGAGTCCCATCAAAGGCCATGACTCATCTAATGAGGAAATAGTTGGCATCATGAAGAATCTGCTATTCAACATCATTCATAGCATTCCTATCAACTATCATGATTTCTTCATGAGGACTCTGGCAAATGCTGCACTTTCTCCATTTGAGCTGAAGCCTTATGCACCTTGGATTATGAGATTCCTCAGGACAAGGTCTTCACTCAACTACAAGGCTAATTTTCAGAATCACCTTAGCTATCTGCCTCCGATTGAAGTCCTCAAGCAGGCTTTTTACTTCAACTGATGAAAAGGGCAAGGCTCCTGCAGTCGTTGATGAAGGCATTCGTCCATTGGATGGTCAGTTTCGCAAAGCTGCATCTTATTCCACCAATGATGACTCTGCCACACATGATTCTACTGCCAATGCACCCAAGTCTACTCCTCAAGCCACTACTCCTTGTGTGATGACTGACCGTGAGCTTCTGCTTAGTCTTCACCAGAAGGTGGATCGAAACCATAAATGGGTTAAGCGTCAGTTTGATTCATTTCTTCACAACATGACTGCTACACACAATGCAGTGAAGAAAAACCATTACTACCTCCATGAAGTCTTCGGTCGCACCTGTGCCATTCTATCACATCTGTATGGTGAAGCAGATCTCAAGAAAATGGGTCTCAAGGAAGATTTTGACTGGTCTGCACCTCCACCAAAGAAATTCAAGAAGGTCAAGGTTCCTTCTTTGGTGTCCAGCTCATATTCTTCATCACGCGATACCGACGAGTACGAAGACTTGGACGACACTGCGGCAGGCCCTTCCACGACAAACGACCCCAACAACGCTGGCGCTCCTTCATCAACTTGATATTCTTCAGGGGCGTTAGTCCTCATTTTCGATCCTTTTGGTCATTCGATGACAAAGGGGGAGAATTTTGAGTTAGTATTCAAGCGGGTCTGTCTATATGGGCGATTTTATTTGCTAAGTTACAACTCTTGCTCTTCTGAAACTTTATTGGATCGAGTTGTAAACTTAAACCCGATGGTGCTCTGATACTTTTGATGTGTTTTTCTGCATGCTTATTCCTCATATATGTTAATGCACGCATGCTGAATTACATCAGTCACTATATTTCATCATGCATTTCAAATTCTTCATTATGATATGTCAAATGTGTGTATGAATTACAAGATATAGGGGGGGATCTCCATGATTCTACTCTTGAAGTGTGCAATGCTTCAAAAGCAAATTCCTCACATTCACATCTTCAGGGGGAGTTCTTCTATATCTTCCAATCAAATTCCTCAATATCAGTATTTACACTTCATATGTTTATCCCCGTTGAAAACTTAACCTATATTGTCATCAATCACCAAAAAGGGGGAGATTGTAAGTGCATCTAGTGCCCCTTAGTGACTTTGGTGTATTGAAGACTTATAGGTTAAGGACTAATATGTTTTTGAGTGTACACATGTCTATAAGTCTATGAGGAGTTTGATATTTACAAAGAAAGTTGACCCCTTAAAATGAAGTTCTTCGACTGAAGACTTTGGATTTCTGAAGACTTTTTGAAGACTTTGAAAGTGAAGAAATTGGTGCAATCTTGAAGACTTGGTATTCATTCGAGGAACATGAAGCGTGAAGACTTTTGTTTTCGTAGTTTCATTTTCTCTTTCTTGAGTCATAGGAAACACCGTACTGTTAAAGGGGGTCGAGGAAATACTAAGGAAAAATTTCCATGTGATGCTCAACTCAAAATCCTACACCTACCAATCCCTTCGAGTGAAGCCATTGGAAATCTCATACAGTTCAGTCATATTCTTCAGTGACAGAGACGAAGTTCTTCTGGTCTCTGAGGAATTTGTTCTGACTGAGGAGTTAGGAATTCGCCAGTACGGATTGCCTACATAGTGAGGAACATGATAGCCCTAAGGATTTTGCTACTCAAAATTCCGATCGTTACTATGCTACGCGCCAGCTGTCCCAAAATATCTACCCACCTAACGATCATATCATTGAAGGGCATTTATGTCTTATCATGTCGGGCTACTCCCTAGGCTATAAATAGCCACCCCCTACAACCACTAGCTGGTTGGCTGCTTCGAGAGAAACTGACACTTGTCATCTGAGAGCATCCCATCCTCCGAGGACTTTGAGCGAAAATCATCAAGTGAGGAAAACCTAAACCCAAACACCTACAAACCCAAAGTGATTGAACATCACTGAAGAGATTGATCCTGCATGGATCCGACGCTTGTTACCTTTGAAGACTGTGCTTTTTCCAGACGGTTAGGCGTCAAGGTCTAGAGCATCCAAGAGGAATTGTGGATCGCCGAGTGACCAAGTTTGTGAAGATTCAGAAGTCACCTAAAGACTTACCACGAGTGATTGGGCGAGGTCTGTGTGACCTTAGCTCAAGGAGAATACGGTGAGGACCGTGTATCCTCAGGTTTAAATACCTAGCCGCTCCAACCAGATGTACAACTGAGACAGCAGTTGGAACTGGTCTACCAAATCATTGTCTTCACCAAGCTCACTGGTTCTATTTCCTCAACTCCTTCATTTCCTCATAACTGTGTTGAGTGCTTGTTCGTATCTGTGTTTGAGGACCTTGACTGAAGACTTTCTCAATTTCCTCAGTTCAATTTCTTCAGTCTGTTTGTCTTCATCCTATCCTGTGCTTACGCTTTCTGTACTCTATGCTTGTCTTCATTTCATCATGAAGACTATGCTTGTGTTTTGTTATGTTTACTTTTGAGTACTTATTCCACTGCTAGTAGTTCTTCGCTAAGGAATTTCCTCACCTGCAAATTCCTTAGTGAAGAATTCATAAAAATCGCCTATTCACCCCCCCTCTAGTTGATATAACGCACTTTCACTTTCAACATAGGAAACCAGTGTATGCATCATACAAAATCAGTACAACATGCAACAACAACAAATATGCCTTTGTAGCATGAGCCAAGTCATTTGTAACAAATAATTCGAGTTATCGCAATATGACACCAACGTGAACATAGCAAAAAGTATATGAGTATGTTGAAAAAACATGTGCAAAGTAGAAAAAATAACCTCAAACCTGCTACCTCTGGCAGTCCAACTATCAACATGTGAGCTGCCTAGACCCATCCACCCTTGGGCGTCATTCTCCCCAAGCTCGACGCATTTGGGACCTCTAGTGCCGAGCCCCACCTCGAGCTTCAAGATGATTCCTGAGTCGTGAGATCTTCATGCGCTTTCATCAAGGTGGAGTAGGAGAAGAAGCATGAAATGTGGAGAATCCCACTAAAAAGAAGGAAGAGAGGAGATCGTGGGCGGACAAAGATGCAGTGATGGGAATTAGCAAGAGAGAATTGTGTGTGTGTAGGGGGGGGGGGGAGCAAACAAGAAAGCGTCATGGAGCAATGTGGTTGGCCGGATGACCATTTTAAACATACAAACCTATGTGGAAAAAAATCATCATTGGAAAAGAGGAACATTCGACAACGACGCCAAATCTAGGCGGGGGGGGGGGGGGGTGTCACAAAAAACCGACGGCAACTGATACATTTCGATTTGCTTCATTGATTCGATCTATAGCACCCACGAACCACACATTTCATGGTTTGAGTGAAAAAAAGTTTTTTGGACAACCCGTGAAAAAACATTTTTGGACAACCCTACACAGTTCCTGCAAATTTACCTGCTGATTTCACTAAAATTAACCAACGTAAATGCCGAAGAACACAATATTGCACTAAGGTGTACTTTTTTCACAGCCTCTAAAGAAAATGAAAATGACTTCCCCTAAAAAATATTTTTGGAGGGGTCCCTAAAAAGTTTTTTGTAGTTGCCCTAAAATATATATATGAAAATGACAACAGAAGTATAACGAAGAACAACAACAGCCCAACTACAATGACCCGGGAATACGTCTAAGGCCCAACAGCCCGGCCCACTTCCTCAACAGAATGGTGAGCGAGCCGGCGCTAGCTGCTTCCGGCTCCGCTTACCGGACGACCCGCCACAGCTCGGCTCCGCCTCCGACGACGCCGCCCTCGGCCGCTTCCCGTTCTGCGGCTCCGACCCGGCAGCCTCCTCGCCCGCGGCGGCCGCCTTCCTGTTCACGCGTAACGCGCATCTCAGCCCCCGCTCGCTCTCCCCCAGATGCTTCACCTACATGCACGCGTCCCCCAGTTCTTCGAGTCAAACTGTGCACGCACGTGCGTGACACTACGCATACTTCCAGACGACAACATGGCGTTTACCTTGCAGAAGAGGGAGCAGTACTCGTGCCCTGACGAGAGCGGCCGGGCGCACGCGGCGCAGGGGTTCTCGGCGCAGGCCGAGCGCTTCCTCGCCGTGCGCTCGTTCAGGAACACCACCTCGTGATCGCTCACCGTGTGCGACTGCATGCGGCCGCGCATGCATTTGAGCGCCTATCGAGAAACAGAACGGCCACGCCTGAATTGGGCGATCTTGGTGTGCGTACCTGGATGCCGGTGCAGTCGAACAGTTTCAGGTCGTCGACGCGGACGACGAAGCAGGACGCGTACTTCCAGATCTTTTTTGCCCCCCTCATACCAGATAACAAGACCGATCAGAGCACGGCGAGGTGAGGACATCTGATCACCAAGCGTCGCTCGCAAATGTATTACCTGGAGGACGTTGTGGGAGGGATCGTGGGGGAGGCAGTGGCGGCAGAGGGCGGCGGCGCAGTCCGCGCAGAAGTGGTTCTTGTCGTTCTTGCGCTCCGCCGGGTGCACGGCGCACGCGTCGAAGAATTCCTCCGACAGCAGGCCACGCAGCCACTGCGGGGTGGCGCGCACGGCCGAGGATTGCATCGCCGCCCCGCCACGCGCCAGCCGGTCCTGGCTACCTACGGTGGGCGCACACGGCGCGGGGGTCGATCGGTGCCGGAGACGCGCCTCCAGGCGTGGTGGATGAATGGTTGAATTGGGTTGCGGCCGTTGGGTGGGGCGGATTCAAAGAGCGAAAAGCGCGGGGCGTTCGGCACTTCTGCCGTTGCAGATGGAGGCGATTCTATGCAGCGATCTACTACTGTTTTACAGCAACTCCACCCGTCAAGCATAATCGTCCAGCAACCTAACTTTTGGCCGAGAAAACCGCTCTAGCAGAATCGCTGTCCGACGCTCACCGGCATCTATACTATCTATATCTATTCTATACTTCTATACTCAAACATTATTTTTTCTAAGTGCACCCCACAAAACATACACGAATACATTACCACCGTATAATTAGTCCCACTAAATTTAATCTAATAGCTAGCCTTAACCTAATTTGTTCTCTGTGTGCACTTATCTATACTACTTATAAAAGAGCAAACATTATCTTCTCTAAGTGCACCCCACAAAACGTACACGAATACGTTACCACCGCATGATTAGTCTCACTAAACTCAATCTAACGGCTAGCCTTAACCTAATTTGTTCTTTGTGTGCACTTAGCAATTTATATTGACTGACCGTACTCCACCGCAGAGGAAAAATATGAAAGTCCACGTCCAATCAATTAGGAAACTATAATCACGGACACTCGTATTAAGAAACTAATCATGGGCGCATCTAATTATTAGAAAATTAATCACGGGCGCAACCTATTATTAGGAAAATAATCACACGCGCATTCTATTAAAAAATTAATCATGGACGCATCTAATTATTAGGAAACTAATCACGGACGCTTCCTATTAGATAACTAATCATGAACACATCTAATTATTAGGAAACTAATCGCGAGCGCATCCTATCGTCTCGGGAATCGCGATCGCGAGTCGCCTGCCGACACCAACCCACCACCCATGCAAAGCCACAGTGGGAGACACGCGAGGAGGAGCTGCGGCTTCCTCCGAACACACACACACGTGCCGTCGCCGCTTTCGTCTTCTGTTTGGAGGCCAGGTCACTTTTCTACTGACTGCAACGACTTCGTTCACGTCCTGGCATGTTCTCCGGGAACCATCGGCATCCGCGTCGACTTCAGCTCCGTCCACAATACCCACGCTGACAACCACCCACCGTTGACGCCCTTCAAGTGGGGGCAACGCTGAGTATCCTGGACCAGTATAAGCGGGCCAAAAAAATTGAGTGGGGGGCGCCCCGGTGCATGGAGGGCGCCGCCTCAAAGCTGGACGACTGATTCACCTGCGTCGACAACACCACCCAGCTGGTGAGAGGACACGGTCGCCGCGGCCACTCGCAGGCCTGAACGACGGAGATGCTCGCCTTCACGCGAACGCGCCACACGCACACACTAATCAGATAAGCACCGAGTGTTGTTTTTTTACTGTCATCGCTACCTCGCTGGTGGTGACACATCTAGAAGTACACGTACTAGAGATGAGGTAATGAGAAACAGAGGCGCGCTGGAGCACACATAGTTGGGTTTCAGGCAACCAATGCCTTCTTTTTTTTCTTTATTTTTTCACTGGTTTTCGCGTACTTGCAACAGACATTCCTGTTTTTTTAAGTACTGACTACCGGTTATTACATGGCCAACTCACGACTACATAATGAACTCACAGACAAATTCGTTGAACCAAGACCTTACTTGCAGTCATGAAATTACGTGAAAAAACCCAGAAGTTTGCATAAGTTTTAGTGAAAAAAAATAAAGTTCGCATAAGTTTTACTAAAAAAATTAAAGTTCGCATAAGTGTATTTGTTTGTCCAGCAGATACATGGCAATTGTAATTTTACATGAGCATTTTCATACCGTCCTTATCTACAATTGAGTTAACATGTTTTCCTGATAGAAAACTTGGACCACATACAAGAGAAGCAAAAAATGCATGTTGATTATGATGATGACGAATGTAGGATATTTTGTGGTCATGGTAAATTCTTATATCATTTATTTTATTTCATTATTGCACTCTACATTACATACTACGCACGACCACTTTGGTAGAGGTGACGAATTCGCATCATACAGAGAGACCAACCATGTTTCTCCGAATATCTTGAATCATGATCCTTATGACTTCATCTCTACTACTTATAAGAAGTACATTTTTTCGTTTGACTATTTCCTGACTTGAGAGCTAAGGTATGTTTTATCCACTAGAGTTGCTAAAATTGGAAGCATGTCTGCAGTTTTTTTCTTTCTAAACCGGCATTTGTTGGCCTTTTTATGCCACTGTTATTCTTACAAGTGGTAGCCTACGCTTGTTGAAGACTATTTCCAAATTATTTATCTTTGTATCATTATTACTACAAACTAAGAGGATATTTGTTATATTGTCAAAATTTTAGAATGTTGAGCCCTTAAAGAAATGTGTAATACTCAAGTAACTGTTCCAAGTTGTCGTATTAATGCTTTTGTCTTGTAATAATAATTCCTGACTGAAGTTTGTTGGCACTGAAACGGTTTCTTAGCTTGTGCTAAGTGACATTTTCATGTGTGATTATACTTGCATAAATATGTGCATATGGAGAATCATGATGAATCTTCTAAATAATTTTGAGTTTTATACATTGGGAACATTGGGTGGTCTTTTAATACAGTAGACATGTTGATTAAGGAGAAACGATATTTCAAATTGTTTGTACGAGTAGGGAATAAGAGATTGTGTATTTTATAGGTAAAATTCAAATTTATGAATAAATTGTCTTGTATTAAGTTTAGTATAGTGTGTTAATCCAAATAGACGCGTGTTGCACGTGCACACTTATTAGTTCAAATAGACGTGCGTTGCACGTGCACACTTACTAGTAATTTTTAAAAGCCAGTTCAAATCGAGCCAGCGAGCCTTCGTATTTGGCGGTTGGGCCATGCGATATATCGCGTCCTTCGTCCGGTTAAATATTGGCGTCATAGGTATTTCAAGACACACGTTCCCTTTTCCCACCGTCCATATCCATGCGCCGCCGTCGCTTGTTACCACCTCCGCTGCAACTTTGCCATGGGATCGCAGGTTGGTCGTGTGACACTTCACCAGAACATAATCAAAGGCATCACTTTTTGCTACATTGTACCTTCCTTCTGTATATATTCGGCAAGGCTTCCACAAGACCGAACGACTGTTTCATCGAATTGCCGACAACATGGAAGCCCATGAACCTTTCTTTCAGCAACATAGAAATGATGCCGGTCTCCTTGGGTTTTCCCTCATCTCGAAACAAGCTTTCAGCCCATTTTTTATAAATATAAAACAACCAACACGTCCATGCAACAAGTTCAAGTGACGCACGGAAAATTAAACAATCTACAGGGACAAGAACACAAACATGCCCAAAAGAAAGCATAATAAAGATGGAAAAAATTACCACAAAGTGAATGGAAGCTCAGCGATATTGTTGGCGCTCAAAAGTGGCACAATCATAAAAGTTGCTTAAAGCTATGTCAAGATTAATTTAAACTTATGATTGAAAGTCACCATGGAATGGCTCTCTTCGAGAAGATAAAGATGGATATGAAGATGATTTAAAACGGAGTTCGGATGCAAAATTATGACAAGTACGGAGATGCTCATATTGACACCAGATTAAAGAATGGCATGAAACTCAATTAAGATGGCCTCTGAGGAAAAGTTTCAACATGAAAGTTGTGCATCTCGTCGAAACGGTTGATTTTGATATAAAATCGTCTTAATCTAAGGTCGTATGCAACCTGTTGAGGTAAAACAAGGTCAGAAACAGAAGTTGCAGAGTCATTTCGGACCGATCGAGTTGACTCGGTAATTCTGAGTGAAACCACTCGGAAATTCTGAGTGAGATATAGAAGATTATAGAAGGCCGACCACGTTCACTCGGTGGTACCGAAGCAAACCACTCGGTGGCTCGGAGTTGATCCGGAAAATTGCCAAAGATTCTTGTCCGAGTTAAATTAGGGTTTTTGATGTTTTGGACGGAATTTTTAGTCCTTTTCTTATGCGAGAAGTCCAGCCGCCTCATAAATAGATGAGAGGTGACGGCCGATTGAACAACACACACTCGATCTATCAATATATCACTTTTTACCTTTACCCTTATCTCTCTCCCTAGTTCTTCTTCTTCCTGGTTCTTCGTCTTGGAGGGCAGCGCTCCACGAGGCCCTAGGGGCGATCAGGTCAACTTAAGGTAGCCCATAGCCGTCGCACGCCCTGACGGGGTCCCTCCCGAGCGTGTGAGGTTTTGGGTCTACAACAGCGCCCGCCGGATTACTTGCGTACCGCGCTTCCAGTTAGATCTCCTTCGACTTGAGCTATGGTGCATCACCCCCGGCGTAGAGTGATGTGGAGCGAACCTCGACATGAGGGTCGGTCCGTTGTTGGCCCGATCTTTCATGGCACAAACCTCCATCGCAGCAAGAACTCGTTGTAGGTTTACGAAGATGTTCACAAACTCCGCAGAAACAATACGCCAACCCCTCGATCCGAAGGAATAACGTGGATGAAATTTATAGGCTCAACTTGTAATCTCCCATGCGTCGTGTCGCAGGAACTCACACGCTAATAGAGATTTTTTAACAAGGTTTCTCTAAACTCGATAATGGCCGCCGACTGAAAAACATACACGTGTCTAATTCATCTCAAAATAACCTAAAACCAAAAGCTACGTTCTTACGTGGCCGAACTGGCCTTTAAATAGTGCTCGCACGCACACGGGCCAAGCCCGACTCTTTTCCTTAGCTGATTACTAAACGGATATGGACCAGAAAAATACCTGGACTCTATTTCCTATTTCAACTGATCACTAATTAACTAATTTAAAAATCCAGCACACCGATCTCAAAAGGACAAAATATACTAGTACTACTGAGAAACTAAGAAAACGCATGCACCTTCCAGCTAAACTTTAGGATTGACTTTGGCTCAAATCTTTTCCATCGTAGCAAGATTGCATGGAGTTCGGAAAGTAGGCTCCACTTCCTTCTTCGGAACAATTTGAAACTTGAACGTGCCAATCTGTAGTACATGTGCCGTCGAAGCTAAACACATCATGGCTGTACTTTGTTTATGCATAGAACTGACAGTAACAATTTGATTTCCTTTGTCACGGCGCTTAGCTGGTACGACATATTTCTTCATTAACGAAACATCAGTCTTCGTAGACAATGTCGCATCATCCTCCCACCCTTGAAGAAAAACCGTCCTCGGTTTTGACCTATGTATGTCCCTTCTTATACATTTTGACAATACATTTTATATCCTTTGCATCCTTGGAATAATAGCATAGAACTCACCCTTATGCATAAATGTATATCTATTTGTTCGCCCACGAGGAAGAACATGCTGCCATGGATGTCCCAAAATAAAATGACAAACATGAAGTGGCATAACATCGCATTCCACTTTATCCACATAGCCATCAATAGAAAAAGGGACCTTCACCTTGTGAGTAACCTTCACTTTGCCCACATTATTGATCCACTCATATAGTATGGTTTTGGGTGCTCCTAAGTTGGCAAAGAAAGAGAGTCCACCACATCCTTGCTAATCATGTTGCTAGCACTGCCACCATCAATTATCAGTTTGCACACTTCTCCCTTGATGATACATGCAGTTTGAAAAATACTCCGTCGTTGTCCTGGTTCAAAAATGACCTTGTCATCTCGTTGAACCTTATGTGCTAGCAAACTTTCCATATCAGGATCATCTTGAGGATAACATAGTATGGTATCACCATGACCTCTTTCGATTCCATCCTCTAACTTAGGCATATCATCTTCAGATTCTGAAATATATTCTGCATCTACAAGTAGAACCCTTCGTTGATTGAAACATTTATGCTTCATGTGTCCACGTCCTTCACACTTGGGGCAAATAATATTACGATGATGATATGAAGTCGCATTAGATGAAACCTGAGAGACCTCTTTTGGCGCAACCGCCACTTTACTCTATCAATGCTTCCCGACTTATAAGAAGGAGTCGGTTTAGCACTAAACCCACCATCAATAGGAGAAGAACCACGTCGCCCACTGTTGTAAGTTTGACAAGTCTCTAAAGCTTGCTTCTCCAATACCCAACGTTCAGCACGCTCCGCTTGATGGAGCAACTCATGAATCATTATATTGTATTAAATCAACACGGTCATGAATCTTTTCTTCTAACCCCTCAAAGAAACATACTATGGTCGCCTTCGCAGACTCACGCATAGTTGTACGGATCATCAAAATTTGCATCTCTTTGTAGTACTCATCAACTAATTTTGTACCTTGCACTAGATGGCGCAGTCTACTATGAAGCTGACGAGTGTAATAAGCAGGCACAAAACGTTCCCTCATGATTCGCTTCATGTCAGACCATGTCGCTGGTCTCCCGTGAGTACGGTTCTTATTATCCCACCATACAAGAGCATACTCTGTAAATTCCATTGATGCAACACGAACCTTCTTCTCTTCGGAGCAGTTGTGACCATCAAAAATCTGATTTATGCACATCTCCCACTCCAAATATTTCTTCGGGTCAGCCCAACGTCCCGAGAATTCAGGTATGGTTATCTTGATTCGACCCAAACCATCATCCTCGTGGGCACCATTACCTCCATAGTCACGGCGCCGCCCAGCATGGCGGTGAGCCCAGCATCATGCTGTGGTCGGTGAGGTAAGCCTCCACGGGCATCAGAATCCTCAGAAAAATCACCATCATCGTCATTGTCGCGGTCACGACGTCGTCGTGGTGAGCGGGACTATCGAGGTGCCACATCTCTCGCCTGAAGGTGCTGAACTGCTGCGGTAAGCCGATTAAGACTCTCAGTCACCACCTGTAGACTATCAGTGCGCTGTAGATTATCACCGCCTGAAGAAGCTTGGTACTCAAACGCTCGTTCAACCTGTCCTCGACGCCTACAATATTTGCAGACAATTCCTCAACCCTCGTCCCAAGCTTCTTGTTGGCTCCCTTGATTGCCATCAGATGGATACGCAAATCATCACTTATCTCCAGACCCTCCGGAAGCTCATCGACCTCCTCATGATCAGGTTTGTCATGCTGCGAGTTCACCATCTTTCAAATAGTCAAATCAAATAGCAAGAAGAAGAAAAATTGTACCGTGATCAACCTTGCTCTGAATACCACTTGATGTGGAGCGAACCTCGACACGAGGATCGGTCCGTTGTTGGCCCGATCTTTCACGACACAAACCTCCATCGCAGCAAGAACTCATTGCGGATTTACGAAGATGTTCACAAACTCCGTAGAAACAACACGCCAACCCCTCGATTCGAAGGAATAACGTGGACGAACCATATAGGCTCAGCTTGTAATCTCCCATGTCGCAGGAACTCACACGTCAATAGAGATTTTTGACAAGATTTCTTTAAACTAGATAATGGCTGATGGCCGAAAAACACACACGTGTCTAATTCATCTCAAAATAACCTAAAACTAAAAACTGCCTTCGTACGCGGCCGGACTGGCCTTTAAATAGTGCTCGTAGGCACACGGGCCAAGCCCGACTCGTTCCTTGGCTGGTTACTAAACGGATATGGACTAGAAAAAAAATACCTGGACTCTATCTCCTATTTCAACCGATCACTAATTAACTAATTTAAAAATCCGGCACACTGATCACAAAAGGACAAAATATACTAGTACTACTGAGAAACTAAGAAAACACATGCACCTTCCTGCTAAACTTTAGGATTGACTTTGGCTCAAATCTTTTCCATCATAGCAAGATTGCATGGGGTTCGAAAAGAAGGCTCCACTTCTTTTTTGGGAACAATTTGAAACTTGAACGTGCCAATCTGTAGTACATGTGCCGTCGAAGCTAGACATGTCATGGCCGTACTTTGTTTATGCATAGAACTGACATTAACAATTTGATTTCCTGTGTCACGATGCTTAGCTGGTACGACATGTTTCTTCATTAACGAAACATCAGTCTGTAGATAATGTCGCATCATAGAGGGTACACGGTGACGTGTTCGTGTGCAAACATACTTTTTGGCGACTCTGCCGGGGAAGAAGCTTCGAGCGGTCTCCAGCCTGTTCTTGCTATGAAGAGATCGTCATCAAGAAGTTGTGATCTACAAATGTAATATGAATACCCAATTCCCCTTTGTAGATGCAAATAACTCATATGTTGTTGTTAGATTGCTTAATGAGCATAACATATCGCTAGCCCCAGTTTCATAAATCATGCATCTAATTATGTGCAACAAGGGCCGATGCAAATGATCTGCATGCTTCAAATTCTTATGATTGTAGCAACATACATATGTATCCTAACTCTCATGCATCGGCAACCCCACAAATCCATATGCCGATGAACAACGTGATGGGTTCAGGTGATCAATTTGAAACGCGTCATGTTAAAATTTCAAATAGTATACAAGAAGGTGTTTCATGCTTTTATTCATCAGCAGCTAATTTGCAATATGTGAATCGAAACATGCCGTTGGATGGAAGAATTGGCCATGCTACTACTAGCTATTCGGCCAGCTACTCTCAAATGTCGTATGCTACACCTCATGTTAGTAATTGTTCGGCATCATATACAACTGTAAATGCTCATAATTCAGCTTCGCACGTTCATGGTCATAGCCGAATAAGTGAAAATTTTGTAGGAGTGCATATGCCATTATCTAACATTGTAGCAAATAATGCATCCTCTATGCAATCAGATAATTTGGGCAACACCTCATTGCCGAAAGAATCTAAAAGTACTCAGCAATCCCTTACAGAATGGGAAGTGGTTGCATTAAAAAGAGATATAGCCCAAAATAACAAGATTAGTGCTCTTTGCCTTGAAGAGCATGATAAGGGATTAGTGCCTGATTATAATGCCATAAAAGATAGAGTTTTACAAGAAGATGAATTTTTGCCAATTGATAAAATTGGCGAGCAAAAATATGATTTCACAACAATGCATATACCTGCACCTAGTACTACATCATATTATACACCCCCTACACAATTGCGAAGTTTCGACAACACTTGCGTGTCATTGTCGAAAGAATCTAAAAGCATTGGGGGGCAATCATATCCGAAGTGGGCTGAAATTAAGAAAAATCTTAAAGCCAATTTTGCCACTCCCCGTCAGAAACAAGTAGAAAAATAATTGGCTGAAATAAAATAAGCATTACCAATTGGTAGAATCAATTAAAAGAAGGATGATTCGGAACATGAAAGTACTTCGGTTGAAAAAGCCGAATCAAGTAGTATATATTCCAAGTCCATCAAATCCACAGAGGCAAGGATTATTGAGAAAGGGCATGGCAAGCATAGCAAAACAACCATGCTTGATTTTTTTGAAGTTAATGGAACCTACTTCCTGCCCTATGAGTTTCGTGTCATAGAAATTGAAAAGCTTCAAAGACAAGAGCAAGTAGCCGAACAAAGTTCGGGTGACAAGGATCTCCAAAGCAATGATGCACATAATCAGGAAAAAGATGATGACAATGCGTTGGGGAGCCATCCAAATACGGAGCAAGATATTGTTCAAGTCACACCACCATCATGCTCTCCTAACATAATTGAAGAGATACGCTAGCAAGTAATTTACCTATTTTCAGAGTTGGTCGCAACTTCATTGTTGATGCATCTATTAGAAAAATTCTCATAAGTAATTTTGAAAGACCAATGAAGGGTAATTTACTTATTGGCAATAAAATTGTTATAGAGCATATCGGTCAACCCATTGCACCGTTCATAGAGACCGATAGTGATTTATTGCAACCAAAGCTTTTTTTCATTGATTTATTTAAAGTTCATCGAGTAGCTTTCCTTGTTTAATATTTGGATTGCACATGGTCTCAATTGAGCCACCACTGGTACAACGAGGTACTATATACACAGTTTTTAACCCCTTTCCGCGACGACATTTTGAACAGTTGCCAAGTGATTGACTGCGTTAGGGGGGTCCTTCCCACACGACCCAGAAACCGTCGGGGATATGGAGCCATGATGGAAAGGCCTTGCCAAATGTAATCATATGTGATGTAGCACACACTAAATTCTTTCGCACGTGTGGGATCGGTGATTAAACGTTTCTAATGATGTAGTGAAACCAAACGGTGTGTCATAATGAACCTTTTGAGAAATAGTATCTAAGGCACACGGGCCAACATATGAACTATGTGCGATATGTGCCCCATCGCACACGAGTTTTCCGTGGAACCCGTCTGTCACGCAAGACTCCATTGCACATGTTTCCCAACAATTACCGTGTGTGATAATGTTCTATCACAAACGGTTCAGAAGCCCCTTCGCATACGTACAAGTGTTGCAGACCGTTTGTGATTTGTTGTGTATCACAGACAGTTGTGGCAAGAGTGACATGTGCTTTTCGTTTGGGATCCCACACGTTTCCTTAAAAATTTACGGCTGGGATTGTATTTTACATTGGGCATGGTTTACTCTGAGCTCTCGTGTGCGATAACGTGATATCACAAACGGTTCTGGAGCCCCTACGTACATGTAGTAGTGCTACAAATCATTTGTGATCTGCTGTGTATCACCGACTGTTCCGCTACGATTGACGTATGCTTTCCGATGTGGATCGCACACACTCATTTAGTTGAACCATGTGCGGAGAAATTGTCAAGTTAAAACAAAAATATGCCATTTGAATCGGCATGCAAAAAGCAAATTCGCCACAATATTTAATTGAACAAATAGTGTCCACAGGAAGAACATTCATCATATTTCGCAACAATTGCAATTGAACAAATGGTAGCTAAATTCCAATGATTTGTCGATACATATATGCATGACGTAATTAATCATGGTGTACGAAATACGAAGACCTCATCAGATGGAAAACAATGGATCCATGCGTATATGTTTAGCGGCTAACTCTTACTCAATGTTTCAGGAGAACACATGCTGAAATCTTCATTATCACCAGTGGGATTGATGTAGTGATTCAGGAACAAGTCGCTGATAAATCTCCGAACCATCAACAATTCACTAGCGGGGAGCGGTTCAAGGGTCCTCGGTTCTAAGATGAGTTGCAGTATTTTTGAGATCAGAGTATGCCATATGAGTGGAGTAGAAGATATTAATTAAGATAGACTTACCGATACTAATTCACGAGCATCTTCACAACTATCAACAAATTTGTAGATGGAGATCATGTGTCTGCAAACATAGTATCCACAAAGGTTGGTCCCTGCTTGTTGCTGAGGACACTGAATTTTTTTTGTACAGAATTAGTCATGTACTTGTCCTGTTAGGAACAACCTAACTGGTGTTAGATGTATTTTTTTTCTTTGGACGGAAATAGAAAGAGGTTTATTTAGAAACTTGAACATTTGACTAGCGTAGGAAAAGGTATTTGCAGACTATTGGATACATTTTCTGAAAATAACGGATTTTTGTGTGTTACTGGAGAAACGATCTCGTGTTGCAGAGGTAGTTCCCTCTTGGAAATGTTCCCTGGTTTAGTTTTCCACAATGTGAGCACACTATAAATGAAGATGAATTTTGACAACATCAATTATTGAACCATATATGAATGCAAATTAATTTCAGCATCATAGAATTCAATACCCATCCATGAATTGCTGATGATGCGTCAGATCCTGAGCGTTTGTTGACTCTCTGAGAGAATCCATGTAGTAAACTGTGTTCTTGATTTGAACAATGAAAACCAATATCCAGTAATTGCTACATATTAAGAAAGCCATGAACTTACAAATTATGTTGAAATATCAAAGACAATCAGTGCATGCATGGTTGTTTACTTGACTTACCGTTCATGATATGGCCAGAGAAATGATTCTGCATGGGACGTGTTTGTGAAGATACGGACGATCGTGTTAATGGCCCAGTCTCGTAGGTCCTTACCATCTAATGTTGTGCTATTTGCTAATGCAGGATCTATGAAAATACACAATCTCCCTTTTTCTTCTCCCCACATTCAATCCCCTGAGAGGAATAAAATGCAGTTAGCTGTTTATCATTTACAACCTTGTATGGGGAAGTTGATCAGAGTTTGTTAAGTACTTACAAAATCAGGCATCTAACAAGAGTGGCATCGAGCTCGTTGAAGTTGAAGAAGAGATGTAAGTCCTCAGAACTCACACTAATGGAACCAACATCATGTAGGAAATGATCTCTGTTGTAGTGGACTAGTAGAACATGATGACCTGCTAACATTTGATCCATGCAATATTTATTTAACTCACGGCAACTGGAACTGCACTCATCAAAGTATTCACCAACAAGAAATGGCTGAACATGGACGTAATTGCGTGCTTCAAGTACGTCTGCTTTATTTTTAGCAAGTTGCAAAGATATTTCTTCATCATCCATGCCATCAGAAATAATATTACTCCCCGATTCGAACAACTTGCTGTTAATTTGGTTCTGGGCGATGAGTGCTTTAAGTAAGAGGCAATCGTTCTCTTTCCTCATCGCTCTCACGGAGCGCTTCCTCGCGGGTGCAGCCTTTTTGGCCTCTTCCTTCTTGGTACTTGAAGCACTTCTGGTAGAACGTCTGGTTGGCTGAAAGGTAGACTGCCCAGTAGATGGTGAAGCTTCGATGGACTGCTTAGCATACGGTTTAGCTCTGCCGGACTGCTGAGCTGGCAGTGTTGCCGTGACGGACTGCTGGGCTTTAGGAGCAGAGGCATTGGACTGCTGACCATGCATTGAAGCTATGTTGAGTTTCTGCGCAGGTGGTGCCAACTTGTCGATGTGCTGAGGAGGTCATGCCAACGCGTTGGTTTGCTGAGCAGGAAGTGTTGACGCATTGGTATGCTGATCACACGACTGTGGACCGACGGACTGATGAGCACTCAGTTATGGACCTACAGACTACTTAGCAGGCGGTTCCGAAGTATCAGACTGCTTAGCAGTCCATTCCACCAGGTTGGTCTGCCGAGCATGTGCTGCAGCTGGGTCTCCTCCCACTGCTTCAGTGGCCGGCATCTGAACTGGTGGTGCATCTTTAGCAGTTGTAGGCCTTACCACTGGCTTCTCTGGGGCGGACGATTACATGTCCTATACAGCACAAAGTCGGGCCGACTGATCACAGGTTGATGCATCAGCCGTCGGATTACGAGTATTAGGTTCTTTGGGGGAAGCACGCAAGAGCTACTGTGGCAAGGAGAGCATCGCTGGTTGAGGGGCGACATTGGTTGCTCTTGGAGGGGCTTCAGGGATCTCATCCATGAACTCTATTTACTTTTGTGGCCACTAGATGTGATGTAATAGTGTTTCTCCCAAGGTCCTCTGCTCATCAAAGTCTCCTAGGACATTCTTCAGAGCAAATTCATTGAATCCAGGCTTTACTTCAGTCACGTAGCACTTCACACAGTCCGGCTTCAATGGAACATTGTCCAACAAGAGGCCCTCTTCCAAGAAGGGTGGGCAAACCCATGTTGTTGCACATTTTAATGTACCTTCATAATGTGTAAGCACGCCCTTCAGCCTATATTTCATTCTAGATAGATCAGATATAGCATCATCATGAGAAGTTGTAGTCTCAATGTCGCTGGGGTCAGCTAATGCACATCTACTCTTGTGCGGTGTTGTCGCGCAATAACCAGCATCCTCCATGCCCGCCTACCCTCCCATCCACTGGCTATCTGTCAGTGTTAGAGTCTTTTGCATCATCATTAACTCCTCAATATCCTTTCGAGCAGCCATATACATGTCCTTCCTCAACCTTTCATACAATTCATTCTGCTTCATTTCACTCCTCGCCTTTTCATGCCGAGCCTCTCTTCTTTTCTGAGTTTGAAAGCCCTCTTATGCGGGGAATTAACACCTATACCCCTTGCATGACCAGGGGGCTCTCTTGTTTTCAGAGCATCAGACAGAATGTCACATGGCCCTGAGTTCCTGTAGAACCTTCCAGGGATCTTGGAAGCCTTTAACATCACGCGATACAGTTCTTCATCATGTGAGTATTCAAAGTAATAAGTTCCATCATCACGCTTCCTTGCACATGTCCGCAAGTAGTCTCTAGCGTGTTCGCCCTTGATTTCACTAAAGGCTGGTTTTCCACCCGCCGCTACTGCTTCTTTGTCCTCATGGTCCCATATTGATTTCATGCCATAGTATCCTACCACACCCACACGATGGGTGTGTGTGTTCCTCTTCTGAAGTTCTGATTTCTTGGCACTCTTCTCAGCAAACTCTTTAGTTGCCATGACCTTTTTGAATTCTGCCTAGTCTTCCTTTGTAATTTGGGGGTATGGGGGGATTGGGTCCTTGCCTTCACTCAAGTACTTCTTGTACAACACGTGCTTCCAGTTGCTCCAAGAATCCCTAGCCTTCTTTAGTGCAGCATGTTCCACCTGCATTCTCCACTGCTCTGGAACGTTGAAGTGGTCCATGATCTCCCGGGCTATCCTTTGTCGTGTTTCTATGTCAGCCTTCCGAAAACCCGGCAGATTAATGTTGAGCCTTGCCCTACCAACAAATCCAGGCACATTCCTGAACCTCGTGCGTGCTTTATCTAGTTTAGTTGGAGCCCAAGACTTTAAATCGATCTCAGTTACTTCATATACACCTTTAGGTTGGTGTGTGGGCTTCCTTGGAGCGTTCCTCCATGTCCTGACCGGAAGGGTAATTGCTACAACTCTATCCCGTTCAAGATTACTTGATCCCTCACCATCTGCTGAAGACCTAGGGTTGTCGGAATAAGATGGAGATACATCACCTGAAGCATGACTGATGTCGCTGCTACTCGACATCTACAGAGAACACATGCGAAACTCGGGAAAGGAGGATTAGCATAAAACTAATAACTTGGTATCAAGCTGTCTAGACATGTCATGCTATAATTTAGAAAATGTACGTCTTATTTGTTAAGTTTGTGTGACTCGGGCGCCCACGATCTGTAAGTCGGCAGTAACTTATTGGAACAAACACAGCTTATATGTACTGTAGGTGTTGGGGATATGGTTATTGGAGGTAAACCGGCTAGGAGTGGCCGGATTAGCTCCATGAAGATTGAAGCCCATGAAGATGAGAAGATACTGGCGCTTTAAGAAGGCCCAAGGCCCAAAGACGGATTAAAGCCTGTGGATGTAAACCGACTTTATCATGTAAACTTGTATTGTAAGTTCGAGGAATAGAGACCGAGCCGGACACCTCTATGATCTGGCCTCGGGACTCTGTAAATCGGCAGGCGTCAACCTGTGTATATAAAGGGACGACCCGGCCACGGTTTGAGGGCAGAAAACAACAACTCGAGGGCCAGTCAAAGCGGATTTGCTCCCTGGTCGTCGAAACCCTAGCAATACCAATCACAACTAGACGTAGGCTTTTACCTTCATCGAAGGGGCCGAACTAGTATAAACTCCCCGTGTCCCCTTGTCCGGTTTAACCCCTTTAAGCTAACCCGTTGCGATGGCTCCACAACTAAGTCCTTTCACGAGGACATCTGCCGTGACAAACCCACGACAGTTGGCGCCCACCGTGGGGCTATCGCACGATGGTTTCAAGTTCTTAAGGGGCAACTTTGATGGACTCAAGGGATACTCTGTGGGCCAGATTATGAAGAGTCATCGCCGCAAGCTCTACATCGACAATGCGGGATGGGGCCCCAGGGCCGATTCAATCGAATACGGGTACCGGGTCCCCTTTGGTGGGATTCACGTCTTCATTGGCAAGATTGGCGAACCGGGCCCCGAGCCGGACACCTGCACCGACATCATCGAGACGGCTCAGCGTGCAAGCCCTTCCCCGGTTCAGCCCATGGCAAAGCATGTTTTCGTAGGTGTCATCCATGGAGCAGAATATGAGGACGGACCGGCATCCAATGGAGAAACCGTTGCCTTCTCCGACGACGAGTCTTCTGGAGAGACCGAATCACTCCATCAGTTGCAGGATGGCCGGATTAGTGGAGGGTCCGAGGGCAACAGTATTCCAGACTCCCCTGATCTACCAAAGCGGGCCGCTATCTTCATGGCCGGTACACAATCAGCGCCCCACTCATCAACCGCCGCAGCAATGCTCTCCGGTTCAGCAACAGCCACGCCGGCGAGGGCAGGGAGCTCTGCGCCACCTCCGGCTCAAGTTCTGTCTGACTTGTTCGACGCTTTGGCAACATTGATGGCCGCGGAGGTGGACGCAGCAACCCGGGATCAGCACAACGCGGAGATCGCAAAGGTGAAAGATCAGATAACTCAGGCTAAAGCGGACCTAGCGGCAGAGAACGCTAGGATGGCTACAGAACGGGCTGAGTTGGAAGCTCAGGCCTATCGGCTTAGGCTGGATCAGAATGCTTCAGAGGAAGTCATGAGAAGAAGATACCGATCGCATCTCCCGCCGAGTTATGAGCCAAGAAATCTCTTCAATACGCTAGGAGCAAGAACTAGTAACCAACCAATGTTAAACCGGACGGAGGCACCAGGGACAGGAGCGCCGATTCAGCCGCGCACAATGGACCCGCCTCGTCAGAACAACATTGTGCCACAGTATGTTCCAACACCCCCCGGGCATTATTCCAATCCGTTGGACAACATTGTGGCTGCTGCTTCATGGTTGGCAGCCCTCCCGACCAACGGCGAATCACTAGTTGTGATTGAGGCACGACGGGCCAGAGATCTCCTTCAGACAGCTCTAAACCAGCAGTAGGCATATTCGCACAGTCGTGAGAGAATTCATTCCACCCCCCGTCCAAGCCGGAGCTACAGCAGGCATGTTGAGGATGAACCGGCCGTGTCAAGCAGTGCACATCGCCGTAACTCGCCGCGAGGGCACAACCCGGCAGGGGGAGGTGCTAATGCACAGGATGTGGTGGATCATGGTCGCGCACGTCGAGAGGCCGAATTAGCAGCTCTGCACGGAGCCCGTCAACCTACTCCGGTTCACCCTACCGCTTCAGTAGAGCCAGGTGTGGTATTCAGTTCCTTAGGGGTGCCGTGTCTCACCCCCGCTTTGCGTAATGTGCGACTGCCCAAGGATTTCAAAGGACCTCGTAAGGTACCCAATTACAGCGCCGATCTGCAACCGGAGGCATGGGTTGAAAGCTACGAGATGGCAATGGAGATGTTAAATGTGGATGAAGCAATATGTGCTAAATACTTCACCATGATGTTGGAAGGAACAACTCGTACTTGGTTGAAGAGCTTACCAACTAACTCTGTCGGATCATGGGCCGAATTGAAGCACCAGTTTATCCAGAACTTCAAAGATACTTGTAAGCAGCCCATGTCAATTGTGGATCTGGCCGCTTGTGTCCAAGAGGATGGGGAGTCCACGACCCATTGGGTAAAGCGGGTCTCAGCTATTTTGCATTCATTGGATCGTATCAATGCAGATACCATAGTGCTAACGTTGGAGGGAAATTGCCGTTTTCTGCCACTCAAACAGAAGTTAGGAAGGCTCAAACGTCACTGCAATGATATGTCAACACTTATGAACGCTTTGGTTAAGTATGCCGATTCAGATAATACCAAAGACCCTAACTCGGAGGAGGATAAACCGGGGAAAGGGAAAACGAACGACAACACCAAGGGTCAGCAGCATAATCCGGCAGGCCACGGGAATAATGGTAAGCGCAAGGCCGACAACAGTTTGGACTTTGTGGCTAACACCAATGCTCAGGAGAATGGTCAGCACCGTAAGGGTAAGCAGCCCCAGAGGGGCGGAGGTTCAGGCCCCAATTTGGAGCGCCTGTTAAATCAACCCTGTCCAAAGCATGGATCAAAGGAGAAGCCAGCATCACATATTTGGAAAGATTTTTATATCATGCGAGATTTCAAGAACTCCAATATGTTTCAGTACGATAATGGCCCGCCCGGTGGTTCAGGAGGTGGTTTCCATGGGCCGGGTTACAGAGGCGGCAGCTCCGGTTCAGGATTTCAGGGCAATCAAACCGGACACAACAATCAAGGGAACCAGGGCAACCAGGGAGGTTACAACCATCAGGGGAACCAGCAGCAGCAGCAGTCGGGTTATCAGAGCAATCATAAAATAGTTAAATAGTGGGAAATATCATGTCTTCACCACTAGCTTGTGTAAGTGTGATCAGAAGCTTTACAAGAGGGTGGTGAACTCTGTTGAACCGGCGGTGCCTCAGTATTTGTGCTGGTCTGAGCAACCCATTTTGTGGAGTAGAGAGGATCACCCGCCCCGGGTTGACAATCCGGGTCATCTGGCCTTAATGGTGGCCCCTCAAGTTGGGGGATATAAGTTCACTAAGGTACTCATGGATGGAGGAAGTAGTATCAACATTCTATATTATGATACCTTCCGTCGTATGGGGTTGACAGATAAGAATCTTAAACCGTCAAACATCATTTTCCATGGTGTGGTGCCTGGTAAGTCTGCATATCCAGTGGTCAAGATAGCCTTAGAGGTGCCTTATGGAGATGATCATGATTTAAGATCAGAAACACTGACCTTTGAGGTGGTAAAAAGTCAAAGTCCGTATCACACTTTGTTTGGACGACCGGCTTATGCTAAGTTCATGGCGAGGCCGTGTTATGTTTATCTACAGCTTAAAATGCCAGGTCATAACGGGACCATCACAGTACATGGGAGCAGTAAGATCGCTTTGGAATGTGAGGAAGGTGATGCGGCTTATGCTGAGTCAGTTTGTGCCATGGAGGAGCTGAAGTTTTATAAAGACAAGGTTGATCCGGCAGATATGACCTCTTTGAAAAAGCCAACTACGGAACACGATCCGACATTGAAATTTAAATCGGCCATAGATACTAAGATGGTTGATTTTGTTCCTGGTGATTCGTCCAAGCAGTTCACCATCAGCGCTAACCTGGATCCCAAATAGGAAAGAGCGCTCATCGAGTTCATCTGTGAGAACCAGGACATCTTTGCATGGAAACCTTCTGACATGCTAGGTGTACCGAGGGAACTCGCTGAGCACACACTTAACATTGATCCTAAGTTTAAACCGGTCCAACAGTTTCTCTGCCACTTCAATGAAGAAAGGCGCAAGGCTATTGGTGAAGTGGTAGCTCGGTTGTTGGCCGCAGGGTTTATTGTGGAGGTCTTTCACCCAGAGTGGTTGGCTAATCCGGTGTTGGTTCTTAAGAAAAACGGCGCCTGGTGTATGTATGTAGATCACACAGACTTGAACAAGGCTTGCCCTGCAGATCCCTTTGCCCTCCCTCGTATTGATCAGATTATTGATGCTACGGCGGGTTGTGACCATTTGTGTTTTCTGGATGCTTATTCTGGTTATCATCAGATCAAAATGGCAGTTAAGGACCAGAAGAAGACAACTTTTATAACTCCTTTTGGAGCCTTCTGCTATGTCTCCATGCCCTTTGGGCTCAAGAGTGCCCAGGCGACTTATCAATGCTGTGTTCAGAATTGTCTTCATAAGTAGATTGGGCGCAATGTTCATGCATATATGGATGATATTGTGATAAAGTCCAGGTAGGAGGAAACATTGATAGATGATTTGAGAGGAACCCTTGACAATCTCCGGGTTTACAAGATGATGCTCAATCCGGAAAAGTGTGTCTTTGGTGTCCCGGGAGGTAAACTCTTGGGTTTTCTGGTGTCAAACAGAGGCATTGAGGCTAATCCGGAAAAAATCTCAGCAATTACATCATTGGCCAAACCGGCGTGTATCAATGACGTTCAACGTTTGGCCGGCTGGATTGCGGCTTTCAGCCGGTTTATCAGTCATCTTGGGGAGAAGGCTATCCCTTTATATCAGCTGCTAAAGAAAACAGATGATTTTGTCTGGAGCGAGGCGGCTGATAAAGCGTTTGAGGATCTGAAGAGGCAGTTAGCTGAACCGCCTGTGCTTGCAGCTCCGATCGATAAGGAGCCGTTATTGCTGTATGTGGCTGCTAATGCCCGAGCTGTTAGCATGGCTATTGTGGTGGAGCGCAAGGAAGCTGGAAAAGAGTATCCGGTTCAACGACCGGTTTATTATATCAGTGAGGTGCTCATTGAATCAAAGCAGAGGTATCCACATTGGCAGAAGCTGGTGTATGGAGTGTTTATGGCAAGCCGGAAGCTCAAACATTATTTTCAGGGTCATCCTATCACAGTGGTCAGTTCAGCCCCTCTGGAGATATCATTCAAAACAGAGAAGCAACTGGCCAAATTGCTAAGTGGGCTATTGAGCTTGGACCTCACGGGCTCAAATACACACCTCGCACAACAATTAAATCTCAAGCGCTCGTGGATTTCATCAATGATTGGACAGAGTTGCAGGCACCAGAGGAAAAAACCAGATAACACATATTGGACTATTCACTTTGATGGATCCAGACAGTTGGAGGGCTCGGGGCCTGAAGTCATACTAACTTCCCCACGAGGTGACAAGTTTTGTTATGTCCTCCGTTTAATGTTCCCTTGTACTAACAATGCAGCTGAATACGAGGCCTTGCTCCATGGTCTTCAGAGGGTAAAGGAGATGAACTTAAGCCGAGTTAAGTGCTTTGGTGACTCGGATCTGGTGGCTCAATAGGTGTCTGGCACTTGGGATTCAAAAGACCCACTCATGGCGGCATACTAACGAGAGGTAGACATGGTGGCTGGCCATTTCAAGGGTTATCAAGTTGACCATATAGACCGGTGAAAAAATGAAGCGGTGGACGCTTTAAGTCGCCTTGGTTCCCAGCGTAAACTGGTCCCACCAAATGTCTTCCTTGATGTGCTGCATAATTCGTCGGTCAAGGTACCAACAGAGGAGGAGTTGGCTATTCCTGATTCAAAGGTTCAATTGGTGGCAGCTTTGCATGTCATACCAGATTGGACAATCCCATACCTGGCTTACATGAACCGGGGCGAGTTACCGGAGGATGAAACCTCGGCCCGGCAGATAATCCGCCGTTCCAAGTTGATGACCATAATCAACGGAGAGTTACATTGTTACAACGTCTCAGGGGCAATTCAGCGTTGTGTATCTCCTCAAGAGGGATGTGAGATTTTGCGAGAAATCCATGAAGGGGATTGTGGTCACCACGCCGGTTCAAAGTCTTTGGTAGCTAAAGATTTTCGCCACGGTTTTTATTGGTTAACAGCTCACGCTGATGCGGAGGATTTAGTCAAAAGATGTGACGGTTGTCAAAAATTCGCACACTGTGCTCATATTCTGGCTCAGGAGTTGAGGATGATTCCAATAACTTGGCTGTTTGTGACTTGGGAGCTTGATATGGTTGGACCCTTCAAGCGATCCAAAGACAAAAAGACCCACTTATTAGTGGCAGTTGACAAGTTCACCAAATGGGTGGAAGCAGAGCCAGTCAGTAAGTGTGATGCGGCCACGGCGGTTCAGTTCATCAAAAAGGTGATATTCCGGTTTGGTTTTCCACACAGTATTATAACTGATAATGGTACTAATCTGACAAAGGGAGAGATGGAGGAATTTTGCCAACGTGAGCACATCCAGCTTGATATAGCATCGGTGGCTCACCCCCAATCTAATGGTCAAGCGGAGAGGGCAAATCAAGAAATTTTGAGAGGTATTAAACCCCGGCTTATGGTTCCTTTGAAGCGGACACCGGGTTGCTGGGTGGAGGAATTACCTTCTGTGTTATGGAGCATCAACACCACACCTAACAGATCTACGGGTTACATGCCTTTCTTCATGGTTTATGGAGCAGAGGCGGTTCTTCCTAGTGACATACGTCACGACTCGCCCCGTGTGGCAGCTTATGTTGAAGCTGATAATGAGAAGGCACGTCAGGATTCACTGGACCTGTTAGATGAGGAGCATGATCTTGTAGCAGCACGTTCGGCGATTTATCAACAAGATCTCCGACGTTATCACAACCGCCGGGTTAAGACCAGAACTTTTCAAGAGGGCGATCTAGTGCTCCTCCTCATCTAGGATCAGACTGATATGCACAAATTATCCCCACCTTGGGAAGGACCTTTTGTGGTCAGCAAGAATCTGCACAACGGGTCATACTACCTCATTGATGTTCGAGAGCACAAAGACTCACGTAAATCGGAGGAGGAGACCAAGCGGCTGTGGAATATAGCTCTTCTTTGGCCTTACTATACTTGAGCCACAGGCTCTTGTATGTACATATTTATGACAATGTATATATTATATAATAAACCAGAGCCTCGAATAAAGCGGGGTCTCTGTTCTTTTTACATCGTGTGTGAGCTTACAAGAGTTTCTACTAACAAAGCGGAGTTTTGTTAAACCGGCCTCTGCGGCTGCACGGACATAAAATCACTAGGGGGCTTGGTCGTATCTGAACCATAGCTACACCTCTTGATCGGTTTTAAACCACAAAGGGATATCACTAGGGGGCTTGGTTGTTTTCACACCATAGCTACACCTCTTGATCGGTTTAACACCACAAAGGGATATCGCTAGGGGGCTTGGTTGTTGTCACACCATAGCTACACCTCTTGATAGGCGTTAAGCCACAAGGAAATTATGCGGAGCCAAAGAGAGTCTGTTGCATTAAGCACAACTCAAACATAGGTAACCACCGAGCACATCTCACATGTTACCTAGGGGCTCTTTATTTCTCAAAGAACAATGAGTTTTGAACCCTTGTAATAGGCTATCAAGCCAGGCTAGGAAGCCAAGTGTATTCACCTAAAACCCCGGGTTATCCTGCCTCTTTAAGTAAGTCACTCCGTCTAGGTAAACCTGGTATGACCCATCGAACGTTTGACAAGTCAATCCCATGGACCCTGAACTTGTCAAAGTTAAATCGGTGATTGGTTAAAGATTGAGGTCCATCTTAAAAAGGCTTTGTAAAATGGTTTAACTCAGTGGCCTGGCAGCCCATGAAAAGCCTTGATTTAGGGCCTGGCAGCCCATGAAAAGCCTTGCATATTTCTTGTATTTTTGCTATTTCTATGATAAGGGATTTATAAACATTTTTCTGACAAACCGGTGTTCATTACAACCCGGCTTGGCTTTCAACGATTAAGTTGTCAATACATGATCAGATTCTAAACCGGTAGCAAATTGCTCTAGTCTGGTTTTGACTAGATGTCACCATTCTTATACAAACAACTCAACGGATTTTTAGCCCAATATGATTTCTACATGCAACGGTAAGAGAGCCAGGAGTTATCAATGCTCCGGATTGGTGTTTTCACCTTTACCATACAAGCAATTGACCAGCCAACGAGGTATGTTGCAGATGTTATTTTTAATACAAACTTTGATTATCCATCCAAGTATTGTATATTTTTGGGCATCATGACCCGTCCAGTGGTAAACCACTAGGACACTTTCAAGTTCTTGTATCCAGGAACACACATCATCATGGGCTATGCATAAATAGATCCCAAAAAAGTGAAACAAGTTTTCCGCATGTCAAAGAAACATAAACATGCTCGAGGGCATGACATATAATGGGGTTTTGCTATCCTATTACAAGAAGCTTCAAAACGGCTCCAATTGAATAATTGTTTCAAAGCAGTGGGACACAGTAGCTGGTAAACTGGCTGCCGGTTTACGATGCTTCGTCTGTACGGCTTGACGGTTGAGGATCATTTGGTGCAATCACTTCTTCTTCATCCCTCCCCAGACGCTGGAAATCAACCGTTGACCAATCGATTCCGGTTAACGCTTGAAACACGGCTTCTTCATGGATAAGGCTGGAGGGGTTAATGTCAGGAGCGTAAGTATGCTTATGGATTGGAGGCACAAGTTCTTTGAATTCATGGATTTCGGCAGGCTGTCTCTTCCCTTTAGTGTCGTAAGCCGGCTGGAAATGAGATAAGTCTGTGTCTTCTGCCAGTTTGCTGGCTATTGGTCGCATCTCCTTTGTCAGCCTTCGGAGATCATCATTGTTGAAGCTTGAACCGTCCTCCTTCACACTTGGATATCCTTTAATGATGTCATCCACTTCAAGATCCGGAATCCATGATTTGGCCCGGATTAGTGCGGTCAGCGCTCCTGCTCTTGCGGCTTCCTTCTTCACTTCAGTAATCCGGGCTGGTAGCATGGCCAGCTTCTCAAGGGTTTCTTTTATCAGAGTTGGTGCCGGTTTATTGTAGGATACAGTGCATATAGCACGTTGGGATCCAGAGTAAAGCTATTCTATTAAGGTGTAAGCCGCTTTAAGCTTCATCTGCATATATCAGCGCCCAGATGAGTAATGCGAGTGCCTGGCATGGTTTAATATCAGCCAGACTGGTAAACAATAATATCTCATGAGTTGGACAAATAGCATAAGGAGATTGTCGGTGTCAAAACCGACAGATCTCGGGTAGGGGGTCCCGAACTGTGCGTCTAGGCCGGATGGTAACAGGAGGCAAGGAACACGATGTTTTACCCAGGTTCGGGCCCTCTTGATGGAGGTAAAACCCTATGTCCTGCTTGATTAATATTGATGATATGGGTAGTACAAGAGTAGATCTACCACGAGATCAAGGAGGCTAAACCCTAGAAGCTAGCCTATGGTATGATTGTTGTATGATGAAGTTGTCCTACGGACTAAAACCCTCCGGTTTATATAGACACCGGAGAGGGTTAGGGTTACACAAAGTTGGTTACAATGGTAGGAGATCTTGAATATCCGCATCGCCAAGCTTGCCTTCCACACCAAGGAAAGTCCCATCCGGACACGGGACAAAGTCTTCAATCTTGTATCTTCATAGTCCTGGAGTCCGGTTGAAGGTATAGTCCGGCTACCCGAACACCCCCTAATCCAGGACTCCCTCAGTAGCCCCCGAACCAGGCTTCAATGACGACGAGTCCAGCGCGCAGGTTGTCTTCGGCATTGCAAGGCGGGTTCTTCTCCAAATTCCGTGTACCTGCTGAATAATGTCCGATTTTCGTAATGTAGCGCACCTTGGCTTCCACGCCCAATAATGGCCGTCTTCCACGTATCAAACGAATGCGAAAAGTCGAGGTATTTTTACATTCACACCCCTAGCTGCATAAACGAGCCGCCTATTTAATGGGATGGGGATTCAGATCCAAACCACACCTTCTCCTCTCCGCTTGTAATCATCAGAGCGCCTCCAGCAAAGGTCCATTCCAACATGGCCAGCCGTCGCAGCTCCTCCTCTCGCCCTTCCAGTCCTAAACCTGGAGACTGGGAGAGGTGCTCCGTCCCGCACAGCGAGCTAGTGTCGCTTCAGGCCAAGGGATTTCTCCCTCAAGCCTATATGGTCCCAGTCCGAGCCGGACTCGCCACCTATAATGGCGGAGAGCAAGCGGAGAGCACCCCCAATCCCTCCAAAGGAGAGCGGGTGTGCCTCGTCCCTTATCTCATAAGAGGACTTGGATTTCCAATTCATCCATTTCTCCGCGGGCTTCTGGAGTTCTATGGCCTCCAACTGCACAATCTCACGCCCGGCTCTATATTGCATATCGCGGGCTTCGTCGCCCTTTGCGAGCTATTCCTGGGTGTTGAGGCTCATTTCGCGCTATGGAAGAGATTATTCTGCCTGGTGCCCCGCTCTAAGGAGGGGTCAATGTATCAAGTGGGCGGAGCCGAAGTATGGCGCATCGCCGGGACCGGATATCTATCCGGAACCCCAAAGAAGGCGTCCGAAGACTGGCCCTCGGAATGGTTTTATATAGAGGACGTCCCGCTGCCGGATCCTGTTTGGATCGGCCTCCCTGAGTTCGACAGTGCTCCCTTAAAGAAGCGCCTGAGCTGGCGTCCACGGAGCCCTTAGGGGGAAAGTGACAGGGACATCATTTACCTGATGGGCCAAATAAGATTGTTAGCCCATTCCGGACTGACCATGATCGGGGTTATGGCCGAATGCATTATGCGGGGGGTGCAGCCACTTCAGTATAGAAGCCACCCCATGTGGGACTTCAGCGGGGAGGACGACGCCACCCGCTACGGCCGTAAGGGGCCGGATTCGGCTACCGCTCTACTAAAGATCTTGTCCACTTTGTATAAGGGAGAAGAGGAGGAATTTCTCCGCGTCAACCCACAGGGTGGATTCTCTATGCATAATCCACCAAGCTGGGTAAGCGGCCGCATTTACTTGCCCATCCGTTTTGTATTCCCATTGTTAAATATTTAGTCTAACGGCTTCAACGCAGGAACTGCGCCGGGCTGTTAAGGAAATAAACAGCCCTTCTCCACAACCCGAGGACCCAGGAAGGTCCCTCGACCCGGCCTCTCAAGAGGATCCGGACATATCCGTGGAGCTGAGTGATGGAGTGTTCCATCAATTGAGCAAGGACAACGCCTTGGTGGCCATTACGGCTGATTACCCAGGGTTAATCCCGGCCTCCCAGGTAACAGAGAGCGGAGTCTCATCCCCTTGAGAAGGAATCCATTCTCACGCATTTCAGTTTTCCTGACAACGACCGTGTTTTGCAGGGGAGGTTTCTGAGGCAGGAGGCCGAACCTGCGGCGGCTAGCCAACGAGGGGCCGCAGGGCCCCGTGGGGTAAAAAGGAATGTAGTCCGGACTGAGACGCCGGCGCAAAGGTACAGCGCACCCTCCTTTTCCCTGGTGTTATTCCTTCAGGGCATATTAACGTTCGTGCTATCTTTAGGACAAAGAGACCTCGCCGGACTATATCCGGAGGGGTTGCCAATCGCGCCTCCACCAGCCAGGCTCCAACGCCTGGCCCGGAAGCGGAAGTGAACACAAGGCGCGCATCGGACGCTCCTCCGACAGAGGATGCGGACAGGCTGTCTGCCACCAATTCCGAGGTGGAGAGTGCCATGAACCACAGGCGTCGCCGGACAGTTCTTCGCGACGCTTGTTTCTCCCAAGAGGCATTAGATGCCTTCAATTCGGGAGATGCGTACCTCCGTGCCGCTCAAAATGGTTTAGCCAGAGCCATGGAGCAATATGTAAAAGACATACAGGTAAGAAAATTTTGGTAAAAATATATATATATATATATATATATACCAGTAGCCCCCGAGACTTGAAACAGTTAGAGTAACTAATTTAAGGATCATTTGTTATGCAGGTTCTTACAGAGAAGAATACCGTACTGTCCCAGGAGCTGGAAGAGTGCAAAGCCCAACTGGAGGCCACACTAGCCGCAGTAGGGGAGCCCAAAGAGACCCCCTCTGGTAAGATAGACTTCAAAAGATTAGTGTCTTGCGAAGTGCGGCGTGGTTGTAAATCTGACAAATCATATTGCAGATGGCGCCGGACTCGATCCGGAGAGGCGACAACTCTTACGCCGGCTAAAGGCCGGTGAGAGTATGCTGACAAGGGTGAGGCGGGAGAAGAATGATCTTCAGGATGCCAACACCAAGCTGGACGTGGAACTTAAAGATGTTCATGGCCAGCTGTCGGACTCCACTAAGGAGAATCAGCGGCTTCGACGCGGCATATTTAGTAAGTGCTTAAGCGAATCTTTGAAAGAAAAGAGTTCGGCGAGGAAGTCGACTAACAGAGTAATATCTGTAGGTATGCTAACGGGTCATCCTGCAGAGGAGATGCCCGGTTCTACGGGTGACCTTCTTCCCGAGCTCTCGCAACTGCACGAGCGAGTTCGGCAGGCAATGCGAGGCGTTGCCCAAGCCTTATGGCCTTCCCACTCTATGCCTGAGGGCCTTGGAGAGCTTTCGAAGAAGCTTAAGGGAGCTCGGCGGCGCTTCCGGTTGTGGAAGATATCGGCCTGCCTACAAGGCGCTAGGGAGGCCTGGGCCATGGTGAAGACGCGGTACACGAAGTCTGAACCAAACCACATGGCCAAGGTCGGACCTGTGGGGCCTGACGGGAAGGAGATCCCTGTAAGCTTAATGTATGGCCAAGTAGAATTGGCCGCAAAGTATTCCCAGCAGGACTGTAAGTTAGACAGCCTGTTAGATGGTATTGAAGAGGAATACAATCAGTCAGAGTGACTATGTAATTTTTAATTGACATGTGTAATGCCTTCTAGCCGGATTGTAGATCGTTTGTCGTTGCTGACCTTTTCGCCAACCGTAGGACCTGACGGTCTGGAGTGTGTCCGAATACCCTACCGGTTATGTAAGAACCGGGGTATGCATGGAGACCAGGCGTAGGGGTCATTAGTGCTTTATCAGACAAGTGCCCGACTAGTTATGTTATATTACATGGTTAGTAAGAAACATCTTCCAGAGAGAATAGTTCCGTTAGGGGTTCCTTTCTCTGGGAGGCATGCCCTAAAGTGCATGTCCAGACTGCAAACACAGGAAAATCATCTGGGGGCATATATATAAATAAGTAAAAAAGGTCATCTTTTAGTTCACCGACCGAATATTCCCTTAAGAACGCTAGCTTTCGGCTTCACCCAGTCTGAGGTACACATCCGGCTGATCCGGCAGTAACAATCGCAGAGGTGCTCCCTTTACCACCTAGTCGAACAATCGGGAACATAGGGGTAAGCACAGGAGCCAGGCAACCCAGCTTGGCCAAAACTTAAGTCATATCGATGCATATAATGGTGAAGAAAAGGTACATGCGGAAGTTTGACACATGTGGCGGGCATGAAGCCCGAGTAAATAAGCTTCTGTTAAAGAAGCCCCCAGGTTTAATGAGCGCAAGTAGCACGTCACTTGAGGAGCCTTTAAGGGCTATAAAAGAAAAGAGGGGAAGGAGAGAAATGTAAGACAGAAAATGTAAAAAATGGATAGAGGAAGGAGACAAACACAGAGTCCGGCGCTAGGCATAGAATCTTCGGAGACGGGCTGCGTTCCATGGGTTCGGCTCGAGTCGGTTATCCGACGCATCTCGCAGGCGGTATGCTCCACCAGTCAGGACTTGGTCGATTATGAAGGGACCTTCCCACTAGGGCTTCAGCTTGTCCTTTTTCTTGTCTGGCAGGCGTAGAACTAATTCGCCAACGTTGTAGTTTTTGGCCCGCACTTCTCTGCTTTGATATCTTTGAGCCTGCTGTTGATAGAATGCGGAACGAGCTTTTGCCACGCCGCGCTCCTCCTCTAAGGCATCCAAACTGTCCTGCCATTCGAGCTCGGCTTCCCTTTCTTCGTACATGCGCACTCGAGGTGAGTCATGAATTATGTCGCAGGGCAAGACCGCCTCTGCGCCGTACACCATAAAAAATGGTGTGTATCCGGTGGTGCGATTCGGCATGGCCCGCAGCCCCCAGAGTACAGAGTCGAGCTCCTCTACCCAGTGCGTGTTAGATTCCATGAGGGACCGCACTAATCTGGGTTTGATGCCGCTCATGATGAGACCATTTGCACGTTCGACCTGACCATTAGTTTTTGGGTGATAGATGGAAGCGTAATCGAGCTTGATGCCCATGTTTTTGCACCAGAGTTTTACCTCATCGGCCATAAAGTTCGTGCCGTTATTGGTGATGATGCTGTGGGGGACGCCATAACGGTGTACGACCCCGGATATAAAGTCTATCACAGGTCCGGATTCAGCCGTCTTAACAGGCTTGGCTTCTATCCATTTGGTGAACTTATCCACCATGACCAGTAAGTATTTTTTCTTGTGGGTTCCGCCTTTAAGGGGTCCCACCATGTCAAGCCCCCAGACCGCGAAAGGCCAAGTGATGGGGATAGTTTGGAGGGCGGTGGGTGGCATATGGCTTTGATTTGCAAAAAGTTGGCAACCGACGCATTTTTGGACCAAGTCCTGAGCGTCCGCCCGGGCCATTGGCCAATAAAAGCCTGTACGGAAAGCCTTGCTTACAAGGGACCGGGCTGTGGCGTGATGGCCATCGAGTCCGGCATGAATTTCAACCAGCAGGTTCCGCCCTTCCTCTTCGGAGATGCACCTTTGAAGGACTCCGGTAGTACTTTTCTTATAAAGTTCTCCCTCATGGACTTTATAGGCTTTAGATCGCCGCACTATACAGCGTGCCTCGTTTTGGTCCTCTGGGAGTTCCTACCTAGTAAGGTAGGCTAGGAATGGTTCTGTCCATGGGGCGATAACGGCCATTAGTACGTGGGCTGAGGTTGTGATTTCGTTGGCAGAGCCTCCAATTATGTCAGATTGTTCGGCGGTGGATAGTGCGGTTGGGTCCGGGCTAATATTGCCGTGTTCCCCTTCCTATACTACGGATGGCTTGGACAGCCTTTCCAGGAAGATGTTGGGGGGGGGGGGACCGCATCGCGTTTTGCACCGATGCATGCCAGGACGTCTGCCGCCTGATTGTTTTCTCGGGCTATATGGTGAAATTCGAGCCCCTCAAACCGAGCTGACATTTTGAGGACGGCGTTGCGGTAAGCTGCCATTTTTGGATCCTTGGCATCAAAGTCTGCATTTATTTGGGATATCGCGAGGTTCGAATCCCCGCGCACCTCTAGGCGTTGAATGACCATGGATACTGCCATCCGGAGACCATGTAAAAGGGCCTCATATTCGGCTGCATTGTTGGAGTCCGTGTACATAATCTGGAGTACGTATTGAACTGTGTCTCCTGTGGGGGATGTCAAAACGACGCCGGCCCCTAGTCCGGCCAACATTTTGGAACCGTCGAAGTGCATGATCCAGTTTGAATATGTGCCGTACTCTTTAGGGAGTTCGGCCTCCGTCCATTCTGCGACGAAGTCGGCCAAAACTTGCGATTTGATAGCTCGCCGTGGCCTATAAGTTATGTCGAACGGGAGGAGCTTGATGGCCCATTTTGCAATCCGGCCCGTTGTGTCACGGTTGTTTATAATATCGTTGAGTGGTACTTCCGATGCTACTGTGATTAAACACTCTTGAAAGTAGTGTCGTAGCTTCCGGGATGCCATGAATACCGCATATGCAATCTTTTGATAATGTGGGTACTGTGATTTGCATGGGGTGAGGACATAGTAAACCGGCTTTTGAAGGGGGAATTTGTGTCCGTCCGTTTCCCGCTCGACGACGAGTACTGCGCTGACAACTTGATGGGTTGCTGCAATGTACAATAACATTGGTTCGCCGATGTTTGGCGCGGCCAGGACAGGGTTTGTTGCCAATATGGCTATTATTTCCTCGAGTCCGGCCGTGGTGGCATCCGTCCACTCGAAGTGTTCGGTGCGCCGAAGGAGGCGATAGAGGGGTAGCGCCTTTTCTCCCAAGCGGGAGATAAAGCGGCTTAGAGCCGCTACACATCCGGTTAATTTTTGTATTTGTTTGAGGTCCTTTGGGATATCCAATTGTGACAAAGCTCGGATCTTGGCTGGATTTGCTTTGATTCCTCTACCGGATACAATGAAGCCCAAGAGCTTTCCGGCTGGAACGCCGAAAACGCATTTTTCCGGATTTAGCTTGATGTCATATGCTCGGAGGTTGTCAAATGTAAGCCTCAAGTCGTCTACTAGAGATTTGACATGTCTTGTTTTTACGACCACATCATCCACGTATGCCTCTACTGTTTTGCCGACCTGGTTTGCCAGACATGTCTGAATCATGCGCTGATATGTTGCGCCGGTGTTTTTGAGCCCGAAAGGCATTGTGTTGAAGCAAAATGGGCCGTATGGGGTGATGAATGCCGTTGCGGCTTGGTCTGACTCGGCCATCTTGATTTGATGGTAACTGGAGTATGCGTCGAGGAAGCACAACGAATCGTGTCCTGCAGTGGCGTCGATAATTTGATCGATGCGGGGGAGGGGGAAGGGATCCTTTGGGCAAGCCTTGTTAAGGTCCTTGAAGTCAACGCACAGGCGCCAGGATTTGTCCTTCTTTGGTACCATCACCAAGTTTGCTAGCCAGTTCGGATGTTTTATATCTCTGATGAATCCGGCCTCTAATAGTTTGGCTAGCTCCTCTCCCATTGCCTGTCTCTTGGGCTCAGAGAAACGCCGAAGGTCTTGTTTGACAGGTTTGAATCCTTTTAGGATATTTAAGCTGTGTTCGGCCAGCCTGCATGGGATTCCTGGCATGTCTGAAGGGTGCCAGGCAAAAATGTCCCAGTTCTCCCGTAGGAATTCTCGCAGTGCGGCGTCTACATCGGGGTTTAATCGTGCCCCGATGGAAGCTGTTTTATTGGGGTCCGTTGGATGGACCTAGAATTTGACTATTTCATCTACTGGTTTAAAGGAGGTGGACTTGGATCTTTTGTCGAGTATCACATTATCCCTGTTTACTGTGGAGCGCAGCGTAGTCAGTTCCTCAGCCGCTAGGGCTTCGGACAGTGCCTCAAGGGCCAATGCGGCTGTCTTGTTTTCGGCGCGGAGTGCTATGTCCAGATCACTAGCGAGAGTGATGATTCCGTTCGGCCCGAGCATCTTGAGCTTCATGTACCCGTAATGGGGTATTGCTTGGAAGATTGTAAACGCTTCCCGCCCCAGCAGAGCGTGGTATCCGCTACTGAACGGGGCCACTTGGAATGTGACCTCTTCGGACCTATAATTATCCGGTGTGCCGAACACCACATCTAGTGTGATTTTTCCTGTACAGCGCGCTTCCCGACTGGGGATTATTCCTCTAAAGGTTGTGCTGCTTCGCTCAATGCGGTTCCAGTCTATTTCCATTTTTTGAAGGGTTTCCTCATAAATGAGGTTCAATCCGGTGCCTCCGTCCATGAGTACCTTGGTGAGGCGAAAGCCGTCCACTATAGGACTGAGTACCAATGCGGCTGGTGCTCGAGCTGTTCGGAATTTAGGTTCATCACTGGCATTGAAAGTAATAGCCGTGTCACTCCATGGGTTTATTGTTGCTACTTGATAGACTTCGGTGAGGCTGCGGAGTGTTCTTTTTCGCATATTATTTGATGCGAAAGTCTCGAAGACTGTTAAGACTGTACTGGAGTCCCTGAGGTGGCTTTCTGCGGCCTCCGGAATTAGGAGATTTTCGCCCCTTTTGGCCACCTGCCGGAGTATCCAACATGCTCTAAGGCTATGAGTTGACGTGGCGTCCTCTGTACTATGAATTTTACAGGGTCCATTAAGCCATCCCTCCAGTACGGTTCCATGCCCTGTAGAGGGTTTTGGTTTTTTGTTTTTTAACCCGGGTGTCTGATGATGATGCACCCTTTTATTTCGGACGAGGTTTCTATTCAGGGCCGGATTGTCCCAAAATTTAGTTTCGGTTTTCCGGGCGCTTTCCATCGCACAGTACTTTTGTACTATGGTCGCCAAGTCAGTGAAGCATGTAAGATCACGACGACCTGTGGCGTTGAGGATTCCCTTGTCCGTGCAATTATTGCAGAAGATTGAGATTGCGTCTTCCTCGCGGCAGTCCTTTATCCTGTTCATAACCAGGAGGAACCTTGCCCAGTAATGATGTACTGTTTCTTCGGGCTTTTGCCTGATTTGGGATAGATCGCATATGTTCGGGTGGGTGGGTGGAATTAAATCCGGAACTTCACCCAATCTAAGACTCAGAGGCCAAGGAGTTTCCGAACCATGAAGTTTGGATTCTTGGATGTTGTCCAGTGAATCTAGCCCGTTGCCTGATTCTAAGTTCAGGTCTTGAGTTACATCCTCCCCTCCGCGGGTCTCCGGCTTGGAGGGATCGGGAATCCGGACATAGCTAGTCCTTAAGATAGATGAAGAGTCACCGCACTGTGCCTCTACCACGGCAACGTGATGGGTGACTTGGGGAGAATTAATTTCTCTTAGATCGGGTTTAAGCCCAACCTGGTCATAATCCGTAGTGACCCCCAAGGCGGCGATGCGATCCAAGAGCTCGTTTACGGAAGAAAGCTCCATTGGATATAACTGCTCGACGAGTTCCAAGATGACATGAAGATTGCTTTTGATGACCCGAGAGGTCACCGTCGGTGCAACGGCCGAACAGGCGGTCATGAGAAAACCGCCTTGCCGGAGAGTTTGGCCGACAGCCAAGGCTCCCTTAGTAACGGCGCCATCTTTAAAGACGGGAAGAGGCATCCTTCCTGATTGCCACGGCATAGAGGAACTCTCAATGAAAGCACCAATGTCGGTGTCAAAACCGGCGGATCTTGGGTAGGGGGTCCCAAACTGTGCGTCTAGGCCGGATGGTAACAGGAGGCAAGGAACACGATGTTTTACCCAGGTTCGGGCCCTCTTGATGGAGGTAAAACCCTACGTCCTGCTTGATTAATATTGATGATATGGGTAGTACAAGAGTAGATCTACCACGAGATCAAGGAGGCTAAACCCTAGAAGCTAGCCTATGGTATGATTGTTGTATGATGAAGTTGTCCTACGGACTAAAACCCTCCGGTTTATATAGACACCGGAGAGGGTTAGGGTTACACAAAGTCGGTTACAATGGTAGGAGATCTTGAATATCCGCATCGCCAAGCTTGCCTTCCACGTCAAGGAAAGTCCCATCCGGACACGGGACAAAGTCTTCAATCTTGTATCTTCATAGTCCTGGAGTCCGGCTGAAGGTATAGTCCGGCTACCCGAACACCCCCTAATCCAGGACTCCCTCAGAGATAGTTACCAAATACAGCGGACGTCATGGCGTTGATTTGCCGCTTTAAACCAGTTAGTTCATCTACAACTGGCTTCAGGGCTGCTTCGACATTCTCAGCTCTTTTGGTTAAACCGGCCTTTTTGGTTTCCCAGTCAGCATGCTCCTTGTTAAAAGTCTCCTTTAGCTTTTCCATAGCTGTCAGGGCTTTGGTCAGCTCCTCCTTGGCTTTCACAGCCTCTGCTTGTTGGGACTTCACGTTCTCTTGCAGGTCAGTGGTTCGGGCATCTCTGTTGCTTAGCTCGGCCTGTAATAGCGAAGATATGTCAACAACAGGATATGTATTTTCTAAGTACTAAGCGTATAACAAGTTATGCACTTCGTACTTGGGGGCTAATGCATATTTGATCTATTATCAATACATCTTTTATAAGTCTCAAGAACAATGCAAGCAGTATCCTTGACACTTGGGGGCTAATGTACATCTGTTCAAAACTGATGCATGGATTCAAGACCCGGATTACCTCGCAAAGCTAAACCGGCCTTTGGGGGCTACACTGATGAAAGCTACATAACTATATTGGTCAAGTCTCGGGTTTTTTCACTAAGGACCTGACATATTGAGGGTCAGCAGGAGAGGATTAAAGTATTACAAAGTCCCGGTTTAAGATTAACATCATAAAATGGCCCTTGGGGGCTACTTGGGCTGGTGTTTCAACTTTGGAATCAAGAAGTAAAGTGAGATGAAAATACCTCATAGCGTTCCTTCATCAAGTTCACCAAACCGACCTCATAATCTCGGTTTGAGTGCAGACGGTTTAAAAAACCGGAATGGAGTTCTTCAGCACTGAGGTGAGCATAACTTGACAAATCAGTGCTCCATTTACCCTTCTCCATGGCAGCACGCTCTTCTTTGGCACTATGTTTGGCCAAGATTACAGGATGGCCAGGAGAGTTGTGGCCCATGCCAGTAATGATAACGTCATCTCCTGGGCCTCCAGTAGTTTTTGTGGGTGATGGTGGAGTGCTAGTAACTCTCACCGGACTAGCCTGGATTGGAGCTGCCGGTTCAGTATGAGGAACAACAGTATTAGCTTCAGTTTGTTCATTAATATTCCGGTCTTGAGGGGGATGGCTCATCAAAGGTAGCGTCAGGATGGGGACCCTCCGGTTCACAAGTTTGGTCTGGTTCATCTGTTTGCTCTTGTTCAAGAACCACCTGGTCTTCAGACGGTTTGTTCACCCAAGCTTTTTTGCTGGGTCTGGCCTTGGCTCTGCAAACAAAAATAAAAAAGGTGAAAATTTAGCATATTACTCAGAATATGTAAAGTATTCGAAGAAAGGGTTTGAGTACTTACCCAGCTACAGTTTTGAGAGGAGGGAGTTGGGTTGCTGTTGACTCGCCAGAGGATGAGGGAGGTGTCACCTGATGATTTGAATCGGACGGATTAAGAGGTTGTCTGAAATAACCTGCCTTGGGATAAGAATTGTCAGAAGTGGGGGAGACCTCAGATCGGCGCTTCCGAACCAGGGTATCAGGTAAACCGACCGAAGTGACCTGTTGGCCGCTGTGCCGGGTTGTCCGGCGAGCTTCATGCTGTTGCGTCTTCAAAATAAATGTTGGATCGAAGTAAGCAAGAGGATGAGAAAAGCTTACTTTTTGGACTGCTTGACTGGTTTTTTGTGTTGGCATAGAGTCTGAACCGGAGGAAAGGGTAATTACCTCTACATCATCAGCCTGGCTGCCTTCTACGTCCTCCTGATAAAGATCATTGTTAATGATATGCATGAAAAGGGAGCCAAGGGAGTCAAGTTCTACCTCAACTTTCGGTTCCTTTGCATCTTCATCAAGTTCCATGTTGATACGTTTGGCTGTTTTCGTCTTTGAGGTTCGCTTGATGGCTTTGGTTTTGGGATGGGATGGCTTTGCCGCTTTATCTACGGATTTCCGCTTCCAGAAGGGATCATCACCCTGTTTATACACAAATAGAAGAAAGTTTACAAGTTGAACAATTTAAAGATATCAATGATAAAAAGGAAGCATAGTGCTTACATCAGGCAGTTTATTTTGAGTCTAGAAGGAGTTCAAGCCGGTTTGGCGACAGACTGATTCCGAATCATTCAAAATTTTCTTGACGCCTTCAGTGACCTCTTCATCAGTTACCTGAATGTTGATGTGGCGTTGGGGGTCTTCTAATTCACCGGTGTACTCACACATCAAACCGGGGCGGCGGCTTAGTGGCAAGACGCTCCAAGATATCCAGCAACACACAAAATCAACGCCTGATAAGCCGTTGGCCATAAAGGCCCGGAGCTTGGCGAGTTGAGGGGCATATTTGGCCCGTCCCGCAGAACTTAAACGTTGCGGCAATGGATGAGTGTTGGAAAGCCGGTGATCATGATAGCCTGGAAGAGGGTTCTCATCTTCAGGAGAGGTATCTATGCAGTAGAACCAAGTCTGGTTCCATTCCTTAGGGTGACTGTGCAGTTTGGCATGAGGGAATTCAACTTCTTTCCGCTTTTGAATAGAGACACCACCAAGTTTAGTGTTGAGACCATTTACAAATTATGTACGCCGGTTCAGATGGAAAAAGTCCCGGAATAGCTCAGCAGTTGGTTCTTCTTGTAAGTACACTTCACAGAAGACTTGGAAGTTGCATAGATTGGACATCGAGTTGGGTCTGATATCTTGAGGATGGAGTTGGAAACTGGCAAGAATATCTCGGAAAAACGTCGACCCGGGCGGTTTGAAACCATGGCCTATGTGGTCGACAAAGACCACTACCTCATCCTGCCTCGGGGTAGGAGGATTCTCTGTTCCTGGAACTCGCCATCGAATTTCTGTTTTCTTGGGCAAGGTGCCGATACTGACCATTCCGTTCAACTGTTCTTCGGTGACCTGGGAAGGAGCCCAGTTGCAAGCGTAAAACTGTTTGGCCATTGTGAAACTACAAGCTAAAAAAGAAATGCCGGTTTACAAATCATTCATGGTGGTGCGCAAGATGCAATGGAATAAAGATATACAGATATGTGAAATTGCATAAACCGGAGACTGATACAATAATGAATGACAAGGTCATATCAAGGGTATACATGTGTTGTTAAACCGGACTGTTACAATGAATGTAAAGGGGGTTTGCCGGTTTACCAGGGGACTAATGGTATGAGATAGATTGTTTTTACAAGGGTAAACCGCCTACATGGTAAAGAGGATTCAGACCCAAGGTAAAATGACTAAGTAAGGAGAAACAAATTCCGCAAGAGGACATGGAAATTTTGGATCTACTGAAAGACAGGAAAGCAAAAATATTTTGACCTAAAAGGGTTGGACCCAAAGCAGTTCGTAATGGTTCGAATCAGTTTTTCGCGTACAAAAGGTATGTTGTGGTAGCGGAAGGTAAACCATTACGAGCAATATATCAAGCTTGAAGTTTTTATCCATAAGATAAGGAGGAACAGGGAAGAGCCGTACTGGAGCCCTGATGAACTTCAATGAACTGTGAAGAACGAGGGAACCCTAAACAGATCTACAAAGGGGGAAACAGAAAGACTTACAGAGACTGATTGAAGCAACGAAGGAGCGCCGTAGCTTTCTGGCGCAACCAGGTTGATGCAGCGGCCGGTGGAGAGACGGAGGCAAAGCTCGGTGGTGGCGGCGGTGCTCAGGGACAGAGATGTCGCAAGGAGGAAGAAGAGGTGAAGGAGACGAAGGGGAAAAGAGAAGGGCCCGTGGTCCTATTTATAAGGTGAACTGATAAGCGACAGGTGCGTAAATTGAGGAGCTGGAAATGGATAGTTAATAAGGATGTTGCCTCGAGGGTTGAACGTTCATTAATGAAGGGTATCTTTGGCTTCAACGGGTAGATGACGTCATAATGATTTACAGCGGATTTAAAGGATGACGTCACGGCGATTTACCAGATTTATACGAAGGTGCCAGGGCAAGAATTTTTCTAAGTGCTGAAGATTGACATGAACAAGTTCAAATCAATCTGGGGCCTAATGTTGGGGATATGGTCACTGGAGGTAAACTGGCTAGGAGTGGCCGGATTAGCTCCATGAAGATTGAAGCCCATGAAGATGAGAAGATACTGGCGCTTTAAGAAGGCCCAAGGCCCAAAGACGGATTAAAGCCTGTAGATGTAAACAGACTTTATCATGTAAACTTGTATTGTAAGTTCGAGGAATAGAGACCGAGCCGGACACCTCTATGATCTGGCCTCGGGACTCTGTAAACCGGCGGGTGTCAACCTGTGTATATAAAGGGACGACCCGGCCATGGTTTGAGGGCAGAAAACAACAACTCGAGGGCCAGTCAAAGCGGATTCGCTCCCTGGTCGTCGAAACCCTAGCAATACCAATCACAACTAGACGTAGGCTTTTACCTTCATCGAAGGGGCCAAACTAGTATAAACTCCCCGTGTCCCCTTGTCCGGTTTAACCCCTTTAAGCTAACCTATTGCGATGGCTCCACGACTAAGTCCTTTCACGAGGACATCTGCCGTGACAAACCCACGACAGTAGGGGAACACAGTATTTCAAAATTTTCCTACGATCACGCAAGATCTATATAGGAGATGCATAACAACGAGAGGGGAGAGTGTGTCCACGTACCCTCATAGACCGAAAGCGGAAGCGTTTAGTAACGCGGTTGATGTAGTCGAACGTTTTCGCGATCCAACCGATCCAAGCACCGAACGTATGACACCTCCGCGTTCAGCACACGTTCAGCTCGATGACGTCCCTTGATCTCTTGATCCAGTTGAGGACGAGGGAGAGTTCCATCAACACGACGGCGTGGTGACGGTGATGATGAAGTTACCGGCGCATGGCTTCTCCTAAGCACTACGACGATATGACCAAGGTGTGTAAATGTGGAGGGGGGCACCGCACACGGATGTGTGCCTTTGGGGTGCCCCCTCCCACTTATATAAAGGGGGGGAGGAGAGGAGGTTGGCCCTAGAGGGGGCGCGCCAAGGGGGGAGTCCTACTTAGACTCACGGTCCAAGTAGGATTCACCCCTCCCCCTTTCCTTTCTGAAGAAGGGGAAGGGGGAAAGAGAAGGAGGAGAAGAAGGAAAGGGGGGCCACCCCCCAACCCTAGTACAATTCGGATTGGGCTTGGGGGGCGCCTCAACCTGGCCGCCACCACCTCTCTTCCACTAGGGCCCATGAAGGCCCATTAACCCCCCGGGGGGTTCCGGTAACCCCCCGGTACTCCGGAAAATGTTTGAACCTTTCCGAAACTATTTTGGTGACCAAACACAACCTTCCAATATATCAATCTTTATGTCTTGACCATTTCGAGATTCCTCATCATGTCCGTGATCTCATCCGGGACTCCGAACAAACTTCGGTTCATCAAAACACATAACTCATAATACAAATCATCATCGAACGTTAAGCGTGTGGACCCTACGGGTTCAAGAACTATGTAGACATGACCGAGACACATCTCCGGTCAATAACCAATAGCAGAACCTGGATTCTCATATTGGCTCCTACATATTCTACGAAGATCTTTATCGGTCAAACCGCATAACAACATACGTTGTTCCCTTTGTCATCGGTATGTTACTTGCCCGAGATTCGATCGTCGGTATCATCATACCTAGTTCAATCTCGTTACCGGCAAGTCTCTTTACTCGTTCCGTAATGCATCATCCTGTGGCTAACTCATTAGACACATTGCTTGCAAGGCTCATAGTGATGTGCATTATCGAGAGGGCTGATACATCTCCAATGTATCTATAATTTTTATTGTTCCATGCTATTATATTATCAATTGTGGATGTTTTACAATCATTTATAGTCATTTTATATCATTTTGTGGTACTAACTGTTGGGGAACGTAGTAATTTCAAAAAATTCCTACGCACACGCAAGATCATGGTGATGCATAGCAACGGGAGGGGAGAGTGTTGTCTACGTACCCTCGTAGACCGAAAGCGGAAGCGTTAGCACAACGCGATTGATGTAGTCGTACGTCTTCACGATCCGACCGATCAAGTACCGAGCACACGGCACCTCCGAGTTCTGCCCACGTTCAACTTGATGACGTCCCTCGAACTCCGATCTAGCCGACTGTTGAGGGAGAGTTTCGTCAGCACGACGGCGTGGTGACAATGATGATGTTCTACCGACACAGGGCTTCACCTAAGCACCGCTACGGTATGACCGAGGTGGATTATGGTGGAGGGGGGCACCGCACATGGCTAAGAGATCCAAGGGATCAATTGTTGTGTCTTTGGGGTGCCCCCTACCCCTGTATATAAAGGAGTGGAGGAGGGGGAGGGCCGGCCCTCTCTATGGCGTGCCCTAGGGGAGTCCTACTCCCACCGGGAGTAGGATTCCCCCTTTCCTAGTAGAACTAGGAGCCCTTCCATGTAGTAGGAGTAGGAGGGAAGGAAAGGGAAGGGAAAAAGAGAAGGAAGGAAGGGGGCGCCCCCCTCCCTAGTCCAATTCGGACCAGCCCATGGGGAGGGGTGCTGCCACCCTTTGAGGCCTTTCTCTCCTTTCCCGTATGGCCCGTTAAGGCCCAATACGAATTCCCGTAACTCCCCGGTACTCACGAAAATACCCGAATCACTTGGAACCTTTCCGATGTCCGAATATAGTCGTCCAATATATCGATCTTTACGTATTGACCATTTCGAGACTCCTCGTCATGTCCCTGACCTCATCCGGGACTCGAACTCCTTCGGTACATCAAAACACATAAACTCATAATATAACCGTCATCGAACTTTAAGCATGCGGACCCTACGGGTTCAAGAACTATGTAGACATGACCGAGACACGTCTCCGGTCAATAACCAATAGAGGAACCTGGATGCTTATATCGGCTCCCACATATTCTACAAAGATCTTTATCGGTTAAACCGCATAACAACATAAGTTGTTCCCTTTGTCATCGGTATGTTACTTGCCCGAGATTCGATCGCCGGTATCTCAATACCTAGTTCAATCTCGTTACCGGCAAGTCTCTTTACTCGTTCTGTAACACATCATCCCACAACTAACTCATTAGTTGCAATGCTTGCAAGGCTTATAGTGATGTGCATTACCGAGTGGGCCCAGAGATACCTCTCCGACAATCAGAGTGACAAATCCTAATCTCGAAATACGCCAACCCAACAAGTACTTTCGGAGACACCTTTAGAGCACCTTTATAATCACCCAGTTACGTTGTGACGTTTGGTAGCACACAAAGTGTTCCTCCGGTAAACGGGAGTTGCATAATCTCATAGTCATAGGAACATGTATAAGTCATGAAGAAAGCAATAGCAACAAACTAAACGATCAAGTGCTATGCTAACGGAATGGGTCAAGTCAATCACATCATTCTCCTAATGATGTGATCCCGTTACTCAAATGACAACTCATGTCTATGGTTAGGAAACATAACCATCTTTGATCAACGAGCTAGTTAAGTAGAGGCATACTAGTGACACTCTGTTTGTCTATGTATTCACACATGTATTATGTTTCTGGTTAATACAATTCTAGCATGAATAATAAACATTTATCATGATATAAGGAAATAAATAATAACTTTATTATTGCCTCTAGGGCATATTTCCTTCAGTCTCCCACTTGCACTAGAGTCAATAATCTAGTTCACATCTCCATGTGATTTAACACCAATAGTTCACATCACCATGTGATTAACACCTATAGTTCACATCGACATGTGACCAACACCCAAAGGGTTTACTAGAGTCAATAATCTAGTTCACATCGCTATGTGATTAACACCCAAAGAGTACTAAGGTGTGATCATGTTTTGCTTGTGAGAGAAGTTTAGTCAACGGGTCTGCCACATTCAGATCCGTAAGTATTTTGCAAATTTCTATGTCAACAATGCTCTGCACGGAGCTACTCTAGCTAATTGCTCCCACTTTAAATATGTATCCAGATTGAGATTTTGAGTCATCTGGATCAGTGTCAAAACTTGCATCAACGTAACCCTTTACGACGAACCTTTTGTCACCTCCATAATCGAGAAACATATCCTTATTCCACTAAGGATAATTTTGACCAATGTCCAGTGATCTACTCCTAGATCACTATTGTACTCCCTTGCCAAACTCAGGGCAGGGTATACAATAGGTCTGGTACACAACATGGCATACTTTATAGAACCTATGGCCAAGGCATAGGGAATGAGTTTCATTCTCTTTCTATCTTCTGCCGTGTCAGGCTTTGAGTCTTACTCAGTTTCACACCTTGTAACACAGGCAAGAACTCTTTCTTTGACTGTTCCATTTTGAACTACTTCAAAATCTTGTCAAGGTATGTACTCATTGAAAAACTTATCAAGCGTCTTGATCTATCTCTATAGATCTTGATGCTCAATATGTAAGCAGCTTCACCGAGGTCTTTCTTTGAAAAACTCCTTTCAAACATTCCTTTATGCTTTGCAGAATAATTCTACATTATCTCCGATCAACAATATGTCATTCACATATATTTATCAGAAATGCTGTAGTGCTCCCACTCACTTTCTTGTAAATACAGGCTTCACCGTAAGTCTGTATAAAACTATATGCTTTGATCAACTTATCAAAGCGTATATTCCAACTCCGAGATTCTTGCACCAGTCCATAGATGGATCGCTGGAGCTTGCATATTTAGTTAACACCTTTAGGATCGACAAAACCTTCTGGTTGCATCGTATACAACTCTTCTTTAGTAAATCCATTAAGGAATGCAGTTCTGTTTATCCATTTGCCAGATTTCATAAAATGTGGCAATTGCTAACATGATTCAGACAGACTTAAGCATAGATACGAGTGAGAAACTCTCATCGTAGTCAATACCTTGAACTTGTCGAAAACCTTTTGCGACAATTCTAGCTTTGTAGATAGTAACACTACTATCAGCGTCCGTCTTCCTCTTGAAGATCCATTTAATCTCAATGGCTCGCTGATCTTTGGGCAAGTCAATCAAAGTCCATACTTTGTTCTCATACATGGATCTCATCTCAGATTTCATGGCCTCAAGCCATTTCGCGGAATCTGGGCTCATCATCGCTTCCTCATAGTTCGTAGGCTCGTCATGGTCAAGTAACATGACCTCCAGAATAGGATTACTGTACCACTCTGGTGCGGATCTCACTCTGGTTTACCTATGAGGTTCGGTAGTAACTTGATCTGAAGTTACATGATCATCATCATTAGCTTCCTCACTAATTGGTGTAGTAGTCACAGGAACATATTTCTGTGATGAACTACTTTCCAATAAGGGAGCAGGTACAGTTACCTCATCAAGTTTTACTTTCCTCCCACTCACTTCTTTCAAGAGAAACTCCTTCTCTAGAAAGGATCCATTCAAAGCAACGAATATCTTGCCTTCGGATCTGTGATAGAAGGTGTACCCAACATTTTCTTTTGGGTATCCTATGAAGACGCACTTCTCCGATTTGGGTTTGAGCTTATCAGGTTGAAACTTTTTCACATAAGCATTGCAACCTCAAACTTTAAGAAATGACAGCTTAGGTTTCTTGCCAAACCATAGTTCATACGGTGTCGTCTCAACGGATTTAGATGGTGCCCTATTTAACGTGAATGGAGCTGTCTCTAATGTATAACCCCAAAACGATAGTGGTAGATCGGTAAGAGACATCATAGATCGTACCATATCTAATAAAGTACGGTTATGATGTTCGGACACACCATTACACTGTGGTGTTCCAGGTGGCGTGAGTAGTGAAACTATTTCACATTGTTTTTAACTGAAGGCCAAACTCGTAACTCAAATATTTTACTTCTGCGATCATATCATAGAAACTTTTATTTTTGTTACGATGATTCTCCACTTCACTCTGAAATTCTTTGAACTTTTCAAAAGTTTCAGACTTGTGTTTCATCAAGTAGATATACTCATATCTGCTCAAATCATCTGTGAAGATCAGAAAATAATGATACCTGCCGCGAGCCTCAATATTCATCGGACCACATACATCAGTATGTATGATTTCCAACAAATCTGTTGCTCGCTCCATTGTTCCGGAGAATGGAGTCTTAGTCATCTTGCCCATGAGGCATGGTTCGCAAGCATCAACTGATTCATAATCAAGTGATTCCAAAAGCCCATCAGCATGGATTTTCTTCATGCGCTTTACACCAATATGACCTAAACGGCAGTGCCACAAATAAGTTGCACTATCATTATTAACTTTGCATCTTTTGGTTTCAATATTATGAATATGTGTATCACTACGATCGAGATCCAACAAACCATTTCCATTGGGTGTGTAACCATATAAGGTTTTATTCATGTAAACAAAACAACAATTTATTCTCTTACTTAAATGAATAACCGTATTGCAATAAACATGATCAAATCATACTCATGCTCAACACAAACACCAAATAACACTTATTTAGGTTCAACACTAATCACGAAAGTATAGGGAGTGTGCGATGATGATCATATCAATCTTGGAACCACTTCCAACACACATCGTCACTTCACCCTTAACTAGTCTCTGTTCATTCTGCAACTCCCATTTTGAGTTACTATTCTTAGCAACTGAACCAGTATCAAATACCGAGGGGTTGATACGAACACTAGTAAAATACACATCAATAATCTGTATATCAAATATACCTTTGTTCACTTTGCCATCCTTCTTATCCGCCAAATACTTGGGGCAGTTCCGCTTCCAATGACCAGTCCCTTTGCAGTAGAAGCACTTAGTCTCAGGCTTAGGACCAGACTTGGGCTTCTTCACTTGAGCAGCAACTTGCTTGCCATTCTTCTTGAAGTTCCCCTTCTTCCCTTTGCCCTTTTCTTGAAACTAGTGGTCTTGTCTACCATCAACATTTGATATTTTTCTTGATTTCTACCTTCGTTGATTTCAGCATTACGAAGAGCTTGGGAATCGTTTCCGTTATCCCTTGCATATCATAGTTCATCACGAAGTTCTACTAACTTGGTGATGGTGACTAGAGAATTATATCAATCACTATCTTATCTGGAAGATTAACTCCCACTTGATTCAAGCGATTGTAATACCCAGACAATCTGAGTACATGCTCACTGTTTGAGCTATTCTCCTCCATCTTTTTAGCTATAGAACTTTATTGGAGACTTCATATCTCTCAACTCGGGTATTTGCTTGAAATATTAACTTCAACTCCTGGAACATCTCATATGGTCCATGAAATTCAAAACATCTTTGAAGTCCCGATTCTAAGCCGTTAAGCATGGTGCACTAAACTATCAAGTAGTCATCATATTGAGCTAGCCAAACGTTCATAACGTCTGCCTCTACTCCTGCAATAGGTCTGTCACCTAGCGGTGCATCAAAGACATAATTCTTCTGTGCAGCAATGAGGATAATCCTCATATTACGGATCCAATCCGCATCATTGCTACTAACATTTTTCAACATAATTTTTCTCTAGGAACACAATAAACTGGGAGCAACATCGCGAGCTATTGATCTACAACATAGATATACTAATACTACCAGGACTAAGTTCATGATAAATTAAAGTTCAATTAATCATATTACTTAAGAACTCCCACTTAGACAGACATCCCTCTAATCTTCTAAGTGATCACGTGATCCATATCAACTAAACCATGTCCGATCATCACGTGAGATGGAGTAGTTTCAATGGTGAACATCACTATGTTGATCATATTTACTATATGATTCACGCTCGACCTTTCGGTCTCCATGTTCCGAGTCCATATCTGTTATATGCTAGGCTCGTCAAGTTTAACCTGAGTATTCCGCGTGTGCAACTATTTTGCACCCGTTGTATTTGAACGTAGAGCCTATCACACCCGATCATCACGTGGTGTCTCAGCACGAAGAACTTTCACAACGGTGCATACTCAGGGAGAACACTTGTACCTTGATAATTAGTGAGAGATCATCTTATAAAGCTACCGTCGAACTAAGCAAAATAAGATGTATAAAAGATAAACATCACATGCAATCAAAATATGTGACATGATATGGCCATCATCATCTTGTGCCTTTGATCTCCATCTCCAAAGCATCGTCATGATCTCCATCGTCACCGGCATGACACCATGATCTCCATCATCTTGATATATATCAATGTGTCATCACATGGTTGTCTCGCCAACAATTGCTCTTGCAACTATTTCTATCGCATAGCGATAAAGTAAACCAATTATTTGGCGCTTGCATCTTATGCAATAGAGAGATAACCATAAGGCTTTTGCCTATTGCCGATAACTTCAACAAAACATGATCATCTCATACAACAACTTATATCTCATCACGTCTTGACCATATCACATCACAACATGCCCTGCAAAAACAAGTTAGACATGCTCTACTTTGTTGTTGCAAGTTTTACGTGGCTGCTACGGGCTGAGCAAGAACCATTCTTACCTACACATCAAAACCACAATGATAGTTTGTCAAGTTGGTGCTGTTTTAACCTTCGCAAGGACCAGGCGTAGCCACACTCGGTTCAACTAAAGTTGGAGAAACTGACACCCGCTAGTCACCTGTGTGCATAGCACGGCGGTAAAACCAGTTTCGCGCAAGCGTACGCGTAATGTCGGTCTGGGCCGCTTCATCCAACAATACCGCCGAACCAAAGTATGACATGCTGGTAAGCAGTATGACTTATATCGCCCACAACTCACTTGTGTTCTACTCGTGCATATTACATCAACACATAAAACCTGGCTCGGATGCCACTGTTGGAGAACGTAGTAATTTCAAAAATTCCTACACACACGCAAGATCATGGTGATGCATAGCAATGGGAGGGGAGAGTGTTGTCTACGTACCCTCGTAGACCGAAAGTGGAAGCGTTAGCACAACGCGATTGATGTAGTCGTACGTCTTCACGATCCGACCGATCAAGTACCGAACGCACGGCACCTCCGAGTTCTGCCCACGTTCAACTCGATGACGTCCCTCGAACTCCGATCCAGCCGAGTGTTGAGGGAGAGTTTCGTCAGCACGACGGCGTGGTGACAATGATGATGTTCTACCGATGCAGGGATTCACCTAAGCACCGCTACGGTATGACCGAGGTGGATTATGGTGGAGGGGGGCACCGCACATGGCTAAGAGACCCAAGAGATCAATTGTTGTGCCTTTGGGGTGCCCCCTGCCCCTGTATATAAAGGAGTGGAGGAGGGGGAGGGGGGCCCTCTGTATGGCGCGCCCTAGGGGAGTCCTACTCCCACCGGGAGTAGGATTCCCCCTTTCCTAGTAGAACTAGGAGCCCTTCTAAGTAGTAGGAGTAGGAGGGAAGGAAAGGGAAGGGAAAAAGAGAAGGAAGGAAGGGGGCGCCCCCCTCCCTAGTCCAATTCGGACCAGCCCATGGGGAGGGGTGCTGCCACCCTTTGAGGCCTTCTCTCCTTCCCCGTATGGCCTGTTAAGGCCCAATACGAATTCCCGTAACTCCCCGGTACTCACGAAAATACCCGAATCACTCGGAACCTTTCCGATGTCCGAATATAGTCGTCCAATATATCGATCTTTACGTCTCGACCATTTCGAGACTCCTCGTCATGTCCCCGATCTCATCCGGGACTCCGAACTCCTTCGGTACATCAAAACACATAAACTCATAATATAACCATCATCGAACTTTAAGCGTGCGGACCCTACGGGTTCGAGAACTATGTAGACATGACCGAGACACGTCTCCGGTCAATAACCAATAGCAGAACCTGGATGCTCATATTGGCTCCCACATATTCTACGAAGATCTTTATCGGTCAAACCGCATAACAACATATGTTGTTCCCTTTGTCATCGGTATGTTACTTGCCCGAGATTCGATCGCCGGTATCTCAATACCTAGTTCAATCTCGTTACCGGCAAGTCTCTTTACTCGTTCCGTAACACATCATCCCGCAACTAACTCATTAGTTGCAATGCTTGCAAGGCTTATAGTGATGTGCATTACCGAGTGGGCCCAGAGATACCTCTCCGACAATCGGAGTGACAAATCCTAATCTCGAAATACGCCAACCCAACAAGTACCTTCGGAGACACCTTTAGAGCACCTTTATAATCACCCAATTACGTTGTGACGTTTGGTAGCACACAAAGTGTTCCTCCGGTAAACGGGAGTTGCATAATCTCATAGTCATAGGAACATGTATAAGTCATGAAGAAAGCAATAGCAACAAACTAAACGATCAAGTGCTATGCTAACGGAATGGGTCAAGTCAATCACATGATTCTCCTAATGATGTGATCCCGTTAATCAAATGACAACTCATGTCTATGGTTAGGAAACATAACCATCTTTGATCAACGAGCTAGTCAAGTAGAGGCATACTAGTGACACTCTGTTTGTCTATGTATTCACACATGTATTATGTTTCCGGTTAATACAATTCTAGCATGAATAATAAACATTTATCATGATATAAGGAAATAAATAATAACTTTATTATTGCCTATAGGGCATATTTCCTTCACTAACCTATTGACATAGTGCCAAGTGCCATTTGCTATTTTTTCCATGTTTTTACATCGCAAAAAATCAATATCAGATGGAGTCCAAATGCCCCAAAACTTTACAAAGAATTTTTATGGGCCAGAAGGAACACAACGGTCCCTGGCTATGCCTGGGGGTGCCCTAAGGGGGGCACAACCCACCAGGGCTCGCCAAGAGGCCTAGGCGCGCCCTAGTGGGTTGTGCCCACCTCGGGTGGCCCTTGGACCGCCTTTTTGCTCTATAAATACCCCAATATTCTAGAAACCCTAGGGGGAGCGATGAAATATTCATCCTGCCGCCGTAGAGTCCAGAACCACAACATCCAATCTAGACACCATCTTGGATGGAGTTCACCACCTCCATTGGTGCCTCTCCGATGATGCGTGAGTAGTTCTTTGTAGACCTTCGGGTCCGTAGTTAGTAGCTAGATGGCTTCCTCTCTCTCGCTGGATTCTCAATACAATGTTCTCTTGGAGATCCATATGATGTAATTAACTCTTTTTGCGGTGTGTTCATTGGGATCTGATGAAATTTGAGTTTATGATCAATTATATCTTTTTATATCCATGAAAGTTATTTGAGATTCTTTGATCTCTTATATGCATGATTGCTTACAGCCTCGTATTTCTTCTATGATATTTGGGTTTTGTTTGGCCAACTTGATATATTTATATTGCAATGGGAAGAGGTGCTTTGTAGTGGGTTCGATCTTACGGTGCTTGATCCCAGTGACAGAAAGGGAAACGACACGTATGTATCATTGCTACTAAGGATAAAACGATGGGGTCTATCTCTACATAGGTAGATCTTGTCTACATCATGTCATCATTCTTATTGCATTACTATGTTTCTCCATGAACTTAATACACTAGATGCATGCTGGATAGCGGTCGATGTGTAGAGTAATAGTAGTAGATGTAGGCAGGAGTCGGTCTACTAATCTTGGACGTGATGCCTATATAATGATCATTGTGTGGTGTAGCGATCCGACCTCAAACGGTCAAATCTCTGTGTATAAGTGTCATCCCTGGATCGGTAATGCTGACACGCACAGTACTCAAGGATTTATAACATAGTGCAATCACACACTTATTACAATGAATGTCTCAAAAGAGTGTACTTATCACAATAATATGGCTGAAGGCCAACTAAAAAGATAACTGCGGAAGCTTCAAAGGTAAATGAGTCCGTCAACTCCAACGGCATAGCTGAGTGCATGACAACGACCTAGCGCACCTTACTCCTCGCTTGGAAACTCTGCAACATAATACGTTGCAGCTTGTGTAGGTCAGCACATGGAATATGATGGCAAGATAGCACTAAAGAGCAATGAATAAGTAACAACTATAACTATATGCATATTTGGCTGGTGGAGGCTCTATGGTTATCATTTTTGCGAAAAGCTAGTTTTTTCCTACAACAAAGGAATATATTTTATTTAACTACAAAGTTTGTTGAAAACATTGAGAATGGTAACCCCATCTCAATCCCAAATTAGTAATCATTAACCCAACAAGTTAATTAAGTAAAGTGATGAGATCAACATAGTAATTCAAGCACCAGATACTCAAGATGTCCATAACCGGGGACACGGCTAACCATGATTAGTTTATACACTCTGGAGAGGTTTGCACACTTTTCCCCACAAGACTCGATCCCCTCTGTTGAATTTCTCGCACTACAGGATGTTTGAGAAACGGATGACCGAGACACAGTCTTTCCAAAGAGGTCCCCTTAACTGATAGATAGGCCGGTACACCTACAATCCCCTACATCTGCTAGCCCATCATGGAAAGGATTTCCACAACTTACTCAACTATGCCAGAGCCCGTAATGGCTTGTGGCTGCACACAGAAGTTTCCAGCATGAATAACATAATGATCCCTTTGAGCCTGGGTGGCGAACCACCGGAAAAATCACACAGATACCTCGGGATTCTCCTTTGGACAACACTGGATTTCCCCAGGTGCCCACAAGCCAATCCACCCAGATGTGTGTTAAAGTAGCCACCTTAAGTAAACCCTTAGTTCATAATAATACTCACAACTGTCATGAATCACTCAAACCAAACCACGTCTACGAGCATAGCAAAATATAATAAGCATAACGTAGTACCTCCCAAGGTTTGAATAATAGTGCAATAGGTACTACCTCAACAACTACTTCCCAATACCCACATGTTAAACAGATCCTACTCATGCAATGTTTGAGGATTGAGACTAATGCATAAAAACTGAGTAATAAGGGATATGAGCAAAGTGTTACTTGCCTTGCTGACGATCTGAAAACCCTAGCGACTCGTAGTAGCACGCTTCGCACTCCAGAAACTCTATCATGAGCAAACAATAGCATACATAAGCACAAGTATATATGCAAGGGTAAAAATCAAATAAAAAGATCCAAACTGAAAGTTCAACTGAAGAGCTTCGATTTGCAAAAAGAATCAACCAAATCGGAGCAACGAAACTCAAACTACAATCAAAAGAAGTTCAAATTCAAATCTGCTTGCAACCAAATTTTAATTTCTCACAACCATGTTCAAGTTGATTATCTGGAAAGAGGGGAACAACACGGAGATTTTGGCATTAGTTTCACAGGATTTGGACGAACGAGCAAAAAGTTGCGAGGGTTTAAAGATCAGGGACTAATCCGTGAGAAAAGTATTCGCGGATAGGTCCCTGGCTGAAAATAAAAAAAATAAAAGCCTATCAAACGAACGTTCGCTACAGAACCAAACGAACGAACGTTGTTCGCTATTGCGGATTAACGGAGAACGTCCGCAAATTAGATCCGAACGTAAAAACCGAGAAAAGACCTAACCCTAAAAATAAACCGATCTAAACCGAAGAACCAAAAAAACTGAAAACGAACCGGCGAACCGGGACGGCTTTTATACTGGTTCATGATGACGGCGGTCAATGGCGGCGGCAGAACTCCGGTGGCACCGGCGAGGCAAAGCACCGGCGGCGCGGGACGACGACGGCGGCATGTACGCGGCGGCTGCGGGTCGGGTGGGGAGGAGGTGGTGGGGTGGGGCGGCTTTTAAGGGGGAGGGGGCGGGCGCAAGCCTTGGGCGAGGGGGCGGCCATGGGAGTCCGGCTCGGACTCCCCTCGGCGTCCGTGCGGCGGCGGGTCTCCTCCCGCTCGGGAGGAAGGCGGTGGGGCGATGTGGGCTGTGGCCCGGCTCGGCTGGGCCTTCGTCCTAGTCGGGCGATGATTTTTTTAAAATTAATTTCGCCTAAAAGAAAACTCCAAAAAATATAATTTTTTTTCTAAAAATACCATAAACAATTTTCACCATCTAAACCTATTATTTAGAACAAAGTGAACATTTTTCTGGCCTAAAATATAATTTTCAAAAATGCAATTCAAATAAAATAGCAAATAAAATTTAAATTTGATTTTAAATTTTCTTCTCCAATATTCCTTTTATTTGAAGAAGTCATATTATCTTCTCTCATTTATCTTGAATATTGGAAATAATTTGGAGAGAAAAATATTATAACCAAATTGATCCCCTTTTCGATTTTGAGAAAAATCAAATATGAAAATTTGTGAAACCTCCAACTCTCTCCTTGCGTCCTTGAGTTGCTTAAGATTTCTTGGATCACAACCAAAATGCAAGTAAAATATGATATGGATATGATGACATATGTATAACATCCAAATTGAAAATTGGGATGTCACAAACCTACCCCCCTTAAGATGAATCTCGCCCTCGAGATTCGGGTTGGTTAGAGAATAGGTGTGGGTGGTCTTTCCGTAGGTTTTCCTCTCTTTCCCAGGTGGCTTCATCCTCGGTATGGTGGCTCCACTGAACTTTGCAAAACTTGATAACCTTGCTACGTGTAACTCGGCTGGCAAACTCGAGGATCTTGACGGGTTTCTCCTCATAGGTTAGGTCACTGTCCAACTGAATTACTTCCAGGGGCACTGTATCTCTCAGAGGAATATCGGCCATCTCAGCATGGCACTTCTTCAACTGGTAAACGTGAAACACATCATGAACTCCTGACAATCCTTCAGGTAATTCCAACTTGTAGGCAACTTCTCCCATACGTTCCAAGACTCGATATGGTCCTACAAATCTCGGGGCTAACTTTCCCTTAACACCAAATCTTTTAACTCCTTGGAGTGGCAACACACGAAGATATGCTCGTTCTCCAATTTCATAGACTACCTCCTTTCATTTAGTATCGGCATAACTTTTCTGCCCGGACTGAGCTACCTTCAATCTATCTTGAATCAACTTAACCTTCTCTTCAAACTCTTTGATCAAATCTGGTGCAAACAATTGACAGTCTCCAACTTCATCCCACATCAATGGTGTCCTGCACCTTCTTCCATACAAAGTTTCAAAAGGGGTCATCTTCAAACTAGCTTGATAAATGTTGTTGTATGAGAACTCTACGTAGGGCAAATTATCGTCCCAACTAGATCCATAATCTAGCGCACAAGCTCTCAACATGTGCTCTAGAATCTGATTGACTCTCTCGGTCTGTCCATCTGTCTGTGGATGAAAGGCTGTACTGAACTCTAGCCTAGTACCTAAAGTCTGGTGCAGCTGATTCCAAAACTACGAGGTAAACTGTGTCCCTCTATCTGATACGATGGTCCTCGAAACTCCATGTAGACATACGATTCCTGGTCATATATATCTTGGCCAACTTCGCGCTTGTATATGTGGTTTTCACGGGGATAAAGTGAGCCACTTTGGTCAAGCGATCAACTACTACCCAGATTGAGTCATATCCCGATCAGGTCCTGGGTAATCCGGTGACGAAATCCATGCCAAGTTTACCCCACTTCCAATCGGGTATCGGCATAGGCTATAATAATCCGACTGGCTTCTGATGTTCTGCCTTCACTCTCTCACATACATCGCATACTGCTACATACTCGGCAATATCCTTCTTCATACCTGTCCACCAGAAACGTTCCTTCAAATCCAAATACATCTTGGTGTTTCCGGGGTGAATCGAGTATGGTGAGTAGTCATGGGCTTCCTGAAGTATTAACTTCTTGATCTCCGCATTATTGGGCACATAAACACGATCCTCAAACCACAAAGTTTCGTGCTCATCCTCATGAAAACCTTTGGCTTTTCCTTTGCTCATCTTCTCCTTTATCTCAGCAATTTCCTTATCATCCTTTTGAGCTTCTCGAATCTTTCCCAATAATGTAGACTGAACCTCCATTGCTGCAACAAAACCTCTTGGAACTATCTCCAACTGAAGTTCCTTGAGATCGTCTACTAACTCCTATGGTAATCCTCCGCTTACGAGGGTATTGGCATAACTCTTGAGGCTCAAAGCGTCTGCTACGACATTGGCCTTTTCTGGATGATAATGCAACTTCATATCATAATCCTTTATTAGCTACAACCATCGCCTCTGCCTAAGATTAAATGCCTTCTGCATGAAAGTGTACTTCAAACTCTTGTGATCCGTGTACACATCATATCTGTTTCCAATCAGAAAATGTCTATAGGTCTTGAGGGCATGCACTACGGCTGATAACTCCAAATCATGTGTGGCATAATTCAGCTCATGAGGTCAAAGCTGCCGTGAGGCATATGAAACAACTCTTCCATCTTGCATAAGTACACCTCCAAGTCCCAAGCGAGAAGCATCACAATAAACTTGGAAATCCTTGCATATATCCGGAAGAATCAACACTGGTGTCGGTGTCAAAACCGGCGGATCTCGGGTAGGGGGTCCCGAACTGTGTGTCTAAGGCACATGGTAATAGGAAGTGGGGGACACAAGGTTTACCCAGGTTCGGACCCTCTCGATGGAGGTAATACCCTACTTCCTGCTTGATTGATCTTGATGATATGAGTATTACAAGAGTTGATCTACCACAAGGTCGTAGAGGCTAAACCCTAGAAGCTAGCCTATGATTATGATTGTTCTTGTCCTACGGACTAAACCCTCCGGTTTATATAGACACCGGAGGGGGCTAGGGTTACACGGAGTCGGTTACAAGGGAGGAGATCTACATATCTGATTTGCCAAGCTTGCCTTCCACGCAAAGGAGAGTCCCACCCGGACAGGGGACAAAGTCTTCAATCTTGTATCTTCATAGCCCAACAGTACGGCCAAAGTATATAGTCCGACAGTGTGAGGACCCCCTAATACTGGACTCCCTCAGTAGCCCCTGAACCAGGCTTCAATGACGATGAGTCCGGCGCGCAGATTGTCTTCGACATTGCAAGGCGGGTTCCTCCTCCGAATACTCCATAGAAGATTTCGAACACCAGGATAGTGTCCGGCCCTGCAAAACAAATTCCACATACCACCGTAGAGAGTGTAATATTTCCACAAATCTAATCTGCTGACAACTTTTCATAACGTGACATCACGCCATGGGCCTGACCATTATTTGAGCCGTTTTTCTCAACCAGCTACTGCACATATCGCGAGGTGGTTTTCTTGGCACGTCTTGTCGAAGCAGAGATCGTGTCCCCTTATCACGGGATTCTCACCAATACGGGTGTGGGTAACCCAACCGCGCCATCAATCACGGCGCTTGGGGAATAAGCGAGTTTACCAGGCAGGTGGGGAGGCGCATAGTTTCTTCCGCCCTTATAAAGGGACAAGGACTCCTCCTTTCCACCCACGCCTTCTTCTTCCCTGCCCATCCATCCTTGCGCACTTGAGCTCCAGCGCCCAAGTTTGCATTTTCTCCGCAAAACCACTGCTAACATGTCCGGAGCGGGAGGCAAGTGGATGGTCTCCTCTGTTACGGAGGAGAACATTACGAAGCTCCGGGAAGCCGGATACCTGGCCGCAGATATCGCGCACCGGCTCCCAGACGCGGGGAAGATCGTCCCTACTCTAGAACCCCATGAGAGGTTTGTATTCCTCACCCACTTCATCCGCGGGCTGGGATTTCCCCTCCACCCGTTTGTCCGTGGGCTCATGTTCTACTACGGGCTGGACTTCCATGATCTGCCCCCCAATTTCATCCTCAACATCTCGGCGTTTATCGTCGTGTGCGAGGCCTTCCTTCGCATCAAGCCCCACTTCGGCCTATGGCTGAAGACCTTCAACGTGAAACCGAAGGTGGTGGTCGGTCATCAAGCGGAGTGCGGAGGCGCCATGGTGGGCAAAATGCCCAACGTCACCTGGCTCGAAGGCTCCTATGTGGAGACCGTGAAGGGGTGGCAATCGGGGTGGTTCTACATCACCGAGTGGCACGACACCAACTGGGCGGCGGCCCCTGAATTTCGATCCGGCATCCCCACGTGGCTCACCTCGTGGAAAGAGAAGGGCCTATCCTGGGGTTCATCGGTAGAGCTGACCGGACTCCAGAACTGTGTTAGAAATATGATAAGCAAGAAAATCAAGCTCGTCAACGTGGTCCAGGTCACGCTCTTCCGCCGGATCCTTTCGTGTCAAAGATGGGCATTCAATATGTGGGAGTTCGACCTGGCCAAGCACCAGATGCTGCGAGAGCTTTTCGACATGACGCACCAAGACGTCTGGAGGGTGCTGTTCAAGGCCCCGAGGTACCTCCTCCCCTTACCGAGGATCGCGGACTCAGCACAAAGCGCCCTGCCAATCCGGTAAGCTCTTTATATCTCATAAGATGTTCCTTTCCCTAGTATAATCATGTGAGGGATATGAGTCTCCACACCAATAAACAGGAATGGGTTGCGACAGCGGAGCGGATCGATTGTCTGGCCCCACTTCCCGAAGATCCAGCAAGGGCTCTCTTAACGGAGATGCTGGTTCCGGCGCCCTATGAGGCGCCGGAGAAGAAGGCCAAGAAGAAGGCCACGGGGACCAGGAAAGGTCTCCTGCGCAAGGTCATATCAGATTCATCGTCCGATAACACCGAGGCGCTCTCCTCTCACGAAAACGAGGAGGAGGAAGAGGAAAGTTCTCCCTCCAGCTCAGGGGGACAAGAAAAGGAAGGCCGTCCCGTCAGGGGAGGCCGAAGGGTCCAAGAAGGGAAGGACTCTCCTTCCGGACTGCTCCACGACGGCCGCTTTTAGCGACGAGGAGTGGTTACCCAGGGACAAGCCCCAGGCGAAGTCATAAGTATCCGGATACCATAATAGTTCTTGGTATATTTTATTTTATTGCTTCTTATCATGCCGACCATGATCATGCAGCCCATCCAAAGCCCATATCGGCGTATCCTCTTCGGATGAGACTTTGGGCCTGTCGGAGATGAATAGCGATTCACTCCCGACCGCCTCCTCCCCCCGCCCTATGGACGACGTCGAGGTGTTGTATCAAAGTGTACTGAACCAAGGGGGACAGTTCCGGAGGCGCCCCAAGGCGACATTCCGGATGCTGGGCGCACGAGGGGCAAGACTCCCATGGGCTCTAATGCCGGGGGTAGCAAGTCTAGCCCCTAGCCGAATACTGCGCCGGAACCTCCAGTGGTTCCGGATTCTGTCAGGCGACCCCTCGCCAAGGGGGGCAAGACGTCTGTGCCGATGGCCTCTGTCCATCCAGAGGCATCGGACAATTTGCTGGAAGCGCTTCGTGGCACTTCCATTGACGAAGAGCACCGCACTATCATGAGTGCGGTGGTCAAGAAGGTTCGGTCCGCCAAAAGCGGACTGACTGAAGCCTGTGCCAGCCTCCTAACAGGCTTTGAGGTAAGTAATCAAATTATGCGAAAATGTTACCGCATAGACAGTAGCCCCTGATGCTCTGTTTGGTGTTCGCGAAGAAAGGCCGAACAGAGGATCAAATAATAATCACTGGAGTCTAATCAGAATATGTCTATGTGGATAAGCAGGCTTCACTGTTGGCCGCTGCCGCTCACATGGCGGAGGTCTCCACACTGAAGCGGGACCTTGAGCGGTCCGAGGAAGAGCTCGGCCTTACCAAGAGGCAACTCGAAGAGAACAAAGGTAAGTAATACCTTGTCTGTTTATTGATAAAGAAAAAGGAAACTGGTTGTTAGATCATAGGATCGTCATGAATTTTGCTAGGGGCCACGACCAAGTGGCGGCCCTGAAGAAGGCGCTGTCCGAGGCCGAAGGCAAAGCGGCCAGGGAGCGCGCCGAGCGTGAGAAGCAAGAGGCCCGAGTCGGCGAGGTTCAACAAGAGCTCCAGGAGTTTGTCAAGAAGTACGAGTCCTTGGAGCGTGACTCTAAGACGCAAGGGTCCGAGCTTGCGAAGGCCCTCGAGAACGCACAAAATGCCAAGGCCGAAGCCCAAAAGGCCCTCCAGGAAATTGAGGCAGTCAAGAAGATAGCGGCGGGTAAGGCATTCATTATGCAAAGCAAGCATGTGAAGGAAACTTTCCTTTTACTTACCGGAATCCGGAGTTCTCTAGGAGCGTTCGCGGATCTACCCAGCAGTGTGTCGGATGCCGCGGAGTTCTATCAGGCCGAGGAAGGGAGCTCGACGGAGAAGTTGTTCTGGTCTCAGTATACTGGTACCAAACATCTGATGCCCTTGAGTGACCAGTTGAAGCAACTGGTCGAGCTTCACAAGGCGGCTGAACTGGCCATGAAGGGCCTCATAGTCCGGATGTGGCCTGGCGAGCCCCTACCTGGCAGCTATTTCAGCCTCGTAAGGAGGCTTGTGAATGCCTGCCCCCGGTTTGAAGTCATAAAGCGGTCCTTCTGCATTGAGGGTGCGCGCATGGCTTTTGCTCAGGTGAAAGTGCACTGGGCGAAGATGGACGCCGAAAAGTTGGTGAAGGAGGGGCCGCCGGAGGGCAAGGAGCATCGCCACCCCGAAAAGTATTATGACAGTGTCCTGAAGGGTGCTTGCCTTGTGGCAGAGGAATGTGCTAAGGATGTAATATTTGAATGAATGTACTCATGTGATCCTGTAATGTGAAACGAGTTCATGTGTGCTATGTAACGCTTGTTAATTTAAAATATTACCTTCTGTGCGGCCGTTTAAAAAATTTGAGAGTTGGCCAGTCGTCGGCTTCTGCCCCCATGTAACTAGTACTGAGGTGTTCGGGATAAACCTGATCACTCTTTATCCCAGTTGTGGGTCCTTCGAAGGAGGTGTTCAGCACAACGAACCAGGCAATCGGACTATAAAGCTTTATCACTCTCACTTAGCCATAAAAGTCTACAATTTTAAATTTTGGCGAAGCCCCTAGTATTCGGAAGGCCGAACTTGGGGCGCTATGTACGCCTAAGTCAGACAAGGCCGACTCCTCGCCCGAAGCGGAAAAAATCTTTAAGGATTTGAGACCTCTCGAACAGCGACCAGCTCTTGCCGCATCATGACAGTCAGTTTTCGGCTTTCTCTACTGAGGTGCTCATCCGGAAGAACCGAGACACAATCGCAGTAGTTCTCCCAGTGCTACCTTAGCCGATATAGCGGAACGTAAGGTACCAAAACATGGGAGCCGGGAAAACCCAACTATTAACCCAAGACATGATTCAGAGCCGATGCATATAATGCTATAAGTTCAGGGTGCCGCACTGTCGAAAGTGTTAGGACTTTTCTTGCCGTGTTATGGGGTACACTGAAGCCCCTGGTGCGCTGGACGTACCAGAATGTATGGGTGCAATTTGTCGTAAATAAGCAGACAGGAAAAAAGATGAAGAAATGCAATAATAAGCTAACGCTATACATTTTTATTTAGATGATACATCAAAGCGTATGTATACAAGTAGTGCAATAAGAAAAATAGGACTATTTGACATGTCCTATCCAAGGGCAAGCTGTGTGTGGGTATGTAAAACAGGTATAGCGATTGTTAACAGAGACCACCTGGGGATTCCCATGTACGTCAGGGCCTCTTGCTTCCTTGGTGTTTCCTTCCCATGACGGGTCCGATAATCAGACGATCGGAGAGGGCCTTCAGAGAATAGGGGCCTGAAAGGAAGAAAATGTTAAAGGTATACGGGTCCTGAAGTGGTTGAGCCACATTGTGGGCCGTGCCTCCGCCTATGCCCATGGTATCTTGAGTGCGTAATTATGTACACGCAGCACAAATTTCGCCGCTTGAATGGGACTAGGACGGAGGCCGAATTGGGTCTTTTTCGCCGAATTGGCGGTTTGCCTCATGAGGCTGCTTTGCGCTTCCGCTACGAGGGCCGCAGTGTGCTCCTCCGTGCAGAGCGAGCGCTCTGTGTTTCCATTAACTGTTATAACCCCACGAGGTCCTGGAATTTTGAACTTGAGGTATGCATAATGCGGTACCGCATTGAATCTGGCGAATGCAGTTCGTCCGAGCAGTGCGTGATAGCCACTGCGGAAGGGGACGATATCGAAGATTAACTCCTTGCTTCGAAAGTTGTCCGGAGATCCGAATACCACTTCCAGTGTGATTGAGCCTGTACAATAGGCCTCTACACCTGGGATGACACCTTTAAAGGTGGTTTTGGTGGGTTTGGTCCTTGAGGGGTCTATACCCATTTTGCGCACTGTGTCCTGATAGAGCAGGTTTAGGCTGCTGCCACCGTCCATAAGGACTCGAGTGAGGTGAAATCCGTCAATGATGGGGTCAAGGACCAATGCGGCAGAACCACCATGACGGATACTGGTGGGGTGGTCCCTGCAATCGAAGGTGATCGGACAAGAAGACCATGGGTTGAACTTTGGGGCGACTGGCTCCATCGCATAGACGTCCCTCAGTGCATGCTTCCGTTCCCGCTTGGCAATATGGGTTGCGTATATCATGTTTACCATTTTCACTTGGGGAGGAAATTTCTTTTGTCCTCCGGTGTTCGACAGCTGGGGCTCCTCCTCGTCGTCGCTATGCAGCCCCTTTTCCTTGTTTTCGGCATTCAACTTGCCGGCCTGTTTGAACACCCAGCATTCTCTATTGGTGTGGTTGGCTGGTTTATCGGGGGTGCCGTGAATTTGACACGAACGATCGAGTATGCGGTCCAAGTTGGACGGTCCTAGTTTGCTTCTTTTGAACGGCTTTTTCCGCTGACCGGATTTAGAGCCACTAAATCCGGCATTAACTGTCGTGTCCTCGGCATTGTCGCCGTTGTTGCAGCGCTTGTGTCTGTTGCGACGTGCCTTGCCGTTGCTATCTTTCGTGTCTGAATTGCCAGGGTTTCTTGATGTGTTGTTGTTGTGAGCCAGCCAGCTATCCTCGCCCGCACAAAAGTGGGTCATGAGTGTCGTGAGGGATGCCATGGACTTCGGCTTTTCTTGGCCGAGGTGTAGGGCGAGCCACTCGTCGTGGATATTATGCTTAAATTCCGCTAAGGCCTCAGCATCCGGACAATCGACAATTTGGTTCTTTTTAGTTAGGAACCGAGTCCAGAATTTCCTGGCTGATTCCCCTGGCTGTTGGGTTATGTGACTCAAGTCATCGGCATCCAGTGGTCGCACATAAGTGCCCTGGAAGTTGTCAAGGAATGCGTCTTCCAGATTCTCCCAACTGCCAATGGAGTTTGCCGGCAGGCTATTGAGCCAATGCCGAGCGGACCCTTCGAGTTTTAATGGGAGGTACTTGATGGCATGTAGATCGTCACCGCAGGCCATGTGGATGTGGAGGACGAAATCTTCGATCCATACCGCAGGGTCTGTTGTACCATCATATGATTCGATGTTCACGGGTTTAAACCCTTCTGGGAATTCGTGATCCATTACTTCATCAGTGAAGCATAGGGGGTGTGCGGCGCCTCTGTGCCGGGCTATGTCACGACGCAGTTCATACGAGTCTTGTCTGTTGTATTCAGCCCGGCCGGATTTGCTTTTAGTATATATGGCGTGACAGTTGTCGTCACACGTTTGGGCGCGCCCCCGTGATCTGTAGATCGATCTTGTATGTCCTGCTTTGTTTTTCAATACGTCTCGCAGGTCCTGCGTGTTGCCCCGGGCCTTGGTATTTTTGTTTGACTGGCGCCGGGGTGCGGGCTGGACTTCGGCCTGATATGCCGCTTTGTCTCGGCCATGAGGTGGTCGGTCAGCCGCATCATACGCTGGGAGCGTAGGCTTTAGTGCTTCCTCCTTGATTTGGGGTAGCAACTTGCGTTTTGGGTAACTTTTGGTTGGGCGCTCGATTTCGTATTCCTCGGCCGCCAGGACCTCGGTCCATCTATCCGCTAGCAGATCTTGGTCAGTTTGAAGCTGCTGTTGCTTTTTCTTCAGGATTTTTGCTGTGGCTATAAGCCGGCTATCGGTGTCAAAACCGGCGGATCTCGGGTAGGGGGTCCCGAACTGTGCGTCTAAGGCGGATGGTAACAGGAGGCAGGGTACACGATGTTTACCCAGGTTCGGGCCCTCTTGATGGAGGTAATACCCTACGTCCTGCTTGATTTATCTTGATGATATGAGTATTACAAGAGTTGATCTACCACGAGATCATAGAGGCTAAACCCTAGAAGCTAGCCTATGGTATGATTGTATGTCGTCCTACGGACTAAACCCTCCGGTTTATATAGACATCAGCGGGGGGGGGGGGGGGGGGGCTAGGGTTACACAAGGTCGGTTACAAGGGAGGAGATCTACATATCTGTATTGCCTAGCTTGCCTTCCACGCCAAGGAGAGTCCCATCCGGACACGGGACCAAGTCTTCAATCCTGCATCTTCATAGTCCAACAGTCCGGCTGTCCGGAGACCCCCTAATCCAGGACTCCCTCAGTAGCCCCTGAACCAGGCTTCAATGATGATGAGTCCGGTGCGTAGTATTGTCTTCGGCATTGCAAGGCGGGTTCTTCTCCAAATCCTGAATATCTGCTAAGTAGTGTGTGGCTCCCATAAATGTTGGACACCTTGGCTTCTGCGCCCAATAAGGGCCATCTTCCACGCGTCGAGTGAATGCGAGGAGCCAGGGCGTTTTTACATTCGCCCCCTAGCCAGGTAAATAAGTCATCTATTAAAGGGATGGGGATTCTTAGATCCAATCCACACCATCCTTCCACGGCGAGAATCCATCGGAGCGCGCTCAGAAAAATCCATTCCATCATGGCCGGCCACCGCAGCTCCTCCTCTCGCTCTCGTAGCCCTAAGCTCGGTGATTGGGAGAAGTGTTCCGTCCCGCACGGCCGATTAGTAGAGTTGCAAACCCAGGGATTTCTCCCTCCAGCGTATATGGTCCCCGTCCGAGCCGGGCTCGCCACTTATAATGGCAGGGAGCAAGCGGAGAGCTTCCCCAATCCCTCTAAGGGGGAGCGAGTATGCCTTGTCCCTTACTTACTATGGGGACTCGGATTTCCAATTCATCCGTTCCTCCGCGGGCTCTTGGAGTTTTACGGCCTCCAGTTGCATAATTCACCCCCGCTTCCATATTACACATCACCGGTTATGTTGCCCTTTGTGAGCTGTTTTTGGGCTGCGAGGCTCATTTCGAGCTATAGAAAACGCTATTCTGCCTTGTGCCCCGCACACAGAAGGGGTCACTTTATCAAGTGGGCGGAGCCGAAATATGGCGCATCACCGAGACCGGATACCTGTCCGGTACTCTGAAGAAGACGTCCGAAGACTGGCCTTCGGAGTGGTTTTACATGGAGGACGTCCCCCTTCCAGGCCCTGTTCGGCGGGGTCTTCCTGAGTTCAACAATGCTCCTCTGAAGAAATGCCGAAGTTGGCGCCCACTGAGCCCCCAGGAGGAAGACAATGGAGAAGTCATTTACCTGATGAACCGGATTAAAGCGCTGGCTCAATCAGGATTGACTATAATCGAGGTTATATCAATATGCATAATGCGGGGGTGCAGCCACTTCAATATCGAGGGCACCCCCTGTGGTGTTTTAACGGGGAAGATGATGCCACCCGTTGCGGGCTCAAGGGACCGGACTCCGCTGCTACTTTAGCAAAAATTCTGTCTGAGTTGTTCAAGGGAGAGGAAGAGGAGTTCATCCGTATTAAGCCACGGGATGGATTCTCCATGTACAACCCTCCAAGCTGGGTGAGTTGTACCTCTTTACCCCCAACCTTCCCGCATTCTTCGTCGTAGGTACTCACCTTGCCATTTCACGACAGGAACTATGAAAAGCTGTAAGGGAGGTCAACAGCCCACCTCCACAACCGGAGGACCCTGGTCGGGCCTTGATCCCGGACTCGAAGAGGATCCGAACATATTTGTGGAGCTGATAGACAGGCAATTCTATCAATTGAGCTGCGATGACGCCATGGTGGCCATAACGGCCGACTATCCCGGACTACTCCCTGCGTCGCACGTAAGAAAAACTAAAGTCCCAACTCCCAAAAAGGATCCCCTTTTATGCACTTCACCTACCATACACATATGGTGTTTTTTACAGGGAAGGCCTTCGGGACGCCGTGCCGAACCCGCAGCAATTCGCCAACAAGAGGCACCGAAGCCGGGTAGGCTAAAAAGGAAGGCAGTCAGGATGGAGACGCCGGCACAGAGGTATGACACAAAACCTCACTCCGTGGTTTGTCATTTTTCTTAAAATATAATGACGTCCATGTTTCCTAGCAGAAAAAACGCTGGCTGGACTATGTCCGGAGAGGCTGCCGATCATGCCTCGACCAGTCGGGCTCTAGGGCCGGACACAGAGGCGGAAGCTAACGCGAGGCAGACGCCGGGTGTTCCTCCTACAGAGGATGCGGACAGACTATCCGCTACAAATTCTGAAGTGGAGAGCGCCATGAATCACAGGCGTCGCCGGGCCGTACTCCGTGACGCTTGTTTCTCACCAGAGGCATTTGATGCCTTCATTTCCGGAGACACGTACATCCTTGCTGCTCAAAATGGTCTAGCCAGAGCCACAGACCAGTATGTAAGGGATATACGGGTAAGCAAATCTGACGATTATATGTATCAGTAGCCCCTGAGACTTGAAACAGTTCACACAACTGATTTAAGGATCATTATTTGTGCAGGTTCTTACAGAGAAGAATTCCCAATTGTCTCAAGAGCTGGAAGAGTGCAAGGCCCAGCTAGGGGCCGTTGTTGCCACGTTGAAGGAGTCCGAGAAGGGTCCCTCTGGTAACACTTGTTTTCATTGCAAAGAATACGGGTACCAGGTAGTATGTGGCATGTATGCAAATCTAACAATAGATGTTGTAGGTGGCGCCGGAGTGAATCCAGAGGCCGTGGCGGTGAATGCGGCACGTGATGATCGACAACGAAATGCTGGCGAGCGCATGCTTACGCGAGTCAGGTAGGAGAAAAATAATCTCCAAGACACCAATATCCGGCTGGGCGTGGAACTGAAAGATGTCCGAGCCCAGCTTGCGGACTCCGTGAAGGAGAATAAGCAGATTCGGCGCGGCATTTTTAGTAAGTGCTTGAATGAACTTTTGAAGGATTTCGGCGAAGAAGCAGAGTTATGTCTGCAGGTATGCTGATGGGTCATCCCGCAGAAGAGATGCCCGGGTCTTCGGGTGATCTTCTACCAGAGCTCTCACAACTGCACAAGGAAGTTCGGCAGGTGATGCAGGGTATTGCCCAAGCCTTGTGGCCATCCGCGTCCCCGCCAGGAGGCATGGGGGAGCTTATAGAGAAGCTCAAGGGAGCGCGTCGGTGCTTCCGATTATGTAAGATATCAACCTGCCGACAAGGTGCAAGGGAAGCCTAGGCTATGGTGAAGACACGATATACCAAAGCGGACCCAAACCACATGGCCGAGGTCGGACCTGTGGGGCCCGATGGGAAAGAGATCCCCGTCAGTTTAGTGTATGATCAAGTAGAATTAGCTGCAAAGTATTCCCAACAGGATTGTAGGCTAGACAACCTGTTGGATGGTATAGAAGAAGAATTTAATCAGTCTTGGTGACTGTGTACTTCAAGTGACATATGTAATGTCCCTAGCCGGATTGTAAACCATTTGTCATGGCGGACCTTTTCGCTTCGACCTCTGGACCCAATAGTCCGGAGTGTATCCGAATACCCGCTTGGTTATGTAAAAACTGGGGTATGCATGGAAACTAGGCGTAGGGGTCATAATTGCTTGAACAGACAAGTACCCAACTAGCTATGTTATATTACATGGGTAGTAAGAAACATCTTCCAGGGAGAATAGTTCCGTTAAGGGTTCCTTTCCCTGGGTACGCATGCCCTAATGTGCATGTACGGACTGCGAGAGGAGACGCGGGCTATAAACCTCTGGGGGGATGTGTCAAATTTAAATAAAAATCATCTTTTATTTACTGACCGAATATTCTCTTAAGAACGCTAGCTTTCGGCTTCACCCAGTCTGAGGTACACATCCGGCTGACCCGGCAGTAACAATCACAGAGGTGCTCCCCTTATGCCCTAGCCGAATTAACGGGAACGTAGGGCATAAATACAAGAGCTAGGCAACCCAACTTGGCCAAACTTAAGTCATATCTATGCATATAATGGCGAAAAAGGTACATGCGGAAGAATAACACATGTGCGGGGCATAAAGCCCGAAAAAATAATTAGATTAAGCTTCTGTATAAGAAGCCCCCAGGTATAATGAGCGCGGCTAGCACGTCAAGATTGTGTAACCAAGACACAAGTTTAGCCCTTTAGGGCCTTGAAGAAAATAAAAAAATAGAGAAAGAGGAAAAAGATAGATATGCAAAAAATGGACGGAGGTGAGGAGACGAACATAGAATCCGGCGCTAGGCATAGAATCTTTGGAGTCTGGTTGCATTCCATGGGTTTGGCTCGAGTCGATTATCTGATGCATCCCACAAACGGTACGCTGCGCCGTTCAGAACCTGGTCAATAATGAAGGGACCTTCCCATTTGGGCTTGAGCTTGTTCTTTTTCTTCTCCGGCGGGCGTAGAACTAGTTCGCCAACGTTATAGGTTTGGCCCGTACTTCTCTGCTTTGATACCTTCGAGCCTGTTGTTGTTAGAATGCGGAACGGGCTTTTGCTACGTCGCGCTCCTCCTCCAGGGCGTCTGAACTGTCCTGCCGATCGAGCTCGGCCTCTTTTTCTTCGTACATGCACACTCGAGGTGAGTCATGAATTATGTCACAGGGCAGAACCGCCTCCGCGCTGTACACCATAACAATGGTGTGTATCTGGTAGTGCGATTCGGCGTGGTCCACAGCCCCCATAGTACGGAGTCGAGCTCCTCTACCCAGTGCGTGTTTGATTCCTTTAAGGACCGCAGTAATATGGGTATAATGCCGCTCATAATAAGACCATTCGCTCGCTCGACTTGACCGTTAGTTTGCGGGTGATAGACAGAAGCATAATCGAGCTTGATGCCCATGTTGCTGCACCAATGTTTCACATCGTCGACTATAAAGTTCGCGCCGTTGTCAGTGATGATGCTGTGGGGGACGCCATAACGGTGTACGACCCCGGATATGAAGTCTATCACTGGTCCGGATTCAGCCGTTTTGACAGGTTTGGCTTCTACCCATTTGGTGAATTTATCCACCATGACCAGTAAGTATTTTTTATTATGGGTTCCCCCTTTAAGGGGTCCGACCATATCAAGCCCCCAGACCGCAAAGGGCCAAGTAATGGGGATTGTTTGCAGAGCGGTAGGCGGCATGTGGCTTTGGTTTGCAAAGAGCAGGCAACCGATGCAATGCTGGACCAGATGCTGCGCATCTGCCTGGGCCGTCGGCCAATAGAAACCTGTACGGAAGGCCTTGCTTACAAGAGCCCGGGCTGCGGCGTGATGGCCGCCGAGTCCGGCATGGATTTGTGCCAAAAGCTTCCGCCCTTCCTCTTCGGAGATGCACCTTTGAAGGACTCCGGTAGTGCTTTTCTTATAGAGCTCTCCCTCGTGGACCTTGTAGGCTTTAGATCGCCGCACTATGCAGCGTGCCTCATTTTGGTCCTCGGGTAGTTCCTGCCTGGTTAGGTAGGCCAGGAATGGTTCTGTCCATGGGGCGATGACGGCCATTATTACGTGGGCTGAAGGAGTTATTTCGATGGCATAGCCTCCGATTGTGTCAGAGTGTTCAGTATCTGGGGTTGTGGCCGGGTCCGGACTATTGTTGCCGGTGTCACCTTCCCATACCACGGATGGTTTAAATAGTTTTTCCAGGAAGATGTTAGGTGGGATAGGGTCGCGTTTAGCGCCGATACAGGCGAGGATATCCACCGCCTGGTTGTTTTCCCGAGCCACATGGTGGAATTCAAGCCCCTCGAACCGAGCTGACATTTTAAGGATGGCGTTGCGATATGCTGCCATTTTCGGATCCTTGGCATCGAAGTCTCCATTTATTTGGGATATTGCAAGGTTCGAGTCCCCACGCACCTCCAGGCGTTGAATGCCCACGGAAACTGCCATCCGGAGACCGTGTAGCAGGGCCTCGTATTCGGCTGCGTTGTTGGAGTCTGTATATAGTATTTGGAGTACGTATTGCACTGTATCTCTGGTGGGGGACATCAGGACGACGCCAGCCACCAGACCAGCCAGCATTTTAGAGCCGTCGAAGTGCATGATCCAATTGGAGTATGCGGTTTACTCTTTAGGGAGTTCGGCTTCTGTCCATTCGGCTACGAAATCGGCCAGTACTTGCGACTTAATGGCTCGCCGTGGTTTATATGTTATGTCGAACGGGAGGAGCTCGATAGCCCATTTGGCAATCCGGCCCGTGGCATCGCGGTTGTTTATTATGTCGTTGAGTGGTACTTCGGAGGCCACCGTAATCGAACACTCTTGACAGTAGTGTCGTAATTTCCGAGATGCCATGAATACCGTGTATGCTATCTTTTGATAATGTGGGTACCGTGATTTGCATGGAGTGAGGATGGTGGATACATAATATACCGGCTTTTGAAGTGGGAATTTATGTCCGTCCATCTCTCGTTCGACGACGAGCACTGCGTTTACAACTTGGTGAGTTGCCGCTATATATAATAGCATTGGTTCACCAACATTTGGCGCGGCCAAGATTGGGTTGGTGGCCAGGATGGCTTTTATTTCTTCCACTCCGGCCGTGGCCGCGTCCGTCCACTCGAAGTGTTCGGTGCACCGAAGAAGGCGATAAAGGGGGAGTGCCTTTTCTCCTAGTCAGGAGATAAAGCGGCTTAAAGTCGCCACACATCTAGTTAACTTCTGGATTTGCTTGAGGTCAGTTGGGATAGCCAACTGCGACAGATCCCGGATTTTGGTCGGATTTGCTTCAATTCCTCTGCTGGAGACGATAAAGCCCAGGAGCTTTTCGGCGGGTACGCCGAAAACGCATTTTTCCGGATTGAGCTTAATGTCGTATGTTCGGAGATTGTCGAAGGTGAGCCTCAAGTCATCTATTAAGGAGTCGATGTGTCTAGTTTTAACGACCACATCATCGACGTATGCCTCCACTATTTTGCCGATCTGCTTTTCCAGACATGTCTGAGTCATGTGCTGATACGTTGCGCCGGCGTTTTTGAGCCCGAAGGGCATTGTGTTAAAACATAAAGGACCGTATGGAGTGATAAATGCCATTGCGGCTTGGTCGGACTCCGCCATCTTAATTTGGTGGTAACCGGAGTATGCGTCGAGGAAGCACAATGAGTCGTGTCCTGCGGTAGCGTCGATAATTTGATCGATGCGAGGGAGGGGGAAGGGATCCTTTGGGCAAGCCTTATTAAGGTCCTTGAAGTCGATGCATAGGCGCCAGGATTTGTCCTTCTTTGGCACCATCATCAGGTTTGCTAGCCAGTCCGGATGCTTTATCTCTCTAATGAATCCGGCCTCCGGTAATTTGGCTAGCTCCTCTCCCATGGCTTGTCGCTTAGGTTCGAAAAAACGCCGGAGAGTCTGCTTGACCGGCTTGAATCCTTTTAGAATGTTAAGGCTATGCTCGGCCATCCTACGTGGGATTCCTGGCATGTCTGAAGGATGCCAGGCGAATATGTCCCAATTCTCGCGCAGGAACTCCCGTAGTGCGGCGTCTATGGCGGGGTTTAACTATGCCCCAATGGATGCTGTTTTTGTGGGGTCCATTGGATGGACTTGGAATTTTACTATTTCATCCGCTGGTTTAAAGGAGGTGGACTTGGATCTTTTGTCTAGTATCACGTCGTCCTTGTCCACTGTGGAGCGCAGCGCGGTTAACTCCTCTGCCACAAGGGCTTCGGATAATGCCTCGAGGGCCAGTGCGGCTGTTTTGTTCTCGGCGCGGAGTGCTATGTTCGGATCACTAGCTAGAGTGATGATTCCATTGGGTCCGGGCATTTTGATCTTCAAGTACCCGTAATGGGGTATGGCTTGAAAAATCGTGAATGCCTCCCGCCCTAGAAGGGAGTGGTATCCGCTACTAAACGGGGCCACTTGGAATGTGATTTCTTCAGACCTGTAATTCTCCGGAGTGCCGAATACCACATCTAGTGTGATTTTCCCAGTGCAACGTGCCTCCAGACTGGGGATGATTCCTCGGAAGGTCGTGCTGCTTTGCTCAATACGATTGCTGTCTATTTCCATTTTTTGAAGAGTCTCCTATAAATGAGGTTTAATCTGCTGCCGCCGTCCATGAGTACTTTAGTGAGCCGAAAGCCGTCCACAATTGGACCGAGGACCAAAGTGGCTGGTGCTCGGGCTGTTCGGAATTTAGGTTCGTCACTGGCATTGAAAGTGATAGCCGTGTCGCTCCATGGGTTTATTGCTACCACGTGGCAGACTTCGGCAAGGCCGCGAAGTGTTCGTTTACGCCTGTTATTTGAGGCGAAGGTCTCGAAGACTGTCAATACTGTATTGTTATCCACGGGAAGGTTCTCTGGGGTGTTTTGGATGAGGAGATCCTCACCGCTTTTGGCCACCTCCCAGAGTACCCAACATGCTCTAAGGCTATGTGTTGGTATGGTATCCGCTGTACTATGAATTTTGCAGGGCCCGTTAAGCCATCCCTCCAATACGGTTCCACGCCCTGTAGTGGGCTTTTGCTTCTTTGTAATTGAGTCGGGCGACTTATGAGAGTGCACCCTTTTAGTTCGGACTGGGGGTTTTGTCAGAGCCGGATTATCCCAAAATTGTGTTTGGGTTTTCCAGGCGCTTTCCATCGCACAGTATTTCCGTACTATGGCCGCCAAGTCGGCGAAGTGTGCTATGTCACGGCGACTTATGGCGTTGTGGATTTCCTTGTCCGTGCAATTGTTGCAAAATAACGAAATTGCGTCTTCCTCGCGACAGTCCTTGACCTTGTTCATCACAAGGAGGAATCTGGCCCAATAGTGATGTATTGTCTCTTGGGGCGCTTGCCTAGTGTGGGAAAGATCGTTTGTATCTAGGTGGGTGGGTGGATTTAAGTCCGGACCTTGACCCAATTTGAGATCCCGGGGCAGGGGAGTTTCCGGTCTTGGAAGTTCGGGCTCCGGGATGTTGCTCTGCGGGTTCGGTATGCAACCTGATTCTAGGTTCAGGGTTAGGACGATGTCCTCCCGTGAGCGGGTATCTGGCTCAGAGGGCTCGGGAATCCGGAAATAGTTCGTCCTCAGGATAGAGGGAGAACTGCCGCATTGCTCCTCCACCACCACTATTTGATGGGTGACCGGCGGAGAGTTAATCTCCCTTTGGTTGGGTTTAAGCCCGATCCAATCGTAGTCCGTAGCGACTCCCATAGCGGCGATGCGATCCAAGAGCTCGTTCAAAGAGGAAGGCTCCATTGGATCCATCTGCTCGGAGGATTTTGAGCCGATGTGGAGGCTGTTCTCGATGACCCGAGAAGTCATCGTCAGCGCAGCGGCCGAGCGGGCGGTCATGATGAAGCCTCCTAGTCGGAGAGTTTGGCCTATGGCCAGGGCTCCCCCAGAAGTGATGTTGTCCTTGACAACGAGACGAGCCATCCCCCTTATGATGACGACATAGTGGAACTCTCAATGAAAGCACCAATGTCGGTGTCAAAACCGGCGGATGTTGGGTAGGGGGTCCCGAACTATGCGTCTAAGGCGGATGGTAACAGGAGGCAGGGGACATGATGTTTACCCAGGTTCGGGCCCTCTTGATGGAGGTAATACCCTACGTCCTGCTTGATTGATCTTGATGATATGAGTATTACAAGAGTTGATCTACCACGAGATCATAGAGGCTAAACCCTAGAAGCTAGCCTATGGTATGATTGTATGTCGTCCTACGGACTAAACCCTCCGGTTTATATGGACACCAGAGGGAGCTAGGGTTACACAAGGTCGGTTACAAGGGAGGAGATCTACATATCTGTATTGCCTAGCTTGCCTTCCACGCCAAGGAGAGTCCCATCCGGACATGGGACGAAGTCTTCAATCCCGCATCTTCATAGTCCAACAGTCCGGCTAAAGGATATAGTCCGGCTGTCCGGAGACCCCCTAATCCAGGACTCCCTCACCGGCGCTTGAAGCGCTCCTGTTCGGCGGGATCCTCAGGCACGGTAAATTCTTCGTCGCCGAGGCTCACCTCGCCTTCGGAGAGTGGCTTGTAATTGTCATCCTTTGATTCTCCGTCTGCTGCCTGTTCCTTAGGGCTGGCTTGCCCATCCTCCCACTCAAGGCCTGGCTGGAGGGGATTGTCTTTGTCTTCGGCGCTATCCGCAACGTTATTGTCTCTTGTGCCGGTATCTCCATTCTTGCTATGGCGGGGCTTAGAGCGGCGCCATTGACGCCGGTGCTTAGATTGCTTCTCGGGGGGGTTATCCTCTGTTGCCTTATTGCCATCACTTTGTTTGGGGGTGTGCACCATGTATATATCATATGATGAGGTGGCAGTCCAGCGCCCTGTGGGCGGTGGTTCCTGTTCTTCTCCTACATCATCATCCATACCATCGATGTCTCCGGAGCCAAAATTAAGCATGTCGGTTAAGTCGTCGATAGTGGCTATTAAGTGGGTGGTGGGTGGGGGACGAATTTCTTCGTCGTCCGCTTCCCACTCAAGCCGGACACAGTTCGGCCAAGGGTCTCCTAACAAGGAGAGAGACCCCAATGAATTTAGCAAGTCACCCAAGGGCGAGTGCTGAAAGATATCTGCGGAGGTAAACTCCATGATCAGTGCCCAATCAGATTCGATAGGCACAGACGCGGGCGGTTCGGAGCCAGTGGCCGGGGACGAATCCAAGGATCCGGCAACACAGGTCTTGTAGGAGGTGAAGTCAGTATTCGGCTCTATCACCGCTGAGTGTGCGGCCTCCGTGGCGGGGTCCATCCACCCGTCCTCGGACGGCACGATCTGCTCCGGATTGAGGGCCAGAGTAACCGCAGGTGTGATCTCCCGAACACCGTCCGGTGGCAGAGCTAAGTCATGCTTGTCATGACTGTGCGGAGCACCTGACATGGGCTCGAATCTATCGAAGATCAAGTCTTCGCGGATGTTGGCAGTATAGTTCAAACTTCCAAACCTGACCTGATGGCCAGGGGCGTAGCTCTCGATCTGCTCCAGATGGCCAAGCGAGTTGGCCCGCAGTGCGAAGCTGCCGAATACGAAGATCTGTCCAGGGAGAAAAACCTCGCCTTGGATCGTATCGTTGCCGATGGTCGAAGGCGCCATCAAGCCTTATGGTGACGACACAGTGGAACTCTCAATGAAAGCACCAATGTCGGTGTCAAAACCGGTGGATCTTGGGTAGGGGGTCCCGAACTATGCGTCTAAGGCGGATGCTAACAGGAAGCGGGGGACACAAGGTTTACCCAGGTTCGGGCCCTCTCGATGGAGGTAATACCCTACTTCCTGCTTGATTGATCTTGATGATATGAGTATTACAAGAGTTGATCTACCACGAGATCGTAGAGGCTAAACCCTAGAAGCTAGCCTATGATTATGATTGTTCTTGTCCTACGGACTAAACCCTCCGGTTTATATAGACACCGGAGGGGGCTAGGGTTACACAGAGTCAGTTATAAGGGAGCAGATCTACATATCTGATTTGCCAAGCTTGCCTTCCATGCAAAGGAGAGTCCCACCCAGACACGGGACGAAGTCTTCAATCTTGTATCTTCATAGCCCAACAGTCCGGCCAAAGTATATAGTCCGGCAGTCCGAGGACCCCCTAATACTGGACTCCCTCAACTGGAGCTGTAACCAAACGTTTATTCAACTCCTGAAAACTGCCTCACAAACTTCGGTCCATTTGAAATTGGTGTCCTTCTTCAATAACTCTGTCATGGGTTTCGCAATTTTGGAAAAATTCTCAATAAATCTCCGATAGTATCATGCGAGTCCCAGAAAAATACGAATCTCTCCAACTAAGGTGGGTGCTAACCACTTAGTGACAGACTGAACCTTGGTAGGGTCTACAGCTATACCTTCTCCTGATATAACATGTCCAAGAAATCCAACTTCCTTCAACCAAAACTAACACTTGCTAAACTTGGCATACAACTGGTGTTCCCTGAGCTTCTCGAGAACTAAGTGCAAGTGTTCCTCTTCATTATTCGAGTACACCAAAATATCATCAATGAATACCACAACAAACTTATCCAAAAACTCCATGAACACCTTATTCATCATACTCATAAAATAGGCAGGGGCATTAGTCAATCCAAAAGACATGACCGTGTACTCATATAGCCCATACCTGGTGGTAAAAGTTGTCTTAGGTATATCCTGTTCTCGGATCTTCAACTGGTGGTATCCTGATCGAAGATCGATCTTGGAGAATACTTTAGCTCCTTGCAACTGGTCAAACAGATCGTTGTTCATTGGTAGCGAGTACTTGTTCCTGATCGTCACTTCATTCAACACCTGATAATCAACAACCGTTCTTAAAGATCAATCCTTCTTCTCAACTAAAAGCATTGGGGCTCCCCACGGTGATGAACTGGGTCGGATATAACCTTTCTCCAATAACTCCTTAATCTGCTTCTTAATTTCCTCCAGATCATTTGCGGGCATCCGGTACAGTCTCTTCGATATTGGTCCGGTGCCTGGAAACAACTATATCAAAAACTCTATGTCTCGATCTGGCGGCATTCCTGGTAATTCCTCTGGAAATACATCCGGGTAATCCTTCACAACAGGCACTTCTTCCTGAACAACTCCCGAGAGAGAATTCACTTGGGTCCTCCTCGGCGCATGCCTAGACACATACTTGATCCTTTTTCCCTCTGGGGTGGTGAGTAGAATTGACTTACTAGCACAATCGATATTTCCTCCATACATGGATAGCCAATCCATACCTAGTATCACATCCAATCCTTGTGACTCCAAAATTATTAGGTCTGAGGGGAAAACGTGCCTACCTATGGTCAATGGCATCTGAAAACATCCACTACTTGCTGTATACTCTGCTCCAGGTGAGCTTACTAACATTGATGTCTTAAGAACTTTGGTGGGCAACTTATACTTATCCACAAATCCCCTTGATATGTATGAATGCCATGCACCAGTATCAAAAAGAACTATTGCAGTAAATGACTTAATGAAAAACTTACCTATAACTGCATCTGGCTGTTCTTCAACCTCCTCCACGTTAACATGGTTCACTTGTCCTCTAGTGAAATGGTTGGGCTTCTCCCCAGAGTTTCCATTTCCCTTGCCATTCTTCAACTCTGAGCAATCATTGGCATAATGTCCAGTCTTCCCGCACTTGTAACAGGTGACATGACTCAGGTCCTTCTTAGCGGGTGTTGCTGGATTGGGACGGTTTTGGTTGTTGCTTCCTCCATTCCCATTCCCATTCTTAGGGCCACTGTGGTTATGTGTGCTTCCTCCGTTATGAGTATGGCCTCCATGGTTATGGGTGTAACCTCCAGAGTTAGGGGTAAAGCGAGGCTTCTGCTGAGCTCCAGAATTGTACTTCCCATGTCCATACTTCCGTTTGCGGCTCTCTTTCAGCTGCTGTTTGCTTTCAATCATAAGGGCCCTGTCTACCAACTCCTGGTAGTTAGTGAATGTTGCCACCATCAACTGCATACTCATCTCATCATTCAGCCCTTCCATAAACTTCTCCTGCTTCGCGGCATCTGTGGCCACATCATCTGGGGCATAGCGAGCTAACTTACTAAACTCATCCACGTACTGCCCCACAGTATGATTTCCCTGGCGTAAGTTGTGAAACTCACGCTTCTTCATGTTCATAGCTCCAGTTGAGACGTGTGATGTGCGAAATGCTTGCTAAAACTGATCCCAAGTGACATTGGCTATGGGAAAAGTGGTTGTGTAATTCTCCCACCATGAGGCTGCTGGTCCATCCAATTGATGTGCGGCAAAGCGCACCTTCTCAGCATCTGTGCAACCTGCGGTGGTCAGCTCCCTTCCAATCCTGCGGTGCCATTCACCAGCAAAAATCGGCGCGGTGCTACTGGAAAACACCGGCGGATTCAACCTCAGAAAACGGGCTAAGTTGTCAACTGGAGGTGGTGGCGGTGGATTGTTGTTGTTGTTGTTGCCTTGGTTCAGGACTAGTAGCTGCATCAAGGCATTCTGCTGTTGGATCAACTAGGTGAGCTCCGATGGGAAGACAAATCCGGGGTCACGTCTCGGAGGCATCTGATAGGTTTAGAGGGGAGAGATTGGGATAGAGTGAGGTCTAGGGAGAAATTCACTACCCATATGCACATGAGACAAACACAATAATTATCACATCACTCAATTCAAACAAGGGAATACAATCGATCTAGCTACCGTTACAAAATACTCGGACTACTACTATATACCTGGAGGAATACTATTGATAATATGGTGTTCGATTAAAAAATTTGATCGGAAGAAGACTCCATGATATCTGCTCCAGCTTCGTCTTCATAATCATCACCACTGTCAGGGTCGGAGTCGGTGTCATCGATGATGATGTAGTCTTCGGGATGGTTGTCCTCTCCTGGCGCCGGGTCTCCCATGAATATTCCTAGCTTCTTCTTCAGGTCTTCATTCTTCTCTAGTAGTACTGCAATTTCCTCTTCATATGCATCGCGTGTAGACTTGAGTTCCTCTTCTAGCTCCATGTTCCTGGTCATTACCTTCATCAGGTCTATCATGCTGGCGCACATCTGGTTCTCCTGATGACGAATGTGTTGGTTTAACTCCTGGATGTAGGCTGCAATGGACTTGTCCCTCCTGGTGCAGATCATCTCCCATTGCTCATCTCGGTGCACACAATATTTGTTAGATGGTGTCCTTAAGATCCTTGTGGTATACTTCGCTGATGCGTCCCATGGCGATGTGAGCTGCCATGCTCTTTCCTAGACTCCAGGTTGGTGCATCAAAGGAAAACTCTATGGGCCCAGTAACTGGTGTGAATGTCCTTCCTTGAACATGTACTCGAATTGTCCATCACTCTTCTTCCGGTAGAGTGGCGGTGTAGTTCCCTGTGAAGCTTGGTATTCCGATGTTCAGGTATCTAGTGGCTTCCTTCAAGTGTTGTCCAAAAGGGTGTCTTCATCCGGTTGAGCAAACTTGTTCCTTGGGTCCACCATCTATAGAGTGGAAGGTGGAGAAGAGTCAGAAATGAGTAGGGAAGTGTGTCCTATGACTCATCTTAGTAGTCGCGTCCTACAGTCAGTGTGTGCTCTGATACCATCTTGTAGCGATCCGACCTCAAACAGTCAAATCTCTGTGTATAAGTGTCATCCCTGGATCGGTAATGCTGACACACACAATACTCGAGGATTTATAATAGAGTCCAATCACACACTTATTACATCCAATGTCTCAAAAGAGAGTACTTATTACAATAATATGGCTGAAGGCCAACTAAAAAGATAACTGCGGAAGCTTCGAAGGTAAATGAATCCATCAACTCCAACGACATAGCTGAGTGCATGACAACGACCTAGCGCACCTTACTCTTCGTCTGAAAACTCTGCAACATAATACGTTGCAGCCTGTGTAGGTCAGCACATGGAATATGCTGGCAACATAACACTAAAGAGCAATGAACAAGTAACAGTTATAACTATATGCATATTTGGCTGGTGGAGGCTCTATGGTTATCATTTTTGTGAAAAGCTAGTTTTTCCCTACAACAAAGGAATATATGTTATTTAACTACAAAGTTTGTTGAAAACATTGAGAATGGTAACCCCATCTCAATCCCAAATTAATAATCATTAACCCAACAAGTTAATTAATTAAAGTGATGAGATCAACATAGTAATTCAAGCACCAGATACTCAAGATGTCCATAACCAGGGACACGACTAACCATGATTAGTTTATACACTCTGCAGAGGTTTGCACACTTTTCCCCACAAGACTCAATCTCCTCCGTTGAATTTCTCGCACTGCAGGATGTTTGAGAAACGGATGACCGAGACACAGTCTTTCTGAAGAGGTCCTCTTAAACGATAGATAGGCCGGTACACCTATAATCCCCTACATCTTCTAGCCCATCATGGAAAGGATTTCCACAACCTACTCAACTATGCCAGAGCCCATAATGGCTTGTGGCTGCACACGGAAATTTCCAGCATGAATAACATAATGATCCCTTTGAGCCTGGGTGGCGAACCATATGGAAAATCACACGGATACCCCGGGATTCTCCTTTGGACCGCACTGGATTTCCCTAGGTGCCCACAAACCAATCCACCCAGATGTGTGTTAAATTAGCCACCTTAAGTAAACCATTAGTTCACAATACTACTCACAACTATCATGAATCACTCAAACCAAACCACGTCTACGAGCATAGCAAAATATAATAAGCGTAACGTAGTAACTCCCAGGGTTTGAATAAAAGGGCAATAGGTACTACCTCAACAACTACTTCCCAATACCCACATGTCAAACGGATCCTACTCATGCAATGTTTGAGGATTGAGACTAATGCATAAAAACTGGGTAATAAGGGATATGATCAAAGTATTACTTGCCTTGCTGACGATCTGAAAACCCTAGTGACTCGTAGTAGCACACTTCACACTCTGGAAACTCTATCGTGAGCAAACAATAGCATACATAAGCATTCAAGTATAATATGCAAGGGTAAAACTCAAATGAAAAGATCCAAACTGAAAGTTCATCTAAAGAGCTTCGATTTGCAAAAAGAATCAACCAAATCGGAGCAATGAAACTCAAACTACGATCAAAACAAGTTCGAATTCAAATCTTCTTGCAACCAAATTTTAATTTGACAAAACCATGTTCAAGTTGATTATCTGTAAAGTGGGGAACACGACGAAGATTTTTGCATTGGTTTCACTGGATTTGGACGAACGTGAAAAAGTTGCGAGGGTTTAAAGATCAGGGACTAATCTGTGAGAAAAGTATTTGTGGATAGGTCCCTGGCCAAAAATAGAATAAAAAGAAAAACCTATCGAATGAACATTCGCTATCAGAACCAATTGAACGAACGTTGTTCGCTACTGCGGATTAACGGACAAACATCCGCAAATTAGATCTAAACGTAAAAACCGAGAAAAACCCTAACCCTAAAAATAAACCGATCTAAACCGAAGAACTGAAAAAAAAACTGAAAAGGAACTGGCGACCGGGACAGGTTTTATATCGGTTCATGACGACGACGGTCAACGGCGGCAGCGGAACTCCGGCGGCACCGGCCCAGGACGGCGACGGTGGATGGCGGCGCGTGGGCGGCGACGTTTGCGGGTCGGGTGGGGAGGAGGCGGCGGGGTGGGGCGGCTTTTAGGGGGGGCGGGCGCAAGCCTTGGGCGAGGGGGCGGACATGGGAGTCCGGCTCGGACTCCCCTCGGCGTCCATGCGGCAGCAGGTCTCCTCCCGCTCGGGAGGAAGGTGGAGGGGCGACGTGGGCTGCAGCCCAGCTCGGCTCGGCCTTCGGCCGAGTCGGGCGACGAACTTAAAAAAAATTCTCCCGGAAGAAAAATCCAAAAATATTTAAAAAGTTCTAAAAATACCAGAAACAATTTTCACCGTCTAAACCTATTATTTAGAACAATGTGAACATTTTTCTGGCCTAAAATGCAATTTAAAAAAATGATTTTAAATTCAATATTCCTTTTATTTAAAGAAGTGATATTATCTTCTCTCTTTTATTTTGATTTTAAATTTGATTTAAAGAAGTGATATAAATTTGATTTTAAATTTTCTTCTCCAATATTCCTTTTATTTAAAGAAGTGATATAAATTTGATTTTAAATTTTCTTCTCCAATATTCCTTTTATTTAAAGAAGTGATATTATCTTCTCTCTTTTATTTTGAATATTGGAAATAATTTGGGGAAAAAAGTAGTAAAACCAAATTGATCCCCTTTCCAATTTTGAGAAAATTCAAATATGAAAATTTGTGAAACCCCCAACTCTCTCCTTGGGTCCTGAGTTGCTTAAGATTTCTAGGATTACAACCAAAATGCAAATAAAATATGATATGCATATGATGACCTATGTATAACATCCAAATTGAAAATTGGGATGTTACACCTGGATATCATCATAATTATTTGAAGTTCTATCAATTGCCCAACAGTAATTTGTTTACCCACCGTTTGCTATTTTTCTCGAGAGAAGCCACTAGTGAAACCTACGGCCCCCGGGTCTTCTTTCTCAGATATTTGCCTTTGCGATATACTTTTCTCTTGCATTTACTTTCAGATCTATTAAACCAAAAATACAAAAATACCTTGCTGCAATTTTTCCTTATTTATTTTATTTAGCATTTGATCTATCAATTTACTACAAATTTATCTCAAGTCCGTTTGCCACTTGAGGCGCTGTACCCCGGAAGGGATTGACAACCCCTTTAACACGTCGGGTTGCGAGGATTTGTTATCTGTGTGCATGGGCTGTTTACGTTGTGTTGCTTGGTTCTCCTACTGGTTCGATAACCTTGGTTTCATATCTGAGGGAAATACCTACCGCCGCTGTGCTGCATCATCCCTTCCTCTTTGGGGAAATACGGACGTAGCTTCAAGCGAGATCAAAAGGGATTTCGGGCGCTGTTGCCGGGGAGGATCAAGTCAAGATAGTATTGCGGCCACGCACCATTTCTGGCGCCGTTGTCGGGGAGGAACTTCAACATATACCAGGTTCCTAATTACAAATCTCATCTCCCCGCAATTTACATTATTTGCCATCTGCCTCTCATTTTCCCCTCCCCCACTTCACAAAATTTGCCATTTTATTTGCCCCTCTTTTTTGTTCACTATTTTCTCGCCATGACCGACCTTAAAAGAGCTAAGGGTTTTCTCCCGAGTCTTAATGTTTTGGATAGGCCCTCTGTCCTCTCCAAGCTCATAAACAATGATGCTATGGAAGGATCTACTGGGGGTGTTAGGAAAAATCTTAACCATTGTGATGAAGATGATCCCAGAATTTTTCGCTATTTACTTAATGAATCTTTGAAAGATGCTTGGGATAGGTTGTTGAGAATTCAAGCTAGCTATGTGCCCAAATACTAGATAGAGATATACTTGAAAAGTTTTTATGATGGTTTACCTTCTTCCTTCAAGCAAGTTTTAGATTATATATTTGAAAACAGTTTTCTTAAAGGGGATGCCATTGATACTTATGAGAAGATGAAAGCTACATTTGGGCACCCCGAAGGGGAAAATGTTGAATATAACACTCTTATGTGCTTTTATCAAAATGAAAAAATTAAAGAGATGAAGGCTAGTTTAGATAAGAATTTTCGCGACATGCTTAATCTTTGTTCTTCTATCAATGGCCATGTGCTTTCACAAAATATAAAATTAAATGCCATTGATAGAAAAATTTCCCTTTTCTTTCCATAGTACAAGGATGACAAAACTTAGATCCTTGCTTTATGCATAGCTAAGGGCGTAAAACTATAACACTTGTTGGGAGGCAACCCAATGAATCAATTTTACTTTTGATTTTTGTTTATGTTTTTGTGTAAACACAATTATGCTACTGCTATGATTGTGTTTTTTGTGTTTTAATTAGTGTTTTTGCCAAGTAAAGCCTTTAGGATCTTCTTGGGTGATAGTTGTTTGATCTTACTGAAAAACAGAAACTTTTACGCTCACGAAATTAATTTTCCTTTTTTACCAGAGAGCGATAAAATACCTATTCCACTTGAAGTAGATCAATATACAAATTGCTCAGGTCTTCCTAATGTTTCAGAATTTTTGGAGTTACAAAAGTACTCGAAATAGTCAGATTGCTACAGACTGTTCTGTTTTGACAGATTCTGTTTTCTTTGTGTTGTGTGGTTATTTTGATGGCTCTATGGTTTTCTTTGATGAGTTTATGCCATAGAAAAGTTGGAATACAATAGATATAATACAAAAAAATATTGGTTTGATATAGTACTAATAGTAGTGATTTATTATTCTTATACTGACGGATCTCACGGGTTTTGTTGAGTTTTGTGTGATTGAAGTTTTCAAGTTTTGAGTTATCTTAAAGTGGATGAAGGAATAAAGGATAGAAGAGCCTAAGCTTGGGGATGCCCCGGAATCCCAAGCTATTATCCAAGAATAAACAACCAACTAAGATTGGGGATGCCCCCGAGTGGCATCCCTGCTTTCTTCCAATGACCATTGGTATTTTACTTGAAACTATATTTTTATTCGTCACATGACATGTGTTTTTCTTGGAGCGTCTTGTATGATATGAGTCTTTGCTTGTTTTACTTTGTGTTTTAAGTAATCATTCCTTGCTGGTCAAACCTATTTGAGAGAGCCAAAATTATGTCATGACTTGTTAGAATTGCTCTCTATGCTTCACTTAAATTTTTATGAGCTATGGACTTGCTCTAGTGCTTCACTTATATCTTTTTAAGCACGGTGTGCTCTAGTATTTTTGAAGAAATGCTCTCTTTCTTCACTTAGATTTATTTGAGAGTTAGTAAAATTTTCAAGAAATTCTCTCTTGCTTCACTTAAATTAATTTGAGAGAATGAAAAATTTATTATGCTCATGATCTTCACTTATATTTGTTGGAGCTTGTCAAAAGCAACACATGAAAATTAGTCCCAATGTGATAGATATCCAAGAAGGATATAATAAAAACTTCATGAAGATCATTGGACAAAATAAACTTGATTCTTAGTAATAGTTTTGAGATATGATGATGTGATATGTGAGTTATGTTGATGAGTGAGGGAGTCCTGGATTAGGGGGTCTCCGGACAGCCGGACTATCTCCATTGGCCGGACTGTTAGACTATGAAGATACAAGATTGAAGACTTCGTCTCGTGTCCGGATGGGACTCTACTTGGCGTGGAAGGCAAGCTAGGCAATACGTATATGGATATCTCCTCCTTTGTAACCGACCTTGTGTAACCCTAACCCTCTCCGGTGTCTATATAAACCGAAGGGTTTTAGTCCGTAGGACAACAATCACAACATACAATCATACCATAGGCTAGCTTCTAGGGTTTAGCCTCTCTGATCTCATGGTAGATCTACTCTTGTACTACCCATATCATCAATATCAATCAAGCAGGACATAGGGTTTTACCTCCATTAAGAGGGCCCGAACCTGGGTAAAACATCGTGTCCCCTGCCTCCTGTTACCATCCGGCCTAGACACATAGTTCGGGACCCCCTACCCGAGATCCACCGGTTTTGACACTGACATTGGTGATTTCATTGAGAGTTCCTCTATGTCATCGCCGTTAGGCTATATGGCTCCTACTATCATCGATAGCGATGCGGTCCAGGGTGAGACTTTTCTCCCCGGACAGATCTTCGTATTCGGTGGCTTTGCACTGCGGGCTAATTCGCTTGGCCATCTGGAGCAGATTGAAAGCTACGCCCCTGGCCATCAGGTCAGATTTGGAAGTTTGAACTACATGGCCGACATCCACGGAGACTTGATCTTCGACGGATTCGAGCCACAGCCGGGCGCGCTGCACTGTCGCGATGGGTATGACCTAGCTCTGCCGCCGAACAGTACCCCAGAGGCTGCGCCCGCATCAGCTCCGAGCCTTAGCTCGGAGCCAACTGCGCCAGTCGAGGATGGGTGGTTAGACACCGCCTCAGGGGCTGCAGTCTCAACGGCGATTAAGCCGAACACCAGCCTAACCCTCTGCGCAGCCCATGACTCCAAGGTGCCGGACTCTTTTCCGGACTCCGAACCATCCGTGCCCCTGCCAATCGAATCCGATTGGGCGCCGATCATGGAATTCACCACCGCGGGTATCTTTCAGCACTCGCCCTTCGGCGACATTCTGAATTCACTAAGGTCTCTCTCTTTGTCAGGAGAGCCCTGGCCAGATTATGGCCAACGGGATTGGGATGCGGACGATGAAGAAATTCGACGCCCACCCACCACCCACTTCGTAGCCACTGTCGATGATTTAACCGACATGCTCGACTTCGACTCCGAAGACATCGACGGTATGGATGACGAGGTAGAAGATGAACATGAACCAGCACCTATAGGGCACTGGAAAGCCACCTCGTCATATGACATATACATGGTGGATACACCCAAAGAAGGCAATGGCGACGGGATAGCGGAGGATGACTCCTCCAAGAAGCAACCCAAACGCCGACGTCAGCGGCGCCGCTCTAAGTCCCACCAAAGCAAAAGTGGTGATACCGGCACAGGAGACAATAACACTCCGGATAGTGCCGAAGAAAACAACAAACCCCTCCAGCAAGATTTAGAGCAGGAGGATGGAGGAGCCAGCTCTCCCGAGAGAGCGGCAGACGGAGAGGAGGAGGATGACAATCACATGCCCCCCTCCGAAGACGAGGCAAGCCTCGGCGACGATGAATTCGCCGTACCAAAGGATCCCGTCGAACAAGAGCGCTTAAAGCGCCGGCTTATGGCCACGGCAAATAGCCTGAAGAAAAAGCAGCAGCAGCTTCAAGCTGATCAAGATCTGCTAGCTGACAAGTGGACTGAAGTCCTCGTGGCCGAGGAATATAAACTCGAGCGCACCTCCAAGAGTTACCCAAGGCACAGGTTACTACCCCGACTGGAGGAAGAAGTGTATGATACGGCTGATCGGCCACCTCATGGCTGCGATAGAGAGGCATTCCAGCCAAAAGCTCAGCCTCCACCCCAATTCCATTCAAATAAAAAGGCATGGGGAGATACGCCAGACCTGCGAGACATATTGGAGGACAAGGCAAAGCATTCAAGATCGATCTATGGATCATGAGGGCGCACCACTCTGCGAGACGACAAACGTCACGCCGGATACAGTAAAAGCAAATCCGGCCGGGCCGAACACAGCGGGCAAGACCCATTCGAGCTGCGTCGCGATATAGCCCAATACAGAGGTGCCGCACACCCCTTATGCTTCACAAACAAAGTAATGGAACATCAATTCCCAGAAGGTTTCAAACCTGTAAATATTGAATCATATGACGGCACAACAGATCCTGCAGTATGGATTGAGGACTTCCTCCTCCACATCCACATGGCCCGCGGCGATGACTTACACGCCATCAAATACCTCCCACTCAAGCTCAAAGGACTAGCGCGGCATTGGCTTAACAGCTTGCCAGCGGACTCCATTAGCTATTGGGAAGATCTGGAAGCCGCATTCCTCGACAACTTTCAGGGCACTTATGTGTGACCACCAGATGCCGATGATCTGAGCCACATAATTCAGCAGCCAGAAGAGTCGGCCAGGCAATTCTGGACTTGGTTCCTTACAAAGAAAAATCAAATCGTCGACTGTCTGGATGCGGAGGCCTTAGCGGCTTTCAAGCACAACATCCTAGACGAGTGGCTAGCCCGGCACCTTGGTCAGGAAAATTCGAAATCTATGGCAGCTCTCACGACGCTCATGACCTGCTTTTGTGCGGGAGAAGACAGCTGGCTGGCTCGCAGTAATAACATATCAAAGAACCATGGTACCTCATATACCAAGGACGGCAATAGCAGGTCACGTCGCAACAAGCATAAGCGCCGCATTAACAGCGAAAATACTGAGGATACGATAGTCAATGCCGGATTCAAAGGCTCTAAACCTGGTCAGCGGAAAAATCCATTCAAACAAAGTACGCCGGGTCCATCCAGCTTGGACCGTATACTCGATCGCTCATGTCAAATACACGGCACCCCAGACAAGCCAGCCAATCACACCAACAGGGATTGTTGGGTGTTCAAGTAGGCTGGCAAGTTAATTGCCGAAAACAAGGACAAGGGGCCGCATAGCAATGACGAGGAGGAGCCCCGACAGCTGCACACTGGAGGACAGAAGAGGTTTCCCCCGCAAGTGCGGACGGTGAACATGATATACGCAACCCACATCCCCAAGAGGGAGTGGAAGCGTGTGCTCAGGGACGTATATGCATTGGAGCCAGTCGCCCCAAAGTTCAACCCTTGGTCCTCCTGTCCGATCACCTTCAATCACAGGGACCACCCCACTAGTATCCATCATGGCGGATTCGCCGCACTGGTCCTAGACCCAATCATCGACGGATTTCACCTCACTCGAGTCCTTATGGATGGCGGCAGCAGCCTGAACCTGCTTTATCAGGACACAGTGTGCAAAATGGGTAAAGACCCCTCAAGGATCAAACCCACAAAAACAACCTTTAAGGGCGTCATTCCAGGTGTAGAGGTCCATTGCATAGGCTCAATTACACTAGAAGTGGTCTTCGGATCCGTGGATAATTTCCGAAGTGAAGAATTAATCTTCGATATAGTCCCGTTCCGTAGTGGTTATCACGCGCTGCTCGGGCGAACCGCATTTGCTAGATTCAATGCGGTACCACATTATGCATACCTCAAGCTCAAGATGCCAGGACCTCGCGGAGTTATTACAGTCAATGGAAACACAGAGCGCTCTCTCTGAATAGAGGAGCACACCACGACCCTCGCAGCAGAAGCGCAAAGCAGCCTCTCAAGGCAATCAACCAGTTCGGCGCTTCAAAGCCCGAACACCTTCAAGCGCGCTCGGGGCAATCGGCAAATAGACCGCCTGATGCGATCTTAGCTCGCGTAGCAATACGGCGGCCACCCCAATCCCAACCCAACGGCGATATTCGTGTCGGGCGTACATAATTACACATTAAAAATACCATGGGCACAGGTGGGGAGGGGGGCACAACTGCAGCACGCCCCAAAACACGGCCTAAACCGCACTAGGGGCTTCCCGTTTGGTTATTTTTCTTTTTCTTTCAGGACCTTAATCTCTGGAAACACTGGCCGGCAGCACTATTGCCGAACATATGATGCAGCAACCAAGGAGGCAGACAACTACGTTATACCACGGAATTCCCAGGTTGATTACAGTAACGAGTGAAATATTCAATTTAATATCATTCCTCAGCTTGCCCTTGGAAGGGACATAGTCCTACTCTTTGCTTATCGCACTATCTGTATCACTCTGCTTTAACGCAATTTTTTAATAAACAAAACATGACATTACGACTATTATTGCATTCTTGTTATATATATATGTGTGTGTGTGTTCATTAATGACGCCTTGCAACCGCACACTCTGGTACGGCCAATACACCAGGGGCTTACGTACCCCACAATGTGGTGTGAAAAGTCCGAACACTTTCACAAGTGCGGCACCCCGAACTTATAGCATTATATGCATCAGCTCCGAATCATGTCTTTGGTCAAATGTTGGGTTTGCCCGGCTCCTATGATTTGGTACCTTACGTTCCGCTCTATCGGCTAAGGTAGCGCTAGGAGAACTACTGCGATTGTGCCCCAGTTCTGCCGGGCTTAGCACCTCAGTAGAGAAAGCTAATACTGACTGTCATGATAAGGCGAGAGACTGGTCGCTGTTCGATGAGGTTTTTCGAGTCCCTAAAGACTTATGCTGCTTAGGGCGAGGGGCCGGCCCTGTCCGGCTTACAGGCGTGTATCGCGCCCCGAATTCGGCCTTCCGAATACCAGGGGCTTCACCGAAATTTAAAATTATAGAATTCTATGGCTAAGTGAGAGTGATAAAGCATTATTAGTCCGGTTGCCTTGTTCGTTGTGCTGAGCACCTCCCTCGAAGGACCCAAACATGGGAACAAGAGTGCTCAGGTTTATCCCAAACACCCCAGCACTCGTGGCATGGGGGCAGAAGCCGAGGACTAGCCATCTCTCAGATTGGATAAATAGCCAAACAGAAGGTAATATTTTAAATTCCAACAAGCGTTGCATAGCGCATATGAAACAAGTTTTCATACATACAGGATAAAACGAGCAAGTCTCATTCAAATATTACATCTTTTGAACACTCATCCGCGATGAGACGGGCGCCCGGCAGAACACCCTCATAGTACATCTTGGGGTGGCGGTGCTCCTTGCCCTCTGGCGGCCCCTCCTTGATCAGCTTCACGGCGTCTAGCTTGACCCACTGCAATTTCACACGGGCGAAAGCCCGTCGTGCACCTTCAATGCAGACAAATTGCTTGACGACCTCCAGCCGCGGGCAGGCATCCACGAGCCGCCTCACCAGGCCGAAGAAGCTGTTCAGAAGTGCGTCACCAGGCCACAACTGGACTATAAAGCTCTTCATGGCCTGATCGACCGCCTTATGTAGCTCGACCATCTGCTTCAGCTGGTCGCTCATTGGCACCAGATGTTCAGCCTCAGCATACTGAGACTAGAACAGCTTCTCCGTCGAGCTTCCGTCCTCGGCCTGGTAAAATTGTGCAGCATCGGACACACTGCGGGGCAAATATGCGAATGCTCCTGAAGAGCTCCGGATCCGGGTAAGTAATCGGTAATTTACTTCTACATGCTTGGTTTGCATATAGAAAGCCTTACCCGCCGCTATTTTCTTCATCGCGTCGATATCTTGGAGGGACTTTTGGGCTTTGGCCTTGGCACTTTTTACACTCTCGAGGGCCACGGCAAGTTCAGACTCCCGCGTCTTGGAGTCAAGCTCCAACGCCTCGTGCTTCGCCACAAGAGCCTGGAGCTCTTGCTCCAGCTTGCCCACCCGAGCCTCGTGCTTCTCTCGCTCGGTGTGCTCCTTGGCCGCTGTATCTTCGGCCTTGGTTAGCGCTTGCTTCAGGGTCGCCACCTCGGTCGTGGCCCCTGGAAAACATACGATGATCCTGTCATTTTGGAATCGCGTCCTCTTTTATATATATACATAAGACATGGTATTACTTACCCTTGTTCTCCTCGAGCTGCCTCTTGGCAAGGCCGAGCTCTTTCCTGGACCCCTCGAGATCCTGCTTCAGTACGGCGACCTCCGCAGTTAGTGCGGCGAAGCCTGCATATGCATATTGACATACTTATATTAGACTCTTGCGATATTATTTGATCCTCTATTCGGCTTTTCTTTGTGAACACCGAACAAAGCATCAGGGAATATTGTCTATGCGGTAATATTTCTACTACATTTTAACACTTACCTCAAAGCCTGTTAGAAGGCTGGCATAGGCTTCAGTCAATCCGCTCTTGGCGGACTGAACCTTCTGGATCACCGCACTCATGATAGTGTGGTGCTCCTCGTCGATGGAAGCGCTGCGAAGCGCTTCCAGCAGATTGTCCGGCGCCTCTAGATGGACAGAGGTCGCCGGCACAAGCGCCTTGCCCCTCTTAGAAGGAGGCCGCCTGCCCGAGCCTGGAACCGCTGGAGGTTCTGGCGCGGTGTTCGGCTGAGGGCCGAACTCAGAGCTCTCAGGGGCCTCGTCCCCTCGGCTCCCGGAGTCCGGAAGGTCGCCTTGAGGCGCCTCCAGGACTGTCTCCCCTCGATCCGGTGCCTCTTGAGACAACACCTCGGCGTCGTCGGTAGGATGAGGGGAGGTGGCGGTTGGGACTGGATCGCTATCCATGTCCGACAAGCCCAAGGAGCCGTCCGATGATACATCGATACTAGCTCGTGGCGGCCTGCATAATTGCGTTTGGCGTTAGGGAAAACAGTGCGACAAAGGAATCCTATGAGTTACTCTGGTATCCGAATACTTACGATCGCCCCGGGGGCTTGACCCTGGGCAACCACTCGTCTTCGCCTTCGTCGGCGGCGGTGGAACTGTCCGGAAGGAGAGTCCTTCCCTTCTTGGACCCTCCGGCCTCCCTAGTTGGGGTGGCCTTACTTTTCTTGTCTCCCCCAGTCGGTGGGGGAGCATCTTCTTCCTCTTCCTTATCTTCGGGGGAGGAGTGTGCCGCAGAGTTATCGGACGATGAGTCCGATAACACCTGGCGCCGGGAACTCTTTCGGGTTCCCTTGGCCTTCTTGGTCTTCTTCGGCACCTTGTAAGGAGCCGGAGTCAGCATCTCCGTCAGGAGAGTGCCCGCAGTATCTTCGGGCAAAGGGGCCGGACAGTCGATCTGCCCCGACACCTCCACCCAGTCCTGTCAAAGACCTGGAGATTAGAGCCCGCACATAATTAAGCTAGGGAAAATAAATGTCTTACGGGACGTATTGAACTCATCGAACGCGCTAGGCGCTTTGCGCTTAGTCCACGGTCCTCGGTGAGAGAAGGAGGGACCTCGGTGCCCTTGAACAGCACCTTCCAGACGTCCTTGTGCGTCGTATCAACGAGCTCGCTCAGAGTCTGGTGCTGGGCCGGGTCAAACTCCCATAAGGTAAAATCTCGTTATTGACATGGGAGGATCCGGCGGATGAGCATAACTTGGACTATGTTGACAAGCTTGAGCTTCTTGCTTGCCATACTCCGGACACATTTCTGTAGTCCGTCCAGCTCCACCGATGAACCCCACGACAGGCCCTTCTCTTTCCAGGAAGTGAGCCATGTAGGGAATCCGGATCAAAACTCGGGGGCTGCCGCCCATTTGGCGTCGCGTGGCTCGGTGATGTAGAACCACGCCGACTGCCATCCCTTTATTGTCTCCACGAAGGAGCCTTCGAGCCATATGATGTTGGGCATCTTGCCCACCATGGCTCCGCTGCATTCAGCTTGTTGGCCTCGTACCACCTTCGGCTTGATATTGAAGGTCTTTAACCACAGGCCGAAGTGGGGCTGGATGTGGAGGAAAGCCTCACACACGACGATGAACACCGAAATGTTGAGGATGAAGTTCGGGGCCAGATCATGAAAGTCCAGCCCATAGTAGAACATGAGACCACGGACGAATGGATGGAGGGGAAACCCTAGTCCGCGGAGGAAGTGGTGAAGGAAAACTACCCTCTCGTGAGGTTCCGGGGTAGGGACGATCTGCCCCATGGCGGGCAGCCGATGCGCGATGTTCGCGGCTAGGTATCCGGCTCCGCGCAGCTTCTTGATGTCTCCCTCCATGACGGAGGAGACCATCCACCTGCCTCCCGCTCCGGACATGATTGGAGAAGGTCGAGGTGGGAAGTGCAATCGCGGATGGAATTGAAGCGTCTCTTGATGTGTTCGGTTCTCTTGTGAAATCTGGATTCCTTTGCCAAGGCAATTGCTCCAGTATTGTCACACAATATTTTCATTGGACCCGATGCCTAGGTATGACACCTAGATCGGATATGAACTCCTTCATTTGCTGCTTCCGAAGCAACTATGTACTCCGCTTCACACGTAGATCCCGCCACGACGCTCTGCTTGGAACTACACCAACTGACAGTTCCACCATTCAATATAAATACGTATCCGGTTTGTGACTTAGAGTCATCCATATCATTGTCAAAGCTTGCATCGACGTAACCATTTATGACGAGCTCTTTGTCACCTCCATAAATGAGAAACATATCCTTAGTCCTTTTTAGGTATTTGAGGATGTTCTTGACCGTTGTCCAGTGATCCACTGCTGGATTACTTTGGTACCTCCCTGCTAAACTAATAGCAAGGCATACATCAGGTCTGGTACACATCATTGCATACATGGTAGAACCTATGGCGAAGGCATAGGGAATGACTTTCATTTTCTCCCTATCTTCTACAGTGGTCGGGCATTGAGTCTGGCTCAACTTAACACCTTGTAACACATGCAAGAACCCTTTCTTTGACTGATCCATTTTGAACTTCTTCAAAAATTTATCAAGGTATGTGCTTTGTGAAAGTCCAATTAAGCGTCTTGATCTATCTCTATAGATCTTGATGCCCAATATATAAGCAGCTTCACCGAGGTCTTTCATTGACAAATTCTTATTCAAGTATCCTTTTATGCTATTCAGAAATTCAGTGTCATTTCCAATCAACAATATGTCGTCCACATATAATATCAGAAATGCTACAGAGCTCCCACTCACTTTCTTGTAAATACAGGCTTCTCCAAAAGTCTGTATAAAACCATATGCTTTGATCACACTATCAAAGCGTATATTCCAACTCCGAGAGGCTTGCACTAGTCCATAAATGGATCGCTGGAGCTTGCACACTTTGTTAGCACCTTTTGGATCGACAAAACCTTCTGGTTGCATCATATACAACTCTTATTTAAGATATCCATTAAGGAATGCATTTTTGACATCCATTTGCCAAATTTCATAACCATAAAATGCAGAAATTGCTAACATGATTCGGACAGACTTAAGCATCGCTATGGGTGAGAAGGTCTCATCATAGTCAACTCCTTGAACTTGTCAAAAACCTTTCACAACAAGTCGAGCTTTGTAGACAGTAACATTACGGTCAATGTCAATCTTCTTCTAGAAGATCCATTTATTTTCTATTGCTTGCCAAACATCGAGCAAGTCAACCAAAGTCCACACTTTGTTCTCATACATGGATCCCATCTTAGATTTCACGGCCTCAAGCCATTTCGCGGAATCTGTGCTCATCATCGCTTCCTCATAGTTCGTAGGTTCGTCATGGTCAAGTAACATGGCCTCAAGAATAGGATTACCGTACCACTCTGGTGCGGATCTTACTCTGCTTGACCTACGAGGTTCGGTAGTAACTTGATCAGAAGTTTCATGATCATCATCATTAGCTTCCTCACTAATTGGTGTAGGAATCATTGGAACTGATTTCTGTGATGAACTACTTTCCAATTTGGGAGAAGGTATAATTACCTCATCAAGTTCTACTTTCCTCCCTCTCACTTCTTTCGAGAGAAACTCCTTCTCTAGAAAGGATAAATTCTTAGCAATGAATATTTTTCCTTCGGATCTATGATAGAATGTGTACCCAACAGTCTCCTTTGGGTACCCTATGAAGACACATTTCTCCTATTTGGGTTTGAGCTTATTAGGTTGAAGCTTTTTCACATAAGCATCGTATCCCCAAACTTTAAGAAACGACAACTTGGGTTTCTTGCCAAACCACAGTTCATATGGTGTCGTCTCAACGGATTTAGATGGTGCCCTATTTAATTTGAATGCAGCCGTCTCTAAAGCATCACCCCAAAACGATAGCGATAAATCAGTAAGAGATATCATAGATCGCACCATATTTAATAAAGTACGATTATGATGTTTGGACACACCATTATGCTGTGGTGTTCCAGGTGGCATGAGTTGTGACACTATTCCACATTGTTTCAAATGAAGACCAAACTCGTAACTCAAATATTCACCGTCACGATCAAATCGTAGAAACTTTATTTTCTTGTTACGATGATTTTCCACTTCACTATGAAATTCTTTGAACTTTTCAACTGTTTCAGACTTATGTTTCATCAAGTAGATATACCCATATCTTTTCAAATCATCTGTGAAGATTAGAAAATAACGATACCCGCCGCGAGCCTCAACACTCATCGGACCGCATACATAAGTATGTATTATTCTGGAGAATGGAGTCTTAGTCATCTTGCCCATGAGGCATGGTTCACAAGCATCAAGTGGTTCCAGAAGTCCATCAGCATGGAGTTTCTTCATGCGCTTTACACCAATATGACCTAAACAGCAGTGCCACAAATAAGTTGCACTATCATTATTAAACTTGTATCTTTTGGCTTCAATACTATGAATATGTGTATCACTACTATCGAGTTTCAACAAAAATAGACCACTCATCAAGGGTGCATGACCATAAAAGATATTACTCATATAAATAGAACAACCATTATTCTCTGATTTAAATGAATAACCGTCTCGCATCAAACAAGATCCAGATATAATGTTCATGCTTAATGCTGGCACCAAATAACAACCCGAAGGTAGATGTAGAGGTAGCGTGCCGACGGCGATCACATCGACTTTGGAACCATTTCCCACATGCATCGTCACCTCGTCCTTAGCCAATCTTCATTTAATTTGTAGCCCCTGTTTCGAGTTAGAAATATGAGCAACAGAACCAGTATCAAATCCCCAGGTGCTACTACGAGCATTAGTATGGTACAAATCAATAACATGTATTTCAAATATACCTTTCACTTTGCCATCCTTCTTATCCTCCAAATACGTGGGGCAGTTCCGCTTCCAGTGACCAGTCCCTTTGCAGTAGAAGCACTCAGTCTCAGGCTTAGATCCAAACTTCGACTTCTTCACTTGAGCAGCAACTTGCTTGCCGTTCTTCTTGAAGTTCCCCTTCTTCCCTTTGCTCTTTTTCTTGAAACTAGTGGTTTTTTTAACCATCAACACTTGATGCTCCTTCTTGATTTCTACCTCCGCAGCTTTTAGCATTGCGAAGAGCTCGGGAATTGTCTTATCCATCCATTGCATATTAAAGTTCATCATGAAGCTTTTGTAGCTTGGTGGCAGTGATTGAAGAACTTTGTCAAGGACACTATCATCAGGAAGATTAACTCCCAGTTGAGTCAAGTGGTTGTGGTACCTAGACATTTTGAGTATATGTTCACTGACAAAACTATTCTCCTCCATCTTGCAGATGTAGAACTTATTGGAGACTTCATATCTCTCAATTCGGGAATTTGCTTGAAATATTAACTTCAACTCCTGGAACATCTCATATGCTCCATGACGTTCAAAACATCATTTAAGTCCCGGTTCTAAGCCGTAAAGAATGGCACACTGAACTATCAAGTAGTCATCACCTTTGCTCTGCCAGACGTTCATAACGTCCGAAGTTGCTCCTGCAGTGGGTTTTGCACCTAGCGGTGCTTCTAGGACGTAATTCTTCTGTGCAGCAATGAGGATAATCCTCAAGTTACGTACCTAGTCCGTGTAGTTGCTACTATCATCTTTGAACTTAGCTTTCTCTAGGAACGCATTAAAATTCAAAGGAACGGTAGCACGGGCCATTGATCTACAACACAATAGACATGCAAAATACTATCAAGTACTAAGTTCATGATAAATTAAAGTTCAATTAATCATATTACTTAAGAACTCCCACTTAGATAGACATCTCTCTAGTCATCTAAATGATCACGTGATCCATATAAACTAAACCATGTCCGATCATCATGTGAGATGGAGTAGTTTTCAATGGTGAACATCACTATGTTGATCATATCTACTATATGATACACGTTCAACCTTTCGGTCTTCAGTGTTTCGAGGCCATATCTGCATATGCTAGGCTCGTCAAGTTTAACCTGAGTATTCTGCATGTGCAAAACTGGTTTGCACCCGTTGTATGTGAACATAGAGCTTATCACACCCGATCATCACGTGGTGTCTCGGCACGACGAACTGTAGCAACGGTGCATACTCAGGGAGAACACTTATACCTTGAAATTTAGTGAGGGATCATCTTATAATGCTACCATCGTACTAAGAAAAATAAGATGAATAAACGATAAACATCACATGCAATCAAAATAAGTGATATGATATGGCCATCATCATCTTGTGCCTTTGATCTCCATCTCCAAAGCACTATCATGATCACCATCATCACCGGCTTGACACCTTGATCTCCATCGTAGCATTGTTGTCGTCTCGCCAACTATTGCTTCTACGACTATCACTATCGCTTAGTGATAAAGTAAAGCAATTACATGGCGATTGCATTTCATACAATAAAGTGACAACCATATGGCTCCTGCCAGTTGCCGATAACTGTTAGAAAACATGATCATCTCATACAACAATTTATATCTCATCACGTCTTGACCATATCACATCACAACATGCCCTGCAAAAACAAGTTAGACGTCCTCTACTTTGTTGTTGCAAGTTTTGCCTGGCTGCTACGGGCTTGTAGTAAGAACTATTCTTACCTATGCATCAAAACCAAAATGATTTTTCGTCAAGTGTGCTGTTTTAACCTTCAACAAGGACCGGGCATAGTCAAACTCGATTCAACTGAAGTTGGAGAAACAGACACCCGCTAGCCACCTGTGTGCGAAGCATGTCGGTAGAACCAGTCTCATGAACGCGGTCATGTAATGTCGGTCCTGGCCGCTTCATCCAACAATACCGCTGAATCAAAGTAAGACGTTGTTGGTAAGTAGTATGACTATTATCACCGACAACTCTTTGTGTTCTACTCGTGCATATAACATCTACGCATAGACCTGGCTCGAATGCCACAGTTGGGGAACACAATATTTCAAACAAATACCTACGATCACGCAAGATCTATCTAGGAGATGCATAGCAACGAGAGGGGAGAGTGTGTCCACGTACCCTCTTAGACCGAAAGCGGAAGCGTTTAGTAACACGGTTGATGTAGTCGAATGTCTTCGCGATCCAACAGATCCAAGCACCAAATGTACGGCACCTCCGTGTTCAGCATATGTTCAGCACGATGACGTCCCTCGATCTATTGATCCAGTTGAGGACGAGGGAGAGTTCTGTCAACACGACGGCATGGCGACGGTGATGATGAAGTTACCGGCGCAGGGCTTCGCCTAAGTACTATGACGATATGACCGAGGTGTGTAACTGTGGAGGGGGGCACCGTACACGGCTAAGAGAAGACTTGGTGTACCTTTGGGGTGCCCCCTCCCACGTATATAAAAGGCGGGGGAGGAGTAGAGGCCGGCCCTAGAGGGGTGCGCTAAGGGGGGGAGTCCTACTTGGACTCCTGGTCCAAGTAGGATTCGGGCCCCCTTTCCTTTCCGAAGAAGGGGGAAGGGGGAAATAGAAGGAGGAGAAGAAGGAAAGGGCCCCCCAACCCTAGTCCAATTTGGATTGGGCTTGGGGGGCGCCTCCACCAGGCCGCCGCCTCCTCTCTTCCACTATTGCCCATCAAGGCCCATTAACCCCCGGGGGGTTCCGGTAACCCCTTGGTACTCCAGAAAATGTCCGAACCTTTCCAAAACTATTCCGGTTGTCCAAACATAACCTTCCAATATATCAATCTTTATGTCTCAACCATTTAGAGACTCCTCTTCATGTCCGTGATCTCATCCAGGACTCCAAACCAATTTCGGTTCATCAAAACACATAATTCATAAAACAAATCGTCATCGAACATTAAGCGTGCGAACCGTACGGGTTCGAGAACTATGTAGACATGACCGAGACACATCTTCGATTAATAAACAATAGCGGAACCTGGATGTTCATATTGGCTCCTACATATTCTATGAAGATCTTTATCGGTCAAATCGCATAACAACATACGTTGTTCCCTTTGTCATCGGTATGTTACTTGCCCGAGATTCGATCGTCGGTATCATCATACCTAGTTCAATCTCATTACCGACAAGTCTCTTTACTCGTTTAGTAATGCATCATCCCTGTAACATCCCAAATTTTCAATTTGGAATGTTATACACTAGATCATCATTGCATATCATATTTATTGCATTTTGGTTGATCCAAGAAATTTCACGCAACTCACGGACCCTCGGAGAGAGTTGGGGATTTCGTTATTTTCATATTTGAGTTGTCTCAAATTTTGAAAATAGGCTCGTTTGATTTTATTTATTTTATATTCAATTATTTCTATTACAAAAATATGAGAGAGGGAATAAAATGAATTTCCCAAAATAAAGAAATATTGAGGATTTAATAAAAAAAATCAAATAAGATTTTATTTTGGTTTTATTTGCTATTTTATTTGAATTTAGGAAAAATGCGAGTTTTTCAAAATTTCATTTAGGCCCCAAATAAATGTTCATCCTGTGCGGCTTGATTTTAGAAGCCGGGGAAAATTTATTTCGGGATTTTTGGAGTCCGTTTAGTATTTCTTTTGTTTTTTCCCCAAGCGTAATTATTTTTTTTAAAAAGTCCGAACCGACCTTGGGCCGTAACCGGCCAGGACTCCTCCTGGCCGGGCCTCTTATAAGCGCCTCGAGACCCCCGCCCAACCCTAACCCTAGCCGGCCGCCCGCGGCCGCCGCCGCCGCCCACGCCGCCGCCCGTCCGCGCCGCCGCCGCCCCGCCACTGCCGTTCGCCGGAGTCGCAGGAGGTAGTTTATTTCGCCTCCGGTTTTTCTTGAAAAACCGTTCGGTTTTCCGACGGTTTTGTTCGTTTTTTAGTTTCGGTTTTTTTAAATAGATCGGTTTTTTCTGGTTTATTTAATTAGCGAGCGTTCGTCTGTTCGTTCGTTTTAATGAACGTTCGTTGGTTTTCTTTTTCTCGGATTAAATCCGCGATTTTTCCGATCGCGATTTCTGATCCGATTTTATGTTTTAGTCTAACTTTTCGCTCATTTATCGGAATCAGGCGATTCAAGCGCCTGGAGTTTCGTCTCGAAACCCTCTTTCTGTTTAACCAACTCAAACAAGTTTTTTTGCCACTCTAAAAATTGCCCTAGATCCAGAATAGTAAATGAAGCCTGTTTCTTTTGCCGTTTGTCTTTCGTTGCTTCGTTCGATTTGATTCTTTTTGCCAACCGGAGTTCTTAAGTTGAACTTTCTGGTCAGATCTCTTATTTGAGTTTTACCTGTGCATTAGTTGAGTACTTATTGTATGCTTGTTTGTTTGCGATAGAGTACCCGGAGTGCGCCGCTTGCTACTTCGAATCGCTAGGTTTCCCGGATCATCAGCAAGGCAAGTAACACTTTGATCATGTTTTTCCCTCTACCCAGTTTTATTGCATTAGATCAATCCTCACACATTGCATTATTAGGATCTAATTAAATTGTGGGTTTGGGAAGTAGTTGAGGTAGTACCTATTACCTGTTATTATCAAACCTTTGGGAGTTACTTCTACGTTTGCTTATTATGCCATGCTATGCTAATAGACGTGGATTGGGTGAGTGTATCCATGACGAATGTGAGATGTTAATTAATGGTTTACATAAGGTGGCAACTTAAATACACATCTGGGTGGATTGAGGCACCTGGGTATTCCAGTGATTGCCTGTTTTTCTTTATGGACCGCCACCCAGGCTCAAAGGGATCATGAGATTGTTCATGCTAGAAACTTCCGTGTGCAGCCACAAGCTACTATGGGCTCTAGCATAGTTGACTAAGTCATGCGAACTCTTACAGTGGTAGACTAGCAGATGTAGGGGATGTAGGTTGGTACGGTCTACCCGTTCGTAAGGTGCTAGCGCTTCTGAAAGACTATGTCTCGGTCATCCGTTTCTCAAACACCTTGTAGTGCGAGAAATCCAACGGAGGAGATCGAGTCATGTGGGGAAAAGTGCGCAAACCTCTGCAGAGTGTATAAACTAATCATGATTAGCCGTGTCCCCGGTTATGGACATCTTGAGTATCTAGTACCTGGATTATCATGTGAATCTCAACATGTTACTCAAAAAATTAATTTTGTTGGGTTTTGTTTAATGATGATGCTTAATTGGGATTGAGAATGCTGTCAACCATTCTCAATGTTTAACAACTACCATGATAGTTAAATAAAATTTATTCCTTTGCAGTAGGGAAAAATTGGCTTTACGCAAAACTGTAACCATAGAGCTTTCCTCCAGCCAAATATGCATATAGAATAGCCTGTTTCATTCCATTACTCTCTATGTGTTACTTTGCCAGCATATTCCATGTGCTGACCCGTTTCGGGCTGCAACGTTAATGTTGCAGACTTTTCAGACGATGATTAAGGAGTTTTAGGTCGTGGTTCTATACTCAGTGATGCCGTTGGAGTTGATGGACTCACTTATCTTCCAAGCCTTCCGCTGTTATTGTTATTAGATGGCCTTAAGCCATATTTATTGTAATAAGTTCTCTTTTGAGACTCTTTATGTAATAAGTGTGTGATTGCTACTCTGTTATAAATCCTTCAAGTACTGTGTGGTGTCAGCATTACTGATCCAGGGATGACACCTGAGCACAGAGATTGGACCGTTTGAGGTCTGGTCGCTACAATCCCGTGGCGAACTCATTACACACATATTTTGCAAGGCTCATAGTGATGTGCATTACCGAGAGGGCTGATACGTCTCAGATACACGGAGTGACAATTCCTAATCTCGATCTATGCCAACTCAACAAACACCATCGGAGACACCTGTAGAGCATCTTTATAATCACCCAGTTACGTTGTGAAGTTTGATAGCACACAAGGTGTTCCTCCAGTATTCGGGAGTTGCATAATCTCATAGTCGGAGGAACATGTATAAGTTCATGGAAAAATGGAGTAACACCTTAAGCACGATGACATGATGTAGACAAGATTAATTCACGTATGAATAAACCCCATCTTTTTACCCCTAATAGCAACGATACATACGTGTCATGTCCCTTTCTGTCACTGGGATTGAGCACAGTAAGATCGAACCCATTACAAAGCACCTCTTCCCATCTAGTTGGCCAAACCAAACCAATAAATCAGAGAAGAAATACGAAGCTATAGTAATCATGCATAAACGAGTTTAGATAAAACTCAAATAATATTCATGGATAGATCTGATCATAAACTCACAATTCATCGGATCCCATCAAACACACTCAAAAAGTCATTACATTAAATAGATCTCCAAGAAGACCGAGGAGAACATTGTATTGCAGATCAAATAGACATAATAAGCCATCTATCTACTAAGTATGGACCCATAGGTCCGTGGTAAACTACTTACGCATCATCTAAGAGGCAACAAGGATGATGTAAAGCCCCTCCGTGATCGAATTCCCCTCCGATGCAGTACCGGAAAAGCCCCCAGATGGGATCTCATGGTTATTGAACTTGCAGTGGTGGAAAAAGTATTTCGTGGACTCCTCTGTTGGTTTCAGGATTTTAGAGAATTTATAGAGGCGGACATAGGTCAAACGGAGCCTCATGGGCCCCACGAGCCACCAGCGCGCCCTACCCCCTGGGCACGCGCTAGTGCCCTGTGGGCCACTACTCCATCTTCTCGTCCCCTCCCGAAAGATTCCAAGGTCTCTTATGTCTAGAAAAAAATCACCAAAAAGTTTTGTGACATTTGGACTTTGTTTGGTACTGAAATTATGTAAAACCCAAAACAAGCAAAAAACAACAACTAGCACTAGGCACTAAGTTAATAGGTTAGTCCCATAAAATGATATATAATTGCTTGGAAGTGTATATAAAACATCCAAGACTGATAATATAATAGCATGGAACAATAAAAAATTATAGATACGTTGGAGACGTATCAAGCATCCCCAAGCTTAATTCTTGCTCGTCCTCGAGTTGGTAAATGATAAAAATAGAATTTTTGATGTGGAATGCTACCTAACATATTCATCATATATTATTTTCTTTTATAGCATGGATATTTGGACTTGAATGATTCAAAGCAATAGTCTATAATTTGACATGAAAACATCAATACTCAAGCATATCAACAAGCAATCATGTCTTTCAAAATATCAACGCTAAGGAAAGCTATCCCTAGTTGATACGTCTCCAGCGTATATATAATTATTGATTGTTCCATACTGTTATATTATCATTCTTGGATGTTTTACATTCATTTTATAGCAATTTTATATCATTTTTTGGACTAACCTATTGACATAGTGCCTCGTGCCAGTTGCTGTTTTTTGCTTTGTTTTTTACTTGGTAGAATATCAGTACCAAACGAAGTCCAAACACATCAAAAAAATTTTGGAGAGTTTTTTCTGCCCAGCAGACAACTTGGAAGCCAAGGAAGTGCAAGAGGGGAGGCCCGTGGGGCCCCAAAGACACCAGGGCATGCTAGAGGCCCCACACGCGCCCTGGTTGGTAGTGGATCCCACGGGAGTCTTTTCCACCGCCTCTCAGCTCTATAAATACCCAAATATTCCTGAAACCCTAGGGGAGTTAACGAAACACAATTCCAGCCACCGCAAGTTCCAGAACCATGAGATCCAATCTAGAGCCTTATTTCGGAACCTTGCCGGAGGGGAACACGGTCACGGAGGGGTTCATCATCCTCATTGGTGCTCCTACGATGATGTGTGAGTAGTTTACCACAGACCTACGGGTCTATAGGCAGTAGTTAGATGGCTTCTTCTTTCGTTTTGATTCGCAATACAATGTTCTCCTCGATGTTCTTGGAGATCTATTTGATGTAATGACTTTTTGCGGTGTGTTTGTTGGGATCCGATGAATTGTTAGTGTATGATCAGATCTATCCATGAATATTATTTGAGTCTTCTTTGATCTCTTATATGCATGATTTTTACATCCTCGTATTTCTTCACCGAATCTTCAGTTTGGTTTGGCCAACTAGATAGATTTTTCTTGCAGTGAGAAGAGGTGCTTTGTGATGGGTTCGATCTTGCAGCGTCCTCACCTAGTGACAGAAGGGGTAGCGAGGCATGCATGTACCGTTGCTATTAAGGATAAAAATATGGGGTCTATTCCTACATGAATAGATCTTGTCTACATCATGTCATCATTCTTATTGCATTACTATGTTTCTCCATGAACTTAATACACTAGATGCATGCTGGATAGCGGTCGATGTGTGGAGTAATAGTAGTAGATGCAGGCAGGAGTCGGTCTACTAATCTTGGACGTGATTCCTATATAATGATCATTGCCTGGTGTAGTGATCCGACCTCAAACGGTCAAATCTCTATGTATAAGTGTCATCCCTGGATCAGTAATGCTCACACACAATACTCGAGGATTTATAACAGAGTGCAATCACACACTTATTACATCGAATGTCTCAAAAGAGAGTACTTATAACAATAATATGGCTGAAGTCCAACTAAAAAGATAACTGCGGAAGCTTTGAAGGTAAATGAGTCCATCAACTCCAACGCCATAGCTGAGTGCATGACAACGACCTAGCGCACCTTACTCTTCGCTTGGAAACTCTGCAACATAATACGTTGCAGCCTGTGTAGGTTAGCACATGGAATATGCTGGCAAGATAACACCAAAGAGCAATGAACAAGTGACAACTATAACTATATGCATATTTGGCTGGTGGAGGCTCTATGGTTATCATTTTTGCGAAAAGCTAGTTTTTCCCTACAACAAAGGAATATATTTTATTTAACTACAAAGTTTGTTGAAAACATTGAGAATGGTAACCCCATCTCAATCCCAAAATAATAATCATTAACCCAACAAGTTAATTAAGTAAAGTGATGATATCAACATAGTAATTCAAGCACCAGATACTCAAGATGTCCATAACCGGGGACACGACTAACCATGATTAGTTTATACACTCTGCAGAGGTTTGCGCACTTTTCCCCACAAGACTCAATCTCCTCCGTTGAATTTCTCGCACTACAGGATGTTTGAGAAACGGATGACCGAGACACAGTCTTTCCGAAGATGTCCCCTTAACCGATAGATAGGCCGGTACACCTACAATCCCCTACATCTGCTAGCCCATCATGGAAAGGATTTCCACAACTTACTCAACTATGCCAGAGCCCATAATGGCTTGTGGCTGCACACGGAAGTTTCCAGCATGAATAACATAATGATCCCTTTGATCCTGGGTGGCGAACCATCAGAAAAATCACACGGATACCCCGGGATTCTCCTTTGGACAGCACTGGATTTCCCTAGGTGCCCACAAACCAATCCACCCAGATGTGTGTTAAAGTAGCCACCTTAAGTAAACCCTTAGTTCATAATAATACTCACAACTGTCATGAATCACTCAAACCAAACCACGTCTATGAGCATAGCAAAATATAATAAGCGTAACGTAGTAACTCCCAAGGTTTGAATAAAAGGGAAATAGGTACTACCTGAACAACTACTTCCCAATACCCACATGTTAACCAGATCCTACTCATGCAATGTTTGAGGATTGAGACTAATGCATAAAAACTGGGTAATAAGGGATATGATCAAAGTGTTACTTGCCTTGCTGACGATGTGAAAACCCTATTGACTCGTTGTAGCACGCTTCGCACTCCAGAAACTCTATCGTGAGCAAACAATAGCATACATAAGCACAAGTATAACATGCAAGGGTAAAAATCAAATGAAAAGATCCAAATTGAAAGTTCAACTAAAGAGCTTTGATTTGCAAAAAGAATCAACCAAATCGGAGCAACGAAACTCAAACTATGATCAAAAGAAGTTCAAATTCAAATCTGCTTGCAACCAAATTTTAATTTGCCAAAACCATGTTCAAGTTGATTATCTGGAAAGACGGGAACAAGATGGAGATTTTAGCGTTGGTTTCACAGGATTTGGAAGAACAAGCAAAAAGTTGCGAGTGTTTAAAGATCACGGACTAATATGTGAGAAAAGTACTCGCGGATAGGGCCCTGGCTGAAAATAAAATAAAAAGAAAAGCCGATCGAAGGAATGTCGCTAACAGAACAAAACGAACGAACGTTGTTCACTAATGTGGATTAACGGACGAATGTTCGCAAATTAGATTCGAACGTAAAAACCGAGAAAAGACCTAACCCTAAAAATAAACCGATCTAAACCGAAGAACCGAAAAAACCGAAAATGAACTGGCGAACCAGGATGGTTTTTATACCGGTTCACGACGACGGCGGTCAACGGCGGCGGCGGAACTCTGGTGGCATCGGTGAGGCAAAGCAGCCACGGTGCGGGATGGCGACGGCGGCTACGGGTCGGGTGGGAAGGAGGTGGCGGGGTGTGCGGCTTTTAAGGGGGGGGCGCAAGCCTTGGGCGAGGGGGCGGCCATGGGAATCCGGCTCGGACTCCCCTCGGCGTCCGTGCGCCAGCGGGTCTCCTCCCGCTCGGGTGGAAGGCGGTGAGGCGATGTGGGCTGCGGCCGGCTCGGCTGGGCCTTCGGCCCATTCAGGCGACGATTTTTTTTAAATTAATTTTGCATGGAAGAAAAATCCAAAAAAATATAAAAAAATTCTAAAAATACCAGAAACAATTTTCACTGTCTAAACCTATTATTTAGAACAAAGTGAATATTTTTTTGGCCTAAAAATGCAATTCTCAAAAATGCAATTGAAGTAAAATAGCAAATAAAATGAAAATAAAATTTAAATTTGATTTAAAATTTTCTTCTCCAATATTCCTTTTATTTGAAGAAGTCATATTATCTTATCTCTTTTATTCTGAATATTGGAAATAATTTGGAGAGAAAAATATTAAAACCAAATTGATCCCCTTTTCAATTTTGAGAAAATTCAAATATGAAAATTTGTGAAACCTCCAACTCTCTCCTTGGGTCCTTGAGTTGCTTAAGATTTCTAGGATTACAACCAAAATGCAAATAAAATATGATATGAATATGATGACATATGTATAACATCCAAATTGAAAATTGATCCCCTTAAGATGAATCTCGCCCTCGAGATTCGGGTTGGCTAGAGAATAGGTGTGGGCGGTCTTTCCGTAGGTTTTCCTCTCTTTCCCAGGTGGCTTCATCCTCGGTATGGTGGCTCCACTGAACTTTGCAAAACTTGATAACCTTGCTGCATGTAACTCGGTTGGCAAACTCAAGGATCTTGACGGGTTTCTTCTCATAGGTTAGGTCACTGTCCAACTGAATTGCTTCCAGGGGCACTGTATCTCTCAGAGGAATATCGGCCATCTCAGCATGGCACTTCTTCAACCGGGAAACGTGAAACACATCATGAACTCCTGACAATCCTTCGGGTAATTCCAACTTGTAGGCAACTTCTCCCATATGTTCCAAAACTCGACATGGTTCTACAAATCTCGGGGCTAACTTTCCCTTAACTCCAAATCGTTTAACTCCTCGGAGTGGTGACACACGAATATATGCTCGGTCTCCAATTTCATAGACTACCTCCTTTCGTTTAGTATCGGCATAACTCTTCTACCTGGACTGAGCTACCTTCAATCTATCTCGAATCAACTTAACCTTCTCTTCAGACTCTTTGATCAAATCTAGTCCAAACAACTGACGGTCTCCAACTTCATCCCACATCAATGGTGTCCTGCACCTTCTTCCATACAAAGCTTCAAAAGGGGTCATCTTCAAACTAGCTTGATAAATGTTGTTGTATGAGAACTCTGCGTAGGGCAAATTATCGTCCCAACTAGATCCATAATCTAGCGCACATGCTCTCAACATGTGCTCCAGAATCTGATTGACTCTCTCGGTCTGTCCATTTGTCTGCGGATGAAAGGCTGTACTGAACTCTAGCCTAGTACCCAAAGTCTGGTGCAGCTGATTCCAAAACTTCGAGGTAAACTATGTCCCTCTATCTGATATGATGGTCCTCGGAACTCCACGCAGACATACGATCCTGGTCATATATATCTTGGCCAACTTCGCGCTTGTATATGTGGTTTTCACGGGGATAAAGTGGGCCACTTTGGTCAAGCGATCAACTACTACCCAGATTGAGTCATATCCCGATCGGGTCCTGGGTAATCCGGTGATGAAATCCATGCCAAGTTTACCCCACTTCCTATCGAGTATTGGCATAGGCTGTAATAATCCGGCTGGCTTCTGATGTTCTGCCTTCACTCTCTCACATACATCGCATACTGCTACATACTCGGCAATATCCTTCCTCATACCTGTCCACCAGAAACGTTCCTTCAAATCCAAATACATCTTGGTGTTTCCGGGGTGAATCGAGTATGGCGAGTAGTCATGGGCTTCCTGATGTATTAACTTCCTGATCTCCACATTATTGGGCACATAAACACGATCCTCAAACCACAAAGTTTCGTGCTCATCCTCATGAAAACCTTTGGCTTTTCCTTTGCTCATCTTCTCCTTTATCTTAGAAATTTCCTTGTCATCCTTTTGAGCTTCTCGAATCTTTCCCAATAATGTAGACTGAACCTCCATTGCTGCAACTAAACCTCTTGGAACTATCTCCAACTGATGTTCCTTGAGATCGTCTACTAACTCCTGCGGTAATCCTCCACTTACGAGGGTATTGGCATAACTCTTGTGGCTCAAAGTGTCTGCTATGACATTGGCCTTTCCTGGATGATAATGCAACTTCATATCGTAATCCTTTATTAGCTCAAACCATCTCCTCTGACTAAGATTCAACTCCTTCTGCGTGAAAATGTACTTCAAACTCTTGTGATCCATGTACACATCACATCTGTTTCCAATCAGAAAATGTCTCCAGGTCTTGAACGCATGCACTACGGCTGCTAACTCCAAATCATGTGTGGCATAATTTAGATCGTGAGGTCGAAGCTGCCGTGATGCATATGAAACAACTCTTCCATCTTGCATAAGTACACCTCCAATTCCCAAGCGAGAAGCGTCGCAATAAACTTGGAAATCCTTGCGTATATCCGAAAGAATCAACACTGGGGTTGTAACCAAACGTTTCTTCAACTCCTGAAAATTGGCCTCACAATCTTCGGTCCATTTGAACTTGGTGTCCATCTTCAATAACTCTGTCATGGGTTTCGCAATTTTGGAAAAATTCTCAATAAATCTCCGATAGTATCACGTGAGTCCCAGAAAACTACGGATCTCGCCAAATGAGGTGGGTGCCAACCACTCAATGACAGACTGAACCTTGGTAGGGTCTACGCATATACCTTCTCCTGATATAACATGTCCAATATATCCAACTTCCTTCAACCAAAACTCACACTTGCTAAACTTGGCATACAACTAGTGTTCCCTGAGCTTCTCTAGAACTAAGCGCAAGTGTTCCTTGTGTTCCTGTTCATTCTTCGAGTACACCAAAATATCATCAATGAATACCACAACAAACTTATCCAAAAACTCCATGAACACCTTATTCATCATACTCATAAAATAGGCAGGGGCATTAGTCAATCCAAAAGACATGATCGTGTACTCATATAGCCCATACCTGGTGGTAAAAGTTGTCTTAGGTATATCCTGTTCTCAGATCTTCAACTGGTGGTATCCTGATCGAAGATAGATCTTGGAGAATACTTTAGCTCCTTGCAACTGGTCAAATAGATCGTTGATCATTGGTAGCGAGTACTTGTTCTTGATCGTCACTTCATTCAACGCCTGATAATCAACAACCATTCTTAAAGATCCATCCTTCTTCTCAACTAAGAGCACTGGCGCTCCCCATGGTGATGAACTGGGTCGGATATAACCTTTCTCCAATAACTCCTCAATCTGCTTCTTAATTTCCTCTAGATCATTTGCGGGCATCAGGTACGGTCTCTTCGATATTGGTCCGGTGCCTGGCAACAGCTCTATCAAAAACTCTATGTCTCGATCTGGCAGCATGCCTGGTAATTCCTTTGGAAATACATCCAGGTAATCCTTCACAACAGGCACTTCTTCCTGAACAACTCCCGAGAGAGAATTCACTTGGGTCCTCCTCGGCGCATGCCTAGACACATACTTGATCCTTTTTCCCTCCGGGGTGGTGAGTAGAATTAACTTACTAGAACAATCGATATTTCCTCCATACATGGATAGCCAATCCATGCCTAGTATCACATCCAATCCTTGTGACTCCAGAATTATTAGGTCTGAGGGGAAAACATGCCTACCTATGGTCAATGGCATCTGAAAATATCCACTGCTTGTTGTATACTCCGTTCCAGGTGAGCTTACTAACATTGTGTCTTAAGAACTTTGGTGGGCAACTTATACTTATCCACAAATACCCTTGACATGTATGAATGTGATGCACTAGTAGCAAAAAGAATTATTGTAGTAAATGACTTAATCAAAAACTTACCTGTAACTGCATCTGGCTGTTCTTCAACCTCCTCCACGTCGTGGTTCACTTGTCCTCTAGTGAAATGGTTGGGCTTCTTCCCAGAGTTTCCATTTCCGTTGCCATTCTTCAACTCTGAGCAATCATTGGCGTAATGTCCAGTCTTCGCGCACTTGTAACAGGTGACATGACTCAGGTCCTTCTTAGCGGGTGTTGCTGGATTGGGACAGTTCTGGTTGTTGCTTCCTCCATTCCTGTAACATCCCAAATTTTCAATTTGGAATGTTATACATAGGTCATTCATGCATATCATATTTTGTTGCATTTCGTTTCACGATCCTCGAAATTCTAAGCAACTCAAGGACCCTCGGAGAGAGTTGGGGATTTCACCGTTTTCATATTTGAATTTTATCAAATATCGAAACGAGGATCATTGGTTTTATTATTTTTCTCTCCAAAATATTTTCATACTAAAAGATATGAGAGGAGATAATATGACTTCTCCAAAATAAATGAAATATTGGAGGAAAAATATTAAAATCAAATATTTGATTTTATTCGGATTTTATTTCTATTTTATTTGCATAGGAAAAATGCGCGTTTTTCAAAATTGCATTTTAGGCCCAAATAAATGTTCACCTTGTCCGGCATATTTTTAGAGGACAGAGAAAATTTATTTCAGGAATTTTGGAGTCTGTTTAGTATTTCTTTTCTTTCTTTTTCTATACGACGGAATTATGTAAAAAAAGTCAACCGACCTACGGGCCGTGTCCGGCCCGGACTCCCCAGGCCAGGCCACCTTATAAGCCGCCCGAGCCGCCCCAAGCCGCAGCCCACCCCGCCGCCAGCCCGCCCGCGCCTCCCAAACCCTAGCCGCGCACCGCGCCAGCCGCCGCCGACTTCGCCGGTGCCGCCGCTGTTTTTTTCCTCATCGGTTTTTTTCTGGTAAACCCTATATCTAGATCCGTTTTTTTAAATTTTCGGTTTATTTCTTTAGATCGGTTTTTTTGGTTTGGTTAAATAGCGGACTTTCGTCCGTACGTTCGTTTTAACGAATGGTTTTCGCCCGTTAGTTACAGACAACGAACGTTCCTTCGTTAGCCTGTTCGTCCGTTTTTCTTTTTCTCGGTTTTTTTCGCGATTATATTCGATCACGATTTCTGATCCGATTTTTGTTTTAGTTTATCTTTTCGCTCATTTATCGGAATCAGGCGATTCAAGCGCCTAGATCTTTGTCTCGAAACCCTTCTTCTATTTAACCAACTTGAACAAGATTTTGGTACTGTAAAATTACTTCAGTTCAGATTAGTAATCGGATCTTGTTTCTTTCGCAGTTTGAGTTTCGTTGCTCCGTTGTATTTGATTCTTTTTGCAAACCGGAGTTCTGAAGTTGAACTTTCTGGTTAGATCTTCTTAGTTGAGTTTTTCCCGTGCATCTTTGCTTGATTTCTTATGTATGCTATTGTTTGTTTGCGATAGAACACTCGGAGTGCGATGCGTGCTACACTACTAGGAAAGGGCTATAGATGAAATTGACACTAATGGCGCATCAGAGAAGTGGTGCGCCACTACTATGTACTAATGGCGCACCATGTGCCGATGCGCCATTAGTGTGGAAGACACTAATGGCGCACCAGACAGAAGGTGTGCCACTAGTAACAAATTTATTTTTCATTTTTCCAAACATACTAATGGCGCATCTAGGCAAAGTGCACCATTACTTGTTCTAACTAGTAATGGCGCACCAGCCATAGAGTGCGCCACTACTGTATTTTTTTATTATTTTCTTGCAAAACTACTAATGGCGCACCGTGGCACAGTGCGCCATTACTAGTTTAAACTAGTAATGGCGCACTATGCCACGGTGCGCCATTAGTATATATTTTTTATTTTTTTGCAAAACTACTAATGGCGCATGGCCAGCAGGTGCGCCATTAGTATGTTGGCTTACTAATGGCGCATGGCTGGGTGGTGCGCCATTAGTAACCTGGGACCAGCTAGATATTTTGGACAGCCACACCTACACACTCACTTTCCCCACTTCATTCCCTCCACCTCCTTCTCCAAGCTTGTCGGCTGCCTCCTCCTCCTCACCTCATTTGCACCATAGATTCATCAAAATTAAGTGGTGAAATTACCTTTTTTTTATAGGTAAGTAAGGGGAAAGCTATCTTCATGTTGTAGATCTACTTTTTTTCTCTCTAGCTCGCTCTAACAACGTGCACATGCACTTTTTGTGGCCTAGATAGATCTATGTATGTTTGTGGTGTTGCATATATGTTTGTGTTTGCAGGTACCGGTATTTGAAATTCGATAGTTGCCAATATTTTGCCAGAATGTTGATTCATTTCCGTTTCGGCGAGAATTTTGGCACTATGCATTATTTTTGGTCCTATTTTTAGGGAAAGTCATGCCAAATTTTTTCTTGTTTCTAAAATATCGTTTTGCTCTACCCCGCAGGCGACCATGGTCCACACGATGACCGAAGGCATCGTGAATAGGTTTTTGAGCTCCATGAAGGCCGAGATGCTTCAAAAGAACGAGACGGAGATAAGATGTCCGTGTCTAAGATGCAAGCTAAAGAGCCTTATTGCGGACCCGGATTCCGGGCAGGTGCGGGACCACCTGCTCTTGCGTGGTTTCATGGATGGCTATCGGTGGCAAGGTGATGAAGATGACTATGAAGTCGTCCATGGGGGCCGGGCAAGAAATGAGGAAGGGCAGCAAGACAACCACCGCTGCTCGGGCGGGCAAGAAGACGAAGAATCTCCAGGACATGATCACGACGGTGATGCTGTACACAGTCATCATGTAGAAGATGCTGGACATGATGATGAGGAAGATGCCGAAGCAGACGAAGGGCATGATCATGAAGATGAAGATGCCAGCGGAGCAGACGACGATGGACCATCGATGGGCTGGGTGCAGGACCCTCATATTCAAGAGCTGCTTCTCAAGCAGACGGATAACGCAAGAGGTGCCGCCCGAGAGAAAGCCAAGCTGGATCAATTGGAGATAGATGCGGTTACTCCATTGTATGAAGGACGCAGGCCCGAGGATACCCGCATGAAAGTAACACTCATGGCTCTGGAGATGAAGGTAAAACACAAAATGACCGATGCATGCTTCGACGGGAACATGTCATTCTGGCACGAACGTCTTCCCAAGGGGAACAAGTGCCCTACCAGTTTAGATGAGGCGAAGAAAATCGTGTGTCCTATGGATTTACCGCACGTGAAATACCATGTGTGCATGAACAATTGCATCATTTATCTGGACGAGCACGCGGAGTCTACCATATGTCCGGTGTGCGGCGTCACTCGATACAAGAAGAGGAAGAAAGATCCTCGAAAAGTGGTGTGGTACTTTCCGATCACTCCTCGTCTGTAGCGGTATTTCGCGGACCCTAAGGTAGCAAAGCTCCTGCATTGGCACGCGGATAGGGAGGAGAAGAAGCGAGAGGATGACGCAAATGATCCAGAGATAAATAAAAAAGACAAGATGCTGAGTCACCCTAAGGATGGGAGCCAGTGGCAAGCGTTGAACTTCGAACACCCAGAATTTGGGAAGGATCCAAGGAACATCGTGCTGGGCGCGAGCACTGATGGAGTCAATCTGTTTGGCAGCCAGAGAAGCACACATAGCACCTGGCCTGTGTTTGTGTGGATGTACAACCTTCCCCCCTGGTTGTGCATGAAGAGGAAGTACATTCACATGAGTATGCTAATTGAAGGGCCGAAACAACCAGGGACCGACATCAATCTGTATCTGGGGCTACTAAAAGAGGAGCTAGACACACTGTGGAAAACGCCAGCCAATACATGGGACGCCGCAGAGAAAGAATATTTCCCTATGAGAGCCGCACTGCTCACGACGGTGCACGACTATCTCGGTTACGGATATCTCGCGGGGCAGGTGGTCCACGGATTTTCTGGATGCGTCAGGTGCATGGATGACACAATGTATCGCCAGCTAGATAGAGATCCCGGGTCTTTAAAAACCGTGTTCATGGGACATCGAAGGTGGCTTTGCGACGATGACCCGTGGAGGAAACGCAAGGATCTGTTCGATGGTGAAACCGAACCCCGAAGACGCCCGCGTACGAGGAGTGGCGAGGAAATAGACGAGCTGTTGAAAAATTGGAAAGATTGCCCACTGCCGGGAAAGAAGCAAAAGGCGCCAGAGCCGGGAAAGAAGCGAAAGGCGCGAGAGCCGCTGCTGAAGGTATGGAAAACGAGGTCTGTTTTCTGGGACTTGCCGTAGTGGAAGATCCACCGTGTGCCTCACAGCCTTGATGCCATGCATATCACGAAGAACGTGTGTGAGAGTCTGCTTGGTACCCTGCTCAACATGCTAGAGAGGACCAAAGATGGGCCGAAAGCAAGGGCAGACTTGAAATCAATGGGCATCAGGCAGGAGCTTCACGCTAATGATGTTGATGATGATGATGATGATGATGATGATGATGATGAGGCGAAGCAGGACACAGAAAGTCGTCGCAAAGGCAAAAAGGCCAAGAAGACCGGAAATGACTACCCTCCCGCGTGCTTCACTCTAAGTCAGGAGGAGATCGAGCAGTTTTTCACCTGCCTCGTAGGAGAAAAACTTCCTTACGGTTACGTGGGGAAGACAAGCAGATACCTAGACCCAGCGAAGCAAAAGTTCAGCGGGATGAAGTCTCATGACTGTCACGTGCTGATGACGCAGATACTTCCAGTTGCAATCCATGGGATCATGGACGCGCACGTCCGTGAAACGCTATTTGGCCTATGCAACTTTTTCGACGTCATCTCTCGGAAGTCGGTTGGCGTGAGGCAACTCAGAAGGCTACAAGAAGAGATCGTGGTGATACTATGCGAGCTTGAGATGTACTTCCCGCCCGCATTCTTCGATGTTATGGTGCATCTGTTGGTCCATATCGTGGAGGATATCATCCAACTCGGGCCGACGTTCCTGCACAGCATGATGCCATTCGAAAGGATGAATGGTGTCATCGAAGGATACGTTCGCAACATGTCACGTCCAGAGGGAAGCATAGCCAGGGGCTTTCTGACCGAAGAGTGCATCTCCTACTGTATGAATTATCTAGGCATCAAGAACCCCGTTGGTCTCCCCGTCAACAGGCACCTCGGCAGGCTCGCTGGATGGGGTCACCGTGAGGGTCGCCGCGAAATGCATGTCGACTTCGAGGGTCGACTCGCCAACTTTGAAAGAGCAAACCTAGTCGCGCTACAACACATAGACGTGGTCGATCCTTGGGTGGTAGAGCACAAAACCTTTATTGAGAAGACGTACAATGACCGAGGCCAATAGAGGACGGACAGAGATATAATCAAAGAGCACAACTCATGTTTCACGCGTTGGTTCAAGCAGAAGCTTCTGTCGTACCCTTTACATGAGGATTCTTCCACGGAAGAACAACTCATATTCGCCTTGTCACAGGGCGCCGAGCACAACCTGATGACCTATGAGGCGTACGATATCAACGGCTACACATTCTACACCAAGGACAAGGGCATGAAGAGCGATGGTTATCAGAACTCCAGGGTAACGATGAAATCCTACACCGGTAACGACAAGGACAGATACTACAGAAGGATCGAGGAGATCTGGAGCTGAGCTACGCTGGAGAGAAGGTCCCGATGTTCTGTGTCAGATGGGCCAAGAGCGTCCTAAAAGAAGACCGGTATTTCACCACCATGGTTATACCCAAAGCCAAATCCAAGACCACGGGCGCAAACGTCACCGCGAAAAATGAGCCATGGGTACTGGCTTCCCAAGTGGACCAATGCTTCTTCATTACCGACCTGTCAAAGCCTAGTCGTGTTGTCGTGAGGAGAGGCAAAAGGAAGATCATCGGAATGGATGGAGTAGCCAATGAGCAAGACTTCGACAAGTACGGCGACCCGAAGATCGAACATGACGACGACGATGAAGTAGCAGCATACACCACAAGAAGAAGTAGGACCACCCTACCTAAAGGACGTCCGTTCCACATAAGAACTCCATTTGCGAAAAAGAAGGGCAAGAAGATTGTGAACAGATAGCTAGCTAAGATCGATTGTATTTAAATCGTAGTCTTCATTTCTCGGGCACTTTTTGATAGAATATTTTTAAATTTCATGGGCAGTTTTTGAATTCATGAATATTTTTCAAATTTGATGATATTTTTTCATATTCAATATGAAAAAATATTGAATATTCATGAGGACACTCGATCTCGATCCCCCTCCCTCTCGATAGCTATCCCCCTCGCTATATCCCCCTTGCCGCCGAGCACCCCCCGCACCCCCCCGCTCCACCACAAAAATTGGGGAGCCTGGGAATCGAACCCAGGACCTCCCAGTGTGTGTGTTGCGTGCTGACCAGTCGGGCTAGTGTGTGTGTTCTGATGGGGATACGGTTAAGTGGAATATAACCTGAGTGCTCGAACTATAATAAAAAAATTACTAATGGCGCACCGGGGGGAGGTGCGCCATTGCTGTCGTCGTACTTATGGCGCACTAGGGGGAGGTGCGCCATTGCTAACCCTCCCCCACTCCACCTATTTCCCTCTGGCCTCTCACCCTCCCTCGCCAGATCCCCCACTCGACCTAACCCGCCCCAACCGAACGCCGCTGCCCCGCCTTGCTCCGCCCCCTCCGTCCGCCGCACGCCGTCGGCGACGCCGCCGCCTCTCCTTCCCTGCCTTCTTCTCCACCCCGCTGCCCCGACCCCCGCCGCCCTCGCGCCCCCACTACTGCAGCTCCCCCGAGCCGCCGCCCCCGCGCCCCACCACTGCAGCTCCCCCGCGCCGCCGCCCCCGCGCCCCCGTGATACGTCTCCAACGTATCTATAATTTTTGATTGCTCCATGCTATATTATCTACTGTTTTAGGCAATATTGGGCTTTATTTTCCACTTTTATATTATTTTTGGGACTAACCTATTAACCGGAGGCCCAGCCCAGATTTGTTGTTTTATGCCTATTTAAGTGTTTCGAAGAAAAGGAATATCAAACGGAGTCGAAACGGAACGAAATCAACTGGAGAAGTTATTTTTGGAAGGAAAGCAACCCAGGGAACTTGGAGTGCATGTCAGGGGAGACACGGGCTGCCCACGAGGGTGGGGGGCGCCCCCACCCCCCTAGGGCGCGCCCCTTGCCTCGTGGGTCCCCCGTGGCTCCTCCGACATACTTCCTGCACCCATATATATCGTCGTACCCTAAAACTTCCAGAATGGAACATAGATCGGGAGTTCCGCCGCCAGAAGCCTCCGTAGCCACGAAAAACCAATCTAGACCCATTCCAGCACACTGCCGGAGGGGGCAAACCCTCTCCGGTGGCCATCTTCATCATCCCGGTGCTCTCCATGACGAGGAGGGAGTAGTTCTCTCTCGGGGCTGAGGGTATGTACCAGTAGCTATGTGTTTGATCTCTCTCTCTCTCTCATGTTCTTGAGATGATACGATCTTGATATATCGCGAGCTTTGCTATTATATTTGGATCCTATGATGTTTCTTCCCCCCTCTTCTCTCTTGTAATGAATCGAGTTTCCCCTTTGAAGTAATCTTATCAGATTGAGTCTTTAAAGACTTGAGAACACTTGATGTATGTCTTGCCGTAGATATCTGTGGTGACAATGGGATACCACGTGCCACTTGATGTATCTTTTGGTGACCAACTTGCGGGTTCCGCCCATGAACCTATGCATAGGGGTTGGCACACGTTTTCGTCGTGATTCTCCGGTAGAACTTTGGGGCACTCTTTGAGTTTCTATGTGTTGGTTGAATAGATGAATCTGACATTGTGTGAGCATATTGTATAATCATGCCCACGGATACTTGAGGTGACCTTGGAGTATCTAGGTGACATTAGGGTTTTGATTGATTTGTGTCTTAAGGTGTTATTCTAGTACGAACTCTAGGGCTATTTGTGACACTTATAGGAGTAGCCCAACGGATTGATTGGAAAGAATAACTTTGAGGTGGTTTCGTACCCTACCATAATTTCTTCGTTCGTTCTCCGCTATTAGTGACTTTGGAGTGACTCTTTGTTGCATGTTGAGGGATAGTTATGTGATCCAATTACGTTAGTATTGTTGAGGGAACTTACACTAGCGAAAGTATGAACCCTAGGCCTTATTTCCTATCATTGCAATACCGTTTACGCTCACTTTTATCATCCGTTACCTTGCTGTTTTTACAATTTCAGATTACAAATACCTTTATCTACTATCCATATACCACTTGTATCACCATCTCTTCACCGAACTAGTGCACCTATGCAATTTACCATTGTATTGGGTGTGTTGGGGACACAAGAGACTCTTTGTTATTTAGTTGCAGGGTTGCTTGAGAGAGACCATCTTCATCCTACGCCTCCTACAGATTGATAAACCTTAGGTCATCCACTTGAGGGAAATTTTCTACTATCCTACAAACCTGTGCACTTGCAGGCCCAACAACATCTACAAGAAGAAGGTTGTGTAGTAGACATCACCCCGCGCCCCCGCGCCGGAGGAAGACGAGTAGGAGGAGGAGACGGAGGCGGCCGACGCGGAGCAGGAGGCCGCGGAGGACGCGCTGCTGGACCGCGCGCAGGCCCTCATCTCCCGCATCGTCCAGCAGGAGGCCAACCCCAACCCGCGCCTCATCCACACCCTCGCCACCATCCGCGTCGTCGAGCAGGAGGCCAGGTAGTCCATAGAAGTTGAGATCACACAATTGCTTCATGTGAATGATAAAAATCTGTGTGGGTCTTAGAATCATGTAGCAACTAGAATAAAAGGTACAACAATAGTCAAACTAGAATCTTATATAGTTTCTAGTTCAAATATACCCCCAGACACTAACATATATCAGAGTTATGGACATGAGTGGAGCTTGATCAAATCTGTCTTTATTATTCTGCAAAATCAGTTTATACATTCCTTTGTTTCCAGACAAATGATTTGAAGCGATGATGATCCCAATGGCATATTATTAGTGGCTATTTGGCTATCAGAAAAGCAAGAGACACTAAGAACGATCTACATATTGTTTGCTGAGTTTTGGAGAACATATTGTATTCACTCTAAGAAATAATTTTGGAAACAACACTCATTTTTTGCATGGCCTGGCAAGCATGTAGGAGTTCTCACTTTTTTTTAAAAAACCCGCATATAGCTCTCACTTAATCCAGTAGCTCCATGGAACTGTTACGCATTTGTTCGTTATTGGTTGCAATTTTTTGGTCTGTGAGTGGACATAACAGTACACTGCGCTGTCCATGTAGTGAGATGAAGATGTTTGGTCAGAGAACAAGGCTATAGTGATCAATGCACATGACACATGTATCATGTATCAGTAGAGTAATTTGTACAGTCACACCAACTGCTTCACTAATTGAACACATGCTTTGCTTGTGTGTTCCTGCTTCTTGACTAATTGAACACCTGCTGTTGCTACTGTGGGACAATGTTCCTTCTTTTCTTCCCGATGTTGCTATTTCCATTGAAGTACTCATATGTGTTCTAGATGAGCTGCTGCTAGTTAGTTCCCCTCAGACTACATTCTAGATTGCATAGCATAACTCTAGAATTTTTTCATTGCACACCTACTGCTAGTTAGTTCTGTAGATACTTAAAACACATATCACTTGTCAGGTTTCATTCGGTATATTAAATCCTATGAAATTATCAAAGTGGGATGTACTATGTTGGACAGAATTTTACGTTTGGACTTGGGTGAATGTAACCAGACTTATACTCTCAGATTTTGTCATAGTTGATGGTGTGAGGACTTATAATGTGATAAAGTATATATGGTGTGAGGACTTATAATTTTTGTTGGGTGACCTATTAGATCTAGAATGGAAGCTCACATAAGTTGAGCTGATTTTTGTCCATATGCAAGCAGAGAACCATATGGTCTGTGGCCTTTTCATCCATATGAAAGTAGAGGCACATTCTGGTGCTAGTTTGCTGGGTTTTGTCTCCGACCATTGTGTCGTGATGAATTTGCAGGTACCCCGAGAGGCCCTTGAGTTTGCCGGAATGTCGATTAACTTCCGTTCCGGCAAATTTGGGTACTCCATATGTCCTATTTTCAGCTAAGGTCATGCTGAAATTTTCCGTGAATTTTAGCATGACTTTGCTAAAAATAGGACATATGGGGTACTTGCGACTAATGCATGGGCCGGGGTATCTTAGTACTTAGTTAAGTAGGATCAACTGCCCCGCCATTCTTGCTGCATTAAACCATAGGTGGCAATAGAGCCAAGTGACTAGGCCCAACTTAGAATTCTCCTTAGCATCGATAAACCCTAGATGATAAACCCAACATAGGTGGCAATAGAGCCAAGTGATTAGTGCCAAGTGATTAGGCCCAACCTAGGGTGCCTCGGCATCGATAAACCCTAAATGATGAAAACTTAACTTGGCTTCTATAGGGTGCCTCGGTGTCGATGAGAACCTAAATGACGTACGCTTAGGCTTTTAGGGTGCCTCGGCGTCGACAAACCCAAAATGATACTCCCTCCGTCCGGGTTTATTAGGCCTCTTAGCATCACAAGCATGTCCACTTTTATAAGGCCCCGCGTTGGAAAGGTGCATGCATGCAACCATTTCATTGGTTACATTGAAGGCTATTGTTGTTGGTGCCATGGCTGAAAAATTAATACACTTCATGCGTGTTTTTTCATTAGCTGCATGCATGTGAGAGAGTGCATTGAGAGTGGAGTGGAAGAATTAATGTGAGAAAATTACTATGTGTCTTGGTCTAAGAGAAGTTGTCTTTAGGCCTAATAAACCCGGACGGAGGGAGTAAAAGCTTAGCTTTTAGGATGCCTCGGTGTCGACAAACCCTAAATGATGAGACCATGATCTTGTTCCTTGACAATAACCAACTTTTTGACCAAACTTTTTTTCGTATTTAGAGCAAAACATGGCCCACAACGATGAGGCCGGCGGTTCGGGCGGCAAGCAATTCTGGGAGCTATCCCAGGAGTTGGAGGAAGAACCTCACCGCTATGAGGACGCCTCGGAAGACACCGATCCTGACTACACAACCCCTAGTGGCGTCGGGGATGACACCACTGATGGTGTCGTCAAGGATGCCACCACTGATGATGGCGGCGCACGCACAGGTGGCAGCCAACAGAAGAGGCAACGGAAGGACCGGCGCCCGAGCGTGCTCGGCATCGTCAGGGAGGAATTTACTGAAGTGAACTCCGATGGGCATCCGACGGTGCCCAAACACATAGTCAAGGGGTACTCGGTTCATCTCGGGTGCATTCTCCGGAGCACCGTCTCGCTTAACACCGAGAACCTAAGGCATAAGGACCGAGGGAATTTGCGCAGCCTCCTCTTCACGAAGCTGCACGAACGATACAAGTTCCCCGCTGAGTTTGCAAACACACGCCTCTCAGGGAATAAAGTGAACGGTGCCGCCCTCACGAGGATGAGCACGACCCTGTCTGCTTGGAAAAGCACGGTGAAGGCAATGATTGAAAAGGGTGATAGATATGAGAAGATCAAGGAGAAATATCCTTTGATGAGCGAAGATGACTACAAGGAGTTCAAGATCAAGTGCGAGAGCAGCGCAACCTCCAAATCAAGTCAGTGGGGGAAAGAAATGCGGAAGTTGAACTTTGGTGTCCACCAACTCGGTCCCGACGGTTACTGATACGCCTCCAACGTATCTATAATTTTTGATTGCTCCATGCTATATTATCTACTGTTTTGGACTATATTGGGCTTTATTTTCCACTTTTATATTATTTTTGGGACTAACCTATTAACCGGAGGCCCAGCCCAGAATTGTTGTTTTTTTTGCCTATTTCAGTGTTTTGAAGAAACAGAATATCAAACGGAGTCCAAACAGAAAAATCCTTTTTGGAACGTGATTTTCTTCTCAGATAAGACCCAGGAGACTTGGACCCTACTCCAAGAAGTACCGGAGGCGGTCACGAGGGTAGGGGGTGCGCCCCCCCTACAGGGCGCGCCCCCTGCCTCGTGGGCCCCTCGGTGCTCCACCGACTTACTCCTTCCTCCTATATATACCCACATACCCCCAAATGATCAGAACAGGAGCCAAAACCTAATTCCACCGCCGCAACTTTCTGTATCCACGAGATCCCATCTTGGGGCCTGTTCCGGAGCTCCGCCGGGGAGGGCCGTCATCACGGAGGGCTTCTACATCATCATAGCCCCTCCGATGAAGTGTGAGTGGTTTACCTCAGACCTTCGGGTCCATAGTTATTATCTAGATGGCTTCTTCTCTCTTTTTGGATCTCAATACAATGTTCTCCCCCTCTCTTGTGGAGATCTATTCAATGTAATCGTCTTCTTTTGCGGTGTGTTTGTTGAGACAGATGAATTGTGGGTTTATGATCAAGTCTATCTATGAACAATATTTGAATCTTCTCTGAATTCTTTTATGTATGATTGGTTATCTTTGCAAGTCTCTTCGAATTATGCGTTTGGTTTGGCCAACTAGATTGGTAGTTCTTGCCATGGGAGAAGTGCTTAGCTTTGGGTTCGATCTTGCAGTGTTCTTTCCCAGTGACAGAAGGGGAAGCAAGACACGTATTGTATCATTGCCATCGAGGATAACAAGATGCGGTTTATTTCATATTGCATGAATTTATCTCTCTACATCATGTCATCTTGCTTAAAGCGTTACTCTATTTTTAACTTAATACTCTATATGCATGCTGGATAGCGGTCGATGAGTGGAGTAATAGTAGTAGATGCAGAATCGTTTCGATCTACTTGTCACGGACGTGATGCCTATATACATGATCATGCCTAGATATTCTCATAACTATGCTCAATTCTGTCAATTGCTCAATAGTAATTTGTTCACAAACCGTAGAAAACTTATGCTCTTGAGAGAAGGCACTAGTGAAACCTATGGCCCCCGTGTCTATCCTCATCATATCAATCTCCATCACTTTAAGCTTGCTTTGTTTTTACTTTGCCTTTTACTTTTCACTTTGCATCTTTAAATCAAAAATACCAAAAATATTATCTATCGGATCTCACTTCCGTAAGTGACTGTGAAAGGGATTGACAACCCCTAATCGCGTTGGTTGCGTCGAGCTCTTTGTGTTGTGTAGGTACGAGGGACTTGCGCGTGGCCTCCTACTGGATTGATACCTTGGTTCTCAAAAACTGAGGGAAATACTTACGCTACTTTGCTGCATCATCCCTTCTTCTTCGGGGAAAACCAACACAGTGCTCAAGAGGTAGCAAGAAGGATTTCTGGCGCCGTTGCCGGGGAGGTCTACACAAAAGTCAACATACCAAGTACCCATCACAATCCCTATCTCCCGCATTACATTAGTTGCCATTTGCCTCTCGTTTTCCTCTCTCCCACTTCACCCTTGCCATTTTATTCGCCCTCTCTTTCTCCTTCCCCTTCTCCTTCTCCATTTGCCTTTTTCTCGCTTGCCTTTTGTTTGATCATGTGTTGGATTGTTTGTTCGTCGCGATGGCTCAAGATACTACCAAATTGTGTGACTTCACCAATACCAACAATAATGATTTTCTTAGCACTCCGATTGCTCCTCTTGCCAATACTGAATCTTGTGAAATCAATACTGCTTTGTTGAATCTTGTTATGAAAGATCAATTCACCGGCCTTCCTAGTGAAGATGCCGCTACTCATCTGAATAGCTTCGTTGATTTATGTGATATGCAAAAGAAAAAAGATGTCGATAATGATGTCGTTAAATTGAAGCTATTTCCTTTTCCGCTTAGAGATCGTGCTAAAGCTTGGTTTTCGTCTTTGCCTAAAAATAGTATTGATTCTTGGAACAAGTGCAAAGATTCTTTTATCTCTAAGTATTTTCCTCCCGCTAAGATCATCTCTCTTAGAAACGATATTATGAATTTCAAGCAACTTGATCATGAACATGTTGCACAAGCTTGGGAGAGAATGAAATTAATGATATGTAATTGCCCTACTCATGGTTTAAATTTGTGGATGATTATACAAATTTTTTATGCCGGATTGAATTTTGCTTCTAGAAATCTTTTAGATTCGTCGACGGGAGGCACTTTTATGGAAATCACTTTAGGAGATGCTACTAAACTCCTAGATAATATTATGGTTAATTATTCTCAATGGCATACTGAAAGATCTTCTAATAAAAAAGTGCATGCGATAGAAGAAATCAATGTTTTGAGGGGAAAGATGGATGAACTTATGAAATTATTTGCTACTAAGAGTGTTTCTTCTGATCCTAATGATATGACTTTGTCTACCTTGATTGAGAATAACAATGAATCTATGGATGTGAATTTTGTTGGTAGGAATAATTTTGGTAACAATGCTTATAGAGGGAATTTTAATTCTAGGCCATATCCTAGTAATCCTTCTAATAATTATGGAAATTCCTACAACAACTCTTATGGAAATTATAATAAGATGCCCTCTGAATTTGAGAATAGTGTTAAAGAGTTTATGAATTCACAAAAGAATTTTAATGCTTTGCTTGAAGAGAAAGTGCTTAAAGTTGATGATTTGGCTAGGAACGTTAATAGAATTTCTCTTGAGATTGATTCTTTAAAGCTTAGATCTATTCCTCCTAACCATGATATCAATGAGTCTCTCAAAGCTATGAGAATTTCCATTGATGAGTGCAAGGAAAGAACTGCTAGGATGCGTGCTTCAAAAGATGCCTTTATTAAAGCGTGTTCTTCCAATACCTATGAAAATCAAGATGAAGATAAAATAGTTATTGATGTGTCCCCTATCAAATCTTTGTTGTGCAATATGAATCTTGATGAAACTGAATATGATCTTCCTTCACCTAGAAGGCGTTCCAAAAATTCGGAGTATTTAGATCTTTATGATGAAATTGATGAAAGTGGGATTGAAAGAAATAAAAATTTAGATGTTGCTAAACCCACTATATTGGATTTCAAGGAATTTAATTATGAAAGTTGCTCTTTGATTGATTGTATTTCCTTGTTGCAATCCGTGCTAAATTCTCCGCATGCTTATAGACAAAAGAAAGCCTTCACCGAACATATTGTTGATGCCTTGATGCAATCTTATGAAGAAAAACTTGAGTTGAAAGTCTCTATCCCTAGAAAACTCTATGATGAGTGGGAACCAACTATCAAAATTAAAATTAAAGATCATGAGTTTTATGCTTTGTGTGATTTGGGTGCTAGTGTCTCCACTATCCCCAAAACTTTGTGTGATTTGCTAGATTTCCGCGATCTTGATGATTGCTCTTTAAACTTACATCTCGCGGATTCTACTATTAAGAAACCTATGGGAAGGATTAACGATGTTCTTATTGTTGCAAATAGGAATTATGTGCCCGTATATTTCATTGTTCTTGATATAGATTGCAATCCTTCTTGCCCTATTATTCTTGGTAGACCTTTCCTTAGAACAGTTGGTGCGATTATTGATATGAAGGAAGGGAATATTAGATTCCAATTTCCACTAAAAAAGGGCATGGAACACTTTCCAAGAAATAAAATAAAATTGTCATATGAAACCATCATGAGAGCCACTTATGGATTGCCTTCCAAAGATGGCAATACCTAGATATATCCTCGCTTTTATGCCTAGCTAGGGGCGTTAAATGATAGCGCTTATTGGGAGTCAACCCAATTTATTTTTTTGTTTTTTGTGTTTTTCTTATGTTAGGGAATAAATAACCCATCTACCCTCTATTTGGATGTGGTTTTGTGTTTTAATTAGTGTTTGTGTCAAGCTAGACCTATTGGATCTTCTTGGATGATAGTTGTTTGATCTTGATGTAATTTCCAGAAACTTTGCGTTCAGTGCCCGAATTACTAAAAATCATCAGAACGTGATAAAATACTAATTCCAATTGCTGCTGATCAATAAAAAAATTATCTAGGTCATCTAATTTTGGAAGATTTTTTGGAGTTCCAGAAGTTTGCGTTAGTTACAGATTACTACAGACTGTTCTGTTTTTCGTGTGTTGTTTGCTTATTTTGATGAATCTATGGTTAGTAAAATAGTTTATAATACATAGAGAAGTTGCAATACAGTAGTTTTAACACCAAAATAAATAAAGAATGAGTTCATTACAGTACCTTGAAGTGGTTTTATGTTTTCTTTCTCTAACGGAGCTCACGAGATTTCTATTGAGTTTTGTGTTGTGAAGTTTTCAAGTTTTGGGTGAGTTCTTTTGATGGATTATGGAACAAGGAGTGGCAAGATCCTAAGCTTGGGGATGCCCATGGCACCCCCAAGATAATCCAAGGACACCAAAAAGTCAAAGCTTGGGGATGCCCCGGAAGGCATCCCCTCTTTCGTCCACTTCCATCGGTAATTTACTTGGAGCTATATTTTTATTCACCAACATGATATGTGTTTTGCTTGGAGCGTCTTGTATTATTTGTGTCTTTGTTTGTTAGTGTGCCACAATCATCCATGCTGTACACACCTTTTTGAGAGAGTCATCTATGAATTAAAATTTTATAGAATACTCTATGTGCTTCACTTATATCTTTTGAGCTATGTAGTTCTGCTCTATGTGCTTCACTTATATCTTTTGAGCGTTGAAATTTTGCTCTATGTGCTTCACTTAGATCTTTTAGAGCACGGTGGTGGTTTGTTTTAAAGAAACTATGATCTCTCATGCTTCACTTAAATTATTTTGAGAGTCGTAATAGCATGGTAATTTGCTTAATAATAAATTGCTTGGTATTCAAGATTTGTGAAACTTTCTTTTGAGTGCGTTGAGTACTAAGAAAAGTTGGATGATTGATAATTGTTTTGAGATATGGAGGTAGTAATATCAAAGTCATGCTAGTAGAGTAATTGTGAATTTGAGAAGTGCTTGAGTTAAAGTTTGCAAGTCCCGTAGCATGCATGTATGGTTAACATTATGCAACAAATTTGAAACATGAGGTGTTATTTGATTGTCCTCCTTATGAGTGGCGATCGGGGACGAGCGATGGTCTTTTCCTACCAATCTATCCCCCTAGGAGCATGCGCGTAATACTTTGGTTTTTGATGGCTTGTAGATTTTTGCAATAAGTATATGAGTTCTTTATGACTAATGTTGAGTCCATGGATTATACGCACTCTCACCCTTCCATCATTGCTAGCCTCTACGGTACCGTGCATTGCCCATTCTCACATTGAGAGTTGGTGCAAACTTCGCCGGTGCATCCAAACCCCGTGATATGATACGCCCTTTCACACATAAACCTCCTTATATCTTCCTCAAAACAGCCACCATACCTACCTATTATGGCATTTCCATAGCCATTCTGAGATATATTGCCATGCAACTTTCCACCATCCAGTTTATCATGACACATTCATCATTGTCATATTGCTTAGCATGATCATGTAGTTGACATAGTATTTGTGGCAAAGCCACCGTTCATAATTTTTACTTGTCACTCTTGATTCATTGCATATCCCGGTATACCGCCGGAGGCATTCATATAGAGTCATACTTTGTTCTAGTATCGAGTTGTAATCATTGAGTTGTAAATAAATAGAAGTGTGATGATCATCATTCAATAGAGAATTTTCCCAAAAAAAGTCCAAATAAAAAAAAGGCCCAAAAAAGGGGCAATGTTACTATCCTTTTTTCCACACTTGTGCTTCAAAGTAGCACCATGATATAGCGAGTCTCATATATTATTCTTCAAAGTAGCACCATGTTCTTCATATAGAGAGTCTCTTGAGTTACCACTTTCATATACTAGTGGGAATTTTTCATTATAGAACTTGGTTTGTATATTCCAACAATGGGCCTCCTCAAGTTCCCTAGGTCTTCATGAGCAAGCAAGTTGGATGCACACCCACTTAGTTTCTTTTGTTGAGCTTTCATACATTTATAGCTCTAGTACATCCGTTGCATGGAAATCCCTACTCCTCGCATTAACATCAATTGATGGGCATCTCCCTAGCCCATTGATTAGCCTCGTTGATGTGAGACTTTATCTTTTTTGTCTTCTCCACACAACCCCCATCATTATATTCTATTCCACCCATAGTGCTATATCCATGGCTCACGCTCATGTATTGCGCGAAAGTTTATGAGTTTGAAATTATTAAGGTATGAAACAATTGCTTGGCTTGTCATCGGGGTTGTGTAGGATGAGAGCATTCTTGTGTGATGAAAATGGAGCATGACTAAACTATATGATTTTGTAGGGATGAACTTTCTTTGGCCATGTTACTTTGAGAAAACATAATTGCTTTGCTAGTTTGCTTGAAGTATTATTATTCTTTATGTCAATATGAACTTTTGTCTTGAATCTTTCTAATCTGAATATTCATACCACAATTAAGAAATTTTGCATCGAAACTATGCCAAGTAGCACTCCGCATCAAAAATTCTCTTTTTATCATTTACCTACTCGAGGATGAGCAGGAATTAAGCTTGGGGATGCCTGATACGTCTCCAACGTATCTATAATTTTTGATTGCTCCATGCTATATTATCTACTGTTTTGGACTATATTGGGCTTTATTTTCCACTTTAATATTATTTTTGGGACTAACCTATTAACTAGAGGCCTAGCCCAGAATTGCTGTTTTTTTTCCTATTTCAGTGTTTCGAAGAAACAGAATATCAAACGGAGTCCAAATAGAAAAATCCTTTTTGGAACGTGATTTTATTCTCGGATAAGACCCGGGAGACTTGGACCCTACTCCAAGAAGTACTGGAGGCGGTCACGAGGGTAGGGGCACGCCCCCCTACAGGGCGCGCCCCCTGCCTCGTGGGCCACTCGGTGCTCCACCGACATACACCTTCCTCCTATATATACCCACGTACCCCCAAACGATCAGAACAGGAGCCAAAAACCTAATTCCACTGCCGCAACTTTCTGTATCCACGAGATCCCATCTTGGGGCCGGTTTCGGAGCTCCGCCGGAGAGGGCCGTCATCACGGAGGACTTCTACATCATCATAGCCCCTCCGATGAAGTGTGAGTAGTTTACCTCAGACCTTTGGGTCCATAGTTATTAGCTAGATGGCTTCTTCTCTCTTTTTGGATCTCAATACAATGTTCTCCCCCTCTCTTGTGGAGATCTATTCGATGTAATCTTCTTCTTTTGTGGTGTGTTTGTTGAGACAGATGAATTGTGGGTTTATGATCAAGTCTATCTATGAACAATATTTGAATATTCTCTGAATTCTTTTATGTATGATTGGTTATCTTTGCAAGTCTCTTCGAATTATCCATTTGGTTTGGCCAACTAGATTGGTAGTTCTTGCCATGGGAGAAGTGCTTAGCTTTGGGTTCGATCTTGCGGTGTTCTTTCCCAGTGACAGAAGGGGCAGCAAGACACGTATTGTATCGTTGCCATCGAGGATAACAAGATGGGGTTTATTTCATATTGCATGAATTTATGTCTCTAAATCATGTCATCTTGCTTAAAGCGTTACTCTGTTTTTAACTTAATACTCTAGATGCATGCTGGATAGCGGTCGATGAGTGGAGTAATAGTAGTAGATGCAGAATCGTTTCGATCTACTTGTCACGGACGTGATACCTATATACCTGATCATGCCAAGATATTCTCATAACTATGCTCAATTCTGTCAATTTCTCAACAGGAATTTGTTCACCCATCGTAGAAAACCTATGCTCTTGAGAGAAGCCACTAGTGAAACCTATGGCCCCCGGGGTCTATCCTCATCATATCAATCTCCATCACTTTAATATTGCTTTGCTTTTACTTTGCCTTTTACTTTTCACTTTGCATCTTTATATCAAAAATACCAAAAATATTATCTATCGGATCTCACTTCTGTAAGTGACCGTGAAGGGATTAACAACCCCTAATCGCGTTGGTTGCATTGAGCTCTTTGTGTTGTGTAGGTATGAGGGACTTGCGCGTGGCCTCTTACTGGATTGATACCTTGGTTCTCAAAAACTGAGGGAAATACTTACGCTACTCTGCTGCATCATCCTTTCCTCTTTGGGGAAAACCAACGCAAGCTCAAGAGGTAGCAGTTACAGAGTGGCAGAGCCTATATGGGACAAGGAGGACGCGGAGCGTGCCGAGCAAGGCCTACCACCCCACTTCGAGAAATACCGTGACAAGCAGACCAGGAACTTTCTCAGGGCCCGATATAAGGAGGACCCGGTAACAAAGGAGCTTACCACGGATCCGAAGACCAAGGCGCTTGAGCTTGTTCTGGTAAGGAATACACCCCCGTGTAATTAGCTCCATATGGTTGCATTCTAATTAATCCCCAATATTTCTAAATGGTTCACGTTCGTTCCACAGGACAATGAAAGCAGTAGCGCGGGGTCGTCTCAGAGCTCCCCTTTCGACACCCCTTTACATAGGGCGTTGAACATAATGAAAAACAAGGAAGCTCAGTAAGCCGACGTCAGCTGGTCATGTGACTGGCAAAGGCTTGTCCACAAAATGGTCATCATACTATACCGCTGGTGGGCGAAAGGAGAAAAAGACCAGCTCGGAAAGCCAGTCGCGCGAGGTTGAAGCACTCAAGGCACAAGTGGCGCGGATTCCGGAGATTGTCCAAGAGCAAGTGCAACAACAACTGGGAATGACGCTCAACGCCATGGTGCCTACGTTGATTCATCGGCTGACGACGTGGATTGCGGGCGGCCAACAGGGGCCTCCCCCAGTTCCCAGCTTCACGGCCAGCAACTCGCACAATGCGCAGGCGGCGCCATTGGTGTCTTCGGCGGAGGCGGTATTCGTGTCTCCGGTGCCAGCATGGGCATTGGAGCTTAATGCACCCAGGTGTACGCCGGCCGGCACCTTGCTAGCAAGAGGCCCCTCCGTCAGTTGCACACCCGCCATTGGCGGTGCCTCGACATTAGCCGAGCTCGACGGCATCACGGTAACTAAGCCTCTCGCCCGATGACTTCATCCCCTGGCCTTTGACTTGGCATCCCTGACGCCCTACATGTTTTCACAGGGCGCCGCCGATGTTCCTTGCACTCTCCTACACTTCGTGGGCGGCGAGTTGGTTGATGTCACCAAGGGCAGAATCATTCAACCGGGTAACCCCATGTTCCACGATAATCCGATGCCACCCACAGTGTATAGGGTTGAAGTGGTCGGGTGCTGCCAGGCTGCGACGAGCTATTACCTATGATTCGACCCGCTGGGGCCGACGAAGAAGAAGAGATGACCCTCAGCGCCTGCGTAAGTTGGCCCCTGCTTTGGCCGAAGAGCCAGATTCGTTTGGGGGCGGGGGACACCACCCCACAGACAAGACCGCCAGTCGTGCCGGCGCCAAGCCATGGCAAGAACGCCGCAACGCTACCGGACATGCCGGACATCCCTATGGCACAGGATCCGGACATGCATATGGCACAGGACGACGACGACGACAAAGACGACGGTACATTTACCAACATCGATAAGTACTTTGCCGAACATGGGTACGGTGACGAGTTCTGCGGGACTCCTTCTCAAGAACTCAACCAAGACGACCGCGATCTAGCTGGTACGGCGGAGAAACCCAGTTGCAACAGGCGTCGTCTGGCGTGCAGTTCTCAAGAGACGCCTCCAGCTGCCGCCTTCACCGAGCCTCAGATAGCTGAGGTGCCAAATATTATCAACCCCAACACGCTCAAGAAGGTGGTCTGTGAGCAGAACTCGGTCCCATTACAACAGATCAAGAAGAAGCGACGGAAACGAAAGGCTAAAAAGGGCGCCGGTGCGAGCCAGCTGGCACCGAGTACGATCCGTGCTCAGGACGGGCCACCTTCACCTAAGGATATCTCGAGGAGGGTGCATGTGGCGGGTAGGGCGATGCTACCGACAAATATGCTCAATGCTGCAACCGGTGCTACCGACAAATAACTTCCTCGTGTCTTACTTTCCTGAGTAAGTCATCCCTTAACCGCCCGAAACAAATGATTTCTTAGATTTCGATCGTTCTTTCTTTTTTCTAACATTCCGTGTTCTGTGCAGTGACACACATTGCACACTCATCCTCTGAAGCTCGAAATATTCCATGGCCATGTATTTCGACCTGAACCGTGACTCCAAGATAGACTACACAAATATCAAGAAAGTTCTTGATGATGTTCTCCCCGGCTACGCCAAATCTGGAGGCACCTGCACCAGGCCAGTTCGTAGGTACGGCAGGAACATGTTCGCCCACAATACTAAGTTCTGCTGCGTCAAGCAGCCGCCTGGCGGTCAGAAGGATTCCTACTATGCCCTCCATCACATGCGGACGATCGTACGGGACCATCATCACCTTTTGCTACCAGATAATCTCAAAGATTGGGCCGCGAGCTTGTCGGCAATCTAGGACGCGGACATCAGACAAGAATTCTTTCGCATCCAGTCGGAGTTAGTGGAAATCATTCATCAAGATGTCCTTCATACCTCGGGGTAGTTCTACCTCAGATATCAACCGTCCAACAGTGAGATAGACACAACGCTACAAATGTAGGCTGACAACGCCCACGATTTCATGACCATCATGACAGACGGCGGCTTCATCCACGCTCCGCTCCCATGAGTCGAGTCGAAAGTAGTGATGCTATGTGTAGTTCTGAAACATTGATTGGCTCATGTTGTAATTAAACTTTAATGAATTATGTCTCTTTGGTTTGGACAGTCATTCAACTTAGATGTAATCGATGCTATTTATTAGTAGGACCATGAATCGTGCTATTAATGTCTTGCTTTTCTCTTCCGATCCTTTTGTTGCATACTTATATATTGCTTATGTATTGTCTGTTGTTTGGCTTGCGCATAGAGATGCCGTCGTATGTCGTGTACAAGGGTAAGGTTCCCGGAGTCTACGGCGACTGGGAGGAGTGTCGGAGATAGGTTCCCCGTTTCAGCGGTAACAGTTACAAAGGGTACACCACTAGGGCAGAGGCGGAATCTAGATACGCCCGCTATCTAGCGGGAGAGAGGAGGGAGCGTTGGAGGAACCGGATGAAGACCAGTTTATCGTGATGATGCTCATCATGATGACCGCAGCTCTCTTCGATGTGATGGTAGTTTAGATGATCGATATCGACTTGTAATGTGAAGAAAAACTCGATACTCGCGGTCTCGAGACTTGTAATGTTCTATCTTTGTTTGGTCTTTTGAATTCGGAGACTAATATGATGAATTGTATTCGGAGACTAATCTTCTATTGTACTCGATGAATCTGCTGTTGCTGTGTGGTGCTGTCCATATTTTGTCCAATAATATATTTTGTAACCTGTGCAAAAATCGGAAAAGTAAAAAAAAATAAAACCCAATATTCATACTAATGGCGCATCACTTCAAAGTGCGCCATTAGTATGCCAAACGATACTAATGGCGCATCACTACACAGTGCGCCATAAGTATGCCAAAGGATACTAATGGCGCATCACCTCACAATGCGCCATTAGTATGCCAAAGCACATGGGTAAATATGGCCCCCTGGGAGGCATACTAATGGCACATGTTGGTCTATACTAATGGCGCACGGCGTGGTGCGCCATTAGTATATAATACTAGTGGCGTGGTACTAGTGGCACTTGTAGGCCTTTTCCTAGTAGTGCTACTACGAGTCCCTAGGTTTTGCGGATCATCAGCAAGGCAAGTAACACTTTGATCATACCTCTTTACTACCCAGTTTTATTGCATTAGATAAATCCTCAAAAACTGCATGATTAGGAAGTGATTAACTTGTGGGTATTGGGAAGTAGATGATGAGGTAGAACCTATTACCTGTTTTATTATCAAACCCTCGGGAGTTACTTCTACGTTATGCCTTTATTGCTATGCTATGCTCGTAGACGTGGATTGGGTACCCGTGTGATCATCCTACGGTCCGCCACCCAGGCTCAAAGGGATCATAAGACTATTCATGCTAGAAACTTCCGTGTGCAGCCACAAGCCATTATGGGCTCTGGAATAGTATGAGTAGGTTGTGTGACCTCTTTCAGTGGTGGTCTAGCAGATGTAGAGGGAAAGTAGGTGTAACTGTCCACCCAGAGTAAAGAGCTAATGCTTCTGAAAGACTGTGTCTCGGTCATCCATTTCTCAAACACCTTGTAGTGCAAGAAATCCAACGAGGGAGATTGAGTATTGTGGGGAAAAGTGCGCAAACCTCTGCAGAGTGTAAAATCTAATCATGGTTAGCCGTGTCCCCGGTTATGGACATCTTGAGTATCTAGTATTTGGATTATCCTATTGTATCTCATCACCCTAATTTAATTGGATGGGTTAATGAATTACTTTAATTGGGATTGAGTTGGAGGAACCTTCTCAATGATGTTTCAACTACCATGATAGTTAAAAATAAAACTTATTCCTTTGTTGTAGGGAAAAATTGGCTTTTCGCAAAAACATATTAACCATACAGCCTCCACTAGCCATATTGCATATAGTGTTAGCATTATTATGTTCATTGCTCTACTGTGTTACATTGCCAGCATATTCCATGTGCTGACCCGTTTTTCAGGCTGCAACATATCATGTTGCAGACTTTTCAGACGAGGAGTAAGGTTCGCTAGGTCGTTGCCGTGCAGCTCAGCTATGCCGTTGGAGTTGATGGACTCACTTTATCTTCCAAGCCTTCCGCTGTTATCGTATTAGATGGCCTTAAGCCATACTATTATAATAAGTTCTCTTTTGGAGACATTCGATGTAATAAGTGTGTGATTGCTACTCTGTTATAAATCCTTCAAGTACTGTGTGTCAGCATTACCGATCTAGGGATGACACTGAAGCACAGAGACTTGAACGTTTGAGGTCGGGTCGCTACAATTCCCATTCCCATTCTTAGGGCCACTGTGGTTATGTGTGCTTCCTCCGTTATGAGTATGGCCTCCATGGTTATGGGTGTAACCTCCAGAGTTAGGGGTAAAGCGAGGCTTCTGCTGAGCTCCAGAATTGTACTTCCCCCATCCATACTTCCGTTTGCGGCTCTCTATCAGCTGTTGTTTGCTTTCAATCACAAGGGCCATGTCTACCAACTCCTGGTAGTTAGTGAATGTTGCCACCGTCAACTGCATACTCATCTCATCATTCAGCCCTTCCATAAACTTCTCCTGCTTCGCGGCATCTGTGGCCACATCATCTGGGGCATAGCGAGCTAACTTACTGAGCTCATCCACGTACTGCCCCACCGTATGATTTCCCTGGCGTAAGTTGTGAAACTCATGCTTCTTCATGTTCATAGCTCCAGTTCAGACGTGTGTTGTGTGGAATGCTTGCTAAAACTGATCCCAAGTGACATTGGCTATGGGAAAAGTGGCTGTGTAATTCTCCCACCATGAGGCTGCTGGTCCATCCAATTGATGTGCGGTAAAGCGCACCTTCTCAGTATCTATGCAACCTTCGGTGGTCAGCTCCCTTCCAATCCTGTGGTGCCAGTCATCAACAATAATCGGCTCGGTGCTACTAGAAAACACCGGCGGATTCAACTTCAGAAAACGGGCTAAGTTGTCAACTGGAGGTGGTGGCACTGGATTGTTGTTGTTGTTGTTGTTGTTGTTGTTTTTGTTGTTGTTGCTGCTACTGCTGCCTTGGTTCTGGACTAGTAGCTGCATCAAGGCATTCTGGTGTTGGATCAACTAGGTGAGCTCCGATGGGAAGACAAATCTGGGGTCACGTCTCAGAGGCATCTGGTAGGTTTAGAGGGGAGAGATTGGAATAGAGTGAGGTCTAGGGAGAAAATCACTACCCATATGCACATGAGACAAACACAATAATTATCACACCACTCAATTCAAACAAGGGCATACAATCGATCTAGCTACCGTTACAAAATACTCGGACTACTACTATATACATGGTGGAATACTATTGATAATATGGTGGTCAACTAAAAATTTTGATCGGAAGAAGACTCCATGATATCTGCTCTAGCTTCGTCTTCATAATCAACATCACTGTCCGGGTCGGAGTCAGTGTCATCGATGATGATGTAGTCTTCGGGATGGTTGTCCTCTCCTGGTGCGGGGTCTCCCATGAATATTCCTAGCTTCTTCTTCAGGTCTTCATTATTCTCCAGTAGTACTGCAATTTTCTCTTCATATGCGTCGCGTGTAGACTTGAGTTCCTCTTCTAGCTCCATGTTCCTGGTCATCACCTTCTTCAGGTCTATCATGCTGGCGCACATCTGGTTCTCTTGACGATGAATATGTTGGTTTAACTCCTGGATGTAGGCTGCAATGTACTTGTCCCTCCTAGTGCAGATCATCTCCCATTGCTCATCTCGGCGTCCACATATCTGGTAGATGGTGTCCTTAATATCCTTGTGGTATACTTCGCCGATGCATCCCATGGCGATGTGAGTTGCCATGCTCTTTCCTAGACTCCAGGTTGGTGCATCAAAGGAAAACTCTATGGGCTCAGTAACTGGTCTGGATGTCCTTCCTGGAACATGTACTCGAATTGTCCAGCGCTCTTCTTCCAGTAGAATGGCGGTGTAGGTCCCCGTGAAGCTTGGTATTCCGATGTTCAGGTATCTAGTGGCTTTCTTCAAGTGTTGTCCAAAAGGGTGTCTTCATTCGGTTGACAAACTTGTTCCTTGGGTCCGCCATCTATAGAGTGGAAAGTGGAGAAGAGTCGGAAATGAGTAGGGAAGTGTGTCCTATGGCTCATCTTAGTGGTCGCGTCCTACAATCAGCGTGTGCTCTGATACCATCTTGTAGCGATCCAACCTCAAACAGTCAAACCTCTGTGTATAAGTGTCATCCCTGGATCGGTAATGCTGACACAAACAATACTCGAGGATTTATAAGAGAGTGCAATCACACACTTATTACATCGAATGTCTCAAAAGAGAGTACTTATTACAATAATATGGCTGAAGGCCAACTAAAAAGATAACTGTGGAAGCTTCGAAGGTAAATGAGTCCATCAACTCCAACCGCATAGCTGAGTGCATGACAACGACCTAGCGCACCTTACTCTTCGTCTGAAAACTCTGCAACATAATACGTTGCAGCCTGTGTAGGTCAGCACATGGAATATGCTGGCAAGATAACACTAAAGAGCAATGAACAAGTAACAGCTATAACTATATGCATATTTGGCTGGTGGAGGCTCTATGGTTATCATTTTTGCGAAAAGCTAGTTTTTCCCTACAACAAAGGAATATATTTTATTTAACTACAAAGTTTGTTGAAAACACTGAGAATGGTAGCCTCATCTCAATCCCAAATTAATAATCATTAACCCAACAAGTTAATTAAGTAAAGTGATGAGATCAACATAGTAATTCAAGCACCAGATACTCAAGACGCCCATAACCGGGGACATGGCTAACCATGATTAGTTTATACACTCTGCAGAGGTTTGTGCACTTTTCCCCACAAGACTCGATCTCCTCCGTTGAATTTCTCGCACTACAGGATGTTTGTGAAACGGATGACCGAGACACAGTCTTTCCGAAGAGGTCCTCTTAACCGATAGATAGGCCGGTACACCTACCATCCCCTACATCTTCTAGACCATCATGGAAAGGATTTCCACAACTTACTCAACTATGTCAGAGCCCATAATGGCTTGTGGCTGCACATGGAAGTTTCCAGCATGAATAACATAATGATCCCTTTGAGCCTGGGTGGCGAACCATAGGGAAAATCACACGGATACCCCGGGATTCTCCTTTGGACATCACTAGATTTCCCTAGGTGCCCACAAACCAATCCACCCAGATGTGTGTTAAATTAGCCACCTTAAGTAAACCTCTAGTTCATAATAATACTCACAACTGTCATGAATCACTCCAACTGAACCACGTCTACGAGCATACCAAAATATAATAAGCGTAACGTAGTAACTCCCAGGGTTTGAATAAAAGAGCAATAGGTACTACCTCAACAACTACTTCCCAATACCCACATGTTAAACAGATCCTACTCATGCAATGTTTGAGGATTGAGACTAATGCATAAAAACTGGGTAATAAGGGATATGATCAAAGTGTTACTTGCCTTGCTGACAATCTGAAAACTCTAGTGACTCATAGTAGCATACTTCGCACTCCGAAAACTCTATCGTGAGCAAAAAATAGCATACATAAGCATTCAAGTATAATATGCAAGGGTAAAACTCAAATGAAAAGATCCAAACTGAAAGTTCAACTAAAGAGCTTCGATTTGCAAAAAGAATCAACCAAATCGGAGCAACAAACTCAAACTACGATCAAAAGAAGTTCGAATTCAAATCTTCTTATAACCAAATTTTAATTTGTCAAAACCATGTTCAAGTTGATTATCTGAAAAGAGGGGAACAAGACGAAGATTTTGGCATTGGTTTCACCAGATTTGGACGAACGAGCAAAAAGTTGCAAGGGTTTAAAGATCAAGGACTAATCTGGGAGAAAAGTATTCGCGGATAGGTCCCTGGCCAAAAATAAAAGAAAAAGAAAAACCTATCGAATGAACATTCACTAACAGAACCAAACGAACGAACGTTGTTCGGTACTGCGGATTAACGGATCAACGTCCGCAAATTAGATCCGAACATAAAAACCGAGAAAACCCTAACCCTAAAAATAAACCGATCTAAACCAAAGAACCGAAAAAAAAACTGAAAATGAACCGACGAACCGAGACGGTTTTTATACCGGTTCACGACGACGGCGGTCAACGCCGGCGGCGGAACTCCGGCGGCACCGGCGCGGGACGACGACGGATGGCGGCGCGTGAGCAGCAGCGGCTGCGGGTCGGGTGGGGAGGAGGCGGTGGGGTGGGGCGGCTTTTAAGGGGGGGGGCGGGTGCAAGCCTTGGGCAAGGGGGCGGCCATGGGAGTCCGGCTCAGATTCCCCTCGACGTCTGTGCGGCGGCGGGTCTCCTCCTGCTCGGGAGGAAGGCGGCGGGGCGACGTGGGCTGCGGCCCGGCTCGGCTGGGCCTTCTGCCGAGTCGGGCGGGGAACTTTTTTTTAAATTAATTTCGCCCGGAAGAAAAATCCAAAAAAATATAAGAAAAGTTCTAAAAATACCAGAAACAATTTTCACCGTCTAAACCTATTATTTACAATAAAGTGAACATTTTTCTGGCCTAAAAATGCAATCTTCAAAAATGAATATTTTTCTAATTCATATAAAATAGAAAATAAAATATAAATTTGATTTTAAATTTTCTTCTCCAATATTCCTTTTATTTGAAGAAGTGATATTATCTTCTCTCTTTTATTTTGAATATTGGAAATAATTTGGAGAGAAAAATATTAAAACCAAATTGACCCCCTTTTCAATTTTGAGAAAATTCAAATATGAAAATTTGTGAAACCTCCAACTCTCTCCTTGGGTCCTTGAGTTGCTTAAGAATTTTAGGATCACAACCAAAATGCAAATAAAATATGATATGCATATGATGACCTATGTATAACAATTATTTGAGGTTACACCTAGATATCGTCATAATTATTTGAGGTTCTATCAATTGCCCAACAGTAATTTGTTTACCCACCGTTTGCTTTTTTTCGAGAGAAGCCACTAGTGAAACCTATGGCCCCCGGGTCTTCTTTCTCGTATATTTTCCTTTGAGATATAGTTTTCTCTTGCATTTACTTTCAAAACTATTAAACCAAAAATACAAAAATACCTTGCTACAGTTTTTCCTTATTGATTTTATTTAGCGTTTGATCTATCAATTTACTACAAATTTATCTCATGTCCGTTTGCCACTTGAGGCGCTGTACCCCGAAAGGGATTGACAACCCCTTTAACACGTAGGGTTGCGAGGATTTGTTATCTGTGTGCAAGGGCTGTTTACGTTTTGTTGCTTGGTTCTCCTACTGGTTCGATAACCTTGGATTCATATGTGAGGGAAATACCTGCCGCCACTGTGCTGCATCATCCCTTCCTCTTTGGGGAAATACAGACATAGCTTCAAGCGACATCAAAAGGAATTTCTGGCGCCGTTGTCGGGGAGGATCAAGTCAAGATAGTCTCCCAGCCACACACCATTTCTGGCACCGTTGTCAGGGAGGATCTTCAACATTTACCAAGTTCCTAATCAAAAATCTCATCTCCCCGCAATTTACATTATTTTCCATTTGCCTCTCGTTTTCCCTCCCCCACTTCACAAAATTTGCCATTTTATTTGCCCCTCCTTATCGTTCGTTGTTTTCTCGCCATGACCGACTTTAAAAGAGCTAAGGGTTTTCTCCTGAGTCTTAATGTTTTTGATAGCCCCTCTGTCCTCTCCAAGCTCATAAACAATGATGCTATGGAAGGATATACTAGGGGTGTTAGGAAAAATCTTAACCACTGTGATGAAGATGATCCCAGAATTTTTCGCTATTTACTTAATGAATCTTTGAAAGATTCTCGGGATAGGTTGTTGAGAATTCGAGCTAGCTACGTGCCCAAACACCAGATAGAGATATACTTGAAAAGTTTTTATGATGGTTTACCTTCTTCCTTCAAGAAAGTTTTAGATTCTATATTTGAAAATGGTTTTCTTGAAAGGGATGCCGTTGATACTTATGAGAAGATGAAAGCTATATTTGGGCACCTCGAAGGGGAAAATGTTGAATCTTCCACTCTTATGTGCTTATATCAAAATGAAAAAATTAAAGAGATGAAGGCTAGTTTAGATAAGAATTTTCGTGACATGCTTAATCTTTGTTCTGCTATCAATGGCCATGTGCTTTCACAAAATATAAAATTAAATGCCATTGATAGAAAATTTTCCCTTTTCTTTCCAAAGTACAAGGATGAAAAAACTTAGATCCTTGCTTTATGCATAGCTAAGGGCGTAAAACTATAATGCTTGTTGGGAGGCAACCCAATGAATCAATTTTATTTTTGCTTTTTGCTTTATTTTTTTGTGTTAGCACAATTATGCTACTGCTATGATTGTGTTTTTTGTGTTTTAATTAGTGGTTGTGCCAAGTAAATCCTTTAGGATCTTCTTGGGCGATAGTTGTTTGATCTTACTGAAAAAACAGAAACTTTTATGCTCACAAAATTAATTCTCATTTTTTACCAGAGAGCGATAAAATACCTATTCCACTTGAAGTAGATCAATATACAAATTTCTCAGGTCTTCCTAATTTTTCAGAATTTTTGGAGTTACAAAAGTATTCGATATAGTCAGATTGCTACAGACTATTCTGTTTTGACAGATTATGTTTTCTTTATGTTGTGTGCTTATTTTGATGGCTCTCTAGTTTTCTTTGATGAGTTCTTGCCATAGAAAAGTTGGAATACAATAGATATAATTCAAAAAAATATGTATTGGTTTGATACTGTACTTATAGTAGTGATTTATTATTCTTATACTGACGGATCTCATGAAGGTTTTGTTGAGTTTTGTGTGATTGAAGTTTTCAAGTTTTGGGTTATCTTACGATGGATGAAGGAATAAAAGATAGAAGAGCCTAAGCTTGGGGATGCCCCGGAATCCCAAGCTATTATCCAAGAATGAGCGACCAACTAAACTTGGGGATACCCCCGAGTGCCATCCCCGCTTTCTTCCAACGACCATTGGTATTTTACTCGAAACTATATTTTTATTCGTCACATGACATGTGTTTTTCTTGGAGCGTCTTGTATGATATGAGTCTTTGCTTGTTTTACTTTGTGTTTTAATTCACCATTCCTTTCTGGACAAACCTATTTGAGAGAGCCAAAATTATGTCATGACTTGTTAGAATTGCTCTCTATGCTTCACTTAAATTTTTATGAGCTATGGACATGCTCTAGTGCTTCACTTATATCTTTTTGAGCACGGTGTGCTTTAGTATTTTTGAATAAATGCTCTATTTCTTAACTTAGATTTATTTGAGGGTTAGTAAAAATTTCAAGAAATTCTCTCTTGCTTCACTTAAATTAATTTGAGAGAATGAAAAATTTATTATGCTCATGATCTTCACTTATATTTGTTGGAGCTTGTCAAAAGCAACACATGAAAATTAGTCCCAATGTGATAGATATCCAAGAAGGATATAATAAAAACTTTCAAGAAGATCATTGGACAAAATAAACTTGATTCTTAGTAATAGTTTTGAGATATGATGATGTGATATGTGAGTTATGTTGATGAGTAATTATGCTTTAGTAAGAATATTGGTGTTAAGGTTTGTGATTCCCTATGCAAGTATGAAAGTCAATAGTCATGCAATGAAATTACATCCTACTTGTGGTGCATTATTCGGTGTTAATTATGCTTGCTTGCTTATGAGATTATTTGTTTCTTGGTTGGTGGCTTCTCAATCTTTTGCTAGCCTTCATTTTGCACTCAGTATGATCTCTACTTGTGCATCCAAAATCCTTAAACCAGTTTTGCCACATGAGTCCACTATTTCTACCTATATGTGGTATTCTTTTGCCTTTCTAAGCAAATTTGCATGTGCCATCTCTAATTTTCAAAATAAACTTCTCTTTTGTGTTTTTTTTCGCTCGCGGAGCGGTGAGGGGTGGCTAATATTTCCATGCTAGATGTGTTATTCTCAAGATGAGTTTTTATTCACTTCTCATTGCACAAGAGTAAGGCAAAGGTATTAGGTATGCCCAGTCCCGAAATGCAAAATAATTGAATTTAGTTTATGTTGTCAAATAATAAATTCCTTGGAAAGTGTTGGTATGGAGGGCACCCGTGGATACAGTTAGCCATGGTAAGTGAAAGTATGGTGGAAAAAGGAAAAAACTTTATTTTCTATTTGGGAACCGCCTATGATATATCTAGCATGGAAAGTGTTGGGAACTCTAAGTCGTTTTCGTCGGTGGGATGGATACACCTCCCAAAATGTTTTTATCTCTAACTTTTTCGCTTTGAGCTCTGGCACCTCTACAAGTCCCTACTTCCCTCTGTGAAGGGCCTTTCTTTTACTTTATGCAATTTTTATTTTGAGTCTCCAACTTCTCTTATAAAAGCACCAACTAGGAGGCAATACTGTCGTACTTAAGTATTGGGTGTAGCTAATATTCGAGTGTGTTGCATGAATGGATCAATGTTTGAGCATGATGGGCTAGGGATAACTTATTTTGGCGTTGATATTTTGAAAGACATGGTTGCTTGTTGATATGCTTGAGTATCTAAATTATGATGTCAAAACTAGACTATTTCTTTAAACAACTAAAAGTCCAACTATCCATGCTATAAAGAAAATAATATGATATGACATGTTAGGCAACATTCCACATCAAAAATTCTATTTTTATCACTTACCTACTCGAGGATGAGTAGGAGTTAAGCTTGGGGATGCTGATACGTCTCCAACGTATCTACAATTTTTGATTGTTCCATGCTGTTATATTATCAATCTTGGATGTTTTACAATCATGTATAGTCATTTTATATCATTTTTTGGTACTAACCTATTGACATAGTGCCAAGTGCCAGTTGTTGTTTTTTCCATGTTTTTGACATCGCAGAAAAACAATATCAGACGGAGTCCAAATGCCCCGAAACTTTACGGAGAATTTTTATGGGTCAGAAGGAACACAACGGTCCCTGGCTGCGCCTGGGGGGTGCCCCGAGGGGGGCACAACCCACCAGGGCGCACCAGGAGGCCCAGGCGCGCCCTGGTGGGTTGTGCCCACCTTGTGTGGCCCCCGGACCGCCTCTTTGCTCTATAAATACACCAATATTCCCGAAATCCTAGGGGGAGCAACGAAATATCCATCCAGTCGCCGCAGAGTCCAGAACCACCAGATCCAAATATAGACACCATCTCGGATGGTGTTCACCACCTCCATTGGTGCCTCTCCGATGATGCGTGAGTAGTTCTTTGTAGACCTTTGGGGCAGTAGTTAGTAGCTAGATGGCTTCCTCTCTCTCGCTGGATTCTCAATACAATGGTCTCTTGGAGATCCATATGATGTAACTCTTTTTGCGGTGTGTTTGTTGGGATATGATGAACTTTGAGTTTATGATCAGTTATATCTTTTTATATCCATGAAAGTTATCTGAGTTTCTTTGATCTCTTATATGCATGATTACTTATAGCCTCGTATTTCTTCTTTGATATTTGGGTTTTGTTTGGCCAACTTGTTCTATTTATCTTGCAATGGGAAGAGGTGCTGAGGGAGTCCTGGATTAGGGGGTGTCCGGATGGCCGAACTATACCTTCAGCCGGACTCCTGGACTATGAAGATACAAGATTGAAGACTTCGTCCCGTGTCCGGAAGGGACTTTCCTTGGCGTGGAGGGCAAGCTTGGCGATACGGATATGTAGATCTCCTACCATTGTAACCGACTTTGTGTAACCCTAACCCTCTCTGGTGTCTATCTAAACCGGAGGGTTTTAGTCCGTAGGACAACATACAGAACAACAATCATACCATAGGCTAGCTTGTAGGGTTTAGCCTCTCCGATCTCGTGGTAGATCTACTCTTGTACTACCCATATCATCAATATTAATCAAGCAGGACGTAGGGTTTTACCTCCATCAAGAGGGCCCGAACCTGGGTAAAACTTCGTGTCCCTTGCCTCCTGTTACCATCCGGCCTAGACGCACAGTTCGGGACCCCCTACCCGAGATCCACCGGTTTTGACACCGACATTGGTGCTTTCATTGAGAGTTCCTCTGTGTCGTCGCCATTAGGAAGGATACCTCGCCCTGTCTTTAAAGACGGCACTGTTGCTAAGGGAGCTTTGGCTGTCGGCCAAACCCTCTGGCTAGGTGGTTTTCTTATGACCGCCTGTTCGGCTTCTGCGCCGACGATGACCTCTCGCGCCATCGAAAACAATCTTCATGTCAGCTCGGAACTCGCCGAGCAGTTAGATCCAATGGAGCTCTCCTCCATAAACAAGCTCTTGGATCGCATCGCCGCCCTAGGAGTCGCTACGGATTACGACCAGATTGGGCCTAAGCCCGATCTGAGAGAGATTAACTCTCCCCAAGTCACCCATCACGTTGCCGTGGTAGAGGGACAGTGTGGCGACCCCTCATCTATCTTAAGGACTAGCTACGTCCGGATTCCCGATCCCTCCAAGCCAGATACCCGCGGAGGGGAGGATATCACTCAAGACCTGAACTTAGAGTCAGGCGACGGACTGGATTCATTGGACAACATCCAGGAATCCAAATTTTCGAGTTCGGAAATGCCTCGGCCTCTGAGCCTCAAATGGGGTGAGGCTTTGGATTTAATTCCCCCCACCCACCTGAACATAAGTGATCTATCCCAAGTTAGGCAAGAGCCCAAAGAAACAGTACATCATTACTGGGCCAGATTCCTCCTGGTTATGAAAAGGATAAAGGACTGCCGCGAGGAAGACACAATTTCATTCTTCTGCAATAATTGCACGGACAAGGGAATCCTCAACGCCATAAGTCGCCGTGATATTACATGCTTCGCTGACTTGGCGTCCATAGTACGGAAGTACTGTGCAATGGAAAGCGCCTGGAAAACCAAAATAAAATTTTGGGACAATCCGGCCCTGAATACAAACCCAGTCCGAAATAAAAGGGTGCATCATCGCCAGACACCCGGGTCAAACAACAAAAAGCAAAAACCCTCTACAGGGCATGGAACCGTATTGGAAGGATGGCTTAATGGACCCTGTAAAATTCACAGTACATAGGATGCCACACCAACTCACAGCCTTAGAGCATGTTGGATACTCCGGCAGGTGGCCAAAATTGGCGAAGATCTCCTAATTCCGGAGGCCACAGAAAGCCACCCCAGAGACACCAATACGGTATTAACAGTCTTCGAGACTTTCGCATCAAATAACATGCGAAAAAGGACACTCCACAGCCTTGCCGAAATCTACCAAGTGGCAACAATAAACCCATGGAGTGACATGGCTATTACCTTTAACGCGAGTGATGAACCTAAATTCCGAACAGCCCGAGTACCAACCGCATTGGTCCTCAGTCCAATAGTGGACGGCTTTTGTCTTACCAAGGTACTCATGGACGGCGGCAGCGGATTACACCTCATTTATGAGGAAACCCTTCAAAAATGGAAATAGACTGGAACCGCATTGAGCGAAGCAGCACAACCTTTAGAGGAATAATCCCCAGTCGGGAAGCGCGCTGTACAGGAAAAATCACACTAGATGTAGTGTTCGGCACGCCGGATAATTACAGGTCCGAAGAGGTCACGTTCCATGCGGCTCCGTTCAGCAGCGGTTATCACTCTCTGCTAGGGCGGGAAGCGTTTACAATCTTCCAAGCAATACCCCATTACGGGTACATGAAGCTCAATATGCCCGGGCCCAACGGGATCATCACTCTCGCTAGTGATCCGGACATAGCACTCCGCGCCGAAAACAAGACAGCCGCACTGGCCCTCGAGGCACTATCCGAAGCCCTAGCGGCTGAGGAACTGACTGTGCTGTGCTCCGCGGTGAATAGAGATGATGTGGTACTCGACGAAAGATCCAAGACCACCTCCTTTAAACCGGCGGACGAAATAGTCAAATTCCAGGTCCATCCAACGGACCCCAATAAAACAGCTTCCATCGGGGCACATTTAAACCCTGGTGTAGATGCCGCACTGCGAGAGTTCCTACGAGAGAACTGGGACATTTTCGCCTGGCACCCTTCAGACATGCCAGGAATCCCACACAGGCTGGCCGAGCACAGCTTAAATATCCTAAAAGAATTCAAACCTGTCAAGCAAGCTCTTCGGCGTTTTTCCGAACCTAAGAGACAGGCCATGGGAGAGGAGCTAGCAAAGCTATTGGAGGCTGGATTCATCAGAGATATAAAACATCTGGACTGGCTAGCAAATCTGGTGATGGTACCAAAGAAGGACAAATCCTGGCGCCTGTGCGTTGATTTTAAAGACCTTAACAAGGCTTGCCCAAAGGATCCCTTCCCCCTCCCCTGCATCGATCAAATTATCGATGCTACCGCAGGACACGATTCGTTGTGTTTCCTCGACCAATATTACGGCTACCATCAAATCAAGATGGCAGAATCATACCAAGCCGCAACGGCATTCATCACACCATACGACCCATTCTGCTTCAACACAATGCCCTTCGGGCTCAAAAACGCCGGCGCAACATATCAGCGCATGATTCAGACATGTCTGGCAAACCAGATCGGCAAAACAGTGGAGGCATATGTAGATGATGTGGTCGTCAAAACAAGACATGTCGAATCTCTAGTAGATGACTTGAGGCTCACATTTGATAACCTCTGAACATACGACATCAAGCTCAACCCGGAAAAATGCGTTTTCGGCGTCCCAGCCGGAAAGCTCTTGGGCTTCATTGTATCCGGTAGAGGAATTGAAGCAAATCCAGCCAAGATCCGAGCTCTGTCACAATTGGATATCCCAAAGGACCTCAAACAAATACAAAAGTTAACCGGATGCATGGCGGCTTTAAGCCGCTATATCTCCCGCTTGGGAGAAAAGGCCCTACCCCTTTACCGCCTCCTTCGGCGCACCAAACACTTCGAATGGACGGATGCAGCCACGACCGGACTCGAAGAAATAAAAGCCATATTGGCAACAAACCCAGTCCTGGCCGCGCCAAACATTGGCGAACCAATGCTATTGTACATTGCAGCAACACATCAGGTGGTAAGCGCAGTGCTCGTCGTCGAACGAGAAACGGACGGACACAAATTCCCCCTTCAAAAGCCGGTCTATTATGTGTCCATTGTCCTCACTCCGTGCGAATCACGGTACCCGCATTATCAAAAGATTGCTTACGCGGTATTCATGGCATCCCGGAAGCTACGACACTACTTTCAAGAGTGTTCAATAACAGTAGCCTCGGAAGTACCACTTAACGATATTATAAACAACCGTGACGCAACAGGCCGGATTGCAAAATGGGCCATTGAGCTCCTCCCATTCGACATAACTTATAAGCCACAACGAGCCATCAAGTCGCAAGTTTTGGCCGACTTCGTCACAGAATGGACGGAGGCCGAACTCCCTAAAGAGTACGACACATATTCAAATTGGATCATGCATTTCAACGGCTCCAAGATGCTGTCCGGACTAGGGGCTGGCGTCGTTTTGACTTCCCCCACAGGAGACACAGTTCAATACGTACTCCAGATTATGTACAAAGACTCCAACAATGCAGCCGAATATGAGGCCCTTTTACATGGTCTCCGGATGGCAGTATCCATGGGAATTCAACGCCTAGAGGTGCGCGGGGACTCGAACCTTGCAATATCCCAAATAAATGGAGACTTCGATGCCAAGGATCCAAAAATGGCAGCTTACCGCAATGCCGTCCTAAAAATGTCAGCTCGGTTCGAAGGGATTGAATTTCACCATATAGCCTGGGAAAATAATCAGGCGGCAGATGTCCTGGCACGCATCGGCGCAAAATGTGATGTAGTCCCCCCCCAACATCTTCTTGGAAAGGCTGTTCAAGCCATCCGTAGTATGGGAAGGGGAGCCAAACAATAACAGCCCGGACCCAACCGCACTGCCCGACACCGAACATTCTGACACAATCGGAGGCTCTGCCAATGAAATAACACCTTCAGCCCATGTAATAATGGCCGTCATCGCCCCGTGGACAGAGCCATTCCTCGCCTACCTTACTAGGCAGGAACTCCCCGAGGACCAAAATGAGGCACGCTACATAGTGCGGTGATCCAAAGCCTACAGAGTCCACGATGGAGAGCTTTATAAGAAAAGCACTACCGGAGTCCTTCAAAGGTGCATCTCCGAAGAGGAAGGGCGGAACCTCCTGGCTAAAATTCATGCCGGACTTGGCGGTCATCACGCTGCAGCTCGGTCCCTTGTAAGCAAGGCCTTCCGTACAGGCTTTTATTGGCCGACGGCCCGGGCGGACGCCCATGACTTAGTCCAACGATGCACCGGTTGCCAGCTCTTTGCAAACCAAAGCCATATGCCACCCACCGCCCTCCAAACTATCCCCATTACTTGGCCCTTCGCGGTCTGGGGGCTTGACATGGTTGGACCCCTTAAAGGCGGAACCCACAAGCAAAAATACTTATTGGTCATGGTGGATAAGTTCACCAAATGGATAGAAGCCAAGCCTGTTAAGATGGCCGAATCCGGACCGGTGATAGACTTTATATCCGGGGTTGTACACCGTTACGGCGTCCCCCACAGCATCATCACTGATAACGGCACGAACTTTACGGCCGACGAGGTAAAACTCTGGTGCAAAAAGATGGGCATCAAGCTCGATTATGCTTCCGTCTATCACCCACAAACTAACGGCCAGGTCGAACGTGCAAATGGTCTTATCATGAGCGGCATCAAACCAAGATTAGTGTGGTCCCTCAAGGAATCTAACACGCACTGGGTAGAGGAGCTCGACTCCGTACTCTGGGGGCTACGGACCACGCCGAATCGCACCACCGGATACACACCATTCTTTATGGTGTACGGCGCAGAGGCAGTTTTGCCTTGCGACATAATTCATGACTCACCTCGAGTGCGCATGTACGAAGAAAGAGAAGTCGAGCTCGATCGGCAGGACAGTTTGGACGCATTGGAGGAGGAACGCGACGTGGCAAAAGCCCGTTCCGCATTCTATCAACAGCAGGCTCGAAGATACCAAAGCAGAGAAGTACGGGCCAAAAATTACAATGTTGGCGAATTAGTTCTACGCCTACCGGAAAAGAAAAAGGACAAACTCAAGCCCAAGTGGGAAGGTCCCTTCATAATTGACCAAGTCCTGACTGGTGGAGCGTACCACCTGCGAGATGCATCGGATAACCGACTCGAGCCGAACCCAGGGAACGCAGCCCGTCTCCGGAGATTCTATGCCTAGCGCCGGACTCTGTGTTCGTCTCCTTCCTCTGTCCATTTTTATATATACTATCTGTCTTACATTTCTCTCCTTCACCCCTTCCTTTCTCTTATAGCCTTTAAAGGCTCATCAAATGATGTGCTATTCGCACTCATTAAACCTAGGGGCTTCTTTTACCAGAAGCTTATTTATACGGGCTTCATGCCCAACACATGTGTTACACTTCCGCATGTACCTTTTATTTCACCATTATATGCATTGATATGACTTAAGTTTTGGCCAAGCTGGGTTGCCTGGCTCCTGTGCTTACCCCTTCGTTCCCGATTATTCGGCTAGGCGGTAAAGGGAGCACCTCTGCGATTGTTAATGCCGGATCAGCCGGATGTGTACCTCAGACTGGGTAAAGCCGAAAGCTAGCGTTCTTAAGGGAATATTCGGTCGGTGACCTAAAAGATGATCTTTTCACTTATTTATTTATGCGCCCCCAGATGCTTTTTCCTGCATCTTTCCCGCAGAATGGGCATGCACTTTAGGGCATGCCTCCGAGGGAAAGGAACCCCTAACGGAACTATTCTCCCTGGAAGATGTTTCTTACTAACCATGTAATATAACATAACTAGTCGGGCACTTGTCTGTTCACGCACTAATGACCCCTATGCCTAGTCTCCACGCATTCCCCGGCTCTTATATAGCTGCATGGGAATTCGGACACACTCCGGACCGTCAGGTCCCGAGGCTGAAGCGAAAAGGTCGGCCATGACAAACGATCTACAATCCGGCTAGAAGGCATTATAAATGTCAATTAAATTACATAGTCATTTTGACTGATTGTATTCCTCTTCAATACCATCTAACAGGCTTTCTAATTTACAGTCCTGGTGGGAATACTTTGCGGCCAATTCTACTTGGCCGTATACTAAGCTTACAGGGATCTCCTTCCCATCGGCCCCCACAGGACCGACCTCGGCCATGTGGTTGGGGTCAGCCTTTGTGTACCGCGTCTTCACCATGGCCCAGGCCTCCCTAGCGCCTTGACGGCAGGCCGATATCTTCCACAATCGGAAGCGCTGCCGTGCTCCCTTTAGCTTCTCCGCAAGATCTCTAAGACCTTCGGGCATGGAGATGGATGGCCACAGGGCCTCGGAGACGCCTTGCATCGCCTGCCGAACTCGCTCGAGCAGTTGTGAGAGCTCGGGAAGAAGGTCACCCATAGAACCGGGCATCTCCTCTACAGGACGACCTGTTAGCACACTTACAGACATTACTCTGTTAATCGACTTCCCCGCCGAACTTTTTTTCAAAGGTTCGTTCAAGCACTTACTAAATATGCCGCGCCGAAGCCGCTGATTCTCCTTAATGGAGTCTAACAGCTGGGCACGAACATCTTTCAGTTCGATGCCCAGCTTGGTGTTGGCATCTTGGAGATTGTTCTTCTCCCGCCTCACCTTTGTCAGCACCTTCTCACCAGCCTTCCGCTGGCATAGGAGGTGTTGCCTTTCCGGATCCAATCCGGCGCCATATGCAATTTCATTTGTCAGATTCACACCCATGCCATGCTTCGCAAAATACTTATCTTTCGAAGGGTATATTACCAGAGGGGGTCTCCTTGGGCTCCCCTACCGCGGCTAGTGCGGCCTCAAGTTGGGCTTTGCACTCTTCCAGCTCCTTTGACAGTAGGGAATTCTTTTCCGTAAGAACCTGCATAACAAATGATCCTTAAATCAGTTATTCTAACTGTTTCAAGTCTCGGGGGCTACTGGTATATATATATAATTACCAAAATTTTCTTACCCGTATGTCTTTTACATATTGCTCCGTGGCTCTGGCTAGACCATTTTGAGCGGCACGGAGGTACGCATCTCCCGAATTGAAGGCATCTAATGCCTCTCGGGAGAAACAAGCGTTGCGAAGAATTGTCTGGCGACGCCTATGGTTCATGGCACTCTCCACCTCAGAGTTGGTGGCAGACAACCTGTCTACATCCTCCGTCGTAGGAGCGTCCGGTGCGCGCCTTGTGTTAGCCCCCGCCTCCAGACCAGGCTTTGGAGCCTGGCTGGTGGAGGCGCTGTTGGCAGCCTCTCCGGATATAGTCCGGCGAGGTCTCTTTGTCCTGAAGAGAGCACGAGTGTTAATATGCCTTGAAGGTATAACACCTGGATAAGGGGGCGCGCCATACCTTTGCGCTGACGCCTCAGTCCGGACTGCACCTCTTTTCTGCCCACGGGGCCCTACGGCCCCTCGTTGGCTTGTCGCCGCAGGTTCGGCCTCCTGTCTCAAAAACCTCCCCTGCAAAGTTCGGTTGTAATCAGGAAACTGAAAACACGAGAGGGCGGACCCCTATTCGGGGTACTGGGACTTCGATCCAGTTACCTGGGACGCCGGGATTAGCCCTGGGTAATCGGCCGTAATGGCCACCAAGGCATTGTTCTTGCTCAATTGATGGAACACTCCATCAATCAGCTCCATAGATAAGTCTGGATCCTCTTGAGAGGCCGGGCCGAGGGACCATCCTGGGTCCTCGGGTTGTGGAGGAGGGCTGTTCATTTCTTTAGCAGCCTGGCGCAGCTCCTGCGTTGAAGTCGTTAGACTGAATATTTAACAATGGGAATATAAAACGAATGGGCAGGTAAATATGACCACTTACCCAGCTTGGGGGATTGTACATAGAAAATCCACCCTTTGGGTCGACGCGGAGAAAATCCTCCTCTTCTCCCTTGTGCAAAGCGGACAAGGTCTTTGTTAGAGCCGCAACTGAATCCAGCCCCTTACGGCCGTAGCGGGTGGCGTCGTCCTCCCCGTTGAAGTCCCACATGGGGTGGCCTCTGTACTGTAGCGGCTGCACCCCTCGCATGATGCATGCGGCCATGACCCCGATCATGGTCAGTCCGGAATGAGCTAACAATCTTATCCGGCCCATCAGGTAATGGACGTCCTTGTCACTTTCCCTCTGAGGGCTCCGTGGACGCCAACTTAGGCGCTTCTTTAGTGGAGCACCGTCAAACTCAGGGAGGCCGATCCAGACAGGATCCGGCAGCGGGACGTCCTCTATGTAAAACCATTCTGAAGGTCAGTCCTCAGACGCCTTCTTTGGGGTTCCGGATAGATATCCGGTCCCGGCGATGCGCCACACTTCGGCTCCGCCCACTTGAAATACCGACCCCTTCTGAGAACGGGGTACAAGGCAGAATAGCTCTTTCCACAGCCCGAAATGAGCCTCAACACCCAAGAACAGCTCGCAGAGGGCTACGAAGCCCGCGATATGCAATACGGAGGCAGGCGTGAGATTGTGTAGCTGGAGGCCATAGAACTCCAAAAGCCCCCGGATAAATGGATGGATTGGAAATCCGAGCCCTCTTATTAAATAAGGGATGAGGCACACCCGCTCTCCTTTGGAGGGATTAGGGGCACTCTCCGCTTGCTCTCCGCCATTATAGATGGCAAGACTGGCTCGAACCGGGACCATATAGGCCGGGGGGAGAAATCCCTTGGTTTGGAGCGTCACTAGCTCGCTATGCGGGATGGAGCATCTCTCCCAATATCCAGGCTGAGGGCTGGAAGGGCGAGAGGAGTTGCGGCAGCTGGCCATGGTGGTATGGACCTTTGTCGGATGCGCTCTGATGAACACTCGCGAAGGGGAGAAGATGTGGTTTGGATCTAAATCCTCGTCCCCTTAAATGGGCGGCTCATTTACACGGCTAGGGGTGTGGATGTAAAAACACTCAAACTTTTCATATTCGTTTGACACATGGGAGATGGCCATTATTGGGCGTAGGAGCCGAGGAGCGCAAACAAGAAACCGGACTTTATTCAATAGGTACACGAAATTTGGAGGAGAACCCGCCTTGCAATGCCGAAGACAATCTACGCGCCGGACTCATCGTCATTGAAGCCTGGTTTGGGGGCTACTGAGGGAGTCATGGATTAGGGGGTGTCCGGATGGCCGTACTATACCTTCAGCCGGACTCCTGGACTATGAAGATACAAGATTGAAGACTTCGTCCCGTGTCCGGAAGGGACTTTCCTTGGCGTGGAGGGCAAGCTTGGCGATACGGATATGTAGATCTCCTACCATTGTAACCGACTTTGTGTAACCCTAACCCTCTCCGGTGTCTATATAAACCGGAGGGTTTTAGTCCGTAGGACAACATACAGAACAACAATCATACCATAGGCTAGCTTCTAGGGTTTAGCCTCTCCGATCTGGTGGTAGATCTACTCTTGTACTACCCATATCATCAACATTAATCAAGCTGGACGTAGGGTTTTACCTCCATCAAGAGGGCCCGAACCTGGGTAAAACTTCCTGTCCCTTGCCTCCTGTTACCATCCGGCCTAGACGCACAGTTCGGGACCCCCTACCCGAGATCCGCCGGTTTTGACACCGACAGGTGCTTTGTAGTGGGTTCGATCTTACGGTGCTTGATCCCAGTGATAGAAATGGAAACGACACGTATATATCGTTTCTACTAAGGATAAAACGATGGGGTCTATCTCTACATAGGTAGATATTGTCTACATCATGTCATCATTCTTATTGCATTACTCCGTTTCTCCATGGACTTAATACACTAGATGCATGCTGGATAGCGGTCGATGTGTGGAGTAATAGTAGTAGATGCAGGCAGGAGTCGGTCTACTAATCTTGGACGGTATGCCTATATAATGATCATTGCCTGGATATCATCATAATTATTTGAAGTTCAATCAATTGCCCAACAGTAATTTGTTTACCCACGTTTGCTATTTTTCTCGAGAGAAGCCACTAGTGAAACCTACGGCCCCCGGGTCTTCTTTCTCATATATTTACCTTTGTGATATACTTTTCTCTTGCATTTATTTTTAGATCTATTAAACCAAAAATACAAAAATACCTTGCTGCAATTTTTCCTTATTTAATTTATTTAGCGTTCAATCTATCAATTTACTACAAATTTATCTCACGTCCGTTTGCCACTTGAGGCGCCATATTCCGAAAGGGATTGATAACCCATTTAACACGTCAGGTTGCGAGGATTTGATATCTGTGTGCAGGGGCTGTTTACGTTGTGTTGCTTGGTTCTCCTACTGGTTCGATAACCTTGGTTTCATATCTGAGGGAAATACCTACCGCCGATTTGCTACATCATCCCATCCTCTTTGGGGAAAGGCCGACGTAGCTTCAAGCAACATCAAGGGCCCAGAGATACCTCTCCGATACACGAAGTGACAAATCCTAATCTCGATCTATGCCAACTCAACAAATACCATTGGAGACATCTGTAGAGCATCTTTATAATCACCCAGTTACATTGTGACATTTGATAGCACACAAGGTGTTCCTCCGGTATTCGGGAGTTGCATAATCTCATAGTCAGAGGAACACGTATAAGTCATGAAGAAAGCAATAGCAATAAAACTAAACGATCATTATGCTAAGCTAACGGATGGGTCTTGTCCATCACATCATTCTCTAATGATGTGATCCCGTTCATCAAATGACAACACATGTCTATGGTTAGTAAACTTAACCATCTTTGATTAACGAGCTAGTCTAGTAGAGGCATACTAGGGACACTCTGTTTGTCTATTTATTCACACATGTACTAAGTTTCTGGTTAATACAATTCTAGCATGAATAATTAACATTTATCATGATATAAGGAAATATAATAACAACTTTATTATTGCCTCTAGGGCATATTTCCTTCAGTCTTCCACTTGCACTAGAGTCAATAATCTAGATTACATAGTAATGATTCTAACACCCATGGAGTCTTGGTGCTGATCATGTTTTGCTCGTGAGAGAGGCTTAGTCAACGGGTCTGCAACATTCAGATCCGTATGTATCTTACAAATCCCTATGTCTCCCTCCTTGACTTGATCGCAGACGGAATTGAAGTGTCTCTTGATGTGTTTGCTTCTCTTGTGATATCTGGATTCCTTTGCCAAGTCAATTTCTCCAGTATTGTCACAAAAGATTTTCATTGGACCCGATGCCTAGGTATGACACCTAGATCGGATATGAACTCCTTCATCCAGACTCCTTCATTTGCTGCTTTCGAAGCAACTATGTACTCCGCTTCACACGTAGATCCTGCCACGATGCTCTGCTTGGAACTACACCAACTGACAACTCCACCATTCAATATAAATACATATCTGGTTTGTGACTTAGAGTCATCCGGATCAGTGTCAAAGCTTGCATCGACGTAACCATTTATGACGAGCTCTTTGTCACCTCCATAAACGAGAAACATACACTTAGTCCTTTTTAGGTATTTGAGGATGTTCTTGACCGCTGTCCGGTGATCCACTCCTGGATTACTTTGGTACCTCCCTGCTAAACTAATAGCAAGGCATACATCTGGTCTGGTACACAACATTGCATACATGATAGAACCTATGGCTGAGGCATAGGGAATGACTTTCATTTTCTCCCTATATTCTACAGTGGTCGGGCATTGAGTTTAACTCAACTTCACACCTTGTAACACAGGCAAGAACCCTTTCTTTGACTGATCCATTTTGAACTTCTTCAAAACTTTATCAAGGTATGTGCTTTGTGAAAGTCCAATTAAGCGTCTTGATCTATCTCTATAGATCTTGATGCCCAATATATAAGCAGCTTCACCGAGGCCTTTCATTGAAAAATTCTTATTAAAGTATCCTTTTATGCTATTTAGAAATTCAGTATAATTTCCATTCAACAATATGTCGTACACATATAATATCATAAATGCTACAGAGCTCCCACTTACTTTCTTGTAAATACAGGCTTCTCCAAAAGTCTATATAAAACCATATGCTTTGATCACACTATCAAAGCGTATATTCCAACTCCGAGAGGCTTGCACTAGTCCATAAATGGATAGCTGGAGCTTGAACACTTTGTTAGCACCTTTTGGATCGACAAAACCTTCTGGTTGCATTATATACAACTCTTCTTTAAGATATCCATTAAGGAATGCAATTTTGACACCCATTTGCCAAATTTCATAATCATAAAATGCGGCAATTGCTAACATGATTCGGACAGACTTAAGCATCGCTATGGGTGATAAGGTCTCATCGTAGTCAACTCCTTGAACTTGTCAAAAACCTTTCAAAACAAGTCAAGCTTTGTATACAGTAACATTACTGTCAACGTCAGTCTTCTTCTAGAAGATCCATTTATTTTATATTGTTTGTCAATCATCGGGCAAGTCAACCAAAGTCCACACTTTGTTCTCATACATGGATCCCATCTTAGATTTCATGGCCTCAAGCCATTTCAAGGAATTTGGGCTCATCATCGCTTTCTCATAGTTCGTAGGTTCGTCATGGTCAAGTAACATGACCTCCAGAACAGGATTACCGTACCACTCTGGTGCGGATCTTACTCTGGTTGACCTACGAGGTTCGGTAGTAACTTGATCAAAAGTTTCATGATCATCATCATTAGCTTCCTCACTAATTAGTGTAGGAATCATTGGAACTGATTTCTGTGATGAACTACTTTCCAATTTGGGAGACGGTATAATTACCTCATCAAGTTCTACTTTCCTCCCACTCACTTCTTTCGAGAGAAACTACTTCTCTAGAAAGGATCAATTATTAGCAACGAATACTTTGCCTTCGGATCTATGATAGAAAGTGTACCCAAAAGTCTCCTTTGGTACCCTATGAAGACACATTTCTCCGATTTGGGTTCAAGCTTATTAGGTTGAAGCTTTTTAACATAAGCATCGTAGCCCCAAACTTTAAGAAACGACAACTTGGGTTTCTTGCCAAACCACAGTTCATATGGTGTCGTCTCAACGGATTTAGATGGTGCCCTATTTAATGTGAATGCAGCCATCTCTAAAGCATAACCCCAAAACGATAGCGATAAATCAGTAAGAGACATCATAGATCGCACCATATCTAGTAAAGTACGATTACGACGTTCGGACACACAATTACGCTGTGATGTTCCAAGTGGTGTGAGTTGTGAAACTATTCCACATTGTTTCAAATGAAGACCAAACTCATAACTCAAATATTCACCTCCACGATCAAATCGTAGAAACTTTATTTTCTTGTTACGATGATTTTCCACTTCACTCTGAAATTCTTTGAACTTTTCAAATGTTTCAGACTTATGTTTCATCAAGTAGATATACCCATATCTGCTCAAATCATCTGTGAAGATTAGAAAATAACGATACCCGCCGCAAGCCTCAACAATCACCGGACCGCATACATAAGTATGTATTATTTCCAACAAGTCTTTTGCTCGTTCCATTGTTCCGAAGAATGGAGTCTTAGTCATCTTGCCCATGAGGCATGGTTCGGAAGCATCAAGTGATTCCAAAAGTCCATCAGCATGGAGTTTCTTCATGCGCTTTACACCAATATAACCTAAACGGCGGTGCCACAAATAAGTTGCACTATCATTATTAAACTTGTATCTTATGGCTTCAATACTATGAATATGTGTATCACTACTATCGAGTTTCAACAAAAATAGACCACTCATCAAGGGTGCATGACCATAAAAGATATTACTCATATAAATAGCACGACCCTTATTCTCTGATTTAAATGAATAACCGTCTCGCATCAAACAAGATCCAGATATAATGTTCATGCTTAATGCTGGCACCAAATAACAATTATTCAGGTCTAAAACTAACCCCGAAGGTAGATGTAGAGGTAGCGTGCCGACGGCGATCACATCGACTTTGGAACCATTTCCCACGCGCATCGTCACCTCGTCCTTAGCCAATCTTCGTTTAATTTGTAGCCCCTGTTTCGATTTGCAAATATGAGCAACAGAACCAGTATCAAATACCCAGGCGCTACTACGAGCATTAGTAAGGTACACATCAATAACATGTATTTCAAATATACCTTTCACTTTGACATCCTTCTTATCCGCCAAATACATGGGACAGTTCCGCTTCTAGTGACCAGTCCCTTTGCAGTAGAAGCACTCAGTCTCAGGCTTAGGTACAGACTTCGACTTCTTCACTTGAGCAGCAACTTGCTTGCCGTTCTTCTTGAAGTTCCCCTTCTTCCCTTTGCCCTTTTTCTTGAAACTAGTGGTTTTGTTAACCATCAACACTTGATGCTCGTTCGTGATTTCTACCTCCGCAGCCTTTAGCATTGCGAAGAGCTCGGGAATTGTTTTATTCATCCCTTGCATATTAAAGTTCATCATGAAGCTTTTGTAGCTTGGTGGCAGTGATTGAAGAACTCTGTCAATGACGCTATCATCAGGAAGATTAACTCCCAGTTGAGTCAAGTGGTTGTGGTACCCAGACATTCTGAGTATATGTTCACTAACAGAACTATTCTCCTCCATCTTGCAGTTGTAGAACTTATTGGAGACTTCATATCTCTCAATTCGGGCATTTGCTTGAAATAATAACTTCAACTCCTGGAACATCTCATATGCTCCATGACGTTCAAAACATCATTTAAGTCCCGGTTGCCGTAAAGCATGGCACACTGAACTATCGAGTAGTCATCAGCTTTGCTCTGCCAGACGTTCATAACGTCCGAAGTTGCTCCTGCAGTGGGTTTTGCACCTAGCGGTGCTTCCAGGACGTAATTCTTCTGTGCAGCAATGAGGATAATCCTCAAGTTACGTACCTAGTTCGTGTAGTTGCTAGCATCATCTTACAACTTGGATTTCTCTAGGAACGCATTAAAATTCAAAGGAACGGTAGCACGGGCCATTGATCTACAACAACATAGACATGCAAAATACTATCAGGTACTAAGTTCATGATAAATTAAAGTTCAATTAATCATATTACTTAAGAACTCCCACTTAGATAGACATCTCTCTAGTCATCCAAATGATCACGTGATCAATATAAACTAAACCATGTCCGATCATCATGTGAGATGGAGTAGTTTTCAATGGTTAACATCACTATGTTGATCATATCTACCATATGATACACGTTCGACCTTTCGGTCTTCAGTGTTTCTAGGCCATATCTGCATATGCTAGGCTCGTCAAGTTTAACCCGAGTATTCTTTGTGTGCGAAACTAGCTTGCACCCGTTTTATGTGAACGTAGAGCTTATCACACCTGATCATCACGTGGTGTCTCGGCATGACGTACTGGAGCAACGGTGCATACTCAGGGAGAACACTTATACCTTGAAATTTAGTGAGAGATCATCTTACAATGCTACCGTCGTACTTAGCAAAATAAGATGCATAAAAGATAAATATCACATGCAATCAAAATAAGTGATATGATATGGCCATCATCATCTTGTGCCTTTGATCTCCATCTCCAAAGCACTATCATCATCACCATCGTCACCGGATTGACACCTTGATCTCCACCGTAGCAACGTTGTCGTCTCGCCAACTATTGCTTCTACGACTATCACTACTGCTTAGTGATAAAGTAAAGCAATTACGTGGCGATTGCATTTCATACAATAAAGTGACAACCATATGGCTCCTGCTAGTTGCTGATAACTGTTAGAAAACATGATCATCTCATACAACAATTTATATCTCATCACGTCTTGACTATATCACATCACAACATGCTCTACAAAAACAAGTTAGACGTACTCTACTTTGTTGTTGCAAGTTTTACGTGGCTGCTACGGGCTTGTAGCAAGAACCGTTCTTACCTATGCATCAAAACCACAATGATTTTTGATCAAGTGTGCTGTTTTAACCTTCAAAAAGGACCGGGCGTAGTCAAACTCGATTCAACTAAAGTTGGAGAAACAGACACCCGCTAGCCACCTGTGTGCAAAGCATGTCAGTAGAACCAGTCTCATGAACGCAGTCACGTAATGTTGGTCCTGACAGTATGACTATTATCGCCCACAACTCTTTGTGTTCTACTCGTGCATATAACATCTATGCATAGACCTGGCTCGGATGCCACTGTTGGGGAACACAGTATTTCAAAAAAAATTCATACGATCACGCAAGATCTATCTAGTAGATGCATAGCAACGAGAGGGGAGAGTGTGTCCACGTACGCTCATAGACCGAAAGCGGAAGCGTTTAGTAACGTGGTTGATGTAGTCGAACATCTTCGCGATCCAACCGATCCAAGCACCGAACGTACGGCACCTCCGCATTCAGCACATGTTCAGCACGATGACGTCCCTCGATCTATTGATCTAGTTGAGGAAGAGGGAGAGTTCTGTCAGCACGACGGCGTGGCGACGGTGATGATGAAGTTACCGGCGCAAGGCTTCACCTAAGCACTATGATGATATGACCGAGGTGTGTAACTGTGGAGGGGGGCACCGCACACGGCTAAGAGAAGACTTGGTGTACCTTTGGGCTGCCCCCTCCCACGTATATAGAAGGGGGAGGAGAGGAGGCCGGCCCTAGAGGGGCGCGCCAAGGGGGGGAGTCCTACTTGGACTCCCGGTCCAAGTAGGATTCGACCCCCTTTCCTTTTCGAAGAAGGGGGGAGGGGGAAAGAGAAATAGGAGAAGAAGGAAAGCCCCCCCAACCCTAGTCCAATTCGAATTGGGCTTGGGGGGCGCGCCTCCACCTAGCCGCCGCCTCCTCTCTTCCACTATGTCCCATGAAGGCCCATTAACCCCCCGGGGGTTCCGGCAACCCCCCGGTACTCCGGAAAATGCGCAAACCTTTCCAAAACTATTCCGGTGTCCAAACATAACCTTCCAATATATCAATCTTTATTTATCGACCATTTTGAGACTCCTCGTCATGTCCGTGATCTCATCCAGGACTCCAAACAAATTTCGGTTAATCAAAACACATAATTCATAATAATAATCGTCATCGAACGTTAAGCGTGTGGACCCTACGGGTTCGAGAACTATGTAGACATGACCGAGACACATCTCCGGTTAATAAACAATAGAGGAACCTGGATGTTCATATTGGCACCTACATATTCTATGAAGATCTTTATTGGTCAAACCGCATAACAACATACGTTGTTCCCTTTGTCATCGGTATGTTACTTGCCAGAGATTCGATCGTCGGTATCATCATACCTAATTTAATCTCATTACTAGCAAGTCTCTTTACTCGTTTAGTAATGCATCATCCCATGGCGAACTCATTAGACACATTGCTTGCAAGGCTCATAGTGATGTGCATTACCAAGAGGGCTGATACGTCTCAGATACACGGAGTGACAATTCCTAATCTCGATCTATGCCAACTCAACAAACACCATCGGAGACACCTGTAGAGCATCTTTATAATCACCCAGTTACGTTGTGAAGTTTTATAGGACACAAGGTGTTCCTCCGGTATTCGAGAGTTGCATAATCTCATAGTCAGAGGAACATGTATAAGTTCATGGAAAAACGGAGTAACACCTTAAGCACGATGACATGATGTAGACAAGATTAATTCACGTATGAATAAACCCCATCTTTTTACCCCTAATAGCAACGATACATACGTGTCATGTCCCTTTCTGTCACTGAGATTGAGCACCGTAAGATCAAACCCATTACAAAGCACCTCTTCCCATCTAGTTGGCCAAACCAATCCAATAAATCAAAGAAGAAATACGAAGCTATAGTAATCATGCATAAAAGAGTTCAGATAGAACTCAAATAATATTCATGGATAGATCTGATCATAAACTCACAATTCATCGGATCCCACCAAACACACTCAAAAAGGCATTACATTAAATAGATATCCAAGAACACCGAGGAGAACATTGTATTGAAGATCAAAAATACAGAATAAGCCATCTAGCTACCAACTATTGACCCATAGGTCCATGGTAAACTACTCATGTATCATCAAAGAGGCAACAAGGATAATGTAAAGCCCCTCCGTGATTGAATTCCCCTCCGATGCAGTACCGGAAAAGCCCCCAGATGGGATCTCATGGTTATTGAACTTGCAGCAGTGGAAAAACTATTTCGTGGACTCCTCTGTTAGTTTCAGGATTTTAGAGAATTTATAGAGGAGGACTTAGGTCAAACGGAGCCTCATGGGCCCCACGAGCCACCAGCGCGTTCTACCCCCTGGGCACGCGCTAGTGCCCCGTGGGCCACTACTCCATCTTCTCGTCCCCTCTCGAAAGCTTCCAAGGTCTCTTATGTCTAGAAAAAAATGACCAAAAAGTTTCATGGCATTTGGACTTCGTTTGGTACTGAAATTATGTAAAACCAAAAATAAGCAAAAAAACAACAACTAGCACTTGGCACTAAGTTAATAGGTTAGTCCCAAAAAATGATATATAATTGCTTGGAAGTGTATATAAAACATCCAAGACTGGTAATATAATAGCATGGAACAATAAAAAATTATAGATACGTTGGAGACGTATCAAGCATCCCCAAGCTTAATTCTTGCTCGTCCTCGAGTAGGTAAATGATAAAAATAGAATTTTTGATGTGTAATGCTACCTAACATATTCTTCATATATTCTTTTCTTTTATAGCATGGATATTTGGACTTGAATGATTCAAAGCAATAGTCTATAATTTGACATGAAAACATCAATACTCAAGCATATCAACAAGCAACCATGTCTTTCAAAATATCAACGGTAAAGAAACCTATCCCTAGTTGATACGTCTCCAACGTATCTATAATTATTGATTGTTCCATACTGTTATATTATCATTCTTGGATGTTTTACATTCATTTTATAGCAACTTTATATCATTTTTGGGACTAACCTATTGACATAGTGCCTAGTGCCAGTTGCTGTTTTATGCTTTGTTTTTTACTTGGTAGAATATCAATACCAAATGAAGTCCAAACGCAGCGAATTTTTTGGAGAGTTTTTTCTGCCCAGCAGACAACTTGGAAGCCAAGGAAGTGCAAGAGGGGAGGCCCGTGGGGCTCCAAAGACACCAGGGCGTGCTTGAGGCCCCACGCGCACCCTGGTTGGTAGTGGATCCCACGGGAGTCCTTTCCACCGCCTCTCAGATCTATAAATACCCAAATATTCCAGAAACCCTAGGGGAGTCGACGAAACACAATTCCAACCACCGCAAGTTCCAGAACCATGAGATCCAATCTAGATCCTTATTTCAGCACCTTGCCGGAGGGGAACACGGTGACGGAGGGGTTCATCATCCTGATTGGTGCTCCTCCGATGATGTGTGAGTAGTTTACCACAGACCTACGGGCTTGTAGGTAGTAGCCAGATCACTTCTTCTTTCATTTTGATTCACAATACAATGTTCTCCACGATGTTCTTGGAGATCTATTTGATGTAATGAATTTTTGCGGCGTGTTTGTTGGGATCCGATGAATTGTGAGTTTATGATCAGACTATCCATGAATATTATTTGAGTCTTCTTTGATCTCTTATATGCATGATTATTATATCCTCGTATTTCTTCGCCGAATCTTCGGTTTGGTTTGGCCAACTAGATAGATTTTTCTTGCAATGAGAAGAGGTGCTTTCTGATGGGTTCGATCTTGCGGCGTCCTCACCTAGTGAAGAAAGGGGTAGCGAGGCATGCATGTACCATTGCTATTAAGGATAAAAAGATGGGGTCTATTCCTACATGAATAGATCTTGTCTACATCATGTCATCGTTCAAATTGCATTACTCTGTTTCTCCATTAACTTAATACACTAGATGAATGTGGATAGCGATCGATGTGTGGAGAAATAGTAATGGATGCAGGCAGGAGTCGGTCTACTAATCCTGTACGTGATGCCTATATACATGATCATTGACTTGGATATCGTCATAATTATTTTCTCTTCTATCAATTGCCCAACAATAATTTGTTTACCCACCGTATGCTATTTTCTCGAGGGAAGCCACTAGTGAACTCTATGGCCCCAGGGTCTATTTCCTATCATATTGTTTTCAGATGTATTATTCCAAAAAAATATACCTTGCTGCACTTTCTCTTTATTTATTTTATTTGTGTTTTTGTCAGATCTATTTATCAAATCTCATACAATTTAGTCTATCTCAATACTGAGGTGGGATTGATAATCCCTCTTAGGTGTTTGGTTGCAAGTATTTTTTATTTGTGTGCAGGTACTGTTTACAAAGTGTTTCTTGGTTCTCCTAATAAATTGATAACGTTGGTTTCATAACTAAGGGAAATACTTACCATAGATGTGTTGCATCATCCTCTCCTCTTCGGGGAAATACCAACACAAATACAAGCAATTAGGAAGAATTTCTGGCGCCGTTGCTGGGGGGGGGGGAACATCATCAACATCTATTAGGTACCCAATCACAAATCTCATCTCCTTGCAATTTACATCATTTTCCATTTGCCTCTCATTTTTGTCTCCCCCACTTCACAAAAAATTGCCTTTTATTTTCCTTTTTTCCGTTTGCCTTTTTCTCGTTATATCTCTTGTTTGCTTGCAATCTTGTTTGCGTAGTGACGATGTCTTAAGAAAATACCAAATCATGTGATTTTTATAGTACTAATAATAATTATTTTATTAGTACCCTGATTGCTCCTCTCGCCACTAGTGTGGAGCCTTATGATATTAATGCTGCTTTGTTGAATCTTGTTATGAAAGAGCAATTTTCCGGTACTCCTAATGAGAACATCGTGTCCCATCTAAACACTTTCGTAGAATTGTGTGATATGCAAAAGAAAAAAAATGTGGACAATGATATTGGGAAGTTGAAATTGCTTCCTTTTTCTTTGAGGGATCGTGCAAAAAATCTGGTTTTCTTCTTTGCCGCATAATAGTATCGATTCTTAGGATAAGTGCAATGATGCTTTTATTACTAAGTATTTTCCGCCCGTGAAAATTATTTCCCTTGGAAATCAAATAATGAATTTTAAGACCCCTGAGCATGAACATGTTGCACAATCTTGGGAAAGAATGAAATTGATGCTAAGAAATTGTCCTACTCATGGTTTAAATCTATGGATGATCATACAAAAAAATTATGCGGGGTTGAATTTTTTTAGAAATCTTTTGGAATCCGTCACGGGGGTACTTTTATGGAGATAACATTGGGTGAAGCTACTAAATTGCTAGATAATATCATGGCAAATTATTCACAATGGCATACCGAAAGAGTACCTACTAGTAAAAAGATCAATTCCGTTGAAGAAATTAGTATTTTGAGTGAAAAGGTTGATGCTCTTATGAAATTGGTTGCTAATAAAAATGCTCCTATTAATCTTAATGATGTGCCTTTGTCTAATTTGATTGAGAAAAATAGTGATTGCGTAGATGTGAATTTTGTCTCGTGAAACAATTTTAATAACAGTGCTTATAGAGGTAATTTCAATCCTAGGCCTTTTCCTGGAAATTCCTCTAATAATTATGGCAATTCCTATGGTAATTCTTCTTACAATAATAATAGGAACCCCTCTGATCTTGAGAGTAATATTAAAGAATTTATCATTGCTCAAAAGGTTTTCAACACTACGATAGAAGAAAAATTGGGTAAACTTGATGATATGTCTCGAAGCATTGATAGAATTTCACATGATGTAGAAAATCTCAAGATTAAAATCTTTCCACCTAAGGTTGATGTAAATGAATAAATTAAAGCCTTATATGTTTCTATGGATAAAAGTAAGAAGCGTACCACTATGCTTAGAGCTAAAAGAGAATTTCTAGAAAGAGCGTTTTCAAACAAGGCCGCCATTCGGTTGTTGAACTGCTCACGAAGATCAAGGTTGAGGCTGCCCTTTGGGCCACCGTCGGCACGTTAGGACTTAGAGCTATCATCCCGCAAACCTAGGACGTCCTTTGACTACCGTCCAGAGTTGTAACCGCCTCCTAGTAGGATTGTAACCACAAACCCTACCCCCCTTCAATGCAATGACACGCAAGCTCTTTTGCATTTTCTCGAAAAGAAAGAGCGTTTTTGAGCGATTGATTTCACAATAATGATGAAGATCTTAAAATGATTGGTGTTTCTTCTATTGATTCCTTGTCTAGTAATATTAAACTTGATGATAAAGGGAATGAAGCAGAGTCAACTTTAGCTAGAGGGCGTCCTCATAATTCGGAGGGTGAAAATGTTGTTGAAAAAATTGACGAAAGTGGGTTTGGAGAGGTCAAAACTTTAACTAGTGATGTGCCCACTCTTTTGGATGACAAAGATTTTAATTATGATAGTTCCTCTTTGATTGAATGTATTTCTTTATTGCAATCCATGATAAATTCACCCAGTGCCTATGAAAAAATAAAGCTTTTACTAAACATATTGTAGAAGCGATGATGAAAGCTTTAGAAGAAAAGTTGGAATTAGAGATTCAATTACTAGAAAATTATATGATGGATGGGAGCCTACCATTAAAGTCAAGATTAAAAATTATGAGTGCTTTGCTTTATGTGATTTGGGTGCTAGTGTTTCCACAATTCCAAAATCTCTATGCGTTGTGCTTGGTCTTACCAATATTGAAGAATGCTCTCTTAATTTTCACTTGGCGGATTCTACTATTAAAAAACCTTTGGGAAGAATTAATTATGTTCATATTCTTGCAAATATGAACTATGTGCCCATATATTTTGTTGTTCTTGATATTGATTGCAATCCGTCTTGCCCAATCATACTTGGTAGACCGTTTTTACGAACTATAGGTGTCATGATTGTTATGAAAGAAGGTAATATTAAATTTCAATTTCCACTAAGAAAAGGTATGGAACACTTCCCTAGAACAAGAATTAGGCCACCATATGAATCAATCATGAGTGAAACCTATGGATCAAAAACTAAATATGCCAATACTTGAATCTATGCATTATGCGTAGCTAGGGGCATAGAACGATAACGCTTGTTGGGAGGCAACCCAATGGATAAAATTTATTTTTGTCTTTTTCTTTCTGTTCTTGAGTGTTTGCACAATTATGCTGCTGTTATGACTATGTTTTTCATGTTTTAATTAGTGTTTGTGCCAAATAAAGCATTCAGTATCATGTTGGGTGATAGTTGATTTGATCTTGTTGAAACACAGAAACTTTTGCGTCCAGTAGAAGAATTTTTAGAAAAATCACAGAAGCGACAAAAATTCTGATTTTTTACACAAGGTTAATATACAAATTGTCTACGTTGTCCTAATTTTTGAGAATTTTTGGAGTTACAGAAGTATGGTTAGAGTCGAGATTACTACAGACTGTTCTGTTTTTGACAGATTCTGTTTTCATTGCATTGTGTGCTTATTTTGATGAAACTATGGACTATATCAGGGGGTATAAGCCATGGTAAAGTTATAATACAATAGGTATGATGCAATAATAAAATATGAATGGGTTTGCAACAGTACTTAAAGTGGTGATTTGCTTTATTATACTAATGGATCTCACGAAGGTTTTTGTTGAGTTTTGTAGCGACCCGACCCGAATGGATCGAAGTCTTTGTGCTTAAGTGTCATCCCTGGATCGGTATGCTGACACACACAGTACTCAAGGATTTATAACAAAGGTAAATCACATGTATAAAATAACGTAAATACTATTACCTCAAATAGTATAGTGGAAGTAACAACAAGGTTGTGGAGTCCCAACAACACCAACGACAAAGTTGAGTTAGTCATCGCAACCCTAACGTATCACTTACCCGTAGAATAATTCCTGCAACATGAGACATTGCAGCCATGTAGGTCAGTACGTTGAATGTACTGGCAAATTCACACCACAAAATAATTATGATCAATCTACCATTACATGCATATTTGGCTGGTGGAGGATCTAAGTTTAATTTTGCATAATGCTATTTTTTTCCTACAACAAAGGAATAAATGTTTTATTCACTACCAAGTTTATGCCATTATTGATAAGGTTCCTCCAACTCAATCCAAAAAATTCCCAAATTATTAATAACCCAATACATTAATTAAATAGAGTGATGAGATCAACAAATAATTCACTTCTAGATACTCAAATTATCCATAACCGGGGACACAACTAACCATGATTAGTTTGTACACTCTGCAGAGGTTTGCGCACTTTTCCCCACAAGACTCAATCTCCTCCGTTGAATTCCTCACACTGCGTGATGTTTGAGAACCGAATGATTGAGACATAGTCTTTCCGAAGAGGTCCCCTTAACCGATAGATAGGTCGGTGCACCTACAATTCCCTTACGTCTACTAGCCTATCATGGAAAGGTTTCCCACAACTTACCCGGTGGCTGCACACGGAAGTTTCTAGGCATGAAATATTGTAAGATCCCTTTGAGCCTGGGTGACATTCCATAGGTGTGGCACCTCGGCTCAGAGCAACCGGTTTACCTTGCATTGCCAGCCCAGAGATCTTGTCTTCTGGCAATACACAACATCTTCGTATAGAAAACAACCACTTTATTGATGCTAGCGGAACATACTTCATATTACAACAAGTTGTGAGGCCAAGTGGCACCCACGGTGCGGCTGAACAATATGTACATTATTTAGTGAACATAAAGGGGGCCTCGATCACGACAACTACGCGGCAGCGGAACGACGACGTAGCGGAACTCCATAGCACAGGGACACCGATGTGGACACGATCTAGACTCGGACAGCACTCTGTTCCAACGGGACTTTCCTGAAATCTAGCATGACACGCCAGGTCAGTACATTGAATGTACTTGCAAGCTCACAACAAGCATAAAAATAATGACAAGCAATATCATGATCTTAAGCATATTATCATCAATGCAAGAACATACTAGGGATGCAGTGAATAAGATCTCGTGCCTCAAGCCCCTCGGACTTCCTTACCATACGGGTTACCTCATAACCAAACGGTGATATTTCTCGGATCACAAACAGACCAACATCTTGGTCTTTAAACGGGTTACCTCGTAATCAAACGGCGATCTTTCTCGGATCACAAACTGACCAACAACTTGGTCACCATCATCAAAATGGTTTCTCAAGCATCCTCTTTCCAACAGTGCAAAGTTATTAGCTTTAGTGCGCAAGATTATTTAAATTTTGACCCATGGTGTGACCTACTTTCGAGTTGTGTCTCTAACCGTGGACTCAGCTATCGATAGATTAAATACACTCTGTAGAGGTAGCGCACTATACCCACACCACGGAATCCATGGCCTCATACTCCCATTCGGGTGGACCAACGGCATTCTGACGAAACCCCTCCATTGCCATGACACTCTCCCAGCCACTCCGACTCACTCCCACTGGGCTAAGTCCTGGGTGGCCTCGTGTCTACCAAAGACACCAATGGCCACCGTCGTGGCCAAAAAATAAATGGTCCCAAACGGGGACAAGGTACCATAACAACAACGGGCACACAAGGTTATGTCTGCTTACCAGGGTAGGGTAACGCACCGACCAGAGGCATGACAACGGACCGAATAAAGGCCTTCCCATAAAGGCAACTGTGGTTGCACTGGGAAAAACTTGATTCAGTGGCACCATGACCCGATCAACGATATGTTCAAGTTGAGTTATTATCAGGTTCAACTTAAAATGAAAATAATTGATGTAATTATATGCCATGAAAATGCAATCCTATAACATGCATCACTTATCATTGAAAATAAATGGGTCAACTTCATCTAGTAGTAACCATACATATCAACAACTCATAACCTTTCTCTGGTTATATTTATTCACCAAGCTTCACCATGCTAGTAACTTAATATAAATCATTTCCTCATTTAAGAATATATTCACCAAACTAAATCTTTTTCATAGTCATTTTATTACTTCACCACCAAGCATTACTTCTACTGACTTAAACTAACTTAGTTAGCTTCAAACTAATGTATACTGACCACATCAAGCTAAACAAGCATCAAACATAATATATATAGTTATTTAAGTGATTTAAATGCATGAACTAAAGCATTTATTCAAGTTGAAAAATCACGAATATTGCAATGGCACCATGAAAATGTTGTTGTGGCTTGCCTTAGTGCAGGTGAGGTTCACACTCCTCCTGGTGATCCTCAAGAAAAGCTTCACCTTCTGAAAGCAATTAAAAACATAAAAAGGAAACATCAAGAAACATTCTGAAAATCACAAGAAATTCTAGACAGCCAAGAAACAACTAATTTTTGGTGAGCTGCTAGATATTTTCATTAAGAACACAATGCAAAAAGAATCAATTCATTTGGACTTATGGTTAAAAAGTTGTGGCTGTTTGAAGCTCTCTGGTTAAATTTGAATTTAATTTAAATAAAAATAGAACTGGGGGGGTGACGTCGAAGACGTAAACTCGCGGCGCGCCACCACTCGTACCGCTTCGGGTGCGGCTAGAGTGGCTGACAGCGGGCCCCGCTGGTCAGGTGAGAGGGAGGGGGAGAAGGAAACAGAGCACGGGGGGGCTCCACCAGAGCACACGCCGGCAAGGAGGGCACTTTGGCCAGATCCAGAGGGATAAATCGACAGAGAAGACCGAGGCTCACCTGCTCGTACCCGTAGAATAGCTAGGGGTGGTCGGACGGCGTCAGAACGAGCCTCTCCTGCGGCGTCAGAGAGCAGAGGTCGCCGGAGTTGGGGATGACGGCGACGGGAGGCGGCACCAGTGGCTCCAAATGGGTCGAACGGCACCACTCCAGCATGGCGGAGGCTCTAGAAGAGTAGGCCGAGCCTGGGAGGGGCTGGAGCGGTGGGGGCGAACCGCGGGGATCGCCGGCGAGCTCGAGCTCGGGGACGGCGGCCCGAAGCCTGTCCGGCCGGGCTACGGCTTCCTACTGTCTTGTGGAGTGTCTGAGGTGAGTTTGTGATGCTTGAGAGTGCCGGGTAGGGCTGCATTTATAGGCGAGCGAGGTGAGAGGATCAAGCTCCGCCGGAGGACACCTTTACACGATGCCTGGCGACGAATGGCATCAGTGAGCGAGGGGAAAGGCGAAGCAGCTCACACGGACACTGTGAGAGGGCGGCGAAGAGCACAGGAACGACGGGGTGGCGACGAACATAGTGTGTGGCGCACTGTTCTGTTGGCCGGGTCTGTTGGGTTTCGAAGTAATTTCAAAAAATTTCCTACGCACACGCAAGATCATGTGATGCATAGCAACGAGAGGGGAGAGTGTTGTCTACGTACCCACGCAGACCGACTGCGGAAGCGTTGACGCAACATAGAGGAAGTAGTCGTACGTCTTCACGATCCAACCGATCAAGTACCGAAACTACGGCACCTCCGAGTTCGATCACACGTTCAGCTCGATGACGATCCCCTGACTCTGATCCAGCAAAGTGTCGGGGAAGAGTTCCGTCAGCACGATGGCGTGGTGACGATCTTGATGCACTACAGCAGCAGGGCTTCGCCTAAACTCCGCTACAGTATTATCGAGAAAATGGTGGCTGGGGCACCGCACACGGCTAAGGAATAGATCACGTGGATCAACTTGTGTGTTCTAGGGTGCCTCTACCTCAGTATATAAAGGACTAGAGGAGGGGAGGCTGGCCGGCCATAGGAGGCGCGCCAGGAGAGTACTACTCCCTCTGGGAGTAGGATTCCCCCCCCCCCAATCCTAGTTGGAATAGGATTCACGGAGGGGGAAAAGAGAGAGGGGGGGCCGGCCACCTCTCCTTGTCCTAATAGGACTAGGGGAGCGAGGGTGGCGCGCAGCCCATCTAGGGCAGCCCCTTCTCTTTTCCACTAAGGCCCACTATGGCCCATATAGCTCCCAGGGGGTTCCGGTAACCTCCCGGTACTCCGGTAAAATCCCGATTTCACCCGGAACACTTCCGATATCCAAACATAGGCTTCCAATATATCAATCTTTATGTCTCGACCATTTCGAGACTCCTCTTCATGTCCGTGATCACATCCGGGACTCCGAACAACCTTCGGTACATCAAAATGCATAAACTCATAATATAACTGTCATCGTAACCTTAAGCGTGCGGACCCCACGGGTTCGAGAACAATGTAGACATGACCGAGACACGTCTCCGGTCAATAACCAATAGCGGGACCTGGATGCCCATATTGGCTCCCACATATTCTACGAAGATCTTTATCGGTCAGACCGCATAACAACATACGTTGTTCCCTTTGTCATCGGTATGTTACTTGCCCGAGATTCGATCGTCGGTATTCCAATACCTAGTTCAATCTCGTTACCGGCAAGTCTCTTTACTCGTTCCGTAATACATCATCTCGCAACTAACTCATTAGTTGCAATGCTTGCAAGGCTTATGTGATGTGCATTACCGATAGGGCCCAGAGATACCTCTCCGACAATCGGAGTGACAAATCCTAATCTCGAAATACGCCAACCCAACATCTACCTTTGGAGACACCTGTAATGCTCCTTTATAATCACCCAGTTACATTGTGACGTTTGGTAGCACCCAAAGTGTTCCTCCGGAAAATGGGAGTTGCATAATCTCATAGTCATAGGAACATGTATAAGTCATGGAGAAAGCAATAGCAACATACTAAACGATCGGGTGCTAAGCTAATGGAATGGGTCATGTCAATCAGATCATTCAACTAATGATGTGACCTCGTTAATCAAATAACAACTCTTTGTTCATGGTTAGGAAACATAACCATCTTTGATTAACGAGCTAGTCAAGTAGAGGCATACTAGTGACACTCTGTTTGTCTATGTATTCACACATGTATTATGTTTCCGGTTAATACAATTCTAGCATGAATAATAAACATTTATCATGATATAAGGAAATAAATAATAACTTTATTATTGCCTCTAGGGCATATTTCCTTCAGTCTCCCACTTGCACTAGAGTCAATAATCTAGTTCACATCGCCATGTGATTTAACAGCAATAGTTCACATCACCATGTGATTAACACCCATAGTTCACATCGATATGTGATCAACACCCAAAAGGGTTTACTAGAGTCAGTAATCTAGTTCACATCGCTATGTGATTAACACCCAAAGAGTACTAAGGTGTGATCATGTTTTTCTTGTGAGATAATTTTAGTCAACGGGTCTGCCACATTCAGATCCGTAAGTATTTTGCGAATTTCTATGTCAACAATGCTCTGCACAGAGCTACTCTAGCTTATTGCTCCCACTTTCAATATGTATCTAGATCGAGACTTAGAGTCATCCAGATCTGTGTCAAAACTTGCATCGACGTAACTTTTTACGACGAACCTTTTTTTCACCTCCTTAATTGAGAAATATTTCCTTATTCCACTAAGGATAATTTTGACCGCTGTCCAGTGATCTACTCCTAGATCACTATTGTACTCCCTTGCCAAATCAGTGCAGGGTATACAATAGATCTGGTACACAGCATGACATACTTTATAAAACCTATGGCCAAGGCATAGGGAATGACTTTCATTCTCTTTCTATCTTCTGCCGTGGTCGGGCTTTGAGTCTTACTCAACTTCACACCTTGTAATATAGGCAAGAACTCTTTCTTTGACTACTCCATTTTGAACTACTTCAAAATCTTGTCAAGGCATGTACTCATTGAAAAAACTTATCAAGCGTCTTGATCTACCTCTATAGATCTTGAAGCTCAATATGTAAGCAGCTTTACCGAAGTCTTTCTTTGAAAAACTCCTTTCAAACACTCCTTTATGCTTTGCAGAATAATTCTACATTATTTCCGATCAACAATATGTCATACACATATACTTATCAGAAATGATGCAGTGCTCCCACTCACTTTCTTGTAAATACAGGCTTCACCGCAAGTCTGTATAAAACTATATGCTTTGATCAACTTATCAAAGCGTATATTCCAACTCCGAGATTCTTGCACCAGTCCATAGATGGATCGCTGGAGCTTGCATATTTAGTTAACACCTTTAGGATCGACAAAACCTTCTAGTTGCATCGTATGCAACTCTTCTTTAGTAAATCCATTAAGGAATGCAGTTTTTGTTTATCCATTTGCCAGATTTCATAAAATGCGGCAATTGCTAACATGATTCGGACAGACTTAAGCATAGATACGAGTGAGAAAATCTCATCGTAGTCAACACCTTGAACTTGTCGAAAACCTTTTGCGACAATTCTAGCTTTGTAGATAGTAACACTACTATCAACGTCCGTCTTCCTCTTGAAGATCCATTTATTTTCTATGGCTTGCTGATCATCGGGCAAGTCAACCAAAGTCTATACTTTGTTCTCATACATGGATCCCATCTCAGATTTCATGGCCTCAAGCCATTTTGCGGAATCTGGGCTCATCATCGCTTCCTCATAGTTCGCAAGTTCGTCATGGTCTAGTAACATGACTTCTAGAATAGGATTACCGTACCACTCTGGTGCGGATCTCACTCTGGTTTACCTGCGAGATTCGGTAGTAACTTGATCTGAAGTTACATGATCATCATCATTAGCTTCCTCACTAATTGGTGTAGTAGTCACAGGAACAGATTTCTGTGATGAACTACTTTCCAATAAGGGAGAAGGTACAATTACCTTATCAAGTTTTTTACTTTCCTCCCACTCACTTCTTTCGAGAGAAATTCCTTCTCTAGAAAGTTTCCGAATTTTAGCAACAAAAGTCTTGCCTTCGGATCTGTGATAGAAGGTGTATCCAATAGTTTCCTTTGGATATCCTATGAAGATTTACTTCTCCGATTTGGGTTCGAGCTTATCATGTTGAAACTTTTTTCACATAAGCATCGCAGTCCCAAACTTTAAGAAACGACAACTTTGGTTTCTTGCCAAACCACAGTTCAGATTGTGTTGTCTCAACGGACTTAGATGGTGCCCTATTTAACGTGAATGCAGCTGTCTCTAATGCATAACCCCAAAACGATAGTGGTAGATCGGTAAGAGACATCATAGATTGCACTATATCCAATAAAGTACGGTTATGACGTTTCAGACACACCATTATGCTATGGTGTTCCATGTGGCATGAGTTTGTGAAACTATTCCACATTGTTTTAATTGAAGACCAAACTCGTAACTCAAATATTTGTCTCCGCGATCAGATCGTAGAAACTTTATTTTCTTGTCATGATGATTTTCCACTTCACTCTGAAATTCTTTAAACTTTTCAAATGTTTCAGAATTATGTTTCATCAAGTAGATATACCCATATCTCCTCAAATCATCTGTGAAGTTCAGAAAATAACGATACTTGCCGTGAGCCTTAACACTCATCGGACCGCATACATCAGTATGTATTATTTCCAATAAGTCAGTTGCTCGCTCCGGAGAACGGAGTCTTAGTCATCTTGCCCATGAGGCATGGTTCGCAAGCATCAAGTGATTCATAATCAAGTGATTCCAAAATCCCATCAGCATGGAGTTTCTTCATGCGCTTTACACCAATATGACCTAAACGGCAGTGCTACAAATAAGTTGCACTATCATTATTAACTTTGCATCTTTTGGTTTCAATATTTATGATTATGTGTATCACTACGATCGAGATCCAACGAACTATTTGCATTGGGTGTGTAACCATATAAGGTTTTATTCATGTAAACAGAACAACAATTTATTCTCTTACTTAAATGAATAACCGTATTACAATAAACATGATCAAATCATATTCATGCTTAACGCAAACACCAAATAACACTTATTCAGGTTCAACACTAATCCCAAAAGTATAGGGAGTGTGCGATGATGATCATATCAATCTTGGAACCACTTCCAACACACATCGTCACTTCACCCTTAACTAGTCTCTGTTTATTCTGCAACTCCCGTTTCGAGTTACTAATCTTAGCAACTGAACTAGTATCAAATACTGAGGGGTTGCTATAAACACTAGTAAAGTACACATCAATAACATGTATATCAAATATACTTATGTTCACTTTGCCATCCTTCTTTTCTGCCAATCACTTGGGGTGGTTCCGCTTCCAGTGACCAGTCCCTTTGCAGTAGAAACACTTAGTCTCAGGCTTAGGACCAGACTTGGGCTTCTTCACTTGAGCAGCAACTTGCTTGCTGTTCTTCTTGAAGTTCCCCTTCTTCCCTCTGCCCTTTTCTTGAAACTAGTGGTCTTGTCTACCATCAACACTTGATGTTTTTCTTGATTTCTACCTTCTTCAATTTCCGCATTACGAAGAGCTTGGGAATCGTTTCCGTTATCCCTTGCATATCATAGTTCATCACGAAGTTCTACTAACTTGGTGATGGTGACTAGAGAATTCTGTCAATCACTATCTTATCTGGAAGATTAACTCCCACTTGATTCAAGCGATTGTTGTACTCAGACAATCTGGGCACATGCTCACTAGTTGAGCGATTCTCCTCCATCTTTTAGCTATAGAACTTGTTTGAGACTTTCATATCTCTCAACTCGGGTATTTGCTTGAAATATTAACTTCAACTCCTGGAACATCTCATATGCTCCATGACGTTCAAAACGTCTTTGAAGTCCCGATTCTAAGCCATTAAGCATGGTGCACTAAACTATCAAGTAGTCATCATATTGAGCTAGCCAAACGTTCATAACGTCTGCATCTGCTCCTGCAATAGGTCCGTCACCTAGCGGTGCATCAAGGACATAATTCTTCTGCGCAGCAATGAGGATAAACCTCAGATCACGGATCCAATCCGCATCATTGCTACTAACATCTTTCAACACAATTTTCTCTAGGAACATATCAAAATAAACATAGGGAAGCAACAACGTGAGCTATTGATCTATAACATAATTTGCAAAATACTACCAGGACTAAGTTCGTGATAAATTTAAGTTCAATTAATCATATTACTTAAGAACTCCCACTTAGATAGACATCCCTCTAATCCTCTAAGTGATCACGTGATCCAAATCAACTAAACCATGTCCGATCATCACGTGAGATGGAGCAGTTTCATTGGTGAACATCACTATGTTGATCATATCTACTATATGATTCACGCTCGACCTTTCGGTCTCCGTGTTCCGAGGCCATATCTGTATATGCTTGGCTCGTCAAGTATAACCTGAGTATTCCGCGTGTGCAACTGTTTTGCACCCGTTGTATTTGAACGTAGAACCTATCACACCCGATCATCACGTGGTGTCTCAGCACGAAGAACTTTCGCAACGGTGCATACTCAGGGAGAACACTTCTTGATAATTTAGTGAGAGATCATCTTATAATGCTACCGTCAATCAAAGCAAGATAAGATGCATAAAAGGATAAACATCACATGCACTCAATATAAGTGATATGATATGGCCATCATCATCTTGTGCTTGTGATCTCCATCTCCGAAGCACCGTTGTGATTACCATCGTCACCGGCGTGACACCTTGATCTCCATCGTAGCATCGTTGTCGTCTCGCCAAGTTTGTGCTTCTACGACTATCGCTACCGCTTAGTGATAAAGTAAAGCATTACATCACGATTTCATTGCATACAATAAAGCGACAACCATAAGGCTCCTGCCAGTTGCCGATAACTCGGTTACAAAACATGATCATCTCATACAATAAAATTCAGCATCATGTCTTGACCATATCACATCACAACATGCCCTGCAAAAACAAGTTAGACGTCCTCTACTTTGTTGTTGCAAGTTTTATGTGGCTGCTACGGGCTTAAGCAAGAACCAATCTCACCTATGCATCAAAACCACAATGATAGTTTGTCAAATAGACTCCGTTTTAACCTTCACAAGGACCGGGCGTAGCCATACTTGGTTCAACTAAAGTTGGAGAGACAGTCGCCCGCAAGCCACCTGTGTGCAAAGCACGTCGGGGGAACCGGTCTCGCGTAAGCATACGCGTAATGTTGGTCCGGGTCGTCTCGTCCAACAATGCCGCCGAACCAAAGTATGACATGCTGGTAGGCAGTATGACTTATATCGCCCACAACTCACTTGTGTTCTACTCGTGCATATAACATCAACATAAATAACCTAGGCTCGGATGCCACTGTTGGCTTTCGTAGTAATTTCAAAAAATTTCCTACGCACACGCAAGATCATGTGATGCATAGCAACTAGAGGGGAGAGTGTTGTCTACGTACCCACGCAGACCGACTGCGGAAGCGTTGACACAACGTAGAGGAAGTAGTCGTACGTCTTCACGATCCAATCGATCAAGTACCGAAACTACGGCACCTCCGAGTTCGAGCACACGTTCAGCTCGATGACGATCCCCGGACTCCGATCTAGCAAAGTGTCGGGGAAGAGTTCCGTCAGCACGACGGCGTGGTGACGATCTTGATGCACTACAGCAGCAGGGCTTCGCCTAAACTCCGCTACAGTATTATCAAGGAATATGGTGGCTGGGGCACTGCACACGGCTAAGGAATAGATCACGTGGATCAACTTGTGTGTTCTAGGGTGCCTCTACCTCAGTATATAAAGAACTAGAGGAGGGGAGGCTGGCCAGCCATAGGAGGCGCGCCAGGAGAGTCCTACTCCCTCTGGGAGTAGGATTCCCCCCCAATCCTAGTTGCAATAGGATTCGCGGAGGGGGAAAAGAGAGAGGGGGGGCCGGCCACCTCTCCTTGTCCTAATAGGACTAGGGGAGGGAGGGTGGCGCGCAGCCCATCTAGGGCAGCCCCTTCTCTTTTCCACTAAGGCCCACTATGGCCCATATAGCTCCCGGGGGGTTCCGGTAACCTCCCAGTACTCCGGTAAAATCCCGATTTCACCCGGAACACTTCCGATATCCAAACATAGGCTTCCAATATATCAATCTTTATGTCTCGACCATTTCGAGACTCCTCGTGATGTCCGTGATCACATCCGGGACTCCGAACAACCTTCGGTACATCAAAATGCATAAACTCATAATATAACTGTCATCGTAACCTTAAGCGTGCGGACCCTACGGGTTCGAGAACAATGTAGACATGACCGAGACACGTCTCCGGTCAATAACCAATAGCGGAACCTGGATGCCCATATTGGCTCCTACATATTCTACGAAGATCTTTATCGGTCAGACCGCATAACAACATACGTTGTTCCCTTTGTCATCGGTATGTTACTTGCCCGAGATTCGATCGTCGGTATTCCAATACCTAGTTCAATCTCGTTACCGGCAAGTCTCTTTACTCGTTCCGTAATACATCATCTCGCAACTAACTCATTAGTTGCAATGCTTGCAAGGCTTATGTGATGTGCGTTACCGAGAGGGCCCAGAGATACCTCTCCGACAATCGGAGTGACAAATCCTAATCTCGAAATACGCCAACCCAACATCTACCTTTGGAGACACCTGTAATGCTCCTTTATAATCACCCAGTTACGTTGTGACGTTTGGTAGCACCCAAAGTGTTCCTCCGGAAAATGGGAGTTGCATAATCGCATAGTCATAGGAACATGTATAAGTCATGGAGAAAGCAATAGCAACATACTAAACGATCGGGTGCTAAGCTAATGGAATGGGTCATGTCAACCAGATCATTCAACTAATGATGTGACCTCGTTAATCAAATAACAACTCTTTGTTCATGGTTAGGAAACATAACCATCTTTGATTAACGAGCTAGTCAAGTAGAGGCATACTAGTGACACTCTGTTTGTCTATGTATTCACACATGTATTATGTTTCCGGTTAATACAATTCTAGCATGAATAATAAACATTTATCATGATATAAGGAAATAAATAATAACTTTATTATTGCCTCTAGGGCATATTTCCTTCAGGGTCGAGCTCATGCTCGCTGCGGCGAGCTCCGGCGTCGGCGAGCGCCAGGAGGGGGTTAAGGGCGTCGAGACGGCGATGGTGGCGAAGTTTGGCGAGGTGCGGCAGCCGGGGAAGTGAGCATGCGACAAACAGAGTGCTCGGCGGCACTCATAGTGCGTCAGCTAGCATGCTGGCACCGTGCACATGCAGGGTCACCGCGTTCACTTTGGCATAGAGCCATGGCTGGCCCCAATTTCATGTCTGGCGTGTAGTCCTTAGTGTTTTGGGTTGTGCCAATGCTTTGAGTCGAGCCCAGGTGCTGTAAGTTGGAGTTTCACTTCCTGGTAAGTTTCTGGGCAGTAACTTTGAGAGTTAACTATGGTTAAATTAGTAGGAGTTGGGAGTTAAGCTTTGGAGGTTAGCAATCATCTAGGAAGGTAGTGATGCACAAGAAAATTCAGCGGTATCGGAGCAAGTAAAATGGTAGTTGCTGTGGAAACTACCATTTCTGGTTAGAATAGAAAATATTTTTTGTATCAAAAATATTCCAAAAAGTGATGCAATATTTTTGGTCAGAAAGGTGCCCTAGGGTTCAAAGAATATTTGGGAATTTTCTCAGATTTTTGTGGGCAAGAAAAATAGGGGTTGCTTTGGAACACATGTGGCTGGTTAGGGTTTTGGAGGAGGAAATGAATATTTTTCATTTAAGAAAAATATTCATAATATTATTTTGCGGTTAACCAGAGAAGAAATGATGGCTAAGGAGAGGGATGAGTCACTTGGGTGAAAATCAAGGTGATGACCAAGTGTTTAAGTCCAACTGAAATGATCCAAAACCCCATATTCAAAGAAAAACCAAATAAAAAATAGAAAAAGAAGAGAGGGAAAAAACCAGGCTGTGACAAACCTCCCCCACTTAGGATGAATCTCGTCCGCGAGATTCGGTTGCTCGGGAAAACAATTCTGGATAGGTTTCCTTAAGAAATTTCTCACGTTCCCAAGTTGCCTCTGCCTTTGTGTGATGCTCCCACTGAACCTTATAAAATTTTCTTGCTTTACTACGGGTGACCCTTTCAATTGTATCCAAGACTCTAAACGGTCTCTCCTCATACGTTAAATCCTTAACCAGCTCTAATTCTGACATATCAGTCCTTTTCTCGGGAGGTGATATACATCGTCTTAGTTGTGAGACATGGAACACATTGTGTACCTCTGACAATTCCGGGGGCAATTCCAGCTGATATGCAATAGTACCCACTCTGGACATAACCAGGAATGGGCCAGTATACTTGGGTGCCAACTTTTCGCGAGTCTAAAATCTCTTGACTCCTTTCATAGGAGTGACTCGGAGGTATACATGCTCTCCGGGTTCAAAACTGATCTGTCGGTGCTTTGCATCATAGTAACTCTTCTATCGGGATTTGGCTAACTGCAATCGGTCTCGGATTTCCTTGACTTGCTTTTTTGCTTCCATCATGAGATATGTTCTGAAAATGCGGATATCTCTGGTTTGAGACCAATTTAGCGAAGTGCGGCACTTACGGCCATACAGAGCCTCATAAGGTGACATCTTTAGACTGGCCTAGAAGCTATTATTGTAGGAGAACTCGGCACACGACATATAGTCTTCCCATTTGGGTCCTTGTGCCAAGGCACATGCTCGAAGCATATCTTTGAGTATTTGGTTTACACGCTCAGTCTATCCATCGGTCTGAGGATGATAAGGTGTACTATACTTTAGTGTTGTCCCCAAAGCTTGATGGAGACTTGACCAGAAAACGGAGGTAAAAAGTGACCTTCTGTCGGAAGTGATTGTTCGAGGTACTCCATGCAGATTGACTATTCTAGACACATACAATTGTGCGAGCTGGTCGGCTCAGTATGTTGTTCTGATGGGAATAAAATGATCTACCTTGGTTAAGGTGTCCACTATGACCCATACTGCATCATTGCCTCACTGAGTCCTTGGTAGACCCGTGATAAAATCCATGCAGACATCATCCCACTTCCATTGTGGAACATGCAACGGTTGGAGGAGTCCGGCTGGTTTCTGGTGTTCTGCCTTCACTTTGTTGCATATGTCGCAACGGGCCACAAAATAGGTGATGTCTTTCTTCATCCCATCCCACTAGAATATTTGTCGAAGGTCTTCGTACATTTTAGTGCCTCTGGGGTGAATAGAATACGAAGATTCGTGTGCTTCTGACAGTATCCTCTTCCTTAAATCTTCTTGACTGAGCCTTGCATATTCTTGTGACAAATTCTTCTGACAGTATCCTCTTCCTTAAAGATTCGTGTGCTTCTGACAAATTCTTCCGCAGAATCGCAGGGTACCATGCTGGTCCTTGGTAAAATCTGGTGTCTGTTCCTCTAGCATATGCTTGGCATGTTTTTGTAGCACTGGGTCATATGGCTGAACCTTGCGGATCTCATCCTCAAGGGTAGGAGTAATTTCCATAATATTAGCAAGACCCTCATCAACTATGACCAGATTGAGCTGGGTAATCTCTTCCTGAAGTTTGGGAGGCAAGGATTCCATCATGGCAGTCACACTGACAGGCTTTTGGCTGAGTGCATCGACAACCACGTTGGCCTTACCCGGGTGATAATTAATTCCAAGGTCATAATCCTTGACCAACTCAAGCCATCTTCATTGGCGGAGGTTTAAATCTGGCTGGGTAAAGATGTACTTGAGGCTTTTGTGGTCCGTAAATATTTGACACCTCTTTCCAATGAGATAGTGCCTCCAGATTTTTAGAGCATGAACCACCGCGGCTAATTCCAGATCATGAGTAGGATAGTTCCCTTCGTGGGGGCGTAGCTATCAAGATGCATATGCTACAACCTTGCCATCTTGCATAAGTACGCATCCAAGACCTTGTCTAGAGGCATCACAGCACACATCAAAGCTACGGTAGATGTCTGGAAGAGTCAACACAAGTGCTGTTGTTAGTCTGGTTTTCAGGTCATTGAAACTTTTCTCACAATCCTCAGTCCATTTAAATTTCTTATCTCTCTTGAGAAGCTCTATCATTGGCTTGGCAATCTTAGAGAAACCTTCAATGAAATGACGATAGTACCCGGCTAATCCCAGGAAACTTCGGATTTGGGATACTGTCGTGGGTGCCAGCCAATCAAGCACGTCATTCACCCTGCTTGGATCAATGGCAATACCTTCCGCTGACAGTACATGTTGGCGTCCTGGGAACAGGGGTCCCCAGACTTGCCTGCCTACGGCCCATGGCGTGGCTCCACCAGCGGCCCTGCACAGCCCATCTTCACCAGCAAACACTCAAGACCCTCGCGAGGGGCCAAGCCTCGCGAGGCGGACAACACAAGACCTCCTCGGGGGCGGCCTCACCAGGCTGGCTCACGAGGGGCGGAGAGATCAAGGCAAGGGGCACCTTGCGAGGTCCCCGTGACGCAAGTCATGACGACCAAGGCCAGGCGGGCACCAGGCGGGCACCAGCGTGCGCAGTGTCCTCATTTCCTCTTTAGTGCTAAAGAGACAAGCGCAGGCATGGAGTCCCGACGCGTCCAGCAAAGGTTTCCATATTGCTACCTCTTGAGCACTGCGTTGGTTTTCCCCGAAGAGGAAGTGATGATGCAGCAAAGTAGCGTAAGTATTTCCCTCAGTTTTTGAGAACCAAGGTATCAATCCAGTAGGAGGCTATGCGCGAGTCCCTCGTACCTGCACAAAACAAATAAATCCTCGCAACCAACGTGAATAGGGGTTGTCAATCCCTACACGGCCACTTACGAGAGTGAGATCTGATAGATATGATAAGATAATATTTTTGTTATTTTTGTTGTAAAGATGCATAGTAAAATAAAGGCAAAATAAAAAAAGCAAAGGAAATAACTAAGTAGTAGGAGATTAATATGATGAAGATAGACCCGGGGGCCGTAGGTTTCACTAGTGGCTTCTATCGAGAGCATAAGTATTCTACGGTGGGTGAACAAATTACTATTGAGCAATTGACAGAATTGAGCATAGTTATGAGAATATCTAGGTATGATCATGTATATAGGATTCACGTCCTAGACAAGTAGACCGACTCCTGCCTGCATCTACTACTATTACTCCGCTCATCGACCGCTATCCAGCATGCATCTAGAGTATTAAGTTAAAAACAGAGTAACGCCTTAAGCAAGATGACATGATGTAGAGGGATAGACTCATGCAATATGATGAAAACCCCATCTTGTTATCCTCGATGGCAACAATACAATACGTGCCTTGCTGCCCCTACTGTCATTGGAAAAGGACACCGCAAGATTGAACCCAAATCTAAGCACTTCTCCCATTGCAAAAAAGATCAATCTAGTAGGCCAAAGCAAACTGATAATTCGAAGAGACTTGCAAAGATAACCAATCATAAATAAAAGAATTCAGAGAATTTCAAATATTGTTCATAGATAGACTTGATCATAAACCTACAATTCATTGGTCTCAACAAACACACCACAAAAAGAAGATTACATCGAATAGTTCTCCACAAGAGAGGGGGAGAAAATTGTATTGAGATCCAAAAAGAGAGAAGAAGCCATCTAGCTAATAACTATGGACCCGTAGGTCTGAGGTAAACTACTCACACTTCATCGGAGAGGCTATGGTGTTGATGTAGAAGCCCTCCGTGATCGATGCCCCCTCCGGCGGAGCTCCGGAACAGGCCCCAAGATGGGATCTCGTGGATACAGAAAGTTGCATCGGTGGAGTTAGGTTTTTGGCTACGTATCTGGTCGTTTGGGGTACGTAGGTATATATATAGGAGGAAGGAGTACGCCGGTGGAGCAACATGGGCCCACGAGGGTGGAGGGCGCGCCTGGGGGGGGAGGCGCGCCCCCTACCTCGTGGCCTCCTCTTTTGTGTCTTGACGTAGGGTCCAAGTCTCCCGGGTCTTGTTTGTTGATAAAATCACGTTCCCGAAGGTTTCATTCCGTTTGGACTCCGTTTGATATTCCTTTTCTTCGAAACCCTAAAACAGGCAAAAAACAGCAATTCTGGGCCAGGCCTCCGGTTAATAGGTTAGTCCCAAAAATAATATAAAAGTGGATAATAAAGCCCAATAATGTCCAAAATAGTAGATAATATAGCATGGAGCAATCAAAAATTATAGATACGTTGGAGACGTATCACATATCGGTGCAACGAGACCAAGACCAGCAGGACGACAGGACGGAGGTCACCGTGGAGTCTAGGACGGCGTCACCGCCAGAGCCTTTGGCAGGCGAAGACCACCTTTTGTCAGGATAGCTTGTACTAGCTGCCCCCCTTCAAAGTGGCCGTTGTGGGATCCCTTCCTGCCTAATATTTGGGGAGAGGCTATGGTATTGATGTAGAAGCCCTCCGTGATCGATGCCCCCTCCGGCGGAGCTCCGGAACAGGCCCGAAGATGGGATCTCGTGGATACAGAAAGTTGCGGCGGTGGAATTAGGTTTTTGGCTCCGTATCTGATCGTTTGTGGGTACGTAGGTATATATAGGAGGAAGGAGTACGTCGGTGGAGCAACAGGGGGCCCACGAGGGTGGAGGGCGTGCCTGGGGGGGAGGTGCGCCCCCTACCTCGTGGCCTCCTATTTTGTGTCTTGACGTAGGGTCCAAGTCTCCTGGATCACGTTCGGTGAGAAAATCACGTTCCTGAAGGTTTCATTCCGTTTGGACTTCGTTTGATATTTTGTTTCTTCGAAACACTGAAATAGGCAAAAAGCAGCAATTCTGGGCCGGGCCTCCGGTTAATAGGTTAGTCCCAAAAATAATATAAAAGTGGATAATAAAGCCCAATAATGTCCAAAATAGTAGATAATATAGCATGGAGCAATCAAAAATTATAGATACATTGGAGACATATCAAGCATCCCCAAGCTTAATTCCTGCTCGTCCTCGAGTAGGTAAATGATAAAAACAGAATTTTTGATGCGGAGTGCTACTTGGCATAATTTTAATGTAATTCTTCCTAATTGTGGTATGAATATTCAGATCTGAAAGATTCAAGACAAAAGTTTAGTATTGACCTAAATAATAATACTTCAAGCATACTAACAAAGCAATTATGTCTTCTCAAAATAGCATGGCCAAAGAAAGTTATCCCTACAAAATCATATAGTCTGGCTATGCTCCATCTTCACCACACAAAATATTTAAATCATGCACAACCCCGATGACAAGCCAAGCAATTGTTTCATACTTTTGACATTCTCAAACTTTTTAAATCTTCACGCAATACATGAGCGTGAGCCATGGACGTAGCACTATAGGTGGAATAGAATGGTGGATGTGGAGAAGACAAAAAGGGAGAAGATAGTCTCACATCAACTAGGCGTATCAACGGGCTATGGAGATGCCCATCAATAGATATCAATGTGAGTGAGTAGGGATTGCCATGCAACGGATGCACTAGAGCTATAAGTATATGAAAGCTCAAAAAGAACCTAAGTGGGTGTGCATCCAACTTGCTTGCTCATGAAGACCTAGGGCATTTTGAGGAAGCCCATCATTGGAATATACAAGCCAAGTTCTATAATGAAAAATTCCCACTAGTCTATGAAAGTGATAACATAGGAGACTCTCTATCATGAATATCATGGTGCTACTTTGAAGCACAAGTGTGGTAAAAGGATAGTAACATTGTCCCTTCTCTCTTTTTCTCTCATTTTTTTATTTTTTTTATTTGGGCCTTTTCTCTTTTTTATGGCCTCTTTTCTTTCTCTTTTTTTTCGTCCGGAGTCTCATCCCGACTTGTGGGGGAATCATAGTCTCCATCATCCTTTCCTCACTGGGACAATGCTCTAATAATGATGATCATCACACTTTTATTTTTCTTAAAACTCAATAATTACAACTTGATACTTAGAACAAAATATGACTCTATATGAATGCCTCCGGCGGTGTACCGGGATATGCAATGAATCAAGAGTGACACGTATGAAAGAATTATGAATAGTGGCTTTGCCACAAATACGATGTCAACTACATGATCATGCTAAGCAATATGACAATGATGAAGCGGAACGGTGGAAAGTTGCATGGCAATATATCTCGGAATGGCTATGGAAATGCCATAATAGGTAGGTATGGTGGCTGTTTTGATGAAGGTATATGGTGGGTGTATGATACCTGCGAAAGGTGCGCGGTATTAGAGAGGCTAGCAAAGGTGGAAGGGTGAGAGTGCGTGTAATCCATGGACTCAACATTAGTCATAAAGAACTCATATACATATTGCAAAAATCTACAAGTTATCAAAGCGAAGTATTACGCGCATGCTCCTAGGGGGATAGATTGGTAGGAAAAGACCATCGCTCGTCCCCGACCGCCACTCATAAGGAAGACAATCAAAAAAATAAATCATGCTCCAACTTCAGCACATAACAGTTCACCATACGTGCATGCTACAGGAATCACAAACTTTAACACGAGTATTTCTCAAATTCACAACTACTCAACTAGCACAACTTTAATATCACCATCTTTATATCTCAAAACAATTATCAAGCATCAAACTTCTCATAGTATTCAACACACTCATAAGAAAGTTTTATTTTTAATCTTGTATACCAAGAATATTAGGATTTTAAGCAAATTACCATGCTTTTTAAGACTCTCAAAATAATCTGAGTGAAGCATGAGAGATCAATAGTTTCTATAAAACAAATCCACCACCGTGCTCTAAAAGATATAAGTGAAGTACTAGAGCAAATTTATATAACTCAAAAGATATAAGCGAAGCACATAGAGTATTCTAACAAATTCCAAATCATGTATGGCTCTCTCAAAAGGTGTGTACAGCAAGGATGATTGTGGTAAACTAAAAGGTAAAGACTCAAATCATACAAGACGCTCCAAGCAAAACACATATCATGTGGTGAATAAAAATATAGCTCCAAGTAAAGTTACCGATAGAAGTAGACGAAAGAGGGGATGCCTTCCAGGGCATCCCCAAGCTTTGGATTTTAGGTGTCCTTAGATTATCTTGGGGGTGCCATGGGCATCCCCAAGCTTAGGCTCTTGCCACTCCTTGTTCCATAATCCATCAAATCTTTACCCAAAACTTGAAAACTTCACAACACAAAACTTAAAGTAGAAAATCTCGTGAGCTCTGTTAGCGAAAGAAAATAGAAGACCACTTCAAGGTACTATAATGAACTCATTCTTTATTTATATTGGTGTTATACCTACTGTATTCCAACTTCTCTATGGTTTATAAACTATTTTACTAGCCATAGATTCATCAAAATTAGCAAACAACACACGAAAAAGAGAACCTGTCAAAAACAGAACATTCTGTAGTAATCTGTAGCTAGCGCAAGTTCTGGAACCCCAAAAATTCTAAAATAAATTGCTGGACGTGAGTAATTTATCTATTAATCATCTGCAAAAATAATTAACTAACTATCGCTCTCCAAATAAAAATGAAAGCAGTTCTCGTGTGCGCTAAAGTTTCTGTTTTTTACAGCAAGTGTAACAAGACTTTCCCCAAGTCTTCCCAACAGTTCTACTTGGCACAAACACTAATTAAACACAAAAAACGAAACCAAAACAGAGGATAGATAAATTATTTATTACTAAACAGGAGTAAAAAGCAAGGAATAAAAGTAAAATTGGGCTGCCTCCCAACAAGCGCTATCGTTTAATGCCCCTAGCTAGGCATAACAAGCAAGGATAGATCTAGGTATAGCCATCTTTGGTAGGCAATCCATAAGTGGCTCTCATAATAGATTCATAAGGTAATTTAATTTTATTTGTAGTAAAGTGTTCCATTCCTTTCCTTAATGGAAATTGGAATCTAATATTTCCTTCCTTCATATCAATAATTGCACCAATCGTTCTAACGAAAGGTCTACCAAGAATAATAGGACATGAAGGATTGCAATCTATGTCAAGAACAATAGAATCTACGGGTACATAATTCCTATTTGCAACAATAAGAACATCATTAATTCTTACCATAGGTTTCTTAATAGTGGAATCCGCAACGTGCAAGTTTAGAGAGCAATCATCGAAATCACGGAAACCTAACAAATCACACAAAGTCTTTGGAATCGTGGAAACACTAGCACCGAAATCACATAAAGCATAGAATTCGTGATCTTTTATTTTAATTTTAATAGTTGGTTCCCACTCATCATAAAGTTTTCTAGGGATAGAAACTTCCAATTCAAGTTTTTCTTCATAAGATTGCATCAAGGCATCAACGATATGTTTAGTAAATGCTTTATTTTGACTATAAGCGTGAGGAGAATTTAGCACGGATTGCAACAAGGAAATACAATCAATCAAAGAGCAATTTTCATAGTTAAATTCCTTGAAATCCATAATAGTGGGTTTAGCAACATCTAGGGTTTTAATTTCTTCAATCCCAATTTTATCAATTTTAGCATCAAGATCAACAAATTCTGAATTCTTGGAATGCCTTCTAGGTAAAGGTGGATCATATTCAGCCCCATCATTATCAAGATGCATATTGAAAAACAAAGATTTAATAGGGGGCACATCAATAACTTTTACATCTTCATCTTCATTTTCATAGGAACTAGAAGAACACGCTCTTATAAAGGCATCTTTCTTAGCAGGCATCCTAGCGGTTCTTTCTTTGCACTCATCAATGGAAATTCTCATGGCTTTGAGAGACTCATTGATATCATGCTTAGGTGGAATAGATCTAAGTTTCAAAGAATCAACATCAAGAGAAATTCTATCAACGTTCCTAGCCAACTCATCAATCTTAAGCAATTTTTCTTCAATCAAAGCATTAAAGTTCTTTTGCGAAGTAATAAATTCTTTAATATTAGATTCAAAATCAGAGGGCATCTTATTAAAATTTCCATAATAATTGTTGTAGGAATTACCATAATTATTAGAGGGATTACTAGGATAACGCCTAGGATTAAAATTTCCTCTATACGCGTTGTTACCAAAATTGTTCCTACCAAGAAAATTCACATCCATAGATTCATTATTATTCTCACTCAAAGTAGACAAGGGCATATCATTAGGATCAGAAGAAACACTCTTATTAGCAAATAATTTCATAAGTTCATCAATATTTCCACTCAAAACATTAATTTCTTCTATCGCATGCACCTTTTTATTAGTAGATCTTTCAGTATGCCATTGAGAATAATTAACCATAATATTATCTAGAAGTTTAGTATCTTCTCCTAAAGTGATTTCCATAAAAGTGCCTCCCGCGGCCGAATCTAAAAGATTTCTAGAAGCAAAATTCAATCCGGCATAAAAAATTTGTATAATCATCCACAAATTTAAACCATGAGTAGGGCAATTACGTATCATTAGTTTCATTCTCTCCCAAGCTTGTGCAACATGTTCATGATCAAGTTGCTTAAAATTCATAATATCGTTTCTAAGAGAGATGATCTTAGCGGGAGGAAAATACTTAGAGATAAAAGCATCTTTGCACTTGTTCCATGAATCAATACTATTTTTAGGCAAAGACTAAAACCAAGCTTTAGCACGATCTCTAAGCGAAAAAGGAAATAGCTTCAATTTAACAATATCATTATCCACATCTTTCTTCTTTTGCATATCACACAAATCAACGAAGCTATTTAGATGGGTAGCGGCATCTTCACTAGGAAGGCCGGAAAATGGATCTTTCATGACAAGATTCAGCAAAGCAGTATTAATTTCACAAGATTCAGCATCGGTAAGAGGAGCAATCGGAGTGCTAATAAAATCATTGTTATTGGTATTGGTGAAGTCACACAATTTAGTATTATCTTGAGCCATTGTGACAAGCAAGCAAACTAACACACAAGCAAACAAAAAGCAAGCGGGCAAAAAGAGGCAAATAGAGAAAGAGAGGGAGGATAGAGAGAGAGAGGGCGAATAAAACTGCAAGGGTGAAGTGGGGGAGAGGAAAATGGCAAATAATGTAATGCGGGAGATAAGGGTATGTAATCGGTACTTGGTATATTGACTTTTGCATAGACCTCCCTGGCAATGGTGCCAGAAATCCTTCTTGCTACCGCTTGAGCACTGCGTTGGTTTTCCCCGAAGAGGAAGGGATGATGCAGCAAAGTAGCATAAGTATTTCCCTCAGTTTTTGAGAACCAAGGTATCAATCAAGTAGGAGGCTATGCGCGAGTCCCTCGTACCTACACAAAACAAATAAATCCTCGCAACCAACGCGAATAGGGGTTGTCAATCCCTACACGGCCACTTACGAGAGTGAGATCTGATAGATATGATAAGATAATATTTTTGGTATTTTTGTTGTAAAGATGCATAGTAAAATAAAGGCAAAATAAAAAAGCAAAGGAAATAACTAAGTAGTAGGAGATTAATATGATGAAGATAGACCCGGGGGCCGTAGGTTTCACTAGTGGCTTCTCTCGAGAGCATAAGTATTCTACGGTGGGTGAACAAATTACTATTGAGCAATTGACAGAATTGAGCATAGTTATGAGAATATCTAGGTATGATCATGTATATAGGCATCACGTCCTAGACAAGTAGACCAACTCCTGCCTGTATCTACTACTATTACTCCGCTCATCGACCGCTATCCAGCATGCATCTAGAGTATTAAGTTAAAAACAGAGTAACGCCTTAAGCAAGATGACATGATGTAGAGGGATAGACTCATGCAATATGATGAAAACCCCATCTTGTTATCCTCGATGGCAACAATACAATACGTGCCTTGCTGCCCCTACTGTCATTGGAAAAGGACACCGCAAGATTGAACCCAAATCTAAGCACTTCTCCCATTGCAAAAAAGATCAATCTAGTAGGCCAAAGCAAACTGATAATTCGAAGAGACTTGCAAAGATAACCAATCATACATAAAAGAATTCAGAGAATTTCAAATATTGTTCATAGATAGACTTGATCATAAACCTACAATTCATTGGTCTCAACAAACACACCACAAAAAGAAGATTACATCGAATAGTTCTCCACAAGAGAGGGGGAGAAAATTGTATTGAGATCCAAAAAGAGAGAAGAAGCCATCTAGCTAATAACTATGGACCCGTAGGTCTGAGGTAAACTACTCACACTTCATCGGAGAGGCTATGGTGTTGATGTAGAAGCCCTCCGTGATCGATGCCCCCTCCGGCGGAGCTCCGGAACAGGCCCCAAGATGGGATCTCGTGGATACAGAAAGTTGCATCGGTGGAGTTAGGTTTTTGGCTACGTATCTGGTCGTTTGGGGTACGTAGGTATATATATAGGAGGAAGGAGTACGCCGGTGGAGCAACATGGGCCCACGAGGGTGGAGGGCGCGCCTGGGGGGGGAGGCGCGCCCCCTACCTCGTGGCCTCCTCTTTTGTGTCTTGACGTAGGGTCCAAGTCTCCCGGGTCTTGTTTGTTGATAAAATCACGTTCCCGAAGGTTTCATTCCGTTTGGACTCCGTTTGATATTCCTTTTCTTCGAAACCCTAAAACAGGCAAAAAACAGCAATTCTGGGCCAGGCCTCCAGTTAATAGGTTAGTCCCAAAAATAATATAAAAGTGGATAATAAACCCCAGTAATGTCCAAAATAGTAGATAATATAGCATGGAGCAATCAAAAATTATAGATACGTTGGAGACGTATCACATATCGGTGCAACGAGACCAAGACCAGCAGGACGACAGGATGGAGGTCACTGTGGAGTCTAGGACGGCGTCACCGCCAGAGCCTTTGGCAGGCGAAGACCACCTTTTGTCAGGATAGCTTGTACTAGCTGTCCCCCTTCAAAGTGGCCGTTGTGGGATCCCTTCCTGCCTAATATTTGGGGAGAGGACCCGGGCCTCTATAAATAGGAGTAGCCACCACCTTAGAAGGATGATCCTCTACCGCATCATCTCACCAAGCACAAGAACACCTCTCCTCAGGAGGTTGTTCTTACCTTGTAACTATTCATCCTCAGCCCAAGAGGCAACCTACCACACCACACTGGAGTAGGGTATTACACCACATCGGTGGCCCGAACCAATATAAATCTTGTGTCACTTTGGTCTATGGTTTTGACACGCTAAGACTTGAGATTGCGGTGAGAGCGTGAGCTAGAGGGGGAGAGATCTTCGTGCGCACCCTAGTGTTCGAACCTCAAGGGTTTTGCCGGAACCCAAAATCCGACAGTACATTCCCAAGAAATCCAACTTGCTTGAGCCAATACTTGCATTTACTGAATTTGGCATCTAGCTGATGGTCATGGAGTCTTTGTAAGACAGCTCTGAGGTGTCCCTTGTGCTCTTCTTCACTTTTTGAGTATATGAGGATATCATCGATGAAAACCACCAGAAATTTATCCAGGAAGTCCATGAATACTTTATTCATCATATGCATGAAGAAAGCAGGGGCATTGGTGAGGCCGAAGGACATAACGGTATATTCGTAAAGACCGTACCGGGTAGTGAACGCGGTCTTAGGAATATCTTCCTTTTTAATCTTGAGTTGGTCGTATCATGTACTTAAATCAATTTTGGAGAATACCTTTGCCCCACTGAGTTGATCAAATAAGTCGTCAATCCTGGGCAGAGGATATTTGTTTTTGATGGGGACATCATTCAGCTGACGGTAATCCACACACATCCGGAGACTAGCATCTTTTTTTATCCACGAATATTGCGCGTGATCCCCATGGTGAAGAGCTGGGTCGGATATAATCTTTCTGGAGCATCGCATCAAGCTGTTTCTTTAACTCCACTAATCCGGACGAAGGCATCCGATAATATTTCTTGTGTAACGGTGCGGTTCCGGGCACAAGATCTACTGCAATCTTAAGCTCTCGGTCTGGCGGCATGCCTGGCAGTTCTTCTGGGAATACATCGGGAAACTCACTGACCATAGGAATTAATTTCAATTCATCAGCCACAGCGGTGAAGACCATTTCTTTCTTGGGTATGCTTCTGCAGGCATAGAATTTTATTGTCTGCCCTTCTTGACTTGTCAAGGTGACTTCTCGGGTCGTGCAATTAATGCATACTTGGTATTGGGTTAACCAATTCATTCCCAAAATAATGTCCAATTTGGAAGATTCAATGACTATCAAGGAAGTTGGAAAACAGACTCCGTTGATAATAATTTCTAGATTACAGCAGACCAGATTGCTTCTGAGCAACGATTCCGGGGATTGTACCAGCATATTCTTGCTCAAAATCGAACAAGGAAATTTGTTTTGGGCAGAAAAACTCCTTGAAATAAAAGAGTGGGAAGCCCCAGAGTCAAATAAAATTATGGCATGTATGCTATTAACAAAAAACATACCATTGACGATTTCGGGGTTCTCTTGGGCTTCGTCTGTGGAGAGGTGATGGACTTGCCCGGTGATGTTTTGCTGGACAGGGTATGGCCCCATAAAGTTGAGTTGTGGACTGAATGGAGCATTAGTCTCGCCGTTCTTGGGACACTGCCTGGCACAATGTCCGGTTTTCCCACAACTGAATCAAGAATTGTTGCGCTGGCACTCTTCTCGCACCGGGTTGGTCACGACATTCTTGACTTGTGTAGTGGTTTTGTTAACATTCTGCTGCCAATTGGGCTTGTACTCTACTTGAGTATGCTACCAACTACGAGCCTTTTGCACTGGTTGAACATCTTTCCTAGGCTCGAACTTGCGCTTATGATCGTTAGTGGAAGGTTTGTTGTCATGTATGAGCTTGTGCTCCCTTTCAGCAATGAGGGCCTTGTTTACCAGAGTTTGGAAATCTGGAAAATCAAACATATTGAGTGTGCACCGGAGGTGCTGCTTTAATCCTCCAAGAAATCGGTCAATCTTTCTTTGTTCTGTGGCCACATCATAAAGGGAGTAACGGGCCAAATGTTTGAACTTATGCAGATATTCACTCACAGACTGACTTCCTTGGATGAGCGCCAGGAATTCACGCTGCTTGACCTTCATAATACCAGCAGGAATATGGTATTTACTAAATTGATCTTCGAATTTCGCCCAAGTGATTTGTTCATTAGCAGGCCACATGGCTTTCGCATTTTCCCACCATATAGCGACAGCTCTTCAAGATAATGTGTTGCAAACGGAACCTTGACATCCTCTTCAGTACGAGCAATCTCAAGCTTATTCTCAATAGTTCATAACCAGTCGTCTACGTCCAAGGGATCAATAACCTGACTGAAACTGGGAGGCTTGGTTCTTTGAAAATATGATAGTTTGGAGTGATGACCATTCTGATTTCCATTCCGCCCAACCATAGCTTGCACACTCCTTAATATTTCGAGCAGAACATTATTCCTTCTTTCCTCAAACATGCATAAAATTTGCTCGGTGGAGGGTGGATTTGGCGGTGGAGGCGGTGGTGGAATGTACGGCTCGAGAGAGCCCTACCTGTCGCATGGAACGACGAACAGGGACATCCTCACAAGCGGCACTACTGCTGCCTCCCCGCGTCATCCTATTATTTGGTTTTCCCAAGAAAATGCATCCGTGATGAGCAACATCCAAAAATAGTGGGGAAAAGCCAGCGACAAAACCCGAAAGAAAATGGAATATCGAAGAAAACACGACGAATAAGAAAGGGTTCCAACATAATTATACATAGACTCATACATGAAAGATAAATGACATGATAAGTTTGACTACTCTCATACATAGAACGGAACATCATGACTCGTACGACTACATCCGTACATCAACATGTCAACCGCGGATACTCGATCACTCTAATGCTCAACTGGTGCTGTGGGGTCCTCCCCTGAAGCGGACTCAGATCCTGAATTGACGATGTTAACCAAGACCTCTGGTTAAAGGTAACACGACGATGCTGCCTCGAGGTCTCTCCCTCCGGAGCAGGTGCAGGATGAGGCTGGAGCATCGGGGCTATGGGGGTAGCAAGAAGGGAAACCAACTCAGCAGGAGCATTGAGAGGAGTCACGGTTGAGGTGCCCGAGCTACTCGGAGGAGTAACCGGTGAAATAGGCGAGCTAGAACCGGGTGGAATATAAGGGGTAAATCCCATAAACGATGGAGTAGAGAATGCTCTAGTGGCGGCTAAAGCAGTGCGAGCATGAGTCAGCTCTCGAGCCAGCTCGTGAATCAGAAGGTAGCTAGAAGTGATGTAGCGAGAAAGGTGGCAAGCAGTACTATCAGACTCCAGATCAATGATAGGAAAACGGGCACGACCATTATCGTGCAAGGAGGGATAGTAGTGGAAACCTGGGTGGTTCTACATCCAGACCACGTAATAGCGCAACTCGACGAGGACCTCAAAGGCAGCAAACTAGACATCCCGAGAAGCAGTAGAAGCCAAACCGCTCCTAGAGGTATGAATGTAAGTGCTGGAAGATGAACTGCTGCGCAGAGTAGCCACTGTGTGATACTCATACACTGAGTCTGCTAGATGCTCCCGGTACACACGATAGTCCGGGTCATCACCGAGAGGGTACAACCGCTGCCACAAGTTACAAAGGAGATGCGGCGACGTGTATGGCATCAGCTGCAACTGGCACGGAAACGGCACCGGAGCCATCTACACTCACAGCCATTAGTAGGTTAGAATAAAAATAAAATGAGTGCATGCAAGGCAACAATCAACTACAAACAATACCGACACTCATTTTTTAGTCTAACTAGCGTCTAGTTACCACGTCAGTAGTCTAGCGTGTCCTACAGTCAGCGCATCTCTAATACCAAGCGTTGTGGCACCCCGGCTCAGAGCAACCGGTTTACCTTGCATTGCCAGCCCAGAGATCTTGTCTTCTGGCAATACACAACATCTTGGTACAGAAAACAACCGCTTTATTGATGCTAGCGGAACATAGTTCATATTACAACAAGTTGTGAGGCCAAGCGGCACACACGGTGCGGCTGAACAATATGTACATTATTTAGTGAACATAAAGGGGGCCTCGATCACGACAACTACGCGTAGCGGAACGACGACGTAGCGGAAGTCCATAACACAGGGACACCGATGTGGACATGATCTAGACTCGAACATCACTCCGTTCCAACGAGACTTTCCTGAAATATGGTATGACACGCCAGGTCAGTACATTGAATGTACTTGCAAGCTCACAACAAGCATAAACATAATGACAAGCAATATCATGATCTTAAGCATATTATCATCAATGCAAGAACATACTAGGGATACAGTGAATAAGATCTCGTGCCTCAAGCCCCTCGGACTTGCTTACCATACGGGTTACCTCGTAACCAAACGGTGATCTTTCTCGGATCACAAACTGACCAACATCTTGGTCTTCAAACGGGTTACCTCATAACCAAACGGTGATCTTTCTCGGATCACAAACTGACCAACAACTTGGTCTCCATCATCAAAATGGTTTCTCAATCATCCTCTTTCCAACAGTGCAAAGTTATTAGCTTTAGTGTGCAAGATTATTTAAATGTTGACCCATGGTGTGACCTACTTTTGAGTTGTGTCTGTAACTGTGGACTCGGCTATCGATAGATTAAATACACTCTGCAGAGGTAGCGCACTGTACCCAAACCATGGAATCCATGGCCTCATACTCCCATTCGGGTGGACCAACGACATTCCGAAGAAACCCTTCCATTACCATGACACTCTCCTGGCCACTCCAACTCACTCCCCACAGGGCTAAGTCCTGGGTGGCCCCATGTCTACCAAAGACACCAACGGCCACCGTCGTGGCAAAAACATAAACGGTCCCAAACGGGGACAAGGTACCATAACAACAACGGGCACACAAGGTTATGTCTGCTTACCGGGCTAGGGTAATGCACGCCCATAACCTTCCCTCGTTGGAGGCACCGACCAGAGACATGACAACGGACCGAATAAAGGCCTTCCCATAAAGGCAAATGTGGTTGCACTAGGAAAAACTCGATTCAGTGGCACCATGACTCGATCAACAATATGTTCAAGTTGAGTTATTATTAGGTTCAACTTAAAATGAAAATAACCGTTGTCATGATATGCCATGAAAATGCAATCCTATAACATGCATCACTTACCATTGAAAATAAATGGGTCAACTTCATCCAGTAGTAACCATACATATCAACAACTCATAACCTTTCTCTGGTTATATTTATTCACCAAGCTTCACCATGCTAGTAACTTAATATAAAGCAATTCCTCATTTAAGAAAATATTCACCAAACTAAATCTTTTTCATAGTCATTTTATTACTTCACCATGCTAGTAACTTAATATAAAGCATTTATTCAAGTTGAAAAATCACAAATATTGCAATGGCACCATGAAAATGTTGTTGTGGCTTGCCTTAGTGCAGGTGAGATTCACACTCCTCCTGGTGATCCTCAAGACGAGCTTCACCTTCCGAAAGCAATTAAAAACATAAAAAGAAAACATCAAGAAACATTCTAAAAATTACCAGAAATTCTAGACAGCATAGAAAAATCTCATTTTTGGTGATCTCCTAGATATTTTCATTAAGAACACAATGCAAAAAGAACCAATTCATTTGGACTTATGGTTAAAAAGTTGTGGCTGTTTGAAGCTCTCTGGTTAAATTTGAATTTAATTTAAATAAAAACAGAACTGGGGGTGGCGTCGAAGACGTAAACCTGCGGGGCGCCACCACTCGTACCGCTTCGGGTGCAGCCAGAGTGGCTGGCAGCGGGCCCCGCTAGTCAGGTGGGAGGGAGGGGAGAAGGAAACAGAGCATGGCGGGGTTCCGCCGGAGCACCCACCGGTGAGGAGGGCACTTTGGCAGATCTAGAGGGATAGATCGACAGAGAAGACCGAGGAGCACCTACCCATACTGTAACGCCCGGGTAATTAAGCTACAGTGAACCTCTGCTAATAGTGCCACGTCACCTCGATTACTATTCCTAATCTCGTGCTAGTTCGAAACTGATTCAAATTCAAATTCAAAATCAACCAAAGGATAAAAACTTTTCAAAATTTAAAACAAAAATGTTCGAGGTGTGCAAATAAATGCCTAGGAATTTATGGTGTGGGATCCATGCCTTTATAAAAGACCTAAATACTTAAAATGAATTAAAACAGAAGAGAAAATAAAAAAAAGGAAAACAGGAAACAAAACCAAAAAAAAAGGGGGAAACCCCCTCCCTCGCTGGGCCTTGGCCCAGCTAGCCATCGGGCCAACCAGGCCGGCCCACACCCCCCACCACTTAACCCCGGTCCACCCCCCCCCGAACCCTAACCCTCACCCGATCCCCAGTCTCCCCCACTCGCCCCCCTCGCTCCCTCCCCTGATCTGGATCGGGGAGAGGCCTGACCCCGCCGCCTCATCCCTGCGCCCCGTTACCGGCCGGCGCCACCCGTCTCCGCCGGCGCCTCCTGCCTCCTGCCCCGTCGCCCGCCCTCCGACTCCTCCCGCACAGCGCCCCCCCTCGACACGAGCTGGATCAGGGGCTGGACCCCGCGCCACCCCGAGCCCCGACGACCGCGCCCCATCCGCTGCCGCTCGAGGGCCTCCTCGACTCGCCGGACCGCTCCGCCATCGCCGGAGCCCTACCCCGCCGGACCGCATCCCCTGCGCCGCGTCGTCTCCGCCCGCCTCCTCGCCCCCCTGTTGCCCCTGACCCTACGGATCCACGGTGAGACCCCCGGCCTCTCTTCCTCCCGGCTCCTCGCGTCGTCCCGCAGCCGTGCACGAGCACCACCGCGTCGGCCACACCGTCGCCCGCGTCCCTGGCCGCCCGACTGCGCGCCAGGCCAAGCCCCCTCCTCCCCGCGCACGCCTCGCGCCCTGCGCGCGCGGCAGCCCAGGCCCGGCTCGCCGTGCCGTCGCTCCCCGCTGTCCCCGCGCATGCCTTTCCGCTCACCGGCTCCTGTCCGCTGCGCCTGGCAGCGCTCGCCTGGGCCGCCCCTTGCCACGCCCAGCCCCTCACCGCTGCCGCCCTGGAACCCCCTTTGCTCGCCGTGGCCTACACCTCTGCCGGCCCCGCCCCGCTATGCCGTCGTGCTCCGGTGGCCTCGCCCCGTCGCCCTTGGTTGGGCTCGGCCCCGAGCGGGTGGCGCCCGCCACCGCTAACTCAGCGCCCGTTAACCACCCCCTGTGCCTATGACAGACGGGGCCCACGCCAAAAATGAATAATAATTAAATTAATTAATTAATTAAGTTAATTAATCATGTTTAATTAACCTAATTAACTAGTTAGCTTAATTAAACCCTAATTAGTTAAAAAGTCAATGACGAACGGGACCCACCTGTCAGGTTGACCAAGTCAACTACTGATGTCATGCTGACGTCATGATGACGTCAGCAGACACTATTCTAGATAATGTTGATTAAATTAATTAAATAAATTCTAAAAATGATTTAAACTTTAGAAAATCAATATAAAATAAACCGTAGCCCGGTTGGAAAAACTTTATACATGAAAGTTGCTCAGAACGACGAGACGAATTCGGATACGCAGCCCGTTCGTCCGCCACGTGTCCCTAGCATAGTGAACCTGCAACATTTCACCTCCGGTTCATCTGTCCGAAAACGCGAAACACCAGGGATATTTTCCCGGATGTTATCCCCCTTCACCGGTATCACCTAATACCGCGTTAGGGCACCCCTAGCACCGTTACTTGTCTTGTCATGCATCGTTATGCATCTGTTTGCATTATATTCATTGTTTCTTCCCCCCTCTTCTTCCGCTAGACACCGAGACCGACGCCGCTGCTACCCAGTACGACTACGGAGTTGACGACCCCTCTCTCTTGCCAGAGCAACCAGGCAAGCCCCCCCTTTGATCACCAGATATCGCCTACTCTTCTCTATACTGCTTGCATTAGAGTAGTGTAGCATGTTACTGCTTCCCGTTAATCCTATACTGATGCATAGCCTGTCCTTGCTACTACTGTTGTTACCTTTACCTGCAATCCTAATGCTTAGTATAGGATGCTAGTATTTTCATCAGTGGCCCTACATCTTTGTCCGTCTGCCATGCTATACTATCGGGCCGTGATCACTCGGGAGTTGATCACGGGTATATACTATATGCTTTATACATGATACATGTGGTGACTAAAGACGGGTCGGCTTGTGGAGCACCCGCGAGTGATTCACGGATTGGGGGCTGAAAGGACCTTTGTCCCAACGGCCCTCTGTGTGGATCTTTGAGGCGGAGCGACAGGGCAGGTTCCGACCACCTAGGAGAGAGGTGGGCCTGGCCCTGGTCGGCGTTCGCGGATACTTAACACGCTTAACGAGATCTGGGTATTTGATCTGAGTCTGGCCATTTGGTCTATACGCACTAACCATCTACGCGGGAGTAGTTATGGGTATCCCGGCGTCGTGGTATCAGCCGAAGCCTTCTTGACGTCAGCGACGGAGCGGCGCACGCTGGATTGGACTGGAACGCCACTAGGCTAGGTCTGCTTCCGGCCGCCCACGCAACGTGCAGGTGTGCTAAGGGCGATGGGCCCAGACCCCTGGGCGCTTAGGTTTAGACCGGCGTGCTGACCTCTCTGTTGGTCTAGGTGGGGCTGCGATGTGTTGATCTTCTGAGGCCGGGCATGACCCAGGAAAGTGTGTCCGGCCAAATGGGATCGAGCGTGTTGGGGTATGTGGTGCACCCCTGCAGGGAAGTTAATCTATTCGAATAGCCGTGATCTTCGGTAACAGGACGATTTGGAGTTGTACCTTGACCTTATGACAACTAGAACCGGATACTTAATAAAACACACCCTTCCAAGTGCCAGATACAACCGGTGGTCGCTCTCTCACAGGGCGACGAGGGGAGGATCATCGGTTAGGATTATGCTATACGATGCTGCTTGGAGGACTTCAGTCTACTCTCTTCTACATGCTGCAAGACGGAGGCTGCCAGAAGCGTAGTCTTCGAAAGGACTAGCTATCCCCCTCTTATTCCGGCTTTCTGCAGTCCAGCCCACATATTAGCCTTATTCCAGTTGATACCAATGCATACATATGTAGTGTAGCTCCTTGCTTGCGAGTACTTTGGATGAGTACTCACGGTTGCTTTCTCCCCCTTTTTCCCCCTTTCCTTTCTTCCTGGTTGTCGCAACCAGATGTTGGAGCCCAGGAGCCAGACGCCACCGTCGACGACGACTCCTACTACACCGGAGGTGCCTACTACTACGTGATGCCCGCTGACGATGACCAGGAGTAGTTAGGAGGATCCCAGGCAGGAGGCCTGCGCCTCTTTCGATCTGTATCCCCGTTTGTGCTAGCCTTCTTAAGGCAAACTTGTTTAACTTTTGTCTGTACTCAGATATTGTTGCTTCCGCTGACTCGTCTATGATCGAGCTCTTGTATTCGAGCCCTCGAGGCCCCTGGCTTGTAATATGATGCTTGTATGACTTATTTTATTTGTAGAGTTGTGTTGTGATATCTTCCCGTGAGTCCTTGATCTTGATCATACACATTTGCGTGCATGATTAGTGTATGATTGGATCGGGGGCGTTACAAGTTGGTATCAGAGCCGACTGCCTGTAGGAACTCCCCTTCCACACTCCTTGGCCGAAGTCGAGTCTAGACATTGCAAAAACTTTTACTAACTTGGTTGTGTGCCTTATGGGCCCACGTCGCCATCGGGTGGTACTAGGATCTTTTACTCCTCGACCTTTACTCTGGGACTCTGAACTCCCTTCTACTCGGGTTAAACGAATTTACTAACTCTGACACTAGGATCCCGTTACGACATTCACCCCAAAGTTGGATAAGCCCTAGTTATTCTTTAGAGTAGTACTTGAACATTATCCACATTGTCATTTGACTCCTGTGAAAACAACTTTGTTTTCAGATGGAACCCACGAGGCAGGTCGTGCGCCACACGACGGCCATTGGTGCCTCAGGATCACCTGCTATGTTGGCTGAGATGATGACCTATCTGGGTTATCGCTGGCACCCTGAGTACACCGTCTATGAGGAGTATCAGGACTTCAACCAGGAGCAGTACCGTGCCATCGTCCACCTCTACTCTCGAGAGTATGACTCCACTACCGTGCTGCACACTGCTCATGGTGTTGGAGTGACTATCGATATGGCGGTCCACGATGCTGCTTATGCTGCTCTGACACGTCTCCGTGGAGAGTATCAGGAGTTGGACACCTCCCCCTTCAGGAACATTGCTGTTGCATCCCATGTTGGTGCAGAGGGTTACTACACTGCTGCCTACTCCACTGTCACCCGAGAGCCATTCTACCATCAGAACCTGGTTCTGCATGCTGATGGGCTGGATAGAGCTAACCGAGCTCTTCGCCACGAGTTGTACACCACCCGTCAGCACCTGTATCGTGCTCTGACGCTGTTGCACCCCTCTGTCCGCTCTGGTAATTTGTCGCGTTCTGCGATCTACCCTGCCCGGACCGTGATGCCCCAGGGCGTCAGCTGGCCAGATGTGGGAGGCTACTCTCCTGCATTGGGCCCTCTCCTGCCACCTGCGCAACGGGTTCCGCACCAGAGTATCCGTGGACCCCAGGCTACTCGCGTGGAGGTCTTCCCTTCGCGTCACTACCAGCTGTCGGGCTACACCTACCTCCGCAGTACCACATGGGACTGACGTAGACTTGCTTATTAGTGTTAGATGCATTCGCCGCGAGCCTGTGTGCCGCCTATGATGTCTTAGTCTATGTATTGAACACTGTGTAACGAACTCTATGCATGATCTCTTTTGTAAGATATGCCGACTACTATGTGGTATCTATTGTGCTGCTTTCGTTGTGCATGTTTCATCTTGAATGATTCTTATTTTTACAATTCCTCAATGCTGAACTACCCCTGTTAAATATTAGCAGGATGGTTAGACCAGGTGGTCGTGGTCGTGGTGGCAGCGCCCCACCACCGCCTGAGTACATGGCTGGTATGATCCAACAGCTTGAGATGAATTGCCAGTTCATGGAGAATATGATGGCTCAGTTCCCTCGCCCCAATATGAACCAGCAGCCAACCCCAGTAACTCTGCAGGATTTCATGCGCCTGAACCCAACAGTGTACCGCAGCTCAACCCAGCCTCTGGATGCTGATGACTGGCTCCGTGACATCACCTATGAGATGGAGTCTGCTGATGTAGCCCCTGCCAGCTATGTCACCTTTGCTTCCTTCTTCCTGAAGGGACCCGCAGCTCAATGGTGGGACAGCCACAGGCGTACACTGCCAGCTGGAACAATCATCACCTGGCCAGCCTTCCAAGCTGCCTTCCGTGCTCGCTTCATTCCTCAGGGAGTTATGGACCGGAAGAAGCGTGAGTTCCGCAACCTCACCCAAGGCAACAAAACTGTGGAAGCTTATCAGCGGGAGTTTCTGGACTTGTCCCGCTATGCTGAAGAGGACATTGCAACTGATGCACGCAGACAGGAGAAGTTCCGGGATGGCCTTCAAGCTGACATCAAACTCGCACTTCTAGTGCATGATTTTGCTGATTTCGCCACTCTGGTGAACAAAGCCATCAATGTCGAAACTGGTCTGCAGGAATACCAGAGCTCTCACAGGCGCAACCGTGACACGGGCTCATCTTCGGGCCCGTCCTCGCAGAAGCGCAAGATATGGATTCCCAATAGCTTGTACCAGCCGGATGCACCTACCCCAAGGCAGACCTATGCTGCACCTCGTCTGCCTACTCCTCCGACTAGGCGGCCAAGACTCCCAGCTCCACCACCACAAGCTCCTGTTCCCACTCCCAATAATGGATTGTGCTTCAGGTGTGGACAACCAGGGCATCGTGCTAGGGAATGCAACCAGAACCCGAATCAACTGGCCCTTCCAGCAACTGGCCGTGGAAGCAACCACCCCCGCAGGAACAATGCCAAGTCTTATGGTCGTGTTCATGCCAACCACGTTGATCTGAGCGAAGCTCAAGACCAGCCTGCTACTGTGATGGGTACCCTCCTCGTAAATTCAGTACCAGCATCCGTTTTATTTGATACAGGTGCATCGCATTCATTCATGTCAGAAGGTTTTGCATGCTTGCACGACATTAAATGTGAGAACATGGATGCTTCACTATTAGTACACACCCCTGCGGGCCAATGTCGAACCTCCATGATTTGCAACGACGTCCCTGTAGAAATCGAAGGGCTGGAATTCCTTGTCTCTCCCATCGTACTGAAGTCCTGTAGCATTGATCTCATTCTGGGAATGAATTGGTTAAAAGCGCATACTGCTTCTATAGTTTGCGCCACTAAGGTCGTCCATTTGCTACACCCTTCTGATGAAATAATAGCTTATCGAGCTCATCTAGTTCAGAACGCCGAGGCACGACTTTATGCCTTGAATGCGTTGAACGCTGCACCACTCGAGGGCATTGAAAACATTCCCGTCGTTCGTGAATTCCAAGATGTCTTCCCAGAAGAACTTCCAGGGATTCCCCCTGCTAGAGCTGTCGAATTCATCATCGACTTGAAACCCGGCACCACCCCTATAGCCAAACGACCCTATAAGATGCCGCCGCATGAACTCATTGAGCTTAAGGAGGAAATCGACAAATCTCTTGTCAAAGGTTTCATTCGTCCTAGTTGCTCTCCTTGGGGAGCACCTTCTCTCTTTGTTAAGAAAAAGGATGGGACAAACCGATTAGTCCAAGACTACCGTCCTATAAACCAAGCTACCATTCAGAATAAATATCCTCTTCCTCGGATCAATGATCTTTATGATCAACTGGCTGGCTCATCAGTGTTCTCCAAACTCGACTTGAGGTTGGGTTACCACCAGATCCGTGTTCGTGAAGAGGACATCCCAAAAACTGCCTTCGTGACTCGGTATGGATCATACGAGTACACCGTCATGTCATTCGGTTTAACGAATGCTCCAGCCACCTTCTCTCGTCTGATGAATTATATATTCATGGATTACCTCGACAAGTTCGTCGTGGTTTATCTGGACGATATCCTTGTATTTTCCAAGAACGAGGAAGAACATGCTGGACATCTGCGTCTTGTGCTAGAGAAGCTTCGAGAACATCAACTGTATGCTAAGTATTCCAAGTGTGAATTCTGGCTCCCCGAAGTAACCTATCTTGGGCATGTCATCTCCAAGGATCGTATTGCCGTCAACCCTGAACGAGTTCAGGCTATACTCGATTGGACTCCTCCGAAGAATGTGAAGTAAGTCCGAAGTTTTCTCGGTCTCGCCAGCTATTGCCGTCGATTCGTTGAGAACTTCTCCAAGATTGCCAGGCCTCTGACTAATTTGTTGCATAAGGGTGTCAAGTTCGACTGGACAGAAAAGTGTCAGGAAAGTTTCCAAGCGCTCAAAGACAAGTTGACTTCTGCCCCCGTGCTTGCACCACCTGATACTAAGAAGGACTTCGTCATTTACTGCGACGCTTCCCGCCAAGGATTAGGCTGTGTCCTAATGCAGGAGCGCAGAGTGATTGCTTATGCCTCTCATCAATTGCGCCCTCACGAAGAAAACTACCCGGTTCACGACCTCGAGCTTGCTGCTGTCATTCATGCACTGAAGCAGTGGCGACATTACCTTCTCGGTAATCGTTGCGAGATCTTCACCGACCATCAAAGTCTGAAGTATCTGTTTACTCAGCCAGATTTGAACCTACGCCAGCAGAGATGGATGGAGACTGTTGCAGACTTTGACGTGGATATATCATATACCCCCGGCAAGGCTAATGTGATGGCTGATGCCTTGAGCCGCAAGTCTTACTGCAACCACCTCCAGGTTCATAAAGTTCAGCCCTCGCTTACCGAACAATTTAGAAGGCTGAACCTCCATATTGTTCCTCCGGGATCACTCGCTCCCCCTTCCGAAGATTTCCCCAAACGGAACCTACATGTTGTTTCCAAGGGTTCTCTCAATACCCTGGTTGCGAAACCAGATCTTGTGGACACCATCAAATGGATACAGAAATGTGACGATGAAGTCCTCAAGATTAAGCGCGACCTCAAAAGGGGAAAGCCCTCATTCTTCACGATCGCCGACGATGGCGCCTTGTATTTCAAAGGCCGCTTAGTGGTACCATGTTCGAAGAAAAACCTAGATAAGACTAAAAGGGTTATGCAAGAAGCTCATGATACGCCTCTGTCCATCCATCCTGGTAGTACAAAGATGTATCAGGATATTCGTCAAAGATTCTGGTGGTCTAATATGAAGCAGGACATTGCTCGTTATGTTGCTGAGTGTGACATTTGTCGCCGAATCAAAGCAGAGCATCAAAGGCCTGCTGGAACTCTGCAACCTATCTCTATTCCTGAATGGAAATGGGACCATGTTGAGATGGACTTCGTCACTGGATTTCCCAAATCGCAGAAAGGTAATGATGTTATTCTTGTCGTCATTGACCGGCTTTCCAAAGTTGCCCATTTCCTGGCGGTCAAAGAGACAATCACTGCTAGTCAGCTTGCTACTCTCTACATGGCTAGAATTGTTTCACTTCACGGTATCCCACTGGTTATCAGTTCAGACCGTGGCAGCTTATTCACTTCAAGGTTTTGGGCGAGTTTCCAAGAAGCTATGGGGACTCATCTGTCGTTCAGTACTGCGTTCCATCCTCAGTCGCAAGGGCAAGTTGAACGTGTCAACCAAGTTCTCGAAGACATGCTTCGAGCTTGTGTAATCTCATTCGGCAAGAAATGGGAGGAATCTCTTCCATATGCCGAGTTCTCTTATAATAATAGCTATCAAGCTAGTCTGAAGATGTCCCCCTTCGAAGTGCTATATGGACGAAAGTGTCGAACCCCTCTGAACTGGTCAGAAACTGGGGAACACCCACTCTTCGGTCCGGATATTATCCAACAGGCCGAAGAACAAGTTCGCATTATTCGCGAGAATCTCAAGACTGCTCAGTCACGTCAGAAAAGTCAGTATGACCGTCATCACCAAGACATGGTCTATCAACCTGGCGAAAAGGCTTATCTACGAGTTACACCAATGAAGGGTGCTCACCGCTTCGGGATCAAGGGCAAGCTAGCTCCTCGCTATATCGGTCCCTTCACTATTCTCGAAAGGCGTGGAAAGGTGGCATATCAACTGGAGCTTCCACCGAACCTTTCTCAGGTTCACGATGTGTTCCACGTGTCACAACTCCGCCGTTGCTTCAAGGATCCAATCCGAGCGGTGGATCATGAAGTGCTCGAATTGCAACAGGACCTCTCGTATAAAGAGCATCCGGTCCGCATTCTTGACCAAGCTGAACGCCGCACACGTCAGAAGGCGATCAAATTCCTCAAAGTCCAGTGGTCGAATCACTCTGAAGACGAAGCCACTTGGGAACGCGAGGATCGCCTGCGTGATGAATACCCTGCGTTGTTTCCTTCTACCTCCTAAATCTCGGGACGAGATTTCTTGTAGTGGAGGAGTTTTGTAACGCCCAGGTAATTAAGCTACGGTGAACCTCTGCTAATAGTGCCACGTCACCTCGATTACTATTCCTAATCTCGTGCTAGTTCGAAACTGATTCAAATTCAAATTCAAAATCAACCAAAGGATAAAAACTTTTCAAAATTTAAAACAAAAATGTTCGAGGTGTGCAAATAAATGCCTAGGAATTTATGGTGTGGGATCCATGCCTTTATAAAAGACCTAAATACTTAAAATGAATTAAAACAGAAGAGAAAATAAAAAAAAGGAAAACAGGAAACAAAACCAAAAAAAAGGGGGAAACCCCCTCCCTCGCTGGGCCTTGGCCCAGCTAGCCATCGGGCCAACCAGGCCGGCCCACACCCCCCACCACTTAACCCCGGTCCACCCCCCCCCCGAACCCTAACCCTCACCCGATCCCCACTCTCCCCCACTCGGCCCCCCTCGCTCCCTCCCCCGATCTGGATCGGGGAGAGGCCCGACCCCGCCGCCTCATCCCTGCGCCCCGTTACCGGCCGGCGCCGCCCGTCTCCGCCGGCGCCTCCTGCCTCCCGCCCCGTCGCCCGCCCTCCGACTCCTCCCGCACAGCGCCCCACCTCGACACGAGCTGGATCGGGGGCTGGACCCCGCGCCACCCCGAGCCCCGACGACCGCACCCCATCCGCTGCCGCTCGAGGGCCTCCTCGACTCGCCGGACCGCTCCGCCATCGCCGGAGCCCTACCCCGCCGGACCGCATCCCCTGCGTCGCGTCGTCTCCGCCCGCCTCCTCGCCCCCCTGTTGCCCCTGACCCTACGGATCCACGGTGAGGCCCCCGGCCTCTCTTCCTCCCGGCTCCTCGCGTCGTCCCGCAGCCGTGCACGAGCACCACCGCGTCGGCCACGCCGTCGCCCGCGTCCCTGGCCGCCCGACTGCGCGCCAGGCCAAGCCCCCTCCTCCCCGCCCAGGCCTCGCGCCCTGCGCGCGCGGCAGCCCAGGCCCGGCTCGCTGTGCCGTCGCTCCCCGCTGTCCCCGCGCATGCCTTTCCGCTCACCGGCTCCTGTCCGCTGCGCCTGGCAGCGCTCGCCTGGGCCGCCCCTTGCCACGCCCAGCCCCTCACCGCTGCCGCCCTGGAACCCCCTTTGCTCACCGTGGCCTACACCTCTGCCGGCCCCGCCCCGCTATGCCGTCGTGCTCCGGTGGCCTCGCCCCGTCGCCCTTGGTTGGGCTCTGCCCCGAGCGGGTGGCACCCGCCACCGCTAACTCAGCGCCCGTTAACCACCCCCTGTGCCTATGACAGACGGGGCCCACGCCAAAAATGATTAAAAAAATAAAAAAATGATAATAATAAAAAATTAAAATTAAAATTAAAAATAAATGAATAATAATTAAATTAATTAATTAATTAAGTTAATTAATCATGTTTAATTAACCTAATTAACTAGTTAGCTTAATTAAACCCTAATTAGTTAAACAGTCAATGACGAACGGGACCCACCTGTCAGGTTGACCAAGTCAACTACTGATGTCATGCTGACGTCATGATGACGTCAGCAGACACTATTCTGGATAATGTTGATTAAATTAATTAAATAAATTCTAAAAATGATTTAAACTTTAGAAAATCAATATAAAATAAACCGTAGCCCGGTTGGAAAAACTTTATACATGAAAGTTGCTCAGAACGACGCGACAAATTCGGATACGCAGCCCGTTCGTCCGCCACGTGTCCCTAGCATAGTGAACCTGCAACATTTCACCTCCGGTTCATCTGTCCGAAAACGCGAAACACCGGGGATATTTTCCCGGATGTTATCCCCCTTCACCGGTATCACCTAATACCTCGTTAGGGCACCCCTAGCACCGTTACTTGTCTTGTCATGCATCGTTATGCATCTGTTTGCATTATATTCATTGTTTCTTCCCCCCTCTTCTTCCGCTAGACACCGAGACCGACGCCGCTGCTACCCAGTACGACTACGGAGTTGACGACCCCTCTCTCTTGCCAGAGCAACCAGGCAAGCCCCCCCTTTGATCACCAGATATCGCCTACTCTTCTCTATACTGCTTGCATTAGAGTAGTGTAGCATGTTACTGCTTCCCGTTAATCCTATACTGATGCATAGCCTGTCCTTGCTACTACTGTTGTTACCTTTACCTGCAATCCTAATGCTTAGTATAGGATGCTAGTATTTTCATCAGTGGCCCTACATCCTTGTCCATCTGCCATGCTATACTATCGGGCCGTGATCACTCGGGAGTTGATCACGGGTATATACTATATGCTTTATACATGATACATGTGGTGACTAAAGACGGGTCGGCTTGTGGAGCACCCGCGAGTGATTCACGGATTGGGGGCTGAAAGGACCTTTGTCCCAACGGCCCTCTGTGTGGATCTTTGAGGCAGAGCGACAGGGCAGGTTCCGACCACCTAGGAGAGAGGTGGGCCTGGCCCTGGTCGGCGTTCGCGGATACTTAACACGCTTAACGAGATCTGGGTATTTGATCTGAGTCTGGCCATTTGGTCTATATGCACTAACCATCTACGCGGGAGTAGTTATGGGTATCCCGGCGTCGTGGTATCAGCCGAAGCCTTCTTGACGTCAGCGACGGAGCGGCGCGCGCTGGATTGGACTGGAACGCCACTAGGCTAGGTCTGCTTCCGGCCGCCCACGCAACGTGCAGGTGTGCTAAGGGCGATGGGCCCAGACCCCTGGGCGCTTAGGTTTAGACCGGCGTGCTGACCTCTCTGTTGGTCTAGGTGGGGCTGCGACATGTTGATCTTCCGAGGCCGGGCATGACCCAGGAAAGTGTGTCCGGCCAAATGGGATCGAGCGTGTTGGGGTATGTGGTGCACCCCTGCAGGGAAGTTAATCTATTCGAATAGCCGTGATCTTCGGTAACAGGACGATTTGGAGTTGTACCTTGACCTTATGACAACTAGAACCGGATACTTAATAAAACACACCCTTCCAAGTGCCAGATACAACCGGTGGTCGCTCTCTCACAGGGCGACGAGGGGAGGATCATCGGTTAGGATTATGCTATACGATGCTGCTTGGAGGACTTCAGTCTACTCTCTTCTACATGCTGCAAGACGGAGGCTGCCAGAAGCGTAGTCTTCGAAAGGACTAGCTATCCCCCTCTTATTCCAGCTTTCTGCAGTCCAGCCCACATATTAGCCTTATTCCAGTTGATACCAATGCATACATATGTAGTGTAGCTCCTTGCTTGCGAGTACTTTGGATGAGTACTCACGGTTGCTTTCTCCCCCTTTTTCCCCCTTTCCTTTCTTCCTGGTTGTCGCAACCAGATGTTGGAGCCCAGGAGCCAGACGCCACCGTTGACGACGACTCCTACTACACCGGAGGTGCCTACTACTACGTGATGCCCGCTGACGACGACCAGGAGTAGTTAGGAGGATCCCAGGCAGGAGGCCTGCGCCTCTTTCGATTTGTATCCCCGTTTGTGCTAGCCTTCTTAAGGCAAACTTGTTTAACTTTTGTCTGTACTCAGATATTGTTGCTTCCGCTGACTCATCTATGATCGAGCTCTTGTATTCGAGCCCTCGAGGCCCCTGGCTTGTAATATGATGCTTGTATGACTTATTTTATTTGTAGAGTTGTGTTGTGATATCTTCCCGTGAGTCCTTGATCTTGATCGTACACATTTGCGTGCATGATTAGTGTACGATTGGATCGGGGGCGTTACACATACCCGTAGAATAGCTAGGGGTGGTCGGACGGCGTCAGAACGAGCCTCTCCAGTGGCGATAGAGAGCAGAGGTCACCGGAGTTGGGGATGACGGCGACAGAGAGAAGAGGTCGCCGGAGTTGGGGATGACGGCGACGGGAGGCGACACTAGTGGCTCCAAACGGGTCGGACGACACCACTGCAGCACGGAGGAGGCTCTGGAAGAGTAGCCCGATCATGGGAGGGGCTGGAGCGGTGGGGGAGAACCGCGTTGATCGCCGGTGAGCTCGAGCTCGGGGACGGTGGCCCGAGGCCTGCCTGGTTGGGCTATGGATTCCTACTATCTTGTGGAGTGTGTAAGGTGAGTTTGTGATGCTCGAGAGTGCTGGGTAGGGCTGCATTTATAGGCGAGGGAGGTGAGGGGATCGGGCTCCGCCGGAGGACACCTGGACACGGCGCCGGCGATGAACAGCATCAGTGGGCGAGGGGAAAGGCGATGCAGCTCACATGGGCACTGTGAGAGGGCGGCGATGAGCACATGAACGAGGGGGTGGCGACGAACACAGTGTGCAGCGCACTGTTCTGTTAGCCGGGGAGCCCGTGCTCGCTGCAGCGAGCTCTGGCATCGGCGAGCGTCGGGAGGGGGTTAAGGGCGTCGAGACGGTGATGGTGGTGAAGTTTGGCGAGGTGCGGCATTCGAGGAAGCGAGCACGCGATGAACAGAGCGCTTGGCGGCACTCAGAGCGCATCAGCTAGCATGCTGGCACCGTGCACCCGTGTGGTCACCACGTGCACTTCGGCATAGAGCCACGACTGGCTCCAATTTCATGTCTAGCGTATAGTCCTTAGTGTTTTGGGTTGTGCCAATGCTTTGAGTCGAGCCCAAGTGCTGTAAGTTGGAGTTTCACTTCCTGGTAAGTTTCTGAGCAGTAACTTTGAGAGTTAACTATGGTCAAATTAGTAGTAGTTGGGAGCTGAGCTTTGGAGGTTAGCAATCATCTAGGAAGGTAGTGATGCACAAGATAATTCAGTAGTATTGGAGCAAGTAAAATGATAGTTGTTGTAGAAACTACCATTTCTGGTCAGAACAGAAAATATATTCTATAGCAAAAATATTCCAAAAAGTGATGCAATATTTTTGCTCAGAAAGGTGCCCTAGGGTTGAAAGAATATTTGAGAATTTTCTTAGATTTTTGTGGGCAAGAAAAATAGGGGTTGCTTTGGAACACATGTGGTTGGTTAGGGTTTTGGAGGAGGAAATGAATATTTTTCATTTAAGAAAAATATTCATAATATTATTTTGCGGTTAACCAGAGAAGAATTTATGGCTAGGGAGAGGGATGAGTCACGTGGATGAAAATCAAGGTGATGCCCAAGTGTTTAAGTCCAACTGAAATGATCTAAAACTCCAAATTCAAATAAAAACCAAATAAAAAAACAGAAAAAGAAGAGAGGGCAAAAACCAGACTGTCACAATAGGGTAATCAAACGGGTACTCCGGGATTCCCTTGGGCAAGCACTGGTTTCTCCAGGTGCCCGGGCAAGCCACTGGTTTCCAGGGTGCCCCAACCATTCCACCCTGATGTGTGTTAATGTTGCCACCTTAAATTACCCTTAATTAATATCTCTCGCAACTTGCATGAATCTCACATACCAATCCCCGTCTACAAGCATGGCGTATATTCCCGGGGTGATCAAAGGATCGTAGGTTCCTACCTCATGAACTACATAGCAAAGCCACATAACTTTGAGGGTGATACTAATGCATAGTAAAATCTGGGTATTAGAAAAGTATGATCAAAGTGTGAACTTGCCTTGTACTATTAATGAACATAATAACGCTCTCGAAATCTTTGATATACTATTCGTCACTCCGAGAAAATCTATATAGTCAAACATATCAATCATATAAATAAACATACTAGCAAGTAATTCTAACACTCACAATAAAAAATCAACAAATAAAAGCAACAAAGAAATCCATAAGAAAACCAAATAGAAATCCAAATAATAGTAGCATAACAGTCGGTATAGATTTTCTACAAGCTAATAGAATTACAACACATAAGGAATATGATGAAGGCTAACACTAATGGTGCCAACAGAGAGATTTCTTCAAGACGAACATAATGCAATTGGTTTCATCGAAAACGGAGCTCCAGTTCAAAGTTATGATCAAATGAAGGTTTGAGCTAGATTTGAAGTTGAATAAATTTGATTTGCTCAATCTCCAAAATCCAGGGACTGTTCTGAAAAATCTAGGGACTAATCTGCGGAAACTTTATTTGCATTTGGGTCCCTGAACACATGGCACAAAGCTACTGGGCTACACCTGTTCGCTACTAAGGTTATACGCTGGACGACCGTAACTTAAAAGAAAACGGTTCGATCTAAAAAAACATGAAGATCTAATCTAGCCCTACGTCTACGATCGGACGGTCGGGGATGGCCGAAGCTTACCACGGCCGGTGGTCGGCGTCGTAGTTGAAAACAATGGCGGCATGGCGTCTCTACTCGATACGGGCGATGTCCCTCAGGGTCATCGGGGTCAGGGAAGACGGGCGTTGTGGCGTCTGTTGGTCGTCGAGGAAGGCGCTCTGACGGTTCTCCGGCTCGTCCGGCAGCACGGTGAGGTGTGGCTCGGCACATCGTGGAGGCAGTGGCGGTCGAGAGCGGGGAAGCAGTAGCACTGCGGTGGAGCTCGCAACTCCGGCGAGGTCGGGTGAGGTTGGTGACGGAGCTCCGGTGGTCGCTGACATAGGGTAAAATCACCGGGAGGTGCGGTGCTCCGCGGCGGATCAAATGGTGGAGTCGGCAGAGGTCGGGAGCGATGGTGGAGAGCGGGACAAGGCGGCGAAGCTACGGTGGTGCGGAGAAACTCCGACAATATCGGGATGGAGCTGTAGGGCACGGGAGATTGAGGTTTTAGCGAAAACCGAAGGAGGAGGAGGAGGGGAATATTTATAGGGATGCAGGATTGCGCGGGGGCAACGAATCGAGCGACTCCCACGAGGATTTGGATTGGCAGGAATGAACTCGTGCACATGTGCTACGTCTTGAGATTGCGTTGGTTTTCCCCGAAGAGGAAGGGATGATGCAGCAGAGTAGCGTAACTATTTCCCTCAGTTTTTGAGAACCAAGCTATCAATCCAGTAGGAGGCCACGCTCAAGTCCCTCGTACCTGCACAAAACGATAGCTACTCGCAACCAAACGCGATTAGGGGTTGTCAATCCCTTCACGGTCACTTACGAGAGTGAGATCTGATAGATATAATATTTTTGGTATTTCTGGTATAAAGATGCAAAGTAAAAAGTAAAGGCAAAGTAAAAAAGCAAAGCAAGATTAAAGTGATGGAGATTGATATGATGAGAATAGACCCGGGGGCCATAGGTTTCACTAGTGGCTTCTCTCAAGAGCATAAGTATTCTACGGTGGGTGAACAAATTACTGTTGAGCAATTGACAGAATTGAGCATAGTTATGAGAATATGTAGGCATGATCATGTATATAGGCATCACGTCCGTGACAAGTAGACCGAAACGATTCTGCATCTACTACTATTACTCCACTCATTGACCGCTATCCTGCATGCATCTAGAGTATTAAGTTAAAAATAGAGTAACGCCTTAAGCAAGATGACATGATGTACAGAGATAAATTCATGCAATATGAAATAAACCCCATCTTGTTATCCTTGATGGAAACGATCCTATACGTGCCTTCCTGCCCATTCTGTCACTGGGAAAGGACACCGCAAGATCGAATCCAAAGCTAAGCACTTCTCCCATGGCAAGAACTACCAATCTAGTTGGCCAAACCAAACGGATAATTCGAAGAGACTTGCAAAGATAACCAATCATGCATAAAAGAATTCAGAGAAGATTCAAATATTATTCATAGATAGACTTGATCATAAACCCACAATTCATCGGTCTCAACAAACACAGCGCAAAAAAGAAGATTACATCGAATAGATCTCCACGAGAGAGGGGAAGAACTTTGTATTGAGATCCAAAAAGAGAAAAGAAGCCATCTAGCTACTAACTATGGACCCGAAGGTCTGAGGTAAACTACTCACGCTTCATCGGAGAGGCTATGCTGATGTAGAAGCCCACCGTGACGACGGCCCTCTCCGGCGGAGCTCCAGAACAGGCCCCAAGATGGGATCTCGTGGATACAGAAAGTTGAGGCGCTGGATTTTGGTTTTTGGCTCCTGTTTTGATTGTTTGGGGGTACGTAGGTATATATAGGAGGAAGGAGTACGTCAGAGGAGCACCGAGGGGCCCACGAGGCAGGGGGCGCGCCCTAGGGGGGGCGCCCCCCACCCTTGTGACCGCCTCTCTGATGCCTTGGCGTAGGGTCCAAGTCTCCTGGATCACGTTCGGTGAGAAAATCACGTTCCTGAAGGTTTCATTCCGTTTGGACTCCGTTTGATATTCCGTTTCTTCGAAACACTGAAATAGGCAAAAAAACAGCAATTCTGGGCTGGGCCTCCGGTTAATAGGTTAGTCCCAAAAATAATATAAAAGTGGAAAATAAAGCCCAATATAGTCCAAAACAGTAGATAATATAGCATGGAGCAATCAAAAATTATAGATACATTGGAGACGTATCAGGCATCCCCAAGCTTAATTCCTGCTCGTCCTCGAGTAGGTAAATGATAAAAAGAGAATTTTTGATGAGGAGTGCTAGTTGGCATAATTTCAATGCAAATCTTCTTAATTGTGATATGAATATTCAGATTCGAAAGATTCAAGACAAAAGTTTATATTCACATAAAAATAATAATACTTCAAGCATACTAACAAAGCAATTATGTCTTCTCAAAATAACAGGGCCAAAGAAAGTTATCCCTACAAAATCATATAGTCTGGCTATGGTCTATCTTCACCACACAAAGTATTTAAATCATGCACAACCCCGATGACAAGCCAAGCAATTGTTTCACACTCTAACTTTTTCAAAACTTTTTCAATCTTCACGCAATACATGAGCGTGAGCCATGGATATAGCACTATATGTGGAATAGAATGGTGTTTGTGGAGAAGACAAAAAGGGGAAGATAGTCTCACATCAACTAGGCATATCAATGGGCTATGGAGATGCCCATCAATAGATATCAATGTGAGTGAGTAGGGATTGCCATTCAACGGATGCACTAGAGCTATAAGTATATGAAAGCTCAGAAAAGAAACTAAGTGGGTGTGCATCCAACTTGCTTGCTCATGAAGACCTAGGGCAATTTGAGGAAGCCCATCATTGGAAAATACAAGCCAACTTTTATAATGAAAAATTCCCACTAGTATATGAAAGTGATAACATGAGAGACTCTCTACGATGAAGATCATGGTGCTACTTTGAAGCACAAGTGTGGTAAAAGGATAGTAACATTGTCCCTTCTCTCTTTTTCTCTAATTTTTTTTATTTGGACCTTTTCTCTTTTTTTATGGCCTCTTTTTTATTTGGGCTTCTTTGGCCTCTTTTTTTTCGTCTGGAGTCTCATCCCGACTTATGGGGGAATCATAGTCTCCATCATCCTTTCCTCATTGGGACAATGCTCTAATAATGATGATCATCACACTTTTATTTTTCTTACAACTCAACAATTACAACTCGATACTTAGAACAAAATATGACTCTATATGAATGCCTCCGGCGGTGTACCGGGATATGCAATATGACAATGATGAATGTGTCATGAACGGAACGGTGGAAAGTTGCATGGCAATATATCTCAGAATGGCTATGGAAATGCCATGATAGGTAGGTATGGTGGCGGTTTTGAGGAAGGTATATGGTAGGTGTATGATACTGGCGAAAAGTGTGCGGTATTAGAGAGGCTAGCAAAGGTGGAAGGGTGAGAGTGCGTGTAATCCATGGACTCAACATTAGTCATAAAGAACTCATATACTTATTGCAAAAATCTAGAAGTTATCAAAGCAAAGTATTACGCGCCTACTCCTAGGGGGATAGATTGGTAGGAAAATACCATCGCTCATCCCCGACCGCCACTCATAAGGAAGACAATCAATAAATAAATCATGCTCCGACTTCATCACATAACGGTTCTCCATACGTGCATGCTACGGGAATCACAAACTTCAACACAAGTATTCTTTAAATTCACAACTACTCAACTAGCATGACTTTAATATTATCACCTCCATATCTCAAAACAATTATCATGCTTCAATCTTTTATTAGTATTCAACACACTCAAAATAAAGTTTCACAAATCTTGAATACCAAGCATATTATTATTAAGCAAATTACCATGCTATTAAGAGACTCTCAAAATAATTTAAGTGAAGCATGAGAGATCAATAGTTTCTTTAAAACAAATCCACCACCGTGCTCTAAAAGATCTAAGTGAAGCACATAGAGAAAAATTATAATGCTCAAAAGATATAAGTGAAGCACATAGAGCAAAACTACTTAGCTCAAAAGATATAAGTAAAGCACATAGAGTATTCTATCAAATTTTAATTCATGTATGGCTCTCTCAAAAGGTGTGTACAACAAGTATGATTGTGGCATACTAAGACAGAAAGACACAAATAATACAAGACGCTCCAAGGAAAACACATATCATGTTGGTGAATAAAAATATAGCTCCAAGTAAATTACCAATGGAACTGGACGAAAGAGGGGATGCCTTCCGGGGCATCCCCAAGCTTTGACTTTTTGGTGTCCTTGGATTATCTTGGGGGTTCCATGTGCATCCCCAATCTTAGGCTCTTTCCACTCCTTGTTCCATAATCCATCAAAAGAATTCACCCAAAACTTGAAAACTTCACAACACAAAACTTAAAGTAGAAAACTCGTGAGCTCCGTTAGTGGAAGAAAACAAAAGACCACTTCAAGGTACTGTAATGAACTCATTCTTTATTTATATTGGTTCTAAACCTACTGTATTCCAACTTCTCTATGGATTATAAACTATTTTACTAACCATAGATTCATCAAAATAAGCAAACAACACACGAAAAACAGAATCTGTCAAAAACAGAACAATCTGTAGTAATCTGTAGATAGCGCAAGATCTGGAACCCCAAAACTTCTAAAATAAATTTGTGGAAGTGAGGAATTTATCTATTAATTATCTGCAAAAATAATTAACTAAATATCACTCTTCAAATAAAAATGACAGCAGTTCTCGTGAGCGCTAAAGTTTCTGTTTTTTACAGCAAGTTCAACAAGACTTTCCCCAAGTCTTCCCAACGGTTCTACTTGGCACAAACACTAATTAAGCTCAAAAACACAAACAAAACAGAGGATAAATAATTTATTTATTACTAATCAGGATCAAAAAGCAAGGAATAAAAACAAAATTGGGTTGCCTCCCAACAAGCGCTATCGTTTAACGCCCCTAGCTAGGCATAAAAGCGAGGATAGATCTAGGTATTGCCATCTTTGGTAGGCAATTCTTTGATGAGGCATCTATTTCCCTTAGGAATTTATTTCTTTATAGTGATTATCAAACTTTTAGGCACAATATCGAAAAATTCATTTGTAGCAATTGGTTCCTTTAATGATAGCAAAAAGATTGGGATGAATACTTATAGATTTAAGATCCGCAGTTTCCTTACTATATGATTCACCCTTATTTTTAGGAACATGCATAAGCTTGGAAATTTTAGTAGGAGGACTTGGAGTATTCTTTACGGAAGAAAAAGCGGTTCCCAAGTTTGTAATGATACCCTCAAGTTTATCAATTCTAGTAGAATCTAAGTTTATCTTCTCATTAACTATGGGTTCCTTTTCCTTAATATTTTTCAAAGTCATTCCTACCTTAGATCCATATTGAGTAATTTTATTGTGGATATTTTTATCTAGATTTCAATTAATTCAATAGTAGCAACTTTATTTTCAATAATTTCAAGTCTTTGCATGACATGCTCCAAAGTTAACATGGTTCCGTTAACCAAAAGAGGTGGTGAGCCAAATAAATTTAACATAGCATTATAAGAATCAAAAGTATGGCTACCCAAGAAGTTACCTCCGGTAATGGTATCGAGGATATATCTATACCAAGGATTAACACCTACATAAAAATTGCGGAGAAGAACTAAGGTAGATTGCTTCCTGGTAGATCTATTTTGAGCATTGCAAATTCTATACCAAGCATCTTTTAGATTTTTCTCCCTCCCTTTGTCTAAAATTTAGAACTTCACTCTCGGGAGACAACGGAGAAGATATGGGACTAGCCATGACAACAAGCAAACTAGCACATGAGCAAACAAAAAGGCAAGCGGGCAAAAGAGGCAAATAGAGAAGGAGGAAAGAGAGAGAGGGGTCGAATAAAACGGCAAGGGTGAAGTGGGGGAGAGGAAAACGAGAGGCAAATGGCAAATAATGTAATGCGAGAGATAGGGATTGTGATGGGTACTTGGTATGCTGACTTTTTGCGTAGACTCCCCGGCAACGGCGCCAGAAATCCTTCTTGCTACGTCTTGAGCTTGCGTTGGTTTTCCCCAAAGAGGAAGGATGATGCAGCAGAGTAGCGTAAGTATTTCCCTCGGTTTTTGAGAACCAAGGTATCAATCCAGTAGGAGGCCATGCTCAAGTCCCTCGTACCTGCACAAAACGATAGCTACTCGCAACCAATGCGATTAGGGCTTGTCAATCCGTTCACGGTCACTTACGAGAGTGAGATCTGATAGATATAATATTTTTGGTATTTTTGGTATAAAGATGCAAAGTAAAAAGTAAAGGCAAAGTAAAAAAGCAAAGCAAGATTAAAGTGATGGAGATTGATATGATGAGAATAGACCTGGGGGCCATAGGTTTCACTTGTGGCTTCTCTCAAGAGCATAAGTATTCTACGATGGGTGAACAAATTACTGTTGAGCAATTGACAGAATTGAGCATAGTTATGAGAATATCTCGGCATGATCATGTATATAGGCATCACGTCCGTGACAAGTAGACCAAAACGATTCTGCATCTACTTCTATTACTCCACTCATCGACCGCTATCCAGCATGCATCTAGAGTATTAAGTTAAAACAGAGCAACGCCTTAAGCAAGATGACATGATGTAGAGAGATAAATTCATGCAATATGAAATAAACCCCATCTTGTTATCCTTGATGGCAAAGATGCTATACATGCCTTGCTGCCCCTTCTGTCACTGGGAAAGGACACCGCAAGATCGAACCCAAAGCTAAGCACTTCTCCCAAGGCAAGAACTACCAATCTAGTTGGCCAAACCAAACGTATAATTCGAAGAGACTTGCAAAGATAACCAATCATACATAAAAGAATTCAGAGAAGATTCAAATATTATTCATAGATAGACTTGATCATAAACCCACAATTCATCGGTCTCAACAAACACACCGCAAAAAGAAGATTACATCAAATAGAGCTCCACGAGAGAGGGGGCGAACTTCGTATTGAGATCCAAAAAGAGAGAAGAAGCCATCTAGCTACTAACTATGGACCCGAAGGTCTGAGGTAAACTACTCACACTTCATCGGAGAGGCTATGATGATGTAGAAGCCCTCCGTGATGACGGCCCTCTTCGGCGGAGCTCCGGAACAGGCCCCAAGATGGGATCTCGTGGATACAGAAAGTTGAGGCGGTGGAATTAGGTTTTCGGCTCCTGTTCTGATCGTTTGGGGGTATGTAGGTATATATAGGAGGAAGGAGTACGTCGGAGGAGCACCGAGGGGCCCACGAGGCAGGGGGAGCGCCCTAGGGGGGGCGCCCCCCACCCTCGTGACCACCTCTCTGATGCCTTGGCATAGGGTCCAAGTCTCCTGGATCACGTTCAGTGAGAAAATCACGTTCCCGAAGGTTTCATTCCGTTTGGACTCCGTTTGATATTCTGTTTCTTCGAAACACTGAAATAGGCAAAAACAACAATTCTGGGGTGGGCCTCCGGTTAATAGGTTAGTCCCAAAAATAATATAAAAGTGGAAAATGAAGCCCAATATAGTCCAAAACAGTAGAAAATATAGCATGGAGCAATCAAAAATTATAGATACGTTGGAGACGTATCAACGTGCATGATTCAGGCATGGCTTGAGGAAGAAGAAGACGCTGGCCCCACTGTCAGAGAGAGGGAGAGGCGAGCGAGAACGAGAGGAGGGGTCGTGTGACCGAAGAGAAGCGCTTCGCACACGGGGAGTGGGCCGTGGGCCGATTTCGTTGGCTGGACTGCGGCTGGCGCGAGCCTGGCCGACTGGGTTCCTCTTTTTTTATTAAAAAAATAGAGAACACATAGTTCTTGCAAAACAAATCTAACTAATTTGAAATAACTAGAAAATTTGCACATAAATTCTAGGGAGTATATAGATACATGTACACATTTTTGTTTGACCAAATAAAATACATATAAAATTACAAAAATTGCAAAAACATTCTGATGCAATAAAATAATTCAAAAAGACTTTTAAAATGTCCAAATGACTTAGAACTAATCCCCCACTATTTTTCCTTTGGAGGGAGTCATTTTACCCTCACTCATAATTATTCTTTTTCATAGGAAAAAATATTTTAAATAAAACCCAATACAAATCATTTTTAAAATGCCAAAATGATTTCAAATTTATTTTCTCCTAATTTTCCATTGAAGGGAATAATTTTACCCTTATTTCCATTTATTTATTTTTAGGAGGAAAATAATCTGAATAAAAGCCAAATAACTCCAACTTGAAAGTGGGTTTCAAAATAACTTCAAAGGGGCTTTAAATTTGATCCTTTTAAACTTCCAACTCATATTCCATTTGATTTGAAGAAGTCAATTTATCTTCTCCCATGAAAATCATTGATTTGCATAAAGTTTTTGAATTTGAAATATTTCCAAATGGAATTCAAATCTTTTCAAAACTCTTTTCATTTATTTAAATGGAAGAAGTCATATCATCTTCACTCTAGGGTTTGTGACGAAATGAATATGAATTCATGGAGATCATAAATGCAAGGTGAAAGTTTGGGAAAGTCATTTCATTCCCTCTCATTTAACTTTCAAAAAGTTTCAAATTTCACCCAATTTCACACAAGCAACCACACCATAATCAAACAAACAATCAAAACTATTTATTTAATATAACATTCCAAAATTTAGAATTTTGGGATGTTATAAGTTTTGTGTGATTGAAGTTTTCATGTTTTGGGTGACACCATGGATGAAGGAATAAGGAGTGAAAAGAGCCTAAGCTTGGGGATGCCCATGGCACCCCAAGGTAATCCAGGGCATCCCCTCTTTCTTCTAACGACCATCGGTAATTTTACTTGGAGCTATATTTTTATTCGTCACATATCATGAGTTTTCCTTGGAGCGTCTTGTATTATATGAGTCTTTGCTTGATTTGCTTTTTAGTTTGATACAATCATCCTTGCAGGACACACCTTTTTGAGAAATTCATAATGATGCTATGATTTGTTAGAATTGCTCTATGTGCTTCACTTAAATTTTTTGAGCTATGGAATTTCTCTAGTGCTTTACTTATATCTTTCTGAGCATGGTGGTTTTCTATATTTTGAAGAAATACTCCCATGCTTCACTTATATTATTTTGAGAGATGATGAAAAAATATATTTATGCTCATGTTCTTCACTTAAATTTTTTCGAGAGCTTGTAAGCAATGGTAATATATGAAATTAGTCCCAAAGTGATAGATATCCAAGGGGGATATAATAAAAACTTTCATGAAGATCATTGGATATTATAAACTTGACTCTTTGTAATAGTTTTGAGATATGATGATAGTAATATGTGAGTCATGTTGGTGGGTAATTATGCTTGGTGTTAAGGTTTGTGATTCCCTATGCAAGTACGAAAGTCAATAGTTATGCAATGAAATTACATCCTACTTGTGATGCATTATTCGGTGTTAGTTATGCTTAATGCTCGTTCATAAGAATTTTCATTTCTTGGTTGGTTGCTTCTCAATCTATTTGCTAGCCTTCCTTGTACTAAGTAGGAATACTACATGTGCATCGAAAATCCTTAAACCAAGTTGTGCCATATGAGTCCACCATACCTACCTATATGTGGTATTCCCGTGCCCTTCTAAGTAAATTTGTATGTTCCAACTCAAATTTTCAAAATGGATTTCCTTTTTTGTGCCCGTACCGCTCATGAAGCGGCAGGGGGTGGCCAATATTTTTCCATGCTAGATGTGTTACTCTCAAGATGAGTGTTTATTAACTTGTCATTGCACGAGAGTGTGGCGGTAATAGGGATGCCCAGTCCCGAAATGAAAAAGAAATTTACTTTATGTTGTCAAATAATAAATTCCTTGGAAAGTATTGGTATGGATGGCACCCATGGATACGGCTAGCCATGGGTTCTGAAAGAATGGTGGACAAAGGAATAAAGTTTTTTTAATGTTTGGGAACCGCCTATGATGTATCTAGCATGGAAAGTATTGGGAATTCTTGACGGGAAAAGTATGCCTCCGAAAATATTTTATCTCTCAATTTAACCTTTGAGCTCTGGCACCTCTACAAATCTCTGCTTCCCTCTGCGAAGGGCCTATCTATTTACTTTATGCAATTTTTATTTTATTTGAGTCTCCATCTTCTCTTATAAAGCACCAACTAGGGAGCACTATGATCATACTTGTGCATTGGATGTAGCTAATATTCGAGTGTGTTTCATGAATGGATCTATGATTGAGCATGATGGGCTAGGGATAACTTTCTTCAGTGTTGATATTTTGAAAGACATGGTTGCTTGTTGATATGCTTGAGTATTGAAATATTCATGTCAAATATAGATTATATATTGCTTTGAATCATCTAGAAGTCCAAATGTCCATGCTACAAAAGAAAAGAATATGTGATGAACATGTTAGGCAGCATTCCACATGAAAAATTATGTTTTTTGTCAGTTACCTACTCGAGGACGAGAAGGAATTAAGCCTGGAGATGTTGATATGTCTCCAATGTATCTATAATTTTTTATTGTTCCATGTTGTTATGTTATCATTCTTGGATGTTTTACATTCATTTTATAGCAACTTTATATCATTTTTTGCGACTAACCTATTGACATAATGCCAAGTGCTAGTTACTATTTTTACTTCACAGAATAATAGTACCAAATGAAGTGAAACTTTTTGGAGATTTTTTTGCCCAGAAGACAACTTGGGCGCCAAGGAAGTGCAAGAAGGGAGGCCCGTGGAGCCCACAAGACACCATGATGTGCCAGAAGCCCCAAACATGTCCCGATGGGTAATGGAGGCCACGGTAGTCCTTTCCACCACCTCTCAGCTCTATAAATACCCAAATATTCCAGAAACTGTAGGGGAGTCAACAAATTACAATTCCAGCCGCCGCAAGTTCCAGAACCACGAGATCCAATCTAGAGCGCTATTTCAGCACCTTGCTAGAGGGGACCAGGATCATGGAGGGGTTCAAAATCCTCATTGGTGCTCCTCCGATGATGCGTGAGTAGTTTGCCACAGACCTATGGGTCCGTAGGCAGTAGCTAGATGGATTCTTCTCTATTTTTGATTCTCAATACAACGTTCTCTTCGATGTTCTTGGAGATCTATTTGATGTAATGACTTTTTGCGGTGTGTTTGTTGGGATCTGATGAATTGTGAGTTTATGATCAGATCTATCCATGAATATTATTTGAGTCTTCTTTGATATCTTATATGCATGATTATTATATCCTCGTATTTCTTCTCCGAAACTTTGGTTTGGCTTGGCCAACTAGATTGATTTTTCTTGCAATGGAAAGAGGTGCTTTGTGATGTGTTCGAGCTTGTGGCGTCGTCACCCAGTGATAGAAGGGGTAGCGAGGCATGCATGTATCATTGCTATTAAGGATAAAAAGATGGGGTTTATTCCTAAATTAATAGATCTTGTCTACATCATGTCATCGTTCTTATTGCATTACTCCATTTCTCCATGAACTTAATACACTACATGCATGCTGGATAGCGGTCGATGCGTGGAGTAATAGTAGTAGATGCAAGCAGGAGTCGGTGTACTAATCTTGGACGTGATGCCTATATACATGATCATTGCCTTGGATACCATCATAATTATTTGCTCTTCTATCAATTGCCCAACAGTAATTTGTTTACCCACCGTATGCTATTTTCTTGAGAGAAGCCACTAGTGAAATCTAGGGGCCCGGGGTCTATTTCCTGTCATATTGTGTTTAGATCTATTATTCCAAAGAACCCAAAAATACCTTGCTGCACTTTTTCTTTCTTTATTTTATTTTGTGTTTTTGTCAGATCTATTTATGAAATCTCATACAATTTAATATATTTCAATACCGAGGAGGGTTTGACAACCCCTCTTACGCGTTGGGTTGCAAGTATTTGTTATTTGTGTGCATGTACCGTTTACATAGTGTTGCTTGGTTCTTCTACTAGATTGATAACCATGGTTTCATAATTGAGGGAAATACTTACCGTTGTTGTGCTGCATCATCCTCTCCTCTTCAGGGAAATACCAACGCCGATACAAGAAATCACTATCCCATTATGCTCAATCATTGATCCATTCATGAAACACACTCAAATATTAGCTACATCCAATGCACAAGTATGACAATAGTGTTCCCTAGTTGGCTTTGTAAGAGTAGATGGAGACTCAAGTAAAAATAAAATTGCATAAAAGTAAATAGATAGGCCCTTCGCAGAGGGAAGCAGAGATTTGTTGAGGTGCGAGAGCTCAAAGCTTAAATTGAGAGATAAAATTATTTTGAGAGGCATGCTTTTCCTGTCAACGCTATGACAAAAAGTACCCAATATCTTATGTCGGTGTACAAAAGTAGGGGCTCTCCTTTGCACCCCTTTACTTGTCCACGGGCAGTCTGCACCCCGCGGTTATTCCTTTTTATGAGGAAGGCGTGGGCCGCCTCTTTACCATTTACTGCGACATGACGCATGCATGTGCTACCTCTTGAGCATTGCGCTGGATTTCCCCGAAGAGGAGAGGATGATGCAGCAAAGTAGCGTAAGTATTTCCCTTAGTTTTTGAGAACCAAGGTATCAATCCAGTAGGAGGCTACGCTCGAGTCCCTTGTACCTACACAAAAACAATAGCTCAACGCAACCAACGCGCTTAGGGGTTGTCAATCCCTTCACGGTCACTTACGAAAGTGAGATCTGATAGAGATGATAAATAATATTTTTGGTATTTTTGGTATAGAGATGCAAAGTAAAAAGTAAAAGCAAAGTAAAAGCAAAGCAATAATAAAGTGATGTAGATTGATATGATGATAAAGAGACCCGGGGGCCATAGGTTTCACTAGTTGCTTCTCTCAAGAGCATAAGTAATCTACGGTGGGTGAAATAATTACTGTTGAGCAATTGATAGAATTGAGCATAGTTATGAGAATATCTAGGTATGATCATGTATATAGGCATCACGTCCGAGACAAGTAGACCGAAACGATTCTGCATCTACTACTATTACTCCACTCATCGCCCGCTATCTAGCATGCATCTAGAGTATTAAGTTAAAAATAGAGTAACGCCTTAAGCAAGATGACATGATGTAGAGGGATAGTTTCATGCAATATGATAAAAACCCCATCTTGTTATCCTCGATGTCAACGATACAATACGTGCCTTGCTTCCCCTTCTGTCACTGGGAAAGGACACCGCAAGATCGAACCCAAAGCTAAGCACTTCTCCCATGGCAAGAACAACCAATCTAGTAGGCCAAACCAAACTGATAATTCGAAGAGACTTGCAAAGATAACCAATCATACATAAAAGAATTCAGAGAAGATTCAAATATTATTCATAGATAGACTGGATCATAAACCCACAATTCATCAGTCTCAACAAACACACCGCAAAAAGAAGATTACATCGAATAGATCTCCACAAGAGAGGGGGAGAACATTGTATTGAGATCCAAAAAGAGAGAAGAAGCAACCTAGCTACTAACTATGGACCCGTAGGTCTGAAGTAAACTACTCACACTTCATCGAGGGGCTTGGATGATGATGTAGAAGCCCTCCGTGATCGATGCCTCCTCCGGCGGAGCTCCGGAACAGGCCCCAAGATGGGATCTCGTGGATACAGAAAGTTGCGGCAGTTGAATTAGGTTTTTGGCTCCTGTTCTGATTGTTTGGGGTACGTGGATATAGATAGGAGGAAGAAGTACATCGGTGGAGCTTTGAGGGGCCCACGAGGCAGGGGGCGCGCCCTCCACCCTCGTGACCGCCTCATGGCTTTCTTGACGGAGGGTCCAAGTCTCCTGGGTCTTATCTGATGAGAAAATCACGTTCCCAAAGCTTTCATTCCGTTTGGACTCCGTTTGATATTACTTTTCTTCGAAACCCTAAAACAAGCAAAAAACAGCAATTTTGGGTTGGGCCTCCGGTTAATAGGTTAGTCCTAAAAATAATATAAAAGTGGAAAATAAAGCACAATATAGTCCAAAATAGTAGATAATATAGCATGGAGCAATCAAAAATTATAGATACGTTGGAGACGTATCAGCGTGCGGGAACTGCCCCACGCATGACCCCCACGTCATGCATGATCCTCCACATCGCGCGTTCAACGCGGGTCGTGGGGAAGCGCAGCGAATAGAAAAGTTACTGAAGTAAAAATCTGCCCCGCCTACCCGCGCACTGTTTTGGGCGTAGTCCAACAACGCGCCACGCTTATGTATGGCCCAGGCCCGGGGCCTGATACGTCTCCGTCGTATCTACTTTTCCAAACACTTTTGCCCTTGTTTTGGACTCTAACTTGCATGATTTGAATGGAACTAACCCAGACTGATGCTGTTTTCAGCAGAATTACCATGGTGTTATTTATGTACAGAAACAAACATTCTTGGAATGACCTGAAATTTCACGGAACAACTTTTCAGAAAATATGAAAAATACCTGCAAAAGATGAAGGCCAGGGGGCCCACCACCTCTCCGCGAGGGTGGGGGCGCGCCCGCCCCCCTAGGGCACGCCCCCCTACCTCGTGGGCCCCCTGTTGCCTCTCCGACTCCAACTCCAACACCATATATTGTGTTTCGTGGAGAAAAAAATCAGAGAGAAGAGATCATCATGTTTTACGATACGGAGCCGCCGCCAAGCCGTAAAACCTCTCGGGAGGGCTGATCTGGAGTCCGTTCGGGGCTTCGGAGAGGGGAATCTGTCCCCATCGTCATCATCAACCATCCTCCATCACCATTTTCATGATGCTCACCGCCGTGCGTGAGTAATTCCATCGTAGGCTTGCTGGACAGTGATGGGTTGGATGGGATCTATCATGTAATCGAGTTAGTTTTGTTAGGGTTTGATCCCTAGTATCCACTATGTTCTGAGATTGATGTTGCTATGCTTTGCTATGCTTAATGCTTGTCACTAGGGCCCGAGTGCCATGATTTCAGATATGAAGCTATTATGTTTCCATCAATATATGAGTGTTCTTGATCCTATCTTGCAAGTCTATAGTCACCTATTATGTGTTATGACCCGTTAACCCCGAAGTGACAATAATCGGGATACTTACCGGTGATGACCGTAGTTTGAGGAGTTCATGTATTCACTATGTGTTAATGCTTTGTTCCGGTTCTCTATTAAAAGGAGGCATTAATATCCCTTAGTTTCCGTAAGGACCCCGCTGCCACGGGAGGGTAGGACAAAAGATGTCATGCAAGTTCTTTTCCATAAGCACGTATGACTATATTCGGAATACATGCCTACATTATATCAATGAACTGGAGCTAGTTCTGTGTCACCCTAGGTTATGACTGTTACATGATGAACCACATCCGGCATAATTCCCCATCACTGATCCATTGCCTACAAGATTTCCATATATTGTTCTTTGCTTATTTACTTTTCCGTTGCTATTGCTATCATCACTACAAAATACCAAAAACATTACTTTTACTACTGTTCTCTTTTGTTACCGTTACCACTACTATCATATTACTTTGCTACTAAATACTCTGTTGAAGATATTAAGTTTCCAGGTGTGGTTGAATTAACAGCTCAGCTGCTAATACCTGAGAGTATTATTTGGCTCCCCTTGTGTCGAATCAATAAATTTGGGTTGAATACTTTACCCTCGAAAACTGTTGCGATCCCCTATACTTGTGGGTTATCAAGACTATTTTCCGGCGCCATTGCCAGGGAGCATAGCTCTATTCTTTGAGTCACTTGGGATATATAAGCATTTAATCATATAAGCATTTTCTTTTAATTGTCTATCAAAATAAGCATTCAAGTCATCTTGCTTATACATAAAGTTATCAAACTCATCCAAGCACTGACTAGCAATTTTAGTAGGAGGGACTTCAGCTTTATCATATCTATAGAGAGAATTTACCTTTACTACCTATGTCGGGATATCGGGATCAGGATGTTCTTCAGTAAATAAATAATTGAGATCATATGTTTCTTCAACAGGCGGTATATTAAGACCATGTATTTCTTCAATAGGAGGTAAATTCTTAACGTCTTCAGCTTTAATACCTTTTTCTTTCATAGATTTCTTTGCCTCTTGCATATCTTCGGGACTGAGAAATAGAACACCTCTCTTCTTCAGAGTTGGTTTAGGAATAGGCTCAGTAATTGGAGCAGGAGCAGGCTCAGGAGGTGCCCAATTATTTTCATTTGTTAACATATTATTCAATAGAATTTCAGCTTCATCCGGTGTTCTATCCCTGAAAAGAGAACCAGCACAACTATCGAGGTAATCTCTGGAAGCATCGGTTAGTCCATTATAAAAAATATCAAGTATTTCAGGTTTCTTAAGAGGATGATGAGGCAAAGCATTAAGTAACTTGAGAAGCCTCCCCCAAGCTTGTGGGAGACTCTCTTCTTTAATTTGCACAAAATTGTATATTTCCCTCAAAGCAGCTTGTTTCTTATGAGCAGGGAAATATTTACTAGAGAAGTAATAAATCATATCCTAGGGACTACGCACACAACCAGGATCAAGAGAATTAAACCATATCTTAGCATCACCCTTTAATGAGAACGGAAATATTTTGAGTAAATAGAGGTAACGTGATCTCTCATTATCAGTGAACAGGGCAGCTATATCATTTAACTTAGTAAGATGTGCCACAACAGTTTCAGATTCATAGCCATAAAACGGATCAGATTCAACCAAAGTAATTATATCAGGATCAATAGAGAATTCATAATCTTTATCAGGAACACATATAGGTGAAGTAGCAAAAACAGGGTCGGGTCTCATTCTATCTCTAAGTGATTCTTTGTTCCATTTAATTAATAACCTCTTAAGCTCATATCTATCTCTGCAAGCTAAAATAGCTAAAGAAGCATCTTTATCAAAAAGATAACCTTTAGGAATAACAAGCATATTTTCATCATCACTATCATCATCGTATTCAGATTCAATAATTTCTCTTTCTCTAGCCCTAGCAATTTGTTCTTCTAGAAAATCACCAAGGGGCACAGTAGTATCAGACATAGAAGCAGTTTCATCATAAGTATCATGCATAGCAGAAGTGGCATCATCAATAACATGCGACATATCAGAACGAATAGCAGAAGCAGGTGTAGGTGTCGCAAACTTACTCATAACAGAAGGTGAATCAAGTGCAGAGCTAGATGGCAGTTCCTTACCTCCCCTCGTAGTTGAGGGATAGATCTTGGTTTTTGGATCTCTCAAGTTCTTCATAGTATCCAGCAGATATAAATCCCAAGTGACTCAAAGAATAGAGCTATGCTCCCCGGCAACGGCGCTAGAAATTAGTCTTGATAACCCACAAGTATAGGGGATCGCAACAGCTTTCGAGGGTAGAGTATTCAACCCAAATTAATTGATTCGGCACAAGGGGAGCCAAAGAATATTCTCAAGTATTAGCAGCTGAGTTGTCAATTCAACCACACCTGGAAACTTAGTATCTACAGCGAAGTGTTTAGTAGCAAAGTAATATGATAGTGGTGGTAGCGGCAACAAAAGTAAAGACAACAAAAGTAATGTTTTTGGTATTTTGTAGTGATTGTAACAGTAGCAGCGGGAAAGTAAATAAGCGGAAACCAGTATATGGAAAACTCGTAGGCACCGGATCAGCGATGGATAATTATGCCGGATGCGGTTCATCATGTAACAGTCATAACATAGGGTGACACAGAACTAGCTCCAATTCGTCAATGTAATGGAGGCATGTATTCCGTATATAGTCATACGTGCTTATGGAAAAGAACTTGCATGACATCTTTTGTCCTACCCTCCCGTGGCAGTGGGGTCCTATTGGAAACTTAGGGATATTAAGGCCTCCTTTTAATAGAGAACCGGAACAAAGCATTAGCACATAGTGAATACATGAACTCCTCAAACTATGGTCATCACCGGGAGTGGTCCCGATTATTGTCACTTTGGGGTTGCCAGATCATAACACATAGTAGGTGACTATAGACTTGCAAAATAGGATCTAGAACTCACATATATTAACGAAAACATAATAGGTTCAGATCTGAAATCATGGCACTCGGGCCCTAGTGACAAGCATTAAGCATAGCAAAGTCATAGCAACATCAATCTCAGAACATAGTGGATACTAGGGATCAAACCCTAACAAAACTAACTCGATTACATGATAAATCTCATCCAACCCATCACCGTCCAGCAAGCCTACGATGGAATTACTCACGCACGGCGGTGAGCATCATGAAATTGGTGATGGAGGATGGTTGATGATGACGACGGCGACGAATCCCCCTCTCCGGAGCCCCGAACGGACTCCAGACCAGCCCTCCCAGGAGGTTTTAGGGCTTGGCGATGGCTTTGTATCGTAAAACGCGATGATTTCTTCTCCCTGATTTTTTCTCTCCGAAAGAAAATACATAGAGTTGGAGTTGGCGTCGGAGGGTCAACAGGGGGCCCACGAGGTAGGGGGGCGTGCCCTAGGGGGGGCGCCCCCCACCCTCGTGGAAAGGGTGTGGGCCCCCTGGTCTTCATATTTGGCGAGGATTTTTTATTGTTTTTTCTAAGACCTCCCGTGGAGTTTCAGGTCATTCCGAGAATATTTGTTTTCTGCACATAAAACAACATCATGGTAATTCTGCTGAAAACAGCGTCAGTCCGGGTTAGTTCCATTCAAATCATACAAATTAGAGTCCAAAACAAGGGCAAAAGTGTTTGGAAAAGTAGATACGATGAATACGTATCAATAAGCATGTGGCTCTCTCAAACAAGTGTGTTCAACAAGGATGATCGTGACATCATATCATACAAGACGCTCCAAGCAAAAGTCATGATATGTGACGAATTAAAATATAGCTCCAAGTAAAATTACCGATGGTCATTAGAAGAAAGAGGGGATGCCTTCCGGGGCATCCCCAAGCTTAATTGCTTGGGAGTCATTAAATATTACCTTGGGGGTGCCTTGGGAATCCCCAAGCTTAGGCTCTTGCCACTTCTTATTCCTTCATCCATCATGATCTGACCCAAAACTTGAAAACTTCAATCACACAAAACTTAACGAAACCTTTGTGAGATCTGTCAATATAATAATGCATATCACCACTTTAAGTATTGTTGCAACCCATTCATATTTTATTATTGCATTATACCTATTGTATTCTAACTTTACCATGCCTTATACCCCCCCATACAATCCATAGATTCATCAAAATAAGCACACAACGCAACAAAAATATAATCTGTCGGAAACAGAACAGTCTGTAGTAATCTGAACTTTTGCCATACTTCTATAACGCCAAAAATTCTGAAAACTTAGGAAAACATGGGCAATTTGTATATAAATTTTATGTAAAAACTTCAGAGAAAAATAATGTTTCTGTGAATTTACAAAATTTCAGAACTGGGCGCAAAAGTTTATGTTTTTTCATAGAATTGAGTCAACTATCATCCAAACTATCCTAAAGGTTTTACTTGGCACAAACACTAATTAAAACATAAAAGGCACAATAATAACATTAGCATAATTGTGTGTTTGTTAAAAAATAGAAAAGAAATAAAAAATTATAGGATAACTATTGAGTTGCCTCCCAACTAGTGTTACTATTTTATGCCCTTAGCTAGGCGTAATGCATAGTTTCAAGTATTTTCATATTGGATTTTATTTCCATAGGTGACCCTCATGATTGACTCATATGGTGGCTTAATTCTAGTTCTAGGGAAGTGTTCCATACCCTTCTTTAATAGAAACTGAAATTTAATATTCCCTTCTTTCATGTCAATAACGGCACCTATAGTTCCTAACAACAGTCTACCAAGTATTATGAGGCAAGACGGATTGCAATCAATACCAAGTACAATAAAAGCAATGGGCACATAATTCCTATTTGTAAGAATAAGAACATCATTGATTCTACCCAAAGGCTTTTTAATAGTAGAATCCTCCAAATGAAAATTAAGAGAACATTCATCCATATTGGTAAGACCTAACACATCATATAGATATTTTGGAGTTGTGGAAACACTAGCACCCAAATAACATAAAGCATTGCACTCATAATTTTTAATTCTAACTTTAATTGTAGGTTCCCACTCATCATATAATTTTCTAGGAATGTAAATCTCCAATTCTAGCTTTTCTTCTAAAGCTTTCATCATCGTTTCTACAATATGTTTAGTAGAAGCCTTACTTTGCTCATAAGCGATCGGTGAATTTAGCATGAATTGCAACAAAGAAATGCAGTATATCAAATAAAACTATAATAGTTAAAGTCTTTGTAATCCAAGAGAGTGGGCACATCACTAGTTAGAGTTTTTACCCCACCAAACCCACTTTTATCAATTTTTTCATCAAGTTTTTCACCCTCCAAATTATGGGGACGCCTTCTAGCTAAAGTTGACTCTTCTTCAGTACCCTTATCATCAAGCTTAACATTACTAAACAAAGAATCAATAGAAGAAACACCAATCATTTTAATCTCTTCATCATTGCTACAAAAAATGGGCAGCAATGCTTTCTCTAAAAATTCTCGTTTAGCTCTTAGAATAGCATTTCTTTTCTTACTCTCATCCATGGAGACATAATGAACTTTAATTGAGTCATTACTATCGACCTTGGGTGACAAAAATTTAGCCTTAAGATTTTTTACATCATGAATAATTCTATCAATACTCCTAGACATTCCATCAATTTTACTCAACTTTTGTTCTATCGTAGTGTTGAAAACTTTTTGAGCATTGATAAATTATTTAATATTACTTTCAATATCATAGGGCATCCTATTATTATTATAATAATTACCATAGGAATTTCCATAATTATTAGAGGAATTTCCAGGGAACGGCCTAGGATTAAAATTACCTCTACAAGCATTACTATTAAAATTGTTTTGCGAAACAAAATTCACATCTATGGGATCATTGATTTGATCATTCAAAATAGACAAAGACACATCATTAGGATCAATAGGAGCATTTTTACTAGCAACCAATTTCATAAGCGCATCAACTTTATCACTCAAAGTACTAATTTCTTCAACAGAATTCGTTGTTTTACTTATAGGAGCTCTTTCAGTATGCCATTCTGAATAATTTGCCACAATGTTATCAAGTAATTTCGTAGCTTCACCCAATGTAATATCCATAAATGTACCATCCACGGAGAAATCTAAACCATGAGTTTAAACCATGAGTTGGGCAATTTCAATCCTGCATAATTTTTTTGTATGATCATCCACAAATTTAAACCATGAGTTGGGAAATTTCTTATCATTAATTTCATCCTTTCCCAAGACTGGCAAAAATGTTGATGCTCAAGTTGCTTGAAATTCATAAATTGATTTCTAAGGAAAATAATTTTTGCGGGAGGAAAATACTTAGTTATAAAAGCATATTTGCACTTATCCCAAGAATCAATACTATTTTGTGGCAAAGATGAAAACCAAATTTTTGCATGATCCCGCAAACAAAATGGGAATAATTTTAATTTCAAAATATCATTGTCCACATCCTTTTTCTTTTACATATCACACAATTCTATAAAAGTGTTTAGATGGGATGCGGCATCCTCATTAGGACTACCAAAAAAATGTTCTTTCATAACAAGATTCAATAAAGCGGCATTAATATCATAAGACTCCGCACTAGCAGCGGGAGGAGCAATCAGAGCACTAAGAAAATCTTTATTATTAGTATTAGAATAATCACAAAATTTTGTATTTTCTTGAGACATCGTTGCTACACAAACAAGATAACAAGCATGCAAAGAAGCAAACAAGAAAAAGGAAAACAGAAAATATTTTTGTATTTTTGTAAAAACATTTTAGAAATAGGGGAGATGAAAATGAGAGCCAAATGGAAAATAATGTAAATTCAAGGATATGTAAGTTTATGCATAGGTACTTGATAGTTGTTGATGATGTCTCCCCGACAACGGCGCCAGAAATTCTTCCTGCTACTTGTGAGCTACGTTGGAATTTCCCCAAAGAGGAGAGGATGATGCAGTACAATAGAGATAAGTATTTCCCTCAGTTATGAAACCAAGGTTACCAATCTAGTAGGAGAACCAAGCAACGACTCGTTAACAACACCTGTACACAAACAACAAATACTTGCAACCCAACACGCAAAGGGTTGTCAATCCCTCGACGGTTACGAGCAAGATTAAATTTTACAGTTTTTGATAGATAGATCGAAAAAATACAAAATAAAATAAATAAAAGAAAATGGCAGCAAGGTATTTTTGGTTTGAATATATGATAAAAGATAGACCCGGGGCCATAGTTTTCACTAGAGGCTTCTCTTAAGAAAATAGCATACGGTGGATAAACAAATTATTGTTGGGCAATTAGTGGAAAATCAATTAATTATGATGATATCCAATACAATGATCATACATAGGCATCACGTCGGAGACAATTAGACCGAAACGATTCTACATCTACTACTATTACTCCACACATCGATCGCTATCCAGCATGAATCTCGTGTATTAAATTCATAGAAAAACGGAGTAACGCCTTAAGCAAGATGACATGATGTAGACAAGATAAAGTCACGTATGAATAAACCCCATCTGTTTACCCTTAATAGCAATGTTATATACGTGTCATGTCCCTTTCTGTCACTAGGATTGAGCACCGTAAGATTGGAACCATTACAAAGCACCTCTTCCCATGGCAAGATAAATCAATCTAGTTAGCCAAACCAAACCAATAAATCAGAGACGAAATACAACGTTGTAGTAATCATGCATACAAGAGTTCGGAGATCATAAACTCACAATTCATCGGATCCCAACAAACACACCGCAAAAAGTCATTACATCAAATAGATCTCCAAGAACACCGAGGAGAACATTGTATTTAAGATCAAATAGAGAGAAGAAGCCATCTATCTACTAACTATGGAACCATAGATCCATGGCAAACTACTCAAAAATCATAGGAGAGGCAACATGGATGATGTAGAGCCCCTCTGTGACCGAATCCCCCCGTGGCAGAGTGTCGGAAAAGGCCTCTAGATGGGATCTCGTGGTTCTGGAAGTTGCGGCGGCGGAAAAAGTATTTCTGGAATCCTCAGTTGGTTTCACGATTTTAGAGAATTTATAGAGGCGGAGTTAGGTCAAACAGAGCCTCATGGGCCCCATGAGCCACCAGGGCGTGCCTTGGTGCCTCATGGGCCACTACTCAATCTTATCGACCCCTCCCGAAGCTTCCAGGGTCTCTTATGCCAAAAAAATCACCAAAAAATCTAGGGGCATTTGGATTTTGTTTGGTACTCATAATCTGCAA